>NC_084833.1:95810615-97060615 GCF_033115175.1 Lepus europaeus | reverse complement strand
AATAACCTCCAAATGCCCAATGTGAGGAAAAAAAGCCCTGCCATTTCAGCAGTAATGTGGCTTTTGCTTAAGAGACATTAATTCCTAACCACTCCAATTCAGATTCTCCAACACATTAATTCCATGCTAGTTGGGCATCTAACTGTCTAACTTTGCTCAATCACACTCAGAATTTCATCCTGCAGTGAGCTAGCCCTGTTCAAAACTACATTAGCTGTCCCAGCCAGGTACTCTAGGTTCCAAAGAGGCAGGTCTTCAAAGGGTCTAATAAGAACTATTGCTTTTTTGTCACTAAAAATACACATAAAAACATACATGAAAACATTTTTCTCAGTGGTAAATTTTAGAAGACTTTAATTGTACTGCCATCACTGTCTAGAAGCTATGCTGTAAGCATTATTCAGTTATACAAATTATAAAAAATAAAAAACAAATTATAAAAAATAAAGTTTCTCTCATTGCCTTTGCAACCTGTATCTTCTTTTATCATTATTGCCTCATTAAACACACATCCTACCAGTATTAGTGCACTTCTTATTTTGACCAATAAATTTGAGGTCATGTAAACCTATACCAGATGTCCCTAACAGCTATTTCATACTGTTGAGTGAACAAATACAAATGAGCACTAGAAGTACCATCAGCAAATGAAGCACTAGATTTTTACTCAAAAGAACTACTCACTAGCTTATAGCTTTAGATAAGATGCTCTTTAGCATTATCCCTTCTAGTCTCTTATCCATGACAAAACACCATGAGATTACCCAGGTCTCTAGGATCCAAACTTCTACAACAGTAATTATTTAGATACTAGTCACTGTTCACAATACAAGTACAATCAAGAGGAAAAAGGGTTATACTCTGCTATTCCTCCATCCTTATTCTCCACACCCCTACTGTTCTCCGATTCCAGTGTCTCTCTCTCCCTTTCTCAGCATTACCTGTGGCAACTGAATGACTTCATGTCACTGTAACAGAACTGTGCATTTTATTCTGCAGATGCAAAAAGCCTGTCCTATTCACCCTTACAACATGGTACAAAGGAGAGCTTACTCCAGGGAAGAAGAGCAGCACTGACTTAGAGCCATACATTGAGGAAAGAGTCAGCAGCAGCCCAAGATCTCAGAATATCAATTAGCAATATCAAACAGCAATATCATAAGCTCTCTAATGACAAATCAACTTTACCAGGAAATAATCAGAAAGAAACCAAGCTGCTCAACACATACTGCATGGACTTCTAGCAAACTGATTAAGAACAAGGATTCATGGTAGAAATGACTAAACTCTATCAACTCTATCAATTATGTTTTAAGAAGGAAAAAAAAATTAAACTAAGTTTTAACAGATTAAGAATATAAAGAAAACTCAAAAACAGTAACCTAAACAGTAACCTAAAATTATACTTTCAAAAAACAACTCAGAGGTAGATATATTTAATCTCATTTTTTAGGGAAAGAAACTAGGGGTTAAAGAAATTAAATACTAAGGCCAGCACTGTGGCACAGTGGGTGAAACTGTCATCCACAGTACTGGTATCCCATATGGGATGATCAAGCTCCCTGCTAATACTCCTGGAAAAGCAGTGGAGAATGGTCAAAGTCCTTGGGTCCCTGCACCCACATGGGAGACCTGGAAGGGGTTCCATGCTCCTGGCTTCAGCCTGACCCAACCCTGGCCATTAATGCCACCTGGGGAATGAACCAGCAGATGGAAAATTTTTCTGTCTCCTTATACATATATATAGTATATATGTATATTATATATATATGTACATATATATATATATATATAGGGTATGTGTGTGTATGTAATTCCTTCAAAAAATAAATAAATCATAAAAAAAAAAAAAATGCTGGTCCAAGGGTACATAGCCAGTAAGTTACAAAGTTCAGCTCAAAACTAAGTCCTATTCAAATTTGATTTTTATTATTTTTTTAAGGTTTATTTATTTTTATTTGAAAGTCAAAGAGCATCACAGACAGAGAAATCTTCCAACCACAGGTTTAATCCCTATAGAAGTAATCCCCAAATAGTCATAACAGCCAGAACTGGGCCAGGCCAAGGCCAGGAATTTTTTCTGGGTATCTCATATGGGTACAGGTGTCCAAGCACTTGGGCCATCTTCCACTGCTCTCAGGCACATTTGCAAGGAGTTAGATGAGAAATGAAGCAGCTGGAAATCGAACCAGCACCCATGTGGGATGCTGGCATCAGAAGCTGCAGCTTAACCTGCTATGCCACAACACTGGCCCCTCATATTTGATTTTTAAAGAGTATTTGAACAATTCTGATGTATCTTCCTCCCACAGTCCAAATAAACAAGGAAAATGCATAGACTATTAGCTCATCTTCATGACCATAAATGACAGCAAATTTAAGTAAAAAACATCTATCTTTCTTTTCCAAATGGCTGGTTTTCAGGCATTCTATAAGTCCTGCATAGTAGCAGCAACTACTAGAAGCCATTAAATAAAAACAGGTGGAGTTGAGAACACACTGGCAAGAATGAGTCAGAAAGACCTGAGTATAAATCCTAGGCCTGGTACTTACTATACTGAGTAATTTGACTTCAAAGTCTTTAAGAGTTTACTAATGAGAAAATCTTTTTCATAAAGTTGTTGTATGGGTTAGACGAATTCATTTATGCACTCAAAAATTTGAGTTTTGGGAAGTAAACAGCTAACCCACAATCCATTTATTGTGCATGTGGTATAAGAGTAGGAATAGGGAAGATAACCTGCTCCTCAAAAAAAAAAAAAAAAAAAAAAAAGTGATATGGTCCAATCTCTCAGTAAACATACTTATGACATACCTGGGAAATCAAACATGGCATGTGCTAGTATGAGATTCATTGCCTATGTGCAGCTTTTAATAATTAGTACCAGGTTTGTTCACAATCTATAGATTGGGTTTGTGTCTCTGATGAGCTTTATAACAGAACATACAAATGACCCATCTGTGTAACTGATATGCTGCACATGTCATTTGGAAACTTCTGTATTTATCTGAGCTAGAACATACTCTAATGTGGCAAGAAAAGAGCCACATCCTAGACTTATTTCTGCTTCACCAACAGCTTCAGATTGTCTTTATCCTTGAAATCATTAGTAAAGCTTGATATTGAGTACGGTAGGCAGTTTCTCAAATGACTCCCAACAATTTGCACCTACTAATATTCACATTTTATCTGAGCCTTCCTATACATAACAGATAGAGCTGACGTGTATAACAGTAATGAAATCGTTATTGACCCCCCCCCAAAATATGATACCAGAATGTGGCTCCCTTAAAGTTCCCCAAAAGTCCCATCTAGGTTGCGACATATGATATCAGAATTTGAGGTGCCATGCAATATCACCATATGCTTATTAATAAATTTCCAATATTAATAAACCCATGTGGGTTCTTGCCTAATATTCAGAGAATTCTGAATATCGGCATAAATGAACAAGGCAGCATGGTACATTTTAAGCTTTTATTTAGTGAAAAAGATGCATAGGAGAGTGAGGGCCCTGTCTAAAGGAGAGAGGTAAATCTGGGTTCAGACCAAGGACCAGGAACCAGGCACGTGGAGGAGCATCTAGGCCAGGAAGCATGAGGCGAGTTGGCCCAAAGGCCACACACCATGGAGGCGCAGAGCCGCAGCAAGGCCCCTATTGGTAAAAGGCCAAAGCAAGGAAGGGCAAAAAGGGCCAGGCATACCATGACCCAGGCTTTTAATCCACTTCCAAACGGGAGTGGCTAATTAACCTGTTTGGCCAGTGGGTGCACAGGTGTGGCCAGGTAGGGGCCTGCGGTCACACAGGGACGTGGTCAAGGTGTGGTCTTCCAGCTCACAAGCCTAATTATTTTTAACTTCAGTAATATGGATTCTACAGATAAGATGGAATGTAACTTCCAAGCGAACCAGCAGATAGAAGAAATCTCTCTTCTTCTGTCTCTGTCACTCTGCCTTTCAAATAAATATTTTAAAAAAGAAAAAGACAAGATACAGTAAAACCAGCATGGAGCACAGGTAACAAGAGCGAAGTAACAGGAAAAGGTAGTGAGGTTAAAAAAGATAGGCCCAAGAGATTACTGTCTTTCACAGAGTGCAATGGAAGGTCTCAGAGGTGACATGTCCTGACTTGTTTTAAAAGGATTAGGAGAGCAAGGGCAGGGAGAAGCAACCGGGAAACTGGAGACTCCTAAACAGTATCAGTGCCTCATCATCTTCTGTACTTTATCCCAATTCCTCACAGACTCAAGATGCAAAATAAAGAATTTTCTTCGCCCTTTATTAAGCCTCTAAATCCTAGATACCAACAAAGGCAGAGAGTCCTGTAAGGAAGCACTGGTCTCCATCTGGGAGCAACAGACTGCAGAGAGAGTCTTCCCAATAGACACATGAAAAGATGCTCAGAACCCCAAGCCATCAGGGAAACACAAATAAAAACTACAATGAGGTTTCACCTCTACCCAGTAAAAATGGCTACCATCAGAAAATAACAAATGCTGATGAGGATGAGGGAGAAAAGGTACCATAACACACTGTTGGACTGTTGGTGGGCATGTACACTGGTACAGCCATTATGCAAGAAAATATGCAGATTCCTCAGAAATTTGAAACTCAATATACCATATGACCCAGCTATTCCACTCCTGAGAATTTACTCAAAGGAAATGAAACCACCATATGGAAGAGTTATCCTTACCCCCATGTTTATCCCTGCTCAACTCAGAAAAGCTAAGATATGGAATCATGCCAAATGTCCATCAAATGATGACTAGATATAGAAGCTGTGGTATATATACACAATAGAATACTACTCAGCCACAAAAAAGAATGAAATCCTGCCTTTCACAACTAAATGATGCAATCAGAGACCATTTATACTTAATGAAATAAGCCAACCCCAAGACAAATATCATATGGTTTCTCTGATTTGTGGAAATATACAGAATACAAACAAGTATGATATCTGAGTAAAACTGACATTTTGAGACTTGTTTATAGCCCTTGTCTATACTTTTGAGGAACAGTGGTTTTTCTACCTACTACTGGTTGAATTTTTATTCAGTGATGGGTTAAGCTTTGTTTATAAAGCAAACTGAAAGTATGTCATTGTAAAAATTAAGAAAAATAAGAAAGGAAGGTAGAGGGTGGGATAAAGGGAAGGAGGGAGGGTAAGGTGGGAAGCATTATATGCTCTTAAAACTGTATATATGAAATACGTGAAAAGTGCCCCCATTTAAAAGAGAGGGGGCCTTCACAAATCTAATCCAAAAGAATGAAAGAAATAAGAATTTTCACTAGCAATGATTGTTCATATGTTATAGCTTAAGAAATACACAGTAAGCTTCAGTAAGTTAATGCTCAAGGAAATTGTCTTCCCACTTGCTTTATTTAAATTTAAAAACCACTTAAAGACACTATTTAAAAATTCTCACTGATTCCTTAGAGTGCTAGTATTCTCCACAAACACACCACGAACTCCACCCAAGTTATTAGAAATTCTGCTTGCAGCTTCCAATTTGCTGTCCTTCAGATCTACACTGCAGCTAGTCAGCAAGCAAACCAAAGATTTGGCCTTTGCTGCCCCCTCGTGGAATCACTCTACTTAGTTCCTTAAGTGACTCCAAATTTCTGAGCCACAAGTATATCCAGGGCAGTAAGGCTACATTTTACTATTGCTGAGATTACTTTACCTACGTCCCACTACTCTGGAAAAGAATATAATCATAAATGAACTCCCATCTTCTATCTACAGTCTCCTTGTCCTCCCCAAATTAAAGTCCTTTAAAAACAAGGAGTACCTGATGTGTGCCTACCTTCCACTCCCAAATCTTTTTGTTTTCAACCAGGTATTTTAATAACAACAAATATAAGAGCTTGGTTTTCTGAATACCAAAACCTCAAGTCATAAACAGAACTACTTGTAAGTGATAGAATGTATCACTGGTCACAGCATTATAAAGCTATATCCTTTGCCTCACTTATCTGAAAAGGGGACTTTATTAAAAATGGTGTGATGGTTAAGAAAATAGATGAAAATTTCTAAAATGCTCAGATCAAGATTTTCAGACAGAGGACTAAATTAAAATAAGTACTTCAATGCAACAAGTACCTGAAGCATCTTTTTTTTTTCCTCCAAAAGGGGGGGGGGGGAAGGGGGCAGAACAGATCTCCCAACCTTGGCTATTTTGCTAACAAATTTGTTTTTCTATGCATTATAGTTCAATTCCAAAAGAAAACACTAACTGGAAACCTGGTTTTAATTACAGCCTAACACACAGGATTTTAATTAGTACCAAATTTTAATTTAGCCTTTATTCAATTCAATTATTCAGTCTCATGGCCCACGAAACTTTCTAATTATCTCTAAGCCCATTAAATGCCAACTTTTAAACTGCCAGAGAAAAACTAAGCATTATATATGTCAAGCTTGTCACTGGCTATACATATAAAATAATCAATTCAGAGTACATTTAATTGGTCATCAACAGTCAGACAGACTTGCCCTTTAAAGAACTGACTCTATGAGAAATTACATTAAAAGCATTTTTTCAAATCTGCATTCTCTCCAGACCCAACCACTAGGATGCCATCCTCAAGCTTCTTCCACGATGCTGATCCAATTGAATGAGCACCATTTCACGCTCAACTGCATTCATTCATCAACTTTTCCAAAACCAAGGATCCCAAAATATGTCCCCTTCTGGGGCCTTTTCTTGATGAGATGTCCAAGAGTCTTTATTTAGGGAGAATTTTTAAATGCTGCCAGTCATACGCTATAAGGGAGTAAGCTGCCCTGTCCACATCCACACTGCTGATGCATTTAGAAGAAATGGAAGCCCCTACATGCTTAGGAGACAATTAACTACCCAGAGTCCTAAAGGGTCACAAAAGGCGGATGTGTGCACAGGTTCACATATCTACATATATTACTTATTTACTGAGGAGAATTAAGCAGTGGGCAAAGATTCATTCTACCAGCCACCACGACAATGTATTGGAAGACCTCACTATGAATGTTAATATAAGTATGTAGCCAATACATTAACTACACTGAGACACCACACATCTTTCTTATAAAATAGAAGGCAGACAGGCTGCCCTTCTACCTATTCCCCCTTTGACACAGATACCAAAAGAAAACAAAACTGTAAAGACTAGCTGATCTGTGTACAATGCCAGTCACAAAATAGGGTCCTAACTCTATTGCTGGTTCTAAATATGACATTGATGGCAATTAAGACTTACTTTTGAAACTTCTAGTACATAAGGCCTATTTTATAATAGTCTCACTATTGTACTCTCTTTTTAACAGTGATAACAAAAATACATCTAAGGACATTTTCATCACAACCATGTTTAACGATAGCTCACAGGGAAAATTCAAACCAGTTAAAAACCTGTAAACATTCAAATACTTAAACACTGGGCTAAGGAGAACACAGAAATCTTCATTTCAGATAAACAAAAAAGCCATCACAAACAAAAATATGTTTTTCTTTAAAGACATCTGAAAATCATGGACATAAAGAAATCTAAAAATTATACTTAGGGACTAGCACTGTGGCACAGCAAGTTAAGATGCTGCTTACCACACCGGAATCCACTATCAGAGTGCCAGATCGAGTCCCAGCTGCTCTGCTTCTGAACCAGCTCCCTGTTAGTGCACCTGAGAAAGTAGAGGCAGATGACACAAGTACTTAGGGCCCTATCATTTACATGGAAGACTGGGAGGGAGTTCCTGACTCCTGGCTTCCACTTGACCCAGTCCTACCCACTGCAGCCACTTGGGGAGTGGACCAGCGGATGGAGATCTCTCTCTTCTCTCTCCTTCCTCTCTCTTTCTCTCTCTCTCTGTTCATCAGATAAATACATAAACTTGTGTTTTTTAAAAAATACTAAGCCCAAAAGGGGCTTCTTGGATAAGCAGAGGCTAGAGGAAACAGATCTCTGAAGCGGTAGGTGCAGGTCAAGTGGAAAAGCAAGCCTTCAAGAGAAGTATGGTCTTTGCTAGGATCAAAGGTCTTGGGCCTAAAAATTCTGTCATCCTTGGAGAAGACTTAAGTTGTAGCTTGAAATAAGAAGCAACTGTTGGTTCAATCAGTCCAATACTGAAATCCATGCTGTAAATAGCCAATCATATACAATTCTGATGACAAAGAAAATGCAGAGAAAATGTAAAACCCAAGAAAGAGGTAGCTAATCACAATTAAACAAAACCTTAATGTGATGAATATTTAGGTTATTTTTCCAATTCTTAACCACTACAAATACTGGCAGGACAAACATCTTTTCTAAAATTTTATTCATCTTATTTTCTTAACATTAATGTCTGAATGATCAAGTTCTGGATGCAAAATTAATGAGGTAACACGAAGAACTCTCTGACTTTTGGTAACTATTAATCATTCATAATTCTACCTGCAGCATACAGCTCCCAGCTTCTCTGCAACCTCCATGACACTGAAAAATCATGCAACACTTTTCACTCAGGTATCTTTCTGTGCCTTTTAGTTCCAAAGAACTGTGTTATACTCTTTTCTAGATGGTCAACACAGCTCTTGAGCAAATACAGGGTATTTTTATAGGAAGTGGGGAGAGGAAACCATGGAAAGAAGAGGAAATATCTGGGGGTGGCCTCTAGCAATGCTTCCAATTCCTCTTAGGAAGAAAAGGGGGAAATTATGATTCTAGACCACCCTGCATCTTATTAGACCCCCTACAACAAATGGTAAGATCACAAGATGTATGCTAGAGGAGCCAGATTGCCTGGGCTTACAGCTAGCTCTGGGATCTTTCAGCACACTAACTGCCCAAGGCCTTAGGGTCCTCATCTGAAAACCGAGAGGTCATTAGATCCAATGAGATAACATTCAGTGAGCAGTTCTGGTAAATAATAAAAACGAAATATGGATTGTTCTGGACACTAGTTCAAGTCCCAGTCATATAATTTATAATACTTATCAAGTTGCTGACACCCACATCACAAAATGCCAAAATCACATTCACTTACCAGAATCTCTCTGTTCTTTGTCTGAAGTTGGGGCAACATGCTTTATTATTTGGAGAACACCAAAAGCAAAGAAATGAATCTACATACCCACCTGGCTGTTCTACCTGCTCTGTGAATGTATGTGTTGGCATCCTCTGGACAATCGAACTGAAGAACCCAATTCACAGCTGGGAAATCTATAGAAAACGAATGTCAAGTTAAAAAAATCAGTTTCAAGATCTGCCCTGCTATACTATCTTTATTTTACAATATTAGTTTTCTAGGACTTTCTATCACATCAAGCTAATAGACATCAGTTGTGAATTTTATTAAAATTGCATGAACCAAAAAGGAATAAACATTTTTCTTTGACAAAGTAAACTAAAATTAATGATAGTGTTTGAATGTGAAGATTATTTCATTTGTGACATAGAAGAGATGGACTACTCTATGTCAGACAAATAAATACCCTTGTTATGTAATAACCTAGAAGAACCACTTTTCATGACGTTGTAGTGATCTGTAAAACTGGTTTCTAAATTTAACTAAAAATTTAATTCGCCTATTTAAATTAATGATGTCTTTCTAGGTCTCTCTCCCTGTTTCCTAGCAAGCATATACATTATATATATATTCTACACTACTTCTGACTATAGCAGTATCCATTCATTACCAGAGAATCTTGCTCTCAAATTCTTAAGAAGTACCTTTAATAATTTATGGATTTTGCTATAAGGATTTCAGATCAATTTCATTCAGACAATGGGATTTTTTTAAAAAGATACTAGCAGATAATGACACAAGCATCAAAACTGTCACTAAGTCACAGACATCTATTTAAAAAGGTTGAATTTTAGTATGGGGAGGAAAAACAGAATGGCACTACCTGGAATCACTCTCTCAGGACTGAAAAGAACCAGCTACCTCAGGAGGCCAGAGAACAATGCACAGCTTTGAGAAGGAAGATGGTTTGAAAGCAGTACTTAGAACCTCAAACCCCTCACTTCTCCAGTATATTTCATTCTCAATGGAAAACAGAAATCACATCCTCTAAAAAGACTTCTAACTCTGTTACACCAAATATAGTAGAAAGCAGATGCACCAGAGGCATAGTGAAAACGGGGGTAACTGTGCAGGGTGGGGAGTGGGAAATTTCTTGCTGCCTGGGAGGGCACACTGCCCTTCCCTGCTAGGTTTCCAAAGAGCCAGCAGCAACCTTAATTCTCAAAAGACTGAAGTTAATGCTCAAAAAGAGGAGATGTTGATATTTTGGGTCCGCTACAAAATTATTAATTCTGCCCACCTCACCATGACAATCATATGACAGAAAGCCTCATACAAGCACAAACACCTTCAAATAGATTTCTGGTCCCTCATGACCGTTATTAACTCAGAGAATCACAGTAGAGAAACAATCTAAGTACACAAATTCCTTCAACAACCAACACATACCCAAAATATTACAAATATTCAACGATTTTTTTAACAAAAACACCAAGCAGCATTTCAAAGGCGTCCTCCAACTTAAAGACATGAATCTATTCTATATTGCTCAGTATGGTAGCTTACAAAATGTAACAAAAACTTACACTCAGAAATTCATCCCATCCTCAGTCCCACGAATTAAAGTGTTCAAAACCACAGAAGGCTACTAGTGATAGTACTAGACAGTACAGACATGAAATGTTTCAATGACCATGGAAAATGTATTTGTACATGGCTGGTCAAGACTGAATTTCTGCACAGTAAGTAGGATCTTGCACTAAGGTACATTATCATTAAACATCTGGACATGTGGATAAGCAGAAAATCCTAAGATATGCAGCAAAAGAAAAAAGCGTTACAGAAGAAATCAGACAGGTAAACATCTCAAAAGAACACTGACTTCTAAAAAACAACAGAATGTATGTGCAAAATTCTAATAATTTCAACCTATTCCTAACACAATTATTAAAGAGTCCATCATCAGATTTGCCAAGATTCAAAATCTACTTCCAATACATCTTTCCTCAGGAAGTTATTAAAGAACAAGACTTAGTTAAAATAAATAAAAAGAAAAGAAGAAAGGAAGGAAGGCAGGCAGGCAGGAAGGCCTGACAGCCATGAAAGAGAAAAATAGGTATCTTCTGGGCCCATGTTGCAGTGCAGCAGGTTAAGTCGCCAGCTATGACATCAGCATCCTATATGAGCGCCAGTTTGAGTCCAGCTGCTATACTTCTGATCCAGATTCCTGCTAATGCACATGGAAAAGCAGAAGATGCGCCAAGTACTTGGGGCCCTGTATCTATGTGGGAAACAGAAGTAGCTCCTGGCTTCAGCCCGTCCCAACCCCAGCCATTGCAGGCATTTAGGGAGCGAATTAGTGAACAAAAGATCGAATCTCTCTCTCTCCCTCTCTCTTTCTCTTGCCCTTTCCCTCTCTCTCTCTCTCTGTAACTGCCTTTAAAATAAGTAAATCTTAAAAAAAGAAGAGGAGGAGGAAGAAGAAAGAAAATCCTAGGAAGAAGGGACCGGCGCTATGGCACAGTAGGTTAGCACCCTGGCCTGAAGCGCCGGCATCCAATATGGCTGCCAGTTCAAGACCCTGCGGATCCACTTCCAACCCAGCTCTCTGCTGTGGCCTGGGAAAGCAGTAGAAGATGGCCCAAGTCCTTGGGCCCCTGCACCCGCTTGGGAGACACAGAAGTTCCTGGCTACTGGCTTCGGAACAGCACAGCTCCAGCCATCGGGGCCAATTGGGGACTGACTAGCGGATGGAAGATCTCCCCCCGCCCCCACCTCTCCTCTCTCTGTGTAACTCTGACTCTCAAATAAATGAATAAATCTTTTTTAAAAAAGTTAAAAAAAAAAAAAAGAAGAAAATAGGTTATCTTGAAAGCAAAGTCCCAGGGTGAGAAATGTGCAAATGTGCAGCAGACTCATAGGGTAATACGTCCAGAATACAGCTGGAGGCAGAACACTGCATAAGGGGCACCCACGGGGAAAAGAAACACAACTGTATTTGAACTATTAAAATACTAGGCATGTGACATCAGCTAGAACATTTTAGAAAAGTCAGAACTGAGAACACAGAAAATTAAGCACATTTGATAATAACTCAAAAGACAACACAAAACAAAGTATGAGTAAGAAAATAGCCTTTGTGATGACTGGTATAGCAATTAAGATGCTGCTTGGAGGGACCAGCATTGTGGGATAGCGGGTAAAACTACTTCCTGCGACACCGGCATCCCACATGGGCATCAGTTCAAGCAAGCCCTAGCTGCTCCACTTCTGATCCAGCTCCCTGCTAAAGGCCTGGGAAAGCAACAAAGTATGACCCAAGTGCTTGGGCCTCTGACACCCATGTGGAGGATTTGGATAAAGTTCCTGGATCCTGGCTTTGGCCCAGCCCAGCCCTGGACATTGCAGCTATCTGAGTAAATCAGCAGATGGAAGATCTCTCTGTCCTCGTCTCTTTCAAGTAAAATACATAAATCTTAAAAAACGTGCTCCTTGGGATGCCCACATTACTTATCAGAGTGCCTGGGTTCAGTCTTAGCTCTGATTCCAATTCCATCTTCCTACTGGTGCACACCCTGGGAGGCAGTAGGTGATGGCCCCAAGTGCTTGAGCCCCAGCCACTCACATGGGAGATCCTTGGCTGTTGTGGCATTTGTGGAGTGAGCCAGAAGATAGAAGCTCACTCTCGCTCTGCCTTTCAAATAAAATGAAAAATAAAAATAATTTTTTAATAAAAATCAGAGAGTAAGTAGATGCAAGTACAATTAAAATGTTTCAAAACCCAAATAGCTAAATGGTGATGAGAGCAGGGAGCAAAAAAAAAAAAAAAAAAGCCTACAATGCTTTAAAAAAATATAACTGCTTTGGCTACTATCTCCAGTTACATGTGGATAAATACATGGATGTCTGAAATGTACTTCAGAATATTCAAGGAGGGACAGAAAGAGAAAGCGGAATCATGAAAAAGATCATTGCTAATGTTGGGAAATGTGCTGATGAAGGTACATTAGACTTAGCCTTTGTGTATGTTTGAAATTCACCATATTGTTAAATACAAGAAAACAATGATTTAAGAATTCAAATTACTGTCTATTCATTTTCATCCTTTGTTCCCATCACTAAAGTAGTTTTCTTCTCCATTTCCAAACCCATCTCACCACACAGAGCCAAAACCTGTAGATTCACACAATGTGGTCTTTTGAAAATAAATCTGAATGCATTAAATGGTTTTAAAATAAGAATTAGAATAACTGGTAAAAAGACAGACATTACTGGTTTTTTCTTCAATGAGTTATAATAACTTTTCCAATTTTGTAAAAAAAAAAAAAAACAGGAATTTTTTTCATCTCTGAAGCTTTAATCTTCCTCTGATGATTCTGTAGGCGCCTTAAAATTCTACGGTGTAATTATCATGAAATTAAGAGCACAAAAGATGCAAATGTTACAAAAAGTTTCACTGAAACATCCTGAATGCTAATCAACCATTACCAATTTATTCATTTCTCCTTCAAACAGTGGGAAAAAAAAAGACAATTCGTTTGAGTCTATTAGCATTCCAAGGTAAACCTTACAAAGTAAATTATGTTTCCCATGATCGTATAAATTTCTGCCTAAGAAGTTTCCTTACCCAGGCCCCTGGCAGCAATATCAGTAGCAAAGAGCACTGCCGCTTTCTTGCGGACGAATTCATTATAGACTTCCATTCTTCTCATCTGCTGCTGTCGACCGTGGAGGGCAAGGATGGAGACACCAGGACGCAGCCGACAGAACACTCGGAATAGATACTGAACCTGGGCATTCACAGAAAAACAAATTTCTTACTTCAGGATAGCAACACTGAAGTTTTACCAGATGAACAGCAACAATACTTAAAGAAGCACAAATTTCACCAAAAAAAAAGGTTTTTAACAAAATGTGGATCTAAGAAACCATAGTCTAGAATTGTGGTCTTAAACCATTTTGCTCACATATTCTTCAAAATGATATTTAAATGCTTTAAATGTTCTTCTTATATTTAAGTTAATACCTAAAATCCATCCAATTCACATAATTTGAAGAATACAATTTCTGGTAAACACTGTTATTTTAAAATAATCTTTCCTGTTGATGTATCCAATGGATTCCAAAAAGCAGAGCTATCTGATACCTATACCCAATTTAAAAAATGTGAAGAAACTCCTTTCCTTTCTTGTTTAACTCTTATTTTTATTTACTGAAACCAAAAAACTACATATTAACTTTTTTTTAAAGATGTATTTATTTTTTTAAAGGCAGAGTTACAGAGAGGCAGAGAGAGAAGTCTTCCATCCACTGGTTTGCTCCCTAGATGGCCACAATGGCAAGAGCTGTGCCAATCCAAAGCCAGGAGCCAGGAGCTTCTTACAGGTCTTCAACATGGGTGCAGGAGCCCAAGGACTTGGGCTATCTTCTACTGCTTTCCCAGGCCACAGCAGAGAGCTAGATCAGATATGGAGCAGCCAGGACTCACCAGTGCGCATATGGGATGCTGGCACTGCAGGTAGTGGCTTTACCTGCTACACCACAGCATCGTCCCCCATATTATCTTTTGAGCTTGGAAATCTTCAGTGGTCACATTAACACACCCATGTGGTAGAAAATTACCAGTTATCAGTCAAAGGCTAAACTAACTTCTCACATTGACCAATTATTACAACTGATACAGAACTGAGCAATACAAGAAATGTCAGAGCTGGATAAACAATTGTTAGCTAGACATGAGTCAATTTTAATTGTTAAATGCATCTCAATGTATTGGACTAGAAGGAACTGATTGTTTTTATTTTCTCTTTAGTTCATGCACTTGTAAAACCATACTGAGGATTGAAGGACTGAAGCACAGTTCATTTTATTCCTGTTTTCTCTTTCTAACATGAGGTATTAAGAGAATCTGTTCACATAAATACAGCAAAGGGACTTAAAGAAAGCTTAACTTTGAATACTTCCAAAACATGCCCCCCAAAAAATTAACTATCAAAAAAATCATTAAAAATTATTTTAAATAATCAGCCAATAAATAACCCCATTAAAGTCTCCCTTCAAGTAAAAAATGGAAAACCACCCCAAGCACAAAATAACACTCACTGGAGGCCCTAAATTTCTCAAAAGCAATACTCTAATGCCAGGGAGGCTCTCTTGATTCTGGCACAATATACCAGTAAGTTTAAGGATAAAGGGACCAATGGGCTATCTTTTATAACAATAAAAACAGTCTGCCATGAAAAGAGAGATGGAAAAGGAGAAGCTGCAGATCCCAGATGCATTCTGAGAAAAATCAACTTCAGAAATAGGGCTTATAGGAGCCAGCGCTGTGGCACAGTGGGCCAAGCCTCCACCTGCGGTGCTGGCATCTCATATGGATACTGGTTCTAGTCCTGGCTGCTCCTCTTCCAATCCAGCTCTCAGATATGGCCTGGGCAAGCAGTAGTAGATGGCCCAAGTGCCTGGGCCTCTGCACCCATGTGGGAGGCCTAGAAGAAGCTCCTAGCTCCTGGCTTTGGATTGGCTCAGCTCCGGGCTTCACAACCATTTGGGGAATGAAGCAGCAGATGGAAGACCTGGGTCTCTGTAACTCAACCTCTCAAACAAATAAGTAAAATCTTGGAAAAAAAAATAAATAAATAACCTTTAAAGAAAAAAAAGAAACACGGCTTGTAAAAACTCAGAAAGTTTAAATTGAGTTCTTGAAATCTTTCTGCACTCTACATCTCTTGAATCAACAAATTAACAATGACCTTAAATTCCTGTTATTTAATAAACCAGCTGAGGTACAAGACCTATGTGGAGTAGTGTCATGTAAGTTCTCTTTCCTATGGGGTTTAAATTTAATTCTAACTTATAGAAAAAGTTATTGGAGGATTTTATGCAAGGCAACTATGTGTCCCACTTCCTGCTTTTCAGTTTTTGTTTTTTTAACTTTAATTTCTTGTGGTCAGACTGTATTAACTTCTCACACAGACCAATTATTACAGTTAGTACACAAATGACCAAAACAAGAAATGTCAGGACTTGATAAGTAACTTAGATATAAGTGAAATTTTACTGTTAAGTATTTCTCAATGTATAGACTAGAAGGAACCCACTGTCCTCAATTTCTCTTTAGTATATATGCTCATAAATGGATACTGAGGAGAGCTAGGCAATAAATACTAGGAAATAAAGTGAGGGAAGGAGGAAACAAAAAAAGAGGTTAAAACAAAATTAAGCATAGTTCAGGCTACGCTGTAGCATAGGCAGTGGTAAACAGTCACAGAATTAATGAGTTATCAACAAACTGAACATGGGATGAAGACAGACAAGAATCAGGATTTGGTCATTTACTGAGGTAGGCAGGAGTTAAGGAAAGCAGGTCTATGAAGAATTGTTTTTCCTGTATTAAATTTGAAATGCCTTCCAGACATCCAATTGGAAATACAAGTAGAAAGGGAACACCAAGGTGGGAACTCAAGAAAGAAGTCGGGGTTTGAGATGTAGATTTGGCAGCTGTTAGTACACAGGTAGAATTTAAAGGGATGAAATAAAGTTACCTATAAAGAAAAGTGCGAATGGAAAAAGGAGAGAGCATAAAAGCCTGAGGAACTCCAAATTGCAGTGGACAAGCAGAGGAAAAACCAGCAAAGATGATTAAAATAGAGCACTCAGAAAGTAGGGTCAGAGAGAACAGGTTAAATAGTGCAGAATCACAAAAGTGTAAAGAAGTGCTTCAGGGGCCGGCGTGGAGGTGTAGTGGGTAAAGCCACCACCTGCAGTGTCCACATCCCATATGGGCACCAGTTCAAGACCTGGCTGCTCCACTTCCAATCTAGCTCTCTGCTATGGCCTGAGAAAGCAGAGGAAGATGGCCCAAGACCATGGGCCCCTGAACCCCCGTGGGAGACCTGGAAGAAATTCCTGGCTCCTGGCTTCAGATCAGCCTAGCTCCGGCAACTGTAGCCATTTGGGGAATGAACCAGTGGATGGAAGATCTCTCTCTCTCTCTCTCTCTGCCTCTGCCTCTGCCTCTCTGTAACTCTACCTTTCAAATAAATAAATACATAAATCTTTAAAAAAAAATAGATCCTAAAGCTAATAATAATCTGAAGTCATTCTTTTTATACAGTAAAACCATTATGTTCAGTAGACAATAGAAATAGAAAGCCACTTATCTCCCCTCAAGCTAAAGAAAAATTTACCTGCACCTTACGCAAAGCCTCTACAAAAGCTATCACCCTAGAGCTGATCTATTATATGCCCCATATATCATCAGCAACCTAAACTATAGAAGAGAAATGATATACAAACCAACCATGGTCCCTTCTTCTTAAGGGAGAAGACCAAGTTTTCTTATGTATCTCTGAATCCCTTATTCATAGTACAAAGCTCATGTTTAAAAAAATGTTTGTTAACTAAATACAAATAGAAACAAAATTCTGCAGAAGCAACAGGGGAAGAAACAACTATTTAAAAAGACAATGTCAGAAAAGGACTTTCAAGTTTTTTTTTTTTTTACAGGCAGAGTGGATAGTGAGAGAGAGAGACAGAGAGAAAGGTCTTCCTTTTTGCCGTTGGTTCACCCTCCAGTGGCCGCTGCGGCCGGCGCATCGCGCTGATCCGAAGCCAGGAGCCAGGTGCTTCTCCTGGTCTCCCATGCGGGTGCAGGGCCCAAACACTTGGGCCATCCTCCACTGCCTTCCCGGGCCTTAGCAGAGAGCTGGCCTGGAAGAGGGGCAACTGGGATAGAATCCGGCACCGAAACCGGGACTAGAACCCGGTGTGCCAGCGCCGCAAGGCGGAGGATTAGCCTGTTGAGCCACGGCGCCGGCCCCTTTCAAGTTTAATATTTGAGCTTAGCCTTAAAGAACTATTTCCCTATAGTTAGAATGAAAAGTATACAGGACACTCATTCTAGATAGATTAGCATCAGCAAAGACAAGAGGCATGGAAATAAGGCACATTCAGTTTCATATTCACAGAGGGGAGGACAGAGGAAGGGACAGGTTGGGAAGGGAAGGATCAGAAATGAAGATCCAGGGCCAGTGCTGTGGTGCAGTAGGTTAAAGCCTGGGCCTGCAGCATCCCACATGGGCCCAAGTTCCAGTCCTGGCTGCTCTACTTCTGATCCAGCTTCTGCTAATGAGCCTGGGAAAGCAGCAGAGTAAGGCCCAAATCCTTAGGTCCCTGCACCCATATGGGAACCCAGAGGAAGCTCCTGGCTCCTGGCTTTGGATTGGCTCAGCTCTTGCTATTGTAGCCATTTAGAGAGTGAACCGGTGGATGGAAGACCTCTCTTCCTCTCTCTGTCTCTACATCTCTCTGTAACTCTTTCAAAATAAATACATCTTTAAAAAAAAAAAAAGTGGAGGGGCCGGCGCCATGGCTTAACAGGCTAATCCTCCGCCTTGCGGTGCCAGCACACCGGGTTCTAGTCCCGGTTTCGGTGCCGGATTCTATCCCAGTTGCCCCTCTTCCAGGCCAGCTCTCTGCTATGGCCCGGGAAGGCAGTGGAAGATGGCCCAAGTGCTTGGGCCCTGCACCCCATGGCAGACCAGGAGAAGCACCTGGCTCCTGGCTTCTGATCAGTGCGGTACACCGGCCGCAGCAGCCATTGGAGGAAAGGGAAGACCTTTCTCTCTGTCTCTCTCTCTCACTGTCCACTCTGTCAAAAAAAAAAAAAAAAAAGTGGGGCGGGAGAAATGAAGATCTGTGCTTAGCTTAGCTATCAGTTGTTCATTCTACCCATATTTATGGAGGGCCACTATGTTTCCAGTATCATTAGCACTTAGCACAGAAATGAAGAAAAAGACAGTTTCTGCCCTCACTGAGTTTTACAGTCTCATCCACATACTGTCTTCCCAAAAAAAAAAGAAACTAGACTATCATCATCTACAGATCCTTCACCACAACTAGCACTGTATACCTCATACAGTTATTAGTCTAACTGAAACTTGCTATTTCAAGGATAATTCAACACAAAATAACTTAGAAAGAAAAGTTCACAGTACCTCTTTGCAACTGGAGAAAAACACAATACTCTTCTTCTTCAGATGGCTTCTCAAAAAGGAATATAACACACTTATTTTTTGCTGCAGCTCACACACTATATAGTTCTGTTCCAAAGTGGCAGGAGTGCTTATAGAATTAAAAAGAGGAAAAACATTAAATATATGTTATGTTGGGAAAAAAAAAAAAACAAAAAAAACTTCCCAATGGACCCTTCAGAAGTGAATTCAATGCATCTCTTTAAAATACAGTCAAAAACCTTTAGAGGTTAAATGTTAAAAAAAAAAAAAAAAAAAAGCCACCAACATGCAAACTGTGGTCACCCGAAAAAGTACGGGGTCAAGATACACATAAGAAAGGACAGGAGTGAACTAGCTGGGATGATGGAAATTTTCCACATTTTATTAGGGTTTGGTATAGTTACACAGATACACACATTCATCAAAACCCAACAAATATATGCTTAAAGTTTATAGATGCCACAGTATGTAAATTTTACCAAAAAATATAAACTCTATACCAAATTTCAACTCTCATTAGTGATATGTATAAGGAGATGCATATAGATATCTCCATACTTTGAAATGCATCAAAAATTAAGATGGGTTAATATGCATTTAGAGCAATGGACAAATGACTAGTAAGTGAATGCTACCTAAAAGTGGCAGATGTAAGGCATTTAAGTCTTTCAATTTACTGCATGGGTGAAACTCATCAAAATGTTAGAGGGAAACATGTGCACATTCACTATTTGAATAAACCCATTTTTAAGATGCTGTTTCCAAAATACTCTGGTTTAAAAAAAAAAGCATCATTTATAAAGAAAAAAATCAGAACATCAATCCAAATGCCCATCATTCCAGATAATCACAATTGCACATCCATACAATAAAGTATCACACAATTGTTAAGGGAAAAAAATATGAATAAATAATCTATTCCAACATTACTGTAGAGTAATCTCTAGGGTATACTGTTAAGAAAGAAGTAACAGAATAGTACATAGTTGGGTACCCTTTATCCAGGGAAGTATGTATATTCATCCATACACACGGGCAGTCACGTGTGTGTGTGTGTGTGTGTATGTACACATGCACATGGGCATATGTGTTAAGAGAGAGCATGAGTAAGGCAAAATGTTGGGGGAAGGGTGACTACTAATTTTTAATTATGTGCCAATTAGTTTCAGATATAACATCAGCTTCATAATCTATAAAAGAACCTGTAAGAAAATTTTAAGTATAATGAAGTCCAACTTACCTGTGAAAGATACTGTCAAGAATTCGAAGACAAGCCACATAGTTTAAAAAAAAAAAAAAGTGCAGAGACATCTGATATAGGACTGTCCTCCAAAAATACAAAGAACTCTCAAAAAAAATCCTAATTTTAGAAAAGAAAATAAAAGGGCACAGCAGGTTAAGCCTCTACCTGCAGGCCAGGAATTCCATTAGTGCCTCTTCAAGTACTGGCTGTTCTACTTCCCACCCAGCGCATCTTTATAATGAGCCAGGGAAAGCAGCAGAGGATGGCCCAACCCACATGAGAGACTCAGATGAAGCTCCAGGCTTCGACCTGGCACAGCCCCAGCTGTTGCAGCCATTTGGGAAATGAACCAGCAGATGGAAGATATCTCTCTGTCTCTCCTTCTCTCTTTCAAATAAATAAATCTGTTCTAAAAAAACATAAAAGACAACAAAAGATCAAAAATATCTATACTTGAGGTGCTAAAGCAGAAAAATAAATACCTTTAAGATAGCCCCATATTAATCTCCCTTTTCCTGCCTCCACTCACCCACCTCATAAAGCATTTTCAGATTCCAAGACTGGAGAGAGACAAAGTGGCAACGTTAAGCACAAACATGTTGGCCCCAGATCCTGGCAAGAAGGAAAACTGAATCTAAAATTTTTTATCCTATTTACCCTTGGGGAGTATGCCAATTCCAAAACATAACACACCCAAGACAGAATAAGGGAAAACAAGCAAAAAGCAGTAACCAGACAGTTATGGAACTGAGCAAAGACTGGCAGTCTCACAAGACTACAAAGTTTACAGGATGCTTATGTAGAGGGGTTCTGGGAAATATCACAGTTTGGCATCTGAGACCCATTGAAAGGTTATGCCCTGAGTGAAGGCTGTATCTTAAGACCAATGACAAATCAGAAACAAAATAGCCCCCAGAGACTAATTACAGGCTAGAACATAGAGTAACCTGCTCATGTATCATTTGCCTGCCAGAAAGAAAGAAAACTTTCACTGTTTTGCTAAAAAACAAAGACAAGGAAACAATCTTAAAAAATGTAATCTTCAAAGGAACAAGAAAGCTGTCTGATTTTAATAGAATAATGGATCCTAGAGTATAGTACATAGTTACCTTTGAAGAGAGGGGGAAGAAAAACTGCCAAGACAACCTTTAAACCAAAATGAAGATCAAATAAAGAGACTTTCAGCAAAGTGAAAACAGTTTCACTACAAATATGGTCTAAAAAAATTCTTTAAACAAAGGAAAATTCTTGCATTATCATGCTCCCATTTGAGAAGAACATCTCAGTAAGTCTAAGCACTGTTTCAAATAATAGTGGACAATGTAGTTTAAAATGTGTAGAATAAAAATACATTAAAGTGATGACACAATGACAGGGAGATGTAAAGAACCTAAATAATGAAAATAGGCTACTTACAAAGACAAAACTAAAAATGTAAGAGCATAAACAATGTACAGAATATAAGGATGGGAAAAGATTCACCATGTAAACTCTAACCAGAAGAAGGTAGATGTGTTGGGTAGACTAACAAACTAGACTATAAGGCAAAAAGTATTAGTAAAGATTAAAAACATTTTATGACTATTTCAAAATAACAGGAAATGTAATACTAAATTTCTGTGTACCCAGCAGCAAGATCAAATGTTTCCCCCAAACTTGAAATTTTTCATAATTCACCACAAAATTCAACTTTTTTAGTCACTGGAAAACAAAGCAAATTATTGTGACCCAAAGGCAACTATTTGCACTTAAAAATAAAAGAATTAGGGAAAGGCATTCATCAAGAGATGAAGACTAAGATGTCCATGTCCCGCATGAGAGTACCTGGGTTCAATCAATACCCACCTCTGGCTCGCGACTACAGCTTTGTGCTAACGCAGACCCTGGGAGGCAGCAGAGATGGCTCAAGTAATTAAATTCCTGCCATCCACATGAGAAACCTGAACTAAATTCCCAGCTCCTAGTTTCAGCCTAGCCCAGCCTCAGTTCCTGTAGGCATCTGGGAAGTGAAACAGCAGATGAGAGCTCTCTCTGTCGCTCAGCCTCTCAAATATATAGATACGAGCCAGCGCTGTGGCACAGTGTAAGCCACTGCTTGTGATGCCTGCATTCCACTTCAGAACGTCAGTTTAAGTCTCAGCTGCTCTACCTCAAACCTACCTTCCTGCTAATGTGCCTGGGAAAGCAGCAAAAGATGGCCAAGTGCTTGGACCCCTGCCACCCACATGGGAGACCCAGATGGAGTTATTGGCTTCCACCTGGCCAAACCCCAACCATTAAGGCCATTTGGGAGTGACCAGCAGATGGAAGATCTGTTATCTTGATAGCTCTTTCGTTCTCTCTCCCCTTCCCTTCTTGTGTGTGTGTGCGTGTGTGTGTGTATCCCCTCCCCTGTCACTCTGCCTTTCACATAAATAACTCATTTAAAAATAGATAAAAATCCAAAAATGAAATCAAATCATTAGAAGCACCATTTGTCTACATACAGAGATTAAAAAAAAAACAAAAAACAAAAAAAAAAAAAACGTTTTTAAGAGTTATTTATTTGAAAGGCAGAATTACAGAGAGAGAGAGAGAGAGAGATCTTCCATCCACCGGTTGACTCCCCAAATGGCCACCAACAGCCATGTCTCGGCCAGGCTGAAGCCAGGAGCCTGGAGTTCATCCCATCTCCCAGGTGGGTGAAGGGGCCCAACAACTTGGCCATCTTCTGCTGCTTTCCCAGGTGCATTAGTAAGGATTGGATGTGGATCAGCTGGGACTTGAACTGGCTTAACCTGTTACCCCACAATGCTGGTGGCCCAAACAGCATGTTTTCTAAGTATATTTTGACATACAACTTCAGAAATATCTAAGTTCTCTTTTTAATTTTCATATCCTTCATAATTTGAGAGCAGATATTATAATATGATGCCCTAAAATATTCTTAATTATAACCTCTCATGTTATATTAACTGAATTGGTAAGACATTCAAGGAAAAAAGTCAACAGTGACATTAGACAAAATCACTAACAACACCTACTTTTTTATAATGTTCTGGTTCACATGGAATTACAGAGTACTACATCCGTCACCACACAACCTGTAGCTTTGTAAACTATGCCACTATGTATCTGCGTTCTCAAACTTCTTCCAAAACCTGTGTTTTTATAAATGACAAACTATGTTTCAAAAATCACTTATAAAATAAAATCAAACTCTTAACATTCAGTTTTTAATATGTCTCAGTTATATTCAGATAAAAGCCAATGTTATCATCTATAGAAACTGGAGATAGGGATAATATGTACAATTATCTAATTCTGACTCAGACTGTCTAGTCTTTACATTATCCAGCTAACTGAAATTTTTGTGACAAGTAACGATCTCAACACAACTTTATGAGATTCATGTCTACTCAACAGTAAGCTAACAAACTACACATCAAGTAACTCATGCCATTCCATTCCCAATTCTTGATAGCCAAGGCTACCAGTACTCAGATTCTCCAAAGTTTACCCATTAAGATCACCTGCAAAGATAGAGTTTGGCCTCTTCTCAGGATAATTTTTAATCTTAGAAACCTACTGAGCAAGGTCAAGGTTAGTCCAAATAATGGATTTCCTGTATCTAAGGATTTTCCAACAGGATAATCCAACCTATTTCTTTTTAGACTAAAATGTCATATCAAGAAAAAGTGAAAAAAGATTGAAGTAATGACACCATATTGGTATCCTTAACATAGAACCCAACTTATTCTCACAAAAAACATTTCTTCTGGAGGTCAAGCATCTCCACTGTCTGCAATGATTCATGCCAAACATGAATCATACCAACTTCCAGTTGCCATATCCAAATGTAACTTAAAACACATGTCCCCAAGCATTAGCACTTCTCTCGCTCTTTCTCACACACACACTTTACTCTCCAGTTTTTTGTTTTGTTTTTTGTTTGTTTGTTTTGTTTTGACAAGCAGAGTAGACAGTGAGAGAGAGAGACAGAGAGAAAGGTCTTCCTTTTCCGTTGGTTCAACCCCCCAAGTGGCCGCTACAGCCGGCACACCGCGCTGATCCGAAGCCAGGAGCCAGTGCTTTTCCTGGTCTCCCATGCAAGTGCAGGGCCCAAGGACTTGGGTCATTCCTCCACTGCACTCCCGGGCCACAACAGAGAGCTGCACAGGAAGAGGAGCGACTGGGACAGAATCTGGCGCCCAGACTGGGACTAGAACCTGGTGTGCTGGCACCACAGGCGGAGGATTAGCCTATTGAGCCGCGGCGCCGGCCTACTCTCCAGTTTTTAATAAAACCATTTTTTAAACATAGTTATTTTGCTAAATATAAATGCATTTGTTAAACATATTCCAAAACACATTGGTTCTGTAAAATAATGCCAAGGAGAATGATTTGGTACCCAAATAATTTTGGTGCACTTGGTAAACTTAATTCACCTCCCAGTGCTTTCATATTCACATTGTCCATGAAAACATTAAGGGTTCTAAGAAGTCTTGATTTAAGAGAAAAGTATTTTAACTTAACATTTGCTATTTATCATGGAACTCATCTCCTCTCCTCTCATACATGAAGGGAATAGCTAAGAAATAGTGAAATATCTGTTAACATCTCATGAGAAAGACCAAACTTCAGAATAAGTAATTTTATTTTTAAGAGAGGTAGAGTTAGACAGAGAGAGGGAGACAGAAAGAAAAGTCCTCCATCCAATAGTTCACTACCCAAGTGGTCCCAATGGCCAGAGCAGGACCAATCTGAAGCCAGGAGCCAGGATCTTCCTCTGGGTCTCCCAAGCAGGTGCAAGGGCCCCAGTACTTTTAACCATCTTTGACTGCTTTCCGAGGCCATAAGCAAAGAGCTGAATCAGAAGAGGAGCAGAGGGTATACAAACCAGCACCCACATGGGATGCCAGTGCCACAGGCAGAGGCTTAGCCTACTATGTCTGCCACAGCACAAGCCCCAGAATGAGTAATTTTAACTGACATATTTACATACTTTGCACACCTAAACAACAAACAAAGTATCTGATTTCCAAAAAATAAGTTTAAAATACTAAGTTCTTAAAATAGTAATAGTTGATTTAATTCAAATAGTATATACCTGTATTTTGCTTTTTCATGAACCCAGACATACTCAGGGTTTTTCAAACTCAAGCGTGCAAGGTCCTTTACAGATTTTGTTTGTGTTGCTGAGAAAAGTAAAGTCTGACGTTTCTTGGGAAGATTTTCAATAATAGCATTCATGGTATCAGCAAAGCCCATATCCAAGATTCTATCTGCTTCATCAAGAACTAAAAAAGGAAAACGCAAATTGAAATATTTAAAATACACATTAAACCAAACATAATCTGGTATCATGAATCAGTACCTAAAACAGAAAAAAAAAGGCAATAGTAGAAAAACTGGTGAAATTTTAATAAAGCCTAGAATTTATTATATAATATGCAAATATTAATGTTAGTTTGACAAAGGTGTCATAGTTTCTTAAGATGCTAACGTTAGCGGAAATTGAGTGAAAGGTATATAGCAACTCATTATAACTGCAACTTTTCTATACATCTTGAAGTATCCGAAAACAGTTAGAAAACATGTATTAGTATCAGAAATTAAAAAAAAATTTTTAAATGCCAATTTGACCTTTCAAGTTATCAGAAGTAGGTAATAACTTAGACAAAATTAAAACCTCTTCACAGTGCCAAATGTCTAATACTAAATTACCTAATTTCTTTTTTTTTTAAAAAAAGATTTATTTATTTATTTGAAAGGCAAAGTTACAGAGAAGCAGAGGCACAGAGAGAGAGGACTTCCATCTGCTGGTTCACTCCCCAGACAGCCACAACAGCCAGAGCTGTGCCAATTCAAAGCCAGGAGCCAGGAGTTACTTCAGGGTCTCCCATGCAGGTACAGGGGCCCAAGGACTTGGGCTATTTTCTACTGCTTCTCAGGCCATAGCAGAGAGCTGGATCAGAAATGGAGCAGACAGGACTCAAACCGGTACCCATGTGGGATGCTGGCACTGCAAGCAGTGGCTTTACCTGCTACGCCACAGCACCAGTCCCATGAATTACCTAATTTCATATACATGAATGTATGTATCTTCTCTCTTAATTTAAAAAAAACAGGGCCTTGGCCGGCGCTGTGGCTTAGCGGGCTGATCCTCCGCCGTGCGGCGCCGGCACACCAGGTTCTAGTCCCGGTTGGGGCGCCGGATTCTGTCCCGGTTGCCCCTCTTCCAGGCCAGCTCTCTGCTAAGGCCTGGGAAGGCAGTGGAGGATGGCCCAAGTCCTTGGGCCCTGCACCCGCATGGGAGACCAGGAGAAGCACCTGGCTCCTGGCTTCGGATCAGCGAGATGCGCCGGTCGCAGCAGCCATTGGAGGGTGAACCAACGGCAAAAAGGAAGACCTTTCTCTCTGTCTCTCTCTCTCTCACTGTCCACTCTGCCTGTCAAAAAAATAAAAACAGGGCCAGTATTGTGGCACAGCAGGTTAAGCTGCCACCTACAATGTTCTCATTTCATATAAGCACCAGTTTAAGACCTACCTGTTCTGGTTCTGATCCAGCTCCCTAGTGAGCCTGGGAACGCAGTGGAAGATGGAACCACGTTCTTGAGCTCCTGCCACCCATGTGGGAGACCCAGATGGAGCTCTGAGTTCCTGGCTTCAGCCTGGCCCAGCCCCAGCAGTTGCAGCCATTTGGGGAGTGAATCAGTGGATGGAAGATTCTCTCTCTCTCTCTCTCTCTCTTTCTATCCTTTTGTTATCTATAACTCTTTCAAATAAATAAATCTTATAAAAAAAAACACACACACACCAAAAAAAGCCTACTTTCCTGTGCTTTCTGGGTTCAAAGCTCAACACTCAAAAATCTGTTTCTCTAATTGTTTTTAATCAGAACATTTACCAAATAACATTTCTGCCTTTAACATTTATGAGGTTTCTCTCCCAAGTCTGAGCTTTTTTTTTTTTTTTTTTTTAATTAGAAATGTATTAGACTCACCTAACATTTGGAGATTGGTGGCATGAAAACATATTGTTTCATCCATGTGTTGAAGAAGCCGACCTGGTGTGCAAACGAGTATATTTATGTTGTTGATTCTCTCAGCTTCATGTTTCAGATCCTGAAAACAGTTGGTTTTTTTTTTTATTACACAGACATGTCACTCTCAGCAGTCTGTGTACCAAAACTATAAAAGCCATCTGCATGTGGCACTTCATCGTAGCAATTTAAATACTCTCAGAAATAAACATAACTTCTCCCTTGCATTTCTGTAGTATTTCCAAATTTTGAGGCTAAATAAAAAGCTTTGGTGAAGGCCTAAAGAGCTCAGAATTCCATACTCTTAATCACACTCAGTATTTTCAGACCTTGAAAAAAATATCAAGTGACTATCCAAAGTCTTAATTTCCTATCCAGTCAGCCAGAACTAACTTAAAAATTGGAATTGGTCCCATTCTTTCAATCAGGGCCTCAGGAGCCTTGAACTGGACACTAATCACCACACTCTGTGGACTGAAACAAAAGCCAACCTATACATTTTAGAGGTTCTCTACTTTTGAGACAAAAATCACAATATGTTAGTAGCTAAGGCTTAGTGACAGGTTCAAGAGTACAGAAGAGTCTGTGATGCTATTCTTTGTTCTTTTTCACATGTCTACATACAAACTCAAGAAGTCAAGTGTGTATCCTCACCGAGTAGAGGGGACTCTAGCAGATAAAAGTATTCTAGGTATTCTCTAAGGCAGAACAAATACTGAGCAGGTTTTATCATGACCTAAAATAAACATTACTCCAATTTACCTTCCTTTCTTGCGCTGCTAATGAAGCTAATGTTCTGAATTATGGTGTTAGATATATTCCTTATTACAATGCACAAGCCCCCAAACTAATGTTATTTTTCCCAATATTTAACATGACAGATTACAAAAAATCTGTGTCAGAGTCTAATCAATTCAGATATCCTGACAAAAATGGACTTTCTAAACTTATAAAACTGATAACTCTTAATCACAGTGACCATACAAAAGTACTAATCCCAAGAAGCCCTGCCTAGAAGGTCAATCTGTTTAGATTAAATCTTCACCAGTCTTCCCTAATCTCCAGCAACTGCTATGGTGCTTCAACACAGAGTACAGAGGCAAAGGAGGAAAGACAACAGTAAAAAGACAAACCTTTCCACCAATGATGAGGCCAGCTGAAAAGTCATGATTCTTCCCCACTTTCCGGAGAACCTCAAAGGTCTGATAAGCCAGTTCTCTCGTAGGTGAAATTATCAGAACCCCCAGACCATCTGTGGAAGTCCATTGCAGACGATATAAGGCTTCCAGCACCTCAAAGAAGACAGCAAATTTGTGTTCAGTAAGATGTTGGCAAAGTCAGCTTTTTTATCCATGTATCAACCTTGCCCCTCCAAATCAGACATCTTCCAGGCAAAAAACATACCACTCACAAGTTTTATCCAAAACAAGAGACTGCTTCTTTCTCTTCCATCTACCAGAAGCATAACTTGGAGGGAAGGGAAAAGCAGCCCATGGCAGCCCCAGCCAGAGCTATCAGGAGTTTAGCTATCATTTTCTGTACCACATTAAAAACTTTTCATCTAAATAGCAAGTTATATACTGACACACTGACACTGCTCCTAAAAAAAAAAAAAAAAAAAGAAAGAAAGAAAGGAAGAATAAAAGAAAAAAGCTAGGATTCAATAGAAGTCTGGTAATACTTGGGACTAAAATGTGATTTTTCTGGGCCAATTATTTTTGAGAATCAAAATTCAGAAGACAAAGTGAGAAGTAAGTGAATTCCTAAGTACCTATTGTACTGTCACAAAGGACAGATATCAACGTCCTAAAAATTTTCAACAAATGACCCAAACTCCTGAAAATAAGCATACTTCAGATTGATCCTAAACAGACAGCAACTGGAAATGCAAATGGCAGGCCTGTAAAGGTCAGAGAAAAAACAGGTTTCCTCACCTTCTTCTGTTTTTTTGACAGGCAGAGTTAGAAAGTGAGAGAGAGAGAGATAGAGAGAAAGGTCTTCCTTCTGTTGGTTCACCCCCCAAATGGCTGCTATAGCTGGCGCACTGCGGCCGGCTTGCTGTGCCAAACTGAAGCCAGGAGCCAGGTGCTTCCTCCTGGTCTCTCATGCGGGTGCAGGGCCCAAGCACTTGGGCCATCCTCCACTGCCCTCCCGGGCCACAGCAGAGAGCTGGACTGGAAGAGGAGCAACCGGGACAGAATCCAGCACCCCAACCAGGACTAGAACCTGGGGTGCCAGCACCGCAGGTGGAGGATTAGCCTATTGAGCTGCAGCACCGGCCAGGTTTCCTTACCTTCTATACAGCAGAACCATTCAGAACTGCCACACCTGGAACATCCGGCATCCTTCAAGACTATAATGGCTTGTGAAGGTACAATCATTCATTCATTCAAAGAATTAATGAATGCCCATCATGATCCAAAGCACTGTGTTTGGATTTGGGGAAGACCATGGAGAATAACAGAATTATGGCCCAAGGTACTGAAGCTTACTAGATTCAAAGAAAGGAAATATAACATCAAAGCTCTTTACATAAGGCTTTATTTGTAGTTAGGCATAAAATGTTCTCTGACTGTATACCAGAGGATCTGACCCAATATCTTAAGTACTTACTGGAACCAGGAAAGCCAAAGTCTTGCCAGATCCAGTCTTGGCAGCTCCAAGTACATCTTTACCTTGCAAAGCCAATCCAATAGTCTGCTTCTGTATCTCAGTTACCAAACGGTACTGGGCTTCCTGCAAACCTGGCAGTGGGGAGGGGAAAATGACTCTTTAGAAAAATCCCTGTATGATGGTGTTACAGGCTGAAATCTCTCCAAATCAAAAACTCCTATGTTGAAGCCCTGATCCCTCATAGCTCAGAATGTGACTATTTGCAAATAAAGCCTTTAAGACACAATTAAGTAAAAATCAGTCTCTTCAGCCTTTCTACAACATATTTCCAAGCATCCTGTCATGCGCTATAAATTCTTTTTTGACAAATAAGAGTCAGCTAAAGGATAGCCACTTGCAAGCCAAGGAAGGAGGCCTGGAACAGATCCTTCCCTTTGGCCCTTAGAAGAGACCAACCCTGCCAGAACCTTGATCTCGGACTTCCAGCCTGTAGAATTCAGAAAATAAATTTCTGTTGTCTATACTACCCAGTCTGGTATTTTGTTACAGCAACCCTAACAAACTCACAGTAAAGGTGTCACATTGTTTCCTTGCTTATCTTAACAATCAGGTTTCACTGTAATTATTCACACGCTCCTGGCAATTTTACAGGTTTCAGAATATTAAAATTATTTGACAAAATAAGGTTTTTCAGGCTCAACTCTCTAAAACTCCATTTATAAAAAGTATCAAGAAATCCAGTAAGTAACATGTACCAAGATCACCATATACTTACCTTTCAATGTTTTCTTGGACAAGGGGAAATCTGAAAATCTCGTAATCTCATTTACATTTATCTATGGGAGGAAAAGAGAATGAAAGAAAAAATTATCTACTGGATAATTCACTTATTTCACAAAAAAAACATTCTTTTTCCACATTGTACTGTCTAGCTCATTCTTGATACTAAAGGACAGCATTCAACGATTATTTATAATTAAAAGTTGTCATTCCTTCTGAAATGGATCTTTTTGATAAGCTGTCCTGAATAAGAAAAATAACTATAACCATTTCAATTCATCAAAAACATTCTTTCAAAACATACACACATATAATCATCCATCAGTGGCATATGAAATTCAACCTAATCATACTCACTTGAGGGTACACTGAAGGTGGAGTATTATTCCAAAGTAACCAGGAGAAATTTGTGTCATGATTTGAAGCCACAGTAAGTAACACTTTGCCCTTTAACTTTACAACTTCACATTATCCAAATGTTCATTACTGATGTTCTTCATTAGCATAAACCCAATATTCTAAATTTCATTTCAGCAGCTCAGGAGAATTACTTTATTACAGATGCTGAATGCAGGAATCACTGCTCAGATCTGGGAATACACTGTCAAATTATTCATGATTCACAGAAGCCAAGGCTGCATTTATAAGGTTCATTTATTTAAATTATACTCTAGGCAGTGAAAAGATTACACTGGTATTTCATATCACAATCTACACACCTTCCCTAGGATTCTTAATGTTACCTAGGTGAGGTTACGGTTCTGCCCTCCAATACTGAAAACACAAGTACAAGTATTAAAATAGTGCCTTGGTCCCTGCAAATCATGCCAGAGGTCACTGCAGAGTAAGTACACATAATAGGTGCACTAGAATTAAAGAGGAGCTTATTCAAGTAACATGCTGTCCCAGCAAGAAACCTCAACTAGAAGACCATCTTGTGAACAGGACAGTAAGATGCCACACAGTACACCCTTCACTTCTGGTATTCTTAGACAAAAATCTGTTTTCACAGGGCATGGAATGCCTACAGAAGGAGGTAGACTCAGCACACACTGCATTTCCCATCAACACTGCCCAGGCAAGGTGGGCTATCCAAAATTCTGCACATCTTTCTAAAGTCTGTTAACCTCGTAGTGACAAAGTTTGAAAGACACGAACTGTTCAAGCACTCTACCACCAACTATTAAAACAGAAAGCTCTAAACCATGTTCTTAAAGGGAAGGGAGGAAAGAAACAGAAATTGATTCTGCTGATGCCATAGAAAAAGGGTCAACAATGCCTAAAGACCACACCCAATCTGCTGCCTACTTTTGTAAAGTACTTGTGACAGAGACAACATGGTCCACAAGCCTAACACTGGCTGTTTACGGGGAAAATTTGCTGACCGCTTTCTAGAAGATCCTCTGTAATATTCCAAGTAGTATATCAAAGCCATAACAAAAGATGGCTATACTTCCCACAAAGAAATACTCTCTTTGCCCTTCCCTTTATGCCTTTTATTGGAAAGAAAGAGGCAGGCATTATGCCTAATGGTTAAGACTGCCTGGGACACCTGCATCCCCTATCAGAGTGCCTGGGTTCAAGTTCTAACTCCACTCAAATTCCAGCTTCCCACTAATGTGCATCCTGGGAGGCAGAAGATAATGACTCAAATGGCTGAGTGTTGCAGTCCATTTAAGAGCTGTGGATTGAGTTCCCAGCTCCTGGCCTCACCGTGATCCAGCTCTGGCTGTTGCACCTGGGAGGTAAACCAGCAGATGGGAGCTCACGCTCGCTGGCTGGCCCTCTCTCTCTCTCTCTCTCTTCACACACACACACACACACACAAATAAAAATTTTAATTTTAAAAATCCCATCTCCTGGGGCTGGCACTGTGGCATAGTGGGTAAAGCTGCCACCTACAACACCAGCATCACATATGGTCACTGTTTCCAGTCCTAGCTGCTCCACTTCCGATCCAGCTCCCTGCTAACAGCCTAGGAAAACAGGGAAAGATGGCCCAAGTGCTGGAGCACATACACCCACATGGATCAGAAGTTCCTGGCTTCACTGCAATGCAGCCCTGGCGGCTGTGGCCACCTGGGAATGAACCAGTGGATGGAAGACATCTCTATTTCCCTCTCTCTGTAACTCTCTCAAATAAATAAAAATAAATCTCTACAATCCTTATGTACCACCTAAAATCTATCATTCTTCTGAATTGATGGAATGGATATCTTAGGAATGGTCCTTATGAAAGGCTTCCAAGGCTGATGGAAAAGCTAAAGGAAGCACAGGGCAGAATATGGTGGCTGTCACTTAAGCAATCCCATATATTCCTTACAACTGTCTTATAATACCTATTTCTCACAAAAATGAATAATGCCTGGAGCAAAAGTGTAAAAACTTCCTAGAATGCTACACCTACTGCAATCAAATAAAGCAATCTGCCTCAAATCACATCACCCTACACCAAACTGTAATTTAAAAAACAAAACCAGGATTAGAACGTTAATATCTACAGAGCACAACTGATTACACTAAAAGCCTAAATGATCCCCGAGTGCAGAGTTTGAGTCATTCAGGAATTGTGAAAACAGTTGCTGAACTAAAACAAATAGCTCAGCGTCTCTCAAAAGCCCCAACCCCCAGTTCTGCACCAGCTCTGCCTGTACATACTCTCTCTGAGATGGCATTGGAAACATGGCAGTCAGATCTTTTGCTTTGGGGAGCATGGCTGACTGACAGTGCCAGCTGCCATCCCTCTAGACCCACCACTGAAAAAGTCATACCTCCCCTGAGCTGCTCAGTTAGACTAAGCTCACTGCAGTACAGCAGTTGACCTCTTATCCACAGTTTTCCCTTCCCCAATTCAAATTTATCAAATGGAAAGTTCCAGAATTCAAACATAAATTTTAAGTTATTTTTATTACAGTGTATTATTATAACTGTTCTCATTACTGCTAGTGTGCCTTTTAACTTAAAGGTCACCACAGGGATATATTTAAAAAGTATAGTGTAGAAGCCAGTGCTGTGGCATAGCAGGCAAAGCCACCACCCACAGTGCTGGCATCCCATATGGGCACCGGTTCAAGACCCGGCTGCTCCGCTTCCGATCCAGCTCTTAGCTATGGCCTGGGAAAGCAGTAGAAGATGGCCCAAGTCCTTGGGCCTCAGCACCCTCATGGGAAGACCCAGAGGAAGCTCCTGGCTCCTGGCTTCGGATCAGCATAGCTCCAGCCGTTGAGGCCAATTGGAGAGTGAACCAGCAGATAGAAGACCTTGCTCGCTCGCTCGCTCTCTCTCTGCCTCTCCTTACCTCTCTGTGTAACTCTACTTTCAAATAAACAAACAAATCTTAAAAAAAAAAAAAAAAAAAGACAGTGCAATATGGGACTCAGTGCTATCCGTGGCTTCGAGCTTCACTGGGTTCTTGAAACACAGACCGTGTGGTTAAGACTCCTGTACTACTACTGCAAGCCCATTCCTGCATGTTAAGGGATCCTCTTATGGGCTATTCAGGAACAAGAACTCATCAGCCTAGGTGAAGCTTTCTTAGAACTAGGTCAGTCTGAAAACCTTGCTACCTGCTTCTCCTTCCCCTCCCTATTCCCCTTCTTTCTCCTTCATTCTTTACAGGCATTTGCCCCCAGTAAATCTCCACAGCATCCAACCCCACTTCAGTATCTGCTTCTCAGAGTACACCTGGATTAACGTCTCCAACTGATCCCTTAGCCTCCAGACCTTTCACAGCTCCTATACAGTCTCTAATTGTACCCCAGAGACTGCACTGCTTCCAGATATAGTTTCTAAGCACAACCTCTTCATGCATTTCCTACTGTTGCTCTAACAAATTGTCACAGTGTCTTAACACAAATGGCACTTTACAGTTCTGAAGGACAGAAGTTCAACACAAATGCCACTTGGCTAAAGTCACAGTGTTGGCAGCACTGCATTCTGTCTGCACGCTGCCCGCCCCTAGTGGGGAGTCCATTTCCTTACCTGTTCCACCTTCCAGAGGCACCCAGATGCCTTGGCTATGCTACCTTCCATCTTTAAAGCCAACAAAGGGCAGCCACTCTTTCCCATATCAAATCACTCAATGATTCCTGCGCCTCCCTCTTCTTCCTCTTTTAAGGAGGCCTGTAATTACACTGAGCCCACCAAGATAATCAGGATAATCACCCTGCTTTAAGGTCAGCTGATAAGCAATCTTAATTACTTTTTGCCATCTTAACATAGGCAACAGTTTCCAGAATAAGGTGCAGACATCTTGAGGCCACCAATCTGCATACCACAGCCCCCAAAATTATTCACAATCCACTTCCAACCCTCTTCTCCAAGCCCATCTGAAGCCAGTTCAGGAGCACATGCAACACTCCAAGGAGTATAATGCCGTGTTCAAAAAGCTCATGGAAAAAATGGAACAAAGAGTTAAATTTTATTTTGGTGCAAAAATTTTGTTAAATCTATGCAGTTTCTTTATAACATGAACTATCCCTACACTTTTTAAAGACCACTTGTATTTCCTTCCTTAAAGAACACCATGGATTTTTACTTTTCGTTTTATACCCTCATGTTGCTACCTCGCTCAGAATGTCCTTGCCAATTTTTCCATCTCCTAAACTCATCCTTCAAGAATTAGCTCCACTCACAGCTACCACAAATTGCTGGACAGTTTGTGGCCTGCACAAAGGCATCTGGTAAGGATGAAGTGCAGGGGTTGAAATCTAGCCCACATTCAGCTCCCAAAGTCAGGTTTGAGGCTGCAACCACCAAGAAGAACAGCAAACCTAAGAAGACAGGTTTGTTTTCTAATGCATCTGATCAGAAGCACCTTAAATGATAACTCATACTTTTTTCCTCTAATTACACCATCGTCCAACTCCAACCCACTGAGTTACCTATTTACTACTATAATGTTTTAAACATATTTAATTTGTCAAAAAGTTATCAACCTCTCCCCATTTCACCAAAGTTCCCTTGGGACCTGGACATGTATTTTTTTTTCTATGCACATTTACATAGACCTTAACAAGCAACTGTCAAATTATTTCAAAAAGTTTCTGAGTCAAGTTGTTCACTATTTCAATTTTAGTATATGTGCTGCCGAAGCGAGCACGAAGTTGTTCACTATTTCACCAGTGAGTCTACTGAGTACCTCCTGTGTACCAAGGCGCTGTAATAAGCTTTATGCACAAGAGCTACCACCAGAGGAGCCATTCAGTGAGGGTCTGCACCTTGATGCCATGCAGAACAACCTGTTATTCCAATGATCATATCTAGCATTGCTAGCCCTGGCAAGTGATTCCACATTGTAGTTATTTCTTGACCAAATCTGCAGAGAATATTTCTAACATTTAAAATAGAAAACAAAAATAGAGCAGTGCAGGGGCGGGGGGTGGGTATGGATGGAGGGTGCTTCTTCAACTTATTGAAAAGATTTGGATTTATACATTTGTTTACAAATGTAATGCCGTATAGCAGTTTGAAGCCCTGGTACCAGATCTAGACTACTGGGCTACAACTCCTTTCTTCATTTACCACTTGCTTAATGTAGTTAAAAGGACATTCCTTAGAACAATTAAATTTTAAATTTAGTAGAGTTTAATTGAGCAAAACAAAACCACAATTTGAGAACAGTCCAGCTCCCAAAACCAGCCAATATGGCGATGAGACAGCATTTATAGAAAAACAGGACAGGGGACAGTGTTATGCATAACAACGGGTTAAGACGCCACCTGCAATGCCAGCACCCCACATGGATGCCAGTTTGGGTCCCAGCTGCTCCACTTTCAATCCAGCTCCCTGCTAATGTGCCTGGGAAAGCAGCAAAAGATGGCCAAAGTCCTTGGGCCTTTGCACCTATTTGGGCAATGTGGATGAAGATCCTGGCTCCAAGCTTTGGCCTGGCACAGTTCCAGTCATTGCAGCAATTTGGGCAGAAAACCAGCAGATGGAAGACTGATCAATCTCTTTCTCTTCCTCTTTCTCTGCTAATTCTACCTTTCAAATAAATAAATCTTTAAAAAAAAAAAAAAAAGGGAGGGCCAGGGGAAGGGGAAGGGGGAGGGGAAGAGGATGGGAAAGGGAAGGAAAGAAAAAAAGGGCCAGCATTGTGTTATAGGGGGTAAAAGCAGCCACCAGCAATGCCAGCACCCCATACAGGCGCCAGTTTGTGCCCTGGCTGCTTCACTTTCAATCCAACTCCCTGCTAAAGGCCTGGAAAAAGCAACAGAAGATGGCCCAAGAGCTTGAGTACCTACTACCCAAGTGGGGATCTAGAAGAAGCTCCTTGCTCCAGCCTGGGCATTGCAGCCATCTGAGCCAGCGGATGGAAGATCTCTCTCTCTCTCTCTCTCTCTCTCTGTGTCTCTTCCTTTCTCTGTAACTCGGAGGGAAGGAGGGTGGGAGAGAAAAAGGGAGGAAGGGAGGAGAGACAGAAATATAGGAGAAACAGAAAACACCTTGTGACCAGTGCTATGGTGTGGAAGATTAAGCCTCCGCCTGCAGTGTCAGCATCCTATATGGGCACCAGGTCAAGTCCCAGTTGCTTTACTTCCAATCCAGTTCCCAACTAATGTGCCCGGAAAAGCAACAGAAGATGGCCCAAGTACCTGGGCCTCTGCACCCACATGGGAGCCTCAGAAGAAGCTCTTGGATCCTGGCTTTGGCCTGGCGGAGCCCTGATTACGGCAGCCATATGGGGAATGAACCAGTGAAAGGAAGATCTCTCTCTCTCTCTCTCTCTCTCTCTCTGGCTCTCCTTCTCTATAATTCTTTCAAATAAATACATCTTTAAAAAAATATAAAAAATTCTAGCTCAAACAACCAGTTATTGGTTACAGTTTACCCAGTTAACTGTTTGTAGCTTCATTAGTTAATTGGCTCAGGGCCCTCTGCAACCAACCAAAGCTCACTTACTATAATCAAACTCTGTATTTGGTCTGTTGGTCCAGTGCAGGTGCCCACTCCAAATCCATGCCTTCTACAAAATACTGTTTTACAACCTTGTACAAATTCATCGTCAGTAACAAAAATAAATTCAAAAGACTGTGAGGATATGGCAAGTCAACATAGATAAAGGTTGGGAAATGTTAGTTAATTATAAAAATAAGTGACCAAAAAGAAGGAACTGAAACTACCAACCAGTCTCTAGGAAGAGCAAAGGTGAGTAGACACTTCCCACTGACAATGGTTATACTTAGGATTTTTTGACCTTGCAATGTTGCCAAAGCAACATATATTCAGTAGAAACTGTACTTCAAATTTTAAATTTTGATCTTTTCACAGGCTAGTAATAGGTGGTAAGATACTCCCCTTTGATGCTAGGCAGGGCAGGGGCAGCAAGCCACAGCTTTCAGTCAACCATAGGATTACAGATCACAGCCGGCGCCGCGGCTCAGTAGGCTAATCCTCTGCCTTGTGGCGCCGGCACACCGGGTTCTAGTCCCGGTCGGGGCACCGATCCTGTCCCGGTTGCCCTTCTTCCAGGCCAGCTCTCTGCTGTGGCCAGGGAGTGCAGTGGAGGATGGCCCAAGTCCTTGGGCCCTGCACCCCATGGGAGACCAGGAGAAGCACCTGGCTCCTGCCATTGGATCAGCGCGGTGCAACGGCCGCAGCGCGCCTACCGCGGCGGCCATTGGAGGGTGAACCAACGGCAAAAAGGAAGACCTTTCTCTCTATCTCTCTCTCTCACTGTCCACTCTGCCTGTCAAAAAAAAAAAAAAAAAAAAGATTACAGATCACAAGGAACATAACTGATACTCTTCAGTGGACCACGTTTGGTAGGTTATGTGTCCTAAATACATTTTCAACTTACAAAGGGTTTATTGCAACATAACCCCATCACTGTAAATCAAAAAACATCTCCACAATACTGGTCTTTGATCTTGAGGTTCATGATATAGTAAAAGATAAGAAGTTCAATAAAGAAAGCAATTATATAGGTAGGTGGTAAGTGCTGTAATAAAAAAATTAACAAAATACTACAGATGCACAGTAGTCATAACTCTGCCTGGGAGGTCATGAAGAGAAGTCTGAGGTAAATCTGGAAAGTTGACTACATCGGGGCTGGCGCCGTGGCACCGTGGGCTGACGCCCTGGCCTGGAGTGCCGACATCCCATGGGCACCAGTTCAAGACCCGGCTGCTCCACTTCCGATCCAGCTCTCTGCTGTGGCCTGGAAAAGCAGTAGAGGATGGCCCAAGTCCTTGGGCCCCTGCACCCGTGTGGGAGACCCAGAAGAAGCTCCTGGCTTCAGATTGGCACAGCTCCGGCCGTTGTAGCCATCTGGGGAGTGAACCATCAGATGGAAGACCTCTCTCTCTGCGTCTCCTCTTTCTGTGTAACTCTGACTTTCAAATAAATAAATAAATCTTTAAAAAAGAAAAAAAAAAGAAAGTTGACTACATCAAGTGCCAGGCCAAGAAGCACCAAGGAGGATGGCCAATTCACCGCAAGTTACTCCTCCATGTACGCCTATTACGTATTAGTTGGTTTACACACATTATCTCATTTGAGCCTTATAACACTCTAGTAGTTAATAATCACTGCTGAAATGAGGAAACTGAGACTCAGAGATGAGAACAAACTGTCCCTAAAAAGCCTGCAAAGCTTTCAAGAGAAACACCTGCTGAGTCTGTCTCAAGAGTGTCACCTAGCCTTTTTGCCCCTTTCCCTTTGCCCTTCTTCTTCCTCACTGCCCTGAATCCCCTTCAGGCCACCCGCCCCATGCTTCCTGGCCTGCATGCTCCCCATGTGATGGCTCCTGGTACTCGTTATGAATCCAGATTTTCCTTTCTCTTTTGGATAGGGCCCTCACTCTGCTATGCATTTCTCTCACTAAATAAAAAGCTTAAAACTTAAAAAAAAGAGTGTCACATACAGAGTGATAATCTCATCCACCATATCTTGGGTGATGTGTACACACAGTCTGTTTCACCTCAGTCAGCTGTTGCAACCTTACGTGATCTTTTGTTCTTTTTTATTCAAAAGATTTATTTACTTATTTGAAAGTCAGAGTTAGAGAATCTTCCATCCACTGGTTCACCCTCCAAATAGCTACAACAGCCAGAGCTGCACCAATCCAAAGCCAGAAGCCTGGAACGTCTTCAAGGTCTCTCACGTGGGTGCAGGGGCCCAAAGACTTGAGCCACTTCCACTGCTTTCGCAGGTACATTGGAAGGGAAATAGAGCAGCAGGGAATCAAACTGGTACCCATAGGATGCTGGCATTGCAGACCGCGGCTTAACCTGCTACACCACAGCGCCTACTCCAATTCTTTGATCTTTTTCTGTAGATTTCTTTATATCTATTCCCAGAAATGCCCTTCTTACAATTTATCAGTAGCCTTTTTTTCTGCATGTCCTGACTCTGAAGATATTTGTAAACTCTCATGCTCTAAAAACAGTAATTTCCAACCTGCGAGGAATTTGACCCTGCTATCCAAAACCCACTATTTTGGGCCAAGCCAAACTACATTCATTGTGTATTGATAAAGGAAAATTGACTGTCATGGAATAAATAAATTCTTACTAAAATGTGACCACTCTGGAATATTCCCCAAGACACCTTAAAAGGCCCTGAGTTTGTGTCTCACAGGCCTAGTTCACTCATATTCTGCCCTGAGTAAAACTTAAATTAAAATTTATATAGTGCCTGATTATTTCTATATACAGAAGCATTAAAGAACTTGACTGGGGGCCAGCACTGTGGCGTAGCAGATAAAGCCACCTCCTGCAGTGCCAGCATCCCATATAGGCACCTGGTCGAGCCCTGGCTACACCACTTCTGATCCAGCTCTCTGCTATGGTCTGGGAAAGCAGTGGAAGATGGCCCAAGTCTTTGGGCCCCTCCACCCATGTGGGAGAACCAGGAGAAGCTCCTGGCTCCTGGCTTCAGGTCGGCTCAGTTCCAGCCACTGCAGCCATCTGAGGAGTGAACCAGTAGATGGAAGGCCTCTCTCTCTCTGCCTCTGCCACTCTGTAGCTCTGCCCTTCAAATAAATAAATAAATAAATCTTTAAAAAAACTTGGCTAGGTTGTAGGTTAAGCCTGTCTGTGCCACCAGCATCCCACATGGTACCAGTTCAAGTCTTTGCTGCTCCACTTTCAATTCAGCTCCCTGCTAATAGCCTGGGAAAGAAGTGGAAGGTGGTCCAAGTCCTTGGGGCCCTGCACACATGCGGAAGACTAGGAAGGCACTTCTGGCTCCTGGCTTCAGATCACCCTAGCTCCAGCCACTGCGGCCATTTGGGGAGTGAACCGGAGGATGGAAGACCTCTCTCTCTCTGTAACTCTACTTCTCAAATAAATAAATAAATCTTTCTAAAAAAGAAAAAAGGAAACTTGGTTAATGGGGTCAGTAGAGGCAGGGTACTGCAGCACAGCTGGTTAAGCCACCACCTGTGATACCCACATTTCCATTTCAGAGTATCTGATTCAAGTCTCAGCTCTTCCACTTTGGATCCAAGTCCTTCCTAATATGCCTGTGAAGCACTGTCACTCTACCTTTTTATTTTTTTTAAGATAGATTTATTTGAAAGGCAGAGTACAGAGATAGAGAAGGAGAGACAGAGAGATCTTTCAACTGCTAGTTCACTCCCCAAATGGCCACAACAGCCAGAGCTGGGCCAGGCTGAAGCCAAGAGCCAGGAGCTTCATCTGGGTCTCACACATAAGTGCAGGAGTCCAAAGACTCGGGCCATCCTCCACTGCTTTCTCAGGCACATTGGCAGGGAACTAGATTGGAAGAGGAGTCAAACCAGTGCCCATATGGGATGCTGGCATCACAGGCAGAGGCTTAACCCACTACACCACAATGCCTGCCCCTGGAATGATTTTTTTTTTTTTTTTTTTTTTTTTTTTTACTTATTTACTTGAGAAGTAGAGTTATAGAGAGAGGGAGAGACAGAGAGAAAGGTCTTCCATCCACTGGTTCACTCCCCAAATGGCTACAAAAGCCAGAGCTGAGCTGATCCAAAACCAGGAGCCAGGAGCTTCTGAGTCTCCAAAGGGGTGCAGGGGCCCAAGGATTTGGACCATCTTCCACTGCTTCCCCAGGCCACAAGAAGAGAGCTGGATCAGAAGAGCAGTGGGACATGAACTGGGACCCATACAGGATGCAGGTGCTTTAGGCAGAGGTTTAGCCTACTATGCCACAGCGCTGGCCCCTAGAATGATTATTTCTAAGATGAAAACCCAATCATTTTACTTTAAAGCCCTTGATTCACAGCTACTTTCAGAAATATTGTCAATGACTGTTTACAGTCCTTGTCTCTTCCACTGAGGAACACTTTTTTTTTTCTTCACACTATTTGTTGAACTCTTAGAGTAGGGTTAACCTTATAATCATTAAGTAAACTGAAAGATCTCTTTAAAAAATTAAGAGTCAGAATAGAAAAGGGAGGGGGAAGAAGGGTTGGAGTGTGGGTGGAAGGAAGTATCATTATGTTCCTAAATCTGTATATATAAAATACATGAAACTTGTATAACTTAAATAAAATTAAAAAAAGAAAAAGACAAAGAAAAATTGTCAAACACCTTGATGTGTCAATATGTAGTCTACCTTTGAAAGAGTAAGTTGTCTATAGTTAAGTCTCACCTATGTCAGTAAAAGTATTGATTAGCCAAGTTTCTATCTTCATCTTTTTAAAGATTTATTGATTCAAAAGGTAGAGTGACAGGGTCAGCACTGTAACCCTCTTTCTCTGTCTCTCCTCCCTCTGTAACTCTACCTTTCAAAAATAATCTTTAAAAAAATCTTTAAAAAAAAAAAGGAAAAGGAAAAATCAGGATAGATTAGGGAGGTGTAAGGTCTAAAGGCAAAATTCCATCAGCTATCTGTTTTCAGTAATCAAAGTTTTGCTGCAATACAATATCTGTTTAGGTACTTCTATGGCAGTTTTTGTGTTACAAGGTCAGAAGTGGGTAGTTCTACCCTTGTGATCTGCAAAACCAAAACATTTATTATCATTTATAGAAAAAGTTTGCTAACCCCCATTGTTTAAGTAATAGCTAACACGATAATCAGGAAAGAGATGACAGGGCCTGAACCAGCTCCTAGTATTAGACATGGAGAAACACTTGAGAAATTTAATAGAAAAGATTGCTAGTGTGACTGGCTGGATATAAAATTGGGTAAGAGAAGTATCTAGGATTGTTCCTGGCTTTCTAGTTCAACAGTCTTCTTAAATGAAGGAGCTAATATCCAACTAAAAATTGGTTCCCAAATACACCGCCCTAATCTCTGGAATCTGTAAACATTAGCATAAACAGCAAAAGTGACTTTTCCAATGTGATTAAATTAAATATATTGAGATGGAGGTGCTATGCTGGGTTATTTGGTTGGGCCCTAAATGCAACTTTAAGTGTCCATATAAAAGCAGGACAGAATAGATTGAACATAAAACGTATCTTTGGAGACAGCGAGTTATGCAGCCACAAACCATGGAATGCTAGCAGCCCTGAGAAACTAAAAAAACAAGGAACAGATATTTCTTACAGTCTAGGGCAAAGGTGAGGAACATCCATCCTACTGGTTAGATAAGGCCAGGGTCATCGTTTGAAATGGCACAGTTAACTCAATTCAGGCAGGACTCGAAATCCAGTAAATCTATGGCAGACTAATTTTGAAGCTGTTTATTTTTTATGGCTGCAAATGCTATTCTAAATATCCAAGTGGTCTTTGGCAGAAAAATGATTCCCCACCCCTGTGCGGCAGTCTGGCCCTGCTGACACCTTGATTTCTGCCCAGGGAAGCTGATTTGAGACTTCTGGCCTCCAGAATTGCCAGGGAATAAATTTCTGTTATTTTAAGTTTTGTGGTAACTCATTACAATTGCAATAGAAAGCAATACAAATGCCAAAAAAATACATTGGATTAGGAATTCAAGAAGGGCTGCCGGTTTATGAAGGAAAAGATAAGGATGTGTGGCTGTTAATGTATCCTATGAGAAAACTAGGTGAAAACATCTAGGGCAGTCATAAATAAGAACACAAACTAGAAGAACTCTGGATAGAACACAATAAGGAATCACTGGTCCTCTGGAGAAGATTAAACAAGGGTTGAGACAACACTCTCTAAACCTGCATTTCTCATCCCTATAGCCTAAGCAATTCTAGTCACAATCCAAAATGAAACCTAACAGTAACTTACTTTATAATGGCTTCTTAAAGTGCTTTACTTATAATTTAACAGCTAATATATGGAACGTGTATCTGCGTCCAGCATCATCTCACTGAATCTCCCACAACAATTAATACAGCGGGTACATATTAACTTGTCTTTTAAAGAGAAAGAGAAGTGAACGCAGTAAGCAATTTGCCAGATCAAATCATGATCATCGGAACTCCAAAGTCCAGGCAAACGTTTATTTTTTTTACTGTTTGAAAGTCAGTTACAGAGAGACTGTCCATACGCTGGTTCACTCCCAAGATGGCTGTAATGGCCGGGGTTGAGCCAGACCAAAGCCAGGAGCCTTTTCTGGGTCTCCCATGTGGGTAGCAGGGTCACAAGCACTTGGACTATCTTCCACTGCTTTCCCAAGGCCATTAGCAGGGAGCTGGATTGGAAGTGGAGAAGCTAAAACAGGAACAGGTACCCATACAGGATGTCAGCACTGTGGGCAGTGGCTTTACCTGCTAAGCCACAAAGCCAGCCCCCAAGAAGTAAACTCTTAAATGCTAAGCTCTACTTTCTTAGTGTTGATCTCATTTAAAGGAAAGCTACACCACATGACATCCCAGGAATACTATACCTGTTAAATCCCTTATATAGTGTCACAGAAGGGAGCCGTCACTGAGAGGCAGAGCAGCATGGGAGAAAGCCAACAAATATGGGATTAGGGTGGAGAAGAACTGACAGTTCTGGTTGTTTGGGAAAAGAGGTCAAAGTGGTAACTACAGGGATACTCATCTGGGAGCTGCAGGGACAATGTGGGGATGACAGGGACATGAAGTAAATGGAGAAACGGAAATGGTCACAGGAATGAAGATGGATGAAGTTGAAGGACACAGTTTGGACTAACAGTGAAGAGGAGGGGAAGGTGCTGTGGACTAGCGGTAAAGGCGCTGCCTACTATCCCAGCATCCCATTTGGGATGTCCCAGCTACTTGCTATCCAGCTCCCTGCCAACAGCCTGGGAAAAGTAGCAAAAAATGGCCCAAATTTTTGGGTCCTGGCCACCCCGCTGGGAGACCCAAATGAAGCTCCTGGTTCCTGGCTTCCACCTGGCCTAGTCCTGGTCCCTGCTGCCATCTAGGGAGTAAACCAGCAGATGGAGATCTCACTCGTGCACTGTCTCTCCCACTCTTTCAAATAAATAAATCTTAAAAATAATAATACGGCTGGCGCTGAAGCATAGGAGGTTAACCCCTCCACCTGCAACAGGAGAATCCCATTTGGGCACCAGTTCATGTCGTGGCAGCTCCTCTTCCAATCCAGCTCTCTGCTTACAAGGAAAACAGTGCTTGACCCCTGCACCCAGGTGGGAGACACAGAAGAATCACCTGGCTCCCGGCTTTGGTGTGGCCCAACTCCAGCTGTTGTGACCATTTGGGGAGTGAAGCAGAGGATGGAAGACCTCTCTCTCCAACCTCCCCCCCGCTCTTTCCCTCTCTCTCTTTCCCTCTCTCTGTAACTCAGCCTTCAGATAAATAAAGTCCTTTAAAAAAAAAAAATAGTGAAGAGCAAAGGCTTTGGAATTAGACATGGGTCTAGGTTCCAATTCCACAGGACCTATACTAAGTATGTGGGAGTTTGGAACAGTTTCTTACCCTTCCGGAGCCTCAATTTTCACATCTGTAAAATGGGAATATTAAGATTTATCCCTCAGATCAAGTCAAAGAACTAAAATAAAGAGCACAGTGAGTGCTACGAATGTAGGTATCTTACTCCACTATTGTCATGAGTAACAGTGCTATGAATATTATTTTAACTATCAGAGCATTAGTCTCCCTTCCCTTAAACACCACTGCATTCCCAGCCTTTTTTCGAGAACAGTGTGATGACTAAGAGTGGCCATGGTACTGAGGAGAGATGTGGGTGGTGGAACCCAGCAGACTAGCCACGGGGCCTCCACAGGGACCCCCACTCCCTTCTCCGGCCTACCAGTCTGCTTCCCAGGCACAGGTGCGCGCCCTCCCCTCTGAAGCCCATCGCGTCGCCACGTTGTCCGCCGGCCGGCCCACCCGCGCCCCTCCCCAGCTCCAGCCTCACCTTCTCGTAGTTCTGAATTAGGCGGCTGATACCCTCGCGCTCGACCTGCCACTCGGGCTTCTTCAGCTTCTTCCTCAACTGCTTCTTCTGGTTCTGCCTATGGCTGTGTTTTTTCTTCCAGCGATTAAAACTCCGCACCGGGTCGGGTCGCGCTCCCGAACCCCGGTGCTCGGCAGGTTTGCCCATCGCAGTGGCAACAGCACGGAGACCCCAGACACTAGAAATCAGGGCCAGGCGGAGGAGCAGCACGGAGAGGACACGGAACCAGCGTGGGGAAAGCGCACAGAGGCGCATGCGCGAGTTCAGGAGCCCGTCCCCGTGCTTTTGAAACCGGGGCACGCGCCAATGATGTCAAGGCAAAACTGAGCTCTGATTGGTGACTTGGCTTCCGCAGGGAGGGGCAGGATGGGGGGGGATAGGGCGGAGCGATCCGAGAAAGAGGGCGGGCCGAGAGGCCGCAGGAGCACGCCGGCTCTTTAAAAGGACGCATGCGCGGTGGCTGCCGCTACTATTTTGGTGCCGTTCTGCTGAATATTTAAGGACTGGGTTCGAACTTCGGAGAGCGTTCTGTAGCACGCGCGTATATAGGCGCAATCTATGAATTGTAGTTGTGATCTCCGTTTTGCATATTCAGGACCAAGGAGCCGAAAGGGTCTATGAAAAGCGAACAGCTGGTTAATAACTTCTAATTTCTGTCCACTTCAGTGCACCTCTTTAGGAATAAAAATGAACTATGCCCTCTGAGTTTGCGATTTCCTCCGGGTCCTTGAAACAAGCTGGACATGGCGAGGGAACATGAACACAGTCTAAATGAATTTGCCTCAAAATGCTAGGATAATGATAATACGTGAAGAAATAATATAAATAATATTTGGAAATTGGTCACTTGGGCAATTTGGCATTCAGTTAATTTGTTTTTTTTTATTTTTATTTATTTATTTATTTATTTATTTATTAGATTTGTTTATTTGAAAGAGAGAGAGAGCTCTTCCACCCACTGGCTCACTACTCAAAGGGCCACAAAGGCTGGAGCTGGACCAGGCCAGGGCCAGGAGCTTCTTCAGGGTCTTCCCACACAGGTACAAGGGCCCACGCACTTGGGCCATCTTCCACTGCTTTTCCAGACCATAAGCAGAGAGATATACAGGAAGCAGAGCAGCCAGGACAGGAACTGGTGACCGCATGGGATGCTGGAACTTCAGGCAGAGGCTTAGCCCATTACACCACAGCGTGACACCAAACCTACTCTTACATATGAAAGAATAGCAAAAGCCTACCAAACACCTGATAAAATCATTTAAAAGTTTTTTTTTTTTTTTTTTTTTTTGACAGGCAGAGTGGACAGTGAGAGAGAGACAGAGAGAAAGGTCTTCCTTTTCCGTTGGTTCACCCTCCAATGGCCGCCGCGGTAGGTGCGCTGCGGCTGGCGCACCGCGCTGATCCGAAGCCAGGAGCCAGGTGCTTCTTCTGGTCTCCCATGCCTGTGCAGGGCCCAAGGACTTGGGCCATCCTCCACTGCACTCCCTGGCCACAGCAGAGAGCTGGCCTGGAAGAGGGGCAACCGGGACAGAATCTGGCACTCCGACTGGGACTAGAACCCGGTGTGCCGGCGCTGCAAGGCGGAGGATTAGCCTGTAGAGCCACAGCGCCGGCCAGCAAATACATTTAAACTAAAAATGTTTTCATAAGGATACCTTTAGCTGCATTTGAAATAGTATTTGGTCTATTTATCTTTCAAAATATCAATAAATAATAAAGCACTCTTTAATGCCTCTAATTATTAATGGCAGGATAATCTCAGCTGGACTTTAATCTCATGCATTTTAAAACAACATAAAGGTTAGCTTAAGTAAATGTTTATTTCAGTGTATAGTTCTTGAATGATATAAAATTTTCAATAGTTTAAAAATATGTTTTTGAGGGCTGGCACTGTGGCATAGTGGATAAAGCCGCCACCTGCAGTGCTGGCGTCCCATATGGGCGCAGGTTCAAGTCCCACTGTTCCACTTCTGATCCAGCTCTCTGCTGTGCCCTGGGAAAGCAGTAGAAGATGGCCCGAGTCCTTGGGCCCCTGCACCAGTGTGGGAGACCTGGAAGAAGCTCCTGGCTTCTGGCTTCGGATCAACTCAGCTCTGGCTGTTGCTGCCATCTGGGGAGTGAACCATCAGATGGAAGACCTTTCTCTCTCTGCCTCTGCCTCTCTGTAACTCTGCCTTTCAAATAAATAAATAAATCTTTCAAAAAAATAAATAAATAAAAATATATTTGTGCTATATTTTTCATCATTAAGTTTTTTTTGTTGTTGTTTTGTTTTGTTTTTTTACTTTTTGACAGGCAGAGTGGACAGTGAGAGAGAGAGACAGAGAGAAAGGTCTTCCTTTTGCCGTTGGTTCACCCTCCAATGGCCGCCACAGCTGGCGCGCTGTAGCCGGCGCACCGCGCTGATCTGAAGCCAGGAGCCAGTTGCTTCTCCTGGTCTCCCATGGGGTGCAGGGCCCAAGCACTTGGGCCATCCTCCACTGCACTCCCTGGCCACAGCAGAGAGCTGGCCTGGAAGAGGGGCAACTGGGATAGAATCAGGCGCCCAAACCAGGACTAGAACCCGGTGTGCCGGCGCCGCAAGGCGAAGGATTAGCCTGTTGAGCCACGGCGTGGGCCTCATCATTAAGTTTAAAGAATGCCCAAAGAATTGGAGTGTTTTCTAATTGCTTTTTGTGAATCTTCCTGGCAAATCAGTTATGTTTTTATGTACATAAATTATAGCACTGACATATCTTTGACCTTCAAATTATGAATAATAATTATATTGTTTTTCTCACTATTAGAATCAGATTTAAATTTCTCAGATATCTATGAACAAGAAGATACTTTATTTTGTTGAGAGGAAATCATCTTTAATTTGCTACAATATCTTCACCTCAACACTATAGTATATAAAATTTTAGTTGGCCTACAGTATTTATTTTTTCCAGTTTTAATTTTCATACTGCTATAGAAAACTTCCTTGGAATTTACTTTGAACTCAAGCTTTAGTGAAGGTGTTATAAAATCAGGATTGTATCATTCCAAATCAAAAGATCTCTTTTCACTTTATTTTGGTTTTCATTCTGTGTTTATAAGGACTCTGCTAATATGTAGATTAGATCATTGTGCAGTTGTGTCATCTGCTGAACAACATCTATGCTTGCTTATAGAAATACTGGCTTTTTAAAATCCATGAATCTGCAAATAATGTGTTCTACTCTGGCACTTATAGAGGCTGAAACTAAAATATTTGAGCAATATTTTGCATTTTTGCTTATTCAGGTGATCAAATTATTTCATTCAATGTAATACGGCATTAGCTATCTGGTTTAATAGTTAGTTGTTCTCTAAATAAAGTCTCCATTCCAGCACCAACATTTGGCTGATGTGCTTTTTGATGTCCTTTAGATTTCTGAGTATATCTTTGCACTCATTTGCATTTTGTAGTTGATTTTGTTTTCATCTCTGGTTTTTGATAAACAGAACTTACTTCAAGGTACAATAAGGCAGACAGAATCTAGTATATTTTCTATATTTAAAATAACTTGTCTTTTGGGGACAGGACTGTGGCTCAATGGGTTAGTCCTCTGCCTGCAGTACCAGCATCTCATATGGGCACAGGTTCAAGTCCCGGCTGCTCCACTTCCTATCCAGCTCTCTGCTATGGCCTGGGAAAGCAGTAGAAAATGGCCAAATGGCACCATGGTGCAGTGGGTTAATCCTCCGCCTGTGGTGCCAGCATCCCAATATGGATGCTGGTTCTAGTCCCAGCTGCTCCTCTTCCAATCTAGCTCTCTGCTGTGGCCTAGGAAAGCAGTAGAAGATGGCCCAAGTCCTTGGGCCCCTACACCCAGGTGGAAAACCTGGAAGAAGCTCCTGGCTTCGGATTGGTGCAGCTCCGACTGTTGCAGCCTTTTGGGGAGTGAACCAACAGAAGGAAGACCTTTCTGTCTCTTCCTCTCACAGTATGTAACTCTACCTCTCAGGTAAATAAATAAAATCTTAAAAAAAAAAAAAAGAAGAAGAAGAAGAAGAAGAGGGGCCAGCACCATGGCTCACTAGGTTAATCATCAGCCTGTGGCGCCAGCATCCCATATGTGTGCCAGTTGCTCCTCTTCCTAACCAGCTCTCTGCTATGGTCTGGGAAAGTGGTGGAGGAGGGCCCAAGTTCCCTTGGGCCCCTGCACCCGCATGGAAGACCAGGAAGAGACTCCTGGCTTCTGGCTTCGGATCGGCGTAGCTCCAGTTGTTGCAGCCATTTGGAGAGTGAACCAACAGAAGGAAGACCTTTCTCTCTCTCTCTCTCTCACTGTCTATAAAACTCTACCTGTCAAATAAACTAAAAAAGAAGAAGAGGAAGAGGAAGAAGAAAAAGAAGAAGAAGAAGTTCTTTCCTTCTCACTGTCTGTAACTCTACCTCTCAAATAAATAAATAAAACCCTTAAAAAATAATTTGTGTTTTTAAAAAGTTCCCCAAGATGACACTTGTGCTTTTTTTTTTTGAAAAATTAAAAATATTCTTATTTGTGCTAGATTGTTTTCCACAAGAATGACTCATATTCCTGAACCTCAGAAGGTATAATAAATGTATAAATTTTCTCTTCCAATTTTTAAAAGTGTTTTTAAAAGATTTATTTTTTATTTGAAAGGCAGAGTTACAGAGAAAGTGGGAGAGAGAGAGAGATGATTTGGTTCACTCCCCAAATGGCCACCAGGGCTGGGGCTAGGCCAGGCAAAATCCAGGAGCCAGGAGTTTCTGCTGGGTCTCCTATGTGGGTGCAGGAGCCCAAGCACTTGGGCCATCCTCTGCTTCCTTCCCAGGCACATCAGCAGGGAAGCTAGGGCTGGGTTGGAAGCGGAGCAGCCAAAACACAAACCTGTGCCCATATGGGATTTGAGTCCACTTAAATCAATGGATATGGCTGATATGTTTGTCCTCAGTTCTGTCATAGCAATTACATAAAACTTTAAATTGTATATAAAATGTATTCTTTTGTTGTGTTGCTGTTTTATTTGGTCATTTTCATGTTTTTGTAATTTTTTAAAATTCTGTAACTAGAACAGTGTGTTTTATAGTTAGCTGAATAATTATATATTTATATGATGTCTTTAGCCACCTTTCTTCTTGATTCAGGAATATGCAGTGACTCCCACCTATTAGCTCTATGGAAATCAGTGAATTTATTCTACTTTTCTTCCCATCATTTAAAGTCCTGTTAAGTATGCATTATCAGAGCATATAGCACTTTTATCTACTCTTCAATGCTTATCCCGCTTTTATAAACTTAGAGCTAAAATCACATTTAATTAATAGTCATCTTCATCTTTCTGCCAAAGTTCCCAACTCTCTTAGATGAGAAGGAATTTAAGAACACAATATTTCCTGAATGGATGCATGCTTTAAAATGTTTTTCAGTAGCCTCAATACTTGAACAGCTTAATGTTGTAAAGTCTTTGGTTCTGACATCTTTCCCTAATTTTTTTTTAATAGTTGTTTCACTATTATTAGTATGTTAGTTGATGCTATAATGTTTTCTGTCTCCTTGGTTTTGTTTCTTTTGTAATTACTTTCATTGTTTTGAATGCAGAAACAAAAGATTTTTCTTCTTTTGTTTTTCTAAAAGTAAATCTAATAGTTTTTTTAAAACTACAACACATTTTAAAGTTAACTGTTATGTTATTTTTCCCAGGCACACCATGAAGCTTTTAAATAATAGCTCTTTGTTTCAATTTTTTTCTGCTCTCTACATTGTAACTGCCTCTCTACATTGTCACTGAAAATTCAATACTGTTTAATTTCATGATAGGTCCACAAAATCTGAATAATTTGTCCTAAATGAATTGGAAAGTGAGCCCATTCAGTCTGCTTGTCATGCAAAAAAAAAAAAAAAAAAAAAGGCAAATAGCTTTTCTGAATCAATTCAATTGTATGCTTGGTTTTATTTCAATTAGAAAAGAAATGTATCTAATGCAACAAAGCATATGTTCATTCAAATAATTCAATCCCCATTTGTTTCTTTATACCTTAAATACCTTATCAATATCAGTCTGAAGTCATTCTTAGGATACAATATCCCTATGGAATCTTATTTTATTCTTTAAAATGTATTTTTTCAAAAATTTGACACTTAAAAATTACACAGATTTAGGTACTATGTGATGTTTCAATACTTAAATGCACTGTATAATATCCAGTTAAGGTAAATATATTGTAAAACATTTTTCTTCATGGTAAAACATTCAAAGTAGTGTATTTTAGGATTTCTGTTTCTGAAGAGAAGTTAACAGTACATTATCATTATCTATCATCACTCTCCTGTACAATAGAACACCAGAACTTCTTTTTTAAAAAAATATGCATTTTTTTATTATTTGAAACTCAGAATTACACAGAGAGAGAGGAGAGGGAGAGAGAGAGGTCTTCCATCTGCTGGTTCACTCCCCAGTTGGCTGCAAAGGCCGGAGAGGCACCGATCCAAAGCCAGGAGCCAGGTGCTTCTTCTGGGTCTCCCACACGGGTACAGGGGTGTAGTGGAATGAGAAGGCCATGTGAAGGTGGCCACTGGCAAGTGAGCGTCAGTTACTCAGGAATGGCTTTGAAACCCACCTGGCTTTGGAAACTGTCTGGTGACAGGCTGTGATTGGATGGATTTGAAACTGCCTGGCGACAGGCTGTGACTGGATGGCTCTGGAAACTGCCTGGCAACAGGCTGTGATTGGTTGGGGTATAGACCGCCCCTTTACCAGATTGGCTGGTCTTGGCTATATAAGCCGTTGTACCAACTGTAATAAACGAGTCTGCGGGCTGCTCGCCTCAAGCCTGCTTTCACCGGACTCCCGGGGTCTGTGTGTTGACTCTGCGCCTCTTGCCCCCACCACGCTGCTCCTCTCAGAAACGAACCCACTGCAACATTGTGGAGAATTCAACTGCAACACAGGGGCCCAAGGACTTGGGCCATCTTCGACTGCTTTCCCAGGCCATAGCAGAGAGCTGGATGAGAAGAGGAGCAGCTGACACTCGGACCGGCGCCCATATGGGATGCCGGCACTGCAGGCAGCGACTTTACCCGCTATGCCACAGCCCCAGCCCCTCACCAGAATTTCTTAATCCCATGGAACTATAACTTAGTATCCATTAATCAACCTTTCCCTGTTGCACCCTCTTCGATGCTCTCCACAATCTCATTCTACTTTGAACTTTTATGAGATTGACGTTTTTAGATTCCACATAAGAGTAATACCATGTGGTGCCTGCCTTTTTGTGCTTGGCTTGATTCACTTGAACATGACGACCTCCAGTCCGATCCATGTTGCAGATAACAAGACTCCATCCTTTTTATGGCTGAAGAGTATTCTACTGTGTATACTTGCTACAGTTTCCTTAGCCCTTCATCAGTGGACACACACTCAGCTCGTTTGCATTTAGCGGCTACTGTGAAGAGCGTCACCATAAACGTGCGAGCGAGCGCAGATGTCTCTGACAAATTGATTTTGTTTCTCTTGGATATATACCCCTTAGTAATAGTGAAGGCTCATCTGGTAGTTTTACCTATAATTCTTTAAGGCACTTCTATACTGTTTCCCAGAATAGCTGACTAGTTCACATTCCCACCAACAGTATGCAAAGGTACTCTTTTTCTCCACACCCCTACCGGTTTCATTGATCTTTTCAATAGTAGCCAAACCTAACTGGAGTGAAGTGATAGCTGACTCTGGTTTTGATTTGCATTTCCCTGATGGTTAGTGATGTTGAGCCTTTTTTTCACGGATCTGTTGGCCTTTCGTTATATGTCCTCCTTCAAGAAATTTCTGTTTAAATTTACTGCCTGTTTTTAAATTGGATTATTTGGTTTGGACTTTTGAGTTGTTTCTTATATGTATTCTGGTGATTAATCCCTGGTCAGATTTATAACTTGCATTATAACTCCTATTCTGTGTTAGTTGTTTCTTTGCTGTGCAGAAGCTCCTTAGTTTGATTAAATCCCGTTTGTCAGTTTTTGCTTTTGTTTCCTGTGCTTTGGGGGGAATTTTGGAAGTTTCAGCTAAGATTTGGATCCGCCTTCTTTCACTCATATCCTGGGAAACTTGGCAGGGCCAACATGCCACCTTGATCACAGAGTATAGTCTCTCTGAAATGTTCCACCATGATAATACATATCGCAGAAGGCCAGTGTTAGGACCAGTGAGGCTGTTGGGACACAAATGGTTAACTCTACACCCGGTAAAATTGGATGCAAGCAAAATGACCCAGAGGAGCATGCTGTGGTGTTTCAACTCTGACTTACAGCTCCTTGCCAGGGATGTCCCAAGCTGATGAGACCTCACAGTGTACATTGTTGACACTGACAAACACCTGCCAAAGAGGCTTTTTGCCTGTCCAGGCCCACTTTACATTGGTGAAGGTGGGTCTCTGCAAGACTACACAGGCCCTTTCCCAGGCAAAGAGCGTTACAGGGCAACTGCCCAATGCCTGCAGGGCTGAACACTCACCTCAGCCTCCCCAGATCCCACCTCCAACCACACTGAATTTTCTAAGATAAAAGTCTTTTCTACTTTAACTGGCTAACTCCTTCTTCAAACCCCAAAATCCTAAAGCCAAGCAGTCAGAAGTTCAAGCCTGCTGCAATCATGTTGCTAACTACTGCCAGGGGTTGTGAATCAGTTTGTCTATGTAGGCCTTTGTTTATCCGTAACTGTAATAGTGTAATTGTAATTGTCTCAGGCCGGTCATGGCTAAGCCACAAGAATACAAAAATAAAGTTGTTCTTGTCTCAAGCAATTCATAATATAAAATGGAAATTTCAAAAATTAGCTGCATGAAAATCATATAGGTTTTGCAAAATAGTGTATCCTGGGCTTTACCCAAAAAAATCTGAGTTTAAAAAAGAAAACCTACCATTATTTTGACATGGTATAAGAAACCTCCAGAGTTCATTTTTAATCTGTCCTGGACCAGCAGGTGGCAGTATAGGATTAACTGCTGTCTTCCCCTTGGCGTTATACCTGTGGTTTGTGTTTTCTTAATTTGTCTCTTCATATCATTCTTCTATGAACTTTTTAAAAAATATATTCATTTATTGGTTTGTTTATTTGAAAGGCAAAGTGACACACAGAGAGAGATTTTCCATCCACTGGTTCACTCCCCAAGTGGTCACTGCCATCTTTTGTTGCTTTCCCAGGCACATGACTGGGGAGCTGGAACAGGAGAGTCACAGAGCCTGGGTTTTTATAACAACCAAGTTATTGGTTTACTGATCAATTTATCTGTCTTATGATAACACTGAGCGTTTAAGGACATGCTTTACAATTACTACTCAAATATTTTAAAATTATTTTCCAGCACTTTTTAATTAATTGTAACATAATATTTATTCAGTTCCTAGTAGGTGCCTATTCATTGTTAGGTTCTGTACATACCCCTAACCATCACACAACTCATTTCTAAGATGCAAAAGCTGAAGTTGATAAAAAGTATGTTATGAGCAGGGTTACTAGCCTAGTAAATGACAGCACTAATAGTCCATCCCAGGTGGTAGTACTGGACACACACATAGTTTTGATGTATTAAGATCACTGAAAACCTTCCATCTGTCCTGTTATGAAGAGAATTTGGATCTTCACAAATAGAAGTTTATCTTCTGGGGTTGGGGCTGTGGCATAGTGGGTATAAGCCACCACCTGCAGTGTCAGCATCCCATAAGGGCACCAGTTTGTGTCCCAGATGCTCCACTTCTGATCCAGCTCCCTGCTAATGGCCTGGGAAATCAGTGGAGGATGGTCCAAGTCCTTGGGCCCCTGCATCAACATGGGAGACTGGAAAGAAGCTCCTGGCTCCTGGCTTTGGATTGGCTCAGTTCTAGGTGTTGTAGGTATCTGTGGAGGAAACCATTGGATAGAAGATTCTCTCTGTCTCTGCCTCTGCCTCTCTGTAGATCTGCCTTTCAAATAAATAAATGCATCTTTTAAAAAAAAGTTTATCTTCTATTAGGGCCAATCTTGTTATTTCTTACATGAGAACAAATTCAGTTATTTGGATGACCTTGAATTTCATTGTCCATTACTTATAAACGAATTTCATGTATTTCTATGTCTTGTATAGATTAAATAAGAAATCTTTATCAGCCTTTGTTAGGTAGGAAGTCAGAAATTAGCCTGTATGTGTGAGGGGCCTAAGGAAAAACAAAGCTTCCATGGAAAGCAAAGCCTGGGACTCACACCTTGGAAGAAGCCCAGTATTTTACAGTACAAAGTCCTGCCCATGCCCTGACACCTTTGCAGGCAGTCCCAGCCTTACCCCCAAGGAAAACTCCCCAGGAGAATCCTCTCTGCCCAAGAAACAAGAAAAGATTCTGTCTGATAACACTGGGCACTAAAACCATGGGGGTAATTTTACCTAATTCACACTCAGCAAACCCCTTGTCCAGGAGAAGAGGGAGGAGAGGAAGGAGAAATGTCAGAAAGCACTAGACCTCTTTCCTTTATAAGCCTCAGTTTGAATACAGACTGCATGCTCAGCTCTCAGCTATTTCCTGATACACCTGCCTGGTCTGTCAAGTGTATTTTCTCCATTGTACTGTGGAACCTTGCTTTCTCCTGTCTGAATGACTGAGCTCTCTCTCTCTCTCTCTCTCTCTCTTCTCTCTCTCAGATTCTGTCTGGAGAGGTGCCCATCCATTCTGATGGATGCCCTACCTCATTAAACTTTGCTACCTTGCTTATCACTCCTCTCTGTCTCACAATTGAATTCTTTCTTACACAAAGACAAGCACATATTCCACTCATCTAAAATACCCTGACATGTGAAGAGCACAGATACCATCTAGTTTAAGACAACAAAAAACTAGATAAATGGAAAAATGAATAACTTATTTTGGATCCATCAAAAAACTCATTTTAAGAACAAACTTCCATCAGAAAATCTTGAGAGACAAGCGAATCCAGACGCACAGATGAGATCTGCTTACCAGAACAGATGCTGCTAGAATCATTCACTGGTAGGAAGAATCATGTAATAATTTCAAAGAATTACTGGAGGCTGAGTGTGGATCAGTGTGAGCTACAGGGCCCATTCTACCAGGTTCTCTAAAAGCAGATCTGAGAAAGATGCCCTTATGGCTCTGGTGGGGAAGGGGTGTGTTAGGGGTAAAGTAATTAGTACAAACTATGCCCAAAACCTTCTATAACAAAGGCCTACTTTCCAGAGTCAGGAGGAAAGGCCATCCCTCTCACAGCTTCTATTCTTTCTTTTCACCTAAGGCAGGGGAAAGGCTAAACAACAAGTACTTGTAAAGGCCACAGGCCAGAGACAAAGACCCAATAGAACACTAATCCTGAACTGGATTATAAGAGACACCATTCCAGTAAGGCTTCAGTATAAATCCATGCTATGGTAGTGTTATATTACTGTAATGTTATTATATAGTATTATAATACTATATAATAACATTATAATACTATAATAATAACAGGAGTGAATTGTAGCTGGAAACACTGCAAGACATAGATTCTTTTTAAAGAGAACTTGGAGAAACTCAAAGTCAAGAGGGAAGACAAAACCAAGAACTTGGAAGGAATTTGAAATCTCTGAAACCTCTAACTACAGTAAGCATTAAACAAAGTTCAACTATTGGGGCCGGCACTGTGGCATAGTAGGTTAAGCCTCTGCCTGTGGTGCCGATTCAAGTCCTGGATGCTCCACGTCCCAGAGACCTTGCTGCTAATGACTTGGGAATGGAATGGAAGATGGCCCAAGTACTTAGGCCCCTGCACCCACATGGGAGACTCAGAAGAAACTCTTGGTTCCTGGCTCGGAGTGGCCCACCTCTGGCCATTGCAGCCACTTGGGGAGTGAACCAGTGGATGGAAGAGCTCTCCCTGTCTATAACTCTGACTTTCAAGTAAATAATCAAATCTTAAAAAAAAAAAAAAAAAAGAGTTCAGCTGTTAGCCAGTGTAACACAAATCCTCTTAAGCACACTCTTCAGTTCCTGTACCCAAAATGAGATGTCTAGTTTTCAACTAAAAAAATCTACAAGACATGTCAAAGACACTCTAAAGAGACAAGACGAGCCTCAGAATCTGATTCAAATGTGAAGCAGATTTTGGTATGGTCAGAGAGGGACTTTTCAATAACCATGATCAGCATGCTATAGACTTGATAGGAAAGTAGTCAATATGAGAGAATAGGTGAGTAATGTAAGCAGATAGTTGGAAATTTTAGGAAAGAATCACAAGGATGTGCTAAAGGTTAAAAAGTCTATAACAGAAATAACAAATGCCTTTGATGGCCTCACTAATAATGCAATATAATCAAGGAAAGAAATAGTTAATGTTGAGATAAAACACTAAGAACTTCTCAAACCGAACTGAATATATAAAAAAAGACTGAAAACCAGAAAAGAAAATCTAAGACATTTTATGCAATTTTAGGAGATATAAATGCATCTAATTAGAAATACCAGAATGAGTAAAAACAGAGAATGCAGCAAAGAAATATTTGAAGTCACAAAGACTGTGAACTTTCCAAAATTGATGATGCTAAACCATTGACCCAAGAAGCCCCCTGAACACCACCATTTCTGCCCCCTTCTCTCCCCCTGTCTCTTTGTGAACAAGGAACTTAGAACAAGATGGAAGCCGGCGCCGCAGTTCAGTAGGCTAATCCTCCGCCTTGTGGCGCCGGCACACCAGGTTCTAGTCCTGGTCGGGGCACCGGATTCTGTCCCGGTTGCCCCTCTTCCAGGCCAGCTCTCTGCTGTGGCCCGGGAAGGCAGTGGAGGATGACCCAAGTGCTTGGGCCCTGCACCCACATAGGAGACCAGGAGAAGCACCTGGCTCCTGCCTTCGGATCAGCGTGGTGTGCCAGCCGCAGTGCGCCGGCTGCAGCGGCCATTGGAGAGTGAACCAACAGCAAAAAGGAAGACCTTTCTCTCTGTCTCTCTTTCTCACTGTCCACTCTGCCTGTCACAAAAAAAAAAAAAAAAAAAAAATGGAAGCTGAGTAAGGTACTCCAATGATCATCTCACAGAGAGCAATTTGAACAGCTACTCATATACCAAATCACCTCCACAAGAGCTACAGAAGCCCACAATATCATAAAGTTCATATTAAACAAGCCATAATGACTGAGGCTTTTTCTCTAAATCTGGAACAACAAAAAGATGCTCATTTTCACTACTTTTATTCAACATAATAAGTATGTACTAAGAGAACAATTAGGCAAGATAAAGAAAGGGCATCCAGATCAGAAAGGAGACAGTCAATTTACCCCTGTTTGCAGATGATGTGATCTTATATACAGAAAACGCCAAAGGCTCCACCTAAAAGCTTTTAAAACTAAAAATTCATGGGGCCGGCGCTGTGGCTCACCAGGTTAATCTTCCACCTGCAGCGTAGGCATCCCAAATGGGCGCTGGGTTCTAGTCCCGGTTGCTCCTCTTCCAGTCCTGCTCTCTGCTGTGGCCCGGGAGGGCAGTAGAGGATGGCTAGAGCGCTTACACCCCTGCACCCACATAGGAGACCAGGAAGAAGCACCTGGCTCCCAGCTTCGGATCAGCACAGCACCGGCGGTAGAGGCCATTGGGGGAGTGAACCAACGGAAGGAAGACCTTTCTCTCAGTTTCTCTCTCTCGTTGTCTAACTCTGCCAAATAAATAAATTAAAAAAAAAAAGAAAGAAACTAAAAAGTTCAGCAAAGTTGAGGGATATGAAGTCAATATGCAAAAATAAGGAGCCTTGTTTCAGAAAGACTATATGAAAAAGAAATACAGAAAGAAATCTCATTTCCAACTGACAGCAAAAAAAAAAAAATGATGATAATACCTAGAAATAAATTTCACCAAAGAGATTAAAGATCTCTATAATGAAAACTGTATATCACTGATAAAAGAGATTGAAGAAGACACAAAGAAATGGAAAGACAACCTGTGTTCATGGATTAGAAGAGTCAATGTCCTTATAATTTCCACACTACCAAAGGGAATTTGCAGATTCATTGCAATCCTCATCAGAACACCAATGACATTTTTCACAGAACTAGAAAAAAAATGCTGGTAAAATTTGTATGGAACCACAAAAGACCCTGATTCACCAAAGCATTACTAAGTAAAAAGAACAAAGCAGGAAGCATAACACTACCTGACTTTAAAATATATTATATATGACCACAGTAGTTAAAACAGTATAATAATTACATAAAACAGATACATAACACAATGGAACAGGGTAGAGACTCAACAGAATTAAACACATATATCTACAGCCAACTGACCTTTGGGAAAGCTGCTAAGAACATACATTGGGGGGAAAAAAAGATCTTTTCTATAAATATTTTGGGAAATTTGGACTTCTACATGCCAAAAAAACGAAGTTAGATCCCTATCTTTCACCATGTAAAAATCAACTAAAAATGATTTGAAAACCTAAATGCAAGATAAGAAACTTTGAAAGTGTTAGAAGAAAACATAGGGGAAATGCTTCAAGACATTGCAATAGGCAAGAATATTTTGGATCAGACCCCAAAAGCATAGGAAACAAAAATAAAAATAGACAAATGGTATTTCATCAAACTAAAGAGCTTGAGTACAGCAAAGGAAACAATTAGAGTTAGGAGACAATCTATAGCATGAGAGAAAATATTCCAAGTTATGTATTTGACAAGGGTTTAATAATCACAATATTTAAGGACCTCAACTCAATTGCAAAAAATAATAATTGGATTTTTAAATTGGAGGTAGATCTAAACACACATGCATGAAAAAATGTTCAGCATAGTTAATCATCAGGAAAAAACAAATCAGAACCACAAGATAATGTCACTCTAGTTAGATTGACTATTGTTAAAAAAAAGAAAAGACAGCAAGTTTTGGTGAGGATATGGAGAAAAAGGAACTTCTTTTTAACCTGTTGGTGGAAATATAAATTACAGCCACTGAGAAAACAGTACAGAGTTTGTTCCAAAAATTATAGATGAAGCTACCATAAGATCCAGCAATCCCACTACTGGGTATGCCCAATGGAAGTGAAATCAGTTTGTCAAAGACACATCTGAACTCCCATATTTACTGTAGCACTATTCACTATTACCAAGATATGTAAACAACTTAAGTATCTATCCACTGAAGAATAGATGAAGCAAATGTGGCATATGCACACAGTGGAATACTACTCAACCATTAAAATGATGAAATCTTCACATGGCTGGAACTGAAGGATGTCATATTAAAAAAAAGTACAGATGGGGCCCGCACTGTGGCATAGCAGGTAAAGCTGCCGCCTGCAGTGCCGGCATCCCATATGGGTGCCAGTTCATAGTCCCAGCCGCTCCACTTCCAATCCAGCTCTCTACTATGGCCTAGGAAAGCAAGATGGCCCAAGTCCTTGGGCCCCTGCACCCACATGGGAGACCTGGAAGAGGTTCCTGGCTCCTGGCTTCAGATTGGCCATTGTGGCCAATTGGGGAGTGAACCAGAGGATGGAAGAACCCCACCCCCTGCCTCCCCTTCTCTCTCTGCATAACTCTGAATTTCAAATAAATAAATCTTAAAAATACAGAAAGAGGGGCCAGCGCCGTGGCTCAACAGGCTAATCCTCCGCCTGCGGCGCCGGCATACCGGGTTCCAGTCCTGGTCGGGGCGCTGGATTCTATCCCAGTTGCTCCTCTTCCAGGCCAGTTCTCTGCTGTGGCCCAGGAAGGCAGTGAAGGATGACCCAAGTGCTTGGGCCCTGCACCCACATGGGAGACCAGGAGAAGCACCTGGCTCCTGGCTTCGGATCAGCGTGGTGCGCCGGCCGCTGCGGCCATTGGAGGGTGAACCAACGGCAAAGGAAGACCTTTCTGTCTCTCTCTCTCACTATCCACTCTGCCTGTCAAAAAATAAAAATAAAAAAAATACAGAAAGAGAAGTATTGCATGATCTGACTCATTTGTCTAAACAATGAGCTCACTGGAATTTAAAGTATAATAGTGGTTAACAGAGACTTAGGAAGGAAATGGGGACAGAAGGATGGAGAAAAGTTGATTAATGGGTACTGTTATAGTTACCTAGTTGTAAGAACTTCTAGTTTTTTATTGCACAGTAGGATTACTATAGAAAATCTTAATGTACTTTATATTTCTCTCTTTCATAAAAATCCTAAGATAGTATTTTGAACATTTTCACCCAAAAAGAATATGTCTTTTTTAGGAGGTAGATACACCTAGTGTGATTGACCATTACACGATGTATATATGTATTAAAAAATCAATGACATCCTATAAGCATATAATGCTGACATGTCTGCAAAATTTTTTAATAATTAAAACTTGAATTAAAAATAAAACAAGGAGTTGGTGCTGTGGCATAGTGCCGGCATCCCATATGGGCGCCAGTTTGAATCCTGGCTGTACCACTTCCAATCCAGCTCTCTGCTATGGCCTGGGAAAGCAGTCGAAGATGGCCCAAGTCCTTGGGCCCCTACGCATGTGTGGGAGACCCAGAAGAAGCTCCTGGCTCCTGGCTTTTGATCAGCGCAGCTCCGGCCATTGCGGCCAATTGGAGAGTGAATCAGCAGATGGAAGACCTCTCTCTCTCTCTCTCTCTGCCTCTCCTCCTCTCTCTGTGTAACTCTGACTTTCAAATAAATAAATAAATCTTTTTTTAAAAAAAAGGAAATATTCTAGGATATGTGTATTTATTTATTTTATATTGTTGATGCACCCCAAACAGATTCTGTTTCCACTTTGTGGTCCTGCCTATGATTATTGCAAATATTTCAGGGTGCCAAATACCCAGAAGTCTTTTGTCTTGTGCTCTCTGAATAGGAATCCAGCTCAATGTAACACTTTCATGTCAGCAACCAAGATAATCCACGTCTTATTATGGCTTGACAATTCATTTATTCTTATTGTTGAATAATATTCCATTTATGGTCATATCAGTTTGTTTCCCTATTCATGTAATGAAAGATATCTCAATTGCTTCCCTTTCTGGTATTTATGAAAAAGATCATCTCGTGGACCTGCGCTGCTGAATAGCGGGTAAAGCCACTGTCTGCAGTGCTGGTATCCCTTACGGGCGCTGGTTCAAGACCTGGCAGCTCTACTTCTGATCCAGCTGTCTGCTAATGGCCTGGGAAAGCACTGAAAGATGACCCAAGTGCTTGGGCCCCTGCGCCCTCTTGAGAGCCCCAAAGAAACTCCTGGATCCTGACTTCAGATCAGCCCAGCTCCTGCTGTTATGGCCATTTGGGGAGTAAGCCAGTGGTTGGAAGACTTCTGTCCCTTTGCCTCTGCCTCTGCTTCTACCACTCTGCAACTCTGCCTGAATATTTGTGAGCATGTATTTGTGCAGACTTTTTTTTAAAAAAGATATATTTATTTGAAAGTCAGAGTTACAGAGAGAGAAGGAATGATACAGAAAGAGATCATCCATCCACTGGTTCATTCCCCAGATGGCCACCTTAGGAGCCAAAACACTTAGACCATCTTCTGCTGCTTTTCTCAGGCCTTCAGCAGGGAGCTGGGTCAGAAGTAGAACAACCAAGACTTGAACTGGCACCCATATGCAATGCCAGCATCTCAGGAAGTTGCTTTACCTGCTATGCCACAATGTCAGATCCCAGACATAAATTTTCTGACCAGTTGGGTAAATACCTAGGACTTTAGTCTCAGAATTATATGGTACAAGTATGTTCAATTTTTTTTTTGACAGGCAGAGTTAGAAAGTGAGAGAGAGAGAGACTTCCTTTTCCATTGGTTCACCCCCAAAATGGCCGCCATGGCTGGCACGCTGCGCTAATCTGAAGCCAGGAGCCAGGTGCTTCCTCCTGGTCTCCCATGCGGGTGCAGGGCCCAAGCACTTGGGTCATCCTCCACTGCCTTCCCGGGCCACAGCAGAGAGCTGGCCTGGAAGAGGAGCAACCAGGACAGAATCCAGTGCCCCAACCGGTACTAGAACCCGGGTGCCAGCACAAGCGGAGGATTAGCCAAGTGAGCCGTGGCACCAGCCAGTATGTTCAATTCTGTCATCTAACATGACTAACATTTTGCACTCACAGAGTTCCCATGGTTATAAATTCTTGTCAGCATTTGATATGGCCAATGTTCTGGATTTTGCTCTTTGTACTGCAGAGCCAGCACAGTTGGGGAATTAAGCATGGATCTACCTAAGCCATAGACAGAATGATATGCAGGAGTTTGAAGAAAGCATTATCTCTGGCTGCTTCACTTCCGATCCAGCCCCCAGCTAAGGCACTTGGGAAAGCATTGGAAATGGACTAAGTGCTTGGGTCCCTGCCACCCACATGGGAGACCTGGAAGAAGCTCTTGGCTCCTGGCTTAGGCCTGGCCCAGCCCCAGCCATTGTGGCCATTTGGGGAATAAACCTGCAAATGGAAGCTGCCTCTGTCACTTCCTCTCTGTAACTCTGCCTTTAAAATCAATCAATCAAAGAAAGAAAGAAAGAAATGCTTTATTTGAATAGGGAAACACAGATGATGACAGATAGCTGTCAATAAAATATAGACACTGGGGGCAGAATAACCTAAGTAGGTCAGAAAGAGTTTCTCAAATTTATGAAGTAAGAGAGGAAATCATTGAAGAATGAAGAAACTAAGGGAAATGTAATCTTCCCAAGATCACTTTAACTGATGAAGTCTTTCATCAGAACAGCCTCAGCAGGGCCGGTGTTGTGGTGCAGCAGGTAAAGCTGCCACCTGCAGTGCCAGCATCCATATGGATGCCAGTTCAAGTCCCAGCTGCTCCACTTCTAATCCAGCTCTCTGCTATGGCCTGGGAAAGCAGTAGAAGATGGCCCAAGTCCTTGGGCCTCTACACCTGCATGGCAGACCCAGAAGAAGCTCCTGGCTCTTGGCTTCAGATCAGCTCAGCTCCAGCCGTTGCAGCCAATTGGGGAGTGAACCAGTGGATAGAAAACCTCTCTCTCTCTCTCTCTGTTTCTCCTCTCTCTATGTAACTCTGACTTTCAAATAAATAAATAAATAAATCTTTAAAAAAATAGAACTGCCTCAACATAAACACAGAATAAGCCCGCAAATACCAAATCTAGTTGCAATATGTTTCCCTTTATAAATTATTAATTTATTGATTAACATTTCCAGCAGACTCTTTAGATTAAGAATTGAACATTAAATGTCACCATAGAATTTCCTAGAGAATGTTACAAATTAAAAACATAGCTGCAAGCTGGCGCCGTGGCTCAACAAGCTAATCCTCCACCTTGCGGTGCCGGCACACCGGGTTCTAGTCCCGGTTGGGGCGCCGAATTCTGTCCCGGTTGCCCCTCTTCCAGGTCCCTGCTACACTCACCTGGGAGACCCACATTGAGTTCCAAGCTCTGGGCTTTGGCCGGGTCCAGCCCTTGCTATTTTGGGCATTTGGGGAGTGAATCAGCAAATGGAAGATTTCTCTCTCTCAGTGTCTGTCTCTTCACCTTTAAAATAAAATGAAAATAGTAAATTAATTTGAAAATTGTAAAACATAGCTGAATTAGCACCAGATCTAGCAATTGAATGTAAAGTGATAATGATTTTTTATTCACACATTATGGTTATCATCAAGTGAAAAATATAAATGCCCAATCACACCTTCAATAAATATTAAAGTATTTTGGACTAATGTGTATTTAGAATAGCAAATGAAGAGAAGACTACCCAGATATATTATCCTCCAAAATAGCAGGTAAATTGAAAGCATTTCTTGCTTGGTTATCAATATCTATATCCAGCACTTCTGCCAGAATTGTTTAGCTGGCACAGACTTCTCAGCACAAACAAATCATTTATGATAGAAACAAGCCAATCTGTTTGTGTTTGGAAGCCAACATCTCTCATGCTGATTTGGAAGCTGCAAATGGTTTTAAAATTCTACCAGCAACAAAAGTCCAGTGTGGCATAAAAAGTCCTCAGCAGATAGCAGAAGATGTGGTTAATACTATGTTTGAAATTGCATGTGCACCTCATATTATATTATATTCAAATTATACCTTGAGTTTAATATCTTAAAGGCACTAACGACGCCGCAGTCATCAAGGAAAGCAATCCAGTAGCAGAGGAAGAAATGATCTGTGGAACCACTTAGTTTTTTAAACATGCAGACATTTACCGCTCCAGAGCACAACACAGCTATGCATATTTTATCACTATCAGAGTGTGCAGCTTATGCCTAGAAACATTCAGCTTGGGGGTCCCGAGCATGTCATTCATGATGCTGATCGTTTGGTTGATTATGTTGCCTTCTAAGTATGCAAGCACAGGATCAAATTATCCCTTGGGTATTCATGCAAGGTCTTTTCATTTAGCAAACTTCTCATTTTTCTGCCTCTTTGATTTTGTGCACTGGGCCTTGTCCTCCTGTTCTTCTGTTTAAATCTCAAGTCTCACCTAAAACATACTGCAGATGTTTTGTCCATCAGGCTCACAGCAATCCTCCCTGCCCTGAATCCCCATACTATTTAACATTTCTGTGGTATTTCTCCTATATTTTCCTTTTGGAAACAAATGTTCCCTCCCCTCTGTGGAAACAGGAGAAGTGGGGAAGCCAAGTGTCCCAGCATCCTCTAGTTTAACAATGAAGGCATTTGCCAGCCGTGAGTTTGACACGCTCCCACAGAGAAATATATTGTCCACATGCATAATGTGGAAACATTTCCAACCAAACAAGCATGAGGATCCTGGGTTTCATCATTAGTTTCATTATGATAAAAGCATTCATTAAAAATAACAGTGACCCACATAGACTCCTTTCCTTTATTATCAAGAGTAAATTAAATACATCTTGAAAATTGCTATTAATATGCTAAATATCACAGTTTCCTTTTAGTAAGTGAAAAGTGGAAGGCAATAAACTACTCTTTTCCCAATTTTGGAGGTACTGTATTTGTCTATTAAATTTGACCTAATGCCACTTGGAAAATTCCTGAAAACAGAAGGTACCACTCAAAGCTGAAAAAAATTGATTAGAACACCATAAACACTATCATAGCTAAATATAAGAATACAAAACATTTGATTTTTGTGGATACCCACACATATAACTTCATTTATTACTTTTACATTATGTATTTTCTGTCATATTTGAGGAGAAGGTGTTGTGTTTTGTCGTTTCTGCTTCAGATTGTATTAAACAAGACATTGCTAGGTATTCATTGAAGACAATAAAACCACCATGTACTATGTAAAATCCAAAATAAGTACATTCATTGAATGCCGAAAAATTTTGATGCTATTTGCGATCTTTTTTCTTTTTAAACAATTCACTTCTTTTTTTCCAAAAGAAACCTTATATTTAATGAATACAAATTTTATAAGTACAAGTTTAGGAATACAGTTATTCTTCCCATCATACCCACCCTACCATTCATACTCTCACCCCTCCCCCTCCTCCCTCTTTCCTTCCCAGTCCCATTCTCCATTAAGATTCATTTTCAACTAACTTTATACACAGAAGACCAACTCTATACTAAGTAAAGATTTCAACAATTTGCACACACAAAAAATAAAAATAAATCAAAAAAATAAATAAATCAAAAAATAAAATAAATCTCCTTTAAATAAATAAATAAATAAATAATTTTAAAAATTTTTTTAATTTAATGAATATAAATTTCCAAAGTACAGCTTATGGATTACAAAGGCTTCCCCCCCCTCCACAACTTCCCCCCCCCCCACAACCCTCCCCTTTCCCACTCGCTCTCCCTTTCCATTCACATCAAGATTCATTTTCAATTCTCTTTATATACAGAAAATCAGTTTAGTATATATAAAGATTTCAACAGTTTGCCCTCACATAGCAACACAAAGTGAAAAAATACTGTTGGAGTACTAGTTATAGAAAGAATGGTTATCTCCAACCCTGTTCTCCAAATGAAAAGGGAGAAGCAGAGAGTAGAAACCAGTCTGTTCATTAAGGCAAGTTGAATTAATCGAGCTTATTCTTATATTTGGCAATACTTGCAACAACAATACCAAAAGATGTGGTTGAGAACTATGAGATGGTTTGATTTAGGAGACGTGTCCAAGAAGCTGACTGGTTTCTTCCAGAAGTATCCATGATCAAGAAATGCTGCTCATCAGCATTCCATTCACATGCCTTCTCCTGGCCTGAAAATGTTGAAACAGAATCAGAGTGGCTAACCATTTCAAAATGGAGTTGGAAGAAAAGAGTACAGGGTAATCATTTACAGTCTTTGACATGCTAGGATTTGACAGTTTGTACAGTTCAGACTAGGCATGAACCAAGTTGCCATGGACATCTGAGCAGTAGAAAACATACAGATGATGAACAATGGTAGTTGTTCAGAGCGTTTTGTTTCTCTTTTGTATAATTTCAATACTAGATTTGAGTCACTGAATCTTAATTTTCATAGCTCTAGAAACACATTATAGGTTGGACTAGGAGAAGAGGAGCTTGATAGAATGGATGCCAATGCAGATAGAACAGGCTTATTGGATAAAACAATAAAAAAGCTTTAAAGCAGGTCTAATAGGTGGAAGAAAAATAGAACAGGCAGCAATGCCAGACAGGAGAATAACTAAGGTGAAAACCCAAGTCAGCTTAGTGAGATAAGATAAATTCATTAGGATAATTTCAGCACTTTGGCTGATATTTGAGAAGGAAATTTTTTTAAAACAATTTACTTTATTTATTTGAAAGACAAAGTTACAGAGAAAGAGGGAGAGAGATCTACCATTCACTAGTTCACTCCCCAAATGGCTGCAGTTGTTGGGGCTGTGCCAGGCTGAAGCACGGAGCTTCTTCCAGGCCTCCCATGTGAGTGCAGGAGCCCAGGCACTTGGGCCATCTTCTGCTGCTCTCCCAGGTGCATTAGCAGGGAGCTGGATTGGAAGTGGAACAGCCACTGCTAGAACCGATGCCCATATGGGATGCTGGCATAGCAGGCAGCAGCTTTTTCTGCTATACCACAAAGTCAGCCTAGAAGACTGAATATGAAAGGAGAGTTACATAATATCTACTTTGAGGGTTATGTTAGAAGTGGAGAAACTTTGGCCAGTGCCACGGCTCACTAGGCTAATCCTCCGCCTGCGGCGCTGGTACCCCGGGTTCTAGTCCCGGTTGGGGCGCTGGTTCTGTCCCGGTTGCTCCTCTTCCAGTTCAGCTCTTTGCTGTGGCCTGGGAGTGCAGTGGAGGATGGCCCAAGTGCTTGGGCCCTGCACCCGCATAGGAGACCAGGAGGAAGCACCTGGCTCCTGGCTTCAGATCAGTGCGGTGCACTGGCCACAGCGGCCATTGCAGGGTGAACCAATGGAAAAGGAAGACCTTTCTCTCTCTCTGTCTCTCTCTCTCACTGTCTAACTCTGCCTGTCAAAAAAAAAAAAAAAAAGTGGAGAAACTTAGAATATCAATAACCCAATTAAATGAGTAACAAATTAATAATAAAAATATGGGAGTTGAAGCCAAAGATTCCTAAGACATGGAATGATCACATGATGTTGCCATTTCCAGCCAATCCTGTGTGGCTTTTCTGGGGGCTGGAATATGTGGCAGAAAACATAATAAAGGAAGAGATCACCATTAGTACAAGGACAGCCATCTACCTAAAGATCAGGTGACTTCTGGTCTGGACAGTGTAGCTTTAAGAGATGGATGTTGAGGCCATCACTGTGGCGCAGTGGATTAAAGCGCTGGCCTGCAGCACTGGCATCCCATATGGAAGCCGGTCCAAATTCCGGTTGCTCCTCTTCCGATCCAGCTCTCTGCTACAGCCTGAAAAAGCAGTAGAAGATGGCCCAAGTCCTTGGGCCCCTGCACTTGTGTGGGAGACCCGGAGGAAGCTCCTGGCCCCTGGCTCCTGGCTTTGGATCTGCTCAGCTCTGGCTGTTGTGGCCATATAGGGAGTGAACCATCAGAGGGAAGACCTCTCTCGCTTTGTCTCTACCTCTCTCTGTAACTCTTTCAAATAAATAAACTAAATATTTAAAAGGAAAAAAAAGAGATAGGTGTTCTTATAGCTTTTAATGGAAAGAATCATCCTCCCTTAAAAAAGATACATAAAAGTTTCCTATTCTTTTTTTAAATTAAGATTTATTTATGTATAAATAAACATGTATAAATAAAGGCAGAGTTACAGAGAGGCAGAGGCAGAGAGAAACAGAGACAGAGAGAGAATCTTCATTCTGCTGGTTCATTCCCCAAATGGCCACAACAGCCAGAGCTGGGCCCATCTAAAGTCAGAAGCCAAGAGCCTCCTCCGGGTCTCCCACATCAGTGCAGTGGCCCAAGGACTTGGGCCATCATCCACTGCTTTCCCAGGCTCATTAGAAGGTAGCTGTATCAAAGTGGAGCCCATATGAGATCCTGGCACTGCAGGCAATGGCTTTACCCACTATGCCACAGAGCCAGCCCCACAAGTTTCCTTTTCTTAGAACAATTAAAAAATCAGTGATAGCCTAAGTAAAAAAAAAAAAAAAAAATCCATAGTATTGGAATTTTTAAAGAAATTTTAAATTGTAAAAATTTTAAAGAATTTTTAAAGAAATCATCGGTCAAAAAGAATCAAATTGGAAAACTGAAAACTACTTAAAAATTATAATAAGGAAAATACTTGGGGCAGGCATTTCACCTAGAGATTAAAACACTGCTTGGGACTCTCAACTTCCATATCAAAGTGCCCAGGTTTGAGTCCTGGCTCCACTTCTGATTTCAACTTCTTGCTAAGGCAGAAAGGGATGGTTCAAGTAGTTGGGTCCCTATCACCCATGTGGGAAACCTGATGGATTTCAGGGCTCCTGGCTGTACCCTGGCCTAGCCCTGGCTGTTGCAGGCGTTTGTATAGTGAACCAGCAGATGATAGATCCCTGTCTCTCTGTCTCTCTCTCTCTCTGTGTGTCTTTGTGTGTCTCCTGCCTTTCAAACAAAAACAAATAAATACATTTTAAAGAAAACATTTGTATTATCTAGATATGGAGATATTTAGAACAAAAATGAGAACCTTAAAATACCTAAATTGCAAAGGGTTAAAGTTAAAAAATTAATAATGAAAGCACCCATCAACTTTAAGATTAAAAAAAAAGAAAAAGAAAAGAGAAGTTAGATAAGCCTAATTTACTAGTCTGATAAGTACGATTCTACTGTCTGTTATTTCTGCTGATTCTCATGCATGATAACTTTTTTCCTTAGGTATTCTGTGCTCTGTGTGCGTGTGCTCGTGCATGTGCGTGTGCATGTGCATGTGTGTGTGTGTGTGTAAGTCTATACGCTCTATCTATGGAAATTCTTTAAGACCTGGGTTGACATTACACTCCTCTGGAGAGAATTTACATTGTCTTGTATCTGTAATTATGGGCATTACCAGATTTTCAATTAGATTTTCCACTTGAGATTTTTCCAGATCACATATGTTGATGAGTCTAAGCAAAAAAAAGTCATGTGAAATCTACAGAGAGATTATTTTTCTCTTTCAATCTCAGCAGTCAAGATAATGAAGTTTTTTTGTTTGTTTTTTTGTTAATCACTCCTGAATAGTGGATTTATCTTCTGTTCGCAATTACTCTGAGTATGTGACTGTTTGACATTTCTTCGTGAAACACACACCTGGGGCTAGTCTTAAGCTTCATTTTCTGTTTCCTAAAAAAATTTAAGCCATAAGAGAAGCACATTGCTACCCTGTTTGAGCAGATATCCTTACTGTGAAAATTCCCTTTAGTGATTTGCTTACCTCTCCGTGTTTCTACTTACTTCATTCTTGGATTCTGTATATACTTTTCTTTCCAGTTCAATTTACTTTTTATTTATTTGAAAGGCATAGCGAAAGAGAGCAAGAGATCATCCAGGCGCTGCTTAACTGCCCTAATGCCTGCAACAGCCAAGGCTGAGCCAGGATTAAGCTAGAAGTTGGAACTCCAACCTGGACTCTCATATGGGTGGCAGGGATCCGACTACTTGAGCCATCACCTGTTGCCTCCCAGAACGCAACATTAGGGGCCAGCGCTGTGGCGCAGTGGATTAAAGCCCTGGCCTGCAGCACTGGCATCCCATATGGAAGCTCTGGCTGCTCCTCTTCTGATCCAGCTCTCTGCTATGGCCTGGGAAAGCAGTAGAAGATGCCCAAGTCCTCGGACCCCTGCATCCACGTGGGAAACCCGGAAGAAGCTCCTGGCTCCTAGCTCCTGGTTTCGGATGGGCTCAATTCTGGCCGTTGCAGTCATTTGGGGTTATTTGGGGGAGTGAACCAGTGGATGGAGGACCTCTCCCTCTGTTTCTGTCTCTACCTCTATCTGTAACTCTGTCTTTCAAATAAGTAAAATAAATGTTAAAAAAAAAAAAAAAGAATGCAACATTAGCAGGGAGCTGGACTGGAAGCCAAGCAACTAGGACATGAACCAGGGACTCTGACATGGGATGCAGGCATCCCGTGCAGTGACTTAACTACTGCATCAAATGCATTAATTTAATTTTAAAGATTTTTTAAAATATATTTAACTCAAGTTTTTTGGGAGGATTTTTCAAGGTTTCTGGTATACCTTATAATAGAAGTAGAGGTCAACATCTATTATTTTTACAAATGCAATAAAGCCATTACAAATACATATTTATGATCACTTATCATGTCCTGAACAACTCTAATGTCGTATACTAGTTGTATGATAATATACTGATATTTTGATTTATTCATATAAAACTCCTATATTCTTTTAATTACTATAACTTTATTATGTGTCTAAATATTTGGAAAGAATATTCATTATCAGAATTTTTATGACATGTTAATTTTTCCACATTAAGTTGAGAAAAATAATTATCATATTTTAATCCAAGTAAATCTTATTTTGGGCCGGCGCAGTGGGTTAACAGGCTAATCCTCCGCCTTGCGGCGCCGGCACACTGGGTTCTAGTCCCGGTCGGGGCACCGGATTCTGTCCCGGTTGCCCCTCTTCCAGGCCAGCTCTTTGCTGTGGCCCGGGAGTGCAGTGGAGGATGGCCCAAGTCCTTGGGCCCTGCACCCCATGGGAGATCCGGAAGAAGCTCCTGGCTCCTGGTTTTGGATAGACTCAGCTCCAGCTGTCATGGCCATCTGGGGAGTGAACCAGTGGATGGAAGACCTCTCTCTCTGTCTACCTCTCTCTGTAACTCTGTCTTTCAAATAAATTAAATAAATATTTTAAATAAATAAATAAATGTTACATCTAAGATAAATCTAATTAAGGCCTCTATCTTTGACTACCCTATCTTGTTTCCAGGAGAAATGCATGCCCAGGTCTGCTAGCCAACCTAAGCTAATCTAATATGGTAAAGTAGGCCAAGACACATGGACAGATACAAGGTCACTGGTTGATATTTCTGAGCCTCCTTTAGTTCCTGAATGGCCAGTGGACTGCCATTGGGTCCTCTACAATAAAAGGTGATCCCACAATGCAGGTTGGAGATGAGTGGGATCAGAGGATGGATGCGTGGGGTGGAGTCTGGAGTCTCCAGTCGGTGAGAACTGAGAGAATGTGAGATCAGCAGGGGGAGAAAAGGCAACGCTCCCCAGAACTCCGCCTCTGAAGAGTGACCCTGGGTACTCCACCAGTGACTTCAGCCTGGAATGCAAGCAGCACACGACAGAGAACGCAAGGCCGAAAACCCCACCATCTGTTACAGGAGCTCACATACGTCACTTTCTGGGCTTGGCTTTAGTAAGGAAGAGGGGAAGAGGCAGGTGATAGAGGATTTTTGAAACACGAAGCGTTTTTAGGCAGATGAAAACTTAAAGGACTGTTCAATTATAGAATTAGAATAAGTTTTAACAGGGTTGGACTTATGCTGAATTTGTGTATCTATAGTAGCTGTGAGAGGAGCCTCAAGGCAATGAACAGAAAAGTAGCAGCCAAGGTAAGCAGTTGATGTACAGCCGAATTGTAACACGAGTCGACTGTTGCAACACTGCCACAGTTGGATTAATGAAGTTTCTTTTATTTTGTATTTTAATTTTCTGATTATAAGAAAAACACAAAAAGAGTGGTAAGTCCAGAAAAGAGGGGAGAAACAGGGTCTAAAAAGGTATCCATAATTCTGTCATGTCCATACTGGTAGGTAACTACTACTAACATTTTTACAAATTTCTTTAGTAATTATTTAGTTTTATGAGATATGTATTTTGTCTTCTGATTTTTCTGAGTTACATAATTTGTGTCATTTATTTTTAAACATAATTTTAATGGCTACCTAATATATGGAACTTTTGTCAACTGTGGGATAAAGACATACATCCAGCTGCGGGTTTATTCTCCAAATGGCCACATCACCTGTGGCTGAGCCAGGCTGAAGCCAGGCAGTCAGGAGCTTCGTTAGATGCAGGAGCCCACGCACGGGAGCCATCTTCCGCTGCTTTCCAAGGGGCATTAGTAGGGAGCTGCATCAGAAGTGGAGCAGCCGGGACTCAAACAGGTGCCCATATGGGATACTGGTACTGCAGGCATCAGTTTAACCCACTGTGCCACAGCACCAGCCCCATTTGTTAACTTTTTAGTGAACTTTAGAAGTAACCATCTCTTTTTGGAAAATACTCTCCTAACAACAGGAGCCACTGTGCACTTATTCTCCATGTAAAAATCTCTGTCCTTAATGTGTTGTACTATGAGAATTAACAGTAAAACTAGTCTTCAAACAGTACTTTATACTTTGTGTGTCTGTGTGGGTGCAATCTGTTAAAATCTCTACTTAGTATATACTAAGTTGATCTTCTGTAGCCGGCGCTGTGGCTCAATAGGCTAATCCTCCACCTTGCGGCACCGGCACACTGGGTTCTAGTCCCGGTTGGGGCACCGGATTCTGTCCTGGTTGCCCCTCTTCCAGGCCAGCTCTCTGCTGTGGCCAGGGAGTGCAGTGAGGATGGCCCAAGTGCTTGGGCCCTGCACCCCATGGGAGACCAGGAGAAGCACCTGGCTCCTGCCTTCAGATCAGCGTGGTATGCCGGCCATAGCGCGCCGGCCGCGGTGGCCATTGGAGGGTGAACCAATGGCAAAAGGAAGACCTTTCCCTCTGCCTCTCTCTCTCACTGTCCACTCTGCCTGTCAAAAAAATAAATAAATAAATAAAAGAATAAGTTTATCTTCTGTATATAAAGATAATTAAAAATGAATCTTGATGAAGAATGGGATGGAAGAGGGGTAGGAGATGGGATGGTTTGTGGGTAGGATGGTGGTTATGGGGGGAAAAACTGCTATAATCCAAAATTTGTATTTTCAAAATTTATATTTATTAAATAAAAGTTTTATTAAAAAAGAATTCTATATCTTGTGCAAATTATCTTTCAAAATCAAAGATTAAAAGCTTTTTTGGACACATGAAAATTAAAAAAAAGGAAAATACTCTCCTGAATTTCAGTGACTTCTTAAACACTTCTTGTCCATGTTTCTTCCATTAACTGTTACATTTTTCACTGAGAAAAAGTAATACATAATCTGATAAACACCACCTTTTAACCAAGTGACCACAGTTAAAAGCATTCATATGCTGTTATGACATGTTGACATCACATACACCTGTGTGATTTGACACCTCTGCCCCGAAAATTCAGGACACTCTACAGAATCTGACCAGTAATTTTCAAAGGTGTGGAAGTCATGCAAAAGGAAGATTGAGAACATGTCACAGACCAGAAGGAGATGCGATGACTAATCATCACCAAATTGTAAACTTTCACAGTAAGACACCTTAATATGGATATTTTTCTTCAGTTGCTCAGGAAGTTGTTGTCTTTCATTTGGGGAACACTTTTCTTATAGCATTCCTTTGATAATTTCCTCTTCTTCATTTTTATCTAGTTTGTCTTTTTGAAACTTTTCTCTCTTGACATATATATTTTTTTCAAATCCCTCCAGTTTTCCATCCACTTGTCATTTTTTAAAAAGATTGATATATTTGAGAGAGTTACAGAGAGGCAGAGCCAGAGAGAGAGAGAGATCTTACGTCTGCTGGTTGACTCCCCAGATGGCCGCAGCAGCTAGAGCTGGGCCAATCTGAAGCCAGGAGCCAGGAGTTTCCTCCAGGTCTCCCACTTGAGTACAGGGGCACAAGGACTTAGGCCATCTTCTACTGCTTTTCCAGGCCATAGCAGAGAGCTGGCTCAGAAGTGGCACAGCCGCGACTGGAATCGGCGCCCAGATGGGATGCCAGCACTGCAGGTGGCAGCTTTACCCACTATATCACAGAACTGGTCCCTCAATTCATTGTTTACCAAGAACCGTATTACTGCATATTTTAGCTAATGAGCTGTGTAGTTTTCATGAATGCAATAAAGTTATTTAGTTGAACAGGGGGGAAAATGCCTTAACACCTTCTTGTAACCTTCTCAGAGCTAAAACTCAGCTTCTCAGCACGTCATATGATACCCCTGTGAACTCACCTTCTCTCTGCTTTATCTCTTCTACACCTAAGCAAGACTACTGGAAAAGAAACCATGGGCCTGGGCTCTGTGATTACGTATGATCCAGATGGAGGCTTACCTTTCCAATGCTATCTCTGCTCCTGATTCCTTTTTGTAAGATAGGAGCCCTGACATTTGTCTCATTGAATGTGTTTTATCAGATCAGGCCAGGGCGTCCCACTGTGCTACAGTGGGAAAAGGTGACCTTTTCAGAAAAAAAAAACGCTTCTATAGAAACACTGAAGTATTGTTAGTTGGGTAGCCTACCTTCTAAAGCTTATCTGGATTAGCAGTGTTTCCAGTTCTGCATACTGACAGAAGCACTTCATTACTCACTGTGGGTTAAGTTGAATTGCCAATTCCCCACCCACTGTATCAAAACAAAAGTGATTTTTTAACAGGAGGTGAGGGACAGAGCACAGACTGCGAAACTGCAGAAACTGAAAAGTCCTTTGAGTTTCAATCTAAGTCCTTTCCTGCTTAATGAAGCCAGAGATCCGGAGGGCGGGGTCCTTTCTTCTTAAACATTTCAAAAGACTACAAGGACTGGTCGAAAGAGCTGTTCGATTCTTCAAGGGTGAAAGCCGCCATTTAGTCATCCAGTGAGTTTACTGCTGTTTAAGCCCTGGTGTTTACAGCATGATTGAGCAGGAAGGACCTGGAAACATGGACCTCCTTGCCAATATAAATGCTGCACCCAGAAAGCATGCTAGACAGAGCTGTGTTGATTCTTGGAAAAATTTGCCTTAAATAGTCAAAGCCAATTGCACCATGGACACATCTCCAACACACCAGTCCCGCCTCAAATGAAACACTTTTTGACAAAACAGTGACCATCTGTTGGCCCCATGATTAAAAAAAAAATGCTAAGCCTGATGCTAATGTTTAAACATTCTGTCTCATTCTTCATGTTCTCCTTTGGAAATTCTTGTTAGATAGACAGTGGACATCTCCATTCTTTCCTCCATGCCTCTGAAACTTCCTTTTGTGTTTTTCATTTCTTAAACTCTTTGAGATTCACATTTTGTGTACATTTCTTTTTTTTTTTTTTTTGACAGGCAGAGTGGACAGTGAGAGAGAGAGACAGAGAGAAAGGTCTTCCTCTGCCGTTGGTTCACCCTCCAATGGCTGCAGCGGCCAGTGCGCTGCAGCCGGCGCACCGCGCTGATCCGAAGGCAGGAGCCAGGTGCTTCTCCTGGTCTCCCATGGGGTGCAGGGCCCAAGCACTTGGGCCATCCTCCACTGCACTCCCTGGCCACAGCAGAGAGCTGGCCTGGAAGAGGGGCAACTGGGACAGAATCCGGTGTCCCGACCGGGACTAGAACCCGGTGTGCCGGTGCTGCAAGGCGGAGGATTAGCCTAGTGAGCCGCGGCGCCGACCATCAAACAGGATTTCTTTAAATATCTAGTAGATTGAGTCATTTTTCCCACTCAGGGATATATTCCAAGAAATTTGTATGTTTTATAATCAACCTATTGCTGCCTTCCATCTGGGTGAAGAGAAGTATACTGGGCCTCTCAACTAGTAGGCAAGAAGAAAGTAGAATTAGACACAAGAACTTTCCCAATAGTGGAGATTTCAGTGCCTCCTTCCACGATACCACAAATCTCAAGGATGGCCTTGCCATGTTTGGGAGTTTACAACTCTTTTTTTTTTCTTAAGATTTATTTATTTATTTGAAAGTCAGAGCTACACAGAGAAAAGGGGAGACAGAGATTGAGAGAGACAGAGAGGGGAGAGAGAGTGTTCTTCCATCTTCTGGTTCACTCCCCAGATGGCCTCAACAGCAGGGGCAGGGCTGAAACCAGGAGCTAGGAGCTTCTTGCATATCTCCCACATGGGTGCAGGGGCCGTTTTCTGCTGCTTTTCCCAGGAGCACCAGCAGGGAGCTGCATTGGAAGTAGAGCAGCTGGGACACTAACCAGTGCCCATATGGGAAGCCAGCATTGCAGACCGTGGCTTAGCCCACTATGTCACAATGCTGGCCCCAATTTACATCCCTGTTCTTTACCCAGTATTAGACTAAGAGCTTCTCCCACTTCCGTAAGTACATTTCCAGTGAAAAATAAGGCATTAGCAGTATTATAACAATCAAGGATAGTAAGACAGTTTCCTACATGGAAAGACCATAAAGATTCAGGCTACTTTTGTCAAAATTCAGACACTAGGAACAGGTGTTTGGCCCAGTGGTTAAGATGCCCACATCTCATATCCAAGTTGTCAGGTTCAATTCTCAGCTCCCCTTCCTGACTTCAGCTTCCCACAAATACAAACCCTGAGAGGCAAGAGTGCTGGCTCAACTAATTGGGTACCTGCACCCACATAGGAGATCTGGATTGTGTTTCTAGCTCCTGGCTCCAGCCCCAGCTCAGTCCTGGTTGATGTAGGCATTTGGGGAATGAACCAGAAGATGAGAACTCTCTCAGTCTATCTGTTTTCAAATAAAAAATAAACTCATACTATCTTGAACCAGAGAGAATTAAGTTCACATTTGTACTGTCACTTTCTACTAGACCAAACTAATATGTAATAACAACGCCTGGAGATACGTATTTGGTGCAGCAGGTAAGGCACTGCTTGGGACACCTTCATCCCACATCAAAGTACCTGGGTTCAAGTTGCTCTACTCATTATTCCAGCTTGTGGCTAAATGCACATACTGGGAGGCAGTAGGTGATGGTTCAAGTAGTTGAGTCCCTGCCACCCATGCAAGAAACCAGGACTAAATTCCTGACTCCTGGCTTTGGCCTGCCCCAGCCCCAACTGTTGTGGGCATTGAGGAGGGGATCAGCAGACAGGTGAGATCTCTCTCTCTCTTTCTCTTTTTCTCAGTGTGTCTGTTGTTTCTCTCTATAGATAGATTAGATAGATAGATAGATAAATAGATAGACAGACAGATATGTCTCTGCCTTGCAAATAAATAAATAAATAAATTTAAATGTCTGATAACATGAGCTGGCCCTGTTGTGTAGCAGCTTAAGCCACAGCCTGAAGCGTGGCATTACATATGGGTGCCAGTTAGAATCCCAGCTGCTCCACTTTCAATCCAGCTCCCTGCTAATGTGCATGGGAAAGCAGCAGAAGATGGCCCAAGTTCCTAGGCCCTTGCCACATACATGGAAGATCCAGATGAAGCTCCTGGATTCTGGCTTCACCCTAGCGCAGCCCCAGCCACCGTGGCCATTTGGGGAGTGAACCCACAGATGGAAGATCGCTCTTTCCCTCTCTGTCTCTCCCTCTCTCTCTCTGTAACTCTGCCTTTCAAATAAACACATATTTTTTTAATGTAAAAAAAAGTAGATAAAAATAAAATAAAAAAACAAATGGCTGATAAACAACTGATACACTTGTAGAACCTTAATTTGGTGAATAAAAGGAATGATTTCAGTCTATGTTCAATTTAAAAATAAAATGGATAAACAAGAAGTCACTAGGTAAGATGCAAATGAATGCATTAAAACTGCAAGAACTTGAGGATAATATATATCTTCATAAATAAGTAACTCTGTACACAAATACCTAAACATATGTGTAAAACATATATAGCCTTTAACTTAACAGCAGACATACATTCAAAGAAAATGTCTGCATACACACAATAGAAGGAACAGTAAGGGCTCTCTTACAAATCATAAAGAATTATGAATTGCCAGGTAAGATTGACCATTTTTGGACAGCATCATTATACATGTATGTTAGTGGCCAGGGTAAAACCAGACTGAATCTAAAGTCCAGCTATAAGGATGATAATAATTTCTCAAGCACCAGCCTCAGGCAGCCATGAGAATTAAGTAGTATGAAATAAGATTTCACATGGTGCTGCCACAGACATGAATCATATTTGGCATGTGAATCTGACTACTATTTGTGACATTACTAATTTTATGTACATGGGGGAGGGAGGAAGAGAATAGAGGAGATACCACAGTATAGCTAATTTAAAAATTCAAAGCATTTTGTAAAGACTTGATTCTGGGTAAAATTTGACTTATAGGAGTCAGCTTTTCAGCTTTCCCAGAAATTATGCTGAAAACTGGGCATGATTTTTCCTTAGGTGGGGGCTGTGTGACGTTAGTCTTTTCCATTCATGTGTTTCAAGTGCTAGGTGGAAGCTAGGAAAATAAGTATGTCTGGTAGGGACATTTCTTGTTATGAAGCCTTTCCTTCTCAAAAACAGATCCCAGAGTCCAAAAGTGAGCACATGGAACTACACAGTGCCCACTCTAATCCCTAAACAAATGTCCATTTGTTTTGTCTACTCAAACTGTTCTCTTGTGCTTTTTACATTTTATTATTAAAGCTAACAAATACATACACTGAAAGTAGAAATGCAGCATCCTTGTGCCACAGGAAGCTCACAAGAGATGCAGAGAGAGAGAGGGTGCTATCCAGCTTGTCATGGTTCTCTAACAGGTTAGACCCACACTGTCATGTCCTTATGCATCCTGCCTGTGGCTTAGGCAACGTCTGCTTCAGCTGACTTTCTTTTTCAATGTACTCAGAGTTTTGCCAGATACAATCCCAAGGCAGTTTTAACCTGTGTAGAACTTCTCTAGTGTACGTATGTTAACAGAAAATATAGAAAGGAAACTATCAAAAACATCCTGGCTTACTTAACTCTTGGCAAGGTGATTCAGCTTTTTAAGCTCACAACAGCATCTGTAACTCAGCGGCTAAGAAGGCGGTGGTCGGCCCCAGCCAACAGCCAGTGCTAACTGCTAGGCTCACAAGCGAGGCCAGCTCGGACCTTCCTGCTTCTCTGGGTCACCGCATGGACGCAGCCACAGGAGCAAGCCCAGGAACAGAAACGGTTGCTGGGAGAACGACTGTTCCCGATCATCCAAACGATGCACTCAAACCTGGCGGGTAAGATCACGGGAATGCTGCTAGAGATGGACAACTTGGAGCTGCTGCACATGCTGGAGTGTCCCAAGTTTCTCCGCTCCAAGGTGGATGAAGCTGCGGCAGTCTTACAAGCTCATCATGCCAAGAAAGCAGCTGCCTAGAAGGTGGGCGCTGTTGCTGCTACTACCTCTTAGACATGAAACCGATTCAAAAGCCAAATAACTGCTGTGGAGTTCAGCTCAGGGTTTGAAGACTTCATAGCTTATCCTATGGACCTCAACACCAAGAACCACATTTTGCAAATTTAATAGGTCATTTTGTATCAAAAGGTCAATTAATGAAGCACCTAGAATTAAAAAAAAAAAAAAAAGCGGTGGTCATAAGGTAAAGCTTCCACCTCTTTCTGAATCTCTGATGTGCCTCTGGTCTGGATCTTGGTCATCTACCTCTTCCTCTTCCTCTGCTCTCCTCTCTCCTCTCATCTCCAGACATAACACTTCATTACAAATGATATTCTTATAGAGTTGAAATGGAGGTCATTGGACAAAGAGTTTGCCTTTTTTCTTGTAATGGTTTCAGTGTAGTTATTTTAGCAAGCTAAGCCTTGCTTATAAAGGAAAATGCAGGGGAATATGAAAAGTTGAGGAGTATAGACTAGATCTTAGTGTTTAGAAACTCCTAAGTAGCTCTTGGTGATAACCACATGTTACATTTTCTTGAGCTACATGCCTACTTCAACATTAAAAAAATAAAATATGATCAGGAGATTTGGGAACTGTTTTGAGATTTTCTTTCTCCTTCTCCTCCTTTTCACCTTTTCTCCTTCTCCTCTCCCTCCTTCTTTTTAAGATTTCTTTCTTTATTTGAAAGAGTTTCAGAGAGATAGTGAGAGAGGCAAATATTCCTTCCGCTGGTGTAGCCGTTGAATTCTCTACAATGTTGCAGTGGGTTCGTTTCTGAGAAGAGCAGCGTGGTGGGGGCAAGAGGCGCGGAGTCAACACACAGACCCCGGGAGTCCGGTGAGAGCAGGCTTGAGGCGAACAGCCTGCAGACTCGTTTATTACAGTTGATACAAAGCTTATATAGCCAAGACCAGCCAATCTGGTCAAGGGGCGGTCTATACCCCAACCAATCACAGCCTGTTGCCAGGCAGTTTCCAGAGCCATCCAATCACAGCCTGTCGCCAGGCAGTTTCAAAGCCATTCCTGACTAACTGACGCTCGCTTGCCAGTGGCCACCTTGGCATGGCCTTCTCATTCCACTACATGCTGGTTCCCTCCCCAGATGGCCACAACAGCCAAGACTGCACCAGGCCAAAGCCAAGTCAGGAGCTACATTGGGTCTCCCACGTGGGAAACAAGAACCCAAACACTGGGGCTATTTTCTGCTGCTGTTCTCAGGCCGCTGGAGGGAGCTGGATTGGAAGTGGAGTAGCCAGGACACAAACCAGCACCCACATGGGATTCCAGCATTACAGGTGGTGGCTTAACCTGTTACCTCGCAATGCTGGTCACTGTCTTAGGATTTTCTGTCCCAAGATGGAGGATTTTTTTAAAAGATCTATTTATTTACTTGAAAGTCAGAGTTACACACAGAGAGAAGGAGAGGCAGAGAGAGAGAGAGGCCTTCCATCCGCTGGTTCACTCCCCAGATGGCCACATCCCAGCCAGGATGGGAGGATATTTTGATTGAGGTCAATGTTCGAGTGTTAACTTAAGAGAAGCCTTGATTAATACTGGAAGTTTTGAGACAAAATCTCTTGAACTTCCTAATTTTATTCAGCTGTACCCTTACATTTTCTACTCCTTTTCCAGGTTGCAAAGATTTAAAGTCAGAGACCAGAATACTAAGTATCACACTGAGCAGATGCTCATCTCATCATGGAAGGATTGGACAGGGTCATCTGATCCCTACTTTAGCCTGCTGGCTCGGTATACCATCCACTGCTCTGGAATGTGATCATTCTACTGAAATGTCATGGTGATGTGGACCACAGCGAAAGGAAGTAATCTCTCAAGAGAAACTAGGAGGACTCCTTCTAGTTAATCAACACACAGAAGGCAACGTGATGATTCATACAATTGCAGAGAAGCAATCATTAGACAATAGAATTAAAGTCAAGCAGGAAAAATGAGTCATAAGAGTCATGTTTAACTTTGAATATCCAAGTTGTTTTGTTTCCCAATTAAACAATAGGCAGCATGCCTACATCCCAACCATAAGAGTCCCAGATTATTTGATTTTTTTATATAAATAATCTTTATGCAAAGATATATTTAGTTTTATGACTATGAAAGAAGTATATATATGAATCATATATATCTTCTTCCTTTTTATAAACCTTTCCTATGTATTCCCAGGAGTTATTTTTATCTCCAAACTACATATTCACTCAAATAACATGTCCTAAATTACTGTGAATAACTATTGGAAGTGAAGATGAATAAGAGTTTTCCCACAGGAAAGCCTCTCCTGACATAATCAGCATGGCAGTTGTTCCTGAGATAACTTGAATTATTATCTCTTCAGCCATATAACAGAAGGCACCATCATAATTTTGCAAGAGTACACAGCAGCAAAAAAAAAAAAAAAAAGCTTACTAAAATCTCATTAAAACATCATCACGTTTGATAGGCAAAGTTTTTATCCTGGTGTTTGGTATGAAAGAAACAACTTACTTTTTCTTTTTCTTTTTCCTTTTTTTTTTTTTTTTTTTTTTTTTTGACAGGCAGAGTGGACAGTGAGAGAGAGAGACAGAGAGAAAGGTCTTCCTTTTCCGTTGGTTCACCCTCCAATGGCCGCCGCGGCCAGCGCGCTGCAGCCGGCGCACCGCGCTGATCCGAAGGCAGGAGCCAGGTGCTTTTCTTGGTCTCCCATGGGGTGCAGGGCCCAAGCACTTGGGCCATCCTCCACTGTACTCCCAGGCCACAGCAGAGAGCTGGACTGGAAGAGGAGCAACCGGGACAGAATCCGGCGCCCCAACCGGGACTAGAACCCGGTGTGCCGGCGCCACAAGGTGGAGGATTAGCTTATTGAGCCGCAGCACCAGCCTTACTTCCCCTTCTTAAACTTCTTTAACTCTCTTAGTAGACATTAGCATAACCAAGCTTCCTCTACCAGTTAATATCCTTAACAATTATGGGTTCCCACAAAGTGCCTTCCACACAATGGATGTCCAGGATGTACTTGATGTATGAACAGGTGAGCAGATTCATGAATTTCTCAACGTTGACACATTGGACTTATGGCAAGCCCTCCATATAAACTTCCCAAACTTCTTTGACCTTGTCCTTAACGCTTTTGTCAGAAGTAGCTTCTTCTGTTGTTACCTTTTGACCTTGAGCATTGCCACATCAACAATCCTAATGAATACATCCCTACAAATATTGTTTCAAGTAAGGAGACAGTCAAGGAAAAAGCTGGAGGAAATACGTCGTCACACCCTGCCCGCCGGGGGTCACCTTGTAAAGTCCTCACATGGCTCACAATCCCAAATAGCTGCTATAGGAAAGCCCCTGCCAGGAACACGCGCCAGCAGAAAACACCCAACATGTTGCTGACGGCGTCCCCGCAGTAGTCTATAACCTGTTATAATATCGTTATAGTAAAATTACCGTGGCTGACATGCCATACCATGCCCCTCATATCATGACACTTCCGTGACTTCCTAAAAGAGCCAGAAAATAGGCAGTCAAAAAATTGCTGGAAATTTCCATCCTTTCCTAGGAAACGCCACACAAAGCACCTACCCTTATGCCTTCAGATTCTGTAAAAGGGTGACCCCACATTTCATGGACGGCAACTCACCCGGGAATGGGCCCATACTCCCTCTTCCTTTCTTTCTTTTTTAGTTAAGATTTTACTTATTTATTTATTTATTTGAGAGGTAGAGTTACAGACAGAGAGAGAGAGAGAGAGAGAGAGAGAGAAAGGTCTTCCATCTGCTAGTTCACTTCCCAAATGGCCGCAACAGCTGGAGCTGAACTGATCCGAAAGCAGGAACCAGGGGCTTCTTCCAGGTCTCCCATGCAGGTGCAGGGGCCCAAGCACTTGGGGCATCTTCCACTGCTTTCCCAGGTCATGCAGAAAGCTGGATCGGAAGAGAAACAGCTAAGACATGAACTGGCACCCATATGGAATGCCTCCCCCTGGCAGAGGCTTAGACTAGGATGCCACAATACAGGGCCTGTCTTTTACCAATGTTAATCCAGTCATCACAGACTGCCTGGTTTATAAGAGGAAAATTAAAAAATTATGACTCATCAGCACAACTAAAGTCCTACCCATTCTGTTGTAAGTTAACCTGTTGAATACAATAATAATTCACTCGGCATGTCTCACTGAGCATTAACACACTAATAAAACATGGCCATATAACAGTTTCATACATTTTACCATTTATATAACAAAATTCTTTATATAATAACCTTAATCTTCTTGTGACTTGCATAAGAATTTTTAAATATTTTTTAAAATCCAAAGTATAAAGGTTTTTACTGTTTACTCTGATGATAACTCTAACAAGAATGAATAGCCTGACTTCTGTGAAATATGAGATCAAGAATTCAAGTGCCTTGTCAGTTTTCTTAAAGTAGCTTGCTGTTTGCACCCTGCTTGAACCGAAGACTGAATGACTCCAAAGCTTGCTTCTGGAATGCTCATAAAAAGCAAAGGTGGAGTGATTGGTTGATTGACTCTGTTTCCACGCCAGACATCAGAGAATGACATTCTTGCACGACCACCATGGATTCAGAATCTCTGACCATGCTTCTCTAAGGGCTGCTTCACTGTCTTGATTCTGTAAGGCTCACTGGGCATCTCCAATGTATCTAATCAGAGCGCAGGGAACAATTGTTCCTTTGCCAATAGGAGCAGGGGTGTTGAGAAACCTAACACAACATGAACAGTCACTTCAGAATCATCTGAGGAGCTAGTAATTGGGATAGTTTTACATCTGGCTGGGGTTGCCTAAGAAGAACCAGCCCTACTACTTAATACCAAACATCACCATATAAAAGAAGTATTTGTAAAGAAAGATTTGTTATTTAGTTCTTCTTTGGAAGAAAACTCTCTAATACCTAGTAATGATGAGTTAGTATATTTTATTGCTCTTTGTGTGTTCAGGAGAGAAATCCACACTTACAGACAGAAGAACTCAGAGTCCCAGCTTTGCTACTCACTGGCAGTCCATCCTCAAATGAATTACCCAGATTCTGTGAGTCTCAATTTCCTCATCTGTAAAGTGGGGGTAAGCATACCTATCTCTCAAACCAAGTGTAGCTGGAGCTTAATAAATGTTCATTCTTTCAAATTAAAACTATTTTTAAGATTTATTTTTACTTTTTGAAAGGCAGAAAGAGAGAGAGAGAGAGCGCATCCATGAGCAGCTGACTCACTCTCCAAAATGGCCACAACAGTCTGGGCTTGGCCAGGCAGAAGCTGGGAGTTCAGAACTCTACCCAAGTCTCCCAGATGGATGGCAGGGGCCCAAGTATCTTAGCCATCTGTTATCTACTGCTTTCCCAGGCTCATTAGTAGAGAGCTGGATCAGAAGTGGAGCAGGTGGGACTTGAACCAGCATCCAATGTAGGATGCCAGTGTTGTAAGTGATGGCTTAACCCACCTTGCTGCAATACTGGCTAAAATTTTTTGATGTTTTGACAATCTCTGATAAAATAGAAATGAGTCAGATTCTGCTTCTGTGAAGTTAAAAGTCTTATTAATAAATATACTGAGTTTGTGTATCACATTGTAAAAGGACTAAGGAAGATAAAAAGAAGTAAGCTTCTGGTTTTAGACCCACAAAATATTAGTGACAATAAAGAGATAAATCTATGGTTGCTAAGAAAGATTCACTAAAGAAGTGATATAATGTTATAAAAATTAAGACAGATTTTGGAAGGAGAGAAAACTAGAGTCACATCCTGGTTCTACCACTTCTTAGATTTGTGACCTTGAGCAAGATACTTAATATCTTTACAACCAAGAAGAGAATAATGCCATATTTCATTGAGTCTAATATTCCATATATCGTAAGATTCATTGTTCTTTCATATACAGGTAAGAAAAAGAAAACACTGCCAATTACATACAAAGCTTGCTTATACTGCAGAATTTTTATTTCACATATGCATTGAAAGAGAGATTTAAATTCAGTAAGACAGATTTTAATTATGTATCTCCCTGATACAGAGATAAAAAGAAAAACTTTAGCAAAACGAATTATTTAGTGTGCCTTCTTCAGTTTGACAGAGGGAGTGCCTTCTGAATCACTTTTGTCTCACATTCATCAATGTCCCAAATTTTCTATACAATATTGGCCTGTAGCCAGTGGGAGCATGGATGATGCTTCTTTCTTGAAAGCCGCTCTACTTTTGCCGCCAAGATTTTCTTTCAAGTCATTCTTTATTGCTGCTACTTTCATGTCTCTAAGTTTGCTCACGAGCAGGCAATGACAACTGGTATATGACTACTGTCTTGTAGACAGTAACTATGAAACATCATCCACTGTATGGTACACTGCAAAGTCTGGATAACAATCTTCATAGAACTACTGTGAGGAGTAATGAGACATGCATTAAATGTATTAATAATATAATAACTAAATGGCAGCTCTTCTATTATAGGGAAATGGGCAGATCTGTGATGCCCAACTGTCTCTGGGATTTGCATGAATATTGAGTTAAATTATTCAAAACTTTGAGGATAAACATGTCCTATCTGAGGATAGGTATTTTGCACATGATAGGCTTTAAAGTCTGAAATGAGTACCCTTTGAGCATTCCTAATATGAAAATTCAAAACCCAAAATTGGGGATTTTTTGAGGACTCACATGATGCCACAAGTCGAAAATTCCACTCCTGAGCTCATGTGACAGGTTGCAGCCAAAACACAGGCATACTAGAAGTATATAAAAATTACCTTCAGGCTATTTGTATAAGTTGTATTTGAAACATAAATGAATTTTGTGTTTAGACTTAGGTCCCATCCCCAGGATGTCTCTTTATGTATTTATAAATATTCCAAAATGAGAAAAGAATCCCAATTCCAAAATACTTCCCAATAAGGGATACCCAACCTGTATCTCTAAACAGAATATTCACTCTAGTCTCATTCCCCTGACTCCAGCCACAGCGGGGGGCGGGGGGAGTTTTTTTGTGGTTATCCTTATATTATAAATCCATGGCAAGCGGCTGGCATTTAGCCTAACAGTTAATATGACCGAATCCCATGTTAGGATGCCTGAGTTCAGTTCCTGGCTCTGGCTTCTGATTCCATTTTCCTACTAATGTAGACCCTGGGAGGCAGCAATGATAGCTCAAGAAGTTGGGCCTCATGGGTCCAGCACTGTGGCATAGCAGATTAAGCCACTGCCTGCAGCGCTAGCATCCTATATGGGCGCCGGTTCAAGTCCTGGCTTTTCTACTTCCTATCCAGCTCCCTGCTGATGTGCCTGGGAAAGCAACAGAGGATGGCCCAAGTCCTTGGGCCCCTGCACTCATGTGGGAGACACAGAAGAAGCTCCTGGCTCCTGGCTTCAGCCTGGCCCTGTTTTGGCTTTTGCAGCCATCTGGGGAGCGAACCAACAGATATAAAACCTCTGTCTTTCCACCCCCCTCTCTATTGTAACTCTGCCTCTCAATAAATAAATAAACTTAGGAGGGGGAGGAGATGGAGGAGGAGGGGAGAAGGAGGGATAGAGGGAGGAGGAGGAGGAGAAGAAGAAGAAGAAGAAGAAGAAGAAGAAGAAGAAGAAGAAGAAGAAGAAGAAGAAGAAGAAGAAGAAGAAGGAGGAGGAGAAAGAAGAAGTTGGGTCCCTGCCTCCCAGGGGGGAGACTTGAATTGAGTTCCTGGCTCGAGCCCCAAACATTGTGGGCTTTGGGGATTGAATCAATGGATAGCACTCTCTCTTGTTCGCTTTCTCTCTCCCCCTCTCAGATAAATAAATAGATACTCTTATTTTTTAAGAAGCATTTTTGGATGGGTCTTTGGTGTAGCAGTTAAGCCACTGTTTGGGATACCTGCAGCCCATATTGGAGTGCCTGGGTTCAAGTCCTAATTCTACCTTCCTGCTAATGTGCACCCTGTGGGGGTGGGTGATGGTTCAAGTAGTTGGGTCTCCACCACTCACGTGAGAGACCCAGATTGAGTTTCCACCTTCTGGCTTCAGCCTGGCCCAAGCCAGGATGTTGCAGGCATTTGGGACATGAACCAATAGATGAGAGATCTCTTTCTGTGTGTCTGCCTTTCAAATAAAATTCTAAAAATTTAAATGATCTCTTTCAAGAGCAAATGAAAAATAACCATATGAATTATTTGTGATTTTATTATTTTAGTTCTTTGACAAAACATCTGAAGATGAGGTTAATCTAAAAATGGAGGAAAAGGAAGAGAAATGCCTCTGAAATTTTCTGCACATGCAAACGGGGCAAATCAGAGTCTCTTTTCCACCTCATTAGCTCAGAGACCACAGTCTCGTGTGAGCTCCCTAGTTTGTTCTGTTTGTCCAGTCAGTCCCCATCGTAAGCTAAATCGTGGCAAATTAGCCGAACTGGGAACCTGCTGGGGGTAGAAATGTTGAGAAAAGGCCTGCAGAGATCAGAGTAGGAGGTGGAGGTGGCCCAGGGTCACCCTGCAGACCAGGCAGGACAAAAACAGGCCAACATTTCTCAGTCTCGCAATATTGACATTTTGGACTGAATATATCCGCGTTTTCAGGGATTATCCTGAACACTGAAGGACATTTAGCAGTATCACTGGTTTCTATGAACTTGGTGCCTATAACCACCTCTGCCTCTCACCTCTCTCATTTGCTATCCTGGAGTTGTAACTACCAAAAATGCGCTTATGGATCTTTCCAATGTGGGTATAAGGCCAAATATCCTGATTAGAAGCCACTGTGTTGGATGACATCAACAATAAAATGCCATGGATCATGAGGTACCAAGAGAGCCTTAACAAGATGACTAACTCAGGAAGAAGTCATTCTCAAGGTCAGTGGTAGCTTGAATAAGGCTCCAGCCCTGGACTTGCTCCCTCTCCTCTCATCCTTTTCCCCTTCTTTCTCCTCCTTCTTTTTCCCTCCTCTAACTCTCCACATCTTCCTCTCTCCTACCCTCTCTCTCTCTCTCTCACATTGAGGCTGCAAATTTGGCCTGCAGAAAACATCTTCAAAGACAAAATTCTTTGCCACCTCTGCTTGAACAATTTTCTGTGCCATCCAATTGGTGTCAGCTTAATTATTTGAGTTTCTAGAAAGGATCTGTAGATAGGCATGAGGATCCCCTTCTTCCTGTACTCAGTACATGTTCCTCTCTACATTTAAGAAGACTATGTTAAACAGAAAAATCTTTTCTTTTGTAAGGTGCTATTCTGAGTTGATAAGCCTAAAGTCCTTATTTTAGGAAGGTAAAATTTGAACACCAAAAAATTTGTTGGTGGTTATAAACCTTAATATGCATAAGTGTTTTCTTGCAGTATTTATTACAAATGTAGATTACTGGGATGGGTAATTGGTATAGTGGTTAAGATGCAACTCAGGACACCCACATCCCATATTGCAGTGCTTGGGTTCAAGTCCCAGCTCCACTCCCGATTTTAGTTTCCTGGGAGGCAACAGGTAGTGAGAGACCCAGATTGAGTTACTGGGTCCTGGCTTGGCCCAGCCCAGGCTGTTTCAGGCATTTGGGGAGAAAGAACAAGTGAATGAGAGATGTCTGTTTCTCTAAGTAAAATAAAATCTACTTTTTTTAAAATTCAGATTCCTGGTGCTGCTAGTGATTCTGATTCAGTAGGTCTGGGTAGAACCAGGAATATGTATTTTTAACAAGCAACCCAGATGATTCTAATTCTCAGAGAAGCCTTTGAGAAATACTGGTTCACAAAGGAGATAAAGTAGAAGGGTGCCTTGAGGCTAGTTAGAAATATTTGATTTGCCAGAAATGCCAAAATGCAGCTTCTTTCAGTGAAGATAAGATGAAAAAAACTGCTTCATGGAGAAGAGCTTGGAAACAGTAGGACAGAGTCCCAGGGCCACAGAAATGTCCATAGATCTATCTAAGAGAAGACAATTGCAGGCACATGGCCCTTGTTTGATGCAACCTTGGGTGGAGGTATGAAAGATTAGTGAAGGGGAGGAATCCTCACATGTATAAACCATGTGTGAGGAAAGTGGATAATTGCTTGGCGTTTAGGTAATTATGCATGCAAATTAGAAGAGCATATATATATATGTGTGTGTGAGCCAAACAAAACAAAGACAGTTGTTAGCATATTCTAGAGCCACCATGCCAGTCACACCATCATTTCCAGCTGCCCAGATGTAAGTACCAGCAATGACATAATTTCTAATTGTTTGATGCTCTGATAGGTATGTAACAAAAACAAGAATGTTTTATTTGGAGGGTATCTTGTACTCTGAATGAGAAAAAATTTGTTTTTTCCAGTTTACTCCATACTCTCCCCACACTAAAATCTACAAGACATTTAATAAATAAAGACCTAAGCAAGTTTAAAAATAATTCTTATTTTTGATGGTAATAGTAAGTATTCCCAACAAGAAATTCTAGAATTCTTCCTTCTGTCTTTCAGTTTTTCAAGGCATGTGAGTGACAAGTAAATGACAAAAGAAATAAAAAAAGAAATAAAGCTCTTCCTCCCTTTTCTAACATTTTGTGTTGGATAATGATATTTTCATTAGTAATGTTTTATATTTGTATTTTATCATCTGTTAGCTGGAATAGCTGAGGGATTTCTCTTCACTCTGATTGGTAGCTCAATGGATTTCCAGGGAAGAGTCTCTATTTTTAGGTCTCTTAATCTCTTTGATTTCTTTTGGCCTCAATTGAATGATTCTCAGGTGGCCACAATGAAAAGTCTGTAATTTAAAAACTTTGCAGTTTGTGAAGATAAATGGAAGTTTTCTTAATGGCTTATAAACTTTAAAAAATCTAATTGGGATGAAACAATTGAGGAGCCTGCATTGGGCCCAGTGATACCTGGGTTCCAATTCCCACCTCTGGCTCCTGACTCTGTTTCCTGACAGGTTCTGGGAGGTGGAGGAGAGGGCCCACGTAAATGGGTGTCTGTCACCCACCTGGAAAGACTAGATTGTGTTCCTGGCTCCTGGTTTCAGCCGCAGCCCAAGCTGGCCATTGCAGGGTTTCAGGGAGTGGACCAGTGAATGGGAGCTCTTTCTGTCTGTCTCTCTGCCTCTCAAGTGAAAATTTACTGAACCTAAAGCAAAGTGTATGAGTTTAATAAAAACAATTAAGCTCAGGTCCCTGTTTCACAGAATCTGTCCAGCTAAGGGAGAGAGGAATGTAAACATGACGTGCCACGAGGAGTTAGAGGAGCTGTGCTCCCGGTCTGTATGGATAGCTGAGGCTGTGGTGGTGTCATCAGGTTGGGGTGAATCAGAAGGGAGGGAGTGGAGAAAGACTTCAGCACCATCATACCCAAAGTCAGTCTTGGTGAGTCTTGAGTATGAAACTCTGTCTTTGAAAGGTTGAAAATCAAGGAGTTGACAATCAATAGAAATCCCACACTTAAAATATATGAAAACAATAGGAAATAATTCGATATTAAGTTGTGCAGGACTGATTAACAGGTACAAAAAGCTTTTGGAAAAGTAGGGCAGGTGAGGTGGAGCAGGTACAAGAAAGAAGTTGAAGTTGAACCAAGCCACAGAATGAGCAAGATAAGGATTAGCACAGCAGAGGAGCCTGGGGAGCGTGTGGCAGGATCAGAGGCTGAGCAAAGACGGAGAAGGAAATCAGCTGCCTGGAGCAGAGAGCACCTGGCACAGGCTAGAGTGGGGGAGGAGGGATTTACAGGATTACATCACGGCCAAGCTAGGCAACGTCAAGCTCAAATACTCAGCAGGACATTCTCCAAAAAAATCCTTATTGATTTGAGAATAACAGAGCATCACAGTGGGCATATACATGCTGTAGTAAACTATGGGTGTATTGAGAGAGGTTGAAGCAATGGGAAGTTTTTTAAAAATGGTATTTTCCAATGATAGCCTTTGGCTACAATGATTAATACTCTGGATGACATTAATCAGAGGTTGAACTGACAGTTGCTGGGCGGATGTCCTTGTGGAAGTACTTTTTATATAATATTGTAGTGGCCTCTTTGCAAGCTTGTGGTTCTGGAAGAGTCTTTGAGTCTTTTGTGATGGCTACTGTCAGGCAATAATGTGTAAAAATCTTTCTTTCATAACCTCCAGCTTTATTTATCATCTTAGAGTTGATGAAAGTGACTGCACCTTTTTTAAAAAAAAAAAAAAGATTTATTTATTTATTTATTTGAAAGGCAGAGTTACAGAGAGGCAGAGGCAGAGAGACAGAGAGAAAGTCTTCCATCCACTGGTTCACTCCCCCAATGGCCGCAACTACCAGAGCTGGGCTGATCTGAAGCCAGGAGCTTCTTCCAAGTCTCCCACTCGGGTGCAGGGACCCAAGGACATGGGCCATCTTCCACTGCTTTCCCAGGTCATAGCAGAGAGCTGAATCGAAAGTGGAGCAGCCGGGTCTCGAACCAGCACCCATATGGGATACCAGCACTGCAGGAAGCAGCTTTACCCGCTACACCACAGCACCAGCCCCAGGTGACTGCACCTTGATTCTGACAACTTTCACAACAGTGTGGGGATTTGATGTAGCTGGTGATGGTGAGATTTCACAGATTCCTGATCAGGGTAGTCATGCTGACAGCAGTATTTTGGAAAAACATGTCTGGTTTCCATTTAAAACAATGAACTCAAAATAACTTGGGCCGAAACCTGGGAGCCCAGTGCAGAGGCTCCTGTGATCCGCCAAGTGGCAGCAGCACAGAACCGGGGGAAGCGAATGCAGTCGCTGCCTCTGATGGTGGAGTGTCACACTTGCATTTCTCTTCAAACCCTTCAGAATGATTCTTCATCGTATATGCCCACTAGACCATGGGCATGGCGAGCCACTGTATCTAAGCTTCAGAGAAGCTGAGTAGTTTTTAAAGGACACAGAGTTAACAATGAGGAGAGGCCAGGTTCTCTGAATCCAAATTACTGTGAATCAGGATTTCTCAATTTCAGCCCTATTGGCATTTTGCCCCAGATAATTATTTTCCGGGCGGAAAGCCTATCCGCATGTGTAGGACTGTTAGCAGTATCTCTGGCCTATACCCATCAGATGCCCTGTCCCTTTCATATGTAGCCAGGAAAATGACTCCACATATTGCAAATGACCCCAGGGGTGGCAGGTGGCTCTGGGTTGGGAATAACTGCTCCGATACACCATGTGGTTTGGTTTGTGTAAGAACAATGTCTCCTCCTATGTTCTACCTAAGTTTCTATTTTCTGTGACCTTCGCTTGTACAGACTCTGAATGCAGGATGAGAAGAACTCAAGCAACAGGGTCATTCCCTTTGTGGCCAATTCATTTTGGAAACAACAGCTCAGATTATTAGCAGTGAAAAGTTCTCTCTGCCTCGAAGCACCTTTCCAAGATGCTCCGCCATCACACCCCAGTTCCAGCTGGAACACTGGAGAGAATAGATTTCATTCTCTAGCCCCAGAAATATTTGACACCCCTCAGATCTCATCCCAATCCCCGTGACCTTGCTCTTGGGAGCTGTCTCTCTTGTCCACTGACCTTTTCTTTATTCTCTTGCCCTTTTAAATCAATCCCACCTAACTGAGCCCCATCCAACTCAGCCTGCTTCTCTGACTTTATTTTGCGACCTCTCGGCCTCACATGACTTTTATTAAGATTTCCCATACATTCACTGACTTCGAGCGTCCTTTCCCTTTTAACCTGAATCTGGTTTTGCCTTCACACCTGTTTCCTCCTTGGCCCCAGGTGGTAGCCACTTCTCACGTGGCTTCTTTCCCTTGGGCCCTGACCTCACAGGACCCTCAGGCTTTGGTAACTTCCTTGTCTTCCACATACATGTCCAGAACACTTTTCTGGCCATCTTTCTTTAGCATCCTCTAAAAGCCATCTTCTCAACCTTCCCTTGGCATCCCATGCTGTCATCTATAAAACCAGGTTGCTTACTCTAGGGGGCTCAGTTCTGACTTCAGAACTGAAGGGGAATTTTCTCTGAATTTTCAGTAATTATTTACCTAAAATAAATACACAAACTATCAAGCGATGAAGTAGAGTACTGGGGGAAGGATAAGTTGAAAGGAAAATAGGTTTTCTTTCATCAGCAAAAAATAATCAGCCCTTCCTTCAATTAAATGCACCAAAAATAACTGCCTACTTCCAAAAATCTAATACAGATGAGCTATCATCAGATTGTCTTGTATTCTGGACCACCAAATACATCTCAAATGTCTTTTTGCTTATAGTTAATGGCCCTATTATGTTTCCCCACCATCATCCCAGGATCCCAACTATGTTTTTCCTGAGATCTGTGATGTGTGTGCCTACTCCCCCTGGAAAGAAATAGCCTTTCCTTCCTCTGGATCAATACATAAAGAAGACTTGCTTCTTCTGATTATTAGAAACTGTTCTCCACCCATAGGTGGAGATTGTCTTTGTTCCAGCATTCGGAGTCATGTGCAATCGCGTCTCAGCCTTTTGGCTAAGATCAAATGTGCAGAGTCATGTGCGGCAAGTGTGCTATAAATCAGAACAGCGTGGTTTGCAGTTCCTGTGGTCTGTTCTGCTGAACCAAACTTAAGCTTCCCATTTGGAGAAGACTGAGTTCATAATGGCGTTGTGCTCAATGCACTGAGTTTATGTTTACACTATTCCCTGTATTCCAGGGTAAGGATGGGGAGGGTTACAATTTTACACTTGATCTTAGCCAAAAGGCTGAGGAGCAATGGGGAGGCTTACAATTTTATCAACATGGACTAAAATAGGAAAATACTATTTTAAAAATGTTTTATTGAGATGAAATACATCATAATTTTGCAGTGAACAATCCAGTGGCATTTAGTACATTCACAGTGTTGTACAACTACCACTTCTAACTAATTCAAAAATATTTTCTGATTTCTAATTCTAATTCCAAAATGTTTTCAGTATCTAAAAGGAAACCCTGTACATTAAAATATGATTTGTTAACCAAACTAACAATGCATGCATGCTGTGTACAGTGTTTGTACAGTAGCTGTTAGGTTGTTGGGTTTCTCTCTCTCTCTCTTTTTTTTTTTTTTTTTACTGATCCCTTATAACCTACTTTATGGTAAAGTTAGTTTTATTGACATGGGAGTTCAGGGTCTGGTGTTGTAGAACAATGGGTTAAGCCACTTCCCACGATGCTGGCATCCCATATAGGTGTCAGTTCGTGTCCCAGCTATTCCATCTCTGATCCAGCTCTCTGCTAATGCACCTAGGGAAGCAGTAAGAGACCCAGATGAAAGTCCTGGCTCCTGGCTTTGGCCTGACTCAGCCCTGGGTCACGGATGTTGCAGCCTTTTGGGGAGTGAACCAGCTAGTGGAAGATTCTCTCTCTGTCTCTCTGTCTCTCTGTCTCTCTCTCTCTCTGCCTTTCAAATAAATTGATGACCCTAAAAAAAAAAAAAAGAAAGAAGTAGGAGTCCAAGAAGGACAGTGAGTTAAGCAGGAGAAGGGCTGGTGCTATTTCCCAGTAGGCTAAGCTTCCGCTTGTGGCGCCAGCATCCCATATGGGTGCCAGTTCGTGTTCCGGCTGCTCCTCTTCTGATCTAGTTCTCTCCTATGGCCTGAGAAAGCAGTGAAAGATGGGCCAAGTGCTTGGGCCCCTGCACCCATGTGGGAGACTCAGAAGAAGCTCCTGGCTCCTGGCTTCAGATCAGCTCAGCTCCAGCCATTGTGGCCATTTGGGGAGTGAACCAGTGGAAGACCTTTCTCTCTATAACTCTCTTTCTCAAAATAAACAACATTAAAAAAAAAAAAAAAAACCAACAGGAGAAAATTTCTCTGGCCTAGGTAACCCATCTTTCTGGAAAATTATTGAATAACATAAATATATAATGAACAGTCTTCAAAAAGAAAAGTGTAGAAGAAGGGCCTTCACTGTGGAGTAGCAGGTAAAGCCACCACCTGAGACATCAGCATCTCATATGAGTGCCTGTTTGAGTCCCGGCTGCTCCACTTCTGATCCAGCTCCCTGCTAATACGCCTGGGAAAGGAGGGGAAGATGGCCCAAGTAAGCCCCTACCACTCACATGGGAGACCTGGATCATGTTCCTGTCTTCAATCTGGCCCAACCCTGACTGCTGCGGGCATCTGGGAAGTGAACCAACAAAGATTCTCTCTGTCTCTCTCTCCTCTCTCTCTTTCTCTCTGTAATTCTGACTTTCAAATAAGTAAATAAAACATTAATAAAAAGAAAACTGTAGGAGATGAGGGGGGCAAATAACTACTTAAAGTAATCAAGGCAGGAATATAGAAGAAATTAAACCAAAAAGGGGATTAAAATAGAGAGGTAAAGAGTATTCATGGGACAATGCCTGGCACACAGCTCGTATTAAGTATGTATTTGTTGGGGGCTGGCACAGCAGGTTAAGTCACCATTTCTAACAGTGGCAGCCCATCTTGGAGTGTCAGTTCCAGTCCTGCCCATTCTGCTTCCAATCCAGCTCCCTGTTAAAGTGCCTGGGAAGGCAGCAGATGATGGCTCAAGTACTTGGGCCTCTGCCATCCATCTGGGAGACCTGGATGGAGTTCCTGGCTCCTGGTTTCAATCAGGCCCATCCCTGGCTGTTGTGACCATTTGGGGAGTGAACCACTGGATGGAAGATCTCTCTCTCTCTCTCTCTCTCCCATCCTCTTCCCCACCTGTGCCTCATTGCTCTGGCTTTTAAAGAAATGAGTAAGTTTTTTTTTAAATAAGTGTTTATGGAATGAATGAATGGACAAAAGTAAACCTGAATGAATTATTGAAAATAAGCCAGAAGGAATGAATGGATGGCTACATTGGAAAAGGAGGGAAGATACAGGGAGGAATGTTTCAAGGTAGCAATTTATAAGCCATGAGGAGAGGCATGTTAAATAATGACTGTCCTTGCAGTTGGACAAGCCTTAAAAACAAACAGGAAAGAGATGTAAACAATCTATCATTTCATATTCAAATATTTACACTAAAAGGAAAAAGATTGAAGTTTCCATAGCTTTTGCTGCTAGTCATATTTAAAGGCTTGAGATAATGAAGATACAACTTTGAAGGGGAAAAATGTTTAGTTAATTCCAGTATTTAAGGTTTTAAGGGAAAAGGTCAGAAGTAAAGAAGTCACCTGTTATGTAAGTTGTTGTTGATAAAGCTTGGTTTGAGTCTAGTGTTGTAAATTTATGTGAGCATTTTTCAGTCTTGGGGATATTATTCTCAGTGTGTATTTCTTTATACGTTGAGTGCATTTTCTCCTTTATGACTATTAGTTCAAGTATGCTTTAAAGTCTGTCTATATAGTCAACCCCTGACCAGCTGAATGTCTGGTATGATACATACTATCTTGTGACTATTGGTATCACAATGTAGTTCATTAAAGCACTGGCATATTTTCATCAACACAATAATTAGTGTAATAGGATTTAATAAGACCTAGGAGTTCCTCTATTCCAAGAGATTATATGTCTGCTTTTTTTTTTTTTTTTTTTTTTTTTGACAGGCAGAGTGGTCAGTGAGAGAGAGAGACAGAGAGAAAGGTCTTCCTTCTTCCATTGGCTCACCCCCCCAATGGCCGCTGCAGCCAGCGCACCACGCTGATTTTTTAGCCAGGAGCCAGGTGCTTCTCCTGGTCTCCCTTGCAGGTGCAGGGCCTAAGGACTTGGGCCATCCTCCACTGCACTCCCGGGCCATTGCAGAGAGCTGGCCTGGAAGAGGGGCAACCAGGACAGAGTCTGGCACCCCGACCGGGACTAGAACCCGGTGTGCTGGCACTGCAGGCAGAGGATTAGCCTATTGAGCCTCGGCGCCGACCATCTGCATTATTAATACTCAAGTTAGACATTCTAACTCAGGAACTAGAAGCACACATGGCATGTTCTCACCCCGAGCAGGAACACTCTGTTCCCTTTGGGAGGCCCAGGTGCGGCAGACCATTCTTGCATACTTAGAGGCTCAGCTGCAGCACTCAGCCTGCTTCTGCCCACTCAGCCACAGCGTTCTGGACTCTTTCAGTTGCTCACATCTGGAAGCTCAGGTGTCATTATCCCGTTTGGAGTCCCTGGATGACACTGTGTTTGTCATCCGACTTGTCATCTGACAGTAGATTTCTAGCTATGTGAAACAACAAGTACGAAGGGAAAGCAATTGTGCGCTGTGGAAAAGACAATGGCTGAATCCTGAAATCTGTAAGATTCAAGCATTGTTTGAGGCATGCGCTGTATATGAGAGCAAATTACTGGTAAAGGAAACAAAAGACCAAAAAATACTTTCAATTCTGTCAGCTGGAAATTTGCCTACTTAAATCACTATGCAAGTTTGAAGAACTACAATCTTGGTACTGTGCTAGTAATATTAAACAAATTTTGTGTAGTTTGAAATCCAGGTTTTTTAATCAAAATGAGAAAAACTCCAAATATATTAATACACTGTCTTTAAAATAGATAGGAAAAAACCCTCTGGTTTTGTCTGAGCCATCATTTGATTAGAGATAAGTGGTGCATTAATTAATTGCAGTCATCCAGTAAATTAGATGTCGTGGGAGTCTTTCATGCATCGATGATAAGGCTGTGGATGGAGAAAGAAAAGCACACTTTCAATCTCATTCCTTTCCTTCTGATTGGACATTTCTTCGATGTTTGGAAGAAACTAGATTCAGTCTCCTTTACTGGAATTTTCTTTAGCTCTTGCTGTGCGGCTATCCCTCCCTCTCCACAAGACGTGGAAAGGGTGGCACAGGGAAGGGTTTTCTCTTCTCAACGCCCTTGTACATTCCAAGTTACCCAAATGTCAATCTCCTGGACTCAAAGAGTAGAATCAATTTCAACTGATTAGTATCATGAAGGTAAAACAAATAGAACCATTGACTTTTAAGAAATTATTTATTTGAGAAGCACAGAGACAGACAGAGCTCCCATCAGCTGGTTCACTCCTCGAATGCCTGCAGGGGGTTGGGCTGGGCTGGGCTGAGTTGGGCCAGGTAGTTAGCCAGGAGCCTGGAACTCAATACAGATCTCCCACAGAGGTGGCAGGGACCCAAGTATATAAGATATCACCTGCTGCCTCCTAGAGTACATATTAGGAGGAAGCCAGGATCAGAACTGGGGCCAGGTGTCAAACCCACTCTACTGATGTGGGATGCAAATGGTTTAACTTGTCAGCCAAACGCCCACCCCAAAGCCATTAATTTTGAAGTGGGTAACTCTGAAGTTTCTGAAAGCTTTTGCCGAGAGCATGCCTGGCTCCCCCGGCCCCTAGAAGCTCCATCCCATCAGCATTGTGGGTGCCATCACCCTGCTTTCTGAAGTGAGGAAGAGGTTCCCCAACAACAAATGAAAAGTACCTCTTTTCCAGGTGTCCCTTGATATGCACACACGCATTGTTATTGAAAGGCCACTGTATTCTGAAAAGGACAAGCACATAGAAGAGGGCAGAATTGCTGGAAGAAAAAACATCCAGAGAATAAATACTGTAAAATGCTGGACCTGCTTACTGAGGTACTATGAAGAACATCAATAATCTTATTTCTGTAAGACATTCTGAGGTTTTCCAAGAAACATTAAATCCAGCTAGATTGTGAATGCTTCTACAGAGGTCTTTTTTTTTTTTAAGATTGATTGATTGATTGATTGATTGAAAGGCAGCACTGCAGAAAGAAAGAGAGAGAGAGAGAGAGAATCTTCCACCCACTGGTTCACTCCACAAATAGCCAAGACAACCAGGTCTGGGCCAGGCTGAAACTAGGAGCCTGGAATTCTATCTGGGTCTCATTTGTGAGCAGCAGGGGCCAAGTACTTGGGTCATCCTCTGATGCTTTCCAAGGTGCATTAGCACAGAGCTGGATCAGAGTGGAGCAGCCAGAACTCATACCAGTGTCCATAGGGGATGCTGCATCATAGGGGTCAGCTTAATCTGCTGCACCACAATGATGGCCCCAGAGGCCTTTCAGTAATAATTTTCAAAGCCTGTATCAAGGGAATAGGTATTTAACATAGTGTCGAAGACACTGACCTCCCACAGTGGAGTGCCTGAGTTCTATTCCTGGTTCCAGCCTCTGACTCCAGCATTCTACTAATTCAGACTCTGGGAGATAATGGTGATGGCCCAAGTAACTGGGTTCCTGCCAATTGCTTGTATAGTGTCCCTGGCTCCCAGTTTCAGTTTCATGGGGGAGATCTGGATAGTTAGCCCCTGGTCATTGTGAGCATTTGGGAAGTGAACCAGCAGATGGAAGTTCTCTCTCTCTCTCAAATCAATTTTAAAAAATCAAAGCCTGTATCAAATGATGGATTACAACTGTGTTATGAATATGCATATATGTGTATGTTCAATTGTGGTTATAACTATAGATATATATGTACACACAACATATGGAAAAGAACTTTAGGATGATAATCAAATATGAAAACCATCCTTGAATTTGAATGGTAGAATTGTCTTTTTTTTCTTTTACCACTTTGGTGCCATTATGCAATATTTTCAATTTAAAACTATTTTAATCCTCATGTTACAAATGATCTGATGATGGGGCTGGCACTATGGCATAGTGGGTAAAGCCACCGCCTGCAGTGCTGGCATCCCATATGGGCGCTGATTCGAGTCCTGGTTGCTCCACTTCCAATTCTGCTCTCTGATATGGCCTGGGAAAGCAATAGAGGATGACCCAAATGCTTGGGCCCCTACACCCACGTGGGAGACCTGGAAGAAGCTCCTGGCTCCTGGTTTTGGCACAGTTCTGGCCATTGCACCCATCTAGGGAGTGAACCAGCAGATGGAAGACTCTTTCTCTCTCTCTCTCTCTCTCTCGCTCTCGCTCTCTGACTCTGCCTCTCTGTAACTCTGCTATTCAAAGAAATAAATAAATCTAAAAAAAAAAAAAAAATGACCTGAGGTGAGTTCTTGCCCTGAGCAAGATTCCCTCCAGCTTGGAGGCAGAGAGAAAAGACACGACACCTGTGAATGCTTTCTTAGCCCAGAAGCTGGCCAGGTAAAGAGAGAAAACAGGCAGAATCCAACTGGCCACCTGGCTGGGGAGATGGAGATATCCTCTCTCTCTTTCTCCCCCTCACTAGGGCTCACTATACACTAAGCACTTCACATGCATTATCACATTTAATTCCACAACCTTATGAGGTGGATACTATCACCCTCGGTCCACAATGAGGAGAAATGTCCACCCAGGGTGAGAGGTGCAATAAATTATGCAGCCAGAACTTGAACTAAACACTCCTGACTCTGAGCTCATGCCTTTAGGATGAGATATAGGCCTCTCACCGGCCGTAACTTAACTGTTTTGTGTTATCAGGCCCACATCTACTTCTCTGATGTCCCTCTATGTCCCTCTTTCCCTTCTTTACAGTGGTCTAAAGACTCCTGCCTCAGCAGCCTGCAACGTGCCTCTGCTGGCAAAGCCCACCTCCCAGCTCTTACCCAGGCTGAGCCCCTAGCCCTGTTCAGGTCTCCACTGTTGTGTCACCTCAGGGTGGTCTTCTTGACTACCTCAGGCTAGACCATCCCCTCCTCTCCAATTGAATCACCCTGCTAACTTTCTTCCTAGCTCTTTCCACTTGTGGTATATATTTCTTTTTTTACCCATGCATTGTCTGTCTCCTCCCTCAGGAGAGCAAACTCCATGTAGACAGAGACCTGCTTGTCTTTGTACCTGTGTTTCCGGCACCTGGCACCAGGCCTGACATGTAGCAGACCAGATACTAAAACTCTTAACCACTAAGGCTCAATATCAGGGCAGGGCGGCCACTGGGTTATCTCTTGAATGCAGGTGATGGGTCCGAGGATTCTATAAATAGCGCATGTCTACTTTCCACCATATTTTATTCTAACTGCAGCTACTTTGAGGTCATCTGTGCATTCATTTTCTACATTCTTCACATGTCAGATATCCTGACACTCAGGTTCCCTCCTGTGTCTTCCCAGACGGTTCACCCTGGGGCCTCCCATTTTCCCTCCTTTGCACCCTGGGCTTCCTGAGTTCATGGCCCTTATCACACTTGGGATTTATGTTAATCTGTTGCTTATGTTTTGTCTTTGCCTGCTAGAATGTAGCATGCTTGAGGGCAGGGACATCTTATCTACACAGATGTAAAACCTTTCCCATAAATTGTCTCTTGAATGAACCAAATCAGTACACTGGCCACTTACATGTGCTCTCTTTTTAGTTCTAATTGCTTTAAAATTAATTAGTTTGGATTTTTCCTAATTAGGTAATCATTCTCTATGATCAGTTTTTGCTTTTCTGAGGACTACACTTCATTACCTTTTATTTATTTTATCAACTAGTACTACCAAAACAATTTTAGACAATATGGGTATTTTTGATTCATTTTGACATAATGGACTCATCATTAAATATGACTTTTATATTGTCTGGAACAGCCTCTTCTTTATCACATCAAGGAAACATCCTTTTAACCCTAGTTTACTAAGGATTCTAAATTTAGTTTAGTTCTAACAAAAGGAAAGCTTGAATTTTATCAGAATTTTTTGATCAGTTTTTTTCCTTTGACCTCTTGATAAGGTAACCTTATGTTAATACAAAAATATTCTCAACAGCTAGGGCTGGGCCAGGCCAAAGCCAGACCAGAACTCCATCCTGGTCTCCCACATGAGTAGCAGGAGCCATCTGGGCTATCATGTGCTGCCTTCCCAGGCTCTTTAACTAGAAGCTGGATTGGAAGCAGAGCAGCCAGTACCTGAACCAGTGCTCCAGTAGGGGATGCCAGCGTCACAAGTGGCAGCTTAACCCATGCACCACAAGACGGATCCCTGAGTCTGTGTTCTTAAGCGCAAACACTTAGAACCACCTCTCCTTTCTGAGCCAACGCCACATTTGATTGCTGGAACTTGAGAAGATACTGGAATTTGTGCAGCTCTCATTTGAAATGACAAGGTGGGGGGGCGGGGATCATCCTAGTTTTGGATGGGGTTGTTTGGGGTGTAGTTGGAGTTTGTCCTCCAGGGTTTCATGTGTGGGGGCTTAGCCCTCAATGTGGTGATGTTAAGAGGAAGGAGGGCCTAATAAGAGGTCCTTTGGTCAGTTGGGGTGGAGGATGTCCTCAGAAGGGATGCTGGGATAGCAGTAGCCCCTGGCCTCCTGTCTGGCAGTGTGATGCAGCCAGGGAGTCCTCCCTAGAGCCTCACTATGCTGTTTGGACTTCCAGCCTCCGTAACCATGTGCTAAATAAACCTCTTTCCTCTCTTAAAAAAAAAAAAAAATTCTTACCTTCCTGAATAAACTCTACTGAGCCATTTAATGTATTTCTAACTTCTTTATTTTCTGGTATTTTTCTTAAGGTTTTTCACACCTATAGTCACAGGGAAATTGCAGAGTGTGATTTTTTTGTTGGTTTGTTTTTGTTTTTGTTTTTGGTATTTGCGCTTGTTTGTTGGCCTAGCTTTCCCAGGTGCTGCTATCAGGATAGCACTATATTCACATAATGCCTGGAAATGTTTTGCTTTTTTCTGAGCTTTGTAACAGACTTGGGCATTTGTGCAAACCTGAGTCCACTGCCTCTCTCCTTCATCTTCGAGGAGGAGTGAGAACACTGGAAACTTCTTGCACGAGGCTGCGGAACGAGGCAGAACTGAGTGTTAGGACTAGAATGAAGAGGAAGTGTGTGCGGCTTAGTGCCTGGGCTTTGTCACGTTGTTTAGGTTTTTAAATCAGGTAAATTTTTAACTTTTAAGTCTCCAGCTTACTGATTTCTGACATAAAAGAGCAGAAGGCTCTAGTCCCTTTGCCCCATACCAGACTCCAGCTCTCAGGGTCCTACACTGATGCCATCTGTCACATCAGGGCTCAGGGACTTGTATGAATACTCCAGAAGTCTTTATGAATCTTTCACAATATTACTCAAGGGCCCATGACACCTCATCAGCCTAAGGAACTCTATGCAGCCATGTGAAGGAACATTATGGAAAACTATTTAATATAATGATATTTCTATTCATATATGCATATAAATATATTTATATGTAAAAACATGGGAAGGGGTAAAAGATAAGGATATGAGTAAATATATAAAATGAGAATTGTGATATTAATTATTAATAAGATTATTAAAAGTAATAGTTAACATATTAATACTTTTGTGCTGTTCTCCATATTCTTATCTTTATATACAAAATGATAACTAATTTGAGAAATAACCATACCTTCACTTTTTCATGAGGGGATATCCATGATTGGAGTAACTGCCCATCTCCCTTTCCAATCCACACTGGCTCCTTCCCAGGGTAAAGGAAGAGTAAGTTATCTGAATGGAAGGTGGTGAGGGTATGGAATTTTTTTTTTAAAACCAAGGTCCAGGAGGATGCCACTTCCTCAAGCCCTGGGTCAGGCTGGAGTTCCCTGCCCTGCGGGAGAGGCTGGCTTGCCACTGTGGGGAGTGCACCTGCTCCAATCTGGTGAGAGCTAAATGCAGGCCTTTTTTTTTTGCCCCCAAGACTTATTTATCAGAAACTCAGAGTTACAGAAAGAGAGGAAGAGACAGAGTGAGAGAGAGGTCTTCCATCTGCTGGTTCACTCCCTAGATGGCTGTAGCGGCTAAGAGCTGCACTAGTCTGAAGCCAGGAGCTGGGAGCCAGGAGTTTCCTCTGGGTCTCCCAAGTGGGTCTAAGGTGCCCAAGCATCTTCTGTTGCTTTCCCCAGGCCATTAGCAGGGAGCGGGATCAGAAGTGAATTCGCTGGGACATGAACCAGCACTTATTTGGGATGCAAGCATCGCAGGCAATGGTTTTACCTGCTATGCCACAACATCAACACCAAGGGTATGGAACTCTCTGATCCAAGAATTCTGATGGGGTGTGATTAATCCATTAGAAAACATGATGTACTTGGTTGTCATTCTGCTACCTTCCTATCACCAATGTCTCTCCTCACATCCAGGACTCTGGTGCTGCTGCCTCAGAGTCTAGGTTTGGAAGGAGTAGCATTAGTCAGCCCATTTATCTCCAGAACTAAGCCATATTCTCCCATTGAACTTTACTGGCAATAAACCTGAAATTTTGTTCTCCATCTCTCCAACTCATGTTATATGTCTCAATATTCTTCAACCTAACCAATAGATATTATTTTCATAGTCCAAAAAAATGTTACTTTTGAAATTGCAGGCTCCTCTATGGGTAAATAATAATACCAATAGGTACCATTTCATGAGCACATACCATGTGAAAACTTTAATTGCAGCATGTGTATCATGTTCCTGAAGCTTTACAGCAATTTATAAGGTCAGTTCTGTTCTCTCTTTGTTTAGAGACTTTTAGGCTGCTGTTTGTCATGGAATCTTGTGGATACAGGACTAATGCATCAGAGGGAGCCAAAAGGGAGTTGTCTATCTAGACAACTAGACTATTCCAGAGTTAATCACTGAACAGTTAGAATGGTGAGTACGGAAATGAACAGTGTGAACTCCCTTCTCAGAGTTTTGCATCTCTTGTTTACTTGTGAAGTCCTGTTATTGCTTCTTACATTCAAGTAGACAAGTGTTTGCTTGCTCAGCTGAAAGCTACCACGAGAGAAGACATTTGGGTTGTCCAGGAAGAAGAACCAAAATGGGCAAGGAAGATATTTCTGTGTCTTTGTCATAGTTCATTACATCATGGAATAATTGGCTTTCCAGGAAAAACTATTTCTGAAGCATCCTGGGATTGATTTTGCTTTAGTCAGAAGATTAGGTATTTGAAAGTGGTGCGTATATTACCTCTCTGACACAGTTTATCAAGATACTAAAGTCTTACAGAAAACTTCTCACAGGTGTTTACTATCATCCTTGACCCAGGGGTTGTCTTCTAAAATACCATAAATGGGTTTTTAATTTGTTTTCTCAAATCTGAGAATCACTTTCACTGGATAATGGAGTGAGGGGTGTCTGAGGGAGTGGATGGGAAGCCTGGCAAAGAATTTATTTCCAAAGATACGCTCATTTCCGCCCTGTGGTCTGGTCGGTCCACAGACTTGGCCATGCGATGAGTTTAGCCCTTCCTGGTCTTCCTGGTAGGGCAACCCTTCTGTCAGTTCTAAAGCTACTATTTGCAATTCCATTTCCTATAGATTCTTAATTCTTCAAAGAGAAGATTAGTCGTGGGTCTCTTTCCTTTTCACGGTAGTAATCAAGCTCAACTTCTGAGGGCAAACAGCAACCGCCAAAGCAAACACTTTGGGGCCAGCACTTAAGTGCTGGCCTCACTTGGAGGCAGAATTATATAGGCTTGTTTGCTTAACAAGTCAGATGCCCGAGGGGAGGGGACGCGGACGGATCCGCCCCCCTTGGAATGGGATTGGCTCCCTGGCTCCCTGGAGTCGTTTATTTTGCATCTCGGTTGGACAGGTTGAGAGAAACATGTCATTAAAGTGTTGTCAAAATGAGCCCTGTCGTGTGGGCTGTTCCCTAGGTTTGTGGTTTTAGATTTTCAAAGGGGCGGACCTAATGGCTTTGGGATCAAGTTCCTGAAACTAGTCTTCTGGACCTTGAAAAATGCCGTCGTACCAGGAGGCGCCAATCAACTTAAATGTCATCCACGCACAGTAGAGAAAATGACGAAAGTTCCTCAGGGATTTGATTTCAGTTTCTTAAATGAGGAAGAAGCCAGGAAGATCCTTCAGGTGCTGGAAAGAAATGAGGAGCTGCAGAGGGCAGAGAAGGACAGGATCAGGTACAGAGCAAACTCCTTTCTCTCTCTCCTGGGCCTGGGTCCAGCGGGGACCCCGGGGTCCGCGGATGCCCGGGAGCCGGCGGCGCCTTCGCGGGGCACCTGCCCGGGGGCGCGGTGACGCCAGGCGGCGCGTTGCCGGCCACGGCTCGCGAGGGTGCGGACGCCGCCGCGCTCCGGGAAGAGGAAATGTGCGCCGCGGTTCTCTATAAAGGCCTTTGGGACTGTTCCCAGACGCGGCATCCCAGCTGGGTCTGGAGTCGGGGCGTGGGTGCGTTTTCCGACGAGTGGGTCCCGCGCGCGGGTCCTGCTGCCGGCCGGGCCACTGGGCGGCGCTCGGTGGCGTGGGGTCGCGGCGCTGCGCTCGGCAGCGGGGAGAGGGGCGGGGGCGCCGCGTGGAGCAGACCTGCTTGCCAGGTCCGCTGGGGTCGTGCACCCCTCCGCCTGACAGTCTTTTTCCTTTAGCCACGGAGACAGTCCGTGGGGCCGTCGCGGGCAGCAAAACGTCCCCACCCCAAGGGCGGGAACTCGAGGAATTTGCTAAATAGGCTGTGGATGAGTGGGACTCGGCCTGGAATGGGTGAGTCTCCTTGTGCTGTGGGGAGGAAATGTCTTCGGAATTTCACCCTTGACCTCGCTACGCAGTGTTGTTGGTGAGGGATTAGTTACCAGCGAATGAAACCCAGAAATAATTACCTGGGCTGTAAATTAACCAGGTGAGCTGCTGGGAAATGTGGGATAAGGCCTGAATGAGTTGAGGGCACCCCCTCACCCGTCTTGCAATCAGACCCATCCAAGACCATGTCCCAGTGACTGTGGTAAGGAATTCTGAGCACCATTCTGGCACCGGCTGGAATTTAGAAAGCCTTGATTCAAGGTCAACTGCTTAGTGTTCGGAGTTCTGAGTACCCAGTTCCTCCCCAATCTGCTGCCCACTCTCCTTCCAGCTCAAGGACACTCTTCAGATTGGGAAGCCCTTGATCTTTCCAGAAGGAATTAGGCCACCCTGGGCCCAGAACTGTCTTCATTCTAACCCCCTAGACCTGGCTTTGGGGAAGGAATGAGTATTTGCAGCCTGAGGATGTAGATGTCACACCGTCCGTCATACTGTGCCTTTAGACAAACAGGCTCTGTCATGCCCTCAGACAGAGCAATGGGGACAATATGTCCACAGCCATGCACACTGTGTACATATACCCACACGGATGCCGTGACCCTCGCCTCCCCCAGGTGCATCCAACTCTGGGAAGGGGAAATTGAGACCTGCATAGAGTTTGTCTTCAACACCTAAGAGGAGATTTCAAAAGATTCACAAAAAAACAGAATTAAAAGATGCGTCTATTTTGGAACAAATTTTTTTTTTAAATTCATGCATAGCTTTTTCATAAAATATTAATTTTCCAGGAAATTGTAAAGTCCCCTCATGGATTCCATAGACACTAAGAAACTGATTGTTCTCAGTGAATGTTACTGGAGGTGACTCATCTCTGAACAGGATGGGAGTTCTTAACTGATACGTTGTGTGTTTGGGGAAACTGAGGGGAGAATTAGGAAATATGAGGAAAAGAAGCTTCTGTATAGCGTGTTATAAGCTTGGCGTCCCATGTGTAGTCTTAAGAGTAGTGATGTGACTTAATTTTCATTCAAAGGAATTTTGACTTGTGTTTCACCTGATGCTTGCCTGTTTCCCTATAACAGTGCCGAGGGACCCACTTGAGTTGACTTTAGAAGGGAGTGGATCTACTCATTGGTGGCAAAGGCCGCTGGACGGGTTGTCAGAAGGAAGACTAGAAACACTTTCTGATTTCATGGCACTCACATCCTAACTGAAGCACCCTCAGGAAAAGTTATAATGCTGGCAACATCAACACTGTAACTACTTAATATTAAAAATAATGTGTTACGGCCGGCACCGCGGCTCAATAGGCTAATCCTCCGCCTGCGGCACCGGCACACCAGGTTCCAGTCCCGGTCAGGGCGCCAGATTCTGTCCTGGTTGCCCCTCTTCCAGGCCAGCTCTCTGCTGTGGCCCGGGAGAGCAGTGGAGGATGGCCCAAGTGCTTGGGCCCTGCACCCCATGGGAGACCAGGAGAAGCACCTGGCTCCTGGCTTCGGATCAGCGTGGTGTGCCGGCCACGGTGGCCATTGGAGAGTGAATCAACGGAAGAAGGAAGACCTTTCCCTCTGTCTGTCTCTCTCTCTCTCACTGTCCACTCTGCCTGTCAAAAAAAAAAAAAAAAATGTGTTACTGAAAGAATTTGAAAAAAGGTAACCATAAACAGACAGAGGTAATTTAAGGAAAGTAGACTCTTGGACCAAATGCTCAGGGCAGTGATGACTAGTGCTTTCCCCCTGAATAATTCCTGGCTCCCACAAATACCTGTGTGCAGAGAGCAGGCCCAGAGCCTTGTTCTGCGTTCCTGCTTCAGAGGATCACAGGCATTGATTTCAGCAGCAGATACTGCCTTGCAGCCTCTTCTTCTCTTCTTCTAGCTATGTGTGAGCATCAGACTTTCCAGATCGAAACCAGCACATGTGACTGATAGCCCAGGAGTGTGACCTCAGAGATAGCTCAGCAGCCTGTCTGGGAAACTCAGGAGGCCTTCATAGTACATTGAGAAACAGCCTTAAGATCCCTTGGCCAGGACAGTAAGGGACCAAACAGAGAAGTATGGAAAATTTGCCAATTAGGAAACCATAAAAGAATTGTGGTGTCTACAAACAATTAAGAAGAGGTACCCTAATATGTAGAGAATTATAACTGCAGTAGCAGGCAGGGCCAGAGGCGTCCTGAAATGGATTTTTGAAGAGCCATGGAGTTCACTGTGCACAAGACAGCAGCCCCACCCACAGAAATGCTTCTGGGCACACAGAACTGGTCCCTCATCTTTCCTCATCTGTATCACACCTGTCTGGCTCCAGCCTCCTGGGAAAGTATTTGCATTAAATATAATCATTAATATATAGTTTATTAGAACTTTTAAGAAAAACTCAAAGGTTCTGATTGAGAAGTAGGCAAGAGAGAGAAATAAATCTTCACAGTAGAAGATGTCCAAAGAGTAAACAAAGCAATTGGGAAAATCTTCCTACTCATGGTAGTAAATGAAACTGAAGTAACCTCCAGATACTATGTTGCCCCATTAAAAAGAACAGAAGAAAACCGTTGTGAGGGTTAGAGTGAAAAGAATAGTGTCTGTGTATGGTTAATGATCTTGTAAACTGACTGCAGGTCTCTCGTACCCTTGACCCACTTGTCCAGTTCTTAGATTTTTCTCATTATTAGGAGACTGAGGTGGGGGAGATGGTCACACTGGCATTTATTAAGTTCTGCCTTTTTACATGAGAGTAATTATCATGATAATAATAACAGCTAATATTTATTGAGTCTTCACTGTATACTAGGCACTGTACTAGGCATTTTATACAGACTTAATTAATCTTCCCAATAACCTCATTTGATACATACTTTAATTCTCATTTCACAGAGAAACAACTTGCAAAGGTTGAGTATCTTGTCCAAGTTAGGCAGAGAATCAGAATTCAGATCCAGTTCTATCTCAAAGCTGGTTTGCCCATCAGCATTGAAGAATCCTCACAGTTATTCCTTGAGGTATTCTTAGCAGTTTTTTACAGAAGTGAAACTAGAATTTAGCCAGAGTAAGGGTCTCGCCAAGGTCACACAGCTCATAAGGGACAGAGCTAGAATTTGAACCAGAAATTTATCTGTATCTAAAATCTGCATTTTTTCTATATATATGTATGATAGTATTCAAAAAGTTAGTGGAAAATAGAAATAAAAATAAGTTTATTTTGGTGCAAAATATTTTAAAACTCACGCATAGTTTTTACATAATACCTGTTTTCCATAAATTTTTTGAAGTATATATGTGTGCAATCTGAAAAGCCTCCTACTTTTATGTCTTTTAAAAACCACTACTGGATATCTCCTCCCCATTTCCACCATGGATGGAGCTCTGAAATAGAAAGTACCAGAAGATTACGCATATATCACCTTGTCAGCTCACAGAAGAGATACCAATAAGTCAAAGATGTTTATTTTTACAATTGCAAAAAATGTATGAAGTAAAAGATGTTACAGTGCCTGGTGTTATCAGGTTTGAAAAGTGAAGTGTCTCGATTTAGACCATTTTTGCTCAATATCAAGATTGCCCAGGAGGGTTTTCAAGAATGTCCTTGTTTCTGATTTACACTAGTGTCCTTTAGCTGTGACACGGTTCTGAAGGGGACAGTATATATCAAAGTGGTCAGTAGCCAGAGGAAGCTGCTGCGTCTTGCAGAGATTATAACCCAGATATGCAAGCCTCCAGTCTCTCCTAGGCTTTCTGCTAGCCCTCACCTCTCCTAGCCTGTAAAATCTGCCTCTAGCTACTGGGAAGAATTTCAAGAGGCATAGGAGGGCTATTCACTGGACTTCTATCCTGCACTACTGTGTTGGCCCTGAGAACACAGCCGTGAATAAAGCATAGATTCTGCTCCAAACGACAGCAGTCTATGAAAGGCTTCCATTGATGGTGTCAACCTTGTGAGATGAAGGAGTCAAAGGAATTAGCTCACTCTTTTTTTTTTTTTTAAAGATTCATTTGATTATTTATTTAAGAGGCAGAGTTACAGAGAGATGGAGAGACAGAGAGAGAGAGAGATCTTCCATCTACTGCTTCACTTCCCGGATGGCTGCAACAGCTGGAACTGGGCTGATCTGAAGTCAGGAGCCAGAAGCTTCTTCTGGGTCTCCCACGTGGGTGTGGAGGTCCAAGGACTTGAACCATCTTCCACTGCTTTCCCAGGCCATCAACAGGAAGCTGGATCGGAAGTAGAGCAGCCACGACACGAACCAGCACCCATATAGGATGCCAGCGCCACAAGCAGAGGCTTAACCTACTATTCCACAGTGCTGGCCCCTGTAGCTCACTCTTAAACAGCCCTGTGTGGCCTGGAAAAGCCCATGCAAACAATGCCTGAGAGTCACAGGCACTCCCAATAGACTTGAGTGATCTGATATAATTAAGATATTAGATTAATATCATGAATTTCTGGGATATCTACACTTTCCAACAATATCCGTTTTAGTCAATTCCTTTAAACTGAGTAGAGAACTCACTCTTGGGTTCATTCTCCGGTCTACTTGGTCCTGTGAACTGCCCTTCATGGGCAGTGCATGCAGGACTCCTGTAAGAACATAGTGCCATAGCCCAAGGTCAGAGAGTAGTGTCCTCTTGGGGGCTTTGTGACATTATACCTGTTTTTGCTTTTAAAGTCTTTCATATCTGTTTGTTTTTATCCTCATCCTAAACCTGATAAAACAGGTATTTGTATCTTCTCTTTTTAAGCTCATAATAAGAACAGCTATAATAATAGCTGCTGCTTGTTAGTACTTGCTGTATGCTGTGGTTTTGTTTGCATTATCTCATTTAATTCTCCAAACAGTGAACTAAGGGATATTTTTCTCTCTTCTGTAGAGGAGGCTTACAGAGGGTGGGTGCCTTGCTTGAGATAGTGCTGCTGGAAGTGTCAGCTTTGAGGGGGCTTCTCTGTACATAATCACTGTGCAAGATTGCATCCCATAGGGCAAGACAGTTAAAGTGACTTCTCTCACGTGACCCAGCCAGCTTCTGACAGATCCAGGACTGATGGATGTCTTCTCACTTTGAAATTCTTGCTGTCTTCATGGGCCATGAAAATAGACAGCACACAAATTTTTAAAAAATTTTTATTTACTTGAGAAGAGAATTATAGACCGAGAGAGGAGAGACAGACAGAAAGGTTTTGCATCTGCTGGTTCACTCCCTAAATGGCTGCAATGCCCAGAGCTGGGCCGATCCAGAGCCAAAAGCCAGGAGCTTCTTCCAGGTCTCTCACACAGGTGCAGGGGTCCAAGGACTTGGACCATCTTCCACTGCTTTCCCAGGCCATAGCAGAGAGCTGGATTAGAAGAGGAGCAGCCGGGACATGAACAGGCATCCATGTGGGATACCTGCACCAAAGATGGAGGCTTAGCCCTACTATACCACAGCACCAGCCTCGAGGGCACACAGTTCTAGGTAGTCATGTGCTCAGCATAGTGGATATTGGGGGACAATCTGGAGTATCTGCTTATGTTGGAAAAGTTTCTGGCAACTATGTTTAAAAAATGTATGTATGTATTTATAAGGTTATATTGCAAACTACTAAAATGGTTATCTCTTGGGAATGATACTGAAAGGACTTTTTTTATTCTAAAAATTTATTTATTTATTTTGAAAGGCAGAGGCAGAGAGAGAATCTTCCATCCACCGGTTTATTCCCCAAATGGCTACAATGACCAGAATGGCACTGATCCAAAGCCAGGAGCCAGGAGCCTCTTCAGGGTCTCCCACATGGGTGCGGGGGCCTAAGCACTTGGACCACCTTCTACTGCTTTCCCAGGTCACAACAGAGAGCTGGATTGGAAGTGGAGTAGCTGAGATTCAAACTGACACCCATATGGGATGCTGGCATCGCAGGCGGTGACTTTACCCACTACACCAGCCCTAAAAGGGCTTTAACCCTTTTACTACTAGCATATTTTTTACAGTTTGTTATGTTATTTTTAAAAAGTAATGATCAGGGGCCGGCTCTGTGGTGTAGCAGGTAAAGCCACCGCCTGCGGCGCCAGCATCCCATATGGGCACCGGTTCCAGTTTGGGCTGCTCCACTTCCAATCCAGCTCTCTGCTATGGCCTGGGAGGGCAGTAGAAGATGGCCAAGCCCTTGGGCTCCTGCATCCAAGTGGGAGACCCAGAAGAAGCTCCTGGCTCCTGGCTTTGGATTGGCACATTCCAGCTGCTGTGATTGAGTGAACCAGCAGATGGAAGACTTCTCTATCTCTCTGCCTCTGCCTCTGCCTCTCTAACTCTGAATTTCAAGTAAAATAAATAAATTCTTTTTTTTTTTAAATAATGATCACTGTTTCTTTTGAGGCAAAATGCAGAATGTTTGACTATTTTTGCCTCCAATAAATTTATTTTAGAAAATAATTGCTTTAAAAAAGATACTAAATGCTTTTTTTTTTTTGCCCTTGTTCTTTTCTTTATAACATTAATACATACATGAGTAAGTTGTACATCAACCTTGATTCTTTGTGGTCAAGGAGAACCTCACATCTAGTAGGTACTCAATACCTAGTTAAATGAAACTTAAGCTACTGCTGTGTAAGGACTACAAAATAAGGGAAAGAAAAATCTAGAGAAACCACATGAAGGACAAAAGATTAGATTAAGGTTACTTCATAAAATACTACCCTTTCTTATTAGCACACACCGTTTTAAAACTGAGAACCACATGAAGGTCAAAGGAGCTCAGGTTAAGGTTAGTAAGAAACTGTTTTCCTTTGCTGTCAGCACACAGGGGTCTCAAAGCTGAGAAGCAGGTGCTAAGAACGTTGCTGACACATCGACTTCCGCGTGCATGGGTGAATTCTGGGCTCCCCTCTCATGCAGGTCTGTTTTCCTGAGGTTCTTTACTGCCCGATGATGACACTTGAGAGGCACATGCTCACCCTGCTCTTCTCAGGAATGTTTCCTGGTTGACGTTGCCAGTGGCCCTATTCCAAGGCTTCATTCCAGGTGCTAACTTGACATGGCACAGGAGCCAGCTTCCTCATTCTACTCCGCGGAAGGCTTTCTGGTGATGACAGAGGAAAGTAGGGTCTTCAGTGGTCCAATCCCCCACCCCCAACTAAAGGTGGTGATTTTTTTTTTATTGTTTTCAAGTTTGCCTTCTTTTCAATATTAAAACAATGTATTTATCAGCAGTTGAAGGAAGAAAGGAGGTGAGGGAAAGAGTAATGTGCTCTGGTAATCCCTGTTCTCCTCTCATCACTGTAGTTTTACCTTTTTTTAAAATGTATTTTATTTATTTGAAAGGCAGAGTTGGAGAGGGAGAAACAGAGGATAGAGAGATCTTCCATCCGCTGGAGAAGGAGAGAGAGAGAGAGATTTTCACTCCCCAAATGGACCCAGCAGCCACGAATAGACCAGGCCAGAGAGCCTGGTCTATAGGATCATCTGGATTTCCCAAGTAGATCAGGAACCAAGCTCTTGAGCTGTCCTCCACTCCTTTCCCAAGCACATTAGCAGAGAGCTGTATGGAAGCAGAGCATCCAGGACTCAAACCAGCCCCGATGTGGGATGCCGGCATTGGGTGGCTTAACCCATTATGCCACAATGCTGGCCCTTGTAGTTTTATCTTTTATAAAATGTTATATAAACGAAAACACAGAATACATAACCTCTTGAGACTGACCTCTTCTCTAAATCAGAAAAATACCTTTGAGATTCATGTAAGCTGTTGCATTCATAATTCATGCTTTTTATTGCTAAGTAGTATAAGTATATCACTGTTAATCCGTTTACCTCCTAAAAAGTGTTCGTGTTGTTTCCAGATTTGGGTGATGTTGAATAGAGCTGCTGTAAATAATTTTTGTACAGATTTTTGCATGAATATATGTTTATTATTAGAAAAGAGTAGCTGGATCACATTCTTGAATTTATAAGAAACTGCCAAACCTTTTATCCAATGGTTGTACCATTTGCATTCCTACCAGCAATATATGAAAGTTCCAAATTTCTGTTGTAGTTATTTGGGCAGCTAGAGTAAAATAACTTAGACTGGGTAATTTGTAAACAACATAAATGTATTGTTCACAGTCTGGATCCTGAGTCAAGACAAAGGCACTTGAAGAATTGTTATCTGGTAGGACCCAGTTCTCATATGGTGTCTTCCTGGGGCATCACATTGTGATCTCTAGTTCTTGTTTTATTTTCTTCTTTTCTTTGAGAGGCAGATAGGCAGAGAGAGAGAGAGAGAGAGAGAAAGAGAGAGAGAGAGAGAGAGTGAGTGTGTTCTTCCCTATGCGAGTTCACTCTCCACATGCCCACAACAGCCAGGGACGGGCCAGGCTGAAGCAGGGAGGCCAGAGCTCCATCCAGGTCTCCCACCTGTGTGAGAGAGACTTGAGTACTTGGGGCATCACCTACAACCTCCTAGGGTGCACGTTAGCAGGAAACTGAAATCAGGAGCAGAGGACCTGGACTGAAGCCAGGCACTCTGGTAAGAGATTTGGGCATCCCAAGTGGCAACTTGCCACTGCACCAAACCACCCCCCTTCTATTTCTGGAGAAAATTATAGCATTGATATTGCAAAATATTCTTTAACTATTTTGCAAAATTCACTGAGAAACCATATAGAACTGTATTTTTCTCTTTTGAAATGTTTTTAACTATAAAGTCAATTTCTTTGATAGATATAGGGCTTTTTAAGCTCTTTCATTATGGGTGAGTTTGATTTTTGAGAGACTGATCTATTTTATCTAAGCTATCAAAAATTTTTGCATAAAATTGTTACAGTAGGTTTCTGGTAGACTGCATTTAGTTTGGTCTCTTGGTCATTCTGGTAATTTCTGTCTTTAAGGATTCTATTTATTTACATCATTTACATTTACTGTAATTATTGATGTGTTTGGGTTTAAATCTTCCATTTTGTTTCTTTTATTTGTTTCTCTTTTTTTATTTATCTATTGTCCCTTTCCTGTCTTATCTTTTATTTATTTATTTATTTATTTATTATTATTATTATTTTTTTTTTGGACAGGCAGAGTGGACAGTGAGAGAGAGAGAGACAGAGAGAAAGGTCTTCCTTTTGCCATTGGTTCACCCTCCAATGGCCGCCATGGCCGGCGTGCTGCAGCCGGCGCACCGCGCTGATCCGAAGGCAGGAGCCAGGTGCTTCTCCTGGTCTCCCATGGGGTGCAGGGCCCAAGCACTTGGGCCAACCTCCACTGCACTCCTGGGCCATAGCAGAGAGCTGGCCTGGAAGAGTGGCAACCGGGACAGAATCCGGTGCCCCAACCGGGACTAGAACCTGGTGAGCCGGCGCCACAAGGCAGAGGATTAGCCTGTTGAGCCACGGCGCCAGCCATCCTTTTTTTTTAAGGGAAAGGTGTCATTTCCCCTTCATCTCAAGTAATTCCTTGAGTAATTCCTTTCCTGAAAGTCTGCTGCCAACAAATTCTGTTTTCCTTTATCCAAGAATGTCTTTCGTTGATCTTCATTCCTTAAGGATATTTTCATAGAATTAAGGGTGGAAGGTTTTTTTTTTAGCATGTTATGGAGTTGCCTACGTGAGCTTCTCTCTCTGCACCCTCTTCCTGTACTTTCTAGCTCCCTGGGTGCCCCCTTTCCTCCTTTAGTCTTCCTGCAGAACAGGATGAGAAAAGAAAGCAGCAGTTGTTTGCCACATCCTGTTGGGACCACAGCTAGGGGAAGGCTCCTCTCTCTCAGTGTGGCTGGCTGCTATTGCTGCTGCCTCCGCTGTCGGAAGACCCTCTGCCTGTCCTCAAGCCTGCCTTAGGGGACTTTTCCAGGAGCCCTCTCCATTCCCACCCATGTCCACTGCTGTGTTCTGACTGCCCTCAGTCCTGACCAGGGTGTTGTAGAGGAGGGAAAAAGGAACAGTAAGCCCACGTCTGGTTCAGTGGTACTTGGTCTTCTTGCACAGTTTGCCTCTACTATTTGCTTACCAGAGTCTTCAGACAACTGCTCTGTGCATTCTGTCTTGCTTTATGGCTACATCCACTAGGAGCGATGGGGTGAAAGCACTTATGCTCTTTTACCTGGAAGCAGCACTCCCTACATTTACTTTTCAAAAATATACTTTTATTGAGGTGAAATGCATAGGATACAAAAATATCTACTTTATTTTTTAAATGATGTGTATTTTTGTTTACTTTTTTCTTATATATTTTCATCTTATTTGACAGGCAGAGAGACAGAGAGCTCTTATCTGCTGGTGTACTCCCAAAATGCCTTCCCGGCAGAAGGCAGGAGCCCAGAATTCAGACTGGGCCCCTCACATGGGTGGCAGGGGCCCAAGCACTTGAGCCATCACCTACTGCCTCCTGGAGTATGCATTAGTGGGAAACTGCATGGGACCAGGAGAGCCACAACTCAAACTAGGCAAGCTGATATGAGATGTGGGCATCCTGAGCCGAGACTTAACTGCCATACCCAATGCCCACCCCAGAATTACCCACTTAAAGGGAACAGATCCTTGACAAGCAGAACAGCCACAGTGGTATACAATCACTATCTCTATCTGGGACCAAACTGTTTTCATCACCTTGAAACAGAACCCATTAAATAGTGACTCCCCATTCCCATGTTCCTCTAACTACTGCTGGCAGCCACTTATCTGCTTTCTGTCTCTGGATTTACCTATTCTGGATATTTCTTACAAATGGAGTCATTTAAATATTTTGAATCTGGCTTCTTTGATTTAGCATAATATTTTTGAGAGTCAGCAACCTCAAAGCGTGAAACAGTACTTTGCTCCTTTTTACAGCTGAACAATATTCTATTGTTTGAATGTATAGATATGTATAATTTGTTTATCCATTCATCTCCACAAGTCTTTTTTTGGATGCTTGTTCTCACTTCTTTTGGGTATATATGTAAGAATGGAATTTCTGGGATATATGCTAATTCTGTTTAACTTTTTGAGGAGTAGTCAAATTGTTTCCCCTACATTCATTTTTAGCACAGTTGTGGTTGTACTGTCTATATTTTTGTTTGTTACTTATATAAAAACATAACAAAAATAATCCCTTTAAATTAAAGACACACATGCAATCTTATTTTCATGGCTGTATACAACTCTACTGTGTACATTTGATAATTTAGTTAACTATCCCAATACTTTAGCCATTTTGTTTTCTTCTGTTTGTTTTTTATTGCTATGTTACATAACACTGTGACAAACCTTTGTGCTTACATCCTTAATTCAATTTAAATTTTTCCCCCCGGGTACATTCCAAAAAGTAGAGTCATTTGTTTAAATATAAATATTTTCTACATTCTTCATACATGCTACCAGACTGCATTCCAAAAATGTTATACCAAATTGTATCTCGACTACTAGCGTAGAAGGCTGTATGGTGCTACTAGTATATTTTTAAAATCTTGGCCAGTTTGTACTTGATTTCATTTCTAAAACTATAGTTACTTTTTCCATATGTTTGGTATTCATTTGCATTTCTTGATTTGTGAATTGTTTTCCATGCCTTTACTCATTTATATATCAGGATCTGCATCCCGAATATGTCTAGTCACAAATAACAGAAAATCTACTAGCAAGTTGGTAGTATGTTTTTCTGGTGTAACAAGACATCTGGAAGTGAGCAGATGCTTGCTGGCTTAGGATGTCGGAACAGTGGCTGCCCTGTGAGATCTATGTACAACTATGGTTCAAGAATGAAGAAAGGGGAAAGGAATGGAAGCAATCGCATCTTTAGGGCATAGACCTGGAAGTGGAAATGCCCTGTTTTATCATGGAAGTAAAACTCATGCTCTACCAGATTACCCTGTATGTGTCTTGCAGGTATATGATCCCCTATACCTTTAAGGGAGTATACCTTTAAGAGAAAGCAAGAAATGGTGGTGAAGTAATGTGTCGGGCCTAGGCTGGTCATAATCGAGGCACTGGCATGGAACAGAAAGAAGGAGAGCTGGCTGATGCATTCCAGAAGGCATCCAACACTGACAGTTGGCGAGGGGGGGGTGTGCTTTTTCCTATTAATTTAAACATTTCTCTATATACTAAAAATTGACTTTTGAGTATTTTTTATAAATTCTCTTTCCAGTTTTCAGCTTGCATTTAACTTCTATTTATCTGAAAAAAAGGTTTTTTTCTTCATTTTTATGTAGTAAAATATAGTTTTAAGTATTTTTCCTTTTTAAAAAATTACTTATTTTACTTGAAAGGCAGAGAAAAGCAGAGAGAAATGTCCCATCCTCTGGATAACTGAAGCCAGAAGCCTGGAGGCAGGAACTAAATCTGGGACTTGCACATGGGTGGCAAGGACTCAAGGACTTGAGTCATCACCTGCTACCTCCTAGGGTGCGCATCAACAGATATCAGGAGCAAGCTGGGGTTCAAACTCTGGCACTCCGATATGGGGATGCTGGCATCCCAAGCACTATCTTAACTGCTAGACCAAATGCCCACTGCAACTTTTGTTTTAAGGTTACAAAGTTCTCCCCTGTAAACCAGATTAATATTCACTAATTTTTTTTTTTTTTGGACAGGCAGTTAGTGAGGGAGAGAGACAGAGGAAAAGGTCTTCCTTTTTCCGTTGGTTCACCCCCCAAGTGGCCGCTATGGCCGGCACGTTGCGGCCGGCGCACTGCGCCAATCTGAAGCCAGGAGCCAGGTACTTCCTCCTGGTCTCCCATGGAGTGCAGGGCCCAAGCACTTGGGCCATCCTCCACTGCACTCCCAGGGTTCCAGCAGAGAGCTGGCCTGGAAGAGGAGCAACCAGGACAGAATCCAGCGCCCCGACTGGGACTAGAACCCGGGGTGCCTGCGCGGCAGGAGGAGGATTTGCCTAGTGAGCCGCGGCGCCGGCCCACTAATAGTTTTTTAAAATCTTTTCTAAAATGTAACTTTTTAATTCATCCAATGTATTTTTTTCTAAGTTTGGATACTTTCATATATAACATATATAAGATATATATTACATATATATTTAACATATGTATGTTTTTTTCAAATAGGTATCATATTGTCCTGGTTTATTTCCATCTGCTTGTATGCCTTATGATATACAATAAGTCCCCCTTGTCTGTGGCTTCACTTTTTATAATTTCAGATACTCAAGGTCAACCACAGTCTGAAGATATTAAATGGAAAATTCTAGAAATAAACAATCCATAAGTTTTTTTTTAAAAGATTTATTTATTTTACTTGAAAGTCAGAGTTAGATAGGCAGAGTCAGAGAGAGAGAGAGAGAGAGTCTTCCATCGTCTGGTTCACTCCCCAAATGGCCACAACGGCTGGAGCTGGGCCGATCCAAAGCCAGGAGCTTGGAGCTTCTTCTGGGTCTCCCAGGTGGGTGCAGGAGCCCAAGGACTTGGGCCATCTTCTACTGCTTTCCCAGGCCATAGCAGAGAGCTAGATCGGAAGTAGAGCAGCCGGGTTTTGAACCAGCTCCCACATGGAATGTCGGCACTGCAGGCAGCAACCTTACCCGCTACGCCACAGCGCCAGCCCCCAATCCATAAGTTTTAAACTGTATGCCATCCCAGTAGCATGATGAAATCTGCTATCCAGCTGCATCTCTCCTGGGTCGTGAGTTATCTTTTCATCCAGTGTATCTACACCGTACTACCTGCCTGTTAGTCAGAGTGGCCGTCTCAGTTATCAGACCAACTGTGATGCTATTACAGTGCAAGTGACCCTTATGTCATAGCCTAACACCACGTCACAATGCCTGCATCATACTCCACACTTCAGTCATCATTGCGTATCTCACCTCATCACAACACAGTAAGATATTTTGAGACAGAGACCATATTTATATAACTTTTATTATAATACTTTGTTATAATTGTTCTATTTTAGTTGTTAACCCCTTGTTGTTAATATCTTACTGTACATAATTTGTAAATTAAACTTTATCCTAGGTATGAATGTGTAGGAAAAAACTTAGGCTGTATCCTATGTTTGGTACTATCCATCATTTTAGGCATCCGCTGGGGGTCTTGGAATGCATGCTCCATGGATAAGGGGCAGCCACTACCTTCCTTGAGGGAAGACTGTAAAACAACCCAACCAAGAGTTGGCTTGGCAGCTTTCAAGGAATTTCAGGGAAGTGTGACTGCTAGGTCTGTGGTAGGGTAAGCAGCTAAAGCATCACGTCTCAGGGTCCCTCATCCCATTTCCTGTGCCAGGTGGTGAACACACGTGAGGGTGGACAAATCTTCTTGACATCTCCACCAAGTGACTTGATTATCATATAAGTCTGCTTCTTTTGTGGGGGAAACCTATGGGCTGGTTGGGTGCTGTGATTTTTGGTTTGCATCCACTGTTCCTGGTCCATAACTCCCTCCCTCAGGCAGACCATAGAAGCTAGAATTCCTCTTCCTCAAAGCAGATCATTTGAGACTCTGGTCTACCACCCCCAACCCTCCTCACCACCTCTGAGCCGCTGACCACACAAGAAATTCTCTGATAGTCCTTGAGTACTAGCAGCTGAGTCCTACCTTGTACCTGCAAGGAAGAAATGCTGAAGATTCTGAACAGACAGGCCCTGCTGGGTTCCCCTGCCCTCAGTTTGTAAGTGTTAGACCAGCCCCTTTTGTCCAAACACATTAGGATACATGCATATATGTGATGATACCTTCATAAAAAAAAAAAAAAAAAAAAAAAAAAAAGGCAGAGCTCAGAGGGCTTCCAGAGAGCTGAGCAGGAGGCTCCTGGAGTGGGGTACACACACAGAGGGAATGCAAGCTCCAGGACCCTTCCCACATGCTTGGCCCTATACATCTCTTCCCTATATACTTTGTAATAGCCTTTGTAGTGCATGGGTAATCGTAAGTAAGGCTTTCCCTGAGCTGCCTGAGCGATTGAGTCAAAGCTGAAGAAGGGGTTGTGGGAACCTGAGTATATAGCTGGTGGAGCAGAAGCACATCTGGGACTTGCAGCTGGCATCTAAAGGTGGGGACAGCTGGGGGTGGTCTTGGGAACTGAGTCCCCAACCTGTGGGATCTGGCGCTCTCTGCAGGTGGAGAAGGATGCCCAGCTGGTGGGGAGAAAACCCAAAAGATTTTGGGATCCCGGAAGTCTATGTTGATTGCTGCGGTGTGAGAGCTGGGGAAATGCAGCTCTAACCGAGGTGGTCTACGTTGTTAAAGTTAATTTCATTGAAGATTATTTAACCCTAAAGATAAGCTGTTAACGGGATTACTAGACAAGCAAAGCAAAGGAAAGCCTCTCATGGGAATGTGAGTTCTCAAGGATCATTGTCTGCACCTCAGCCAGGATCCACTACCTAGTATCTAAAACAGAATCAGTGCAGAGAGTTGGTTACATGGTGACAAAAAGAAACAGAAATCCATCAGGGACACCAAAGACTGGTAGCAGCAGGAAGTCCCTACCACCCCTAGGCCAGGAACAGTAGTGAGCTGATAAATGGCTCTCCTAGAAGGGGAAAAGAAAATCACCTGTGGCATTGTCCAATTCCAAACTAGCAATCCTTTCACAGCCAATACAAGCCAGCTCTAACACACCCCAGGCTGGAGAGACAAGGGGAGCCAGCAGTGTGATCCAAACCCACAGGATGGGATTCCCCCAAGAGAAACCAGATCCGTGGCAGGTGTCACTGGGGATTTAGAGATGTGTGAGAGACAGTCATTTCCAGAAATTGCGCATGAGGCAGAGGGAGTAGGAGGAAAACCCTGACTTTTCCCTTCCTCTCACCTTCCAGTCTCCCACCAGTTCCTGGCCAAACCCAGTTGGAAACGCTGGACCAGTCAGAGGCTGGGACATGCAGCAGCAAAGCAGTGGAACAGTGAACGATGATAGCTTATCCCCTTCTTTTCCCTTCCGTCCTTGCCATCCCTTACAGTCTGCAGTTTCTCATTGTGCAGTCTTAGGTTGCTGAGGCTTTTCTTCCCTTCTGAAGATTCCCATGAATTTCCCTTCCCGTGATCCGATATTTCACGCCATTTCTTTGCTATTCTACAGATTTTCTCTCTTGCTTCTGCACCTCTCAGGAGCTGCCCGGTTCTGCAGTTGCTTCTCTGAGCTGCTGCTTCCCTCTGCCTTGCTCCTGTCTGTCTGGATATTCTTCCTGGAAGGGACAGTGATCAGATTCCAGTGTGGGCCCTGTTCAGGGTCTTTGAGAGGAGAGGAAGAAAGTCTTGCTCAGGACACCCCAGGTAGAGGGGGCTTTGCAGAAAGGTTACTCCAGGACTGAAACTGCAATTTGGAGGACTTGGGGAGATGAGAAGCCTCTAGAAACTGACTACTCACTCTTTTTGCCCTTCCCACGATGCCTGCAAATGCTACTGCATTCTTTAACTGGCTGTTTCTCCCTGGCCCAGATTCTGGGGGCCACGTAGCCATCATGCCAGGCCTTCCGATGCATCTCTAGCCAACCTGCAGATGGGCTGCCCTACAAACAGGCATCCCATCTGTCACAGCTCCTGGGGGAAAGCTCAATGCTGGACTTTCTAAGCTAGGGCTACAGACCATCCAGTTCAGCTCACGTAATATATTGTAACTATGGCAGGCATGAGGCTCACCTGTCTAAGGAGAGTTGTGCACCTGCTTTTTCTGCGCTTGCTTTGCTCTCCTCTTGGTGTGACCACGTGTGCAGTAAGGATAATCACACATTTGAGGTCTGCCTGGCGTCTGTGATGACAGATCTTACACCACAGACTCTGCTGAGACAGAGGTCCTTAGCCATGGCAGAAATTACAACCACCTGGAGAACTCCGGAAACTCCCCATGCATGCCTCACCCCAAGACATTCCTGCTTAATTGCCCTGTGACCAGATTGGTATGGTGCTTTTTAAAATGCTGCCCAAAAGACTGCTGTGCACTAAGGGATCCTGTCCTGGCTACCTGGGCTCCTGGGTCACCGACTTGCACTGTCACATCTTTGCTACACTCCACTACTTGGTGTGAATTGGGGGACTGCTGATCTCTTGGGCTACCCTATGGTTTAGACAGGGAAAGCCTGGGGTCCTGACTAAGGACTGTGGAGAGGCCTATGCCTCACACAAATGTAATAAACTTTGTTTTTAGTACTTTCCCACTTTAAAATGGCTAGGCAGGATCAAAAAGACCTTCTGCCCTGGGGCTGTTTAGTCTGGCAACTGGAAGACTCACTTTTTACTTTTTGTTGTTTTTGTTTTGTTTTACTGCCCTCTCACCCTGAGTGTGGGTTGCCATTAACACAAATGCTGTAATAACCAAGAGCTGGGAGGTCCTGGCCTTGTGAATGGCTTTGCTTGAGAAATCCATTGGTGCTTACATTCAATGCCTGTTTTCACAATCGTTTCACATATTTAATGCATGCTCCTCGTCTTTCTTCTCAATATCACAGGGGTGTATAAAATGACACTTGAGGTTGGGCATATTTGAGGGCAGGTCCGAGTTGCTGGCTGAATTGCATATGAGCTTAGACTTGAAGTTCCCTTTCCTGACCACTGGGGGCCAAGTGAGAGCTCTGCTTACTGAGCGTTGTCGCCTAAGTAGTTGCTATGAGCAGCTTAGCTCCTCAGTAGGAGCTAAGTACGGGTGATTCTGCCTACAGGAAGTCGGGGTGAGGGGTCGGTGGGGAGCTGGAGCCAGGGGGTGGTTGTGAGGTGGTAGTTATGACTACTCTTTCTGCCTTGCTATCTGTTCACTGGAGTTTCTTCCTCCTTAAGGACGTAAGTTTCCCCCCTATTCTAGCAATCCCCCTCCTCACGCCACCAAAGCACATTTTCAGTTGTAGCTTCACAGAAGGCAACTGGAAAGGCTAATAAATTAGGTCATGTCTATCCTAGCTGTTTAATGGCTTGTACTGACATCCCAGCAAAAGCCTGTAAGAGGTTTATGAGTAACATTCTCCCTCCGGGGTAGCTGTCTCCACCTTCAAAGCCACACCAGACCCCACCCTCACCTAGCTCTGCCCAACTGTGTACATCTGCTCTGAACAACGGCTCCTGCTTCCTCCTCAGCCTTCTCTCTACTCTCCTCCTGTGTCAACTTCAAAAAAAAAAAAGTGTTTAATTTATTCAAAAAACAGAGAAGGGAGAGAAAGAGAGAGAGAGAGAGAGAGCGCAACCTCCTATCCACTGGCTCACGTTCCAGATGTCCATGAAGGCCAGACTGGGCCAGGCCAAAGCTGGGAACTCAAACCAGGTTTCCCACATGTGTGGCAGGGACCCACCTACTTAAGCCATCACCACTGCAAACTGGGATCTCATTATTAGGAAGCTGGAGTCAGGAGCAGAGCTGGGCACTGAAGCCAGGCACTCCAAAATAGGACACAGATAACTGGCATTTTGATGCCTGTCTCTTGTGTCAACTTTTAACATCTTGTTCATGACCTCCCAGAGCCTTAAGGAGAATTCACGGGAACAAAAGAACACGGAAACATAAATTTTGGGTTGAAAATAATTTAATCTGGGCCAGCGTCATGGCTCACTTGGTTAATCCTCCACCGGCGGCACCAGTGCCAGGTTCTAGTCCCGTTTGCTCCTCTTCCAGGCCAGCTCTCTGCTGTGGCCCAGGAAGGCAGTGGAGGATGGCCCAAGTGCTTGGGCCCTGCACCCGCATGGGAGACCAGGAAGAAGCACCTGGCTCCTGGCTTCGGATCAGCGCAGCACCTGCTGCAGCGGCCTTTAGGGAGTGAACCAACAGAAGGAAGACCTTTCTCTCTCTGTCTCTCTCTCACTGTCTGTAACTCTACCTGTCAAGTAAATTAAAAAAAATTTTTTAAATAATTTAATCTGTCTAACAACCAACTCACAGATATTGTTCATGCCACAGTTTTCAAACAGTGCTCCAAAACAATGAGCACTTTATCACTGAGGGGTAAACATGCTTTCCTGTTCTCAGCGAACCTTAGCTGTGTGTTTGAGGTGCTGTAGGCACTCACAGGTGGCCTAAGAGATAAAAGATTCCGCACCTCCACAGAGCCTGGGTCATTTCACGAGGTAAGGCAGGTCCTGGCTACTTCTTTGGCTCAGATCTCCTTCCTTCCTGGAAGGCAGGTAGTCATCAGGATTTTTTACTGTAGCTCAGCCAACTGTGAAAATTAAGTGCTAGGAGTAGCATTGCAATTTTACCTGTATCTCATGGACCTGCCAAGTATGACTAGCTCTTCTTTTTGTAACATTGAGGCAGCTGCCTTTGGAATCCGTCATTGCCTCAAATCCCTCACAGCATTGAGAGAGAGAGATCTGGGGACCTCTATTAACTCCATGTAAGGTCTGAGAGAAGACTTGCTGGAGGGGGTGATATCTGAACTGAGTATTTTTTGTTTTGTTTTGTTTTTATTTGAAAGCTGGAGTAACAGAGAGGGAGAGGCAGAGAGAGAGGAAGAGAGAAGTCTTCCATCTGCTGGTTCAATTCCGAAATGGCCACAATAGCCAGGGCTGGGCCAAACCAAAGCCAGGAACTTTATCCAGGTCTCCCACACTGGTGCAGGGGCCCAAGCACTTGGGCCATCTTCCGCTGCTTTCCCAGACACATTAGCAAGGAGCTGGATTACAAGTTGAGCAGCAGGTCTTGAACCGGCACCCATACTAGCTGCCAGTGTGGCAGAAGGCAGCTGTGTCACAGCCCTGGCCCCTGAACTGAGGTTTCTTTTTCTTTTTTTTTTGACAGGCAGAGTGGATAGTGAGAGAGAGACAGAGAGAAAGGTCTTCCTTGGCCATTGGTTCACCCTCCAATGGCTGCCGCGGTAGGCGCACTGCGGCCGGCGCACCGCGCTGATCCGATGGCAGGAGCCAGGTGCTTCTCCTGGTCTCCCATGGGGTGCAGGGCCCAAGCACTTGAGCCATCCTCCACTGCACTCCCTGGCCACAGCAGAGAGCTGGCCTGGAAGAGGGGCAACCGGGACAGGATCGGTGCCCCGACCGGGACTAGAACCCGGTGTGCCGGCGCTGCAAGGCGGAGGATTAGCCTAGTGAGCCGCGGCGCCGGCTTTGAGGTTTCTTTTTAAAAAATTATTTTCATCTACTTGAAAGAAAGAGAGAGTGAGAGATCTTCCATCCACTGGTTTACTCTCCAAATGCCCACAACAGCTGAGGCTGGATCGATCAAGCCAAAGCCAGGAGCCAGGAACGCAATTCAGGTCTCCCTTCTAGGCAACAAGGGCCCAGGAACCTGAGCTGTTACCTGCTCCCTTGATGGGTGCATAAGCAGGATTGGAAGCAGAGGCTCTAGACTCAAACTGGAACTCTGAAAAAGGATGCAGACATACCGAGTGATAGCTCAACACTCTGCATCGTAACACCCACCCCTGAATCGAGTCTTGAAGTAGGCAAGAGGTGAGTGAAAGTGGGATGAGCACTCCAAATGGAATAAACACTGTTACGTGAGGCTCAAAGACATGCAAGACTGTGGTGAGATCCAAGCATCACTGGCAGTGGATATCACTAGAATACTAAGTAAGAGCAATGTCCAGCAAGGGGTGATAGTGAAAGGCTTGTGTGCCACGCTGAGGACCCTGGACTTGACAAAGCTGGAGGCAATGAGGAGCTATTGGGATGTTTAGAGCAGTGCTGACAACTCGAAGTTGCTTCTTAGGTGGGTGGAGAGCTCTGGATGAAGGGTGAAGCCTGGATTAGAGAAGGGTTGTATTTAGGGGCTGATTGTGTTCCCCAAAGGTTGTGTGTTGGAAACTTGATCCCCAATGCAACAGCATTGGGAAGAAAAGCCCACTAAGAGGTGATTTGCCCTTGTGAGTGAGTTACTGTCACTATCATGGTTGCACGTTAGTTTCTAGAGTGAGGTTTTGGGAATTTGGGTCCCTTTCCCTCACTTGCTTTCTCATACTTTCTTGCTCTCCTTCCTTTTGCCTCAAGATTGGCACAGCATGAAAGCCCTTGACAGGTGCTCCTGGACAGGTTCCAGGACCGTGAGAAATCAGTTTCTTTATAAATTACCCAGTCTGTTAGAGCAACACAAAACAAACCCAGACAGGGGTCTTGACTAGGGGTGAACAGAAGGCGAGATTTGAGAAATACTTGGAAAGTCAAACTAGCAGGAGTTGGTGGCTGATTTGATCCGTTGGAGGAGGGAGTAGCAAGGAGAGTTCAAGTGAAGTCGTGTTTCCAGCTTTGGTGGGTTTGGGGCACTTGATGTACTGCTTACACTGAAACTAGTGGATGAACATGGGCTTTATACTCTGTGAGTCAAGGGTCAGGTAATATGAGTACTGAAGGATATACATTCCTCCATCAACTTTGAAATACTCAGATACATTGTCTCTTGAGGACCATTACCTCTTGGCAATTGAGGTCAGATTTTAGACTTGAGACCAGAATTGGGGGTAAGGGGAGAAGTGGGTAGATTTCAAAGCAGAATTCTGGCAAGGGAGTTGGAATTTGTTCTCCAGCTCCAAATGGCCTGGTGAAGGACTCCTTGGGGAGAGGCTGAAATCAGCCACCTGACGGTAGAGGAGGCAGCTGATTGGCCCACAGGAACCACACGCCGGCAAGCCATGGCAAACAGCCTGGCAGACAGCAGGTGCCCAGCAGGCCAGAGGAACTGCAGGTGCTCTCATTTCCTCCCTGCAGCTTTGGACTTTGTCAGGAGTTTTATCTCTCTCCTATTCTAAGCAAAAACAATTAAGGCCAACTGATCATGGAGCTCCACACCCCACCCCACCCCCCAAGAAAAAAAAGAAGAGAAGCTCAGCACGACACTGCATTTCAAGGGGCTGCTTGTGCTCCCTGAAGCAGCAACAAGCTGGCTTTTCAGATCACCCCATTGGTAGAAGGTCAGCAAAAGGCATTTCACCTTCCGTGAGCGGCAGACTCCTGTCCTCACCACCGCAGGGCACTGTGGATCTTGGTTTTGAAGCTTGTCCAGAATCACCAAGGGGAGAGGCAAAGCTATCACTGTACCGTGTGCCCACCTACACCCACCAGGTAAGCTCTGTGCACCAGATAGGGCCCTGGAAGATCATTGACCTTGGTATACCAGAACTTGCTTACATATATTGAACACACCTGTGTGTTCAAAGCAGCAAGGCTGTGAGTGCTATCGTTTCTGGCATGATGGTAAAAGAAAGGGATACCCTTTTTGCAAGTTTGTCGTGATGTGAACTTACTTAAATAAATCCCAACATTTGGGAGGATCAAGATTAGCAACATTTTAATTTATATTAAAATAAGAGATACCTGACAGATACTTTGAGGACGTACTCTTTTAATTTATGGGCTATGCAATCTTCTATGGTAAATGCAAAGTGTAGGACCCAGACATTTATAACCTATTTGGGAGGACAGGACATGAAAATTTGAATACTGTTAAAGGATGCATGACTAAGTGCCTGATGTGTGGCAAGGCAGTAGTGAAACTGGCTTTGGAATGACAGAAAGATGGATAGAAATTGACATTATTAGGAAAGCATTTGTAAAGGTGGGGGCCTTGCAGGGTGGTTGGATGTGGATGCGTGGAAGATGGAAAGGGGAGAATGACTTTCAGTATGGATTGTTAACACTTCCATTGAACCAACTGTACAGAACACACTGACTGAACTTGAATGAGTAGTTGGACCATTTGTGCCAATAGTGGAAACTAAAGTCCTAAAGAAAAGTCTGATGTTTGTTTCCTGTTGGTAACTGCTGGCTTGCCCTGGCATTCTGACCTACCTGACTTCTTCCCTACCCTGCTCCCAGAGATCTGTTCACCTTCAGTAACAGCTGCTTAAATGTCCACTAATTTTTAACAACCTTGTGCATAGAGGGTGAGATTTAGATTGACTGTTTTTGCTTTTTAAAAGTTCTATAAATATTGAATAGAACAGAAGCACAACATCATTTGTGATAAAATAGAAGTGAAATATATGTTGAAAGATTTTTCTCCCTATCTCTGGCTTTCATTTGAATCCTTAGCATTGTAGAATAATCAGTCACACAGTGCCTTAGCCCTCTGTGTGAATGACTGGCAAGAGGCCACAAGAGGAAATTTTTAGTTTGGGGCAGGAATTGTTTCACATTGGGTTAAGCTCCTGCTCGGGGCACCCACATCCCATATCAGACCAGAGATCAAGTCCCACCTCCGCTTCTGATCCAGCTTCACATAATGAGCTGGGAGGCAGCAGATGATGGCTAGAGTGTTTGAGTCCCTGCAACCCACGTGGGAGTCCTGGATGTTGTTCCTGGCTCCTGGCTCCTGGCTTTGGCCTTCCTAGCTCTGACTGTTGTGGGCGTTTGAAGAGTAAAGCAGCAGATGAAGATCTCTCTCTCTCTTTCTCTCTCTCTCTCTCTCTCTCTCTCCATGTATGTATGTGTGTGTGTGTGTGTGTGTGTCACTCTGACTTTCAAATAAATAAAAAGAAAGAATCCCTAGTTTCCCCCTTCAAGTTCTGTACCTACATAAACACACAAGAAGCCTCCAGAAGATTTGTATATTCTCCTGCATGTCTACTAAAGAAGTGAGAGTAGCTCAGTGCTTCTGGGGTTCTTATAGCTGAATGGACACAGGACAGTAATGTGAATATTATTAGATAATGGTTGACATTCATGAGTAAATCTGGACAGTTTACTTTGATGCATGTCTAACAAAAACTTCACATGACCCTATAAAACAAAGCAAAACAAAAATCAAATGAAACTGAGTCATCACTTACTTTACCCTCTTCTCTCAGATTACTCTCTGTACCAGTGGTGGCCGACACACATATCCTATCTACTTTCCAAATTGTTTGCTCATATACTGGGGAATGAGTGACTTAATGATGAACAATGACAGATTCAGATTCTGGCCTAATGGAGCTTATGCTTCAGTAGGTCTAGTAATAACTGTCTTCTAAGGCCCATCTTCATGACTAATTTCCTAGCCCTTAGCTGCTATTATTCTCATTCTTTATGATTTTAAAGCAAAAGTCTCAGTTTTCTATTATATGATCTATCATGCCCTATGTTTTTTCACAGCGACTTTGTAGATATTTTCCATGAATCAGTCCTACGTTCCCTAGTGTCTTTATATCATCTTTACAAATTTCATTGCTTATCATGACTGAATAGGATTCATCTTTTCTTCCACTCAGAAAATTATTCTACAGCCCTTCAGCTAAGTGCCAGCACTGAGTTAATGAGACAAAGAAGGTATAAAAAGTGCATCTCAAACAAAAGAGAAACATGGAAAATGGCCCAGAGAGCATGGCAGAGAGTTTGGAATGATTGGCACCTAGGAAGCAGATGAGGGCGTGATGGGAAACAAGTCCAAATAAGTAAGCAGAGGGATGGTTGAAGACTTGAGTTTTACAGATGAAGAAAATGAGACACATGGAAGTCAGTTGACCAATAAGTTATAAAGGGATTAGAACTCGCCACTGATCATTCTCCCCATCCAGGCCCAGCACCCACACACGTCAGCTCAGACAGTGATTTTATGCTCCCACGCCAGTCTGAGGCTGGGAGAAGATGAAGATAATGACAGGGAGTGTCTATGACACTATTGTCTGTATAGTTGGGCTACATGACACCTTTGTTTGCAGTTAGCCCTGCAATCTGAACAGAGGCATGAGCAAGAAGAAGCAAACAACAAAGAAAATTAGGCATACTGAAGATGCATTCAGCAGGCATCTGTGACAGGCGATCATGGCCACACTCAATCTCCAGCTATTACTGTGTAGACCAGCCTGTGAGCTACACTGAAACAGATGCCAAGAGTTGCCAGTTCTGCCATGATGTTGCCTCTTTGAACTTCATAGACCCAATATTTTCAGTGATACCGAGGTTAAAATCATAAGCAAAGGTGTTGAGCAGTTAAGTCACGAAAGCTACACATGTCCAATAAACACAGGAGATAATGTACAAACTCTTTAATAATCATAGGAATACCCACCAAAAAACCCCAACTCTTTCTTTTTTGCCTGTCGCATTAACAAAGATTAAGAATTGTCATAACTAATGTTGGTAAGGACATGGGAAAATAAGTCTTCATACAGAGAAAAATTTCATACAACCTTTCCCCAGAGTAATCTGGTGATATATCTCATAAGTCATTAAAACATATTTGTCCTTTGGCTTCAAAAATGCATTTCAGGAAAATTAATCAGAAATATGTAAAATACCAGTTCTGAAGTATTTTTTTTAACTTTTATTTAATGAATATAATTTCCAAAGTACAGCTTATGGATTACAATGGCTCCCCCCACCCATAACTTCCCTCCCACCCCCTGTACTCTCTCCCCTTCCATTCGCATCAAGATTCATTTTCAATTATCTTTATATACAGAAGATCAGTTTAGTATATATTAAGTAAAGATTTCAACAGTTTGCACCCACACTGAAACACAAAGTGAAAAATACTGTTTGAGTACTAGTTATAGCATTAAATCACAATGTACAGCACATTAAGGACAGAGATCCTACATGAGGAGTAAGTGCACAGTGACTCCTGTTGTTGACTTAATAAATTGACACTCTTGTTTATGGCGTCAGTAATCACCCTAGGCTCTTGTCATGAGTTGCCAAGGCTATGGAAGCTTTTTGAGTTCGCTGACTCTGGTCATATTTAGACAAGGTCATAGTCAAAGTGGAAGTTCTCTCCTCCCTTCAAAGAAAGGTACCTCCTTCTTTGATGACCTGTTCTTTCCACTGGGATCTCACTCGCAGAGATCTTTCATTTAGGTTGTTTTTTTTTTTTTTTTTTTTTTGCCAGAGTGTCTTGGCTTTCCATGCCTGAAATACTCTCATGGGCTTTTCAGCCAGATCCAAATGCCGTAAGGGCTGATTCTGAGGCCAAAGAGCTGTTTAGGACATCCGCTATTCTATGAGCCTGCTGTGTATCCCACTTCCCATGTTGGATTGTTCTCTCCCTTTTTTATTCTTTCAGTTAGTATTTGCAGACACTAGTCTTGTTTATGTGATCCCTTTGACTCTTAGTCCTATCATTATGATCAATTGTGAACAGAAATTGATCACTTGGACTAGTGAGATGGCATTGGTACATGCTACCTTGAAGGGATTGAATTGGAATCCCCTGGTATGTTTCTAACTCTACCATTTGGGGCAAGTCCGATTGAGCATGTCCCAAATTGTACATCTCTTCCCTCTCTTATTCCCACTCTTATTTCAATATTATGACTGAAAAATTAGAAACAACTCATAGCCAGCAGAAGGGATTCAAGGGTAGAATCAAGAGATGCAAGGGTAGAATATTAGTGTACCACAGCATTCGTACTACAATGCTAAGTGGGAAACCAGGGCTGCACAACAGAATGTATGGTGTAAGAGCATTTTTTAAAACAATGTATGTATGTGTAACCAGTGTATTGAGCAAGCAGGAATTATAGAATGGGAGTATAATACAAAAACACCTTTGGTTTTGTCTCCTGCGACCTCTTTATATTCCACCAGGTAAAAAGAAGGGTGATATCCTGACTTTTCTGCTCACACAAAGGGAATAAAAGTCCCGGGTCCCTTTAAGACATAAGACACAGTCTCAGTTCAATAGGATAATTAAAATGTCTGGCCCCAGATTCATTCCAGCTTATTCAGAGGAAGCAGCCACTTGGTCTTGCACAGCTGCCACTTGCTCAACAAGATGCCTGTAACAGCAAGGAGGGATTTGATCCTCCTTTTCCCTGTACGTTGCTCCCTCTCCACGCCTGTGATGGCAGGCTCTGCTCCTTCCAGGGTTGCGGTGGAGGATGGGTGGGAGCAGAGGCAAGAATGTTCATGGGAGACAAGTGCTGAAGAACTCTTGCTTGGCTGGAATGTTTTTTTGGGCAGGGGCAACAGTTGTTGAATCTGCGATGTCCTTCTGGAGTCCTTTGGATGCGGGTGGTGTCTTCTCCCTGCTTTCTGCTGGGAACCCAGTGGTTCACTCACACCCTCTTTCTAGTAGGTCTCTTCAGCCCTTGAGCCAGCTCTTGGGGGTGTGAACCTCATGCCTCCTCAGCCTCTCCTTGTCCCTGGGAAACACACACCATGAGGAACCCTGCAAGTGAGAACTGGCTGCCCGCCTATGCGCTGGACTCTGCAGGGGAGGCCACTTGCCTAACCCTGGTCTCTCAAACTCAGCCTCCTCAGGCCGGTGTTGGACACTGGTCTCCCTTTCCCCAGGCTGTGGGGACATAACTCAGTTCTTCTGGTGGTATGGCTGAAGCCCACTTCTCTAAAGACAGCCTCCTGATTTTCCCTCTGTCTCCACTCATCTGAACCAATGTTGATAAGGGACTTGCAATCTTAGCAAGAGGGCTTTGGGTTTCATTTTATTTTTATTTTTAAGAAAAGCTTTAAAATGAATATATATATATTTGAAAGGTAGGCTTATGAGAGAGAGGGAGAGACAGAGAGCTGTTCATCTGCTGGTTCACTCCCCAAATGGCCACAACAGCTGGGGCTGGGCCAGGCTGAAGCCAGGAGCCAGGAGTTTCATTCAGGTCTCCCATTTGGGGACAGGGGCCTGAGGACTTGGGCCATCCTCCACTGCCCTCTCAGGCATACTAGCAGAGAGCTGGATAAGAAGTGGAGCAGCTGGGGCTCAAACCAACACCCCTATGGGATGCCAGTGCTATGAACAGTGGTTTAACCCACTGCACCACAGCACTGGCCTGGATTTTGTTTGTTTTTGTAAATGCCACAAAGCAAATTCTCCTGGCTAGTCTTCTCACAATGCACTTAGCCAACAGGCCTTCTTGCTTTCCTTGCTTAGCTAAAACCAAGGTAGGCAAAGCCCCAGTCCTGTTTTTCCTGGCTTTAAAATACATGAATAATAAATGTACATACATCAGCATCTCTGGTGGTGGGGATTATGAGTGATTTTATTTCCTCAAGCCTTTGGGTGATTCCCAAGTTTTCTGCATTAAATACAATTTTATTTTCATAATGACAAAAGAAAAACTTTTTTTATTTTATTTTATTTTTTTTTTTGACAGGCAGAGTGGACAGTGAGAGAGAGAGACAGAGAGAAAGGTCTTCCTTTTGCCGTTGGTTCACCCTCCAATGGCCGCCGCAGCCTGCACACTGCGGCCGGCGCACCGTGCTGATCCGAAGGCAGGAGCCAGGTGCTTCTCCTGGTCTCCCTTGCAGGTGCAGGGCCCAAGCACTTGGGCCATCCTCCACTGCACTCCCGGGCCATAGCAGAGAGCTGGCCTGGAAGAGGAGCACCTGGGACAGAATCCGGCACCCCGACTGGGACTAGAACCCGGTGTGCCGGCGCCACAAGGCGGAGGATTAGCCTAGTGAGCCGTGGCGCCAGCAAGAAAAACTTTTAAAAATTTGTAACAGCAAAGCAAACTCAGTTTTGTTGACATTTGAAATTTCTTGTCGCAATGCTGAAGCATCCCTTCTGAGCAAACTGCTCCATGCTGCTTATGGCTGGATGTTTTAGTTATGCTCTTTTGAGTGACAAGGAACATACCCTGGTTCACACAAGTGGCAGGTGACGCTTTGTTGTAGGGGTACACTGGGGAAGTCAGGAGACACGGGAAACAGCCTCATCTCTTCACAGGCAGTCCCGGATCCGGACTGTCGGTCAGAATTAAGCAGCGTTCTGCTGCCACTCAGCTGGGCTGCTGATCACCAGGCTGGTGGCTCAGTTTCTCTGCTCTGCTTCCCTATTTTGACTTCCATTGCCATGGCTGACTTACTGCTTGCCGCTTTTCTCTCTGTCCCACGGTTTCTGCTTCTTCAAGATCAGAAGCCTCATGGCCTTCTACTCATGATACTGTTCAATGTCTTTTCCTATATATCACACAGCCTCTGTGTCACTTTGTCTGGTCATCATGATTTCAAAACATGACAAGAAGAAAGCTGTGATTAAATGGTTAATCATTCTCTAAAGTAGAGCACATGGCTGGGCAGCATTCTTGCTCATGTTTGGCTTTTAGGTCAAGCACGAATCCCTGGTTCAGTTGATAAGGGCCAGGAATGCACAAGAACTTTGGTTTCCTTCACTCAAAGCACAACAACTACCCATGGCCACTCTGTGGGAGTGGAGCTGGCTCCCAGCACATCATGGGCTGCCTCTACGCCACAAATGTACTCTTTTTCAAGACAGATCTATGGCTTAATTCATTAGTTCTGTGGCTTCACTGACTTCTATTTGGGGGTGTCAGTGAAGAGAATAGAGGTACCAGAATGATTTGAAACAAAGCGAAGCAAAAAAGTGGGAGACGGGTTAGAAATCTAGATTTCTTTTTCTAAGCCAGACATTTCTTTATTTTACCTAAAAGAAAACGTTCTTGCAAACAAGGCCAAAGTGATTCAAAGCTAAATGGACAGTGACTTGTAAAACTGAAGGCAATTATATGCAAAAAATAGGCCACACCTACATACACATACCAATAAACAGCTCTTTTCATTTCCAGTCTGCTTCTAGCATTACTGCTTGCTTGCTTCAATGTTTCTACTCATTTTTGAGAAATGTGTTGCTTGTTTACCAGTTGAGTGCAATTATTCTGTACCTATTCATGATGTACTGAGATCTGTTCATTTAGGGTATATGATATCCACCGAAGTTCTATTATCAATTGTATAACAAAGTTTCATTTAGGCCTTTTCTGCGAAGACTCAGTGAGATTTCATGATGAGGTACATAATGCATTATAAAGAATGATCACAAATTTGTTATTGCACTGATGGAGTTTCTGGACTCAAAAGGCTTCCATAACCTAGGCAACTCATGTCAAGAGCCTCGGGTGGTCACTGACATCATACACAAGAGTGTTAGTTGTTACATTAACAACAGGAGTCACTGTGTACTAAATCCCTATGCAGGGCCTCTGTGCTTAATGAGTTGTATTATGAGAGTTAACTGTAAAACTAGTTCTCAAACAGCTTTTGTATGTGTGTGCAAATTGTTGAAGTCTTTACTTAGTATAGAATTGGTCTGCTGTGTACAAAGTTAATTGAAAATGAATCTTAATGGAGAATGGGACTAGCAAGGGGAGAGGGAGGAGGAGGAGGGGTGGGATGGTGGGTGGGAGGGTGGGTATGGTGGGAAGAATCACTATATTCCTAAAGTTGTACTTATGAAGTTTATATCCCTTAAAAATAAATTTTAAAATGTGTTATTGTGATTGAGAAAGAATTTGCATATATTAGAATCTGAAAATTAAAAGGTTGGTAAATAACAAAAATATATAACTAAGACAGGCTTTCATAAACATGTCACATAATCTAAGTAGACACATGGATATGTCCTGTCAGCTTTATTTCATTTCACCTTGGGTACAGATTTTGTTATAGAATCAGTCTAGGAGTATTTATAATTATAGCTAGATCTAAGGACAAAACTTAGCAAGGTCTTCTGGGAGAGATAGTACTATATGAAAATAATATTGCTAAGTAACAATCCCATTGATTCTATTTAGTACAAAGAGCTAGGAGGAAATGTTCAAAGGGGAGCCCTCTGGAATGTAATTCTGCAGCATCTTTGGGTGAGGTGGAGTGGCTTGTTGAGTCAGATGATTTGTAGGTATATAGAGAAGAGTAGTTTGCATAGCACTGATCTTTGTGAGGCAGACTTGCTAGATAAGATGGGAAAGGCTGGAAATGTTTGTATAAAATTTACTTCAATGATGAACTCTTCAAAAATATATGACATCTCTCTGTGTAACTCTGACTTTCAAACAAATAAATAAATAAATCTTTAAAATATATATATATACTACAAATTGTGATTCCACCCAGTGAGCTGTAACTTCCATCAGCATCCAACTTTCTTTGACCCAGGGAACAAATCCTGTGGGGGACAATGGCTCACAAGTCTGCATCTCCACCATCTCCACCAAGAGCTCAGGAGCAACACACTCATGGTGCTGACTTCTAGGAAGCCACAGGCATGTTCTCAGTATTCTGTATCCTAACACGAAGACTGAATAGTTTTTTGACATATGTCTTTCTTTCCTTCTGGCTTGCATATTTGATCAGTGTGAATGGCTGGAGTAGGAGAGGGAGAACTCTTCAAACTCATATTGCAACAGGAAATTCTTTTAAATTGAAGCTAATTCTAGAATGTTAGATATGATTTGGTTTCCTAGCATCTTTAAGATTGCATGAAACAGGGTGAATGAATGAATACCATTTATTATAACTTTTAATTACATTATACAAGTGAAAGTAACAATCTGTCTGGACGAAGAACGAATCCATAGGAACATCACTTTCCTTTAACCTTGTTAGATGGCCTAGGCTCCTCTTTTTATCTTCCACGGGCCGGACAGCTTCTGAGGGTAAGCATTAAATTGCCTGACTATGAGGAAAAATCACACTTTGCATTCTTACTATTGAAAGTGAAGGATATTTAGTGATACACTAAATATTCACGCATACACTAATTTATGGATACACTAATATTCATGCATAAATATTCATTCATTCTATCTTGTTTGCTAGCGGTACAGAGGATGTGGCCAGGATTTAGCACGAAGCTGTAATGTAATAAACAAATTCAAGATGTCGAGATCACACACTTTATCTATGGATTGGAAGTTTGCAGGCTCTTACCCACCCACAGTTGTGCTGGTAATAGCCTTACAAGAGGCATCACATCCAGTTCTGCAGCTCTGAGAAGCTTCCCTGTGCTTGTAGAATGCTAACCCTCACTCAACTTGTCTTAACTTGCCTTACAAGTGTCAGTAGAAGATGTTTAAACATCTGTACAAAAACGAGTGAGAGGGATGCAAGGGGCCGGTAGCGGAATAAGCTGCAATTATGATGCCAGTATCCCATGTGTGCACGGGTTCAAGTCCCAGCTGCTCTACTTCCTATCCAGCTCTCTGCTAATTTGCTTGGGAAAAGCAGCATGAGATGGCCCAATTGCTTGGGCCTCTGCCACCCATGTGGGAGACCTGGTTGAAGCTTCTGGCTCCTGGCTTCAGCCTGGTTCAGCCCCTACTGCTGCTGGCATTCAGCGAGTGAGCAGTGTCTGTCTGTTTCTCCCTCTTTGTAACTCTGCCTTTCAAATAAATAAATAAATATTTTTAAAATTAATTATTTTTAAAGAAAAGACTATCACATTCGACTGCTTTGTGAAGGTCTTATAAGTATCACAAAATACCATCTTCATCTTCAGTGAGGCTATTGTCAGTTTGAATCTGGACTCATGTCTTCTTCTCTTGTAGTTGTTTCATTTTAATTATGTAATAAGGGACTGGCACTGTGGCGTAGCGGGTAAAGCCGCCGCCTGCAGTGCCAGCATCCGGTATGGGTGCCAGTTCAAGTCTCAGCTGCTCCACTTCTGATCTAGCTCTCTGCTGTGGCCTGGGAAAGCAGTGGAATGTGGCCCAAGTCCTTGGGCTCCAGCACCTGCATGGGAAACCCAGAGGAAGCTCCTGGCTCCTGGCTTTGGATAGGTGCAGCTCTGGCCATTGTGACCAGTTGGAGAATGAACCAGTGGATGGAAGACTCACTCTCTCTCTCTCTCTGCCTCTTATTCTCTCTGTGTGTAACTCTGACTTCCAAATAAAATAAATGAATATTTAAAAAGAAAATTATGTAATGGATCCAGAGAGATGAAGCAAAAAGAAAAATCAAAAAAAAAAAAAAAATGGAAGGGTGTTTGACAGGAGAGAATAAATGAAAGACTGGGACTTCTCGGGTGAAATGGGGAGACAAACTGCTGAGTCTTTGAGATCACAGACAGAGCTAAATAGGAATCTGTTAGCCACAAAAGGGGAAAACATCCCTGACAGCTTCCTTTGTTTTATAAGTGAAGAAATCCAGGTCCAAAGAGAAGAAATTTTCCCACATTCATATTCATTTATTTGTTCATTCATTCACCAACAGACATTCAAGAAAAAAGATAGGCAAGGTCCTTGATTTTATGGATTGTATTTTAGTGGCATATAAGGGAATCAATAAAAATGTAAACAAATGAAAAAGATGATTTCAAAAGAAAACTAACGAGATAGAAAGATATAAAAATGTGAGAAAAAAATGACTATAGTTGGGGGTAGGAATAATTTATTTTGGAGGATGAGGGAAGACCTTTGTAAGGAAGTGACATTTTAGCTAAGGCCCAAATGAGACAATGGAATGGCCATGTGACAAGATAGGGAAGAACATTCCCAGGAAAGGGAGTAGCAAGTGCAAGGTCCAGTGGGCACCAGCCTGGTTTGTCAGAGGAACATAATGAAGGCCAAGTGCTAAGTGGAGAGGAAAGGGATGATTAAATGTGGTAGGCAGTGCAGCAGGCCAGGTGCTGTACAGCCTTGAAGACGGTGGAGTTTTAAATTGTATTCTAAGCATGATGTAACTAGAGACTGACACAGGGAGTGCCATGCTGTAACTTATACTTTATTTGTTTATTTAAGATTTATTTATTTGAAAGGCAGAGTTACAGAGAGACAGAGACAGAGAGAGGGAGAGATGGAGGAAGACGGAGAGATCTTCCATCTACTTGTTCACTCCCCAAATGGCCACAAGAGCCAGGACTGGGCCAGGCCAAAGCCAGGAGCCAGGAGATTCATCCAGATCTCCCACGTGGGTGCAGGGGCCCAAGCACTTGGGCCATCTTTCACTGTTTTTCTGGACACATTAGCAGGGAGCTGGATAGGAAGTGGAACAGCTGGGACTTGAACCAATGCCCATATGGAATGCCGGTGCTGCTAGCGACAGCTTTACCTGCTACACCACAGTGCTGGCCCCTGTAACTTACATTTATAAAAGATAATGTTAAGTAAAATCTATAGGACTTCAATATTTTTTACCAGGCTGCTGTACTGGGCTCCAACAAACTAAACCAAAATGGAGTTAGTTGTGTTAAGTGCCTTGTAATCAAACTGAAACTTAAAAAATGCAGGAAAATCCCCAAACAGGCCAATTTTCCTAAAAACCAGGATGCTCATAGCAACCAAACAAAATGAACCTGCTCAACCTGAACCTACATGATAAGGAAGTCCCCTCTGCTTTAGCTCTTACAATGAAAGTAACCTGATGCTGACCAATCTGCTTTTTAGTATTACCTTTACCTTGTTCCTGCTCCACTGGCCTTACAAAAACCACTATTCTAAAAAAATTAAGAATAAAAGAAAAATAGATAAATACATCATTATTCTGCCAGCCAATGGATCTCTCTCTGTTTTACAGATGGGATGCTGCCCAGTTCATGAATCAAATCTATAACAAAAACCAGTTAGATCTTTAAAACTTTGTTTGCTGAAATTTTCCTCTTTGAGAATTGTTGCTGTGTTAAGTACGGATGGAAGAAAAACCAAAGTAGAAGCAGGGAGACAGGGGGTTCCTGCAGTGAACCAAGTGAGAAACAGTCATGGTTTTGACCAGGTAGAGAAAATACCTGATAGACTGTGAGTGCCAGAAAGGTGAGGATCTTTGTCTTGTTTTCCATATTAATGTATTACACTTCCTAGAACAGTGCCTGGCATACAGAAATGCTCAGTAAATATTATTTGACAATTCATGGGTATTTTCTGAAATTAGACTGGAATCCGGACTTGCAATAAATAAAAGTGTCAGCTCTTCTCAGCTCATGTATGAGTGCTTTATTTGCAGTTAGAGTAGGATGTGTTTTTAGGCCTTTTGGTAAAAACATGTACCATGTTTTTAGCGATTGTACAGCCCAAACTGTGACACCAGCCAGTGCATTTAGTGCAGGATGTGGGCCAGTCCAGTGAGCCTTGCCCAGCCTGCTCCCCCGTCTTGACTGTGCCATCTAGGCTGTTAGTGAACATCAGCGCTGCAGAGTTTAGTTTTCTGTTAAACATGCTGTTGATTTAAGCGCAATGTGCAGATCCAAGAGGACATCTGCTGGGCCTAAGTCAAACAGCTGATGCTTTTTGAGTTTCTTTACAGGAAAAGGAAAAGTTTCAGGGCAAGTCTCTTTACTGCTATTGACATCTGTTGTGTTGGGGTAGTGATAATAATTTCCACCTCACTGTTCCCTCTTTACCAACTTGACCACCCACCTGTGCATTGTGTAGATCACAGCTGATGTGGGCTATGCAGGGAGTTAGCAAGGGACAAAGAGTTGGGAGGTTTTTCAGAAGTCTTTGTGCCTTAGCTCTGCACCATCACAAAACTCCACCCCTTCCGTGCTGGCTCAGCACACTCACTTTCCTATGATGTACTGAGTCTTCTTCATCACTGACATAGACAATGAAGGCCAGGAACGGTATTCAATCCAATCAGTCTAAATTTAATTCAGCCTCTCAATATTTTAATTTTCTCATTGGTAAAATGGGAGCTAATATAGCTATCTTCACAAAGCTTCCTGTGAAGATTAAATGAGTTAGCATCTGTAACAATGCTTGGCTCAGAATAAGCACTGTGCAAATGCTAGCTATGATTAGTTTTCCAGTATTATTCCTATGGAAAAATTACTTTTTATAGACGTGATTTTAGTTTGTGTGCAGAATCATATCTCTCACTGATGTCAAGTGTTGACTGAGTTGCTTCACAAATGATGGCATAAGAAGTTTGTAGAACTCATTCGTTATCCCAAAAGTTGAGCAAGTGTATACTGGATGGACTGTAAGTCAGGGACCATGCTATGTATTGGGCAAGCCAAGATGCACGAGATACAGTCCCTCCTCAAGGAGCTGACAGCCTCATAGGGACAGACAGACACATGACAAGTAACTCAATGTGACTTGGTAAATATGGAGTTGATCCTGGGTGATTTTCAAAATGGTTCTTCCAAAAGGTATAAATGGATATAAGCAGATTCAAAACAGATCAGGTTGACCTATGAAGGCAGAAGAGCACTAATGGCTACAAGAGAAACTGAGCTTCAGCTCTAGTCCTTTTGGCAACACCTTCTTCTGGGTGACTATTGGCAAAGGGCCTCTCTGTGATCTGACCCAGTGTGGCAATTACTCATCCTTATTTTTACTTAGATAACTTATTTTTGCCTTCTGTTCTGAGTTTGTGTTATGTGAAAAAAATTCAGGAAGGATACAATGGTCAGTTTTTAAAATATAGAAAAGGTGGTCTTTTATCCTGCAGTGTGTAGTCTCAGTCACAACTGTTCAAGGAATTTAAATGGGCTTTCTTAGCTAGTGCCTTCCATGCTGGCACCCGTCTGAGTTCTAAAGGGTTGCTGTTGTTTCTTTCCTTTTTTTTCTTTTTAAAGATTTATTTATTTATTTGAATGGCAGAGTTACAGAGAAGCAGAGGCAGAGAGAGAGGTCTTCCATCCGGTGGTTCACTCTCCAGAGGGCCACAACATCTGGAGCGGGGCCAATCCAACGCCAGGAGCCAGGAGCTTCTTTCTGGTCTACACGTGGGTACAGGGACCCAAGGACTTGGACTATCTTCTACTGCTTTCCCAAGCCATAGCAGAAAGCTGGACTGCAACTGATACCCATATGGGATGTCGACACTAGAGGCCAGGGCATTAACCCGCTGCGCCACAGTGCCGACCCCTGTTGTTTCTAGTTTACCCTTTTTCCTTACTGGAGCTTCCCTTCAACCAGACTTCACTTCCCTAACTTTACTCTTCTCAAAAGAACAACCCCCGCCCCCAAATACCTGATTGCTTTTTCTAATTCCTGCCCCTCCCTGTGTCTTGGCTGTGGGCTGAGCCAAAGAACAGGCTCTGATGTCAGGGGCAAAGGCTCTCAAATAAAGAATCTTTTCTGAAGAACAGCAGAGAAAGGAGAGACCAGGCTCCGAGAGTAACGTGGCCACTGAGCCTCAAGGCTCTTTCCACCTTTGTTCTGCCTCTTCCTGGCTGAGAGCTCACAGTAGTTGCCCTGAAGGTTTCCCCTGGGGGTGAACCTGGTCGGAGAGCTGTGCCTGGAAGTCCCACTTCTCTGGAGCAGGAAAACAAAGGCAACACTTCTGGGAGATGGTGAGTCTGCCTGGGGGCTTTGGGTTCATGCTTGGATACAGGCATGGATACAGGGGTCTGCTCTCTATTAGAATATCAGCCTGGTGTTTAAGCTCTGACTCTGGACACAGTTCCAGCCCCATGCTCTCCATTTGTGCTTCTCTGTGTGTTGTGGTTGCTGGGCAATACAACACAAAAATATGCTTGAATGTCTGCATGGGAGGAAAAATTCAACATTGCTTGATGGCCTGTAAATAAAGCAACAGATCTACTTTCACAAGATTCAGTGTAGCTGAAAATTTCAACCTGGGCTTCACTAATGACTGAATCTGTAACACAGGATGAGAGGTGGGGCAGGGAGGGTTGTTGGGAGGATATTCAGCAAGAAGTCCTAGAAACCTAAAATAGAGGGTTCATAAGGATCAGGATGCTTAACTGCCTGGAAGGCAAAACAAGATGTAATAGGATGGTCAAGTACAGGAAGGACAGCTGTGAAAGAAAAATGGTGTGTACAGAAGGCAAGGAAGCCAGAAAAGTGGAGAAAAAAATCAGTGAGAAGGTGAAAAAGAGGGGCTGAACAGCACAAAGAGGAATTGATGCCCTCAGCAAGAGGAGCTGTTTTTTGAGAAATATTTGAGATTTTCCTGCAAGAAAATGGAAGTTTTAATTCTTCTGTTTTCTGTCTTAGGCGACTTGTTTGCTTTCAAATGTTGTGTAATGGCTCTCTCTTCTATTGTATTTTAGATTATCATTGCCACCCATGTATATAATTGGCCAAAGTCATTGTAAGCTTGTATCAATCACTTGCATTGCCTATTAGTGAGGTTCCCAGTACCCAGAGGTAGTGAGATGCCCAGTAGAATCATAGGCAGGACTTCACATCCCAGGTCAAGGACTCCAGTGTCTTATCCGTAAAAAAGGACCTGCAGGGTTATCGTGAACACTGAACAAAATCCTGGAGGTAGTAGGAGCTCAATACACATCACCTGCTGTTATTATTTTTCTTTGTTATGATTTCCCCTGAAGACAGGGAACTTGAACACATTATGTCTTAAAGCCTCTGTTAGCTTCCTAAGAGTTATCAGTGATTTACATGTGATATAGGATTGCTGACTTTTCTTGGCCATTGATTTTAGGAAGATATCTTCAATATAATATCATGTTATATCCATTTTTTTAAAGTTGTACACAACAAACTATCCTAAAACTTAAAGGATTAAAATAATTTCTATTTCTTAGCTTACAGGTCTATGGAGCAGCTATTTGAGTAAGAAGTTCACTTGGGATCACTCATTTGACTCCAGTCAACTGGTGCTCAACTGGGTCCCATTGTTATCAAAGACAGACCTCTTAAAGGTCCCATCTGGGGTGCCATTTATGTTCCTGGAGACATACCCCTTAATGAGCCTGTGGGTTCTTGCCTAATATTCAGAGAAGAATTCTAAATACACAAGTGAACAAGGCAGCATGGTAACTTTTAAGCTTTTTATTTAATGAGAGAAATGCATAGGAGAGTGAGGGCTGTATCTAAAAGAGAGAGAAATCTGGATTCATACTGAGCACCAGGAGCAGCCATGTGGAGGAGATGCAGGCCACAAAGCATGGGGCAGTTGGCCGGAAGCCACGTGCCCCAAAGGCATGGGGCAGCAAGGGGATCCAGGGCAAAAGGAAAAATGGCCAAAAAGGGCTGGGCCCACCATGTTCCAGTCCTTTAATCCATTTCCAAAGGGGAGTAGTTAATTAACCTGATTGGCAGGTGGGCACACAGGTGTGGTCACATAGGAGCATGAGGTCACACAGGGGCGTGGTGAAGGCGTGGCCTTCCAGCTCACAGACCTAATCAATTTTATCTGGCAAGCCTGCATACAATACCATGATCTAAGACGGCTTCACCCACAAATCTGAAAATGTGATATCTCTCAGCTGATGAGTCTGCCTCCCTATGTGATCTTGATAATAGAAGACTCCTGCGATGTCCTAAATCAAGTTGCAGGCTGGAGGATGGGAGGAATAGATAAGAGGAATTATACCAAACTGGCAGCTTTGGGCTAAACCAAGAAAGGCAAGACCAAAAACCCTCCGCCTCCCTGTCTGTGTGTCAGTGTGACATCCTGCATACAGAAGGAAGCAGCCTTCTTCTCCTCTCATGCTATTCTCCTGTCGCAGGACTGCCCATCATTCTGCAGCCCTGCCCCCTCACATCTATATAGCCATTGTAGGGCCAATGGCAGCAACTTGTGCTATCTTCTCCCCAGATTTTTATTAGGCAATATGCCATGTGGCTGGCAGCTAGCGAATTTGTCCCAGGACCAGTCCTTTCCTTTTAGCTAGTATGTGTAACTGCTGCATAGAACCCTTTGGGTTTCTGAGGTCCAAGCAAGTACAAGACCAGCCCAGATTCCAGGAGAGAGGAAATGTTGCAGCCTCTCTGCACAGGAGAGTCCCTTGGGGGAGAAAAGGAATTGTAGAGGCCTCTTCACAGTCTGCCACATCCACTAGCTCTCGGTTACAAGTGGGAAAATAAAGCCAAGAGAGTTAAATATTTGGCCAAGACAGTCCAGCTAGAACCAGCCCCTCCTCCTGTGCTTTTTTCCTATCTGATAGTAACTCAAGAATGGGTCAGGATTTGATTAAAAGGGAGCAGATAAGTGGTGCTCAAAAAGAGGAGATAAGAGACAGCTATCATTTACTAAAGGCATTCTAGATGGATAGTGCATAATTAATTAGTCATGAAAATAAAGGTAAGGACAAAGACTTGCTCAGAATAAAGACAAAGAAAGGTGACTAGCAAAGGTCAGCAAAGGTGCAACAGGAGAAGATTGGGAAGGGGGGAGGATGGGATCTGTAGCTCAAGATTGGAAAAGAAAAGTCCATTGAACTCAGAGGACGGGTGTGTTTAGGAAGAGCTAGATTGGAATCCACAGTGAGATTCTTGTGAATGAAGAACGGACACTGGGACTTGGAGCAGATGGCTGGGTCTATGGCCTGGTAAGAAGAGACCCGATTTCATCCAGTCAAGTTGACCATCCCAGGGGTAAAACAAATTAGAAGTGTAGACAACAGTCCCTTGTGATATGTTGAGTCAAGCTGGGCTAATTAAGCAGACTGCGCTGTGTACTGGTAATTTACCTGTGTGTATGTCATTCTTAACCCTGAGGTTCTTCTCATTGGCTTCAAGTGGACTGTGCACTCTACTGGCTGGCTGAGTGCACCACAAACCTGTGTACACGAGGAGGAACCTCATACAGGCTGCTTGTGGACTTGGCTGAATTCCACTTACAAACAAATGTTATTTCTGTCGGCGTCTACCTGTGATAGAAAATACTGTCCTCAAGTTTCATACCCATTGCTGTGCCCTAGCTTTTATGTTCAGAATGTTTCCTTACTGGCTAATGTTGAATTTATTTGATATTTTTTAGGTAAACGAATGAGTCAAACCCACTGCTTTTTACAATTATTGTATTCTTTTCAGTACAATAAGCTCAGTCAACCATTATAAATGTGCAAACTGTACCTTATAGTACACAGGGCTCTTGGGTGTGTAAGGTGAAGAAGACAAGGTACAGAGAGTATAGATTTTTTCTTTTTCTAAAATTTTTTTTTTATTTTTGACAGGCAGAGTGGACAGTGAGAGAGACAGAGAGACAGAGAGACAGAGAGAAAGGTCTTCCTTTACTGTTAGTGAGAGTATAGATTTTTATGTCATAGTTTCTCTTCTTCAGTCACATTACTTCAAAGGCTAGAGCTATTTGTTTTTCTTCCTTAATAGTAGGAAACACAATGCCATTTTTGACTCCCTGAGCTTTGAATTCTCTTGCTCTTGACTGTATGTTTTCATCCACTTTCCTGACACTCATCCCCAGGATCATCCTTAAAATGTTTCTGCTTTAAAAGCTTCCGACTTTTTCAGAATCTTGTTCTCTGCATGTATCTGCCTGTCACTGCTATCCAAATTTCATTTCTCATTGCCTTCAAGAAGCAGAAATTAGCACAAACATCTTTCCAGATTAGTTATGTTATACCTATTTCAGCCTAAGCCAGAATGATGTTTCTGTGGCCCAACATTCAAAATGGTATTAAAGTGGGGGCAGCACTGTGCTGAGGTGGGTTAAGTCACGGCCTATGATTGCCGGCATCCCATATGAGTGCCTGTTTGACTTCCAGCTGCTCCACTTCTAATCTGGCTCCCTGCTTAATGCACCTGGGAAAGTAGCCGAAAATGGCACAAGTGCTTGGGCCCCTGCCACCCGTGTGTGAGACCCAGATGAAGCTCCTGGCTCCTGGCTTCAGCCTGGCCCAGTCCCTTGCAGCCATTTGGAGACTGAACCAGCAGATGGAAGATCTCTCTCTCTCTCTCTCTCTCTCTCTCTCTCTGTCTCTGTCTTTCTCTTTCTCTCTGTCGCTTTGCCTTGCAAATAAATAAATAAATCTTTTTTTAAAATCTTATAAAAATGAAAGTCAAAAACCTGAGTGGAATATTTAAAACAGATAAAATTAAGAATTGCTGCTTTGGGGTTGGCGCTGTGGTGCACCAGGTTAAAGCCCCAGCCTGCAGCGCCGGCCCCCTAGCCTGGCTCTTGACTACAGCTTCCCCCCAATGCAGAGCCTGGGAGGCAGCAGTGACGGTTCAAGTAACTGAACCATCACTGTAGCTGATTCAAGTAGCTGATTCCCAGCTACTGCCTCTGGCCCTAGCTCAACCCCAGATGTTGCAAACATTTGGGGAGTGAACCAGCAAATAGGAGTGTAACTCACATGCTCTCTTAAATAAATAAGTTAAAAAAAAAATTTAAAGAAAGAAAACCCAGGGCCACAGTATGTGGATTCTATCTTCTACTCTAGAACTTTATCTTATATATCTTATATATATTTGGATCTTTCATGATGACTTGAACTGTCTTTATTTAAACATTACTTAAATATGTGTTAGACATAAGCTTCTAACTCACATAGCTTTATTAAGCTATATGAATAATTTTTCACAATTTAAGAAATAAAAAGAAAACTAAAAGAACTAAAAATGAGTTTGAAATGATTTATGTTTATCATATTTGTGGTATATACATTTTAAAATAGATTTGAGGGGCCGGCGCTGTGACGCAGTGGGTTAAAACCTTGGCCTGAAGCACCGGCATCCCATATGGGATACTGGTTCTAGTCCTGGCTGCTCCTCTTCTGATCCAGCTCTCCGCTATTGCCTGGGATAGCAGTAGAGGATGGCCCAAGTCCTTGGGCCCCTTCACCCACAAGGGAGACCCAGAAGAAGCTCCTGGTTTCAGATCAGCTCAGCTCTGGCCATTGCAGTCATCTGGGGAGTGAACCACTGGATGGAAGACCTTGTCTCTCTCTGGTTCTACCTCTCTCTGTAACTCTTTCAAATAAGTAAAATAATTCTTTAAAAAAAATTGCTGCTTTTTATTAAACATGCTGTGCTGCAATTAAAAAGTCTGGCACTGATTCACAAATTGACAAAGCATATGGTTGCCAAAGCACAAAATATAATTACTAAACAGACATATGGGAAAGTGTTTAAACCTCACTACTTATCGAAGAACTACAGTGTGTTTTATTAAACAAAGAAAAGAAAAGGCTTTTTCAAAGAAAAACAATTACTGACAATAATAAACACTGTAGCATTAAAATATTACTCAAGGAAAATAAAAATGCATAGTTTTCTAAGAAGGCCTCGTGGTAGTCTTGCATATTGCTAGCATGAGTGATCTTAGTACAGCCATTTTAGAAAAGCATTTTGGTAGCATGTATAGAGAATCATAAAAATGATTTAACTGTTTTGCCCAATTGTTCTATACCAATGCTGTCAGAAAATGCACAATGATGTGCATTGCAGCAGTATTTATTAGGGAAAATCTCAATGTGTTGCATCAGGAGGAAAGTAAATAAATTATGGAAAACATGTTAGCTTGAATCTTATGTAAGTAGTTAGTGATTGCACTGAAAATGAATAGTATCAAAGGTGATTTTGATAAAGTGTTAAGCTTTTGAAATTATATACATATGAACTCTATGAATGGCATTTTCAAAATGAATGGTCTCTTTTTAAACATTTTAAAAATATATTTTCATTTTATTTGAAAGGCAGAGAAGCAGATAGCCATAGAGACAGAGATGTCCCATCCACTAGTTTACTTCCCAAATGCCCACAATAGCTGGGGCTGGGACAGGCCAAAGCCGAGAGCCTGGAACTCAATCTGGGTCTCCCATGTGGGTGGCAGGTACCCAGTACTTGAGCCATCACCTGCTGCCTCCCAAGGTGCACCTTAGCAGGAAGCTGGGATAGGAAGAGGATCCGGGACTGGAACCCAAACTCTCTGCTATGGGATACAGGCGTCCCAAGCAGGGTCTTGACTGCTGCAGCAAATACTCTCCCCTATGAATGGCATTATCTACGCACATAGAAAATCAGAAATCTGCTGTCTTCCTTGATACATGTGACAAGCTCCTAACCCTGCAAAGTCACTCCATCACTTGGTGGATGCTTGACGGTCAGTTTTACTCCCTGTGTCTCTCTGAACACTCTGCTTTCCTTGGCTTCACCACTTCCGTCCTGGTCCAAGCAAACTCCTCTACCTCCCACAAATATTCTGACCTTCTCCTGGCCCTCAGTGGAGTCTACTCTCCACCTACAGCTAGGATGCGCTTTTAAAGATGCAAATCCTATGTGTCATGCTCCCTGCTAAACCATCAGCACTTTTTCACTGCTCCAGGACCAAGGGCTGTTGGCTTAACCCAGCTCCTAACTCTGGGTAGCCCAGCAGCTGCCTCTCTCCTCTCCTGTTTGTCCTCCTTTCCTGCCCTCTACTCTGGCCAGTAGTGTCTCATTTCAGTTCCTGGCTTCTTTTGTCGAGGCACTTGTTGCTCTACAGCTGTCCCTCGTTTGCCTAGAAAGCTCTCTCTAGGCAGCTCCCCCTGCCTACTTCCAGCATCTTCACTCTTCACCCTTCCAGTCCTACATTATCTGTTCAGGGAAGTCTTTGCTACTGCCTCGGACCAGTCCCCTTGTCCGTGCTCTCACAGCACCAGTTACACTTTTATTGTTTGCTCCTCCCTGCCCCTCTCCCCTACTCCCACTACAGCAGAATTTAAATTCCACGAGGGCAGGGACTTGATTTGTTCACTACTCTTTCCCAGGGTTCAAATGTGTGTTGAATGACTAAATCAAACTTAGCACTGTTTGCTCCATTCCATCTCTCCCCGTTAAACTGTGAACTCTCCAAGCGAGAGCCATATCTGCTCTGGTTTCCCTTATATCCCACCACCTGCACCATAGGAAACCTTCCACAAGTGAATATGGGAAAAGGTTTATCCCACCTACGTGAAAAATACACAGGAACAGTCTCGGCAAAAAGGCAATCGTGGTTGTGATAGGATTGTAAAAATATGGCTGCTTTTTCTCCCTCTATCTCCAAAAATAGGTAATGGAAAATGACAATATAAACAAAAATCCACAATTAAGCCAAAAGAAACAATAACCAGGCATGTTCTACTTGCTGAATATACATAATCAAAAAGCTAAACATAGAAATGACACATAATTATTCTATTCTGAAAGACCAGCTGTTTTCCCTTTTTTCCCTCCTGTGTCCAAATGGTTGCATCACTTCTACATAGCAGTAAGCATAGATAAAATACTGTATTTTGTTTTTCCTACTTTGTATTGTATCATAAGCCTTACCCCAGGATTCTACATTGCCTGCATAATTACAGTTTAGCAACCACATTATGTTCAGTTAAATTAATGTGCTTGGGGTGGGGTTATTGGTTGAAAATATATTTCCTACAATAGAATTCAAAGTGTTTGAGTTGTCACAGGGGAATACAGATTTATGACTTCATTGACCACAAGATGGAAAAGAAACAGGCAGTGGCGAGGTCTGTGTACAAGCATGGAATGGGTGCTTGAGTTAGGATTACATGAACTGTGGTTATTTTTCAAAGAGAGTCACTGTTACATCAAGCCTCTAGGGAAAATGGATAGGTTATGTTTATAGAGAGTGTTCCTAAGTCAGGTAGGTGGCCTGACTCTTGAAATAAGATGTATGTGTTGAGAAGCAGAAGAGTGGTGCTGGGGTGTTCTCAGGAAGTGAAGGTTGTGTACTAACCTGAACATTAGTAAGCAAGTGTGAATGAATTGGGGCAGCCAGTGTTGATCAGAAGCAGATTTCTGGGGTCTCTTAGTGTGTTCTGTCAGTAAGGGAAGCAGCAACTGTGACAGGAGTGACCTGGTGTCACAGGTGACCAAAGAGGAAGCACCAGTGCAGATTCTGTGGACTGAACGTAACGATTGCTACCTAATACTCTTCAAAATGCAAGTCTGGGCATGAGGCCCTCTGGCTTCCTTCTCAAATATTTTCATAAAACGACAGTATCATAGCCCCAAGAAGGAGCATGAGTTATAGCCACCTCAGTTCCTTGCCTTTAACTCCAAATTTGCTGTTTTGCACATTGCTCACTCACCACTGTGTTAGTAATACAAAGACCCTCACACTTGTGCTTTACAGCAAACCCTGGATCAAGGATTGCAGCTACTGGGTCCACAAACTACTTCCCAAAACATCAGAACTTCCCAAGCTCGGAACCCAATAGTGAGCTGTTTTCATCAGTGCTGTGCCAAACAGACAGCTTGGCAATCCTTGTCATCATGTTCTTCCAACTCACTTTCTCCTCCGTTTGCCTCAAGCCAGGGATGTCTTCCTCTGGATTAAGTGCCTCTCATTTCTGAAAAGTTCTAGAGTCTTCCTAAAATGCAGCAAAATAAGATGCCTAAAGATCAGTAGATCATAAAAAGCAGTGGTTTAACTAAGGACTTAGAGCAGCACTTTCATTTGAGAGATAACTAAGCAGAAAAGGGCAGGAGAAAAGAAAAAAGCAGGAATGATAGAATTAATTTCAGGTCTGGTCCTCTGAAGGGGTAGAGCATACACAGCTGTGCCCTGGGTGGCTTTTCCTGCCTGTCTGAAATCACACTGTCCCTTACTGTCCACATGCTAGCCCTGTGTCCATTCACAGGTTTTCATGTCTTCATTTTTAAAGAATTACATTATTTGGGGCCAGCGCTGTGGCATAACAGGTAAAGCCATCACCTGCAGTGCCAGAATCCCCTACGGGCACCAATTTAAGTCCCTGCTGCTCCACTTCCAATCCAGCTCCATTTTCTTGCACTTGGGAAAGCAGCAGAAGATGACCCAAGTCCCTGGGCCTTGCACCCACATGGGAGACCCAGATGAAGCTCCTGGCTCCTGGCTTTGGACTGGCACAGTTCTGGCCATAGAGGCCATTTGGGAAGTGAAGCAACAGGTGGAAGATCTCAATCTCCTCTCTCTCTCTCTCTCTCTCTCTCTCTCTCTTTCTCTTTCTCCCTCCCTCCCTCCCTCTCTCTCTGTAATTCTGTCTTTCAAATAAGTAAATAGCCGGCGCTGCAGCTCACTAGGCTAATCCTCCGCCTTGCGGCGCCGGCACACCGGGTTCTAGTCCCGGTTGGGGCGCCGGATTCTATCCCGGTTGCCCCTCTTCCAGTCCAGCTCTCTGCTATGGCCCGGGAGGGCAGTGGAGGATGGCCCAAGTGCTTGGGCCCTGCACCTGCATGGGAGACCAGGAGAAGCACCTGGCTCCTGCCATCGGATCAGCGCGGTGCGCCGGCTGCAGCGCGGCGGCCATTGAAGGGTGAACCAACGGCAAAGGGAAGACCTTTCTCTCTGTCTCTCTCTCTCTCACTATCCACTCTGCCTGTCAAAAATAAATAAATAAATAACAAATAAGTAAATAAATCTTTTTTAAAAAAAAATTTAAAAATAAAAAAAAAGAATTGCATTATCTAAGATTTAACACTGAACAATTTTCTTTTCTTTTATCTTTGACCACTGAATGACCAAGTAGGGAGTCTCTCTATTTAATTCACTGTTGAATCCCCATTGCCTACACAGGACCTCAGTAAGCATTTAATTAATTAACATTATTCAATGAACATTTCCTGGAATAATGAATGAGTGAGTAAACAGACTAGACTCTTCTAGTTTCTACAAGTCATTAAAACATCATATCACTTTATTGCATTATTAAGTTAGGTTTTAGCACATTGCTCAGCCATCAACTTGGTGATTTTGTTAATTACTGGCAAAAAAAATTAGTTGTCATCATGCTTAGAAAAATACATCCAAGAAATATATGCAGTGATGAAAAGAAAAGTCTCACAAGAGCCAATTTTTAAAGTTGACGCTGCTTCACCATTTGGTGAGGTTTAATTCTTCTCATGACTTTGCACTGGATGGGAATGAACTTGAAATCTGAAGAGTATATTGGTTTTTGTGTTTTATTTCAGCAAACTTCAGAAGACAAAGAGGGATATCAGATGGCTTCAAGGGGTGACTGGTGAATGGTTTGAAGAGATTCAAAGAAAGAAGTTTTGCAATGAAACAGATGTTAGCCAAATGTTGAAGCAACCTCTTAAATACAGGCTAAGGAAGGAAACGGCAAAAAATGGTGAGAAAAAAGCTTATTGAATTTTTTTTGTCTTTTTCTTGTGGCATAATATTATAGACAAAGGTTCCATGGATCTCTAATTTAACTAGTTCATAATTTAGGACTATTATAAGGCACAAAAGTTTTATAACACAACATACACTTTAAAAACTGAACTGACAGGGCTGACTCTGTGGCGTAATGGGTAAAGCTGCTGTCTGAAGTGCTGACATTCCGTATGGGCACTGATTAGTGTCCTGGCTGCTCCACTTCTGATCCAGCTCCCTGCTAATGGCCCAGGAAAGCAGTAGAAGATGGTCCAAGTGCTTGGGTCCCTAGACCCACGTGAGAGACTGCAAAGAAGCTCCTGGTTCCTGGCTTCAGACAGACCTAGCTCTGGCCATTGCAGCCATTTGGGGAGTGGGCCAGTGGATGGAAGACTTCTGTCTCTCTGTCTCTTCCTCTCTCTATCTGTAACTCTGCCTCTTACATAAATAAACAAATATTAAAAAAAAAAAAAGGAAACTGACATTTTAATGTTTGGAGGGAGAATATGTTTTTAGAATTGGGCAACATAGCATAGCGGTTAGGAACATAGACACCGATGTCAAGAAAGGCCTGGATTCAAATCTCTGTCTATTCATGTAAGTCTGCTCAAGTTATTTAGTCTGAATGAATTTCAATTTTATCATTTTCTTTTTTTTAAAGATTTATTTGAAAGAGTTACACAGAAAGGAGAAGCAGAGAGAGGGAGAGAGAGAGATCTTCCATCCAAAGGGTTCACTCCCCAGTCGGCCGCAACGGCTGGAGCTGTGCCGATCCGAAGCCAGGAGCCTGGAGCTTCTTCCAGGTCTCCCACGTGGGTGCAGGGACCCAAGGACTTTGGCCATCTTCTACTGCTTTGCCAAGCCACAGCAGAGAGCTGGATCGGAAGTGGAGCAGCTAAGACTTGAACCGGTGCCCATATGGGATGCCGGCACTTCAGGCCAGGGTGTTAACCTGCTGTGCCACAGCGCCGGCCCCAATTTTCTCATTTTCAAATGAGCATAATCACTACCTTATATAGTGATTGAGAATTAAATACAGTTATATGTATAAAGTATTAAGCCACAACATATTTGAATAAATGGGATGATGATGATGGAGGAGGGTTGGGGGAAGAGAGAGAGGGAGAGGGAGAGAGGGAGGGAGAGAAGAAGCTGCCACCATCTGGCTGCCTCTGGCACTTTAGTGAACTCCATAAATGAGTTCTAATAAACACCTTCTATGGATGTCCTATGTGACTACCAGCATGCCACTTAATTTCAACAATCAGTTATTTTTGTATCTATAAATGATGGTAGTAAAGGCCACTTTCATAGGACTTTTGTGACAGTGCGTTAGAAATTACAAAATGCAAAATTGGAGCAAAGTATCGTTTTTACTGATAATTGCATTGACTGCTTTTGCACATATTATTGACAAGAGTAACATTATGAAACATGCAACACAATTTCTAAATGTATAGATTGACAATATTTTGCAACTTCCATAGTGAACAAGACTGAAAAAACTCGCAGTTCAGATTTTTAGATTAATGCCATATAAACCATGGTGACTTGACTCTTACCATGAATTCTTCTAATATTTGTAGTCACCACGTCCGAAAGTGTTCTAGTACAAGGGTACTTAAAATTTTTGTGGGAAAGAAGTAAAAGATATGTTTGGGGCAAGCATTTGGCAAGGCAGTGAAGACATTTCTTAGGATGCCCACATCCCATGATGAGTGCCTGAGGTAGTGTCCTTACTCTTCTAGTTCCAGCTTCCTGCTAATCCACTCCATGGGTGGCAGCAGGTTATGGTTCAAGTAGTTGGATCCCTGCCAGCCAGGTGGGAGACCTGGATTGAGTGCCTGACTCCCAGCTTCAGCCTAGCCCAGCTCTAGTCCTTGTGGCCATTTGGGGAGTGAACAAATGGATAGAGGCTCTCTCTATCTCTTTGTCTCTATCTGTCTCTCTCTCCCCAACCCCTCACTTTCTCTGTGTCTCTCTGCCTCTCAAATAAATAAAAATTATAAAAAGTTTATTTGGATGCAAAAAAATTTAAAACCATGCATAGTTTTTTTTTTTTTTTTATAATATGTATTTTCCATGAACTTTTTGAGGACCCCTTGTATTTATTTTGAAATACTTTTTTCTTAGGATTTTATTGTTCATTTGGAAGGCAGAGTTAGACAGAGAAGGGGGGGGGGAGTCTTCCATCGTCTGGTTCACTCCCCAAATGGCTACAATGGCCAGAGTTGGGCCAGTCAGAAGCCAGAAAGCAGGAGCCTCTTCCAGGCCTCCCACAGCACTGGCCCAATGCCTGGGAATATTTTAACAATGTAAAATGTTTACAATATTTTTAGATCCTATGGAATTGCAAACATCAAGATCTAAAAACCAAGCTAATCAAAAAAACCCAACATCTGTTCCTTCTCGACCAAGCTTCAGAGCATCCTTTGCCTCCCTGTTCTCATTCAGAAAGTCCGGGAAGGAGACTTCAAAGCTTCAGTCGCTGGGACAGAAAGGGTGAGTTCAACTCAGATCATGTGACAGCTCATTCGGTATCTGATATCAGAGGCCAAAAGCCTGTTTTGTGTTCAGAATGTTTAATGTTTGTTCATAGAATTTCAATTCAGGTAGTAACAAAAGAAAAAGGATTTAGCTCACAGAGTGACAAAGTTCCCGGGAACTTGCAACTGGCTCCCCTAAAACCCTACTTCCAGAGGTCCCTGGTAGTGCACTTGATGAGTGATGGGATAAAAGCTGGGAAATAGCTCCTGACCATTTTCCCACTGCTCATGTTTAAATCCGAGTGACTCCTTCTTTGGGGAATATGTGTGTCCATGGCCTCAGGAGAATCGGGGTATAAAGACTCCATGAGAATCAATAGAAGATGAGCCAAAAGAATGGAGGAAAAAGAATTCTAAAACCAAGAGGGCAATGAGTTCCTATTATGAGAAACATTGAGAGCAGCCGTTGCCACGTGGTTACCCTGAATTTACAGGTAAGATGCAGGAGGGAAGCTCCTGGAGCTGTGGAGGCATAGCTCCCAGGGGTCTCCAGCTTGGAACTGTATAAATCAGTTCATCTTGACTCATGATGTTGTTGGGTTGTTTTGTGAAAAACAAAGCATAGCAAGACTACACTAATGTGCAGCTGAGCTGACTGCCAAATATTTTTGGCACCTCTTCCCGGTTGCAAAGCTCCCCACCCTCTTAAGGTGTTGCCTTGGCACGTGATGTGTTCCGGGTGCCGTCAAACCATTAACAGAGCGTTGCTGCACTAAATGGGTGTTGGAGGTCACTGTCGCTGAAAAACAAGAGGCTGCAGCTGGTGGAGCAGGTGAGGAGGCTCCTGGGCTTAGCAGAGCGCCGTGCTCCACTCCTGGTAGATGGAAGGATTTTTACTTCCAGCTTTCACCCGAGGCTGTGTTTTGCCTGATAAAATCATGAAGAGCTGAAGAAAATGTAGATTTATGTGCCTGTCTCTACCAGAGTCATTTGCCAACAAAAATTCTCTGATTAGGTAAGTTGCTTTTCTTTTTGTGAAAATGTTTGCAGCACTAGTAATTCTCTTACTTGGGGGATTTAAGATTGAGGACTTAATGTACAGGAAGGATTTCTTTTAAGGAGGAAAGAAATCTCCCCAGTGTGTGGTATAACTAGAATTTGTGATATAATTTATATTGTAAATTATTTCCTTTAAGGCAGAGGTTTATATCGCGGAACAATCTGACATTGTTAAACTGGGAAAAGTTGAGGAACCTGTTAAATCTATGGACAAGTTATTTCCAATCTCATATTTCAAGTTGCTATAAAAGTGGGTCAAAGAAGATAAAAGGTCTATAATATCCATTCTCAGTATCATGTGTTTTGATTATACACATGAAAAGAAAAAAAGAAATTGGGGAAAACTCTACCTGGCATATGTCCTGCTTAGATACCAAAATGACATGTAGCTTGTTTTTAATCAGGTGAACTGAAATATGTAACACAAAGTGCAGAAATCAAATTTAATCATAAAGTGTGTGTGTGGGTATGTATGTTCGTATGTGTAGCAATTTTCAAAAATGTTCACCTTTCATTTCATTTTAGCTTCAAAACATAAGAGAACATGTAACATTTATTTTAACTTTACCATGGCTGTTGATAAATATTTGTTAATTCTATTTGTGTAGAATATAATGACAGCACTGTTTTTGGCTCTTAAGAGACATCAAAAGATAAAATGTCACAACATGTCCTTTTATTTTTAAATGTGAATGCGACATTTGGACGTAAATCCTGCATGTGGGAGAAGTATTTAAGGGCAGTGCTGCCCTGTGGCAGGTAATGTTACAATCATGCAGGCTGAGGGGCTCTTTATCTCAGGTAGCACCCACCTTTCTTTGGCAGCTCTGATCTTCCAGCCTTCAAAGTCCATTCTGTGTTCCAGGAGCTCCTCCTTGCCGGTGAGCACACTGGGAGGGACTGAGCAAGGGCCTGGGAGGCACAAGATGACTGTGCCGGGCAGCAGTCAGGTTTCTACTTGCTGCAGCTATGGAGGGCTTGACTGTGTCACGCTGGGTGCGCTGGAGAACAGGTCAGCAGAACAGTGTAGAGAATCTTGCAAATCAGAGAAAACAATCAACTCCTCTATGCAAATAACAGCCTTCTGTTCAGCCTTCTGTTCACTTGACTATCAGAGAAAATGTTTTGCCTCTTTTGTAGGTTTTGGGTTTAACTGAGAAATGACACTGAAAAAAACGGTCTTAATTATTTTACCAGATATACATCTTCACTTTAAAGCCCAGCTGATAAAAGCATTTGGTAGAACTTCTTGATGCTCCAATTTTCTAAGATCAGTGAATTAAAATGCCATGAGAAGACAGCAACCTCATGAATTTATAAAAAGGCAGAAGGGTTTACCATTTCTGCTTAAAATAGGATATATTCTTCTTCACATGCTTATAAACTTTCCAAATTATACCATTATGATTCTTTTAAAAGATTTATTTATTTATTTATTTATTTGAAAGTCAGAGTTATGGAGAAAGAGGGAGAAACAGAGAGACAGAGAGATCTTCCATCTGCTGGTTCACCCCCTTGATGGCTTTAATGACCAGGGGTGGGCCAGACTGTAACCAGGAGTCAAGAACTTCATCTGGGTCTTCCAAGGGGTGGCAGGGACCCAAGTAGTTGGGCCATCTTCCTCTGCTTTTCCCAGGCCATTAGCAGGGAGCTGGATAGGAAGTGGAGCAGCCAGGATGTGAACTGGTGCCCACATGGGATACTGGTGTTGCAGGAGGTGCTTTACCCACTATGCCACTACACCAGCCCTACTACTGTGACTTAATCCTGTTTTTTTTTTTTTTAAACCTTTCTCTTTTTTTATTTTATTTTTTTATTTTTTGACAGACAAGAGTGGATAGTGAGAGAGAGAGACAGAGAGAAAGGTCTTCCTTTTTGCCGTTGGTTCACCCTCCAATGGCCGCTGCGGCCGGCGCATCTCGCTGATCCGAAGCCAGGAGCCAGGTGCTTCTCCTGGTCTCCCATGCAGGTGCAGGGCCCAAGCACTTGGGCCATCCTCCACTGCCTTCCCAGGCCATAGCAGAGAGCTGGCCCGGAAGAGGGGCAACCGGGATAGAACCCAGCACCCCAAGCAGGACTAGAACCCGGTGTGCCTGCGCCGAAAGGCGGAGGATTAGCCTGTTAAGCCACGGCGCCGGCCATTAATCCTGTTTTTAAATGATTGATCTGACCCCAACCGCAGGAAAAAATAAAAAATATTTTCTGTTTGTGTTTGAATTTATTTGTTGCTAACCAATAAATACAAGAAAAGGAAGCATAGACTGCATTAAGCTTTCAAAACCCCCACATTTTTCTGTAAGTGCTGTTTCCTATCTTGTAATGGGATGTCCAATGCTTGTGAGATATGGTCCTCAGCCCCCACCACAGAATTTCAGTGACTCCATTGTCTTACAAATTCCTTCCACATAGTTCAGTAAGTATCCAGCAATGTATGTCTTGAACTTAATGTGCAGCTGTTCCTTTCTTGTCCCAGACCCCTAGTTAGCCCAGTGATCCTTCCTCACCACGAACAATGATGTGCTTTGCTGTTTCATGCTTATGCTCTCATAGGGTCTTTTACTCTCCCATCCACACACCTTCTCTTTAAAACAATGCAGTTATGGGCTGGCGCTGTGGTATAGCAGGTAAAGCCTCCGCGTGCAATGCTGGCATCCCATATGGGCGCCGGTTCAAGACCTCGCTGCTCCACTTCCAATCCAGCTCTCTGCTGTAGCCTGGGAAAGCAATAGAAGATGGCCCAAATCCTTGGGCCCTTGCACCCAAGTGGGAGACCCAGAGGAAGCTCTTGGCTCCCAGAGCTGGATCAGCCCAGCTCCGGCCATTTTTGCAGCCATTTGGGGAGTGAATCAGCAAATGGAAGACCTCTCTCTCTCTGTCTCTGCTTCTGTAATTCTGACTTTCAAATAAATAAATCTTAAAAAAAAGAAGTGCAACTGCCTGCTACCAGTTTGCTATCACGATTTTAGGGATGTAGATTTTTTTCCCCCTTACTCTTTTCCTTGTGGTAGTCCCAAGGACTATGGCAAAATGAAGTACAAAGGGAATAGTCCTTAAGGCTCAGGAATAGCACGTACAGTTAAACTTAAAGTCACCTCTTTCCTATGAGAATTATCACAGGGCTTTGCGTGTGGTGACTGCACACAGAGTTGAGAGTAGAGTGACATGGCTATCTTGGAGTGAGTGTTTGTGTACCCAGTACTCTGTTCTTGTAGGATGCTTTCCCATTCCGATGCAAAGAGCTGTGGTGGATCCACCTAGCTGCTCTTCAGACATGCCCATATTTGCCTGATCCATAGGGCGTTCACAGCTTAGGCTGTCCAGCTGCAACTTCTCTTACATAAGCAAAAAGTCAAATACTATTTTGGAAATTTAAAAAGGCAGATTGGTTTTTTTTTTTTTCCTGGCACTTGTGTTTCTCTCTCTCTCTCTTTCCTTCTTCTGTTTCCTTTTCCTGTTTTCTGATTGACTGCCTATGTTTGGGTCAGAAGATGCAAGAATCTGAGACACCTAGAACTGAAAGAAAGGTCAGAGTAAGCAAGATCTTTCTTTTGTAAATTCCTTCAGTGATCCCAAGTGTGGTGTCCACAGTTAAGCAGCAGGAGGGAGAAGTGAGTGAATAGGGTGTGGTTTGGAGTTTCACCCTGGGTGGCCAGTGATTTGCTTTCCAGTTGATCTAGTTGAGCATTACTAGGCTCTCATCAGCAAATTTTAAATAATGAAAGATAATCTGGCTCCAACCTTGGGATTCTGATTCAGAAAGCATGAAGTAGGGCCCAGGAAGTTTTGCTTGTTTGTTTTTAATTTCTAGGACATTTGGATGCTCACTTAGGTTTGGGAACCACTTTAGCTGAGTTTATTCCTACTATGATAAGAGCCAACATGAGGGACAATAACCAAGTGATAGTTTCTGTTTCACGTATTTATAAAGCTTTTATCAAAGTACTACTCTGAGTCAGATACAGTTTTAGTGCTGGAGATAAAATAGTGAAATTAAAGCAAAGCACCTGCCTGGAGAATTTTATAGCCTAGTAGGGAATAGAAGATTCCTGCATGCAGTCAGGCAAGAGGTAGAACACAGAACTCTAGGGAGTGCCAGTTGCATCATGATCATAATAGATTTGTACATGGATTATGGTAATTTCCTGCAAATGGCCATCAGGCATCTTGAGGAGGGGGTGTCCTGTAGAATTCAACTGGAATTTGAAGGGGTGCCCTGTAGCATTCAATTGGTGGCAAGCTGCCACCTGGGTAATAGGCAGACACGATAATTGTGTTATAACATGGTCCGTGCTGTGGTGATACACAATGTCTTGCCAGGGGAACAGACAGGAGAACTTCACTCAGACTAGAGAATCCAGAAGGCTTCCTGGAAGAGGAGAGCCAGTGTTTGAGGGATAAACAAGATTAAACTAGGCAATTAAGAGTCCAGAGGCTACACGAAGCAAAAGCAATGACGCAACAAAGGTTAAGACTGGAGAGAGCAGGCATTCACTTAGGTCATTGAGGTTCAATGACGCAGTATAGGTGAGGACTGATAAGAGAAGGGCTGGAGAGCTTGGCAGAAGCCAGAACACAGGGACCTTATCCATGCAATGCAAAACTATAGAGAGTGGGCTTGATCCTATAGGCAGTACGAAGGCACTAGTCATTTCTAAAGTTATACAATTCTTTTCCTAATTATCTATATGTAACAGAAAAAATCACCCACAACCTGCTGACCTGGATAAACATTGACATTTTTGTGTATTTCAGCAATTGTGCATTTGTACATATTTCCTTTTTTAAAAACTTTTATTTAATAAATATAAATTTCAAAAGTATAACTTTTGGATTATAGCGGTTTTCTCCTACATAACCATCCTCCCACCCACAAACCATTCCATCTCCTACTCCCTCTCCCATCCCATTCTTCATTGATTCATTTTTAATTATCTTTATATACAGAAGATCAACTTAGTATATACTAAGTAAAGATTTCAACAGTTTGCACCCACATAGACACACAAAGTATAAAGTACTATTTCAATACTAGTTTTACCTTTAATTCATATAGTTGTATGTGTTTCCTCCATTAAAGCTTTTTTTTTTTTTTTGGATAGGTAGAGTTAGTGAGAGACAGAGACAGAGAGAAAGGTCTTCCTTCCGTTGGTTCACCCCCGAAATGGCCGCCACGGCCAGCACACTGCACTGATCCGATGGCAGGAGCCAGGTGCTTCTCCTGGTCTCCCATGTGGGTGCAGGGCCCAAGCACTTGGGCCATCCTCCACTGCCTTCCCAGACCACAGCAGAGAAGAGGGGCAACCGGAGCAGAATCTGGTGCCCTGACCGGGACTAGAACCCGGGGTGCCGGTGCTGCAGGCAGAGGATTAGCCAAGTGAGCCAAGGCGCCGGCCCATTAAAGCTTTTTAAACAGAGAAATGACGTAAACAGTTTGTCAGTTTAGAAAGATCACTTGAAACTCAGTGATTTTCAGCAACAGCAATTTTGTTCCCCACCGGTGTTTGACAATATTTGCAAACGCCGTGGCTTTTCACAACTGAAGGGAGAGGACGTAATTGGCATCTAGTGAGCAGAGGCCAGGCGTGCAGCTAATGAGAGTGCAGTACAGTTAACTGACCATCGCAACAGAGAAACCGGACTGCCAAGGCTGAGAAACTGCGTCTGCTGTAGCACAAGGAATAGATTTGAGGGGACAAAACTGGAGTTGGAGACCAGGCAAGAGACTGTTAAGATCATGTTGGTCTACCAGGGGTAGAAGACTCATTTTCTGCCAAGGGCCATTTTGATACTTATAACATTATTCACGTGCCATACAAAATAAGCTACTTAAAAATTAGCCTGCTATAGATTTATTGAATTTTGAGTACTGCCTGTAGTTACCTGGGCAGGACCAGACTAAATGATTTTGTGGGTCTTGTGTGGCTTGCTGGCTGGACATGTCTCACCCCTGAAAAGTAGACGCAATGAAGAAGGCAAAAAACTTGTGCAAGATTTAGAATGGGGACTCATGAGAACCTAGAAATTGGATGTGGGGGGTGAGGAAAGAGGAGGAGAGACGAACTTTCCACTCTGACATGCAGAATTAAGCAGACAGTTGTGAAGAATAGAAAAGGAAGAGCAGATGTGGTGAGGATAAAAACGAATGTATTAGTTCACTCAATTCCATGAACACTGCTTAGAGAATACCATGTGCAGCCCTATGTGTTTGTTTATTCAACAAAAACTGCTTGGAAAACACCATTTGGGACACAAGGACAAAACAGCTCTTGCCTTCACAGGCATTGGTCTTGTGAGGACAACAAAAAGGAAATAGAGAAACAGAAGAATAATGCTAAGATGGAGACGATCTGTATGCTGTGGGAGCATGTATGAGGGGTACGGATCTTATACTAAGTCCCGGGAGGTCTCCTGGGAAAGATGACATAATGATTCTTTAAGTATGAGATAGTCTTCCAGAGAAGAGGTAGCAGGAAATTGTTTCAGGCCACGTGACAATATGTGCAAAGGCTCAGAGTCTATCAAGACCCTGTAGCACAAGGATTGTAGGAAGGTGAGTTATGAGCCTGGAAAGCATACAGGGATCATGTCAGGCCTTCTGAATGCAGACAAGAGTTCCAACTTTCCCCTGAAAGCAAGTGGAAGTCTTTAGAAATGTGACATCATTCAGTTTCTACTGATCATTCTGGCTAAAGTCTGGAGAATGGATTGGATCGGGGAAAAACATGGAGAAAGAAGGATAGGTATTTGTTGATTGGTTGGCTAGGAAGGAGTGAAATGGAAGGAAAGTGTGAAGTTTTGGTTGGATGCGTACTGTCCAAACTGCCTTTGGCTACCCAGATGGAGCTCCTCAGAGGGGAAAGTGCACCTCACCAATACCTGCAGGAATATAATCCAGGATTCTGGTTAGAAAATGGCTATTCTTGAGCCCCACCCTTCCCTTGGATGAGAATTTCTGAATGGTGTCTACAAAGGCATGGGAAGAAAAGAGAATTGTGGAGCTACCATGAATTTGATGAGCCTAGAAGACAGGTACTTAAGGAGGAGTAGGGTGTCGGGAGATGAGGCTTGAAGGGTGAGGATTGTCTGGCAGGTTCACCAGAAAGAGGTCTGCATCATGTGAATATTTTGGACAGTACTTTGTGAGATTTTTAGATAGTGGGTTCATGAGATCAAATTTGCATTTTAGTCAGAGCTTTCTATTGGTGGTATGGAGAATGGAAGAGAATCCAGAAGAAAAAATTGTGAAAGTTTAACATTAGGCTGAATGATTGAAGAGTGGGGATATCTCTAAGACATGTCATTGGAAGGACTTGGGGATAAATGCAGAAGATGCGGTATCCTGGTATCCCATGAAATGGCCATGGCCAGAGAGGGCTTGCACCAGCAAGGGTTACAGGATGCTACTGTTGGTTTAATTCAGTCTACAAGGGAAGCCATTCCCATTAGAAACAAATTAGCTGGTGGGAATGAATTCAAAGACTCTTGACCTTTAGGGCAGCTGAGTCCCATCGCCTCCTGCCTGAGTCCACAGTGGCACACACAACTGTGCACACTCACAGGTACACACCCTTGCACGTGGTGGCACTCTGTCTTGAATACGCGCCAGGCGTCCTCTGGTTTGTTAGTCACATCTTCCACCCATCTGTCCTGTTGCACTCACTCCTAATCAGCTGAGGAGCTTGGTGAGCTGGTGAGTGTTGGGCTATGGGGAGGTGCTATGAAGGTTGCAGCACAACAGGATTCTGGAAAGAACCTTCACAGCCTGGCATGCACTCTTAGCTCCGGGCAAATTGAACTGCTTGCCTCCCTTGTAGCAGCTCCCTCTCCAAGCTTTTGCTCATATTGTTCTTTAGCCTCTTGTACAGTCCCACTGCCATCCTCCTGCTTTCTCCTTCCCTGTTCATCTCCAATAAGTGCTTTTAGCCCCTTTGCATTTTCAGTGCATTTTGCATATATCCTTTTTATTGTCTTTATCAAGTCTTATATTTAAGTTCTTTGGCTTTCTATGTGTCTAATCTTTTTTTTTTTTTTAAGATATATTTATTTATTTCAAAGGCAGAGTTAGGGAGAGAGAGGAGGGAGAGAGAGAGAGAGAGAGAGATCTTCCATCCACTGGTTCACTCCTCAAATGGCGACAATAGCTGTTGACAGGCCAGGCTGTCCAAACCAGGAGCTTGGACTTGAACCAGAACTCTTATGAGATGCTGGAACTTCAGGCAGCAGCTTAACCTGCTGCACCACAATGCCGCCCCCTTTTCTACAGTGAAAAATTCTCAGAGAGAGGCCAGCATTGTGGCATAGTGGGTTAGGCTACTGCCTGCAATGTTGGTCTCCCATGTGAGTGCCAGATTGAGTCCCTGCTGTTCCACTTCCAATCCAGCTCCCTGCTAATGCACCTAGGGAAGCAGCAAAAGAAGGCCAAAGTCCTTTGGCCTCTGCCACCCACATGGGAGATCCAGATGAAACTCCTGGGGCCTGGCTTTGGCCTGGCCCAGCCCTGGTAGTTGCAGCCATTTGGGGAGTGAACCAGCAGATGGAAAGTCTCTCTCTGTCTCTCCCTCTCTCTCTGGAATTCTGCCTTTCAATAAATAAATAAATAAATCTCAAAACAAGTAAAAAACTAAAAACCTTCCAGAAAACAGCATCCCTACCTCAGTCATATTTGTTTTCTCCAAAAAGTTCAAAATAATACATTGCATGTAGGCAGAATGTGGGCTCAATAAATGTGTACATAAAGAAGGAATAAAAGTAAAAGTTGGCCGGCGCCGTGGCTTAACAGGCTAATCCTCCATCTTGCGGCGCCGGCACACCAGGTTATAGTCCTGGTTGGGGCGCCGGATTCTATCCCGGTTACCCCTCTTCCAGGCCAACTCTCTGCTATGGCCCGGGAAGGCAGTGGAGGATGACCCAAGTCCTTGGGCCCTGCACCCGCATGGGAGACCAGGAGAAGCACCTGGCTCCTGGCTTCGGATCAGCACAATGCGCTGGCTGCAGCGGCCATTGGAGGGTGAACCAACGGCAAAAAGGAAGACCTTTCTCTCTGCCTCTCTCTCACTATCCACTCTGCATGTCAAAAAAAATAAAAAATAAAAAATAAAAAAAAATAAAGCATGTCTATGTGCATATAAAATTAACTGTTAAAAAAAAAAAGTAAAAGTAACTCTAATCTAGAAATCTGGAGTCCAGTGTGCGCCAAAATCTGACACTTTTTGAGTGCTCACAGGACACCACAAGTAGAACATTCAGCACATGACCTCATGTGACAGGTCATGTCATATCATAGCAGCACTAAAAATATTACCCTCGAGCTATGTGTGAAATGTATAAGCAAAGTAGATGAATTTCATGGTTAGACTTGAGTCCCATCCCTAAGATATCTCATTATGTGTATGCAAATATTCTAAAGTCCAAAAAATTGAAATCTTAAACACTTCTGGTTTCAAGCATTTTGGCTCAATAATATTCAGCCCGTATTTAACTCATAGCTGTTATTAGTAGAGGTAATATTTTGGAGTGATATGAAGAAATCCATCATATTAATTTCAATTTCTGTTTGGAATTTGCAGTAAACTGTAAAATAAAAATGAGGTTTTTTTGTTGTTTTTTTATTTTTTTAAATTTTATTTAAGGTATACAAGTCTTATGTATTTCATATATACATATTTAGGAACATGGTGATACTTCCCCCCACCATCGTTTCCATTCATGCTCCAACCCCTCCTCCTCCCTCTCACATTCCCACTCTTTATTATTATTATTATTTTTTTTTTTGACAGGCAGAGTTAGACAGTGAGAGAGAGAGAGACAGAGAGAAAGGTCTTCCTTCTGTTGGTTCACCCCCGAAATGGCCACTACGGCCAGCGCACTGCGCCAATCCAAAGCCAGGAGCCAGGTGCTTCCTCCTGGTCTCCCATGCGGGTGCAGGGCCCAAGCACTTGGGCCATCCTCCACTGCCTTCCTGGGCCACTGCAGAGAGCTGGACTGGAAGAGGAGTGACTGGGACAGAATCTGGCGCCCCAACCAGAACTAGAACCCGGGGTAACGGCACCGCACTTGGAGGATTAGCCTAGTGAGCCGCAGCACCGGCCCCCACTCTTTATTTTTACAAAGATCTGTTGATTTATAGTTAAGCCTACACTAAATAAAAGAGTTCAACAAATAGTATGAAGAGGAAAAAAAAACAAAAACACTGTTCTTCAATGGAAGAGACAAAGGCAGTAAACAATAATCGAATCTCAAAATGTCCATTTCACTCAAATACATTACAATTTAGGTACTCTATTAATGAGTTGTTTTTCAAACTACAAAATTATTTGACCTCTTAGTTTTTTAAAAAAGATTTATTTGTTTACTTATTTATATTTATTTGAAAGAGCAACAGAGAGAGGAAGAAACAGAGAGAGATCTTCCATCCAGTGGTTCACTCCCCAAATGGATGCAGTAGCCATGGCTGGGCCAGGCCAAAGCCAGGAGCCAGGAACTCCATCTGGGTCTCCCACATGGATGGCAGGGCCCAAGTATCCAGGCCAACTTCTCTGCCTTCCTAGGTGCATTAGCAGGAAGACAAATTGGAAGTAGAGCAGCCAGAGCTCAAACCAGCACACCAATATAGGATGCCAGCATTGCAAGTGGCAGCTTAACCCACTGCACCACAACACCAGCCTCCTAGATTTTATGCAGAACTTGCATGAAGCACAAAGCAATAGGAGTTTGAATGAAAGACAACACTGTACCTTGCCACTTTTGACTGATCTGAGAGTCCCAATTCACCGGACTCTAGATTCCCTTTGCTATTCTCTCGTGGAGGAGAGGGCCTGATTTTAGACAGAGCTCTGAGTCATGGTCTATAAAATCTTGATCTAACATTCAGACAGAGCATCCCTGAACGTAAGATTATAGATTTAAAAGACCAAAATCTATCTCAATTTTGGAACTAGGTCTTATAAATTTTTCACATGCTCTCTATCTCTGAATTTGAAAGTAAAATAAACAGTAAAATCATGCTTGTTCACCTCCAAAATGTTTCATCATAAGCTAATCAATCATATTTATAAAACTAAATATCCTTAAGCAATTTTAATTGGGTTTACCTTCTAAACAAACTTCTTGTAGATTGTTAAATCTGATCTTGACTTAATTGCTCTTTAAAGTAAATATAAACAGAAAATCTGTTTCTTATTTGCAAGAGTCTGTGCACCATATTGGTTAAGAGAGAAGGCCCCTGGGGCTAGGGCTGTTGTGCAGCAGGTTAAACAAAAGACTGCAATGCCAACATCCCATACAGGTGCTGATACAAGCCCTGGCTACTCCTCTTCTGGTCCAGATCCCTACTAATGCACCTGGGAAAGCCGATGATGGCCTACATGCTTGGGCCCCTGCCATCCAAGTAGGAGAACTCCAGATGGAGTTTCAGGCTCCTGACTTCAGCCTGGCCCAACCATAGCCATTGCTGCCACTTGAGGAGTGAATTAGAGGATGGAAGATTTCTCTATTTCTCTTTCCTCTCCCTCTCTCTCTGTAACTCTGCCTTTCAAATAAGCGAATGATTTAGAGAGAGAGAGAGAATCTTCCAACCACTGATTCATTCCCAAGATGGGTGACACTGCTGGGGCTGGGCCAGGCCAAAGCCAGGAGCCAGGAGCCAGGAACTTCTTCCAGGTCTCCCATGAGGGTGCAGGGACCCAAGCACTTGGGCCATCTTTTGCTGCTTTCCCAGGTGCATTAGCAGGGTGCTGGATTGGAAGTAGAGCAGCTGGATCTCGAACCGGCACCCATATGGATGTCAGCTTCACAGGTGGAGGCTTAATCCTCCATGCCACAATACTGGCCTCCAATAAATGAATCTTAAAAAAAAAAAAAAAAAAGAGGGCCGTATAATTAGAAAGAATAAGTTATGGTGGTCTGTTGCACAGTAAAGTGATGACAGATAATGATAATGTTCTGTGTATTTCAAAAAAAGCTAGAAGAAAGGATTTTAAGTGTTTTGACCACAAAGGAATGACAAATGTTTGCATGAATAGGCTTATCTTGAGTTAAGCATTGCACAAGGTATACAAGTGTGGAAATATCACTTGGAACTCCATAAAGGTGTATAATTATGTATCAATTAAAGATAAATAAATAAAAGGAAATAAAAAGAAGGAAGAGTCTGGATTCAGACAGCCTGTGCCCAACTTCTAGCCTGTAACTGTGTACCTTGGGCCATGCATTCTGACTTCTTTGTATGTGCAATCTCTTGTCTACAAAACAGAAGAATTCTATATCTCCCTCAGGAGAGTGATACATTTAAGTGAGTGAACGTGTATCTAGAGCATGAGAACAGGTACCTGACATAAACACTTAACAAATGTAATCTTTTTTGCTATGATGTTTTTATGCTAAGCTCAAATACAAATGCACCATCATATAATTTTTTTCTTGGCTACTTGACTGACAAAAATCAAATATTTATTCCAAAAAATCATAAGAAAAGGTTTCTGAAATTTTTTTCAATGATGCACTAACCAAGAAATATCCTTCTATAGTAAATTAGGAATATATCCTAAGATATTAACATGTAATGGTAAATGTGCTGATTTTTCTCCTTGTTAAAAAAAAAAAAAAAAAAAACCTAAGTTCTTCTTGAAAGAAATTATTTGAAATTCTTTCCACAGGTGCGATGACCATGTAGAACCTTCTGTCACTGGGAAGGGAACCACTGCGGTGAGTAGCCAGGAAGTTGCAGGCTATGCCAAGATACTCAGTTGATGAAATCCCAGGTTGGTGGCCACCTAAGAGTGCAGTTATGAATGCACTTAGAAGCTGAGCTTTCTCCTCCACGGTACAAAGTTTCCCAATCATGGTTGATTTCCAGTTGCTTTGTTACCACAATGCACAAACAGTAGGCTCTGCCAGGAAGGAGTAAAACCATGTCACTCCTGTGTAGCCCTAAAGGGTTGGACAAAGGACGAGGCCAGAAGCAGCTGCAACCACTTTGCAAGGCGGCGTGAGTCTAGACTGGGTGCTTTCTGAGTAGGATCATCATTTGTATTCAAAGAAGGAGCCACTGAGGGGAAAGATGTGTTTGACCAGAATATGTTCCGTGTAGAGATTGACCCAGCTTGGTATTCCAGTAAGGGCTTAAGTTTAAATTTACTAATGTGTTCACATACTTTTGAGATGGTGAAGTTGTGAGTTTTCACTTCTGCTTTTCCAGTCTTCACTTTCTATCTAGACATGCTTCTGACTTTCTGTGGAACTTGTGTGGTTTAGAGATGAAACGTAGAGTTTGGAAGGAATCTAAGAGTGCAGGAGCAGGGCAGAGGCATTTTCCTTTGCCTACAATCTTGGTTCTAGTCTCTCTCTCTCTCTCTCTTTCTCTCTCTCTCTCCCCCTGAAAGAGCATAGACTAGAATTCTGGTGAGGAGTGCATCTAAACAAGGTTCTTTATGTAAGAAACCAAAGTGAGCCTCTGGATAATGAAACTGACCTATTTCTCGCCTGTCTGTGCTTCTGCCCAACCATGACACCAGCACCCACACTGTTCCTCTTAATGGCCACTAATGGATCATCAACCGTGCTCTTCATAATGATGGTCTCATTTAACCCCTAGAGAAAATCTATGAGGTAGATACCCTTATTGTGCCTATTTTAAAGATGGATAAACTGAGGCTTAGAGCATTTAAAACCATGGACAAGTGAATACTAGTAAATGGTGGAGTCGTGATTAGAAAACTGGGGACTCTATAATTCCGCACCCAAGAGTGAATAATGTGGACATCTCATCAGCCCCAGCCCTGTTTGCGATGGACCTCAGTGGCTTGCCACTTGCACAGGTTCTCCTCTAGCCAGTGAAGACTGAAGCGGCACAGCCTCCACAGGCAGCTTTGCCAGAGGACAGAGCTTGCTGCCGGACACTTCTGTACTCTCAGGTTTCCTGGGAGAAGTGCCCAGATGACCCTCCTCTCCCACTGGGAAGCTGTGAAGTCTGAAGTAGGTGAAGAATACAAAAATCAATGCAAATGCCTAAAAATTATAAAATAGTGCTGTTTTGGCATTCTCTGGATCTGCAAATCCAGTCTATGGATTTCTCCGTATCTTTCTTTGATATTCTTGATTGCCACTTGTATTAACCATTTCACTGCTCAGAGCAAGTCCATCTAAAATGGAATAACTTTAGGGAAAACAAGTGAAACCCAAACCAGAGATTAGTATTCTCAGTTAATACCTACAAGGGTATTACAAAAAGTTCATAGAGAGGGGGAATTAAGATATGTTTACTTTGGTGCAAAATTTTTTAAATCTATGTGTTGTCTTCTAATAAAACACATTTCATTTTCTATAATTGTTTTGAAGACTTCTCTTATAAAACGTTTGGAGAGAGGTAGGTATTCTAGCCCAGGGTGTTAAGCTGCATCTCATCAAAGGTCTGGATTGAGTCCTGGTGCCTCTGCTCCTCACCCAGCTTCCTGCTAATGCATTCCAGAAGGCGGCAGAGGATGGCTCAGTGTTTGGGCTCCTGCCACCCACTGGGGAGACTCAGATGGAGTTCCTGGCTTCTGGCTCTGGCCTGGCCCAGCTCTGATTGTTGTGGACTTTGGAGCATAAATCAGCAGATGGAGAACCTCTCTCTGTCTCTGTCTCTCCTTTTCAAGTAAAATGATTTAAAAAAAATTTTTTTTTTAATAGGAGAGAGAAAATAATGAAAGTACTATCTAAAATAAGCCCCAGGGACTCCTGCCAAGATGTGAAGCAGTGAGCTTCCCATTACTTAGTTGGTGGCAGCCTGGTAGGAATGCCACAAGGGAGATCCAGGACTTTATGGAAGATTGTACTACATTATTAGATGACCTTCCATTCAGGAAAAAAAAAAAAAAAAAAACTATTATTTAAACATTTGCATAAGCTGTAAAAAAAACCAAAGAGTTTCAGAAAACAAAATTTTTAGAAGTAGAAAGAACTTAAAGATAATGTAGACCATGGTTTCTCTCAACCTCAGCACTACTGACATTGTGAGCTAGATAATTCTCAGTTGGGAGGAGCTGTCCTGTATACTGGAGTGTAGGATGTTTGGTATCTATAGATGTCTCGAGATATTGCCAAATAGTCCCTGGAGAACAAATGGCCTTCAGCTGAGAACTATCTCCTTCCAGATGCAGAATCCAAAGTCGAAGTAGTCACCATCTTTGAGAATAGGAGCTAAACTGATGACCTGGGCCACTTGACCACTCCTCATCTCTGAACAAATTCTGGCAGAGCCTACTATTTGGTGCTACTATCACAGCCCAGTGGTCCTGGGCACTCCTCCAGGATGCACTTAGCATGCTGGGCCTGTGTGAGCTCTGAGTCAGTGTCACACTCACCTGTACAGCCCCACTGCCTGACCCAACCTGAATACCCCGTAACTGAAAGAAGAAATGAATGAGTGATTTCGAGCAACAAGGTACATTGGAGGATATGACCTGTGTCAGAAAACAGACACAGAACAAATTAAGGAACACCTTGAAAAATTAATGTGTTGACTTTACTAAGGCATTTGATAACATCAGTGAGCTTAGGTTTCAGCTCCCACAGCTGTTCTGCAGGTTTGGCTGCCTTAGGTGCCTCTCAATTAAACTAAGGTTACTCTGTGACAGACGGCGTGTTTGTCTAGCCATGTCATAATTGCAGACAGTATCAGTACAGTGTCACTAGAGTGAATTGGAGCTGTGTAAAATGCCTCATTTTGCTTAGCCTGTTTTTTTTTTTTTAAACTTGTTTATGTATTTCTTTTCATCTACTTGAAAGGCAGTGAGAGAGACAGTGAGAGAGTGAGACTGAGACATCTTCCATCTGCTGGTTCACTCCCAAGTGGCTACAACAACCAGGGCTAGGACAGGCCAAAGCCAGGAGCCTGGAGCTCCATCCAGGTCTCTCCTGTGGGTGTCAGGGGCCCATGCACTTGAGCATCATCTGCTGCTTTTTAGGTTGCATTAGCAGAAAGCTGGATCAAAAGTGGAGGTACCGGGTCTGAAACCAGGCACTCCAACATGGAGTGCATGTGACCCAAGTTGAGGCTTAATGCACTGTGCCTTGATGTTTGCCCCTGCGTGGTCTATTTTATGTACTATATTTGAGAATGCAACTGAGATTTAAAAAAAAAAAAGATTTATTTATATTTGAAAGTCAGTTACACAGAGAGAGAAGGAGAGGCAGAGAGAGAGAGAGGTCTTCCATCACTTGTTCACTCCCCAGTTGGCCGCAATGCTCGGAGCTGTGCCGATCTGAAACCAGAAGCCAGGAGTTTCCTCTGGGTCTCCCACGTGAGTCCAGGGATCCAAGGACTTGGGCCATCCTCTACTGCTTTCCCAGGCCATAGCAAAGAGCTGGATCGGAAGTGGAGCAGCTGGAACTCAAACCCATGCCACTCGCAGTGCCAGCTTTACCCACTACAGCACAGCGCCAGCCCCCACAAATCTGTTTTAAGGATCCAATGAGAGAAGATATAAAAAATAAAGTACTAAAACCTGAATAAATGTGTAATTTTGTTCAAATGTAAGGAGAGCAAATGAGTACACAAAAATGTTTTAGAGAAGTCCAGAAGAGAGAAATGTTATTGTGAGAATAGGATTGGATATTAGTCGCCTCTTATATGTTAGACACCATGCTAGGTGCCAGTGATAAAAAGGCAAATACTGTTTTTTCTTTGGCATTTTAGAGGTTGGCCCACTTCAGGGACTCAATTCGTGTGTCTTTGAACCCTTGGTTTCCTAGATCAGAGAGGAGACTGAACTTTGTGGTGGGAGGAAGGGAGAAGAGTACAGTAAAGTCTCAGTGGGAAGGCAGTACCGAGCCTGACATGGAAGGCGCCGTACCGGGGTGCCTAAAATACCGTGAGAGCAACTCTGCTGGTGTTGGGCTCACAGAGATGGTGATATATAAACTGGACTTTCAAGGATGAGTTTCTGTTTTCCAGGAGAAGCAGCAGAAAAAAAGGATTTGGGGAAACTGAGTAGTGAGCTTGGAGTTCAGGACACTGGCAGGGAGATGGGAGGAAAGGCTTACATGGACATTGGAAAAGGATTTGACACAATTTTGCTGTCAAAATACAGTTGATTGGGGCCAGTACTGTGGTGCGGCAGGTTACCGTCCTGGCCTGAAGCGCCGGCATCCCATATGGTTGCTGGTTCTAGTCCCAGCTGCTCCTCTTCTGATCCAGCTCTCTGCTATGGCCTGGGAAAGCAGTAGAGGATGGCCCAAGTCCTTGGGCCCCTGCACCCACGTGGGAGACCCAGAGGAAGCTCCTGGCTCCTGGTTTCGGATCAGTGCATTCTGGCCATTGCAGCCAACTAGGGAGTGAACCATCTGATGGAAGACCTCTCTCTGCCTCTCCTCTCTCTGTGTAACTCTGACTTTCAAATAAATAAATAAATAAATAAATAAATAAAAAGGTTGATCCTCCTCCTCCAGGCTGATGGTGGGAAGCAGGCTTCACCTTTTGTGGCAACTCCACAGGCTGGAGCTTTCCTCTGAGGGGACTCTAAGGCCAGACCGAGCTCTGTCTGAAGCTCAGCGCCTGCTCCGGGCCACTTCCATTGTAAAGGAGGTGATCTGGGAGCCCACAAGTAGATGCCAGTGTAAAGAGAGGAAAGTTCAAGTTTCTTTGGGTGTTAAATGATTGAAAAACAATGACGTTTGGCGCTCTCTTCATCTCGTTTGTCTTCTCTGTGTCTACTACCGACATGCAGATTTGGAAAGAATGGATTTCTCATCACAGTTAACAGGCTGGAGAGTCATTGGGGAACAAAAGAGCACACCTTGGTGTCCTTAAGAGTGAAGAGAATGAATTTTAACTGATCTGATTTCTCAAATGATTAGCTTGGGATTTTATTACCTCCAATTAGTAGTTATGTTTTACTTCTAGTTTCTGTTTTACTTCTAGTATTTGTTAAATTATATCCAATGGTCAATACATTACCATGAGAGCATTTCCTGCTTACTAAATCTTTGTGAGTATTCAACTGTGGCTTCTCCATGGAACTGAACACCCCAAGTCAATGAAATGTGGGCAAATTTCTATAAGAAATAACTAACCTAGACCTTGAGAAAGAAAACAAGCAGGAATGAAAACACGAGTTTGTGAGGAATTCAGGGTAAAGAGGACTTGGGCTTTAGAATAGGATAGACTCATGATAGAGAAAGTAAAAAGTTGGAGCTTTCAAAAGGTTATTTAAATAAGATTGGAGTTGGTGAACTCAAAACGCTACCATAGCCTTGGCAACTCATGACAAGAGCCTAAGGAGATTACTGATGTCATAAACAAGAGTGTCAACTTGTTAAGTCAGCAACAGGAGTCATGTGCACTTACTCCCCAAGTAGGATCTCTGTCCTTAATGTGTTGTACAATGTGAATGAATGCTACAACTAGTACTGAAACAGTATTTTACACTTTGTGTTTCTGTGTGGGTGCAAACTGTTGAAATCTTTACTTAATATATACTAAATTTATCTTCTGTATATAAAGAGAATTGAAAATGAATCTTGATGTGAATGGAATCGGAGAGGGAGCGGGAGATGGGAGGGTTGCGGGTGGGAGGGAAATTATGGGGGGGAAACCATTGTAATCTATAAGCTGTACTTTGGAAATTTATATTTATTAAACAAAAGTTAAAAAAAAAAAAGAAAGTTTAGACATGTGATCTTAGGCATCAGAGATGACATGAAACCTGACAGTGAGCACCAGAGAGAAAGGGGAGACTTGAGCAGAGGGATTTGAAATCAGAGCCTGGGCAGAACCAGGAGCTGAAGCTAAAGAGACTAAAAGGGAGGTGGCCAGCCTTGTTCAAGGGCAAGTGCAGGGTGATTTAAGGTGGAGTCATGAGTGACTGAGCCAGTTTGACAGAGGAAATGCAAACAGAGTTTTGGCAAAAGAGAGTGAAAGTGTGGGAGTGGATAATTCCCCTGAGGTTATGAAGGCAAATTAAAGCTTGAAAGTAGGGCAATGACTGGATTTGATGAAATCGGTAGACATTTGCTAGTTAAGAAAGTACATTAGTTCTATATCATTTTCCTAAGCCTTTTAAAACTAGCGATGGCCTAGGAAAAAAAATACTTTTCAGTCCATTTGTTTCAGAAGTATTCAATCAACTCCTTATGGTGGTGGTGATAGGGGAAATTGGCATTCTAAATGATCTCTGGATAGAAACATGGAGTATCCTAAGTCCATCAAGGTCATAAGCTTCAGCTAACAGGATCTTGATAGAATAAGCACAATTTGTTAGAAAATCCAAAATCCTGGCCCATTGGGTCCTTATAGACAACACTGCCAACTTAACAGAGGTCAGTTTCCTGTCACTTAGAAGTCTTCCCTTAGCATGTCTTGTGTCGGGGCTGACACTGTGGCATAGTGGGTGAGGCCATCACCTGCAGTGCTGGCATCCCTTATGGGCACCAGCTGCTCCTCTTCCCATCCAGGTCTCTGCTGTGGCCCAGGAAAGCAGTAGAGGATGGTTCAAGTCCTTGGGCCCCTGGACCCAGAGGAAGCTCCTGGCTCCTGTTTTCAGATCAGTGCATTCCGGCCATTGCGGCCAATTGAGGAGTGAACCAGCAGATGGAAGACCTCTCTCTCTCTCTCTCTGCCTCTCCTTATTTCTTTGTGTAACTCAGACTTTCAAATAAATAAATCTTTTTAAAAAGAAAAAAAAAAAAGCCTTGCTGTGCAGTATAAACTGGCAGGAAGCTTTGTCAGACAGAGGCTCAGTGTCTTGCCTGAGCATAGATGATCAAAAAAATTAATGTAGGGCACAGAGAAGACCTCCATAAGTTGCAAATGGAAAAAATAAGGAAACTTTTTAAGTTGAGAAGTAAATAAATTATAGGTTAGGAAAACTGATTTGTAATCCTTAGACAAGGGCTTTTAAGTTTGAGACATTCTTGTGGGAACATGTGAATACTCTGGTTCAAGAATGTCTAGAAATAATCTCATGTCTTCTAATTTCAAATTAACAGGCAAAAATAGTCAATTCACCCCTGGAAAATCAACCTGTTGACCGTGCTTTTGTCCCCAACCCAGCAGTCATGAGGGAGGGCGGTACCATTCCTCCTCCATGGGATATTTCAGTCCTGGAGAACGAGTTCTTCCAAGGTAAGTCTGTGCATTAAATCATTTTTGCAAATCCTGATACTAAAAGGAAGCAAATGATAATTACAGTTCATATTAAACTGTTCAACAACATATCAAGCCCTGTATTTTATTTTTGAAGTCCTCTTGTTTACCTTATCTGAAGAAGATGTTGATATACGCTATTAACACAAAAATTAAAGAACTTTACAATTAAATATAATCAAAGCAAATAGTTTCAGATCCAGGACTGATATATGTATGGACGAGTAATAATGTTTAAAGTTTAACCTCAGGTAAAAAGAAAATGCATCTGTAGGAAATACATCTATAAAGTCTGCTGTTTATATAGACTTTCATTGTTCCCAATGAGGACATAAATGCACTGTGATGAAATCTAATTGTTGTTAAACAATTAACCTTGTATAACAGATAGCAATAAAAACTGAAACAGACTCCAAAAGTACCTCATGAACATGTACCTTATTTTTGTATAATCAAAGTTCACTTTTATGTGGGTTACTCTGCCTCAAAACAAACATGACCATTGGAAAAGTTAAGGCATCCACCAGCTTCACCTTAGGGAAGCGCAAGCCCCTTCCACCCTTTGGTGAGGGTCAGGTAAGAGAGCCAGCCAGAGAGTCAGTTCAAAGTCAGGTCCCTGGAGCGTCCCTCGGTGAGATCCGTGGGATGGCTCCTGGCAGCCACCAGAAAGAAAACCTCTGTCCTGAAATGAAGGTTTTGCTTGTAGAGGAGAGCTACTGTTTATGAGGTAGGGGGAACAAAAATAAATAAAAGACAGACTTGACCTCTCTGAAAATGAAGAAGAGAATCAGAACAGGAATTGGCTTGCTTTGGAGAGTAGTGAGTAAAAAAAGCATTATTAATTATGGATCCTATGGGACTTTGAGTAATTAATTTAAAAGATGTATTTATTTATTTGAAAGGCAGAGTTACAAAGAAAGAGAGAGGAGAGAGAGCAAGAGAGACAGATCTTCCACCCACTGACTCACTCCCCAAATGGCTGGGTTAGACCCAAGCCAGGAGCCAGGAACTCCCATGTGTATGCAGGGGCCAGTTACTTGGGCCATTTTCCTTTTTTTTTTTTTTTTTTCAGATTTAGTTTATTTATTTGAAAGACAGAGTTACGGAGAGAGGTAGAGACAGAGAGAGAGATCCTCCATCTGCTGGTTCACTCCCCAGATGGCCACAACAGCCGTGGCTGAGCTGATCTGAAGCCAGGAGCCAGAAGCAGGGGCCAAGCGCTTGGGCCATCCCCCACTGCTATCCCAGGCCATAGCAGGGAGCTGGATCAGAAGAGGAGCAGCTGGGATCAGAACCAGCGCCCACATGGAATGCCTGCGCTTCAGGCCAGGGCTTTAACTCGCTGCGCCACAGTTCCAACCCCCGAACTTGGGCCATTTCTACTTTCCTGGGCCATTAGCAAGGAGCTGGATCAGAAATGGAGAAGCTGGGACTTAAAAGCACTCCTATGGGATGCCAGTGTGGCAGATGACAGCTTAACCTTTAATTTAATTTCACGGGGATGTTAAGAGTACTTATCTCTGGATAGGATTACAGGTGATTCTACCTTTTTTTTTTTTTTTTTTTTTTTTTTTTTTTTATGAGGCCCAAGTGCACTAGACAGGGCCTAGAACAAAGGACAGAGTCATTATTAGAGGAGCTAAGGTGCTGTCTAAGCTACAAGTAATTTTTCTGATTGAGAGGCAAATAGAACCTGATAGAAGGGGCTTGATAATAATCTGGTGGGCTTTAGGCCTTGTAAATTCAGAGGCCCAGACCTACCTATCTCTTCACATGGGGTATATCCTAAGGGAGGTGTGAACCTCCTAGGGGAAGGCACTCTGTTGACTTTCATTACTTGGCTGCCTGGGAGGAGAGCTGGCTAGGTAAAGGCAGGTGGCATCTCTAACAAGAAATGTATAGTTCTGCCTGCAATGTTGCTGACCCTACTTGACCATACCCTCAGCTGCAGTGGTCACTTTGGAAGTTGGGCTGAGTGAAGGGCTTTTCAGCTTAGAGCCAATAAGATCTGTGGCTCTGACCTGGGCATCCTTCGACTCCAGGGCAGGTCCATTTCCAGTGATCCAACTCTTGGCAGAGCTTCCAGTGCTCTTCACAAGCTGACTTCTGCTGAAGCCCAGGCTTACCACATTGAAAGCCACTGCAGTGGACTGGCCTGTTGGGTCTCCTTGAGGGCAGATCACTGTACACATCAGCCATTAATAGGCCTGCCACCCATTGCTTCTGATGCCTAGCTTTCTTTTCCTCCTGGTTTTTGTTAAAGCAGACCAGAGGATGCAGTCAAGGGAGTGCCCAAGTCCCATCTCTAATCTTTGGTGGCCTGAACTACAAGTCTATAGTCACACGCATATTCTGTAGTAGTTTTTCTAAGGTAGACAATGCCCATGAGGAAAATTATATTCTCACTTTAAAACTTTCTTTCCCTTTGGTCTGAAAGGGAGGTTTTTTCTACTTACTGTATACTTCGCTGATGGCGAAGTGAATCTAGCTATGAGATTATTATTTAAGCTCTTATTTTGGCTATGCTATTACAGAAAAATGTTAGCCATCTCTTTTATAAGGTCTAAAGATTAAATTGTGCGTCCTACAGATTCCTTCATAATAGAATTAGTTTCCTATCTTGAAGAGAATAGAGAAATGAAAGAACAAGTTGGGCTTAGAATAGAGAAATAAGGGAGCAAGTCCTAGATCGCTTGCTGACAATAGCAATATTACATGAATACTTAGCAAACCGTTTCAACCATTAGATAACAACTTAAGAAAACATTTAGCAGAAGGTCCAATGCCTTCTCTAAATTTTAAGAATCATGTATTTGAAAACACCTCTTAAATATCTAACATGGTGTAGTTTGTTTAACCAGTAAACCTAAGCACAACCATATAAAATGTTTTTAGTTTACCTTTTTGGTATACTTTCCTGTATTTTCTCTTCTAGTCAACCAAAAACTTTAAAGGAAAAAACCTAAGTAGATTGAAAGGGAGACCGAAGAGCAAAGAGATTTTGTTACAAATGTTTTAAAGAGAGATTTGCACTTACACTTTTTTTTTCCTTTTTTAAGGATTTATTTATTTATTTATTTGAAAGTTAGAGATATACATAGAAAGGGGGAGAGAGAGAGAGGGTTAGAGAATTAGAGAATTAGAGAGAGAGAGAGAGAGATCTTCTATCCACTGGTTCAGTCCCCAGGTGGCTTCAATGTCTGGGGCTAGACCAGACCAAAGCCAGGAGCCAGGAGCTTCTTCTGTGCCCATCTGAGTGGAAGGGGCCCAACACTTGGGCCATCTTCTGCTGCTTTTCTCAGGCCATTAGTAGGGAGCTGGATCAGAAGTGGAGTAGCCAGAACTCAACTGGTGCCTGTATGGGATGGGCATCACAGGCTGCAGCTTAACCCACTGTGCCATGACACTGGCTCTGGTAGATTTTTTTTTTCTTTTTGCCCTGCCTTATACTTTGACATAGCTCTGTATTATTTTATGGTGGATATAGGGAGTATATTTTTCAGAGACTAGATATAAATAAATTATTTTTCATTAAAACATCAGCAGAATGATTCCCTAAATAATTTCTTAGTTAGGATCCTTAGTGCTCAAGATTAGTTTTTTGTTGGCTATGAAAACTTAAAAGCACCAACTTAAAATTAAATAGAATAGGAAATCCAGAATAGATTTCAGAACTCCCTCAGCATGGGCAAGTGTTTGGCCCAGGAGTTAGGATGCCATTTGGAACTTACACGTCCCACAGTGTAGTGACTGGTTCAAGTCCTAAGTCCTCTGCTTCCAATTCATGTTGCTGTCGATGCACACCTTGGGAAGTAGCAGATGATGGCTCAGGTACCTTGGTCCTTACTACCTATGTGGGAGACCCAGATTGAGTTCTAGGTTTGGCATAAAGCTGACCCAGCCTTGTCTGTGTCAGGCATTTGGAAACTGAACTAGTAGATGGAAGATCTCTGTCTCTGTTTTTCTCTGCCTTTCAAATAAAACGAAAGTAAATTTAAAAAAATTATTTATTTTTTTATTTTTTTATTTTTGACAGGCAGAGTGGACAGTAGAGGGAGACAGAGAGAAAGGTCTTCCTTTTTGCTGTTGGTTCACCCTCCAATGGCTGCCGTGGTAGGTGTGCTGCGGCCGGCGCACCGCGCTGTTCCGATGGCAGGAGCCAGGTGCTTATCCTGGTCTCCCATGGGGTGCAGGGCCCAAGAACTTGGGTCATCCTCCACTGCACTCCCGGGCCACAGCAGAGAGCTGGCCTGGAAGAGGGGCAACCGGGACAGGATCGGTGCCCCGACCAGGACTAGAACCCGGTGTGCTGGCGCCGCAAGGTGGAGGATTAGCCTACTGAGCCGCGGTGCCGGCCTAAAAAATTATTTTTTATTTTATTTTTTTATTTGACAGGTAGAGTTATAGACAGTGAGAGAGAAAGAGACAGAGAGAAAGGTCTTCCCTCCATTGGTTCACTCCCTAAATGGCTGCAATGGCCGGTGCTGCGCTGATCCAAAGCTAGGAGCCAAGTGTCTCTTCCTGGTCTCCCATGCCGGTGCAGGGCCCCAAGCACTTGGGCCATCCTCCACTACCCTCCCGGGCCACAGCAGAGAGCTGGACTGGAAGAGGAGCAACGGGGACTAGAACCCATATGGGGTGCCGGCGCCACAGGCGGAGGAGTAACCAAGTGAGCCACGGCGCTGACCCCCAAAAAATTTTTAAGAAATATTTTGGCACCTGTCCTAGTGTAGTTGGTACACCATAAAAATATCTCACTCCATTCACCCAGCTACTGATCTGTCTCACTGTCCCTATCATTGTACAGTTAAGGTCAAATTTTAATTATCCAGGAGAGTATACAGTTTTATGTAATTCAGGAAGATTTTTGTAAACCAAAAACTTCTTTGGCAATTTAAATAACATTGTAACTCATTCCTCATCCAGATTTTATTTTCACTAATAAACATTAATAAACACATAATCTATTTGTGTTTGTTATAACATGAATATGATGAAAAGTGTCTTTTATAAGGTAGGTCTTAGAGAATCTAAAAGTTGTGAGAGATTATGATGCTATTCAAACTGTAACAGGTTTTTATTGAGGAAAGGTGCCAAAAAAGGTTAAATAAAGACAACTCAGGCTGGCATCGTGGCTCAATAGGCTAATCCTCCGCCTTGCAGCACCGGCACACCAGGTTCTAGTCCCGGTTGGGGCACTGGATTCTGTCCCGGTTGCTCCTCTTCCAGGCCAGCTCTCTGCTATGGCCCGGGAAGGCAGTGGAGGATGGCCCAAGCACTTGGGCCCTGCACCCGCATGGGAGACCAGGAGGAAGCACCAGGCTCCTGGCTTCAGATCAATGCGATGCGCTGGCCGCAGCGGCCATTAGAGGGTGAACCAACGGCAAAAAGGAAGACCTTTCTCTCTGTCTCTCTCACTATCCACTCTGCCTGTCAAAAAAATAAATAAATAAATAAATAAATAAATAAATAAATAAATAAGACAACTCAGAGGAACCACAACCATGTCACTGAAAATAAGTCATGACTTGTCTGAGATCATGGAGCCCGTGGTCAGAGAGCCTGAGCCCTAGGTCTTGGCTTGGCTCCTACTGTAAAAAGGCCCCCAGGTCCTGACTTGGACACCAGCCTGTGACCTTTCTACTAGATAAAGTAATCTTTGCTTAACAACAGCAACTTCACATCCTTATAACACTGGGCTCATCTTGCCACAAAATCATCCTTGTGGTTCATAAAGAGCAAAAAATGAAAATGGAGCTTTCCTATCCCAGAGACTGCATTACACACTGGTTGTGTGCATGGATTCAGGACACAGAGTCCCTGGGCTCCAGTCCCAATGCTATGTGACTTTGGCAACTTTGGTATCTGTTTCCTCATTATAAAATGAGAATATTAATATTACTAAACTTGAAATACTATGTGAGATAGATCTGTGCCTACTGCAAGATAAAATGATATATTATAGGCTAATAGGTCTACCATTAGGACATCATTTAATAGTATTATGTAGAACTTTTAATTATGGTTATGATCCATCCATCTAAGTATATTTATAATTTAGTTACTAAACTTTTGGTGATAATGTTGTTCTCTTAAAAGTACAACTGAGAGGCCGGTACCGCAGCTCACTAGGCTCATCCTCCGCCTGCGGGTTCTAGTCCCGGTTGCTTCTCTTCCAATCCAGCTCTCTGCTGTGGCCCGGGAATGCAGTGGAGGATGGCCCATGTGCTTGGGCCCTGCACCTGCATGGGAGACCAGGAGGAAACACCTGGCTCCTGGCTTCGGATCGGCACAGCGCAACGGCCCTAGCGGCCATTTTGGGGGTGAACCAATGGAAGGAAGACCTTTCTCTCTGTCTCTCTCTCTCTCACTGCCTAACTCTGCCTTTCCAAAAAAAAAAAAAATATATATATATATATACATACACAACTGAGATATCCTTTGTTATCTACAGACTCTCATTTCTATAACAATCCCAGATGGTGAAAATATTACAGCAACTTGCAGACATGAAAGAAACAGAAAGTCACAGTTAAATAATACCATGGTTATCTAATTATTCAACGGTGGAACCATTTCTGCAATATATATTAGTTGTCTTTTATCACTTGTCTTACAAAATGCAAGAAATTTAGATGCACTGAAAGAAACTATGATTCAAATTCAGTTAGAAGAAAATATAAATTTACATGTATATCTTTAAGGTATATTTTGAAAAAGTATGATTTTAAAATATATGAAAAAGAAACTTCCATTACAAGTTTATAAAAGTCAAATTGTCTTAAAAAATCAGAATTAGTGTCATCACATTTATAATAATATAAAAGTAAAATATGATAAGTGATTATGTTTTTTTGAATAGGGCTGTCAATAATTCAAATTATTATTAAACTAAATCACATGCCAAAAAATGATTCATATTCTCCTTTTAGTTTTAGATGACTTGGATAGCAAACTGGCTCAGGAACAATCTGCAAGCTCACTAAATACCAGAATACCCCTCAACTGTGGACCAAGAACACAATTCAACCGTTTTCACTCCAATGAGAACACACATGGTAATATCTCAGGAAAGCACAAAAATCGCTATAATGAGACTTCCAATATGTCTATCTATGACATCCTAAGACCAGGAACTCCTAGGGAAGGTTTTAAAACCTTTTCTCCTAGGACAAGGACAATTTATGATATGTACAGGACAAGGGAGCCCAGAGTCTTAAAAGAGGATTATGTGCAAAAGAATACTTTTGGCAGTACTTCCCTGTGTTTCGACAGCAGGCAACGATCAGCCTCATTAGCCACAAGGCATTTCACAGCAAGAAGCTTACATTCTCCAGCCACAACTGAGAAAAAAGGGGGGTTTCTACCACCATGCCCCCAGCAGAGCCCAAAGCGAACTCCTCTATCATCTATCATATGGAATAGATCAGATTCTTCCAGAGATGGGCAGAACCAAGGAGAGTTCCTGGGGACACCGTCACCAATGGAAATTGACCCTGCTGATGAGTATATATATCCCAGATGTTCTCAGGAGAATACAAGTTATGAACTATACCATTCACAGAATGTTTGCCAAAGTGTTGGTTTAAATGCCCCTATGGATAATGCAATGAGTCCTGACACATTTGAGAACTCAGAGAATATGCCATTCTACCATGAAGACAGCCCGTTTGCTCGGTCTTTCTTTAGCAATTCTTTTGGACAAAGAAGAGAACAGAGATTTGGACAAGGTCCTTTTTGGGACCAACAGGCAGAACATTCTTCATGGTCTGACTTTCATCAAAGCAGGAAACTATTCAGTTCATCTGACAGAGACTTTGAAATGATTTTCATGGAAGCAAATGCTGCATCAGCTGTTCACGGCCACAGTGCCCCTTCTCCACCCTGGGGATCACTTTCTCCTGGTTCTGGGACAAATGTCTCTAGAAGCCAAGAAGGACCCCATTCCTGGCAGTCTGATTTTCAAATGGCCTCACTGGAGAGCACGGAGATATCACAAGGTAATGGAAACCAGTCTACTCCTCATTTTGGTGCACTAGATGTTTGTAGCAAGACTGACTCAAGCCATTACATCAAATCTGGTGGGTTGGACTATAAGCAGAATGTCAACAAAGAACCTTACTCATCTGGAACTACTCAGATTCAAGCATCCCCCTTCAAAACTTTCTTCCCCCAGATTTCTGATGATAAAGGGAATTCTCAGAGTCCCTACTTTCAGAATCCCACAGTCACTGTGCAGAAGATTATTCCCGGTAAGCCTGTCTCTCTTCCAATAAGAAGCCTTGTAGAAGTCAGTATAACCAATCATGATTCAGCTCGTTCTCTGCTAGAAAGCCCGGCCAATGCTTTGGTGAATAATGAGGAAAACATGGATGACTCTATTTCAGAAGATAAACAACTGAACAAGATGGACCAGACAAACATGATGGGTGAAGTATCCCAACCTGTTTCACAGACTGTGAGCTCTGGCACTTTACCTGAGTTTCTAAATCCTGTCTCCCAGGACTCCACCAAGAGTGACAGGTTTTATTTCAATACACCTACCACAGTAAGTTCAAAAGGGGTACCCAGAATCTTTTCCAAGAAAAATACCTCCAAAAATTATATATCAAATACAGATAAAGCAAATGAACTTCATAAAGATAAGAGTTGTACTGGGAACAGAAATCTTGGCTCAGCAACTTCCCCACCTTTCATCCGGGAGAGCAGAGTTCCACCATCTTTCCCTAACCCAAATCAAGTAAGTCATGAAGATATTTCAAACGTTATTAAAAATAACCACTGGAGCTCTGGACCTATGGACAATCAAAACACACAGTCGCCAGTGGAGCCTGTTGTCTTAGATACTGAGGGAGAACGAGGTACTACCACTGATTCTACCGATGGTAGCAGGTTGGCTGCTGAGCACAGAGTGCCCTGTGATTCTGTAGGTCTGGCAACAGGTGCGTCACCAGATTCCTCCCCACCAAGTCATTCTTTCCCCGATGCTCTGGCGAGTCCTTCTGCTACAGTGTCCTCCAAGAGAAGTCCTTCAGACAGAGATCTGTCTCTGGGAGAAACCGAAGAAAAAGACAGTGCCAGCAAGAACCAAACTAATCAGCTTTCTGTAAGTTCCTCAGAAAACCGAAGACGTAGTGATGGTCATGGGCCTGCCCATGACGAAGTGGCTGATGTTGTCAAACATCATTCAAACTCTCCTTTCAGGAATGGAAAGGGAAAAGGAAAAGTAAGACACCGCATATCCTGTATTGAAAAGCTAAGCAAAGCGGAAAGCAGATCCGCACCCTCGAATGACAACGGTAGCTTCACTGAGGAGAAGCAAGGGAATTCCAGAGCTTCTGAGCTTGGCACAATTTATTGTACTTTGCCAAGAAAATCAGCCAGTACGCTAATAAATAGTAGGCAGTCGGAAAGTAAGACGCTGGCTACTTCAATTAGGAGTGGACCGCTTCCATTTCAAGTCAGAAATAACGTGGCTGACCCAATAGGGAAGCATACCTCCAGCCCACTCAGTCCCGGGGCTCCTGAGTCAGGAGGTGACTGTTCCAAAGTGCTCTCTGACTCAGCCGCAGCGGCGCCTGGAGCCACGGAGAGGAAGACAAATATGAAAACCCTTCGATCTGCTTCCGTGCGGAAAGGGCCGCTTCCGTTCCTCATCAGGAGGGCTGTTTCCTGTCCCTCCGCAGAGCCATATGCCTCACCTGGCAGAGGCGAAGGGGGAAAATCGCCCGTCTCAGACAGAAGTGCCCCTGCTGCAACCCCAGGACCCTGGGGGAGAATCGTGCACCCTCTCGACAGAGGCTTATCCGCTAGAGATTCCTTCTTAACCCAAAGACACCCCGCAAAGGAATACACGCACGGATGCGCAGACGCGGCTCACAGGATTCCCGCCTCCAGGACAAGTGCGTTTTCCCTTTCAAAGGAAGACCCTTTACCTTTCTGTTCAGATGTGTCAGGAAATGAAAGTGGGAAAACGTTACATAAATTGAAGACCACTAGTATGTTCTCTGTTTCTGGAGACGAAGATAACGTAAAGTGTCTCGAGGTGGTCTCGGTCTATTATACTCTACCAAGGAAACCCAGCAAAAAATTCTGTAATCTCCTTCAACAGTTCACACAAAATGCTGATTCGCTCATAGACTCACCTCAAGTGGGGACTGAAACGTCTCCTAATGCTTTAGAAAAAGACAAACGAGATTATTCTACACGAGAGCAGTCAGGAACACCTTCGTGTGGAGACCCAAACATGCCGGTCAGCTCTGCTCAGAACATCCACTGTCTTTCTCATCCCACTGAAAATGTGTCTGTCTCACAATTGCCAGATAGGAGGCCTGCAGAGCCTACCTTGCAGGAAATGGCTTCCACCGAGGCAAATGTTCTCAGAGAATGTACAACCAGAGAGATTCTCCCAGATAAATTAGCTAAAACTCCTCTAGGTGATTTCCAAAGTAGGATAGAGAGAGGAGGAACATTGCAAAACGAAACCCTGCATACGTCAGTAATGCTCCAGGGAAAAACAGTTACAGAAGAAAAATCTGAAAATTGTCAACAGTCCATTAATACAGGTGACAGGGATCACTCAGCCTGTTCACCATATAACATTGAAAATTCCCAAGCCAGAAGAAGCTCTGGAGAATGTGCAGGTAGTGGTGTAGCCATTATAGCTACAGGGAGTGGGAACTGTCCTGAGAGAGAGCACACAGCCACAGCCGTAGATGATAGCCCCACTGGATCAGAGCCTAGGGAAGTCAGAGAAAGCAGAACGGGTTACCAAAACATGACTGATAGAGCCCTCTGTGTGTCACAAGGCCAAGCCTTCGCCCTTACACCAGCACTGCATAAACTACAGCTTGTTGGGGACACTCACCCAGATGAAATGGATTTAAAGAGTCTGCAGTCTAAACCGAGAGAGTTACCCCCCGGGGGGCGGGAGGGTAACGTAACAGATGGCAGGAAGGCTGAAGATGCATTGCACAAAAGGGATCAACCTTCACTTCATGGAGGAAATAAAAGAAACAAAACCGACATGGATGACCTTGAGAAAGGGGGACAGAGATCTTCGGTTAAACACAGATTGGCAGAAGTGTCTAAAGCAAACAGAAATTCCCCAGCTCAAGAGTTAAGTCATAGAAGACTTGTAGCTACCATCTTCCCCCAGAGTGGGAGCAGGCCAGGCTTTGGCTGTTTATCCCGTAGCACCCCAGAACATAATCGGCTGTTCCCTGACTCTTCTCCAAAGTCCACGGAGTCCACAGGTGAAAGCAGGCTGAGTAAGGCTGGGCTGAATGAGGAGAAATCTGAGAACCCTGTCCAGGTTGTAAAAGTCTACAGCGAACCTTCTACACACCCCAGTGATCAGAGGTCTACCAGCATTTCACAAGTACTTCAGAATGAGTTTAAAAGTACCTCAGCGTCTCCACCAAAGCATGAGGATTCTAAAGCAGCAGCAGCAGCAGCAGCTCGGATTTTGGAAGTAGAGCCAGGGGTCCCAGCGCAGCTCCCGTTCACCAGCCTCAGGGTCACAGACTGCTCCAACCAGCAGAGGAGACTGAGCTCTCCTTTCCCACTGGAGCCTGCCTGGAAATCAACTGTAAGCATCCCTCTGGCCAGCTGTCAGCAACGACAAAGGAATCCTTCATCACCGGAAATGGGGACTGAGCCGCACCTCTATCGCTCAAAGAGTTTGAAAAGCATCAATGTGCATGGTGATAAGCTACGTAAAAGTCAGCCTCTGAAAGTCAGGGAGCGTCATTTTTCTGAAAGCACCTCTGTTGATGATGCCCTGAGTCGACTGACCCTTGGGAATGAGTTCTCTGTTGACAATGGGTACAGTCGGAGATTCAAATCATTTTCTGAACTTCCCTCCCGTGATGAAAATGAAAATTGGGCTTTGTATGGTGACAGGACAAAAACATGCCCCAGGTCCACAACCTCTATATCCAGACCTATTGACTATGGGATTTTTGGGAAAGAGCAACAGTTGGCTTTCTTGGAGAATGTAAAGAGGTCACTCACACAAGGAAGATTATGGAAACCAAGTTTTCTTAAGAACCCCGGCTTCCTGAAAGACGATGTAGTCAACTCTCCCACACCACCAGATTCTTTAAGCTCGAATTCCCCTAGGAGTCAGGTGCCCGAAGGTGACTTGTCCCCAAGTAAGCCACTTAATATCTATGAGGAGGACCCAGTAGACTCAGACTGTGACACCGACACGACCACAGATGACGAATACTACCTAGATGAAAACGACAAAGAATCAGAACTGTGAGATTTTTCTCAGTAGACTGCATAAGCTTTTCACCAAAAGTCTATCATGGAGCTAGTATAAACATGTATGCCCATGAGAAGACAGAGATAAAAGATACCTAGTCTGGGCAATGTCTGCACTGAAACAACCCAAATTCCCTTCTCTGCCTTCCACATCCTGTATATACACTTCCTCACTTACAGAACAATGAACTCCTGATTTGAATGAGTCTCATTTCTCTTCTCCCTTTGTATATGTTCTTGGCCTACCTTCCTGCACTTGTTTTAATCTCTAATGCACTGCATGGTTTTGGCTTTGACTTTACTTTCTCCCTACTTTTCTACATCTTCATTATGATTTTTGCTCATGGTATCCCTCGTACATACAAAATTTATTAATCACCCAGCACAGCTGCCAAATTGTATTTTCCTTTCCTGTCCGCACCCTGTACTTGTGATATTAGATGAAATGTAGGGACAACGACAATGGAGTAAACTTTCTCATCTCCTTGATTCATCAACATTTAGGAAGTTAGTGCTTTTATTTTTTGAAACAAAGATAAAAGAGTTTTTGTAAGGGCATCCGGTTATATCCATAGTGGAGTCCAGGAGCCACATGTTTAAGGCACGTGAGGTTATAGATGAGTCACTGAAGCCCTCTTAGCACTCCTAGAAATTCCTCTAAAACAGTTGTGGGGATTGGCTGAATTATTGAGGGCTGAATTTTAATCAAGACAAGGACATCCTCCATGCCACCCAATGATAGAGGCAAGGATTTGGCCATAGACTTTCTTCTCGGGAACAGAACTGAGGGACAAAACTAAGTAACATTTCTTCATGAGACTGTCCTGCACTGTAGTCCTTTCAGCAACTGTTCTTCCCGTTTTCCCAGAACTACCCATTTCCCAAATTTTTTTATTTGCAGGTTAGAACACTTCTTTTCAGGTGGGTTTTTTGTTTGTTTGTCTTTACAGATTTATTTATTTGAGAGTTACGGACAGAGAAAGGGAGAGACAGAGAGGTCTTCCATCCTCTGGTTCTGACTCACTCCCCAAATGGCTGCGATGGCCAGAACTGGGCCAATCCAAAGCCAGGAGCCAGGAGCTTCTTCCAGGTCTCCCACGTGGATGCAGGGGCTTAAGCACTTGGACCACCTTCCACTGCTTTCCAAGGCCACAACAGAGAGCTAGATTGGAAGAGGAGCAGCCAGCACAGGAACTGGTGCCCATATGGGATGCTGGCACTGCAGGCAAAGGCTTAACCTATTATGCCACAGTGCTGGCCCCCAGGTGGGGCATTTTAGTCCAATACAAAATGAGAACCCTAACCAAGCCCCTAAAATGCTGTCAGTCCAGATCTGACACTCTGAGATTTACAGCCTCTTCTAAAGAATCATCTATCAAACCTTCAGGAAATTGTAACACAGAGCTCCCGGGGGCCAGTCACTGATCATTTTTTTTTTTCAATAATTTATTAAGAATAAATCACTTCTGATAGCCACTGATAATTTGAATTTCCTAATTTTTTAGTTCCCATGTAAAATACCTGGCAATTTCTCTCCTAATTCAGGACAAAGATCAGTAAATGGCAGGGAAGATAATTTGCTAGAACCACAGAGAGCATGCAATCATGAATCTCAATAGTAGGATGAGCAATACAAATGGGTTTTATCTCATTTGTTTTATATTTGCTTCCTGACATAATCCTATGGTCCATTTTCTCACCTACTCTGTTTCATTCATATAAATTAAGAATAATGAGGCTCCTGGCTTCGGATCAGCACGATGCGCCAGCCGCAGCGGCCATTGGAGGGTGAACCAATGGCAAAAAGGAAGACCTTTCTCTCTGTCTCTCTCCCTATCCACTCTGCCTGTCAAAAAAAAAAAAAAAGAATAATGATAGGTGTGGTGAAGTATATAGGATCTGGAACTGACAGAAAGGCAAGAAACAATAATGATAGACTATTATTATCATCCTCTAATCATTGCCTTATCTAGAAACAAACACCCAGAGCTAGATTACGTTGCTCCCAGGAAATTCACAACTAATGAATGTGAGGTAACTAATGTAAAAGCTATTCCTTCAGTCTGCTCACTGCTTTTATACTTCAAGGTCTGACCAGTCTCAGACTCAGCAAGATCAATTGTTCTGAACTTTTCAATTCAAATGTGTAGGGTATCTTAGGTATCTGTTGCTATAACAAAATCCCTGAGACCAGGTGATTTACAAAGAAATGGAAGTTTATTTGTTTCATCATTCTGGAGGTTTGAACGTTCAAGAGTGTGGCCCTGACAAGGGCCTTCTTGTTGTATCATAACCTTGAGCAGGGTATGACAGGGTGAGACCTTGCAAGTGCTTTGCTGGAGTCTTCCTCTTACAAAGCCACCCTCCTGATGCTAATACCATTAACATATGAATTAGGGGATTAACTTTCCAACATATGAACTTTAGGGGAGACAGGTGATCCATAATATATGATGAAGAATAAATAATATTTTATTCTTTGTCTAATGTGTGATCATAAATTCTTTTTTCTATTTATCTGATAATCTATGTTTTCTATGTCATTTTAATATATTCAGTTAATATTTTAATATTAAAATTCTTGATTTTTAAAATGATCAGCTTGCAAGTTTATTTCAGTAAATACTCTGAGTCTAAAGGTATGCTACAAAAAGTGAATCGAGTTTCAATGGGTTCAGGCTATGTCACAGGTATGTTAAGGTAGGGATAAACAACTGCTCTGGAGCCTGGGCCTTCTGCACTGGACTCTACTGTCTGAATTCAAAGGTGATTGATGGCCATTGCTCAGTTGCACTATTTTAATCTTTGCTTGTTGGTCTGGCTCAAGAATCAAGAAAACAAATTCATAAAAGTAGCACCTTCTACAAATTTACATTTTTATAAAGCACTTCGTTGAAGAAGTATAGCAAATGTCTATGTATTTTAACATACAAACTGCTGCTTTTTAAAGTTCTTTTTTGATATAGTTGGTGGTTTATTATGGCCATTTTTATATTTACAACTTGTTTTCTGAAAGATATAATCAATATTAAAATAAATATGTAAGTGGAGTAAATCACGAGGGAATCGATACTAATAAGTACCTTGTAAATTATTAACGTGTTTAGATATTAGACTTCTGTAACCTCGAGTTTTGTACTATTAAGTCCATTTAAAACAGAACTTAGGGGCAGGTATTTGAGGTAGTGGTTAAGGCAATAGGTAAGACACCCACATCCCATATTGGAATGCCTGGGTTCAGTGCCTACCTTCTGCTCCTGCCTCCTGCTAATGCAGAGCCTGGGAGAGGTGGTGATGGTTCAAATAATTGGGTTCCTGTCACCCACATGGGAAACCTGCCTTGATTCTTGGATTTGACCTCAGCAACGGTCTGTTGTGAGCATTTGGGGAGTGACCTGTGGTGAGAGCATTTTATCTTTGTTTCTCTCCCTCCCTCTCTGCCTCTCAAATTAAAAAATAAAAAAAAAAAAAATTGAGATTTACCCTTACACTGTAAACACATGGATGTTACTACTAACAAAGTTCTCCTTGGTGACAACTAATGAAGGAGGTAAATATATGCACTACAGGTGATGAAAGAAAGTCTTTGAGGTTGTGGTAAGGATGGGTGTATCTTCCATCGAATGCCAGAGAGTTACAAAGGCCTTATTGCTGAGAGTGTATTGTTAATAACAATGCTTCAGAATATTCTACTTAATGCACATTGTAAATATGTACGCATTTTACTTTCCAAGAAGGTGTGAATGTGTTGCCACTTTATGGCTCTGTCTTCACTGTCAGTTCTGTGTTTCTGAAGCAATAAGCACTTTTGTTAAAACTTTGTCAAATAATCCTTTTATGTTATTATTCACAGACTTGTTCTTCAGTTATGAAATATGTGTTGCAAGACAGTGTAAATTTAAAACAATGCTTGTGTTGAAATAAATGATTTAAATAGATGCACTGTTTGGTTTGGTTTTATTTACATTCCCAAATATTATTTTTAAATACTTTATATTTCCAATGATTACTTTTAAATGTGAAAGCTTCAGAAAAAAATATAAAAGGGAACAGGGCAGAGGGGCTAGTGTTGTGGCGTATGCCTGTGCCACCAGCATCCCATATGGGCACTGGTTCAAGTGCTGGCTGCTCCATTTCTGATGCAGCAGAAGTATACAAACCAACCTTTCTGGTAGCTATCGAATGAGATTCTCCATATAGATAGTTTTTAAAAAGCATTGGCTTGAGGTAGGCATTGTGGCACAGTGTGCTAGGCCAAAGCTTAGGAAGCCCACATGCCGTGTATTGAAGTGCTGGTTCAGATCTTGGTTACTCTGCTTCCAATCCAGCTTCCCCCTAATGCATCCAGGGTGCGCTTTATTCAAGGTATTTTTACTGTCCTTGATTAAAATACATTTGATTAGCTGGGATTTTTAGTGGTAGACAGAATATTCTCTAGCTGGTTCAAATAGACGATTTCTTTACTCACAAACTCATTAGTAGAGTTGGAGAGATAGAATTTAGTAGAAGTCCCAAGACCAACTTCAAAAACCATGCCACTGAGTTGGACTTATCCAGGGAGTTGCTCTCTCTGCCATGACCATAAAGATGCAGAGAGACCGCTCCTGTAGAAATAAAAAGCACCAGTATGTATAGACTTAGACATTTTTATTGCTACAGTGTTTGCTGTGGCAAAAGCTTGAAATACCCAGTAAGAAATAACTAAATGATTCTGGAACATCTACATATGTAAAACTAAGAAATCATTAAAAATGTAAGGCCTGGATAAGTTAGGAGAATTTCTGTGAGTACTGGTGAGTGAGAAAAGCAAAATCATTTTAATAAAACGTTAACCAAAAAAACTTGGATATGCATATGTATTAATGGAGGGATATATACTACGCTATTAGTATCTGTTGTTTTGTGGCCATGTTGGTTGGTAGGGAGTGAGGGGGAGGCAGTGTTCAAAAACAGAAAAGAGATAAGGGATAGTCAAGACACCCTCTGAAAAAGAATCAATAAGCACACGTATGCACATACATGAAAATATATACATGTGTGTATAATTATGATTACACACAAGTAGAAATATATGTCAGTGGCTACACAGACTTAAAAAAGGTAATTTTTGTAAGATTTACTTCCCAGGAGAATATTTAGTAAGTTACTTTCATTTTTTAAAGTTGATAATTATGCATGATTCTATGAAACTTGGTGTTTTATAAATGCTAGACTTTTCCTTCTAGGTCCATGCTTTCTTTCCCCAGCCACCCTTTCCCACCTGTGCTAGTACCCAGTCTAGAGTAAATCTGGAAGTACATCTAGAACTGTTTTTGGAATTCTGTAGTAGATACAATAGGATTATCTGCCTCCAGATAATTTCTTCACTATTTCCTCCAGGCTGCATGTTACTTGAAGGAATCCACGTTCTGAGTCTGGACATAACTGACTGGTTCAGGGAGTGAGTGCCTGATTCAGAATGGACTCATGAGTAGTTGCATTTTAGGAGGAAAAACCCCTAAACCATGAGGTTCTAGATACAAGTGAATAGTCAGTCTCACAATCTAAAAGCCACCCCATAGGTTGTAACATATGGAAGAACAAGGACTGAGTTTATGTCCCCAGTACCTTGAAGAGTACAAAAGAATACCGAATAAATATTGTTGGAATAATTGAAATAATTATGCATTTTGTGGGACCTAAGCTTGTATAAGCCCATGTCAGGTAGTTGTTAATGACATTGAAAATGAGATGCTTCTTTCAAGTTAGAGAGGAATGTATTATAAGGACACAGAGATGTCTCAGAAACCAAGGGTATTACTCATGAACTGTACCAAGCTCTAGTGCACTGTAGATAACCCAGGGAGTTCTCCATATTCTCTTCCATTTTCCCTCCACAAGGGGAAAAGAAATGAAATTTTGTATCACCTGTGTTTGATAACAGTCATTTACATGCTGAAATTTGCTAGCCTTAATTTTTTTTTTTTTTTTTTGACAGGGAGTTATAGACAGAGAGAGAGAGAGAGAAAGGTCTTCCTTCCGTTGGTTCACTTCCCAAATGGCCACTACGGCTGGCGCTGCACCGATCTGAAGCCAGGATCCAGGTACCTCTTCCTGGTCTCCCACGCAGGTGCAGGGGCCCAAGCATTCAGGCCATCCTCCACTGCCCTCCCGGGCCACAGCAGAGAGCTGGACTGGAAGAGGAGCCGGCACCACAGGCGGAGGATTAACCAAATGAGCCATGGTGCCAGCCCCTGCTAGTCTTAATTTTAAACTCCCAGGGAAAGGATTCTATCTCATCATGACTTAAGACCTGGACAGCACTGTGGCTCACTAGGCTAATCCTCTGCCTGCAGCGCCGGTACCCCGGGTTCTAGTCCCGGTTGGGGCGCCGGATTCTGTCCCAGTTGCTCCTCTTCTAGTCCAGCTCTCTGCTGTGGCCTGGGAAGGCAGTGGAGGATGGCCCAAGTGCTTGGGCCCTGCACTCGCATGGGAGACCAGGAGGAAGCACCTGGCTCCTGGCTTCGGATCGGCGCAGCGTGCCCGTAGCAGCCATTTGGGTAGTGAACCAACGGAAAAGGAAGACCTTTCTCTCTCTCTCTCTCTCTCTCTCTCTCAGTGTCTAACTCTGCCTGTCAAAAAAAAAAAAAAAAAAAAAAAAGAGTTAAGATCCAAACCATGGGCCAGTCAGCTATATAACCACAGGTTAAGGTCATGTTTGCAAAGCCTCACTGTTAAGAGTGTGAACTCTGGATTGGAAACAGAGGAGAAGTTACTAGAAAAGGCAGAACCGTTATGAACTGAATGGACAACAATTAGCTACAAGTTGAATGTGACAATGTTAAGATTCCAGGGGCCAGTGCAATTTACAGATGTGTGTTGAGTCTCATCTTTCTAGAGTCACAGAGATTAAAATTACAATGTTTTTTAGACTGCAAACCCAATACGGAGATGAGTATGAAAGAGGATGAGGAACTCCTCGAAGTGTGTCATTTACTTCAAGTCTTACACACGGCCTTTCTCCTGTCTGGGCTGCCTTCCTTTCCCTCTTCATGCAGCTGATTCCTTTCCGGCCTTCATGCTTCGCCACAGACGGCTTCTCTTTCAGAGTGCCTCTCTTGATGCCCCCCCAAGACCAGCTTAAGTGGTTCTCATATGCGATGCGCAGTGTGATGCGCTTACACTGGTGGGAGAGGCACTCTTACGAAACCTGAACATTCATGCAGGAAATGCCAAGGATATAAGCTCCTGGCCGGTGCCGCGGCTCACTAGGCTAATCCTCCGCCTTGCGGCACCTGCACACCGGGTTCTAGTCCTGGTCGGAGCGCTGGATTCTGTCCCGGTTGCCCCTCTTCCAGGCCAGCTCTCTGCTGTGGCCCGGGAGTGCAGTGGAGGATGGCCCAAGTACTTGGGCCCTGCACCTGCATGGGAGACCAGGAAAGACACCTGGCTCCTGGCTTCGGATCAGCGCGATGCGCCGGCCGCAGCGCACCGGCCGCGGCGGCCATTGGAGGGTGAACCAACGGCAAAGAAAGACCTTTCTCTCTGTCTCTCTCTCACTGTCCACTCTGCCTGTCAAAAAACAAAAGTGGTATATGTTCCCTAAGCTCAGTGGTCTTCTTTTATAATACCACCCACTTCAGGCATCCAGGCCCTTTGCATTGTCCCCACAGGACTTGGTGGCCTGTGGAACCAACACAACCAGCATAAAGCTCTGGCTACTACTTTCACACTGAATTATGAGATACTTTGTCTCTGATCTAGGAGTCTTGTGCCTTTCCATGCCATCCATGAAACAGTAACAGGTTAATCTGTTAGCTTGTAGGTAGAACATCTCAGATCATGCACAGTTCATCCATATTTTTACACCTATATGCTAACTAAATTATGTTCGTTTTCTTCTCCACTAAACCACAGGCACTTTGAAGTCAAAGTATAAAATACAGTAGGCATTGAATGTTTGTGGAATGAATGAATAAAATTCAATAAAGATGAAGAATCTGGATAAAGCATTGGTTGACCTAAAGAGATATGCTTTTTGGAGATGGATTAAGATGAGAAAAAACAGGTTGGTACAGATTCAGTATTGCTGAACATGACAGTGTTCGGATACAATTATATAGCTTCCTGGATGTTCTTTAAAAAAAAAATAAGATTGGGTGTTACCCCAACTGTTATAAAATTTATTAGGCTATATTTTATTGTCATCCAGTACCAGCTAGTCCTCAGATAATCTCCCTGGAAATTTTTTAAGTCTTATTTTGGAAGAGTGTGAATAAAATGTGTTTTAAACAGTTCAAGCAGACAACTCCAGAAAATATTTTTCAACAAAAGTAAAACCGAGTATGGCTGTAGCCCTGGAACTGTCCATGATTTACTACCAGTTCCTGGTCATCTTTCCAAAGTACAAAGAGCAATGTCTACAACCTCCGCTGAGCTCTATCCGCCAGGTGAGGAGAACCGGTGATAATGTGGGAAAGATGTTGCCCTGGTGAAACCTGGTCCTCGCAGGGATCCTGGGCAGCACACTAGAGGCCGCGAGAGGCACCGAGGGCGGCCCAGGGCCTGGTGCTGGCTTGGGACTGAGGCCTGCAGGGAGGGTGCAGAAGCGCTGGGTCCCTCCCGGAGGGTGCGTTCCCTGCATTCACTCTGCCCAAGAATTTGCATTTCCCTAAATAGGTTCAAACCATAAGAAGATGCAAGGAAAAGGACAAACAATGAACAAAATGTGAATTACACGGTCAGAAGGGAGAGGCAGACAGGCCCTCAGAGTCTGCCAGGCTGTACGGATCAGCTTCAGCTTTTCAGGGACGGGGAAGGCCAAGGCCAACAACTCCCACCCCTTACGGGGGTCCGGGGGCGCCTGGCTTTGAGGAGAATCCCAGCCACCATGCTCAGGCCAGTCTGAGACTCTGCCTTCGGCTGCCCCCGGGGCCTACTTGGGTCTTGGCCCAAACTCCCTGGAAGCTAAGGACAAGTGTTTTGAAAGGAATGGCGGAGAGGAAATGGGGTGTAATGGAGCGAATCACTCCAGTGCGGGAGACTGTGGAGCAGAGACCGCGACCGCTAAACGCGGCCGCTGCGGGCGCGGGTGTCAACGCAGAGCTGTGAGAAGCGGCCTGGAGGGCGGCCGGCAGGTGACTTTGGCTCTGCATGATGTTGAAGCTCTGCGCACGGGAATGGAGCTCTCTTCTCCCCAAGCGATCAGCAGCAGGTCTGACCTTTACGAAGGGTTTCCTTAAACCGTGGACAAAGCCAAGCCACCAGAGATGGGGGCCGGCCGTGCCAAGCGCGCAGCCATGCGGGGCGCACCCTGGCACCCTCGGTCTCTCCGGCCGCCACTCTCAACCCTTTCCCTCCGTGGCGGGTCCTAGGGGCCGGCAGGGAGGAGGCGCGCGGGTCCTGGCGCCCGCCCGAGTTCCCGCCCCTAGCCGGCTGGGGGCGGGCGGCGGCGCACAGCTCAGGCCCGCCCCCGTGGGCCCCAGCCCTGGCCCGCGGCGCACCCGGGCCTTCCCCGCCGCCACCGCGGAGCCCGAGCGCAGCGGCGCGGCCGCCATGCGCCGCCTGCCGCGGGCCGTGCAGCTGCTGGTGCCGCAGCTCGCCCTACTGGTGGTCGCCGGGGCCCCGGAGGCGCGGGTGAGCGCGCCGCGGAGCCTGGTGTGGGGGCCCGGGCTGCAGGCGGCCGTCGTGCTGCCCGTCCGCTATTTCTACGTGCAGGCGGTCAACGCGGAGGGCCAGAACCTCACTCGCTCGCCCCCAGGTAGCGTCCAGCCGCGGGCCTCCCTCGCCCTGCCGCCCGGGAATCGGCCCGAGGCCTGCGTGGCGTCCTCTCTGGGGGTCTGCCTAACCTTTCTCTCTTCCTCCTCCTCCTTTCTCCCTCCCAGACACTCCGGCGGGAGGGAGTGGCCACAGAAGTTTGTGGAATGAATGAATGAGTCCAGGGGCCCTGCCACATTGTGCAGGATGGATGGGCTGCCCGCGTGTGGGAGGACGGTGCTTCCGCCTCTGACTTTGGCCTCAACTGTGGGAGCAATCAGGGCGTGCCTACCCGCGTGAGTCATCAGGTCCATTACGTTGCCTGGGCCTGATGGGTTTGAAACAAGAATTGCCACCCTGACGAAATGTCGGGGCAGAAGGCCAAAAGGAGGCAGTTTTTTACATGCTACGTTTTCTTCTTAGCTTTAAGTCCTTGAAAGCATTTTACAGGAACTGGAGAAACTCAGCAGAAAGTCAGATTTTTTTCCTCTGCCGAGGGTAGATCGTGTCCCAAATCCCTCTCTTCGGGTCCTTCCTCCCACGTTCTTTACATCTTGCAACTTCTTAGGACTTGCCTTGCTTGTTTCACGTAGTTGCCAGTTAGGATTGCTAATTTATGTCTTATGTTTAGGGCTGCTAGCCAGCTGGCACAGTGCTTTATCAACAAAGAGGCAATCAGAGTAAGCCAAGGTCCCTTCCTCTGACAGCCAGACTGGGAAGTGGGCCCCAGTTTGGGATGGAGCGTGGAGAGATTAGGCAGAGCAGAGATTAAGATGCAAACATAATTCACTTTTAGATTTAATTTTTTAAAAGATTTATTTATTTATTTGAAAGGCAGAGAGAGGTCTTCCATCTGCTGGTTAACTCCCCAATTGGGCGCAACGGCCGGAGCCACGGCGATCTGAAGCCAGGAGCTTCCTTTGGGTCTCCCACCTGGGTGCAGGGGCCCAAGGGCTTGGGCCATCTTCTGCTGCTTTCCCAGGCCATAGCAGAGAGCTGGATCAGAAGTGGGGCAGCCAGGACTTGAACCTGCTCCCACTTGGGATGCCGGCACTGCAGGCAGCGGCTATACCTGCAGTGCCACAGCGCAGGCCCCTAGATTTAATTTTTAAACTTTCCATTGATTCATCAAATTCTTACTGGCTGTCTATGTGTTGAGTATTCTGCTAGGGATATAAGAATGAGAAGACAATGCCTGCCCATCAAGGAACTTTCCTTCTGTTGGGCAAATAGACTTGCAAACAGCCAATCACAGAAAGTATATTTGGGGCAATGAAGGCATGACAGAGTGCAGTGGATGGGGCCAGCACTGTGGTGTAGTGAGTAAAGCCACTGCCTGTAGTGCAGGCAGCCCATGTTGGCGCCAGTTCAAGACCCGGCTGCTCCACTTCGGAACCAACTCTCTGCTATAGCCTGGGAAAGCAGTGGAAGATGGCCCCAATCCTTGGGCCCCTGCACCTGCATGGGAAGACCTGGAGGAAGCTCCTGGCTTTGGATTGGCGCAGCTCTGGCCATTTTGGCCAATTGGGGACTGAACCAGCAGATGGAAGACCTCTCTCTCTTCTCTCTCTCTCTCTCTCTGTGCCTCTCCTTCTCTCTCTGTGTAACTCTTTCAAGTAAAATAAATAAATCTTTAAAAAAAAAAAAAGAGTGCAGTGGAAACAATTGAGGAGCTGCCAGCCTGCCTAGGTGAGTGTAGGAAGACTGCAGGACGAAGATGTGAAGGAGGAGAGGGTTTGCTGGACAAGTATGCCAGTGGATGCACCAGCATGTGCGACGCACGGAGGTAGGAGAAGGTGTGATGTTCCTGGAAATAAGTTATGTAATGATGCTGAGCAGAAAAGGCTGTGGATTGTAGCCTGAAATCTTTAAGGGCCTTAAATATCAAGCACAGGATTTTTAAAACTAGGTAGAGAGCCACTGGAGAGGTTTTTTTGTTTTTGTTTTTTAGGATTTATTAATTTATTTGAATGTCAGGGTTACAGAAAAGGAGAGCTAGAGGCAGAGAGAAAGAGACCTTCCATCCTCTGGTTCAATCCCCCAAACAGCCACACAGCTGGGGCTGGGCAAGGCTGAAGCCAGGAGCCAGGAGCATCTTCTGGGTCACTCACATGGGCACATTAGAAGAGAGCTGGATGGCTGGTGCCGTGGCTCACTAGGCTAATCCTCCGCCTGCAGCACCGGCACACTGGGTTCTAGTCCCAGTTGGGGTGCCAGATTCTGTCCCAGTTGCTCCTCTTCCAGGCCAGCTCTCTGCTGTGGCCCGGGAAGGCAGTGGAGGATGGCCCTGCACTGCATGGGAGACCAGGAGGAAGCACCTGGCTCCTAGCTTCAGATCGGCGCAACGCATCAGCTGTAGCAGCCACTTGGGAGGCGAACCAACAGAAAAAGGAAGACGTTTCTCTCTCTCTCTGTCTCTCTCTCACTGTCTAACTCTGCCTGTCAAAAAAAAAAAAAAAAAAAGAAAAGAAAAGAAAAGAAAGCTGGATAGGAAGTGGAGCAGCTGGGACTTGACCCTGTGCCCATGTGGGATGCTAACACTGCAGCGGAGGCTTAATCTTCTATGCCACAGTGCCAACCCCCACTGGAAAATTTTGAGCTGAGGAGTAACAAGAATCTGACTCTTCCTTAACCAAGTTGGTGGCTCGTGATGGACATTTGATTCAGAACACCATTCCCAAAGTTGTCTTTGATTATCACTCTGATAACATGCTTGTCAGGCCCTAAGTTTTCAGTTGGTTTCATATGTTTTGTATGCATTAGGATAGGATAAATAAATAAGATTCTGTTGACAAATTCATAAATGTGTATTGGGGTTGGAAAAACTTCCTGTCAAGGGTCAGATACTGTGTGTCAGATACTGCCTCTGCCTCTCTGTAACTCTTGTCTTTCAAGTAAGTAAATCTTAAAAAAACAAAATAAAGGAATAGCCAGGACTTGAGCCATATGGGATGCCAGTGTCACTGAGCCACAATTTCGGCCCCTCTCTGAACTTTTTGAATATATCTTTTCTCTTACGTCTGACTTAATGTGAGCATTTCCTCAGCTCTGGATATAGGGAGAGCTGGTTGATGCTGTCAAATTCCAAGCATCTAGCACAATGCCTGGCAGAGGGGCTGAGTAAATATTGTAGAAGGATAGGAAGGACAGAGCGAGGGAGGGTTGAAATATGTCAAGAAGAGGGCTATAAGTACTTACTTTCTACTCCATTGTCTGCCTTCATCAGTAATGATATCTTCATGAAATAGCCTCCCCTCCTTGTTGGGTAGGACATTCGTGTATTATTACTTCATAGTCTTGTGAGGTAGGAAGGATAGATACTCTCCTCGCTTTAGGTATTGGAAACTGGACTCACTGAAGCTAGAATGCCTTACCCCTTGGCCCCAGAACTCACATTGTCAGAACCAAGACTGGAACCCAACTATTTGAACTCCTGCTGCTGTGCTATTTTCCTGTTTCCAAGTCACCCTTGATAAGATTGTGGAGCATCAGTTCTCAGTAAGATCTTGGCGAGTGTCCATGACCAGCAGGTGCCAGACACTTCTGAAGGATTTCCATTTAGTGCCTTAGCCTAACATCTTGGCCTTCTGGGATTCTCTTCCCTTGACCATGTAGCATCAGCACTTTTGTTGTGGCTGCAAAGAGCTGTCATACATTTCCTATAGTACAGGGGGTGGGAGTATGACTGCATTGTACTAGAAGTACCAGAGACATCATTCCAACGTTGAATCCTGCCAAGCTGCATTCAGATGTTTGACTCTGCTAGTCACTGCCTGTATTTATGACATTGTGCAAATTCCTTAACTTCCTGGAGCCTTAGTTTCTTGACCTGTAAAATGAGCGTGACAAATACATACCTCAGAAATTCTTATAGGAAATAAAGGAGTTGGAAAATATATATGGGTCTAGCATTGTAACAAAGCAGGTAAAGCCACCACCTGTGATAGCAGCATCCCATATAGGCACCAGTTTGAGTCCCAGCTATACCACTTCTGATCCACATCCCTGCTAATGGCTTATGAAAAGTAGCAGAAGATGGCATAAGTGGGCCTCTGCTACTCACACGGGAGACAGGGATGAAGCTCCTGGCTCCTGGCTTCAGCCTGGCCCAGCCCTGGCCATTGTGGCCATCTGGGGAGTGATCCAGCAGGTGGGAGACACCTCTCTCTCTCTCTCTCTCTTTCTCTCTCTCTCTGTTGTGTGTGTGTGTGTGTGTGTGTCTCCCTCTTTCTGTAACTCTTTCAAATAAATAAATAAATCTTATTTTAAAAAAAATAAGAAAAAAATGCATATGATGTAGGAAAGAACTGGTTTTAGGACCTGGTTCACAATAGAGGTTAAGTAGGTAAGTTTTTAGAAATGCTTTTGATATTTTCCAAATCAGTAATTTTCAACATTTCTGATTCTAATGATGTAAGTTGTACATACTGTCTTTTGTTTACACAGTCACTGCACTCTCATCTTATTAGCTATTTCTCTAAATGAAGTTTGAATCTATGGAGAAGAAAACTCAAGCTGAATTTCAATTCTGATTCTTAATTTTTAATTTTTTAAATTTATTTGACAGATAGAGTTAGACAGTGAAAGAGAGAGAGAGTAAGGTCTTCCTTCTGTTGGTTCACCCCCTAAAAAGGCTGCTATGGCCAGAGCTACACTGATCAGAAGCCAGGAGCCAGGTGCCTTCTCCTGGTCTCCCATGGGGGTGCAGGGGCCCAAGGACTTGAGCCATCCTCCACTTCCCTCCCAGGCCACAGCAGAGAGCTGGACTGGAAGAGGAGCAGCCGGGACTAGGACCTGGCACCCATATGGGATGCCAGCACCACAGGTGGAGGATTAATCAACTGAGCCACGGCACTGACCCCTCAATTCTGTTAGATTCTATTAGCCCCCAGAGCAAATGAGAATTCGCATTCTCTCTAGTTGAAGCAATTTCATCCTTTACTTTTCTCACTTTCTCTTTAAAGATTTATTTATTTTTTTTATTTGAAAGGCAGGGATACACAGATGAGTTGGGAAAGACACAGAGAGATATTCCATCCATTAGTTCACTCCCCAAATGGCCACAATGTCCTGGCCAGGTCGAAGCCAGGAGCCAGGAACCTGTAGCTTCCTCCAGCTCTCCCACGTGGGTGGCAGGGACCCAAGTACTTGGGCCATCTTCTGCTTTTTCCAGGCCATTAGGAGGAGCTAGATCAGAATGGGAGCAGCTGGGACTTGAACTGGCACCCATAGGGAATGCCGGTGTCACAGGTAGCAGTTTAACTCACCATGCCACAATGCAGGCTCCTCTCACTTTCTCTTTTATGAGGTTACAATTACGTGTTTCTATTTCAGTCCCGATCAATACTATTTTGTGTTGATTTTTATAATTTAATGCTAATAAAGATTAGTAAAAATTATGATTAAAATATATATTTGCATTTCCATTGCTTTGTTATACTGTTACAATTGTAAATACTTTTTTTTTTTAATTACAGGAGATAGGCAGAGAGAGTGAGAGAGAGAGGGAGAGAGAGAGAGAGAGAGATAAGGAACCTTCCATCCTCTGCTTTGTTCCCCAGATAGCTGCAGCCACTGGAGATGGACCATTCTGAAGCCAGGAGCCAGGAGTGTCTTCCGGATCTCCCGCATGGATGCAGGGGCCCAAGCACTTGGGCCATCTTATGCTGCTTTCCCAAGCACATTATTAAAATTGGAAGTAGAGACTTGAACCAGTGCCCATATGGGATGCTGGTGCCACAGGCAGTGGCTTTACCTGCTATGCCACAGCGCCAACCCCATAAATATGTTTTATTTAAAAATTTTGTTTTATTTATTTGAGAGGTAGAGTTACAGATGGAGCAAGAGACAGAGAAAGGTCTTCCATCCACTGGTTTGCTCTCCAGATGGCTGCAACAGCTAGACTTGAGCAAATCTGAAGCCAGGAGACAGGAGCTTCTTCTGGGTCTCCCACGTGGGTGCAGGGGCCCAAGGACTTGGGCCATCTTCTACTGCTTTCTCAGACCTTGACTGAGAGCTGGATCAGAAGTGGAGCAGCTGTGACTTGAACCAGCTCCCATATGGGATTTCAGTGCTACAGGCAGTGGCTTAGCCCACTACGCCACAGTGCTGGCCCCATAAATATGTTTTTAAATATAACTTTTAAGTACTGTCTCAGAGACAAAAGTATTAAAATTGGAAGAAGCCAGTGATGTAGTTAGTAGTTTCGATTTACAAATAATGAGGTATATTTACAGAATTTGTTCTGTAAGTCTACTTCTTTCCCAAAAAAATCACACTCAGTAATAGATTTGTCTTATATCTGTTTTATTTACTTAAAATAGCAGATTTATGGAAAATAAGAATATTTGATCAGGAGACAAAAAAATCCTTTTTCTATCTCTCCAGCTTGGAAAGACAGCAATGGAAATAGCTTTCTAATTCCCAGACTCTGCCCTCCCGATTTTCAGTCTGCTGCACCATGTAGCCTTTCAAAGCCAGGGGGAAATGATGCAGAGCAATGATTAATGTGTCTCATATAGGATTTCAATTTCACATTCAATTATTACCTTTTTATAACATCTTCTATGTTTATTCTATATTATGTTAATTCATTTATGTTAGAAATTCCTTTCATAATTTTATCTTACTTGTTAAAGTCATCCTAAAACGTCTAAGTTTGGTACTTGGCTTTTAATGGCAAGGTATTAGATACTACTTTCCTCTTACTAAATTGAAGAGGCTGAGAAACATTTCTTCTGAAACACACACACACACACACAAAATAGAACCCTTGAAGATCAAAAGAAAGTAGAAACTCACACTGACAGGATTTGGAAACCAAGAATATGTAATAAAACTATTCAGGAATTTTTAAAAGGCACATGAAGTATGCCTAATTCATAGCAGAATGAATGTGAGATGAAAGGTAATTTGCTCACAACTTGCTGTTTGCTGGGGCAGTGGATGTGAGATGATTCACTACGCCTTTAGAGCGTTGCCCTGTGATACGGTCTGAATGGTGTTCCCATTGCACTCTGCAGAAAGAGGCTGCAGAGTATATTCCTGGACCACAGTAGCATTAATCCCAGCAGTATTGTTTCAAAGGCTGAATAAATCTGCCAGTAGAAAAGGGCATGTTTGTTAAGAAGGCAATTTTTTACCTGGAACAAAACATCCAAAGAATTTGGGAGTTGAAGGGGAATATCATAGTATAACTATTTCATTTCGAGGTAAAGAAACAGAATCAAGTAAACTCTAATATTTATGAAGGTATGTAAATTGTGTGTGTGTGTGTGTATGTATGTATGTATACAGTCTGGTAACTAGATATAATCTCTTTTTACCTAAAGGAATAGGCTTAAAAATATCACTTGAAATTTGAGTTTAATAAGGGAGAAATTCAGAAATGAGAATTCTTAGATATTTAAATGATATACAAAGAAAGCTTGTATATTTTACAAGGAGAAAATTGAAATACTATAAAAGACTGTCATTCTTAGAGTTCTTAGATTTTTCAACTATCCTGGCTTTAATGGTTTTTTATGAATTGATTTTGTTCATTCTGTAAGTCATTATGGACTTGATGTGTCCAATGTTGAGTAAGATTCTTGGTTTGAAGACATGAACCAGATGTAGTTCTTTTCTTCCAAGCTAGAAACATCTGGTTTACCATTGATGCTACAGGAAAAAATAGCTTCTATCTAGAGACATTTCCAATGATGCCATAATAATCATTAAGTAGTAGAGTTATTTATTTCTTTTCCTTTTTCAGGTGAAACATTATTCAAAGTAGTAGTCAAATCTCTTTCATCTAAAGAGCTGGTCCGGATTCATGTCCCTAAACCTTTGGACAGGAATGATGGAACATTTTTGATGAGATATAGAATGTATGAAACTGTAAACAAAGGGCTGAAGATAGAGGTCCTTTATGGTGGTGAACATGTGGCTCAGTCTCCGTACATTTTAAAAGGTAAGTGATTGTTATGTAATCCAGAGCTAGTCTTATTTGTAGGGCCCGTGCCTTTTAGAATGATTTATGATGACCTTGAAGTCATGTGCCACAAAATAAACACTGTATACATGTTGAAGTTCATTTGTTAATTTTATTTTTTTGAATTTTGAGTTAACATGTAATATTTATACATTTTTACAGGGTATACTGCAATGTTTGAATACATATACACAGTGTAAAGTGATCATAACAAGCTATTAACCTTTCCATGTCCTTATCTCTTCACTGTGTTCAGAGCCAATGAGCTCTTCTCTTCCAGCCCTTTATGTAGTGTATAATCCATTATCACGAACCATAGTCACCCCATTGTTCTTCACCTGTATTTCAATACCCATTAGCTAACCACCTTCTGTGCCCCTCCCCCACCCCTTCCCAACTTCCAGTAATTACTATCTCAAATTCAGATTGTATGTATGTATATATATACATATACAAGTAAATATATACATGGTTTCTTTTAACTTCTACATGAGAGAAAACTTACCTTCCTATTTCTGTCTTGCTTCATTTAACACAATGATTTCCAGTTCCATTCATTATACTGCAGATGTTAAGATTTCATTAGTTTTTGTGGCTGGATAATATTATATTGCATATGTATACCACATTTTCCTTATCCAGTCATCCACTGATGGATACCTAGATTGAGTCCATGTCTTGGCTATTGTGAATAGTGCTACAGTGAACGTGGGAGTGCATGTCTCTTAGGCTGATTTCATTTCCTTTGGATATATACCCAAATGTATAGCAGGATCATATGGTAGATGTATTTTTAATTTTTTCATGAACCTCCATACTGGTCTCCACAGTAACTGTACTAATTTGCACTCCCACCAGCAGTGTGTTGGGGTTTCCTTTCCTCTACATCCCACCAACATTTATCTTTTGCAGTTTTGATAATGGCCATTCTGACTGGAGTGGAAAGGCATGTCATGGTGGTTTTGATTTGCATTTCCATGATGGCTAGTGGTACTGACATTTTTTCACGTGTGTGTTAGCCACTTAGTATTACTTTTTTTTGATGTGTCTATTCAGATCCTCTGCCTGTTTCTTAACTGGATTGTTTGTTTTGTTGTTAATGAAGTGTTTTTAGTTACTTATTTGTTTTGGATATTAACCCTTTGTCGAATGTATAGCTTACAAATATTTATTCCTGTTCCGTCAGTTGTGTCTCCCCTTTGTTGATTAGTTCCTTTCCTGTGCAGAGGCCTCTTGACTTGACATCATGCCATCTGTCTGGTCTTGCTTTTATTGCCAGTGCTTTTGAGGCTTATCACAAAAAACATCACTGCCTATCTTGGTGTCTTGGACTTTTGTGAATAGCTACAATGAGCATGGGTGTGCAAGTAGTAGTTTCGTAGCTTCAGTTTTTACATTTAGATCTTTTAACTTGAGATTTTTTTTTATAAAATATTGCATTTATTTATTTGAAAGGCAACATGACAGAAAGGCAGATCAGAGCCAGATCTTCCATCTTCTGGTTCTCTCCCTAGATGGCCACAACAACCAGGGCTGGGCTGGCCCATGGCACAGACTGGAGGCCAGAACTCCATCCGAGTCTCCCATGTGGGTGGCAGGGATCCCAGCTACTTGAGCCATTAGCAGGAAGCTGGACTGGAAGTGTAGCCAGGACTCCAATCCATATACTCCAATAAGGGATGCAAGTGTCCCAAGCCACAGCCTAACCTGCAGCACCAGAACGCCTACCCTTTAACTTGTAATTTTAAGGAGAAAAAAAATTGAGTAATTTAATGAGATTTAGTGAGAAGAAAAAATATATTATATGTTTACCCATGTAATTCCCATATTCAATACTCTTCATTCTTTTGTTTAGATCACAATTTCTAAGTGCCTAAATGATTTCCACTAATATTACTTCTATTGTAAGAACACTAACAATGAATTCTTCAAGATTTTGAGTGTCTGGCAGTATTTATTTTTCTTTCTTTTTTTTTTTTAAAAGCATTTATTTATTTACTTGAAAGCAGCATTACAGAGAGAGAGAAAGGGAGAGACAGAGAGAGATCTTCCATCTGCTGGTTTATTCCTCAAATGGCTGCAATGGCCAGAGCTGAGCTGATCCAAAGCCAGGAGCCAGAAGCTTCTTCTGGGTCTCCCACATGGGTGCAGGGCCCCATGCACTTGAGTCATCTGCTGCTTTCCCAGGCACATTAGCAGGAAGCTGGATCAGAAATGGAGCAGATGGGGCTTGAACCAGCACCCATATGGGATGCTGGCACCTCAGGTGGCAGTTTTATGCCACAGTGCCAGCCCCCTGCTTGCCTGCCTGCTTGCTTGCTTGCTTTTTTTAAGATTTATTTATTTGGAAGGCAGAGTTACAGAGAAGCAGAGGCAGAAAGAGAGAGAGAGAGGGAGAGACAGAGACAGAGACAGAGACAGAGACTGAGAGACCTTCCACCCAATGGTTTACTCCCCAAATGGCCACAATGGCCAATTTGAAGCCAGGAGCCAGGAGTTGCTTCCAGGTCTCCCACACCGGTGCAGGGGCCCAAGCACTTGGACTATGCTCTGCTGCTTTCAGGCCATAGCAGAGAGCTGGATGGAAGTGGAGCAGCCAAGTCTTGAACCAGCACCCATATTGGATGCTGGCACCTCAGTGCCAGCACCCTTTGCCTTCATTTTTAAGTCATTTTCTCTGTGTATAGAATTCAGGTTGACAGGGTTTTTTTCTCATAGTACTCTACAGATGTTATCCCACGGACTTTTCACTTCTGTCGTTTCCAACAGTAAACTTTACCATTATGGTTATCAGTGTTCCTCTGTATTGCTTTTAAGGTTTTCTCCTTATCAACTGTTTTGAGCTGTTTGTTTATTACATACCATGGTATAGTTTTAATTTTGTTCATATATTTTGTGCTTGGAGGGTTGGTGTTTTTTTTGTTGTTGTTTTTTGGTTTTTTTTTTTTTTTTTTTTTTTTTTTTTGTATTTTAGATTTATTTATTTAAAAGGTAGAGCTACAGAGAGAGAGGAAGAAAGAGATCTTCTGGGGCTGGCACCATAGCATAGCAGGTGGAGTCTCCACCTGCAGTGCTGTCATCCTATATGGGTGGCAGTTCAAGTCCCTGCTGCTCCATTTCTGATCCAGCTCCTTGCTAATGCACCTGGGAAAGCAGCAGAAGATGGCCCAAGTGCTTGGGCTTCAGCACCTACTTGGAAGACCCAGAGGAAGCTCCTGGCTCTTCTTGGCTGTGGTTTGGCCCAGCTCTGGCTGTTGCAGCCATTTGGGTAGTGAACCAGTGGATGGAAGATTGATCTCTTTTTCTCTCTGTCTCCCTTTCTCTTTAACTTTGGCTTTCAAATAAATAAATCCTTAAAAACAAGGAAGAAAGAAAGAAAGAGAGAGAGAGAGAGAAAGAGAGAGAGAGAAGGAGAGAGAAAAGAAAAGAGATCTTCTGTTGCTGGTTCACTCCCCAAGTGGCTGCAACAGCCAGGGCTGAGCCAGGCTGATGAAACTCCATATAGTTCTTTGACATGGGTGTCAGGGGCCCATGTACTTGGGCTATTTTCCACTGCTTTCCCAGGCACATTAACAGGGAGCTGAATGAAAAGTAAAGCATATGGGACTCAAACTGGTGCTCATGTGGGATGCTGGCATCACAGGTGGCAGCTTAAGCCACTGCACCATGACACTGGCCCCCTTTGCTTGGGTTTTATGGCGCTTCTTTGATGTTTGAATTCATAGTTTTAATCCAATTAGAAAAATTATCATTCAGTTTAGAAAAATATTGACTACTATTTCTTTAAATATTTTTTCTGTTCTACTTAAACCCCTTTGAGGATTCTGATTACCCATTTGTTAGGCTTGAAATCATCCCATGGTTCATGATATGCTTCCATTTGTTTAAAATTCTTTCTTCTTACTATTTTATTTTGTATAGTTTTTTTTAATCGCTATGTCTTCAAGCTCACTAATCTTTGCTTCTGTAATATCCAACTTGTCATGAATCCCAGACATCGTATTTTTCATCTCTTGGTGCTTTTCATCCTCTTGAGCTTTTCCCAGGGATACGAAGTTATGTGGTTGAGTTACTTAGAAATAATTCTTTTGAGTTTTGCCTTTACAGTTTGTTAGATAGGACTAGAACCTTGTTTAGTCTAGGGCTAATTATTTCCCTCTACTGCGGCAATACCTTTTGCATCCTGTCCTCGAGCCCCATGAATTAGGAGGCTGTCAGCATGGCCAGCACCAGTAGCACTATTCCGAGGCTTCTATGCACTGTGGGTATTCTTCCCTGCAGTTATTCCTGATGGCTGCTCCCCTGTCTGGATGGTTTCTGCACATCCACACACTGGTCATATGCTCTGCTGAATATGCGCTTGAAAGGAGCCTTGTGCGGATCTCTGGAGTTCTCTCTGCGCACATGCGCACAGGTCTCTTCTTTCAGATCTCTGTCCTACAAATTCTAGCTGCCTTGGTCTCCCAGGACTCTCAGCACGGCCGCCAGGGTCTACCTACAGTTCCCTTCCCTCACTGCAGCCTTTAAACAGTAAACTCTAGGAACTGCAGTTCTCACCTTAGTTCTTTCCTACTCTCAGACTCACCTCTGTCCTACACTGCATGGTGTCCAGTGTCTTGAGAACTGTTGTTTCATTTATTTCATCTGGATTTTTCTATAGTCCTGGGTAGAAAGCTAGGTCAGTCCCTGTTGCTCATCTTGGCCTAAAGTACAAATGCTCAAGAAATATAATAATTTTACCAATTATTCTTATGTGAAATATACATATATATCTTACAACAAGATATAAAATTCACATAATTTTTTTTAAATCTTTGGAAAAAGTAAATGCTATTATTGACCAATTAAAGTTATACTACCAGACCTTCCCCAACTAGGGTTACATATTTCTTCTTTTTTTTTTTTCTTTTTTTGACAGGCAGAGTGGACAGTGAGAGAGAGAGACAGAGAGAAAGGTCTTCCTTTTGCCGTTGGTTCACCCTCCAATGGCCGCTGCGGCCGGCGCACCGCGCTGGTCCGAAGGCAGGAGCCAGGTGCTTCTCCTGGTCTCCCATGGGGTGCAGGGCCCAAGCACTTGGGCCATCCTCCACTGCACTCCCAGGCCATAGCAGAGAGCTGGCCTGGAAGAGGGGCAGCTGGGACAGAATCCGGCGCCCCGACCGGGACAAGAACCCGGTGTGCCGGCACTGCTAGGTGGAGGATTAGCCTGTTGAGCCACAGTGCTGGCCTACATATTTCTTCTTTGAGATGTGCTGATGAAAGTGATTTTAAGGGTTCAGAGGAGGAGAAGCCATCTTGTTTTTAAGAAATTATCACCCTTACTATATTCTAAAGGCTAAAACTTAATATATTTTCTTTTACCGTGTTGAAAGGCAAATTGTTTTATTTTCATCAGTCATTTATATCTCACTTAAATGAGTTTATCAGCCAGTTGACCTGGAGTAGATTACTTGAAGAGAGTGCATGTGCTTGCCAGGTTGTCCAGGGTGTTTGGAAAAAGGGACAGAAAGCAGGAGTATCTGACCCTGACCCAGATACTTGTACCACTGACTTGTCTAGGGGAGTTTATCTGTGGATAACCTTCGAATTGATTAAGGAAGCAGAAACAGCTGCCTGTGTGGGTGCTTGTTAAAGGAGCGTGGCCTTCTCTGTTTTGTCCCCCTAGGACCCGTGTACCACGAGTACTGTGACTGTCCAGAAGAGGAGCCCCACGTCTGGCAGAAAACTCTTTCCTGTCCGACCAGGGAACCACAGATTGCCAAAGATTTTGCTTCCTTCCCCAGCATCAATCTTCAGCAGATGCTAAATGAAGTCCCCAAAAGGTTTGGGGATGAGAGGGGCGCCATTGTTCATTACACTATCCTCAATAATCGCATTTACCGGAGATCTTTAGGGAAATACACAGACTTCAAAATGTTCTCTGATGAGATTTTGCTGTCACTAGCAAGAAAGGTAAGACAGTGAATGAATTGACCCCAGTAATCCTATTGTTGCCTTGTTGCATTTGAACATTTAAATGCTTAGAATTATAATGGCAAAAGGATGAAAATGGATCTGTCTTTCCTGTGAGATTTAAATTGAATGGCTTGAACCTCCAGCCTAGGTAGCTGATCCATACAGTACACTCCCAAGGTCTCTGTGAATGCGTAGATGTTTATAGCCTCAGAGTCACTTCTTTAAGTTCTCTGTTCCTGTTGAATACTCCTTCCATTCAGATTTCACCTTCTGCCACTGTTCTCCTCTTCTCAAAATGACTTGAACGTAGAATACGTTTTCCTTATTTATTTTTTTTAATATGGAATGCTTCACGAATTTGCATGTCATCCTTGCCGCAGGGGCCATGCTAATCTTCTCTGTGTCGTTCCAATTTTAGTATATGTGCTGCTGAAGCGAGCACACTTGTCTTAAGCACCTCTTTTTTTTTTTTTTATAAAGATTTATTTATTTAATTGAAAGAGTTACACAGAGAGAAGGAGAGGCAGAAAGAGAGAGAGAGAGAGGTCTTCCATCCGCTGGTTCAATCCCCAATTGGCTGTAGCGGCCGGAGCCGCACTGATCTGAAGCCAGGAGACAAGAGTTTCTTCCAGGTCTCCCACACAGATGCAGGGGCCCAAGGACTTGGGCCATCTTCTACTGCTTTCCCAGGCCATAGCAGAGAGCTGGATTGGAAGTGGAGCGGCCGGGACTCAAACCAGTGCCCTTATGGGATGCCGGCACTGCAAGTGGCAGCTTTACCCGCTGCGCCACAGCACCAGCCCCAAGCACCTCTTGAAAATAGTGTACATGGCCAGCGCTGCGGCTCAGTAGGCTAATCCTCCGCCTTGCAGCGCCGGCACACCGGGTTCTAGTCCTGGTTGGGGCGCCGGTTCTGTCCCGGTTACCCCTCTTCCAGGCCAGCTCTCTGCTGTGGCCAGGGAGTGCAGTGGAGGATGGCCCAAGTCCTTGGGCCCTGCACCCCATGGGAGACCAGGAGAAGCACCTGGCTCCTGCCATTGGATCAGCGCGGTGCGCCGGCCGCAGCGCGCCTACCGCGGCGGCCATTGGAGGGTGAACCAACGGCAAAGGAAGACCTTTCTCTCTGTCTCTCTCTCACTGTCCACTCTGCCTGTCAAAAAAAATAATAATAATAAAATAAAATAAAATAAATAAAAAATAAAAAAAAGAAAATAGTGTACATGACACATTTTATGGAAGGTTAGAGTAATAGAGATTATTTTGTACTCATGCAACTTTAAAAATAAGCAAAACCCCTAACATTTAAAAATAGACATTGTGGGCAGGCATTTGGCATGGCAGTTCAGACAGTTTGGGATGCCCATCTCCTATATTGCAGTACCTGGGATGCAGTCCCAGCTCTGCTCCCCATTTCTGCTGCTTGCTGATGCACACCCTGCAAGGCAGCAGCTGATGGCCCAGGTACTTGAGTCCTTGCGGATTCCTGGCTCCTGACTTTGGCCTGGCCAACCCCAAGCTTTTGCAAGCATTTGGGGAATGAACCAATGAATGAGAGCTTTCTCTGTCTGTGTGTCTCTGTCTCTCTCTCTCTAAAATAAATCAAATAAATATTTTTAAAGTAAAAAGATTCCTGTACTGATAAGACTCTCAGTCATTCTTACCTCTGGGAATTTCTCTCTGGCTGTCTTTGGCCTGCAGGTCTTGGCCGCTTACTAAATATGCTTGGTTCTCCTGTCTTTCAGGCTCTCCATATCCCCCAACAACTTTCTCCTGTCCCATTATTCACCCCCCTTTCCACCATTGCTGCACTTAAATTCCCCTTGAACAGATCTGTTCAAACCAACTTTTGTTCTTTCTTGTTCCTGATGATTCAGGGTGAAGGATGGAGGCAGGTCATTTTATCCTTCTTACCCAGGGAGACCATCAAGACCATTTTCTAAACCATAAGACAATTTTCCTGATAGGAAATTCCCAATAGAATTCCCCAAGTTTCTCATATAATTTCCCAAGTATGGTGAATGTGTGGCTGATGTTAGCTCTTATTTTAAATAGCAGTCACCTTCCCACTATGCCCAGCTCACAATATGTCCATATGAACGTATTACAGGCACCTGATCCTAAAGGTAGAGCTCTCTTCCTAGGCTACCTACCACCTGTCGCTCTGCCCTGTATTGTGTCCTGTACTCATGTTCTTGCCTGTATCACAGTAGCTTTCAGCCAGGGATGATTTTTATCCTTTTGTGGACCTTTGGCAGTGTTTTGAGATGTTTCTGGTTGTCACAACTCAGGATTGCCAGTAGCATCTGGTGAGTAAACACGCTATGATGTGCAGTACTGTCCCCCACAGCAATGAATTAGCCAACCCCAGATGTCAGTTCTGCAAGGATCAGAAACCCTGCTGCCTACTAAGAACTTCTGATGACCAGTTTATTAATGAATGCGTGGATGATAGACAAGCAAGAGGGTGAATTCTCACATCCTTTACTCTTCACTTTTGTTCCCGCTTCTTTGCTGAGGTGGACTGGAAGAAATCTAAGATAAATAGCACTCAGACCTGGTCTTTAAGCAGCCTACTCTAGTGGGCCTTGTTTTTGTTATTTCAAAGTTGTACCACAGCTTCATAGGCCTCTAGGAAAAGCAGGGACCCAGGGCTCAAGTCATAGAGGAGAGAAAGTCATGGAGGAAGTAAGGTTAGATCTCGGCTTGACAGATGAGAAAAGGGACTGACAAGTTGAGTAAGTAGAAGAGCACTCCAAGCAAAGGGAATGACACAGTAAATGGATGGCATTTTCAGACAGTGGCATGAAGTTTACTGGTCCTTAGGCAAGTGGATTTCAAGCTAAGCTACAGTAAGATCTTGAGAACTTAAATTCCAGCCAGAGTTATTCCTTGTCCATGGGCTTAGGGTAATGTTAAGATTAGCAGTGACATTAATTTGGGTTTTATAAATTTGGTCAGAGAATAGATTGGAGTGGGGAACAGGACAGAATCAGAACACTTAGTAAGGAAGCTATTGTAGCAGTTGAGGCAAGAGATGATAAGAGCCTAAACCAAGGCAGTGACTGTGGACGTGAAAATAGGGGGTGGCAGATCCCAGAAACAGGTCAGTGTGGTCAAGAAGGGGATCCTGAAGGAGACTTGTAGATTCTCTCTTGGGCAGCTGGTGGAGAGGGTTCTCAAAGCTACTCATACCGCTTTACCTCGTTTCCACTGCTGTAATGCTAAATTGTAGAAACCCCTGTAGACAGAGGGAGCTGACAGCTGGTTAAGTGAATTTGCCTTGTACTGTCCTCAGCCATGGTTCTCTGATACTACTGATAGCTGCAAAGTGTTCTCTTCTGTTTTCAAATGGTCTGTTCTATCAGGAATACTTAAAAAGTCAAAGAACTGTAGTGTTTCGTACTGAAGACATCAGCACTGATGTTGATACTTTTGTTTATTTAGGTCCTTCTCCCAGACTTAGAATTTTATATCAATCTTGGAGATTGGCCCTTGGAGCATCGAAGAGTGAATGAAACCCCTGGCCCTATACCAATCATTTCATGGTGTGGCTCTCAGGATTCAAGAGATGTTATCCTTCCAACATACGACATCACTCACTCCACACTTGAAGCAATGAGGGGTGTGACAAATGATCTCCTCTCTATTCAGGGAAATACAGGTAAATTAAAGTGAATTCTCTAAGAAAAAGTCTAGAGGCAAAAAAAAAAAAAAAAAAAAAAAAAGTGAAGGCATTGTCCAGTTAGAGAGAGTAAATGTATATAGCTAAATAACCATTCTTATTTTCTAACTAAGAAAAAAAGAGAAACAGTACCCTAAACCCTGAAGTGGTTTGCTTAGGATTCTCCTAATCCCGAAATTAAAGATACATGGTCTGGGCTAGTAATGCCCACACCTGCTTTAACTGAATCTCTTTTGAGTTGATTACTTGTAAATCCCATTTTAAAAATTTATATTTAATAAAGTTCTCACTTTTAATTCTGATTCCACTGCCTTTATAATGTTGGGTGAAATGAAAGAATTTTTTAAAATAATAAATGATCTGTAAATAATGATAATAGTGCAAATTTGATGTTACTGCCTCTACTATTTTGTAAGGAATTCTCCCCTTTCCTTTTCTGCCTTCTTTATCCTTTAATGTCTGAGTTCCTTTCCCCCTGTTTGATGGCCTTGCACTAATGCACAGTACGGTGCACCTTTTAGTTAACGCAAACTCCCTGAGTAGAACAAACCCCTCCTTGTTTTTATAGCCTTGGTTGCCGTTTATTTTGTTTTTGTAGACTTATTTGGTGGAGAAGATTAGATACTTTTTTGTAAAATATAAGATGAAGTGAAAACTTACTTTTAATTTGATGACTAGATTTCTAAGGAGTGTCCTAAAATAATAAAAGGTTCTGTTTTATGATATGTTCTTTAGGACACTGACAGGTGTTAACCAAGACTTGTATGTTTAGCATAATAAAAACAGATAATTAAATTAATTCTGCCAGATTAGTTGCCTTCTGATAAAGATAAGATATATTTATCTTATGTACTTAATAGCATATTAGTCTTTCCTGTATCCAGAATGCTGAGCAGTCTTGAGTGTTAAAGCTTTGTGGATGTTACTGAGTTATGCAGTTTTTCCTGGCAACCTTGTCTAAGAACTAAAGCCTACTTCGTTTGTGATTGTGAAACAGAAAAGGTGGAAGAAGCTAATGCCTCTGTGAGTGGGTCAAATCATTAAATCTGTTTTTGCTTTGAACTTAGTCCAGCATTATTTTGGGTATTTCCTGGTGTTGTACAATAGAAAGTACCAGTTCTTGTACAAGCTCTCATTAGTAGACAAATGGGTGAAATTAGAGCATTTGTTAATACAGCAAATAAAAGGACTCTTTTTGAAAGTCTAAGCTTCAAAGCATATCTAGCAAATTAAGACCTAGTTCCATATATTTGGGAAATAACATCCACATTTGAAAATAAGTTGATGATAAAAGGGGTTTAACATTTTAAATAACAATGGTAAATTAAAGATGGTTGTATAATTGTCAACTTCATAATCATAATTTTTTTATGGCCTCAAACTTCTAGGCCCTTCCTGGATCAATAAAACAGAAAAAGCTTTCTTCAGAGGTAGAGATAGCCGAGAGGAGAGGCTCCAGTTGGTACAGCTGTCCAAAGAGAATCCGCAGCTACTAGATGCAGGAATTACAGGATATTTCTTTTTCCAAGAGAAAGAAAAGGAACTTGGAAAAGCCAAGTTGATAGGTTTCTTTGATTTTTTTAAGGTATGCCTTTCAGTCTTCCTGTATGGCTATAAAGGATGAACTTGTGTTGAAAGTCCAAATTTCTCCTGTCTTGTGAACGACACTTGCTTTTATGCTCTTTTATCTGACACAGGAAATTAAGGTGCTCTTTGTGATTTCCATTTCTTCACTGTTAACCTTGTCCAGCAAATAATTCAGATCTTTAATGCTCAAACTATAGTACAAGGGTTAACTTGGGTTTTGGATGCATTTATTTCTCTTGTTCTCTTTGTGGATTGGTTTCAATAAACTGGGAATAGAGATGTATTTTACATGAAATGATTTCAGATGTCTTTTGTTAACAAAGTATAAATTCCACATCTAGAAGATACGAGACGGAATCAGGGTTCAGGTCCTGCCTCTTATCCCGCCCTGTCACTGGCAGTAGGACCTCTGGTTCTTAGTGTCTGTGGTCTCTGAACTGCCCAACTCCACAGGACATTATCATGAGTTCAAAAGAGATATAAATATGAATATTATGATAAATTATTTAATATATAATTAATTACCAAATCTGGGAGGATAGCCGCTTCAATTCAGTATGACATAATAAGAAGATCAAGAGATTTGGACTCAGAGAATAGAGGTTTATAAATTTCTCTAGGTATCAGTTTTCTTGTTTGCAAAGTGGTAGAAAGCGTTAATAATATTTGTTTCATATTATTATAGTTGAATGAGGTTTAATGTCTATGAAAAGTGCTTTTGAAATATAAATAAAAATGTATTGATGGAATAAATATATAGAGTTAAGAACTTTCCCAGATTTCTGTCTTTTCAACTTTAAAGCTGTAAAATAAAGATAATGATGTCTTCTTATCTCATAGGTTGAGAACAAGAAACAAATTAAATAATGTGTTAATGAAAATGCGCATTATTAGTAGTATTCAGTTTTAGTAACTTTTAATAATTGGTTTTAATACCTGATTATAGAAATCTGGATTCTCCATTATGTAGATGTAATTGGAGCAGATACTCATTTCTATTGCCTGAGATTATTTATTAGCTTGTCTTTAAGTGTATTGTATTTCTTAAAACCAATCTACTGAAGATTTCTTGGGATTTTAGTACAAAGAAAGTATGTTACAAAATAAAATTTTCAAACACACTATTTGGAAAATGTAAAATAATTCCTTTGTGTTTAGTATTGACGAGAAGCCAGTGTTTGCTGGTTTATATTTGTCTTTTTAAATCCTGCAGTACAAGTATCAGGTGAATGTGGATGGGACTGTGGCTGCGTACAGGTATCCATATCTCATGCTGGGAGACAGCCTGGTTCTGAAGCAGGACTCACCATATTATGAACATTTCTACGTGGCACTGAAGCCTTGGAAGCATTATGTTCCCATTAAAAGAAATCTTAGTGATCTACTAGAGAAGGTTAAATGGGCCAAGGTATGCTTCTTGCGATTTTCAATCCACCAGTATTAGTTACATGAATCCCATCACAACACAGTTTCATTCGGCACAATGGAATCAAAGGCTATGAAGAGTGCATTGATAAGCGTCTCTGTCAAAGAGAAATGACCGTGCATGTTTGGCTTCTGTTCCACAGTCCCAGCAAGCCCCCTTCTCCCCTGGTGCAACAGCCCTTCTGCAGGACCTGGGGCAATCTGGGCTTCTCCTCAGTCACCTAGCAAGTGAGCTTGGGGTTCTTCCCCTGACTGCCCAGCCTAGCCTCTCCACTTGAGAACAGAATGAATCCGTTCTCATGGTGTAAAAACTTTTAAAAGCTTCATTTAAGGATTTAGTCAGAGCCAAATTGTTGTTATAAAACAACAGCTGTTAAAGGCTATATTGTTGTAATTAAAAAATTTGGTCATTAGTACTGCAGGACTATTCCTCCAGCATTGGGAATAGTCAAGTTACCTAATTATGTTTCTGGAAAATAGTTAATTTTCTGCCATGCTGCCCATAGGAAAATCCATTACCAAGCAGTTGTGCCTCCTATAAAGGGTCACAAAAACAATTCTGCCTTAGGCATCAAGTTATTTCCATTACCAAGTATGGCAGCTTAGAAATAGAATCAAGTGTTACAATGAGAGGGTAAATTTTATAGTTTTATTTAAAAAACAGTGTTTTAATACTTTCCCTTTTAAAGAAAGGAATTCCTATTTTATGGGAAACTTGTAATTCTTACGAGAGAACATAGCATGCTAAGAACCTGTGTTTTTACTTTTCTCTCTGTCTGTCTCTCTCACTGTCCACTCTGCCTGTCAAAAAAAAAAAAAAGAACCTGTGTTTTTCTTTTTTCTTTTTTTATCCTGCATCTTTTCTCTAAGTAATGAATAACTGTAAATGCCTGAAAGGTTTTCTTGTACATGAAACACTTTCACTCTGGTCTTCTCAGTCTGTAATTTACATTTTGTATGTTCTTGTTTGTGTAAGCATGAAGAGTACTTCATATAGAAAACCCATATTCTGGGGCCGGCACTGTGGCGTTGAAGGTTAAACCTTTGCCTGCAGTGCCAGCATCCCATATGGGAGCTGGCTCAAGTCCCAGCTGTTCCATTTCTGATCCATCTCCCTGCTAATGCACCTGGGAAAGCAGCAGAAGATGACCCAAATGCTTGGGCCCCTGTACACAAATGGGACCTAGAAGAAGCTCCTGGCTCCTGGCTCTGGCCTGGCTCAGCCCCAGCTATTGTTGCCATTTGGGAAGTGAACCCGTGGATGGGAAATTCTCTCTTTCTGTCTCCCTCCCTCTCTCTCTCTATATATATATCTCTGCCTTTCAAATAAATCTTTTTTAAAAATCCATATTCTGTATAATAGTAGACTGCAAATCTAAGAATATACAGAATGATTCTGATGTTGATTCTTGAGATATTTCAAGGAAACAAAAATTTCGAAAAAAATTCACACTTCCATTTAAGTTTTATTTCCATTATGTTCCATCTGTCCCCTGCTGTGCACGTCTGTCCCACCTCACACTCACCCCTGGATTTGTTAGGAGCCACAGGAGCTATTTTCATTCATGTTTTAAAAACCTTTTTAGGAAAATGATGAAGAAGCCAAGAAGATTGCAAAAGAAGGGCAGTTGATGGCCAGAGAGCTGCTGCAGCCACACCGGCTGTACTGCTACTACTACAGAGTCCTCCAGGTCTGTTCAGAGCGTCCCTCCGCCCATCGGGTGTCCGCAGACCTCCGCTTGGCCTGAGCGCTTTGTGCTTAATGATTCCTGAAGGGTTCAGAGAGTCACCTGGTGAAACTGTTGCTGAACCCAAGAACCAGCCAATGGGAAGACAGGAGCAGTGCTAATTGTGGCCTCCACTTTTTTTTTTTTTTTTTTTTTTGTAATCTGCTGTGCTCGCTTTGTTGAATGCCTTATGGACTTTCCATGTAGGAGTCTCCCGACCCTCCGCATCTTTCCTCATCTGGAAAGTGAGAAGGTTGAACTCGAGATCGTTAACCTCTCTTTCTGCTTGACATTTCCCCTCCTTATTCTCCATGCAATTGAAGATCCATACCTTTGCTATCAAAGTACAGTGTGGAAAGCAAATATTAAGGTGTCTGTATAAAGCAGTCACAGCAATGAGAAATGTTCTAACAACTTGCCCCAAGTCCTGCAGGATCCTGAGGATCAGTCCTTTGAGTGACTATTTTGTCCTTTACTCAGTAAAATCTCTCTAGAAAGAAAAAAAAATATGTATTTGTTTGTAACCTAAAATTATATCTTTGTTGGCAAAATAAGTTTGCTCAGATGCCACTGGCTGCTACCCTCTTGTAGAGAAATAAAAATGGCAAATTACACCATCTCCTAGAAGCAGCCCCTCTTCCCCTGTCCAGCTTTAATTTTATTTATTTATTTATTTATTTATTTATTTATTTATTTTTGACAGGCAGAGTGGACAGTGAGAGAGAGAGAGACAGAGAGAAAGGTCTTTCTTTTGCCGTTGGTTCACCCTCCAATGGCCACCGTGGCCGGTGCGCTGTAGCCAGCGCACCACGCTGATCCGAAGGCAGGATCCAGGTGCTTCTCCTGGTCTCCCATGCGGGCCATCCTCCACTGCACTCCTGGGCCACAGCAGAGAGCTGGCCTGGAAGAGGAGCAACCGGGACAGAATCCGATGCCCCAACCAGGACTAGAACCCGGTGTGCCGGAGGATTAGCCTATTGAGCCGCAGCGCCGGCCTCAGCTTTAATTTTAATAGAGGTTTTTCCTTAAAATATCTGCTGAACTCACTTGTTCACGTCACCATTTTCTCGGGTTTGGCCCCGTACCGGGAATGTGCCGCTAAATGCACACAAGGCCCTTGAATGAAATATCCAGTTCTGTCCATGGCCAGAGTGGGAGAGCATGTCAGAGGCCCATGACCATTTTTAGTTATGTGCAACTGCAGGCCTACAGGGAGGGATGTGTGAGCTCACCGGCTTTATTTTGAAAAGGTTTATATCATCTTTGCTGATTTGAGTTTTGCACAAAGCTAATCTTCCATTCACAGGTGGGGGCACATACTGAGAGCTGCTCTTTGATTCAAACAGAAATGTTAAGCTTGGCCCTTCCCTTCTACCCACACGTAAAATCATGGATTGGGGTTCTATGCTAGATTCTGAAATATTGCAGTAGCGCCAATCATCACTGAAGTTACAATGTTAGTCTGATGGAATAAGCCAGGCCTTTAGTTTCCGCCTGAAGCCACGCAGGAACTAGAAAAGATGACAATGACTGGGTGCGGGGGTTTGGTGGGGGAGGCAGTGCAGTGAAGTGTGGACTAATCTTTCCATTGCCTTCAAATACGTGTTTCAGAAATACGCCGAGCGCCAGTCCAGCAAACCCAAAGTCCGTGAGGGAATGGAACTCGTGCCTCAGCCGGCTGACGACACTTCCATCTGCCAGTGCCACAGGAAGAAGCCTTTGAGAGAAGAGCTTTAAGTCGGCCCACACTCACCGTCCTGTGTACGTCAGCTCCGTCCTGCAGGGAAGCCGGCTGTGAAGGACACTGTGGGAACCTCACCAGGGGACTCCTAGCGCTCTAGGTAGCTTTATGTAACGTGGCTGCGGAGAGCAGTATTTGAGCAACTGTTACCAAATATCTTTGAATACTATTTTCTTGTGGGTAAACATTACTTTTATCAGCGTCGTGGTTTTTTAAAAAGCAAAGTTGGGGATCATAGCAGATCGAGTTGTGCCAAAATGCAAGCCACACCTATGGACCTGTTTTGATTATTTTTATTAGTTTCTTTCTACGTTTGTTCACTCTCTTCCACTTCCAATTATGAAAAGAAAATGTTTGCCCAGGGTCCTCCACGTCCCCCATTGCATAATCTCTCCTCTTGTATGCTGCTTCTGACACTCAGTAATGGCGGCCTCTCTACAGGTGCACAGCATCCTATGCCGGGGTGCTGTGTTTGAATACTGGCTTCTCAGCTTCCAATCCAGCTTCCTGCTAATGTACACCCTTGGTGGCAGCAAGTGATGGCTCAGGTACGTCGGTCTCTGCCACCCACGCGGGAGACTTGGATTGAGTTCTGGGTTCCTGGGCTTTAGCCTGGCCCAGCCCCAGTTTTAGCTGGCATTTGGGGAGTTGGGGAGTAAACCAGTACATGAGATCTCATTCTCTCTCCTTCTCTCCCTCCCCTCCTTTAAATAAAATTCAAATAAATAGGCCGGCGCCGCGGCTCAATAGGCTAATCCTCTGCCTTGCGGCGCTGGCACACCGGGTTCTAGTCCCGGTTGGGGCACCGATCCTATCCCGGTTGCCCCTCTTCCAGGCCAGCTCTCTGCTGTGGCCAGGGAGTTCAGTGGAGGATGGCCCAAGTTCTTGGGCCCTGCACCCCATGGGAGACCAGGAGAAGCACCTGGCTTCTGCCATCGGACCGGCGCGGTGCGCCGGCCGCAGCGCGCCTACCGCGGCGGCCATTGGAGGGTGAACCAACGGCAAAGGAAGACCTTTCTCTCTATCTCTCTCTCTCACTGTTCACTCTGCCTGTCAAAAATTGAAAAAAAAAATAAAATAAAATAAAATAAAAATTCAAATAAATAAATAAAATTCTTAAAAATTAAAAGTAGGGACTGGCACTCTGGTGTAGTGGGTAAAGCCACTGCCTGCAGCGCTGGCATCCTGTATGTACACCGGTTCAAGTCCTGGCTGCTCCACTTCCAATCCAGCTCTCTACTGTGGCCTGGCAAAGCAGTTGAAGATGGCCCAAGTGCTTGGGCCCTGGCACCCACATAAGAAACTGGGAAGAAACTCCTGGCTCGTGGCTTTGGATTGGCACAGCTCCAGCTGTTGCAGCCATCTGGGGAGTGAACCAGCAGATGGAAGACACCTCTCTCTCTCTCTGCCTCTGCCTCTCTGTAACTATGCCTCTCAAATCTTTAAAAAAAATTAATAGTAGCTTCCTCTGGGAAGAGCCTATAAGATCAATTACAGAAGAGGGTGACTGTTATTAAGAGTAGCATGGAGACTGTGGTGGGAATTTTTTTTTAATGCTCATATCTTTAATTATTCACCAGGCCTGAGTCAAAATGAAGGAGAAACTGCCTTAAGCTAATAAATTCTAATTGATCTGAGTTATACATGTGAAGGACAACATAATTATTAATATACATGGGTACTTCAAAAAGTTCTTGCAAAGTAGAATTAAAAGATGCTTATTTTGGTGCCAAAATTTTTTAAATCCATGCGTACAAGGGGTTTTTAAAGATTTCATATTAATAAAAAAAACTGCCTTTTTTTCAAAGCTTTTTTGCACCAAAGTAAACTTACCTTTTAATCCCATTTTTCCATGAACTTTTAAAAGTACTCTCGTACATGAGGGCAACCTATAGGTAACATTCAAGGCTTAGGATTCCTAGCTCAGAAATCCATTACACACCCCCTGTGTACCATCAACCAAGATTAAGTTCACAGAAGAATATGCTCTTAAAAACAAGAGCTGTGGGGCAAGCGTATATCCCAGTGTTTAAGATGCTGGCTACGGTGCCCTTGTCCCACATCAGAGTGTCTTGAGTTTGATTCCCAGCTCTGGCTCCTGGCTCAAACTTTCTGCCAATGCAGACACTTGGGGGGAAAAATTGGGGCCCCAGAGCTGCTTCTGTCTTCATCATAAGCAGCCTATGTTCTAGGTGCCTCCAACTCCTGAAATACCTGCCTCCTAGAGCTTTTCTCTATGAGTGGGAATCAGTGAAAGTTTATTGAGCACTTGCTGTGTGCCAGGCATTCATGTTAACGAGCACCTTGTGTTCCCAAGTGGACTTTGCTTGAAATTTTGCCTCTTGCCTTTTATTGCTATTAACTCCAGTGATGAGTGAATACCATAACACAAGGCCTTGGATTTGCAGGAGTCCCAGAAGATACTTATAATTTAATTGTATACTGTCAGGCAGTTTACATTCTTATACACAGACTCTAATTTATTCATATATTAAAAATTTACATTCCCTGAGGCCAGTGCTGTGGCATAAAGGGTAAAGCCACCGCCTGGAGTGCCAGCTGCTCCACTTCTGATCCAGCTCTCTGCTATGGCCTGGGAAAGCAGTAGAAGATGGCCCAAGTCCTTGGGCCCCTGCACCTGCATGGGAGACTCAGAGGAAGTTCCTGGCTCCTGGCTTCAGATCAGCATGGCTTCAGATCCATGCAACTCTGGCTGTTGTGGCCACTTGGGGAGTGAGCCAGTGGCTGGAAGATCTCTCTCTCTCTCTCTCTCTCTCTCTCTGCCTCTCCTTCTCTCTCTGTATAACTCTGACTTTCAAATAAATAAATAAATCTTAAATAAATTTACATTCCTTATAAGAAATATCAACTTTATATCTCCAGCAGAAACTTTAGTAATTCCTATATGTGTCTTTTTTCCCATCAAATGGATTGCCATAACAGTGAGTGTTCAGTGAACAGCAAGATGCAGAGCATGTATGTTGTGAAAGTGTATGGAGAGCACAAAAATGTATCCATGTAGTTGAAAATCTGGAAGAAAGAGATGGAGAAAAAGAAGTTTCACCTCTTGTCACATATATTTTTATATTTAAGTTGGTTTTACTATAAGAATGAATTACATTGTGAAAGAAAAATGACAACCCTGGAAAAGATAATAAATGCACAAAAGATAAAATTAGGAAAAGAAAACAGGTATTTATATTTTCCATTATGCTGTTTTAAAAACTGTGTCTACGGCTCACTAGGCTAATCCTCTGCCTGCGGCGCCGGCATCCTGGGTTCTAGTCCCGGTCGGGGCACTGGATTCTCTCCCAGTTGCTCCTCTTCCAGTCCAGCTCTCTGCTGTGGCCCAGGAAGGCAGTGGAGGATGGCCCAAGTGCTTGGGCCTTGCACCCACATGGGAGACCAGGAGGAAGCACCCGGCTCCTGCCTTCAGATCGGCGCAGCATGCTGGCCGTAGCAGCCAACGGAAGGAAGACCTTTCTCTGTGTCTCTCTCTCACTGTCTAACTCTGCCTGTTTAAAAAAAAAAAAACTGTGTCTAGCATTTTGTATCATGGGACATATTATATATCCTTTTTAAATAAAGTAAATTTTATAAATAAAAACTTGAAGAAGATACTGTTTTTTTGGTACAGAGAGAGAATGCCACCACCTATAGCCCTGGTATTTCCATGACAGAGTTAGTCTAATTTTGATACTATTATGTCTTCATGAATAAATGAACCACCATTCCATCCCTAATGGGTAGAAAATCATCCTTTTGAAGATGAGGTATGTGACTTGAATTAGTTGAGGAAACAGTTAACAAGGCCTTAGGATAAAAATCCCTCTTTTACGTGCAGATCCAGAATTTACACTTTCCCAACCACTACTTCCACTACCTAATTTCTACCTCTTGAGGAGCCATTGCTGACACTGGGACCAAAGCAAAGTCTTTTCTAAGCCAAGTCCTCTCAACAGAGTTGTGTGGTAGAGGGAATGACTGACTTTAAACTGATAACTAGTCAATTTGTGATGATGCTCCATCCTGATAAACCGTTTCTTAGTTGAAAGTATTATAAGTTGAACATGCATTTAGTACACTTAACTTACTGAACGTCATAGCTTAGCAACACAGTACACTGTGGAGTGTGGGTTTTCTCCTTTCATGATCACATAGCAGACTGGCAGCCGCAACTCGCTGCGGCCCAAGGTCAGTAAAGCATCCTACAGCAGATTGGTAGCCCCAGCAGAAAAAGATAAGGTTGAAAGTACAGTTTCTACTGAATGCATATGGCTCTCCCACCATTGTAAATTCAGACAATCTTCAATTGAACTGTCATAAGCTGGGAAGTATCTGTACTTGATGATGACAATTTTAATTTAGCTACACACAGGATGAGGTCTGGAATGGCATGCAGAACTCCTCGGGGAGTCAGGACTCGCCACCCTCACAGTACATCAATAGGTTCACCTACCAGGAAGCACCAGAGAGCTTTGGTGCCCAGAATTTTATCCAAATCAGATTACATAGACATGATTGGCTAAATTATGGTTCATATGATTTAACTCAGTCTCCAGTCCCTGACTTCTCCTGGAATGCAGGCTGTTGAAAATCCTAACTCTCTAATCTCGTGCTTAGGTTTTCTGGAACCATGTCTCATTCTGATGTTCTCTAGAGGCCCACCACAAAAATAAATCATTACTGCAACAAAGACACTTCTCTCAGGAAATTCTAAAGGTTTTTGAAGCTCTGTGCCAGGAATCAGACACCTTAAAGACCAGACAGAGTGTAATGCCACAGCTTTCCTGAGGGCTTGGGAACTGAGGTCTGCTGAAACCATGAAGCTTGATTTAAGAGTACCAGGTAGCAATACAAGTATTACCGCCACTCCCAGAGGTTTGGGACGAATGCCTGAGTCTTGCAGTGAGAATAAGCATTAGCCAACTCCCATCTAATTTAATACAGGATCTGTAGTGGGTAGAAGGGAATTTTTTTTTTAAAGGAGATGGTAAGCTTTCTTGCATCCTTTCTAAGGGCTAGTTTCCACCTGTTTAACATAAACTGCTGGGCAACAAGAAGTACTAAGCTTTAGAGACAATGAACAGGCTTAAACATGAGGGGCTGGCAGTGTGGCATAGCAGCTGCTCTACTTCCAATCCAGCTCTCTGTTGTGGCCTGGGAAAGCAGTAGAAGATGGCCCAAGTGCTTGAACCCCTGCACCCGCATGGGAGATCCGGAAGAAGCTCCTGGCTCCTGGCTTCAGACTGGCGCAGCTCTGCCCGTTGCAGCCACTTAGGGCATGAACCAGTGGATGGAAGACCTCTCTGTGTCTCTCCTCTCTGTGTGTAACTCTTTCAAATAAATAAATCTTTAAAAGAAAAAAGAAATGTGAAAGTAGTTTTTCCATATCCCATCCCATCTGCTGAACTTTCTTGTCTCCAAAGAGTAATCAAAACCCTTTCTGGAGCCAGCAAGTGATGCAGTGCGTAAGCCTTGGCTTGATGCCGACATCCCATATCAGAGTGCCAGTTCAAGTCTCGGCTGTGGTTTTTCTGATCTAGTTTCTAATAATGTGCCTGAGAAAGCAGTGGAAGATAGCCCGAGTATTTGGGTCCCTGCCACCCATGTGGGAGACCTTGATGGAGCTCCAGGATTCTGGCTTTGGCCTGGCCCATCCCATGCCATTGCAGTCATTTGGGGGAATGAACCAGCAGATAAGAGATAGAAGATGCCCCCCACCCCGGCCCTGTGTGTGTGTGTGTGTGAGAGAGAGAGAGAGAGAGAGAGAGACTCTGCCTTTCAAATAAAAGGAAGGAAGGAAACTCTGACACCATTTGAATTTTTCTTTTTTTGCATAGGACAACACTTTTATTTTAGCATCCTATAATTGAGAAATATATTTAAAATACTTATATTTAAATATAGTTTTATTAATCACAATAGCAAGTAGATACATTCGCAAAATGCTGCTGATAACAATAGCTCACAGATACTTCATGCATCACAATATGTAAATCCATTTGGGAGTAATGCATAAATAGTTTTATCATTTGTTCAGTTAACAGATAACACATAGACTACTTAACTTTTCAGTAATGCCTAGGAACCCAGTTGTTTTAGACTCAATTGGCTACCGCTGAGCTTTAACACACCATTTGTCTTAATAGCATCATCAGCACTACCTTCTTGGGTGGGAGCTAAATGAATCTACAAGGAAAATGTCTTGGCTACTGCCCATGTTTTTATCATTTAAAGTTAGGATGATTCATCAAGTGACTCCCCGAATGGGAATAGTTTGGAGTGACATGAAAACTTCTAAAGCAGAGAATAACAATGTTGCCACAATGAAAGTTTTCTGTTCTTCTGTTAAATAAAATTTGCAGCAGGCCATGAGCTTGGATTGGGCACCTGTGCTGGGTAAGCCAACGAAACCAATATAGAGTTTAATAGCAGTAACAGAGCTTTGGTTGGTTGCAGAAGGCCCAGTAGCCAATTAACTGATAAAGCTGTAGACCATTAGCTAGCTCAGCTGAAAACCAATCGACTGGTTGACTAGGCTGTAGGCAATTAAGTTATTTTCTACACCTCACTTCTGTTTTTCTATAAATGTTGTCAGATGAGCATTAGTTAGCATTCTCAGAACCTGCTCTGCTTCCAAAGTTACAGAAACCTGGGGAGGGAAAAGTCCCTTTGTTCAAACAGGCACCAGAGAAGGTGGAGAATCAAAGCAGTTTATTAACGCCAGCGGGCTCAGCTGGAATCATTTCCCGAGAGCTGAGCAACAATCCCAAGTTTCTTCCAGTATTTATAGGTTCATCAGCACCATACCTTAGCTGTTACAGCATTGGTGGGTTTAAGTTGCCGCCCATGTGACTCAGGACCACACTTCCAGTGGTCGGTGGGTCCAGTACATTTGTGAAAGAGATGCCAAGGGCGGATTTATCAGGACAGATTTATGACTGGAGTTTACCGAAACAGAGCTTAGGACATCTTCCTTCCCAAGACCCCAGTGCGCAGCGGTTTCACTGCTTAACTGTGAGTAGCCACTTTTCAGGGTTGGTGTGTGTGTTGGGGGGGGGGGGGGGTCCGCTTTTCTTTCTTTGTCTCTAGTTGTGGCTTTATTTCCTCTACACCAAGAGTGGTCTGATTTGTGAAACATTTTGTTTTGCTTTGCGCAGATAAACTACGCTAAGCTAAACTAGTCTAAGGAATATTCTTTTTAACAGTTTTGGCAGTAGCCGGCAGGATCTGACACAGAGGTCTGGTGAACCCCTGGAAGCCTCAGGTAACCAGGCTTCAAGAGACTGAGGTGGGGGGGGAGCGAGAGATAGAGGCGGGGAGAAGAGAGACCGAGACCGAGAGAGACAGGGAGACAGAGACAGAGAGAGAGAGAGAGACAGAGAGACAGAGACAGAGACAGAGACAGCAGTAGTGGGGGGGAGAGTGAGATGGGGGAGAGAGACAGGTCTTCCATCTGCTGGTTCACTCCCTAAATGGACACAATGATTGGAGCTGGGTTGATCTTAAGTCAGGAGCCAGGAGCTTCTTCTGGATCTCCCACGCAGGTACAGGGGCCCAACCACTTGGGCCATCTTCCACTGCCTTCCCAGGCCATATAGAGAGCCGTTATCACTTCTTAACACAACAGAGATTTATTGAGTCTTGATGATTACTTAGGAAAACTTAATCATCTCTTCAGACAACTGAAGTTTTTCCTATGGCTATGTGGCTTTCTGTATTTGCCTTTTAAATATTTTGATGACCATTCTGAGTAACTACTTGTGATCTGCAGTCCTAAGCTAATAGAAAGTTTGAACCTTTATTTTTAACAAACTTCCCCATGTCAAGTTGTAAAGTCTTTAGATTTACCTAAATTTGGAGCATTCCAGAGCGGCTCCTGGAACATCTGAAAGACATACAAATAATTAGGTTTATTTGATATTTATAGGTTTAATACCATGGGAAGCATTGTCACGTGATGCTAAATTTTTGTTTGTATGAACGTGTTAATATGTTCTAGGAATTTTATAAAATGCAGAGAAATCTATTACTCCTGGTTTTGTTTTTTAATTTTTAGATGTTTTCTGAAAAAGTATTCAGTGTGTAGAAACAACAAGTTTCCTTCTCAATTGCTAGTTAAAATGAACTCTCACTTGATTTTTGTCATGGCCATTCTAAGTCTTATTACTCAGTTACCTTAATTCTTTTCTAAAAGTCTTAGCAATCAGCTGTGGTCCAAAAGATGACTTGGTCTTCAAGAAAGCTCATGGAAAGGATGAGTATAGGTTTTGATAGCTTTGAGATCACACCATTTGACTGTGTAAGAATTCCTAGACATGATGTGCAGAGACTTCATGAGTATGCTAATCCACATCTGGTGGGGTAGGGATTGATGGAATACTGGAGAAATGATTGGGCAGACTCTTCATGGTGGCCTAACCAAAGCTAAAATTATTGATGTGCAAGTAAAATAAACTCATTAAGGTTGATATAATTTCATTTCTTTTGGTGGCCTGTTTAATAGTCAGTGCTTACATAAACTGTTCTTACACCTCATTAGACAGGACCATACCTAGTTGCACTCAACTCCCACACTGCAGTAAACTTAGGGGCCTACAAACTTGGGTCCATATATCAAAATGCAAGGGAGCCCCCTCTGGACTCCTAGAACTGTATACCTATTAGACACTTGAAGGTAAAGCTTCCCCAAGTCAACATCTTACACAGGAACAATTTTTCCCAAGACATTGGAACAAAACTCTCATGATAAGACTGTTACTCATAATTTTCCTTTGAACCTCCACTTTTGTGCTTGATAATATTAAACTAGGAGCTTAGTTGGTAGATACCTGATCTCACTTCCTTGTTTCAACCAGGTTGTAGAGTGCTAGGTTACTTAATAGCTAAACATTGGAGGCGTCTATGCAGTAGCTATTACTTGTAATTGCATGTGGATAGATACATAGGGTATTGTGGAGACTCCATTACCCCCAGAAAAACTTTGCCAACATGAACAACTCCTTATCAGCTCTTTCTTTGACCAATCAAATCTTGATTGGTTTGGTTTATGGAGACATTGGCTATGGCACATACTCCACATTCCTGCTTTTACCCTCTAATCAAAATAGCAGTTTCCCCATAAATGTCCACGTACTACCATCTGCCAAATACTAACTGGTCTCTCTTCAACTGGGATGCTAAGAGCCCAAAGAAATACATGATAAGGACACCATAACCTATGGATGATGTATCAACACTGGAAACCCAAGTTGATGGTGACTTAGAGTAGGGCTGATGCCCTAAATTTTAATCAGACTCACTCTGAGCACATGACTCAATGTGGAGAATTATTAAATTTTGTGAGAGGCAAGGGATTTGCACCAGGCACCAGCACTGGACCCAACAGAACAAACTAATAGAGTTTAAAAGCAGTAACTGAGCTTTGGTTGCCAATTAACTAAATAGCCAATAGCTAGTTTAGCTATAATCAACTGACTGATTAGGCTGTAGCCAATTAAACAATTGGCTATGCCTCATTTATATTTTTCTCTAAAGGCTGTCAGATCAATGTTGATTGGAGTTCTCAGAACCTGTTGGGATTCTGGGAGCTGCCTGATTTGCATAGCTTTTTTTTTTTTTCCAGCTTGAATAAACACTACTAAGTTTAATTGGTCTAAAGAATTTTCCTTTAGCACTTGTAGACTCTGGAATGTGTTAAGTGTAAGAATGTGCTAAGTGCGATTTAGACTCTGTTATCTCACCTCAGAGGAAACAGTGCTAGAAAGTACTCTTTTAAGTGCCTGGATCCGATAGGAAGGGTGCTTCGATGGCAAGCTTGCAGTCGGGGACAGAAGCTTCTGATGAGCCCACTCCTACCTGCTCTCCAGTGGTTTTTGCTTCAAACTTCTCATTTAGAGACACCATACTGGCACCTTAAAATTGCCCATAGTAAGAGTATTTTCAGCACCAAAAATTGTCAAATGCTACAAATTGGGAATTGTGCTGGTGGTGAAGTTTTAAGAGTAATTTACCAAAATATCACTACTACTAATATGTAATTCTTTAGTTAGAAACAAATTGTACTACAGAAGAGAATCCTGTGTCACTCAGCATATTAAGAATGAAACTAACTTGATTGCATATAAATATTAAACACATATATACAGAAATCCTTTTTATTCTTTGTATAATGATTGATTGCTGCTAATATTGTAGATTGGCAAGCCCCTGTTAAGAAAGCAACAGGAAAAACTTAAGAGTTGTAGGGGTAAGGAGGATGAACTTCTATGGAAGCCACTGGTTAAAGATACCAACCCCTTATCCTCATCTTCAAATTACTAAACCTCAGAAGGAGAATCCAGGCCAGAGTGTTGGTCCCTCTGGCCTCCATTAGGCCACTGCATGACTTTTTTGATCCATACCCATTCTGCATGTGTGGCATACTGGGTTTCTACTATGAGATATTTTCCACAGTTAGATTCAGTGTTCACATCCAGGGGCATCTTGTTCATTGGTGGTATTTGTTCCAGTGCCAAAGTGGTGGAGCAAAGAAATGGGTTAAATAATTGTGATTTCTCTCCCTCTGCACTACAAATATTTCCTTCACCCATACCAATTCATTTGTGTCCTTATCTCTTACTTTACATGGCTTATGAAGAGATATAAATCCTTGTCTTTAAAAAATTTATTTATTTGAAAGACAGGATTTAAACACAGAGGGAGAGACCAAGGGAGGGAGATCTTCCATTTGCTGGCTTACTTGCCAAACTGCTGCAACAGCCAGAGCTGGGCCCTTCCAAAGCCAGGAACCAGGAGCTTCCTCCGGATCTCCCACATGGGTGGCAGGGGCCCAAATACTTAGGCCATCTTCCGTTGCTTTTCCAAGTGCATTAGCATGAAGCTGTATCGGAAGTGGAGCAACCAGAACTTAAACCATCGCCCATCTGGGATACCAGCATCTCAGGTGGCAGCTCAACCCACTGTATGCCACAACACCAGCCCCAGTGCTTGCCTTCTAACTGGAAAGCAAACATATTTATAAACATAATACTAACAAATAAAATAACATGAATACACAGGGATTTTTCTCCAAATATCCTAATTGAATTTTCCAAGAACTTTTTGAAGACCTTTATATTGAGGGGGAAAATGAAAAGACAAGCAGAGAGAGGGTAGGATTTTGAAGAAACCACCCGGAAGTTCCTCTGAATTCTGTACTAGTAATCTATTAGTAGATTTAAGCAAGTGCATTTAAGTGACTAAGCAGAACAACTGAGGGTTTTACATCTTAATGATACACTGGGGCTACTTTGAAGAAAGGTACTTTTTCTTTTGAAGAATTGAAAGCAATTTACATTTATTACAGAAAAAGTTCAAGACTTAGAAATTACTGAGTTCTTCTGGATCAGGTTAGAGATAACATAAGTAATCAAATAATAAGTATTGTGTCCTTTTTTAAGATTTTATTTATTGGGGCCTGTGTTGTGGAGTAGCGAGTTAAGCCACCGCCTGCAGTGTCAGCATCCCATATGGGCACCAGTTCAAGTACTAGATGCTCCATTTCTGATCCAGCTCCCTGCTAATGTACCTGAGAAGGCAAAGGAAGATGGCCCAAGTCATGGGACTCCTGCACCCATGTGGGAGATCCAGAGGAAGCTCCTGATTCCTGGCTTCAGCCTGGTACAGCCCCAGACATTGTGACCATTTAGAGAATGAACTAGCAGACAGAAGACCTCTCTCTGTGTAACTCTGCCTTTCAAATAATAAAATCTTAGATTTTACATTTTTAATTTAAATCTTGTTTTATTTTAAATGTTTGTCTTATTTATTTGAAAGCAGAGTTACAGAAAGAGGGAGAGGGCGAGAAAGCGATTCCCCAATCCAGTGGCTCACTGCCCAGATGGCTGCAATGGGCATGCTGGGCCCGACCCATACCACGAACCTGGAACTCCATCCCTGTATCCCAGGAAGGTAGAAGTGGCCCAAGTACCTGGGCCATTTTCCACTGATTTTCCAGGCTCGTTAGAGGGAGCCGGATGGGAAGTGGAGCAGCTGGGACTGAAACTAGAGTCCAGATGGGATGCTGGCATCACAGGCCGTGGCTTCATTCACTGTGCCACAATATAGGCACCTGTGTGTCATTTTTTTTGTGTGTATGTAATATTTCAGACAGGCACTTGCCTTAAAAATGTGTGGGGCTTAGTCTTCTAATATTACATAGACAACACAGTATGTCTTAAATGTGTTATTTAATGCTCTCCACTTAGAAATTTTTTATTTTTGATGGTATGGAGCTCATTTATTTAAAACAATATTTCTCACCTCTCAAATTGAAGACTGCAAAAAATAAAAGCAGTGCTTTCTTGAGCTGGTCACTGCCTTTCCACAGAGACCTGGGCTCCACATACCCCCTCTAACCCCACCCCGCCTACAAAACTGTCCCGAAGCTTAACCAATAGACCTATTGTGCACGTTTACATTAGCAAAGGCCGGCCTCAGAGCCCGAGTGTGCCCTCAAAGCAAAGGTCGTGCCACAGCTGGGGCATCTCCACTCCTCAAGGCAAAACAGCCGTGAACCCGAAGGGAAACGGGATGACGGGCAAGAAGATGCCCAGGCAGGTGAAGCCCTCCTCCAGCATCCCCACAACAACGGAGTTGACCCGGCTGTGGATGTTGTCGACCCTGGGGTGGTGGGTAGGTAACCCTGTGCCAAGGTAGGGGTACGGCGGCGGCAGGGGAGTGGTGAGGATGGCACCATAGCCCTGCGGGCTGCACGCGCAGTCGCCTTGGCCGGTCTCCAGGTTGTAGGAGGGTGGCCTGGCCCTCTGCCTGCTCTGGCCAGGTTGCGCTCTCTCTCACTCACCCTGCGGGGATGTGGTGAGGACAAAGGCAGTGGAGGCCCGGGCGCTCAGGTCCCAGGAAGGCGCGTGTAGAAATCCTTGTTCTGAAATACTTGCTGGCTTTGTTTTATGGCTTATAATTTTAATTTTCCAAGTGATGCTGAAATACATACAACATTGCCATTCTGACCACTTCAAGGTATACAGTTCAGTGGAATCAAATACATTCTCATTGTTGCATAGTTCTAAAATTAAATTTTTAAACACAATTGCAACTAGGTTAAAACTGAGGTGCAAGTATTCACAATGTTTCCATGACTACACTTCTGCACGATTTTTCATAGTTACTGTGTACTCTTGCAGCGAGGCAACTACAGGAATGAGAACTGAAGCTCACCCTCCTGCTTAGGACTGCGTGTGATGTGATTTAAAGACATCTAGAAGCTTGTTGAGTCACCAGATTAGCCCCACAGGGAATCTGCTGTGTATGAATGTCCTTATCATAGAGGATTTTTTTTTTCTTGGTGTCTTTCCTCCCCTTAGGTGATCATCTTCCCTGCAAACTGAGTTACATGCATGTATATAGGAGGGAAATGCCAGAAACGGGCAGTTCTGAATGAAACATAATACGTGACTTACAAAAGTAATGGCAAAGTAGGTCAGAGTCAAGCATATCGACTTGGTTTTGATAAGCGGTGTTGATATAACTTGAAGAATTGATTTGTTTGAGAGGGGGAAAAAGGGAGGGGGCAGAGCAAGTGAGAGGGGTCTCCCATCTCTGATTCATTCTCCGAAGGACAGAACAACCAGGGCTGGGCCAGGCTGCAGTTGAGAACCAGGAGTTCCAACTGGGTTTCCTACATGGGTGAGAGGGACCCAAATACTTGGGCCATCATCTGCCTCCCAGGGTGTACATTTGCACGAAGCTGGATCAGAAATGGCCTCAAACAACATGCACTAGGATGGGGGATACAGGCATCCCAAGCACCAGCTTAACCCACAGGGCTACAATTCAGTCATTACCAAACTTAAGGTTATCTGAAAACCCAAGAAGTCTTCTGTTTTCACTTAAAGATGATTTAGGCTTTACCATCAAAAGGACCTTGATTTTAGAAATAGCACTGAACTAAAGTCACATGTCACTTACTTTGCTCTACAGCAAAACTTAGCAAACTGCTAGAAGGAACAGTTTTATTTTGTTTAATTTGAGAGGCCAGTGCTCTGGCATGGAAGGTTTAGTCACTGCCTGCGGTGCTGCCATCCCATCTGGGTGCTGATAATGACTCGTCGCTGTTCCTCTTCAGATCCAGCTCCCTGCTAATGTACCTGAGAAAGCAGCAGAGATGACCCAAGTATTTGGGCCCCTACACCTACATGGGAGACCCAGAAGACGTCTCTAGATTTCTGTCTTCAGTGGGGCCCAGCCCTAGTGGTGTGCTGCTATTTGGGGAGTGAACCAGTAGATGGAAGACCTCCCTTTTTCCCTCTGTTTCTGTAACCCTGCCTTTCAAATAAATAAGTAAATCTTTTTAAAAATTACTTTTACTTGAGAGGCAGAGTTAGAGAGAGGTCTTCCATCCACTTGTTCTCCTCCCAAATGGCCACAAGACCAGGGCAGGCCAGAGCCAGGAGCTTCTTCTGGGTCTCTTTGTGGGTGCAGGGGCCCAAGCACTTGAACTAGTCTCCATTTTCCCAGCACATCATCAGAGAGCTGGATCAAAAGTGGAGCAGCTGGGATTAAGTCAATGCCCATATCATAGGTGACAGCTAAACCACACTCTAGCCCCAGAACAGTTTTCTTATTTACAAATAAGTTAATTAAACAGAAGATAGTGAAATGTTCTCTAACATCTTGAAGAGTCTTGCTTGAAGTGACCAGACTTCATAAAACAGGTTGGGCCTAATATGTTATAATCACTCACGTTTTGCTTTCAAAATCGTTGGCTTAAAGCCATTGACGACATGAAGGATCCAACAGCATCAACCACGTTGCCTATCCTTCTGGGATCCCTGCGACTTGGAAAGGTTGCTACACAGAAAAACCATTGGCTGGGAGGCGGGGCTGAATGGAACTAGGTCTACGTCATTTCCGGTTGCAGAGTTACCAAGGAAACCAGAGGATCCTGGGCCAGTCCCATTTGGCGGACGAAGAAAGTGGTGGCGTCTCCGTCTAATCGGGTACTGCTAGTATCTTTCTTTGTCTGGCGGCTGTTTAATCCTTTCTTGTTGGGGTGCTCCAAACTCCAGTATCTTCAATGTCCCAGGTTCTGCTCTCCCGAAGTCTCCCCCTGGGCCCCTAGCCTACAGTTATATAATCCTGTCTGTGACTGTCTGCGGTTAACGCTTGTGTCTGATTGAAAAGCACTCACTGCCCACCCTGTGAGCTCAGATTCCCGGTGCCAGCACTAGCCAGTTCCCATGCTTCATGTGCTTCCCGGAGTTTGAAAGATTTTGCTATTTAACGCATACAATGGCTTTAGGTCTATTAAATTAGGTAATTAAATTTAATTACTTAGAGATGGGAAAAGGAAAGAACTTTTTAAGAAGTAGGTTAATACTTGTTTCTCTTCTACCCTTAGTGCAAGGGACCACACGGTAAAAAGAAAAGTGAAACTATGAAACTGACAAAAACCATGAATCAAATTTGTTTAGTCAGTAAAAATTCAGTGTGGGAAACGACAGGAAGTAGAGGTTCCGATCACAGAAAATTTTAGGATTGTCTTGGAGTTGGAACACATCTTGGTGGCTTTGATTCAGAAAAAGACGAGTGTGTTGGCAGCCAGGGGTCCAGGCTCTTCGCTCCCACACCAGAGAAAATAGAGGGGGAGATAAAGATGAGAAGAGTAAGATGACTTAAAGCACATTCTAGAGTGAGCTTCGACCTTGGGGTCATCCCTTTATAAGTGACTTCAAAGCATAAGGGTTGGTGCTTTTGGTGGAGCTTTGCAGGACAGGGTAGATATATCCAGGAATCTTGTGACTGTCTAGTTCTGGCCATCGTTAGGAAGTTTACCAAGTGTTAGGGCATCAGGTACATGATGGAAGTAGGAGTATCAGCCTTGGTAATTTTTTTCAACTATACAGTAGGCTGTTGGTCACCACAGGAACATAGTGGGCGGCCATGTTGCATGTTTGGGGCAGGCAGGGGTTCTGGGAGCAGCTTTGCCAGCAGATTGCCAGCCTTGGGAGGAGTTTTAGGGTCAAACCTGTGGGGAGGGTGTATGACGTATTTCCTGCATCTCCTTCTCTGATCACTGTTCCCTCACCTATAACAAATGGCAGAATTGTAAGTTACAGGTGATTTGACATAGTGTCTCCCAAAGTAGGTAATATGCCTGCAAAATCGTTGGTCTATTTGAAAGGCAGTGACTAAAAGAGATCCTCCATCCACCAGCTCACTCTCCAAATGACTTCAACAGCAGGGACTGGACCAGGCTGAAGCCTGGAGCCAGGAATTCCATACACATCTCCCATAAGGGTAACAGGAACATCTTTTTTTTTTTTTTTCTTTAAACTTTTATTTAGTAAATATAATTTTCCAAAGTACAGTTTATGGATTACAATGGCTTTTTCCCCTCCATAACTTCCCTCCCATCTCCCGCTCCCTCTCCCATTCCATTCACATCAAGATTCATTTTCAATTCTCTTTATATACAGAAGATCAATTTAGTATATGTTAAGTAAAGATTTCATCAGCTTACACCCACACAGAACATAAAATGTAAAATACTGTTTGAGTACTAGTTATAATATTACTTCACATTGGACAACACATTAAGGACAGAGATCCCACATAAGGAGTAAGTACACAGTGACTCCTGTTGCTGACTTAACAATTTGACACTCCTGTTCATGGCGTCAGAAATCTCCCTAGGCTCCAGTCATGAGTTTCCAAGGCTATGGAAGCCTCTTGAGTTCGCTGACTTCAATCTTATTTAGACAAGGTCATAGTCAAAGTGGAAGTTCTCTCCTCCCTTCAGAGAAAGGTACCTCCTTCTTTGATGGCCCATTCTTTCTACTGGGATCTCACTCGAAGAGACCTTTCATTTAGGTCCTCTTTTTTTTTTTTTTTTTTTTTTTTCTGCCAGAGCGTCTTTGCTTTCCATGCCTGAATTACTCTCATGGGCTCTTCAGCCAGATCCGAGTGCCTTAAGGGCTGATTCTAAGGCCAGAGTGCTGTTTAGGACATCTGCCATTCTACGAGTCTGCTGTGCATCCCACTTCCCATGTTGGATTGTTCTCTCCCTTTTTGATTCTATCAGTTAGTATTTGCAGACACTAGTCTTGTTTGTGTGATCCCTTTGACTCTTAAACCTATCAGTGTGATCAGTTGTGAATTGAAATTGATCACTTGGACTAGTGAGATAGCATTGGTAAATGCAAACTTGATGGGATTGTATTGGCATCCCCTGGCACATTTCTAACTCCACTATTTGGGGCAAGTCCAACTGAGCAAGGAACATCTTTTATCTTTGTATTTGCAAGTGGTACCTGGATGTAGTAAGTTACTTCATTTGCTTGGCAGTGGTTTGATGGTACCTTTTAGTATCTTTAAAACATCTGAATTACTTTCACTATTGCTTTATTTGGAAGCTCATAATAACTGTGTGAAATCTATCTTACTTGCAGCCTCTCCCTCCCCTTCCCTTTCTGCTCTGGATTGTGTCTTCTTAAAACTACTGAGTGTTTTACCCTTTAATTTGCCCTCTCTTGCAGCTTTAATTTATCCCTCTGTACCACATTGGTTTAGAATCTCCTATAGTAAAAAAAAAAAAAAAAAAAAAACCTCTCAAATCCATTCCCACCCTCCTGCTACCATTCTGTCTTTCTGATGCCTATAGCACCCCCAAGAAACTGTACTGTACTTCAGTGGTTTAACTTTCTCAGTGCCTGAATCCATCCCAGACTTTTTTTTGACTGCTACATAACTGGAACATTACTTAGCAAGGTTGTTGAAGCCTCTGTCTGGGCTAATGTAATTCTTAATTCTCAAGTTAATTGTCCATCCAGCAAATGTTTGACACAATTAAGAGTTATCATTCTTGAAATAAGGAATTTCATTGTTAAAGGATGTGACTTATTTCTGAACCAAATAATTTTGAATATTGAAAGACATTTACTTAATATTTTATGATATCATAATGTAATAGTGACAATATTCAACACATTGTTAATCCATATTACTAACATTTATTTTGACCATTTCTTAATTCTAGACAACAAAACAATAGGTACTGACTCATTATATATATATATATATATTTTTTTTTTTTGACAGGCAGAGTTAGACAGTGAGAGAGAGAGAAAGGTCTTCCTTCCGTTGGTTCACCCCACATATGGCCACTATGGCTGGCACACCACGCTGATCCGAAGCCAGGAGCCAGGTGCTTCCTCCTGGTCTCCCATGTGGGTGCAGGGCCCAAGCACTTGGGCCATCCTCCACTGCCTTCCCGGGCCACAGCAGAGAACTGGACTGGAAGAGGAGCAACCGGGACAGAACTTGTGCCCCAACTGGGACTAGAACCCAGGGTGCTGGCGCTGCAGGCGGAGGATTAGCCTAGTGAACCATGGTGCCAGCCTCTAAGACTGTTTTCTAATTGATTCCATAATTATTTGAGAATAATCAAAACATCCCTATTCTGTATGATGACCAGTGGAAAAGAACATGAACAAGAATAATGAATTTGCCAGTGCTGTGGCTCACTAGGCTAATCCTCCGCCTTGCGGCGCCGGCACACCGGGTTCTAGTCCCGGTCGGGGTGCCGGTTCTGTCCCGGTTGCCCCTCTTCCAGGTCAGCTCTCTGCTGTGGCCAGGGAGTGCAGTGGAGGATGGCCCAAGTGCTTGGGCCCTGCCTCCCATGGGAGACCAGGAGAAGCACCTGGCTCCTGCCATCGGATCAGCGCGGTGCACCGGCCGCAGCAGCCATTGGAGGGTGAACCAACGGCAAAGGAAGACCTTCCTCTGTCTCTCTCACTGTCCACTCTGCCTGTCAAAAAACAAAGAAAAACAAAAGAATTATGAATTCATGTGACCATCATGTTTCAAAATTCATTAATTTCCCCTCATTTTTTTTAAGATTTCTTAACTTATTTGAAAAGCAAAGTTAGAGAGGGATCTTCGAGCCTCTGGTTCAGTCCCCAAATGTCCACAACAGCCCAGGTTGAGCCAGGGCAAAGCCAGGTGGCTAAAACTCCATCTGGGTCTCCCACGTTGGTGCAGGAGCCCAAGTGTTTACACCTGGGAAAACAATGAACCAGCGGCTCTTAGCAAGGAGCTGGATCAGAAGCGGAAAAGCTGTGACTCAAACTGGAGATCATATGGGATGACGTGGGGTGCCAGTGTCACAGGCTGTGGCTTAATCTGCACCAAGATGCTGGCCCTTCTGCTATGTTTTAAAATTAAAATTTGGTAAGATTTTTAATCTCAAATGGCTAGGCTATCTTTTAGTGATATAATTATAGTGGACTTGAGTAATATTAAGGCTACTTATCATAGTATTCACAAAGAAAAGATCTTTCCCTCCTGTGTCCTGAAATACACAGATAAACTACTTGCTTCCTTTGTTAGTTCTCCACCTGCTGGCTAGAAACAGCATTTGTAAAAATACTGTTCTTTGATCAAAATGAGATCTTTTTAAGGCCTAAGCATCATTCTTTACCCTCATTTGTTCTAATAGGTTCTTTGTAAATTAAGAGAATAATTGTGCTTAAACGGTTAAGTAAGATAATTTTTTTAATGACAATAATGAAAGGAATAGGTCTTACTTTGGGAAACTTTTTTGCAGTAATACAATCTACTAAGTGGTTATGGTAGGCTAGGAATTGTACTAAACATCTTACCTACGTTATCTGATTTAATCCTCACAATTCTATGAAGTAGATGCAATGACTCCCTGAATTTTACAACTGAGGGAACTCAGGTTTGAGTAAATTAAGTAACTTATTACACAAGATCATACAGCTTAGTATGAGGTAGAATTTGCTAAGATTTAACCCCTGATGTATCATCCTTCAGACCCAGGGATACAACCTGTCTCCCTGCCCATCCTGTATTAAGGTAATATGTAGGGGGGCTGGCACTGTGGCGTAGTGGGTTAAAGCGCTGGCCTGAAGCACCAGCATCCCATATGGGCGCCAGTTCTAGTCCCGGCTGCTCCTCTTCCGATCCAGCTCTCTGCTATGGCGTGGGAAAGCAGTAGAAGATGGCCCAAGTCCTTGGACCCCTGCACCCACGTGGGAGACCCAAAGAAGCTCCTGGCTTTGGATCGGCGCAGCTCCGGCCGTTGAGGCCATCTGGGGAGTAAACCAGCGGGTGGAAGACCTCTCTCTCTGTCTTTACCTCTCTCTGTAACTCTGTCTTTCAAATAAATAAAATAAATCTTTAAAAAATAATATGTAGGGAAAGAAAAGATAAACTGTATGCCTATAGAAACTCCTCCTTATGCTTAAATGTCAATTTTTACAACTCCATGACAAACATGATCAACAATAAGGTAACTTTAGTTTTAAGCTTCCAAACACTAAGAATCAAGAGAAAATATAAATTAAGAGAATATACAGATCTTTCTTTAATTTTTTCCTGAAAGTGACACATAGTTTTCCTGTTTGGTCTCTATCTAAATATTACTCATTTTTTGGGCAGAGTTTTAAATAGTTTTGAGGGCTTTGGTTCCTGAAAATCATACATTTTGTGTTTTATAAGTAAAACTTAGGAATTTAATAAAATGTTAAGCAAAACTTACTCACCTTTAACTGTAACAAAGCATCTGAGAACAAAATTATTGCTGTAAACATAATGTAGCATTATTTATGCTGTGAACTATTCTGAGATTAAGTAAAACATGTTTTCCTCTGGTACAGAGCCTTTTTTTCTTTTATTTTTACTCTTGATTTATATATTCCATTTTACTCAGAATTTTTTTACTCAGAATTGTGAAACTGACAGTACCTTTGGAGGTAGTTAATTGCAATTCTTTCTTACAAAGGATGACATTGAAGTCTATCAATATTTAAGCTATGTCTAAAATTTAAAAAAAACTAAAGCACATCTTTAGTCTATTAATTTAGTCTTGTTTCTATGGTTATATGTAAGACTGCAGTGGGTGGCACTGTAGCACAGTAGGCTGGGCCTCCATCTCTGGTGCCCACATCCCATATGGGCACCAATTCATGTCCAGGCTGCTCCTCTTCCAATCCAGCTCTCTGCTTATGGCCTGGAAAAGCAGTGGAAAATGGTCCAAGTGCTTGGGCCTCTGCACCAGCATGGGAGACCAGGAAGAAGCCCCTGGCTTCAGATTGTCCCAGCCCTGGTGGTTGCAGCCATTTAGGGAGAGAACCAGCAGATGGAAGACTTCTGTCTCCCTTGTTGTAACACTGCCTCTCAAATAAATAAATCTTTAAAAAAAAAAAAAAACCCTACAAGAAAACTATGAACTACTTGCATTAATTATACTGAAAAAAAATGAGTAAAACTGTAGTACATAATATGCCAGAATGTATAGATTATTTCACTCGTAGAACACTGGAGCAGTACTGGAACAGTTTCTATTTTGATTGAGATGTTTTTAGAGTAATAATTGTTTAAACAGCGTAAGTAGAAATTGAATTCAATGTGCCGTTTTTCTTTAAAGGCTTATTTTTTATTGATTTGAAAGGCAGAATTGTAGAAAGAGGAGGAGAGAGAGATCTTGGCCATGATGGCTGGGCTGGGCCAGGCTGAAGCCAGGAGTCTGGAGCTTCTTTGGGGTCTCCCATGTGAGTGCAGGGTTCCAAGCACTTGGGCCATGTTCTGCTGCCTTCCAAGGTGGATTAGCAAGTAGCTGGATTGGAAGTGCAGCAGCTGAGTCTTGAACCAGTGCACATATGAGATGCTGACATTGTGGAGGCCTAACATGCTATACCACAATGCTAGCCCCCTTAATGTGATTTTTTGAAAGCAGTTAAACTATAATCTTTTCTGACTTCTCTATTAGTACATACTTGACAATATTAATCAAATCATCAGTTTGCTGCTTCATAACCCAGCTTCAATGTTTTTGATAACTTAATGCATAAGCTATTAAGTAATCAATGTAGTTAAGACTGAAAAGGCCCGGCACTGTGGCAAACTGGGTTAACGCCCTGGTCTGAAGCAATGGCATCCCATAGGGGTGCTGGTTCTAGTCCTGGCTGCTCCACTTCCGATCCAGCTCTCTGCTATGGCCTGGGAAAGCAGTAGAAGATGGCCCAAGTCCTTGGACCCCTACACACATGTGGGAGACCCCAAAGAGGCTCATGGCTCCTGGCTTTAGATCGGCACAGCTCTGGCCGGTGCAACCAATTGGGGAGTGAACCAGCAGATGGAAGGTATCTATTTTTCTCTGCCTCTCCTCTCTCTGAGGAACTCTTCCAAATGAATAAAACTTAAAAAAAAAAAAAAAAGACTGAAAAAGTTTATAATCATCTCTAAGTCTAGGTCAGAAACCTGGGAAATTGTATAGGTGCAATTACGTCTCTACATATAGAGAAATGTTTATTGAAGTCATAACAATTTATATAAATGTAAAGATCAGACTTTCAAGACAGACTTAGGCTCAGTACTAGTTTAGTTACTGTTTGAACTTAGGCCTTGAAGCTTAGTCTTGTCCCTATGACAAGCATAATGGTAAGAACAGCTATGCATAGTTGTTGGACATAGAAAATATAAACGAGTGGCAATGTATTAAACAATCAATAATAAGTGACTATTTTGATTTTTATTACAATTATTTAGGTTCAAAATCTCATTTTCATTGTTTTATTAAACAGTTCTCTATTAAATTTCTACAAGTTGTAGTAACAGTTTTAAAACAACATATAAAGTAATTTAAAATACACCCTTTTTGTTTTCTCTTTCTTAGGACTTTAAAATGCCCAGGAAGCATGAAACAGAATCAATGAAGGAGGATAAAGCTGCCAGAGTCATTCAGAAGGCTTGGAAACGCTTTCTTGTAAGTTTATGTAGCAATTTCATTGAGAGGAAACTTACATGTTATAAAACTTAACAGTTGAAAACTATGCAACTGAATTGTTTTCAGTATATTTACAGAATTGTATACCATCCCTTTAGAGGCACACTTCTAAAGAAGTTTCAAAAAGTTACTTCATTAGCTTCAGAAGTATTTCAGTTCCTCATCTGGGCCAGGTACTAGTACAATGGCAGAACTCCTAGACCTTGAACTAGTCTTTACAAATTTTGCTGCTGATTATCAACTAAACTTATGGGATACTCCAAATTCTTTGCTGTACTTTCAATGGTGTGCATAGCATCTTTACCAAGAATAGACTTTATCTCTAGAAACTATTTTATTTACTCATCCATGAGAAATAAGTTCTTATCTGTTAAAGTTTATCATGAGATTGCAACGATTCTGTCACATCTTCCAACTCTGAATTTTAGTTCTCTTGCTATGTCTAGCACATCCGCAGTTGCTTGTACTGAAATCTTGAACATCCCATGAAGATTGAAACCAGTCTTTTCCAAATGCCTGTTAGTGTTGGTATTTTGACTTCTCCTCTTGAATCTTTGCTCTTCTGTATGGCATGTAAAATGGTAAATTATTTCCAGAAGGTTTTCAATTAACTTAACGGATATCCATCAGGGTCACTGTATGTGGCAACAGTAGCTTTATTAAATGTGTTTCTTGAGTAAGATGTGGAAGTTGAAATTACTCATTAGTGCATGGGCTGAAGGATGGATTTCATATGAAAAGGCATATAACAGCCCCATTAATCTCATCGTACATCTTCATTAGAGCTGTTGGGTGATCAGGTGCATTGTTAGTGAGAAATCATATTTTCAAGAGAACTAGAGAGCAATAGGTCTCAACACTGGGGTTAAAATACTCAGTAAGCATGTTTTTAAAAAATATTCTGTCACAGCCTACACCATGGCTCACTTGGTTAATCCTCCGCCGGCATCCCACATGGGCACCAGGTTCTAGTCCCGCTTGCTCCTCTTCCAGTCCAGCTCTCTGCTGTGGCCCAGGAGGGCGGTGGAGGATGGTCCGAGTGTTTGGGCTCCTGCACCCACATGGGGACCAGGAAGAAGCACCTGGCTCCTGGCTTCGGGTCGGCACAGTGCCGGCCGTAGCGGCCATTTGGGGGTGAACCCACAGAAGGACGACCTTTCTCTCTGTCTCTCTGTCACTGTCTATGACTCTACCAGTCAAATAAAAAAACAAAAAATTCTGTCACTTAGACTTTGTTTTTCCGTTCCTACAGTACAGGCAGAATAGACTTGAAATAATCCTGTTTCTTAGGATTTTGAAAATTGTAAATGAACATCTCCTTCCACGTAAAGTGATCAGCAGCAGCATCCTTTAACAAGAGACTCAGAACACTTTGAAGCCAGGCATAGACTTTTCCTCTCTAACTGTGAAAGTGTTAATGGTATCTTTCTCAAATAATACTGTTTGCCCACACAGAAAAAGTGATTGCTTGGTGGAGCCGCCTTCATTATTTATCTTCCCCAGCCATTTGGGTGGTGAACCAGTAGATGGAAGATACATTCATTCATTCATTCTCTCTCTCTCTCTCCCTTTGTGTGTGTGTGTTTCTTCCTCTCTGTTACTTGGCCTTTCTAATAAAATATTTTTAAGAACTTTTTTTTAAAGGAACAATTATACTAGATGTGTAGGTGCCAACGTAGGGACTCGGGAAACATGAAGAAACAAGGAAGAACTTAATAATTTTCCAGAAATAGATTCTGATCTGAAGGAAATTTTAAAAAATGCAAAACAATGATATGCAAGAGAATACAGGTAGACCACTTAAAGACTTGAAGGAAACAATAGATATTAGGAATGAGAAATTCAGTAAGAGATAGAAATGAGTGAAATGAACCAAACAGATTTTGAAGCTGAAAATCAAAGTCAAGGAAATAAAATATATCTGAGAGCTTCCATAGCAGAATAGACCAAGTGGAAGTGTTACCGGAGAAATTGCAGGGTTCTTGTCTTCGCGCAAGAAAGAATTCAGGCGTGAGACAGAGAGTAGTGGGAGGTAAAATAGCAAGGTTTATTAAGAAGGAACATCTGTAAGGAAGGATGGGCACCTCTCCAGACAGGGCCTAGAGAGAGAGTGCCCAGTCCCTCAGACTGGGGTGGGGGGGCTGCATGGGTGAGTGGAGAGTACACCCGGCCAGGCGCGGCTCAGCAAAGATGCAGAGAGCTGAGCGCGCAGTCCAGTTGAGGCTGGGGGTTTTTAAGGAGATGGGTCTTGCTTCCCCACCTCTGCTCCTCTTGGAACAAAGGGCTTTTTGGATGTAAATAGAAAAACTTCTCTTGAAGGTCTGAAACAAAGGACTTTATGGATGCAAATGTTATCAGACCTGAGGAAGGGAGCAGGGTGTTTGAGATGCAGATACTGGGCTGCACCTGGGAGATTGTGGAAGATTTATCAGGCAGGAACCAGGAGGGGTGAGGGCCTCCACCTGGCAGGTTATCAGGTAGAAGGGGGCAGGGCAGGCAGGATGCGAAATCTGGGCTTCCCCTGAAACATTGTTAGGATGACTTTGAGATGCAGATGCATATAGATGTCTTCTCTTTAGGCCTGTCACACACACATAAGCTCATAACTGACTTCCTACCTAACAGAAGGAAGAATTTCTCATCTGGAAGACAAAACTTTTGAAATTACTCAGACAAAAATAAAGAGAAAAGAATTAAAAAGAACGAAGAAACACTATCATACATATAGGATACTGTTAAGATTCTTACTTGTTTATATAGTCCAATTTCTTTTTGTTACTTTTACATTTGGTGTTATATCAAATGAATCATTACTATGTCCAATGTCATGGAACTCTTGCTCTGTTTTTATTCCTCTATATTGTGATTTTAACCTTAATTTAGGTCCTTTGTGCATTTTGAACTATGGTTGTATATGGTGTAAGATAAGGGTCCAATTTCATTATTTTACTTATGAACATACACCTTTCACAGTACTATTTGTTGGAAAGACTGTCCTTCCTCCATTAAGCAATTCTGGCACTCTTACCAGTTTATCACATATGTAATTTTGAGTTCTCTGTCTTGTTCCATATCTGTTCTTATGTCAATTCCAAACGATTTTGATCTTTGTATATTTGGTAGGTTTTGAGCTCAGAAAGTTTGACTTTTCCACTTCATACTTTTCAATTTTAAATTACTTTTCAAGATTATCTTTGTTTTTCAGGGTTCCTTGAGATTCCATGTGAATTTTAGTATGAGCTCTTCTGTTTCTTCACATAGTGCCATTTGATTTTATACAGCAAATTTATTAGTCTTTGGATTAGTTTGGGTGATACTGACATAAAAATATTAAATCTTTTATCCCGTGAATTTGGGATGTCTTTTTTAGTGTCTTTAATTTCAATAATAATTCTGCTTTGTTGACATTTAAAAATTTTTATTACTGAAGAGAACAGATTTCATGTACTTTATAGGCAGTACTTCAAGAAAATAACCATACTTCCCTTCCCCTCCCTCTATGCCTTCCTTCTTTTCTTCCCCTAGAATTTTTACCATAACATAATTTCAATTCACTTTATAATCAAAGGCTTAATGCACCACTAACTATAATGTTCAACAAGTGAAAAACGGAAAGACCACTGTTCCACAGGCATATAGACAAGGGATGTAATCAATAATCAAATCATAAGATGTCCCTGAAATTCATACACATTCATTCATACATATTGATACATTCACAGATCATACCTCCACATACCAGAGAAAATGTATATTTGTCTTTTGGGGACTGGCTTATTTCACTAAGCATAATGGTCTCCAGTTGCATCCATTTTGTTGCAAAAGACAAGAGTTCATTCTTCTTTATGACTGAGCATTATTCTAATGGCTAGCTCGCTCACTCACACACACACACACACACATATATACATATATAATCACATTTTCTTTATCCAGTCATCAGATGGACATCTGGGTTGATTCCATACCTTGGCTATTGTGAATTGAGCTATTGTAAACATGGGGTTACAGGTAACTCTTTCATGTGCTGATTTCATTTCTTTAGGGTAAATTCCCAGGATGGGGATGTTTGGGTCATACGGTAGATCTATTTTCAGATCACTGAGGACTCTACATACTGTCTCCCATATACTGTCTTCCATAATGACTATATTCATTTATATTCTTACAAGTAGTGTATCAGGGTGCCTTTGCCTCTTCATCCTCACCAGCATTTGTTATTTTTTGATTTTTGGATGATAGCCATTCTGACTGGGGTGAGGTGAAACCATAATGTGATTTTCACTTGCATTTCTCTGATGGCTAGTGACCCTGAGCATTTTTCATGCATCTGTTGACTATTTGATTGCATTCTTTGAAAAAGGTCAGTTCATGTCCTTTGCCCATCTCTTGACTTTGTTGTTTGTTTTGTTGCTGTTGAGTTTCTTGAGCTCCTTATACATCCTGGGTATTAATCCTTTGTCAGATATATGGTTAGCAGATATTTTTTCCCATTTTGCCATCTGCCTCTTGACAATGTTGAGTGTTTCCTTTGGTGCCTTTTGCAGAAGCATCTTAGCTCGATGTAATCCCATTTGTCTATTTTTGCTTTTATTGCCTGTGCTTCTGGGGTCTTATCAAGAATTTTTGCCCATGCCAATGTCTTGCAGAGTTTCCCCCAATGTTTTCCTCTAGTAATTTGATGGTATCAGGTCATAGAGTTATATCCTTCATCCACTGTCAGTTGATTTTCGTATAGGGTATAATACAGGGGATCTTGTTTGATACTTCTGCATATAGAACTCTGATTTTCCCAAAACCATCTGTTGGAGAAATTGCCTTTTCTTCAAGGAATGATTTTAGCTCATTTGTCAAAGGTAAATTGATTGTACACGTATGAATTAGTTTCATGGGTTTCTGTTCTCTTCCATTAGTCTACATGTCTATTTTTGTGCCACTGTTACCGGAGAACAGCAGGGTCCTTGTCTTCGCGCAAGAAAGAATTCAGGTGTTAGACAGAGAGGTTATTAGGGTAGGGACATCCCTAAGAATGGATGGGCACCTCTCCAGACACAACCTGAGAGAGTGCCCAGTTGCTCAGACTAGGGGAGAGCGAGGTTACATGGTTGAGTAGAGAGAGCACACCTGGGCAGGCCAGGCAGGCGGCTCAGCAGAGAAGCAGAGGGCTGAGCACGCAGTCTGGTTGAGGCCATTGAGGCCGGAGGTTTTTAAGGGGATCGGTCTTTGTCTTCCCACATCTTCTCTTCCTGGAACAAAGGACTTTTTGGATGTAAATATTAAAGATTCTTTTCTGAGTTTTCCCCCTGAAGTTATCAGACAGGAGGAAGCCTGGCTGGTGCTGCGCTGGTTAGAGGAAGGATTAGCAGGATCCCCTGGAGGATCAGGATCAGGAGCAGGATATTTGAAATGCAAATACTGGGCTGCTCCTGGAAGATTATCAGGCAGAAGGGGCGGGACCCTCACCTGGCAGGTTATCCGGTAGAAGAGGCAGGGCAGGATGCAAATACTGGGCAGCCGCTGAAAGGTTATGGGGATGACTTTGAGATGCATATGCTGGACCTGGATGTCTCCTTAGGCCTTTGTCACACACACATAAGCTCGTATCTGACTTCCTATCTAACACCACTACTAGGCTATTTTAATTATAACTGCCCTATGGTACGTCTTCAAATCTGGTATTGTTAAGTCTCCAGCTTTGTTTTTGTTTAAAATTGCTTTAGCTATTTGGCATTTCTTGTGTTTCTATATGAATTTTTGCATTTTTTTCCTAGATACAAGAATATCTTTGGTGTTTTGATTAGGAACACTTTGAGTCTGTAAAGTACTTTGGATAGTATGGATATTCTGAGGATATTAATTCTTCCATCCACAAATGTGGAAGGTGTTTCCATTTCTGTGTGTCTATCCATATTCTTATGATTTTTCCAGCAATCACCTCAACTAATTGTGGTGTCTAGGAGTTTGACTCAAATCTTTATTTCTAAAAGATCTAGACCTTTAGCAATTCGACCTGTATTGAGTTGCTAAAACTTGCCATTAACCTTTCTTTACAACATGGGATTACTACAAAATACACCCCCCAAAAAAATCACTTGAATTCCAGACATACTTCTCCTTGTCCCCATTGGTATTAACATAACATTTTCTCAAATTCACAATTCACCCGCCTACCCAGTGAAGTCACTGGCTGTTGGATTGGGGGATAGAGAAAAGTGTACCTTCATAAAAGTATTCCCTCCATGGGAACAAGATGTTTATGTCTATGAAGCCTGAAAGTATAAGGATATGAAGGAAGATGTTCACCAGTAGATCACTGAGGGAGGGAGAGAGTGTATCACTTCTATTTCTATCACTTGATTCCCAGATTGATGAAAGCTGGCTGTGTGAGAAATAGCACTGTTTCCTGGTTGATGATTCAAAGCATTTATGATAACACCAAAGACAAAACAAAGTGTTATTGGCACTCAGGCAGTAACTGAGTCTATAAGATGCTGTTCTACCATTCTATCAAACCAGTTACCTTAGGGTGATTGGAAACAACATAAGATTAGTTAATTTCACAAGCATAGGTCCATTAGTGTATTACATTTGGTGTAAGTGTAATAGTCATGCAATGATTCATGGAATACTATGATGGTAAGTAAAGCCTTTTGAAAGCACATAGGTTTTTGTGGAAGCCTTATGCACATAGAAGGGTTAAGTGTCAATTCAAATGAAAAGAAAGGATTGTTCTTTCCATCTTAGAAGTGTCACAAATATTTGATTTATTAAAAAGAAACTGGGTAATTCCTTCAAAGGATAATGGCAGTTTGGGCTCACTGTTGAACTTTGCCTTGGCAGTAGCCAAATATGGTGAGTAGAAACTCTGCTTGTTGAACCAATGGATAACCTCCATTCCCACTTCCATGCCCAATTTGTTCAGGAGCCCACTGGGCAAGGTTAACAGTAGCTAAGGAAAAGTGTTGACCAATGCCAAAGAACATGTCATGTTGTATACCTGATTAAGATGCTTCTCTGCTAAGATTGTTAGTGAACATGCGTACAAGTGTCTTCACACTTAGTGTCCATTTGGAGAAGTCAGGTCTGTGCACATGTTCTTCAGTAGATCTTTTTGTCATCAAATTTCTAATTATGTTCTCTCCAAATACCTGATCTCCCAGCCAAAATATCAGTCACCACCAATTTTCTAGATCTATACTTCTGGCCTTACATATTCCTTTCAGATATAATAGACAATCAGGTTTATTACTTGAGATTCTACCCATAGAAAAATGTCCCTTCACCATTGAGCTTCAGGCCACCTCTAAGTGAGGCTCTGCTATGCATAGAACTTCCTATGAGTCACACCATGTACTTGATTTCCTGTATCCTACTGGCACTTGAGTTTGACCAGTGGAATGCAGAATAAGTATTACTGTAGGAATCCATGACAAGGATTAAGAAGCCTTGTAATTTCTAGAGAATGACTGTATTTATTGAATGCTCTCTTATGCCAGATAGTACCCAAAGTGCTTTACAAATATTAACTCATTTGTTTCTCATCATAACTGTGTGAAATAGCTGACTATTCCCATTTTCAGATGAAAAAACTAAGCACAGAAAGGTTAAGCAACTTGCTCAGAGTTCTGCAACTGTGAAGTACTAATAATTGAACCCAGATAATATGCCATACTTCGTATCTTTTTTTTTTTTTTTTTTGGCCAGGCAGAGTTAGACAGTGAGAGAGAGTTATAGACAGAGAGAGAGAGAGAGAGAGAGAGAAAGGTCTTCCTTCCATTGGTTCACCCCTCAAATGGCCCCTACGGCCGGCGTGCTGCGCCAATCCAAAGCCAGGAGCCAGGTGCTTCTCCTGGTGTCCTATGTGGGTGCAGGGCCCAAGCACTTGGGCCATCCTCCACTGCCTTCCTGGGCCACAGCAGAGAGCTGGACTGGAAGAGGAGCAACCGGGACAGAATCCAGCGCCCTGGCTGGGACTAGAACCCGGGGTGCCGGCACCGCAGGTGGAGGATTAGCCTAGTAAGGCACGCGGCGCCGGCCGATATACTTCGTATTCTTATTGAGTAAGCTGTACTTTGTTTTTCTCCTAGATTACTCTACAGAGAGTACATAGGTAGTACAACTAAAGTTTTGAGTATTTATAGTTGATAGTGACATAATAAGAATTTCAATGGTAAAAGTCTTTGAGAATAATACCAATATTATGCAGCTTGTCAAATTAAACTCCAAGGATATAATATTTCTAAAATACAGCTTTTGTACATATGTCTCTTCTATTGTTTTTATTCCTTTTTCCCTACTTAGGCAAAAAGATAATTAGAAATACAAAATCTAGTTTTGACCATAAAATCTTATGTGTTTGAACCTTTAGAATATTGCTGTGTTTGAGCACTTTAAAAGCCTGATTAATTTAAGAAGACAAGGGGAGCCACGTCACGTAGTCAAGTATATCAATCCTAAAGAGGTAAGGACATTCTTAATTTAACATCTTATTTTTATCTTAAAAATTAAAAATTTGACTACCAGTTCAGTGTGTTCACATTTGTCTTTTTTTTTTTTTTTTAAATTTTTGACAGGCAGAGTGGACAGTGAGAGAGAGACAGAGAGAAAGGTCTTCCTTTTGCCGTTGTTTCACCCTCCAATGGCTGCCGCGGTAGCGCGCTGCGGCCGGCGCACCGCGCTGTTCCGATGGCAGGAGCCAGGTGTTTATCCTGGTCTCCCATGGGGTGCAGAGCCCAAACACTTGGGCCATCCTCCACTGCACTCCCTGGCCACAGCAGAGAGCTGGCCTGGAAGAAGGGCAACCGGGACAGGATCGGTGCCCCGACCGGGACTAGAACCCGGTGTGCCGGCGCCGCAAGGCGGAGGATTAGCCTGTTGAGCCACGGCGCCGGCCACATTTGTCTTTTTTTTCTTAAAACTTTATTGTAGTCCTACATGTTTAAAGTTCCTAAAGTAAATATATAGCTCAGTTCATCATCAGAAGCACACACCTGTATATGAACTCAACTCAGTGATTTTATTCGTGAAATCACCCCCTTCAGGGGCCCAGAAAATCTCAGCCAACTCCCTTCTTCCAAAAGATAACCATTAGCTTGAGTTCTAACACTGCATTTTAGCTTTCTGGGTAGTTAAAAATTTTTTTAATTGATTTGAAAGGGAGAGAGAAATAGACAAGGAAAGACGTTCTATCCACTAATACACTTTCCAAATGTCTGTGACAGCCAGAGTTGGGCCAGGGTAAAACCAGGAGCCAGGAACTCATTCCTGGTTGGTTTCCCATATCGACAGGGACCCAAGTGCTTGAGCTGTCACCTGATAGTTCCCAGGGTGTGTATCAACAAGAAACTGGAATTCAAAGTGGATCCGGGACTGGAACCCAGGCACTCCAATAGGGAATATGGCTGGCCAGTTTGTGGCTATTATAATAACTCCTTGTGTAGATGTTCTTACTCATGTCTCCTGGTGCATACATGCACACATTTCTTTTATATTTCTACTCCACTTAGGATCACTCATCACTTACCAATTGGTTCTATCTTCAACTATAGGAGATAATGTCAGACTGTTTTCTAAAGTTACTGTGTTGATTTATATCTGCACTAGTAGTTTTGTGAATTCTCAGTGCTGTATATCCTCACCAGCACTTGATATTGTCAGTTTTTGAATTTGCATTTCCCTGAAACTAATGAGATCGAGCATCTTTTGTGAAGTGCTTGTTTAAGGGTCTTATTTGTATACATTGTCTTACCCATTCTTACCAGCTTTTAACAGTGTGTTGTATTTTTAACTTTTTTTTCAATTTTGGAAAATGATACATAAACATTTTTATATTCTTCATTTTTTTTTTTATTTGAGAGACAGAGGGACAGGTAAATAGAAAGCTCCCATTCACTGAATCCCTCTGCAAGTGTGTTCACATTTGTCTTTGGCCCTCGGAGGGCCAAAGATGGGAGGCAGGTATGCAATTCAAGTCTCCTACAGGACTGGCAGCGACCTCATGACTTGAGCCTTCACTGCTGCCTCCCAGCTTCTGCACTGGCAGGGAGCCACAGTTTGGAGCCGGAACTGGGAATTGAACCCAGGTTTTCTGATGTGAGATACAGGAGTCCTGAACCACTTTGAAGTATATGATTCATTGGTGTTAAATACATTCCTAATGTGTACAACCATCATCCCTCTCCATATTTTTATCATGTAAACCCGAAGCTCTAAGCCAAATAACAAAAACTCCCCATTTTACCCTCTACCCAGTTTCTAGCAGCCACTGCTCTGCTTTCTGCCAGCTCTGATTGGCTTATTTCCATTAGCATGAAATCCTCAAAATTCATTTATGTCAAGGCATATTACAGAATCTCCTCCCTTTTTAAGATTTGATAGTATTCTATTGCTTGGGTATAATACATCCTTCAGGGGATACTTGTATTGCTTCCACATTTTAGCTATAATGATTCATGCTGCTATGAACATCAGTAGACGCCTGAAAGTAGAATTGCTGAATCATGAGAATTCTTTGTAACTTTTAGACAATACTCGTATTTTCCATGGTGGTTATACCATTTTATATTCCCACCAATGATGTGCAGTGGTTTTGTCATCTTTGTACTAGTCTGTTGTAGAACAACCTCCCAAATTAGTTGGAGGTGTTGCTATAGAATCTTCAAACCTCGATCTGCTCACCCAATACATGGAAAGCCAATCACTGACATTGGAGTGGTGGAAGATAGGAGGTATTTATTGCAAAGCACAGAGCAAGGGGATAGGCAGCTGTTGTTTAATACCTGGGCTCCCCAAGAAGTTTGGAGGCAACAGTCTTATTATACATTGAAACTGGGGCTGAGAGGTACGAGTTCACCTCATGTCCAAGTACCTGGTTACTCAGTGGTACTTGTCACCTTGCTTTGATTGGCAATGCCATGCTCTTAAGGAAATTTTTATGATGGCCAGGTGGGATCCAGTTGGTCTCAGGAGTTACATACAAGTGGTAGCTAACTTTTGTAATAGACCTGGGATTTTTCCTACTTGGACCTGAAATTCCCCTAAACAAAACCCTCAGAACAATACTGGCCAACAAAGTTTTATCTATTGGGGAAGCAAATGACTTCTTGAGTCTGGTAATTAGAACTTTGTTGGGCCAGCTGTATCACTCCCACAATTCAATGAATTCTTTCATATAAAGGACAGGCAAGGACCCTTTGTGCTAAGGGAGGCAGATGAGAGTCTGGGTCCTGCTGTATGGGTTTGGTCTCAAGCCCTTTATCAGATATTTGTGTTGCACATACATTTTCTTCACTCCATGACTTGATTTGTCACTCTGAAGAAAGTCCTACCTTTGATTCATATTATGAAACATGTCAATGTGTTTCAAAATAGCTGGTAGAGAGGATTTTGAATATTCTGAATTTCTTAAATGTCAACTTGAGAAACCTCTGAAGTGAGATTACCAGGAAGTAAAGTCCCATTCTACTCACCACTTGAGGACCCGTTTACCAGAGACAAGGGTGGACGCAAGGAAATCAAATCTATTCAAGAGGCCAGCAGTCTTGGGGGTAAGGGGTACAGATATTTCTGTCTTCAAAAGAGGTCTTCCCAGTTAGCCAGAGAACTTCTTATAGGAGGAAAGAGTGGGGAGTAGACCATTAGGGAGGAATAATGGGCTTAGTAGATGGTCAGGTACATTCCCAAGCTCAGTTCTGATATTCATGGCATGAGTTAGATAGAGGCCCTTTGAACAGAAGTTTCACTGTTTGCAGTTGATAGTGATAAATTTCTGTCCATGCAGTGGTTCCTTTGACATTGGGGTTTGTGGATGCAAATTCATTTCTATCTGAGTTCTTGGATTTCTAGCCACTTCCTTGTAAATCCCTGGACTTCTTAAGCATTATTTAACTGGGTTAAAGAAAAGGTCTGATCAGTCAGAGTCAACAATTAGCTTTCGTTATGCAGAATGTGAGAACAGAAAAGAAAATACAGGCACTTCAATTAAGGTTACAGTGATAGATTTGCTTGTTACCCTGATGTGATCAATGCACATTGTATACCTGTATTGAATATCACACTGTACCCCTAATAAATAGGTACAATTACTATTTGTTAATGAAAAATAAAAAGCTTAAGGTATGTGGACCTTCACTTAGATAGTAAACAATGCATACATGTATCAAAACATCATAGTATCCCACAAATATGTACGAATTTTATGTCATTTAAGTTTTAAATATACTCAAAAGTTGAAAAGACTCAAACAAGCTACCATGTACCCGTTATCTAGATTCAACAACTAGCAATTCGTAACAAGTACTGTGTTATCCACACCTCTACCACTTTCTACAACTCCTAGGTTGTTTTGAAGTAGTAACATCTTTAGATGAACAAAATTCTTAATAATGAAGTCCAACTTACTGATATTTTCCTATATGGATAGTCCTTTTCTATAATGTTTTCCAAGTATAAGCTCATGAAAGCATTTGTTTATTTTATCTTTATTGATTTGCCTTTCATACTTAGACCTATAATCTACCTGGGCTTGATTTTTGTATATAGTGTGAAATAGAAGTCTACATATCTGGGGCTGTTGCTATGGCATAGCGGGTAAAGCTGCCACCTGCAGTGCCAGCATCCCATATGGGCGCTGGTTCAAGTCCCAGCTGCTCCTCTTATGATCCAGCTCTCTGCTATGGCCTGGGAAGGCAGTAGAACATGGCCCAAATCTTTGGGCCCCTGCACCCTCATGGGAGACCTGGAAGAAGCTCCTGGCTTCAGATCAGCTCAGCTCTGGCCGTTGCGGTTAATTAGGGAGTGAACCAGCAGATGGAAGACCTCTCTCTCTCTCTCTTCCTCTCTCTCTCTCTCTAACTTTGACTTTCAAATAAATAAATCTAAAAAAAAGTACATATCCAGTTGATGAAACACTTTATTGAAGAGACAATTGTCTGTCTCACTGCTATGTAGTGTCTTATAATTAGAACAATGACCATTTAATTACTGATCTGTTTTCAAGTTCTGTATTTTTCTACTCCTGTCCTTTTTTATTTTTTTTTTATTTGAAAGTCAGAGTTACACAGAGAAGGAGAGGCAGAGAGAGGGAGGTCTTCCATCTGCTGGTTCACTCCCCAACTGGCCGCAATGGCCACAGCTGCGCTTATCCAAAGCCCAGAGCTAGGAGGTTCTGGATCAGAAGTGGAGCAGCCAGGACTTGAACCATTACCCACATAGGATGCTGACACTGCAGGCAGTGGCTTTACAGGCTATGCCACAGCACCAGCCCCCTACTCCTGTCTTAACACCCATAGCTTTATGAAAATTTCACTTGGTCATGGTATATAATTTTTATACATTGTTGTTTGACTTACTAATACTTTTTGAGGATTTTTGTACCTATGCTCATAAGAGTTACTAGTGTGTAGTTTTCTTGTGACAATCTGATTTTGATATGACAGTAATTCTGGCCTCATAAAACATGTTTCCTTTGCTTCTGTTTTCTAGAATAGATTTAGATAATTTAGCTTTTTTTAAAAAAAAAATTATTTTTTACTTGAGAGAGTTACACAGAGGAGAGGCACAGAGAGGGAGGGGTCTTCAATCCATTGGTTCACTCCCCAATTGGCCACAATGGCCAGGACTGCGCCAATCTGAAGCCAGGAGCCAGATGCTTCTCCTGGTCTCCCATGCAGGTGCAGGGCCCAAGGACTTGGGCCATCCTCCACTGCCCTCCTGGGCCACAACAGAGAGCTGGACTAGAAGAGGAGCAACCATGACAGAATCCGGCGCCCCAACTGGGACTAGAACCCCAGGGTGCCGGCACCATAGGCGGAGGATTAGCCTAGTGAGCTGCGGCACCAGCCTATTTTTTGTTTCACTTAATGTTTTGTGATATTGTCTTCCATCATTTTTCTACCTTCTCTGACCTTATTTTTATTTATTTTTAAGGAATACAAATTTCGTATGTACAACTTTAGGAATATAGTTATTCTTCCCACGATACCCACCTTCCCACCCACACTCCTACCCTTCTTCTCCCTCACCCCTTCCCAATACCACTTTCCATTAAGATTCATTTTCAATTAACTTTGGTAACAGAAGACCAACTTTACACTAAGTAAAGATTTCAATGATTTGCATACACATGCACACACACACACACAAACTATTTGAGGACAAGTATCACAAGTAACTATCATAATAGAACTCCTTGAGGACAGAGGTCCTGCATGGGAAGTTAGTGCACAGTGACTCTTGTTGTCAGTTTAACAATTAACACACTTATGTATAATGACAGTGCCTACCCGAGGCTGTTTACATGAGCTGCCTAGGCTATGGAAGCCTTTTGAACCCACAAACTCCATCAGTATTTAGACAAGGCCATAAGCAAAGTAGAAGTTTGCTCCCTTTAGAGAAAAGTTCATCACTCTTTGGCCACTTCTTTCCATTGAGATCTCACTCACAGACATCCTTGAAGTAGAATGTTTTTTGCCACAGTGTCTTGGCTTTTTATGCCTAAAATGCTGTCAAGGGCTTTTTAGCCAGACCAGGAAGCCTTAAGTGCTGATTCTGAGGTCAGAGTGCTATTTAAAGTAATTGTCATTCTATGAGTCTGATGTGTGGACTGCTTCCCATGCTGGAACACTCTCTCCTTTTAAATTCTATTATAATTACTTGACACTTGATCCTACTTATATGGTCACTTTAACAATTAATCCTATCCATATGTGCACATTAATGCTTAATATGATCACTTTAACACTTAAGATGACATTTTTGGCCAGCGCCGCGGCTCAGTTGGCTAATCCTCTGCCTGCGGCACCGGCACCCTAGGTTCTAGTCCCAGTTGGGGTGCTGAATTCTGTCCCGGTTGCTACTTTTCCAGTCCAGCTCTCTGCTGTGGCCTGGGAGGGCAGTGGAGGATGGCCCAAGTGCTTGGGCCCTGCACCCGCATGGGAGGCCAGGAGGAAGCACTTGGCTCCTGGCTTCAGATCGGTGCAGCGCACCAGTCATAGGGGCCATTTGGGGAGTGAACCAACAGAAAAGGAAGTCCTTTCTCTTGTCTCTCTCTCTCACTGTCTAACTCTGCCTGTCCAAAAACAAAAAATGACATTTTTAATACCCAGCTTAATGGGATTTGGAGTCCCATGACAAGTTTTTAAACTGTACCCTTAGAAGTTAGTCCTGGGTCCAGCGCTGTGGTACAGCAGGTTAACTCTGTCTTTCAAATAAATAAAATAAATCTTTAAAAAAAGTCATTGCTTTTCAAAGTGTCAATTTCACTTCTACAGATTGCCTTTTAGGTGCTCTATTAGTTACCACAGGTCAGGAAAAATAGAATGATTTTTTCCAATTTCATCCATTTTGTTGCAAATGACCAGATTTCATGTTTTTCCCACTGTGTAGTATTCCATGTTGTACATAACCCATAATTTCTTGATCCAGTCTTCAGTTGATGGACATTTGGGTTGATTCCATGTCTTAGCTATTGTGAATTGAACTGCAATAAACATGGAGGTACAGATAACTCTTTCATATGCTGATTCACAGGAGTGGGATGGCTGGATCATGTGGTAGGTCTATATTCAGATTTTTGAGGTATCTCCATACTGTCTTCCATAGTGGCTTTACCAGTTTACATTCCCACCAGCAGCTGATTAGGGTACCTTTTCCCCCACATCCTTGCCAGCATTTGTTGTTTGTTGATCTCTGTATGAAAGCCATTCTTTTTTTTTTTTTAACTTTTATTTAATGAATATAAATTTCCAGTATACAGCTTATGGATTACAATGGCTTCCCCTTCCCATAATTTCCCTCCCACCCGCAACCCTCCCCTCTCCCGCTCCCTCTCCCTTTCCATTCACATCAAGATTCATTTTCAATTCTATTTATATACAGAAGATCAATTTAGTATAAATACTTCAACAGTTTGCACCCACATAGAAACACAAAGTGAAACATACTGTTTGAGTACTAGTTATAGCATTAAATCAAAATGTACAGTACATTAAGGACAGAGATCCCACATCAGGAGCAAGCGCACAGTGGCTCCTGTTGTTGACCCAACAAATTGACACTCCAGTTTATGGCGCCAGTAACCACCCTAGGCTGTCGTCATGAGTTGCCAAGGCTATGGAAGCCTTCCAAGTTCCCCGACTCTGATCATATTTAGACAAGGTCATAAAAGACAGGTTGAGGATAGTAACCAATGATCCTAAGAGTGGCCTTAACCAGGTCTGAACAATTATACAGCATTAAGTGGGGAAGAGGACCATCAGTACACACAGGTTGGGAGTAGAGCCATTGGTGGTAGAGTAGAGGTTATGATTACAAAGGAATGAGGCCCAAGTGTGCTAGACAGGGTCTAGAACAAAGGACAGAGTCATTATTAGAGGAGCTAAGAAAGGTGCTGTCTAAGCTACAAGTAATTTTTCTGATTGAGAGGCAAATAGAACTTGATAGAAGGGGTTGATAATAATCTGTTGGGCTTTAGGCCTTGTAAGTTAAGAGGCCCAGACCTATCTATCTCTTCACATGGGGTATATCCTAAGGGAGGTGTGAACCTCCTAGGGGAAGGCACTCTGTTGACTTTCATTACTTGGCTGGCCTGGGAGGAGAGCTGGCCAGGTAAAGGCAGGGGGCATCTCTAACAAGAAATTTACAGTTCTGCCTGCAATGTTGCTGACCCTACTTGGCTGTCCCCTCAGCTGCAGTGGTCACTTTGGAAGTTGGGCTGAGTGAAGGGCTTTTCAGCTTGGAGCCAATAAGATCTGTGGCTCTGACCTGGGCATCCTTCGATTCCAGGGCAGGTCCATTTCCAGTGATCCAACTCTTGGCAGAGCTGCCAGGGCTCTTCACAAGCTGACTTCTGCTGAAGCCCAGGCTTACCACATTGAAAGCCACTGCAGTGGACTGGCCTGTTGGGTCTCCTTGAGGGCAGATCACTGTACAGATCAGCCATTAATAGGCCTGCCACCCATTGCTTCTGATGCCTAGCTTTCTTTTCCTCCTGGTTTGTGTTAAAGCAGACCAGACGATGCAAGTCAAGGGAGTGCCCGTGTTCCATCTCTAATCTTTGGTGGCCTGAACTACAAGTCTATAGTCACAGGCATGTTCTGTAGTAGTTTTTCTAAGGTAGACAATGCCCATGAGGAAAATTATATTCTCACTTTAAAACTTTCTTTCCCTTTGGTCTGAAAGGGAGGTTTTTTTTTTCTACTTACTGTATACTTCGCTGATGGCGATGTGAATCTAGCTATGAGATTATTAGTTAATTTCTGTATGAAAGCCATTCTAACCAGGGTGAGGTAAAACCTCAATGTGGTTTTGATTGTCATTTCCCTGATGGCTAGTGATCTTAAACATTTTTTTCATGTGTCTATTGGCCATTTGGATTTCCTCTTTTGAAAAATACCTGTTTAAGTCCTTTGCCCATTTCTTAAGTTGGTTGCTTGTTTTGTTGTTGAGTTTCTTGATTTCTTTTTATATTCTGGTTATTAATCCTCTGTCAGTGGCATAGTTTGCAAATATTTTCTCCCAATCTGTAAGTTGCCACTTCACTTTGAGTGTTTCTTTTGCAGTACAGAAGCTTCTCAATTTGATGTAATCCAATTTGCCAATTTTGGCTTTGATTCCCTGTGCCTCTGGAGTCCTTTCTAAGAACTTTTTGCCTGTGCCAATGTCTTGCAGGATTTCCCCAGTATTCTCTAATAATTTGATGTTATACAGTCATAGACTTAGGTCTTTAATCCATTTTAAGTGGATTTTTGTATAAGGTGTAAGGTAGGGGTCTCAGTTCATACATCTGCATGTGGAAATCCAGTTTTCCCAGCGCCATTTTTTGAAGAGACTGTCCTTGCTCCAGGGATTGATTTTAGCTCCCTTGTCAACAATAAGTTGGTTGTAAATGTGTGGATTGATTTCTGAAGTTTCTATTCTGTTCCATTGGTTTATCCTTCTGTTTTCATGCCAATAGCAGGCTGTTTTGATTATAGCTGCCCTGCAGTATGTTCTGAAATCAGGTCTGGTGATGCTTCCCACTTTGTTTTTGTTGTATAAGATTGCTTTAGCTTTTTGGCTAAATTTAGCTAAATTTCCTTTTTCATCTCTAATTTTATTGATTTGGGTCTTCTCTCTCAGTTGGGCCCGTGATGTGTCAATTTTGTTTATTTTTTCAAAAAACCAGCTATTCATTTTGCTGATTTTTTTGTTTCAATTTTGTTAATTTCTTCTCTAATTTTAATTCTTTTCTCCTACTAGTTTTGGTTTTGCTGTTGTTGTTCTAGGTCCTTGAGATGCACTGATAGCTCATTTATTTGGTGCCTTTCCAATTTCTTGATGTTTGCACCAATTGATATAAACTTTCCTCTTCATGCTGCTTTTGCTATATCTCATAGGTTTTCATATGTTGTATTGTGATATTCGTTTGTTTCCAGAATTTTTTTTTATTTCTCTTTAGATTCCTTCTATGACCCACTGTTCTTTCAGGAGCATGTTGTTCAGTCTCCATGTGTTTGCATATGTTCTAGAGATTCCTGAATTGTTGATTTCCATCTTCATTCCTTTGTGGTAAGAGAAGATGCATGGTATGATTTTGACATTCTTGAATTTGCTGAGGCTTGCTTTATGGCCTAGCATGTAGTCTATCCTAGAGAAAGTTCCATGCACTGGTGAGAAAAATGTGTATTCTGCGACTATAGGATGTAAAGTTCTGTAGATATCTGTTAGGTAGGTCCATTTGGTCTATAATGTCAGTTAATTCTGTTGTTTCCTTGCTTATTTTCTGTCTTGTTTATAATCTGTCCATTGCTGAAAGTGGGGTATTGAAGTTCTCCATTACTATTGTATTAGAGTCTGTATCTCCATTTATATCGATTAACATTTCTTTTAAATAGCCAGGTGCTCTTTAATTATGTGCATATACATTTATAGTAGTCACATCTTCCTGTTGAATTGATTGCTTAATCATTAATTAGTGTCCTTCTTTGTCACTTTTAACAGTTTTTGAGTTAAAGCTTATTTTGTCTGATATTAGGATGGCTACACCAGCTCTTTTTTGGTTTCTGTTAGCATGGAATATCTTTTTCCATCCTTTCACTTTCAGTCTGTATGTATCTTTGTTGGTGAGATGTGTTTCTTATAAGCAGCAAATAGATGGGTTTTGGTTTTTAATCCATTCTGCCAGTCTGTATCTTTTAACTGGAGAGTTGAGGTGACTATTGGTAGGTAACAACTTTGCCCTGCCTCTTCAAAATAAATATTCGTATTGTTTCCTTTGGATTTCCTTTGTACTTTTACTGGGAGATTTTCTGCCTTCACCTCCTTTCACAGTGATGACCATATTTCTGTGTGTAGTACATCCTTAAGCAACTTTTGTAAGGCTTGATGGGTGGTGACAAATTCTTTCAATTTGTTTATTACAGAAGCTCTTTCTTTCATCTTCATTAATAAATGATAGCTTTGCAGGTTACAGTATCCTTGGTTGGCAGTTTTTTTCTCTTAAGACTTGGACTCTATCTCGCCATTCTCTCCTAGCCTGTAGGGTTTCGGATGGGAAGTCAGCTGTGAATCTAATTGGAGATCCTGTGAAAGTAATCTGGTGTTTCTCTTGTGCACATTTTAGAATATTTTCTTTGTTTTACTGTGGTGAGTTTGATTACAATGTGTCGTGAAGATAATTTCTGGCCATGTCTATTAGGAGTTGTATGTGCTTCCTGTACTTGGATGTCCCTTTCTTGGTCCAAATTAGGGACATTTTCTGTAATTATTTCACTAAAAAGGCCTTCTAATCCAATCTCTCTTTCCATGCCTTCAGGAACTCCTAAGATCCATATGTTGGGTTTTTTGATAGTATCCCATAGATCCCCAATGGTGTTTTTTAGTTTTCTAATTTCTTTTTCTTTTTGATTTTTTTTTTGTCTGACTGTAAAATTTCCACTGATTTGTCTTTTAAATCAAGGTTTTTGTTTTTGTTTTTGTTTTTGTTTTTGTTTTTTTTTTTGACAGGCAGAGTGGACAGTGAGGGAGACAGAGAGAAAGGTCTTCCTTTTCTATTGGTTCACCCCTCAATGGCTGCTGTGGCTGGTGCACTGCGCTGATCCAAAGCCAGGAGCCAGGTGCCTCTCCTGGTCTCCTATGCGGGTGCAGAGCCATCCTCCACTGCACTCCTAGGCCACAGCAGAGAGCTGGCCTGGAAGAGGGGCAACCGGGACAGAATCCGGCACCCCAACCAGGACTAGAACCCGGTGTGCCGGCGCCGCAGGCAGAGAATTAGCCTATTGAGCCATGGTGCCAGCCAGATATTCTTTCTTCTGCTTCACTGAATCTCTTGTTAAGGCTTTCCACTGAATTTTTTATTCATTCTACTGAGTTTTTCATTTCTACGATTTCATTTTGACTTCTTTTTAAGATCTCAATTTCGTGGGAAAAATTTTCATGTCATATACGGATTTCTTTAATTTGTGGATTTCTTTCTGATTACTTCTAATTAATACAATGATCAATTTTTAGAATTCCATTTCTGGCACTTCTTCAATCTCTTCATCTTTACATTCTAGTACTGAAGTGTTGTGTTCTTTTGGGGGTGTCATGTTGTCTTCTTTATTCTTGTTTCTTGAATTGCTGTGTTCATCATTCGGCATTTGTAAAGATACTTGTTGGTTTCTTTTTTGTTTTGTTTTTTTCCCTATGATGGCTTTTATCTTTGAACTATGATTCTGTGGCTTAGTGAGTTCAGTGCTCCAGGGTGAAGTGAGTGTCCAAGGTGACACCCAGATTGGGCATGGCAAATGTTTTCTTATCTTTTTTTTTCTTTAATCAGAGGAGAGGTTTTTTCTGCTCTATTGGTGTAGTCTCACACTCACCTTCTATCCTCCAAGGAGACCAATGCCTGGCACTAGCCCCAGTGGGTGTGTATTCATCCATGCTGCCACAAGAACCGTACAGAGGATCTGTACAGTCCTTGGTGTGAGCAGGGGTCCTGCAGCAATGACCCTCACCCGGGAGTCGGGGATCCCTGAGTGTGTGTTGCCACCATCACAAGCACCCAGCCCCTTGTCAATTCTCCCAGCCAGACTCGGGCATCTCCTCTCAGCTGGTTGCTGAACTCATGGACAGGAGCTGGTGCAACTGTTACATATGTCCAAAATGGCTCCCACTTCCTCTCAGCTAGTTACAGGGTGCAGGTGCAGAGTGATTGAGGAGAGAGAAATGTGCCCCCCCCCTTTTCCTCTCCTTGTTATGCAGGTATACTGTTCCTCACAGGGCTCTAAGCTGGGCCCACACCAGGCTCTTCTCACAGCTTTATCACCAGTAGCTTGGGCTGCTGCAGACTGGTCTCGCCTCACTCTCCAAAGCTAGCAGTTTTCTTATTGAAGCATATTTTTGTGTGTTGATTTTTGTATCCTTCAACTTATTTCATTTATACTTCTGATAGTCTCTGGTAGAGTCCTTATGTTTTTCTATACATAAAATCATGTTATCTGTCAACTGCGATGATTTGATTTCCTCCTCTCTTGCCTGGCTAACTTTTATTTCTTCCTCTTGCCTCATTACTCTAAGACTTTGAATATTATATTGAAAATAAGTAATAAAAGTGAACTTTGTTTATCGGAAATGTTTTCAGCTTCCCTCATACAGTATGATGTTAAGTGTGGGTTTGCCATATAGACTTTATGGTGTATTGAGATGAATGTATGGTTTTTGTCTTTCATTCTTTTGATTTATGATTATTGACCTGTGTCAGTTAAACCACACTTGAATCCCTTGGAGAAATCCTGATTGATCATAATGTACAAACTTCTTATGATATTATCGGATTCAATATGCTAGTATTTTGTAAAGAAGTTTTGCAACTTTGTTCATCAGGGATATTGGTCAATAATTTCCTTTTAGTTGTTGTTGTTGGGTTCCTATCTGTTTTGCCATCATGATGATGCTGGGTTATTAAATGGATCTGGAAGAGTTTACTCCATCTCAACATTTTAGAATTGTTTGAGAACTGATGTTAGTTTGTTCTTGAAAGTTCAGTGGAACTTAGCAGTTGAATCCATCTGATCTTGGGCTTTTGTGAGGAGATATTTTGTTATTGATTCAATGTTGTTCCTTCTAATTAGTTTGTCAGGTTTTCTGTGTCTTCATGGTTCAATTTTAGTAGGTTATATGTCTAGAAATTTGTCCATGTCTCCTAGATTTTCCAATTTTTTTTTTGATCATGCGATTCAAATATGTCCTAATGATCTTTTGCATTTCTGTGATATCATTTGTAATGTTTAATTTTTCATCGGGTTTCATTTGGGTTTCCTCTTTTTTATCCTTTTGTTAGTATAGCTAAAATTTCGCCTGTTTTGCTCATCAGAAAATCAGTTCTTCATTTCATTGATACTGTGTTTCTGTCTATTTTGTTTATGTTCTGATCTTATTTCTGGCTTTCTCATTTTTGGTTTGACTTATTCTTCCTTTTGTAATTCCAGCAGTTGCATTGTTGTTTATTTGAAGTCCCCCCTTCCTTTTTTTTTAAATGTAGCAGTGGATGCTTACTGCTATGAACTTTCTTGTTGAGTACTCATTATGTTGTGTCTCACAGGTTTTGGTATGCTGTCTTTGAGTTTCCATTTGTTTCAAGAAATTTTAAAATTTCTGTTTGGATTTTTTTCTTTGGCCTACTCTTCATTCCTTCATTCCTGATAATATTAAATAGCTTGCATGTGTTTGTACAGTTCTTAAATTTTTTTATTTCTAGCTTTATTCCATTATGTTCAGAGTTGAGACATGCTATGATTTCAGTTTTTCTGAACTTAAATACTTGCTTTGTGGCCTAATATATGCTTGGTGCTAGAAAATATTTTATGTACTGAATAGAAGTCAATATTCTATAAATGTCTGTTAGAGGCATTTGTTCTATAGTATAGTTTGACTTTGACGTTTCTTCATTGATTTTTTTTTTTTTTTCCTTTTGGCTGAGCCTATCTGAAGCCAAGAGGCAGGAGCTTCTTCTGGATCTCTCATGCAGATGCAGGGGCCCAAGGGCTTGGGCTATCTTCTATCTGCTTTCCCAGGCCACAGCAGAGAGCTGGATCAGAAGTGGAGCAGCTGGGACTCAAACCAGCGCCCATATGGGATGCTGGCACTGCAAGTAATGGCTTTACCTGCTATGCCATAGCACTGGCCCCTATTTTCAGTTCTTTTAGCTCTAAGATTTCTGTTTGGTTCTCTTAACTGAATTTCTTTAAATGTTCTTCCTGATTTAATTGAATTTTCTGTCTGTATGTGTATTTTCTTAGATCAAATTACATTTCCTTAAAATATTATTTGGGATTCTAGCCGGCGCCGCGGCTCACCAGGCTAATCCTCCACCTTGCGGCGCCGGCACACCGGGTTCTGGTCCCGGTCGGGGCGCCGGATTCTGTCCCGGTTGCCCCTCTTCCAGGCCAGCTCTCTGCTGTGGCCAGGGAGTGCAGTGGAGGATGGCCCAAGTGCTTGGGCCCTGCACCCCATGGGAGACCAGGAGAAGCACCTAGCTCCTGGCTTCGGATCAGCGTGGTGCGCCGGCCACAGTGCGCTACCGCGGTGGCCATTGGAGGGTGAACCAACGGCAAAAAGGAAGACCTTTCTCTCTCTCTCACTGTCCACTCTGCCTGTCTAAATAAATAAATAAATAAATAAATAAATAAGTAAAATATTATTTGGGATTCTATATCAATTTGCCAGTTTCCTTTTCTTTGGAGATGTCACATCTTTTATCATTCTGTGGAGATGTCACATCTTGCTTTTTTTTTTTTTTCCATTTTTCTTATGTCCTTAAATGGATATTTGTGCATCTGGAGATTCAGTTGCCTCTACAAATTTTATGGGGTGGTTTTCCTTTCTTTCTTTTTTTTTTTTTTTTTTTTTTTTTGACAGGCAGAGTGGATAGTGAAAGAGAGACAGAGAGAAAGGTCTTCCTTTGCCGTTGGTTCACCCTCCAATGGCCACCGCGGCTGGCACGCTGCGACCGGTGCACCGCGCTGATCCGATGGCAGGAGCCAGGTGCTTCTCCTGGTCTCCCATGGGGTGCAGGGCCCAAGAACTTGGGCCATCCTCCACTGCACTCCCTGGCCACAGCAGAGAGCTGGCCTGGAAGAGGGGCAACCGGGACAGGATCGGTGCCCCAACCGGGACTAGAACCCGGTGTGCCGGCGCCGCAAGGCGGAGGATTAGCCTAGTGAGCCACGGCGCTGGCCCAATGGGGTGGTTTTCACCAGTAACTTACGTCTGTTGGGTAGGTTGTGTTGGCTTTGGTTCCAGACAGCTGCTTTAAGGTAGTGTTTATGTAGCTTCTTCATCTGTCATCAACATTACAGAAATGGTCTTGTCTACAGAGGTTGTGGCATACTCACACCAGCTGCGTTGCAGCTTTCTTGGGAGTGGGAGAAGTTTTACTGGTGGCTCTAGGTGTGGCATGACTGACTGGTTGTGGGCCTTTGTCACCTTCTACATATTGGGGCGAGTCCTTTGTAATGGGCCCAAATAGGTTCAGGGACTCAAAATGGTACTATGCCACCTACATTCTATAAACTTGTCTTTAAAGCCGGCGCCGCGGCTCACTAGGCTAATCCTCCGCCTTGCGGCGCCGGCACACCGGGTTCTAGTCCCGGTCGGGGCACCGATCCTGTCCCGGTTGCCCCTCTTCCAGGCCAGCTCTCTGCTGTGGCCAGGGAGTGCAGTGGAGGATGGCTCAAGTGCTTGGGCCCTGCACCCCATGGGAGACCAGGAGAAGCACCTGGCTCCTGCCATCGGATCAGCGCGGTGTGCCGGCCGCAGCGTGCCAGCCGCGGTGGCCATTGGAGGGTGAACCAAAGGCAAAAGGAAGACCTTTCTCTCTGTCTCTCTCTGTCCACTCTGCCTGTCAAAAATAAAAAAAATAAAAATAAAAAAACTTGTCTTTAGTGGGAAAGGGTAGCGTAATGTCACTGTTCAATATGAAAAAGTGCTTTATAAAAGAATCTCACACTTCATACTTGAATGCACTAACTTTTTAGTCAGGACAAAATCCTACAAAGCAAATAATCTTTTTCAAGCTTTACAGACTGGACAACTTAGGATAATATCCATTTTCTCAACTAACATTATCAAGAAGTTGAACTGTCTTCTAATAGGAGACCAAGCATTTTGGTCTGTACTTTTCACTTGATACAGTGTATTAAAACTTGGAAAACCTATTTTATACACTTCTTACAGAAATTTGAACATGAATTTTTGAGTCAAAACCAGTTATGAAGGGGTCCTCTGGTGCTGAAGTCAGGCGGATTGGTCAGTTTTTTCACTGAGTTTTCCTAAAATATTTTTAAATGTAATTCACATATTTAAAGATATACTTAAAAGTTCTACTTTATGACGATTAAATCACTTGGTTTTATATTTCTACACTTGATCTTAGCCAAAAGGCCAAGAAGTGATTGGCTTTATATTTCTGTATTGTACAGACTTAAGATAACTATGACAAATAGTATATTGACACATATAGGATGTTGAATAATGTATTTTCTTATAGGCAGAACTCCTAGATGCTGCAGCTGGAATTCATGTACGATTCAGATTAGGTGGAGTAAGTATTGATAAATTCTTATTTAGTGGTTTTAAAGTACATTTATATGACATTAAAATTGGAAATTTTAAAAATATGTACCATTTCTGTAATTGCATTACAATGATACTTTGAATTTTTCCACCTGCAGGCTAAATTTCCACCTGATATATACTATAAAATTTTTACTCACAGACATGTTGAAGATCTTTGTGCCAATAGTCCTAGAGATTACACAAAACTTTCAGCAAAATATACATCTCATAATACAAGTGACCACCTTCAGGAAGAAGATCAGAGTGGCTGGTACCGTCGGATAGAAAACAATGGCTGGAGAATTGTTTCTGATAAAGTAAATAGAAATAAGAATAAATATTATATTTACATTTGTCCTTTTGAAAATTTTAAATTTTTTAAATTTAACTGATAAGATTTAAGTAGACTATTCTGGGGTTAGTAATACTTCAAGGTAGAGCACTTTATGGATTTTTTTTCTCAATTTACTTCTGTTTTTAATCATCAGCTTCATATCTTGGCCATCTTTAGATATACTCTGGTACTCAGATTATATACCAAGTATACAGATTGCAGAATGTGATTTGCTTTCATATCAAGCATGAAAATTGAAAGTGGTCAAGGTGTGAATTCATTCAACAAACTTGATTGCACATAGGGTGTCAGGTATTGTAGTTGCTGGAGATAGCAAGGTTAAAAAGCTAATTCTTCCCTTAAGTAGTTTACTTCTTAATTAGAGAGGTATTGTATAAAACAGGATATTTCAGTGTGGTTAAATAAATGTTAAGTGGCTTAATGGGGGAAGATGCACAGTATTGGGCACGGGGTAGCAAACTCTCCTCCTTGTTATCTAGTGTGTGTGTGTGTGTGTGTTTGTGTCAAAGACAGAGTTTGGAGAGGAGAGAGAATAGGAGGGGGATATATATATATATATATATATATATATATATATATATATATACACACACACAGAGATGACAGAGAGATATGGGTGGGAGGAGACAAAAATTGGAAGCAGGGAAAATGGTAACCAGTTAGCAAAGAGTGTCATACAGGGGAAATGCACGCTGGGGACCTACAAAGGAATAGATATGTTCCCGGGGAGCTGGCTGCCTATACTGCTTGTGGATTAGAGTCATCAACAGGAACACCACCAAGAGTAGGCTAGGTATATTCATGTGAGAAATTGGACTGTCAGAATATATCTGTTCATTTATTCACTCAGCAAATATTTACTCATCACCTCAGTGTGCTGGTACTTCTATTTTGGTGTATTCATGTCGAACACACGTAATTTTTTGCCTGTAGTTAAATAACTTCACAATCAATATTTCAAAATTTTGTATGTTTGTATTTTTGTATACTTGCATTTTCATTTCTCAATAGTTTTGGATACCTACTGAAAGTGAAATTGCGGAAGAAAAAAAGGAAAGTGAGTTCCATTTCTCTAAACTGAAGAGAAGGCAAGATTTGGAAAAGAAAAGAAAAATTAGAAAAATAGAATGGATGAGGCAAATGTAAGTATGTCAAATACTTAGAATTACTAAAGATATATTTACATATATATAGAAAAAATTGGAGAAGTTTCATTACTTAATTTCAAGACTTTACCAAGTTGTTATACTCATATTGTGGTATTGGCATATAGATCAATGGAATAAGATATGTAGTTGAGAAATAAACCCACACATGTATTAATGTTCAACAAAAGTGTTAGGAAAATATAATGGGAAAAACAATCTTCTCAAGAAATATAATATTCAAATTCAGAAAAATGTATCTTGACTCTTACTTCACACTATACACAAAATTAACTTAAAAGAAACCATAGATGTGGCTGGCACCGTGGCTCAATAGGCTAATCCTCCGCCTTGTGGCACCGGCACACCGGGTTCTAGTCCCAGTCGGGGCGCCGGATTCTGTCCCGATTGCCCCTCTTCCAGGCCAGCTCTCTGCTGTGGCCAGGGAGTGCAGTGGAGGATGGCCCAAGTTCTTGGGCCCTGTACCCCATGGGAGACCAGGAGAAGCACCTGGCTCCTGCCTTCGGATCAGCGCGATGTGCCGGCCACAGCGCGGCGGCCATTGGAGGGTGAACCAACAGCAAAAGGAAGATCTTTCTCTCTCTCTCTCTCTCTCTCTCTCTCTCTCTCTCTCTCTCACTGTCCATTCTGACTGTCAAAAAAGAAAAAAAAAAAAAAAGAAAGAAAGAAAAAAAAGAAACCATAGATGTAAATGCAAGAGCAAAACCCATAAAGTATCTAAGAATAATGTAAGGAAAAGTTCTAATGACTTGGGTTTTGGCAAGTATTTCTTAAATAAGACACAGAAAAAATGAACTATAAAAGGAAAATTATTAAACTACATGTAATCAAAATTAAAAACTCTTATTCTTTATACAATCTGTTACAAAAACAAAACTTGAAGCCATAAATAAAACATTTACAAACTATGTAACAAAGATCTTCAATTGAGAAAATCTTCAATTGAGAAAAACCTCAAACTCAAGGAGACAATCTAATATTGGATAAAAAATTGACAGTCCATAAATTAAGATATATGTATAGAAAATTTTAAAACTTGAGATACCACTACATTACCACTCAGATGGCTTAAATAGTCTGCTATACCAGTTGTTGGCAAGAAATGTGAGCAAATGCAACTAAATAAACCCATTTTAGAAAACATTAACAATTTTTTTTACAACACAGCTACTATAAAACCCAGCCATTCTGTCCCTGTATATTACCAAAGAGGAGTAAAAGTGTATTTCCAGAAAAGACTGCATGATGTACTTGAAAATGTAGACTATGAAATTAAAAGATAATCTTATTTTTGTACAAAAAATTGAAATCCATGCATTTTTTTATAATATGTAATTTCCATAGAACCTTTTGAAGACTGATCAAAAATGAATGCTCCAGATAAGCTTTAAAAAAATTTGATTTGAAAGGCAGAGTCAGAGAGAGAGAGAGAAATGGAGATCTTCCAGCTGCTGGTTCACTTCCCAAATGGCCCAACAGCCAGGGCTGGGCCAAACCGAAACCAGGAGATTCTTCCATGTTTCCCACATGTGTGATGGGGGCCCAAACACTTTTCCTGCTTTTTGAGTCCATTCTCAGGGAGCTGAACTGGAAGTGTATGTAACCAGGACATGAATAAGTACCGATAAGATACGCTGGCATTGCAGGCAGCAGCTTTGCTCACTATGCCACAATGCTGGCCCCAAAGTAGGCTTATTTGTCTTAGCCCCAAACTGGAAACAGCACAAATGTCTATCCACAGAAAAACAAGTTGTGGTATATCCATACAGAGGGATACTACTGAGTAATACAACAGAGTGAACTGTTGATACACATAACATCAACGAATCTCAAAATAATGACAAATGAAAGAAGTGAGTCAAAAATATATGTAAATAAAATTCCAGAATATAAAACCATATCTAAATTGACACAAAGCAGATCAGTAGGTGTCAGGAGAAGAGGGAAGGATTAACAAGGGAACTTTGGGAGATGGTGAATATATTTATTTCTTTATTGTAGTAGAGGATTCACAGGCATATACAGATGCCCAGATTTCAAACCGTGCACATTTAATTCACTTTTTATGATTTATTGTACATGAGTTCTACTTCAATAAAGTTATAGAAACCCATATTTGAAGGATATAGGTACTCAGAAGATCTCTGTGGCAGTACCCTTCACCTGCTGTACTTGTAGGGAGAGTAGAGAGCAACTCGGGCTCCAGTTGCAAGGGCTACAGAGGACCAGTACTTGTGGTACTACCGAATTCTCAGCCCTGCCACAGGTTCTGCACTCAGATGAAGACACTACCAGGGAGGAGGTAAAACCCTGAGATCTGGAATCAGGACAGTCGGGCGAACATAAACAAAACTAAGAACTATAAATATGCGAATTCCCTTGTTGGCGGAAGGAACCATTGCTCCCCTTTAGAGGGAAGAATCCTTCCTCCACAGAAGAGCCTCCCAGAAACCACACTGGCCTGGTTCCTGCACACACTTGAGCTGTTTCTCCACAGGATCCGTTTCCCACCACCACCACCACCACTTCTCATTGCCGCATCCTTCACTGAGCGTTGAATTTCAGGACAGCTCAGAGATGCAGGTCTACTCCAGGAGTGACACAACCGAAGGAGCCTCAGAAGCATGATGTGAAGGTGGATCCTGAAGTTGTTAGAGTTAATTGAGGGGCTGGTGTTGTGGCATAGTGGTTAGAGCTGCTGCCTGCAATACAATCTTCGCATTTGGGCTCAGGTCTCTCCACTTTCAATCCAGCTCCCTGACAATGGCGTGAGAAAAGTAGCAGAATTTGGCCTAAGTGTTTGGGCCCCTGCAACCCACATGGAAGACCTGGTGGAACGTGGCAGAGGGGAGCAGTGGGAGTGTCCAGCCTCCTGACTTTGGACTGGCCATCCCTGGCTGTTGCAGATGTCTGTCTGTCTCTCTCTCTCTGCAGTTCTGACTTTCAAATAAATAAATCTTGCTTAAAAAGTTAATTGTGGGGCCAGCACTATGGCTCACTTGGTTAATCCTCTGCCTGTGGTGCCGGCATCCCATATGGGCACCGGATTCTGTCCCGGTTGCCCCTCTTCCAGTCTAGCTCTCTGCTGTGGCCCGGGAAGGCAGTGGAGGATGGCCCAAGCGCTTGGGGCCTGCACTCACATGGGAGACCAGGAGAAGCACCTGGCTCCTGGCTTCAGATCAGCGCAGCGCCAGCCATAGCAGCCATTTGGGGAGTGAACCAATGGAAGGAAGACCTTTCTCTGTCTCTTCTCTCACTGTCTATCAAATTAAAAAAAAAAAAAGTTAATTATGCCAAATTCATTGAAATGGAAACATTGACCTGGAACTATGAATTTAGTATGTTAGCTTGGTATCCAGAAATGCTCCTAATAATGTTTAGGTTAGCTAATCAAATTCAACCTCTGACCTATTTACAAACTGCCAAGACTTCCCTGGTATACCGTAGGAAAGTGTTCCTGGTGGCTCAGGGGAATGCGTATATCTGATTCTATTGTGTGCAATCTACTCAACCATGTACAAGCCATAACCTCACAAAGCCTCTCCATTGAGTTACTGAGAAATGGATTAGTGACAGGAGCAGCAGAGCTCTTGAGTTCTGTGATGGTTGTCCCTTAGAGGCTGGAGATGACAGTGGAGAAAGTTGTGATGGCATCTATTCCTTTGGTTCACTGAGAATAATGGAACTTTGAAGTCATGTGCAGGTCTGGAGGTGACAAAAATTACAGCTAGGCTTCTTGAATGGAGTAGTCTCTGGCATCTGCTGTGCTGCTGTTGAACTGGTAAATGTGTTTTTTCCCAGTCCAATCACTAAGCAAAAAGAAACAGTGTTGAAGTGGAAAGAACAGATGCTAGCTTTGCATTTAAGTCTCAAAGTTAAATCAGCATTCCTGCTCTACCCCTAGGGGCTGTGCATCTGTTTCCACAGAACATCATACCTGTCTGTTGCATGGTTGGCCTATGTTAATTGGATGCACTGAGCAGAAAATAACAGCTCCCTGGATGGTTTAGTAGGACCAATGCCCACTGTGGGGAGGGGACAATAAACCTTGCAAAAATGTAAAGGTCTGTCACATGGCTGTAGCTTAAAAGATATTTTGGAGTATACTTTTTTTTAATTAATTAGTTTGAGAACCAGAGTTATAGAGATACCTTCCATCTGCTGGTTCACTCCTCAAATAGCTGCATGGCCAGGGCTGGGCCAATCCGAAGCCAGGAGCTGCTTCTGTGTCTGCCATGTGGGTGCAGGGGCCCAAGGACTTGGGCCATCCTCCTTTGCTTCCCCAGACACATTAGCAGGGGCCTGGATCAGAAGTAGAATAGCTGGGATTCGAATAGCTGGGATTCGAACTGGTACCAGTATGGGATGCTGGTGCTGTAGACAATGGTTTAACTCACTAAGCCACTACACCAGCCCCAGGGTATAGTTTTTAAAGCATGAGGTAAGTTACTACACATTACACCACTTTGAAGAAGCACAGTTCTCAGAGGCCCTCTTCTGATTTGGGAGGTAAAATAATACCCATGAGGGAAGGCCACAGCAACTCATTTGCCAGGTGATGTGAATATGGCCACCACACTTGACACGAGCAAGAAAGACCTCTATAGCTGGTCCACAATGTAGTCAAGTTGCTCCATCACTTGAGATTTACAGTCCAAAATTTCCAGCAGTGCGAGAACTGTCTGTAGACGATGATGAAATACGGTGTGGAGTCCCTGAATAGTTCTAGTAGAAGAAGCATGGCACAGAGCACTAGAGTTTTAAAATAAGGTAGTAGCAAAAACTATTGCCTTTTGAAAATCAGTTCCTGGCTTGTTAGTGGACCTTGGAAGGGACTGGATGCTTGCCAATAGGTGCTAAGTGCCATATGATGATGAACTGAGCTGGGTCTAGTGAATCTGTTAATCTATAGGACTGAGAATACATAGCATGGTTTCAGTATAAAATATGTGGTATATATTAGGATATTTTTAAAAGTTGATGTAAAAAATGGAATTAAAAGATGAATTTGTTTTGTTGCAAAAGTTTTGAAATCCTTGCATATATGGGGTCTTCAGAGTTCATGGAAAATACATATATGAAAAAAAATTTGCATGGGTTTTTAAGGATTTTGTAGCAAAATAAATTTTATTTGAGTTCATTTTTCCATCAACTTGTTGAAGTACTCCTGTGAGAATGAGTCTAAGAAGGTCTGGATATCCAGCCTAAGTAAGCTGCGTGAGCAAGTGGCTCAGACCTCTTCAACCAATACTTACCCATTGCCTCAGTGTCTTCTCCACACAGGGAGTCCCCTGTGGCAGGTCAGCGGAGGAGGAATAGGAATCTTGAGCCTAATTCACCATGAATCTACACAGGAAGTTAGCACCATGCAAAAATGGACAGTCACTTACAGTCCTCAATTGTCGCCGAAAATGATCAAAGGAGAGCCTTCCAGTGGGCCCAAGTTCCATTTGGTTTTCTACTTCATGTAGAAGGGGAAATAGCTTATGGTATGGATTTTATTAACAGTGGGCAGCAGCCAATAGTTTCTCAGCTGACTGGCAAGTAGAAAGAACACTGGAAAATGTGGCTAGGTTTGGGCAGAGGCGTATACCGAATGGGCTGAAAGAATATTCATACCCTGTGTGAGTGCTCTCCGAAAGGCTGATATGAGGCAGAGAGCCCTCAGTAATCCCAAGGACAAGATGATTCAGCCTGTGTCTGTTAGCATTTTCCCAGGACACTTCAGTGGTTGTGCATGGAGCTGTGTACACAATGCCACAGTAACAGGGAGGGAAGTGGTAAATAGACTCACCTACAGACTCTTCCCCTCACCTAGAGGGCTGTAGTCACAACTGACTGTGTAACAAGAGCCAGTGCATTGTCCCCACTAGTGAGATAAGCTGGCTCCCTGGTGACAGGCTGATTGTATTGGACACTCTCCATAATAGAGACCTTCATTTGTTCTCTGACAAATACTCTTTTCTTTCTGCCTGCATTGTTCCTGTCAGTAATACCATTCACTATAGAACCCCTTATCAATTACCATTTTATTTCATATAACATCTTTTTCTAACCAGAGGACCTATTTATGGCAAACTAAGTTTGGTAATGTGCTCAGAATAACAAAATTCATTTAGCATATGCCATAAGCTAGAAACAACTGGATATGACAGTAGTGGTGTGGCCTCTTGAAGCTGACTCATGCTACCAGCTGAGATAACACCTGTGAATAGTAATCTTGTTTCATTTGTTCTTATATTTATTCACCCTTAAAACAATCCTCATCTATAACTATATGTGTTTTTTAAAAACAGACCTTTCATCTGCTGGTTCACTCCCCAAATGACCAGGACAGCCAGATCTGGGTCAGGCCAAAGCCAGGAGTCAGGAACACCATCTTAGTCTCCCTCATGGATATAAGGGGCCACGTACTTAGGCCATCTTCCACTCACTTCCCAGGCACATTATCAGGAGGCTGGATTGGAAATGGAGTAGCGAGACTCAAACTGGCTCTCTAAGCTGGGCTGGCAGCATCTCAAGCAGCGACTTAACCCATTGCGCCACACTGCCAGCCCATGTGTTTCTAATTATATCAGCATTTCCATCTCAGGCTCAGTGGTCGAAAATTGAATTTCTACACTGTAAAATTTGCCTCTTCTCAGTATTCTTCCTGGACTCAGTTTATGACCTTATTTTCCCTGGGATCTGATCCAGAAGTCTGGAGGTTATCTCAGACTTGATATTTTCCATAAACTCATACATTTAATTTGTTATCATACTCTATTCTACTTTCCAACTGTCTGCCAAATCTGATGTTTTCTTCCATTCTCCACTGTATTAGCTCATCTGTTTTCATCTATACTTCACCTTCTGAATCCATTTTATAACTGGTCTCTGTCTTTTATTTTTTTCCTCATCACAGTATGAACAATGAAGTGAGGTATATAAAAAATCGCTTTCTTAGCTAAACATATTAAGGGCTCTCCGTTAGCCTGCAGGATCTGCATCCTAGTTCCTCTCACCAGGTTGCTCTTTTCTGGCTCGGCTCCATGGCAATAAGATTTTCATCTTCCATACCTGGCTCAAACCTCTCTTCCTGAAGCCTTCCTGACCTATTTAGCTTTGCCCCAGTTAGGCATGTTCTTTTAATGTGCCCACTGATCACTTAGATACCCATTTATAATGTTTCTGCAGTTATCTGTGTCTTTGACTCCCACTCTACCTGGGCTCCTGCACAGCACCTCAGACAAGGTGGGTGCTTAGTGAGTATGTGCTGTTACTAGAATGAATGAATGAATGAATTCCTATGAGGTTGCAGGATTTGAGAAATTTTACTTTGTACGCTTTGTTCATGGATCCATTTAAACATTTTTCACTATGTCGCTGAGAATGAATAATTTTGAGAATCACCATGGTTGATTTTTCTAAAGTCATCTTCCTAAAAGAATTCTGGTTTTTAAATCTGGCATTTTCTGTGACCTACAGATCTTAGCTCTCCTTGATCTCCTTTGCAAGTTAAGCTTTGATTGTTCCCAGATCTTTGTATTTTAACATCTCTCCCTGTTGGGAGATTCAAACACCACTTAGCTGTCCTTTCCTTTTGAACTTCCTAGTTTAGAAAGAATATTCTGAAGAAATCACATTGAAGTGACTACAGCTGAAAATATATTGTGATAAAATCCATAAGGGCAAAGTTTATATTGATTTTTTATTTAAAATTTTCATCATGTCAAAGTTAAACGTGTGTTTGAGTCCCATGGGATGTTTAGATGTATGTACGCATAGTATAATGTCCAGTAGGACAAATATACCTAATCCTTCAAACATTAGTCATCTCTTTATGCTGAAAACATTCAAAATACTCTTTTCCAGCTCTTTTGTAAGAAAAAATTCCAATAAAATGTCACTAGCTACAGTTAGCCTACAGTACTATAGAACAGCAGAATATTATTTGTGTCCAATTATACCTTAGGGCCTTAAATAACTTTTCCTCATCCTGTGCCACCTCCATTCTCGCCAGCCTCTAGTAACCACCATTCAACACTCAACTTCTGTCAGATCAACATTTTAGATTCCACATATGAGAGGATGTGGTATGGTATTTCTATTTCTGTTATTTCAGTTAACATTCTATACATGTGGTTGCAAAACAAAGTTTCATCCTTTCGTAGCCAAATAGTATTACTTTATATATATGTAACATGGTTCCTTTATTCCCTAGTGGATAGACGCTTAAGTTGTTTGCATTTCTTAGATATTGTATTAGTGCCACCTTAAACACCAGAGTGCAGATGTACCTTCAACAGACTAATTTCATTTCCTTTGGATTTATACCCACGGTGGTATTGCAGGACCACATGGTAACTCAAATTTTAATTTTTTGAAGATACTCCATAATATTTTGCACATGGCTCTACTAATTTACACTCCCACTAATAGTATGCAAATGTCCCCTCTTGTCCACATTCTCACCAGTGCTGTTTTCATCTTTTATCTTTTCATAATAGCCTATCTAACTGGTGTGAGGTGATATTTAGCCATGGTTTTGCTTTGCATATTCCTGATGATTAGTGATGTTGAACTTTGTTTTTGTGTACCTATTGTCTATTTACATATCCTCCATTGAAAAATGTCTATTTAGATCTTCCCATTTTTCTTTTTAAAATTAGATTGTGCTGTTGCTATTAAGTTGTTTGAGTTCCTTATGTATTCTGGTCATTAACTTCTTATCAGATGAATAGCTTATAAATGTTTTCTCTCATTCTGGGGATTGTGTCTTCATTCTGTTGTTTCCTTTACGGTGAAGATGCTCTTTGTTTGATGAAATCCTGTTTGTCTATTTTGTGTTTATGTCCTGTGCTTTTGGGATCTAAACTAAAAAAATCATTGCCCAAACTAATGTCATGATGCATTTCTCATGTTTTCTTCTAGTAGTTTTGAATTTTCAGGACTTTTATTTAGGTCTTTAAACCATTTTGAGTTGGTTTTTGTATAAAACTTGGGGGAGGGCCTGGTTTCACTCTTTGTACATGTGGATATTCAGGTTTTCCCTGTATTATTTATTTTATTGAAAAGACTGTCCTTTCACCAATATGTACAGTTAGTATCTTTGTTGGGAATCAGTTGAATATAAATGCCTGGATTTACAAGTAGAACAGAATACAGATCATAGAAGCAAATCCATGCAATTATAAGCAACTAATTCTATGCCAGTACCATTCTTTTTAAGATACCATACATTTGTGTAGTATATGTTAGAGTTGGATATTGTAATGCCTCTTGTTTTATTCTTTTTGTTCAACATGTGCTTTAGTTTTTTGGTATCTCTTTTGGTCTCATGCAACTTTAGTAGTATTTCCTCTAATTCTGTGACAAATGTTATTGATATTACATGGAGATTGCATTGAATATGTAAATTGTTTTTGATAGGATTGACATTTAATAATATTGATGCTTCCAATCCATGGACATGGGATTTCTTTCTGTTTCTTTGTGCCCTTTTCAATTTCTGGCATTATATTTTAGATTTTGTTGTAGAGACTTCTATGTTTCTATAGCTAGTAGAAATAAGGTTGCTTTCTTTATTGCTTTTTAAGTTAATTTACTATTGGCATATAATAAAGTTACTGGTTGTTATACAATGACTTTGTTTTCTGCAACTTTGCTAACTTAGTTTAATAATTTTTAGTGGAGTCTTTGAGGCTTTCTACATATAAAATCATGTCATCTGTAAAAAATAATTTGACTTTCTCCTTTCTAATTTGGTTGCCCTTTATTTCATTCTCTTACCTAATTTCTTTTTCTAAGACTTACAGTACTGTGTTGAATACAAGTGGTGAAAGTGGGCATCCTTGTCTTGTTCCAGATTTTAGAAAGTCTTCAGCTTATCCTAACTCAGTAAGATGTTACTTGTTAAGCATGTTATATATGGCCTTTATTATGTTGAGATATGTTCTTTCTATTCCTAATGAGTTTTAATCATAAAGGCAGGTTGTGTTCTTTTAAAGACTTATTTATTTGAAAGGCAGAGTTACAGAGAGGTAAAAGGCAGAGAGAGAGAGAGAGAGAGAGAGAGAGAGACAGAAAGAGAAAAAGAAAGAGAATCTTTCTTCTGCTGGTTCATTCCCCAGATGGCTGCAACCAGAGCTGCATTCCGGAACTGGGTTGATCCAAAGCCAGGAGCTTCTTCCGGGTCTCTTACCTGGGTGCAGGGGCCCAAGGACTTGGACCGTCTTCCACTGCTTTCCCAGGCCATAGCAGAGAGCTAGATCAGAAGTGGAGCAGCCAGGACTCGAACTGGTGCCCATATGGGATGCTGGCATTGCAGGCAGTGGCTTTACCCACAGCGCCGGGCCCTGGGTAGTTCATTACAAACCTCTTCCTGGAACTGGGGTAGGCCCAGACACTTAGTTCTGTGATCACCATCACAACCATGGTAGATTACTCCTGGAGTTCATATCTTGTCAGAGACCAGCACACCATGGAGTTAGGACCAAAGCCGGCACTGCTGAGGTAGGCTCACAGCCTGACTGACTCCAGCCAGGGACAGCTGATGCTGACTGGGACATAAGTGACAGAACTCCACCTAGGACTGTACCAGGTCTAGAGGCTCTGTTGACAGACTGTAGCTGGGGACAGAACCATTAAGATCTGCCCAGTGTTGTGTTTTACTATCCTTGTCCTGAGTTCCAAGACAGTTCTGTGCTTCCTTGCAGTCTGCCCAGGGTTGGGGGAGAGGTGGCAAAAGCAACCTGTTAGACGTCCAGCACAGCACAAAGCTAGGGTCCTACTTGGGTCTCATAGTCATCAGGCCCTGTGCAGCCTCAGGATGCATGATAGGCCCAGGCAAGACTGGCAGTGTTCCATTTTAAAACAGGTCCAGCCTATCAGAGCACAAGATACTGCCTGATGTGAAGGTAAGCCTTGGAGGCTCTGAGCACTGGAGTAGGGATAGAGGCCTTTCTGCTTCGTCAGGTGCTGGGTTTCATAATGGTAGGGCTGGTTCTGAGCTCCAAGGCCAAGTGCCAAGCTTCCTTTCCTGCCTAGTCTCTAGTGGCTGGAATCTTGCTTTGCTGTCTGCTGGAGGTTAAGAAACTGTGATAGAGATGGTCCCTTGGCTACCTGGCTAAGGAGGATTCTAAGCCTCAGTCTACAGGTACTGGCCTTGGGAGCAGTGCCCTGCATGGCACTGGTTGCTGTCTTGAGGGCCTAGTACTGGGTTTGAGGTCTAGGATCTGGACTTAATCCCCTCCCCCTCTCCTAAGGAGGAGGTGAAATATGTCTGTTCACACTGTACACCTTGGAGCTAGGGTAGGGGCGATGTGGACAACTCTTTCCTTTCTGATTTCTTCAGTGTATCTATTGTTATAATAAATATCAGGTACTGTGGTCTCTCACCTGGCTTCCTTGGCTCTTGTGAAGATGGCTTAGTCCATGAATAGTTGTTGAATTGGTGATCTATGGGGAGATAATCAGTGCAGCATCTTACTCAGCCGCCATCTGCTCTATTTTGTTTTTTAAAGATCTCTATTTGTGAGACAACTTGTTATAACATTCTTTATTTCCAGTTAGTATTATATCTGAAATATTGTGCCCACTTGATAACCTGTTACTGTCTTAGTGCTATTTAGATCACTTCACTTCAATAGTGACTAAGACTTCAAAACCTGAAAACTAAATTATTAAAATAATTGTTAGGACTCCTGAAAACAAAGTACCTCTTTTATTCTCCCCTAATAAGAGAATACATATCTAAATTATCATATGTCATTGTTGCAAAAGGAAAAATAATATCATTCAGGTTTCTAGTTCCAACCATAAGTGTTTGCATATTTGGGGAGGTTAAAAAAGAGGAATCTATAAAAAATGTTTTCACCTCCCAGCTTTCCACAAATTTGTCTCTTTTTTTAAGATTTATTTATTCGAAAGGTAGAGTTACAGAGAGAGAGGGAGAGACACAGATCTTCCATCACTGATTTGCTCCCCAGATGGCTGCAATGCCTGGAGCTGGACCAGATAGCAGCCAGGAGCTAGAAGCTTCTTCCTAGTCTCCCACATGGGTGCAGGGGCCCAAGCACTTGGGCCATTTTCTGTTTCTTTCCCAGGTGCATTAGTGGGGAGATGGATTGCAAGTGGAGCAGCTGAGAATTTAACCAGTGCCCATATGGAATGCCAGCATTGTAGATGGTGGCTTAACCTGCTATGCCACAATGCCGGCCCTTGCAAGTTCTAAATGCATTTTCGCTACTGAGTGGGCATTAGTAGTTTAGTATCTCTGAACCAGTGAGTACTTCCACTAGTTCAATAATTTACTTAACACATACTTACTGATTGCCTGTTATGTTCAGACAATGGAGTATAGATTGGGATATTGCAAGTCCCATGGGACCTTCATCACTATAAACATGTAACACTTTATAAATGGTGGACACTCAGGGGCCGGCGCTGTGGCAAAATGGGTAGAACCACCACCTTCAGTGCCAGCATCCCATATGGGTGCCGATTCGAGTCCCAGCTGCTCCACTTCTGATCCAGCTCTTTGCTATGGCCTGGGAAAGCAATAGAAGATGGTCCAAGTCCTTGGGGCCCTGAACCCATGTGGGAGACCTGAAGGAAGCTCCTGGCTTCAGATCGGCGCAGCTCCGGCCGTTGCAGCCATCTGGGGAGTGAACCAATGGATGGAAGACCTCTCTCTCTCTCGCTCTGCCTCTGCTTCTCTAACTCTTCCAAATAAAATAACACTTTTTTAAAAAATGGTGGACACTTTATGGATAGTAAATGAATGAATAAGTGCATAAAAAGTACAGACTATAGTATTTTCTTAGAAAATCATACTTTCGTGGTTTTTGTTCTTACAGAACTGTGAATCAAGAGCCATGCTCCTTCTTATAAAATACATTGCCTCTCACGGGTCATTATTCATTAGCAGTCCAACCATGCAGAAATTTCATGAGGGGGCAGGGATGCATTCTGTCCCTGTCATATTCATACCACCACATATTGTGTGAACCTTCTTTGATTGAACTCTCACCGTGTGCTAATCACTCTTCTAAATGCTTTACGTGGTTTATGCTAGGAGGGGGTGCTACTGTGAGTACCGTTTCAAGGAAAGGAGGCTTTTTGTTTGTTTTTTTAAGGAAACTGAGGCCCAGAAAGGTAGATTATTGCCTTAGTTTTTAACAAAATTTTATAAACTAAAAAACATTACAAATTTTTGAAATACAAAATAAACTTAGAATTTGGGTATAAAAGAAAACACTATTGTATAGCTATACAATGTGTCTGTGTTCTAACCTAAGTTTACAAGGGAAAAATGTCATAGATAAGCTAAGGTTTATTTATTACTGAAACATTTATTATAATTTTACTTTAGCCTAAGTGTATAGTGTTTTGAAATCTACAGTAATGTCCACAGCCTTATACATTCACTGACTCATCACTCACTCACTCACTCACCCAGAACAACGTCTAGTCCCGCTTACTCCACTAATGGTCAGTGCCCTATACAGGTGCACCATTTTTTTTCTCTAATACCATATTTTTACGTACCTTTTCTATGTATAGAGACACAAATGCTTACATTGTGTTCAAATTGCCTACAATATTTAGTACAGCAGTGTGCCATCTCGGCCTCACAGCCTAGGTGAGTAGTAGGCTACACCCTCAAGGTTATTGTAAACACACTGTGATGTTCCTACAATGAACTCCCCTTTTTAAAAGTTTAAAAACATAGGACACCCCCCCCCCAGCACTGAAAGATTTTCCTTAATAGAGAAGAATGTTTCTCAGAACATCCCCTGTGGTAAACAACGCATGACTTTTCCAGTGTTCATGGCAAGGCCTTCTGACTTCACTCTATTCGCTCGTGTTCAGTGGCTCTGTTAATCCAATTGCTGTCACAAATGAATGGTAGTGCTGCTGAAGGAGGCTGGGCTTAGTCAGGTTTGAATACTGGCCCTGGTGTGTATTTACTACCAACATGCTCTTGAACAGGTTCTTCACCAAGTTTCAATTTGTCTATCCAAAAGCATAACAAAAACAGCTGTCACAATAGCTGTGTCCATTTTTAAGAAAATTAAAAAAGATAATGGGTGGAAACTACTTGCACAAAGGTGTTCATGTCTGTGTAGCCTTTGTCTGATCTTCTTTCTCATCTTTTATCCCCTTTGCCACTTGCCATTGGCCTCATGACTTTGTAAGTCACTCAACTCCTGCAGGACTTATTTTCTCTCCTGTAACGTGAGTGGAGTAGTTGAGTCTGTTAAAATCCTTTCTACTCTGTAACTCCATGATTTGATAATTTAATAACTTAGTTTTACTTTGTATCAAAAGAATGTGATTTTTTTTGAATAGTGATTTTTAAGTGAGGTCTCTGTTGAGTGTGATGAAGTTACTTGCTCTCCTTGCCTCAACCAAATATCCTATCTCATAGGTCTTGGTTTAGATGCATCTCAGTGTAAGAAAGAAAACTGGAATCGATACATAGTGTTATATAAGATGAAAATGTGATTTAAAGTACAAATAATTTTTATTTGCAAATAACAACAATATATTTGAATTGCTTTTACTTGTAATCATCTATTTCAAGAGATTTCCGTCTCTCATTCTCTGTTTAGGTACTATGCAGGAACTCTGAAAGCTAAGGCCACACGTGATGAGACTCTAGATTTAATTCACACAGCAACAAAAGGACTAATAAGAGCTGTTGAAGACGGTGGAATAGAGTCTGTGATGGAATGGGAAGTGGATGAAGTGCTGAACTGGACAAATACACTGAACTTTGATGAGTGGGTACTTGTTCTGTCTGATCTTGGGGACAAGGGCAGTCATCATAAATTTTGCTTCCTAACATTTCCTGTTTACAATGTTGAATCTTAGGGCCACAAACATAATCTTTAAAAAGGAATAAATATTCTCCACTTATCTAAAAAGAAAAGGGAAAAATAAAGGATAAAAAAAGGAATGACTCCAAAATAGAAAACAGCAAATTAGACTTGGGTGTTCGTTATTCTTAGACTTTATACCTTCATGTAATCCTGCTTTGTTTTCACTTTGAGATTTATAAAGAAGGTTAAAAGCATGAAATTAATGATACAAATAATTTCTTCAACCTGTATTCTAGCATGAAAATGTTACAGTGTTTCATTGATGTAAGAAAGCCATCATGGGCCGGCGCCGCGGCTCACTAGGCTAATCCTCTGCCTTGCGGTGCCGGTACACCGGGTTCTAGTCCCGGTCGGGGCGCCGGATTCTGTCCTGGTTGCCCCTCTTCCTGTCCAGCTCTCTGCTGTAGCCCGGGAAGGCAGTGGAGGATGGCCCAAGTCCTTGGGCCCTGCACCCGCATGGGAGACCAGGAGAAGCACCTGGCTGCTGCCTTCGGATCAGTGCAGGGCACTGGCCGCAGCGGCCATTGGAGGGTGAACCAACGGCAGAAAGGAAGACCTTTCTCTCTGTCTCTCTCACTATCCACTCTGCCGGTCCAAAAAAAAAAAAAAAAAGCCATCATGGATCTTTATCACCTACCAGAGAAGGGTATTAGGGCATTATGGGCGAGGAAAATCTTAAGTAGACAAAGATGCCTATTTGTTTCTTTCCCTCAAATGCAACTGTTTGATTCTTTTTTTATCCCAGTAACTACAGGATATCAGACATAGATATTTTATAATCTTTCACTGAAGATTGCTTGGGAATTAGCCAACTGTATAAAGGAAAAGCAGAGCAGGATTTCAACAATTTATCTGCAAGAACTCTCTATCTGATCTCCAGAAATTTATTCAAAGTAGACCTCCTGTGCTTCTCACCCCATTTTCTGTTTCTTCTCCACACAATAATTTTAACTCTTAGGATAAAAAATAAAAGCAAGGCATTGCAATTCCCATCTTTGGATGTTATTTCTTTTTTTTTTTTTTTTAAAAAGCATTTGTTATCTATCTATCGAAAGACAGAGCTCTTCTGTCCACTGAATCTCTCCCCCAAATGGCCGCAGTGGCCCAGGGCTGGGCCAGGCTGAAGCCAGGAGCCCTGAACTCAGCACAGGTCCACCATGTGGGTCTCTGGGCGGCAGAGATTCCAGTGCTTGAGCCATCGTCTACTGCCTCCCTGGATGTGCATTAGAAAGAAGCTGGGTTGGAAGTGGAGTAAGTCTGGACTCAAACCAGGCATTTCTATTTTTTTTTTTAATTTTAATTTTCACTTTTTAACAGACTCAATATAGTTCATGGATCAAATTCAAAGAATTTAATGATATTCTTTTTCCTTCATCCCTCTCTCTTTGTCTCTTCATTTCTTCTTTTCTTTCCTTGCATTGTGTCTTTCTTCCTTCTTATTTATTTGAAAGTTAGAGTTACAAAGAGAGAGTAAGAGACACAGACAGATCATCTATCTTCTAGTCCTCTGCTCAAATGGCTGCAACTCTCAGGGCTGCGCCAGGCTGAAGTCAGGAGCTTCTTCCAGGTCTCCCACACTGGTGTAGGGGCCCAAGCACTTGGGCCATCTTCTGCTGCTTTTCCCAGGCCATTAGCAGGGAGCTGCATGGGAGATGGAGCAGCCAGGATATGAACCGGTACTCATATGGAATGCCAGTGTTTCTTCCTTTTCTTTTCCTTTCCCTTTCTTTTCTCTCTCCTTCCTTCCCTCCATCCCTTCCTCCTTTCCTTCCTATCTTCAAATCAGGCATGCTGATATGGCATGTGGGAATCCCTAATGGCAGGTTAAATACCCACCCAAGGGCTTTGTATACTTCTGATCAAGATCCCTTTCTGGGGCTGGTGCTGTGGTGCAGTAGGTTAATGCCCTGGCCTGAAGCGCCAGCATCCCATATGGGTGCCGGTTCAAGACCTGGCTTCTCTACTTCCAATCCAGCTCTCTGCTATGGCCTGGGAAAGCAGTAGAAGATGGCCTGAGTCCTTGGGCCCCTACACCCATGTGGGAGACCCAGAGGAAGCTCCTGGCTCCTGGCTTCAGATTGGCACAGCTCCAGCCATTGCAGTCAATTGGGGAGTGAACCATTGGATGGAAGACCTCTCTCTCTGCCTCTCCTCTCTCTGTGTAACTCTTTCAAATAAATAAACAAAATCTTTTATTTAAAAAATCCCTTTCTTATTTTTCTGGAGGGAGAATGAAAACCTCTTAAGTAAATGAGGGTACTTCAAAAAGCTCATAGAAAATGTAAATAAAGATGAGTTTATTTTGTGCTAAAAATCTTGAAATCCATTCACAACCTTTTTTTTTTTTTTTTCTTTTTTAAAGATTGATTCATTTACTTGAAAAGCAGGGTCACAGAGAGAGAGCCTCCATCTGCTAGCTCATTTCCCCAGATGGCTAGAATGATGGGGATTGACCCAGGCCAAAGTCAGGTGCATCCTCCAGGTCTCCCATGTGGGTACAGGGGCCAACAACTTGGGCTGTCCTCCACTGCCTTCCCAGGCGTACCAGCAGAAAGAGCTGGATTGGAAGTAGAGCAGTCGGAACTCGAACTGGCATTCATATGGGATAGCAGCACTGCAAGCCAGGGCTTCAACTTGCTGAACCTTACAGCATTGGCCTCATATACGACCTTTTTACATTGTGTGTTTTCCATGATCTTTCTGAAGCCCACCTGACATAAATCCAAGCAAGCAGGGTGACTGGCAGCTTTTCATAGTGTTCCTGAACAACCACTGAAAACAAAGTCTGCCAACGTTTAAGGTCAAGTGAATTGAACTGCCTATGGAGAGGTCCTGGAAGGGGTTACACCATCTAGGTATATGGAACCTTAGATGAGATAAATCTCAGGAATCCTCCTCTTGGAGCTTTCCCTCCTCTTCACAGTTCATCATCTCAAGTTCTTCCATATTCCACTCTTCCTGAACTACGCTTTGTCAGTCTCTGGGAAGCTGAGCTGACAGCTGCATTTTCCCTACTTGAATGTTATCCTTTTATTTTCTGGATACTGCAAAGACTAAACTCTTGTTCTAATAAGGCCATAAACTACATGCTTTACATTTCCTTGAGATATCAGAAACAGTAGGTTTGACAATCCAGAACCCAGGAAAAAGTTTTTGCTATTTTTCCCTGAGAGTTTTCTGTCTATATTTTACAGTTAGAATTATTAACTAATACATTAGTAGGCATTCACATGAGAACATGATCTTGTAGGAATGAAACTGGATAAAATGAGATGTGGTAGAGGAAGACAAAAGAACACTAATAAGGTAGATGGCAGGTTCCATTTTTATACCTACTTTAACTTTTTGTCTTGCAGGCTGCCTTAGGTTCATGCAAACTACTAGGAAACGAGAAAGTCCTAAGAATTAAACCCTGATACTAGTGAATTTGTCACCATTAACTTTAGATTTCTAAGAGAAAGTGGAATAATTAAAGTAATCTAAGTATATGCTAATAAATCAATTTATTACTTACTAATGAATCAATGTGATTTAATGAATGCTTATATAATCTAATTAGGTATATTGCCAACTGGAAGGAAATTGCCACAAGCAACTCTTCAGTTAACTTTCAAGGTAGGTGACTTTTAGCAGTGGTTGATGGGAAAATTCCTGTGAGCCAAAATGATGTATTATGCACATGTGTATATTCTAAGCCTTTACCACATCAGTACCCTGCCAGTGTATAAATACAAATGAACTGGCCAAGTCATTTTACCTTTATGGGTAAGACTGTTATTTGGGAAGAGAAAAACATTCTATTTTATTTAGAGTTGGAGAAAATAGTTTTTAAAAAGTGAATGCTTTTATGGTTACATATTTTAAGGTTTCAGTAGTAATTTTTAAAAATATTTATTTTATTTGAAATACAGAGTTATATATAGAGATAGAAACAGATCTCCCATCCACTGGTTCACTCCCCAAATGGCCACAATGGCCAGAGCTGAGCCAATCCGAAGCCAGGAGCCAGGAGCTTCCTCCAGGTCTCCCACAGGGGTGCAGGGCCCAAGCACTTGGGCCATCTTTCACTGCTTTCCTAGGTGCATTAGCCGGGAGCTGGATCAGAAGTGGAGTAGCTGGGACTTGAACCAGTGCCCATATGAGATGCCAGCACTGCAGGCTAGAGGTTTAACCTGCTGTGCCACAGCGCTGGCCTCTCAGTAGTAATTTTTAGTGAGCAAATTTCATTTGGCAAATTAAGTGCCTCAAAATATTTTTGGGGTTCTATTCTACTTTTGTCCCACTGGTGGTCCACAACACTAAAATCTGAAAGTGGCAGCATTTTTAGGAAGTGTGTCAGCACACCCCCAGAAATAGCTATAGTTCCACATAGCCTACTTGTGGTTATTATCTAAGTATACAAACTCCGTCCTGTTATCATTTGAGAAGTAGTAAAGTAGAGACGTAATTGTGAAATCTCTTTCATACAACCTGGGTTTGATTTTGGCTCTACTGTTGGCTGCCTGTGTGATCTGGGACCAGCTAGTTGCTCAGTTTTTCATCTACAAAATAAAAGCAACAAGTAGCACCTTGCTCATAGGTTGTTGCAAAGTAATGAGTAATAGACATAAAGAGCTTAGACTGGTGCTCCGCACATGATGTGATACACTCCATAAATGTGCACTATCATTAGAATTAATCTATCCATCTACCCACTTTTTTTTTTCTTTAAAGATTTATTTATTTTGCTTGAAAGTTAGAATTAAACACAGAGAGGAGAGGCATTCACTCCCCAATTGGCTGCAACGGCCGGAGCTGCACCGGTCCAAAGTCAGAAACCAGGAGCCTCTTCTGAGTCTCCACGCGAGTGCAGGGGCCCAAGGACTTCGGCCATCTTCCATTGCTTTTCCACGCCATAGCAGAGAGCTGGATTGGAAGTGGAGCAGCTGGGTCTCGAACCAGTGCCCATATGGGATGCAGGCACTGCAGGCAGTGGCTTTACGCACTATGCCACAGTGCCAGCCCCTCTACCCACTTGTTTGTAACTCATTACCAGCACTCCAGTATGCCATCAACTCTCCACAGGCTTGTATGGTGGCCAAATGCTTTCTCAGCCCATTCGCCACACAACATATGGTGACTTTTTTTTTTTTAAAGGATTTTTTAAAAAGATTTATTTTATTTATTTGAAAGGCAGAGTTACAGATAGGAGAGAGAGAGAGAGAGAGGTCTTCCATCTGCTGGTTCACTTCCCAAATGGCCGCAACAGCCAGAGTTGTGCCAAGCTGGAGCCAGGAGCTTCTTCTGGGTCTCCCATGTAGGTGGCAAGGGACAAGGCACTTGGGTCATCTTCTGTTGGTTTCCCGGGTGCATTAGCAGGGAGCTGGATTGGAAGTGGGGTCAGCTGGGACTCGAACTGAAGCCCATGCAGGATGCCATTGCTGGAGGTCGTGGTTTAACCCAGGGTGCTGCAGTACTGGCCCCTGTGGTGACCTTTTACAAATTTAAATCGGCACAATTGAAACACTTGGATTTATTTAACAAACTCTTTAGCAATTGTGACATAGACGTGCTTTACATATTAACTCGCTTGATGTTCCAAACTACACAGCGAGACAAGCTCTAGTATCTGCATTGTACTGAGGAGCAAAGTGGATACAGTTACTTCATCGCAGTTCATGGGAGTGCCAGGATTTGAAATGAGATAGACTAGCTCAGAACCTGTGCTCTGCTGCCCCTCATAGCTTTCCACTTGGGAGAAAATTCTAAAGTGGCTTCTGGCTATGGTTGTGTCCCAGCTTTCCAGCCTTGCATGTGCCACTCTTCCCCTCGCTTGTAGCACCCCATGTCACTGACCGCCTGTCTGCTGCTCCAACACACCATGCAGTTTCCACTTTGGGGGCTAAAGGAAGCGATGGCCTCTAGAGGTCAATTTTAGGTAACTATCTAAAGCAGGGAGCCCTTTTGTTTGCTCCTGAATGCTCAGTTTGTAGCACTTAGTAGCTTCTCAATGGCAACTCAAAGAATGTAAAGGAATGACAATTATAAAAACTGGAAACAATATAAATGAGTCAAGTCATATACATATAAAATATATATTATATTTAATATATGTATATATTATACTTAACATATATGTGTGTATATGACAAGAGATTACAGTAAAAAGAAGGAAAGATACAGCATAGCAATTGGAAGGAGCGTAAGACCAAGTGGAAGATATTTTAAGTAGTGGAGCCAGTGAAGACGTCGGCACTGGAGAAGAGAAAGTGTGCCACTTTTTCAAGAAACAAGAGAAGGTCAAATCTCAAGCATATTTGGGAACTCTTAGCTCTGGAGAAGGATGAGACATCTCTTTATTTGTGAATAAAGACCTGTTGGTGAATAATTACAGAACACTAACTAAATGTCAAACACTATGCTAAGTTCTTTAGGGGCTCCATCACAATTCTCACAAAGATGAAATAAGGGCTTTGGCTTGGTGTATGTGGCCAACAACACAGAGAGGGTAAAAACTGCAGTCTGCCTCCCCAGTGGGGTTCTGGGCAAAGTTTTATGGAGTAAGGAAAGAAGCTGGGATGCTAACAGGTCAGGAGAAAATTCCTGATGTATGGATGGGGACAAGGAAGAGCCCCATCATCAGATGTCTTCAGCTGCAGACCCTGCATTGCCTATGGCCGTCTGGCTAGCTCTTCTGTTTCACTCATTCTCCAAGTTTTGGTTCTGTGGTGGGACCACCACTTTGGTCCCAAGTATCATTTTTGGCCATAATCCTTCTTTTTGCACTTAGCTGGTCAGTCTCAGTCTAGCTGAAACTGATTTAGGCCAGCTTGGTGGTGATACTTGTGAAAACAAATTAAGAAATGGTCATTTACTAACCTAATTTTCGTGGCTGAAGCCTATTGGTAAGAATGGGAAGATTAGGGGAAGGAAGGAGGGAATTCAGCAAGGTGCTTTTGAGTGTCAACAGGAGATCTGATTAAGTGTTTTATAACTTGCACCGACTTACACAGCTCCTTACTGGTAGATCAAACCTGAAACTCAGGTCTAGCAGAGCCTTTTGTAGGGATGGATGATGACATATGTTAGTGAAAATAGGATGAACTCAAAAATCTGGGGCATTTATGGTTTCACTTAAATAGGATATAAAGAAAACTGTTCAATAGTGAGAAGGGAAATGCAATAGGGCTTTTCTGTTATATAGCAGCAGGCAGAATGAGTCTGTGTCTGTGTTACACATCTGTCATCTTTCTAACTGGTGGTCATTTCTCTTTAGGTTTCAGGTTTGAGGAAGCACAGAAAGATACATATGATCTTGAAGATATACCGGAGCTACGAATGGAAGTACCTTATGATCATTTCTATGAAAATATTTACAAACAACCAAATTTTAGAGTAACGCCTGATTCCACATATGGAATATAAATATTCTTTCCTAGGTATAGCCATCCAAGCCCTGAACCCATCAATTACAGCCAGGAGACAGTTGTTGTGACTGGAATGACCTGTGTATTTATGTGTGTATGTATATATGTACGCACATACACTTAGTCCAGATCCTAGCCTAATAAATAAAATAGAACAGAAACAGAACATTGGGCTGAGTACAATGGTCAAGTGAGATATGGAAATTATTTCTGGTATTCCTAAGAAATTGTAGTATCCTAGCATTTATACTGAAATAAAGATACACTATTTAGGTGCAAAAAATCTCATTTGCTGATTTTTCCCTCCTTATTCTGTGCAAGGCAGAGCTGCTTGGGCATTTATCCCACATCCAGAGAGTACTAATTCTTCCCTCTCTCATGCTTCCTAATCCTTTCATTTCTCCACTATGCTTTTATACTTTCTCCCTCTTGATTCTGTGCCTACTCACTCGTCCTAATTGTCTTTACCTTTCTTAATTCATCTGTCACTCTTACTACCTATTTTATGTAACACCTGTATCTTTGTTCTTTTATGATTTTTATCTTCCTTGTTTACATGCTTTCATCATTGTTGTTCATTCCTTTTTTAAAATTTTCTCTGTACCCTTCCCCTAATCTTGGTTCTTTGTAGGACCCACACTTTGCCCTCACTATTCTGCATGCAATCCAACTCACTGGATTCTTACTCTTTCAGGTCATCACACTGACTTAGTTACCTGTTGCTATGTAATAAACTATCAAAAGGCTTAACAGTTCAAAAGAAACATTTTTTAAAAGATTTATTTATTTGGGGGCTGGCGCCGTGGCATAACAGGTAAAGCCGCCTGGGCATCCCATATGAGGCCTAGTTTGAGTCCCAGCTGCTCTACTTCCAATCCAGCTCTTTGCTATGGCCTGGGAAAGCAATGGAAGATGGTCCAAGTGCTTGCTCCCCTGCACCCGTGTGGGAGACCTGGAAGAAGCTCCTGGCTTTGGATCAGCCCAGCTCCAGCCCTTGTGGCCATCTGGGGAGTGAACCAGCGGATGGAAGAACTCTCTCTCTCTCTTTCTGCGACTTTGCCTTTCAAATACACAAATTGGAGGACAGAATTGGAGAGAGACAATAACTTCCATCTTCTCATTCACTTCGCGGTTGCCACAATGAACATTTATTACCTCGCAGTCTGAGGATCAGGAATCTGGGGGTGGTTTAGCTGGGTGCCTCTGGCTCAGGGTCTCTAATGAGTTTGCAGTAAAGATTTTGGCCAGGGTTACAGTCATATGAAGGCGTGACTGGAGTGGAGACTGCTTCCAAGATGGCTCAGAAAGAGGGAGGCTGTCAGGAACCCTAAGTTCCTTGCCTCAGGGACCTCTTTGTGGGATGGCTTAAGTGTCCTCAACATGGCTGAGAGAGAGGCTGTCAAAACTCTACGTGTGGCCATAACATGCAGAAAAGGGACAGCATAGCAATATCTCCTTTTATCAGGAAAGCAAAAGCCTTCTTACAAGCTTTAGCCTGGGGCTGGCACTGTGGTGTAGTGGGTAAAGCCGCCACCTGCGGTGCCGACATCCCATATGGGTGCCAGTTTGAGAACCGGCTACTCCTAGAAGATGGCCCAAGTCCTTGGGCCCCTGCACCCACGTGGGAGACCCAGAAGAAGCTCCTTGCTCCTGGCTTCAGATCGGCACAGCTCCGGCTGTTGCTGCCATCTGGGGAGTGAACCAGTGGAAGGAAGACCTCTCTCTCTTTCTCTGTCTCTGTGTGTGTGTAACTCTTTCAAGGAAAATAAATAAATCTTTTTATAAAAAATTTAACCCATCACCAGAGCACTCTTGAATAAAACTAGATCACAGGGGTCCCTTAGGTTAGAAAAGCTAGGGAAGCAAAAATCAGTTTTTAAGCTTCCACTGTGGGAGGAACAAAGGATTGGAGAAGACCATTTGGTCAAAAGTCTACCATACTCTCCAGTCTGAATTACTTTGTTTCTGAAGCATCCTGTAATTTTACCCATTATTACAGTTTCTTTTTTTTTTTAAGATTTATTTGAAAGGCAGAGTTAAAGAAGAGATTAATCTTCCATTGGTTTCTTGAGTCACTCTTCAAATGACCAAAACAGCCAGGGCTGGGCTAAGGTGAAGTCCCAGGTCTCCCACGTGGATGGCAGGGATCTAAGTACTTGGGCCATCTTCTGCTTTCCCAGGTGCATTAACAAAGAGCTGGATTGGAAGTGGAGCAGCCAGGACACGAAATTTAACCCACAACACCACAATGCTGGCCCCCATTATCACATTCTCCATATTGTATCTTTGAAAAACTTGTCAGTAATTCTAATAGACCAATTATACCCTAAGAATTTTGGAAAAAATTGTTAAAAGGTCTAATGATTTAAGGCTAATAAGTCATATTTATTGATATGTTACATATAAAATACACCAATTTTGAGCATTCAGCTCAATTTTTTTGTTAAATAATTTTTTTATTTAAGTTATATAAGTTTCATGTATTTCATATATGTATATTTAGGTACAAAATGGGGCTTCCCCTCCCTCATGCCCACATTCCAACCCTTCCCCCGCCCTTAGTTTCCCATTCTTAATTTTTACAATGATCTATTATCAGTTTATTTAGTGGTCATATAGTTAAACCTACTCTATGTAAAGGAGTTCATCAAATAGTATGAAGAGAAAGGAAACAAAATTAAACAAGATTGTTCTTCAATGGAAGAGACAAGGGCTATAAACAATCATCCATTCTCCAAATGTCTGTTTCTCTCTACTACATTACATTTCAGGTATTCTACTAGTTGCGTTGGATCAGGGAAAACATAAGATATTTGTCTTTTTGGGATTGGCTTATTTCACTAAGTATAATGGTCTCCAGTTGTGACCATCTTGTTGCAAAGGACAGAATTTCACCTTTTTTTTTTTTTTTACAGCTGAATAGTACTCCATAGTGTATATATACCATAATTTCCTTATCTAGTCAATAGTTGATAATAAGCTGGGTTGATATCACATCTTGGCTATTGTGAATTGTGCTGCAGTGAACATGAGGAGATAGAGGTAACTCTTTTATATACTGATTTCTTTTGGTTTGGGTAAATTCCCAGGAGTGGGATGGCTGGATCATACGGTGGGTCTATATTCAGATTTCTGAGGTGTTTCCATGCTGCCTTCCACAATGGTTGCACCAGTTTACATTCCCACTGATCCCAATGGATCAGATTACCTGTTGTTGATTTCTGTGTATGAGCCATTCTAACTGGAGTGAGATGAAATCTCATTGTGGTTTTGATTTTGATTTCCCTGATGGCTAATGATCCTGAGCATTTTCCCAAGTGTCTGTTGGCCATTTGAATTTCCTCTCTTGAAAAATGCCTGTTTTAAGTATTTTGCTCATTTCTTTACTGGATTGTTTGTTTTGTTGTTGAATTTCTTAAGCTCTTTATAGATTCTGGATGTTAACCTGTTATCAGTTGCATAGTTTACAAATATTTTCTCCCGTTCTGTCAGTTGCCTCTTCACTTTGCTGAGTGTTTCTTTTGCAGTGCATAAGCTTCTCAGCTTGATGTAATCCCATTTGTCAATTTTGGCTTTGATTGTCTGTACTTCTGGGGTCTTTTCAAAGAACTCTTCGACTATATTAATGTCTTGTATAGTTTTCCCCATGTTCGCTAATAATTTGATGGTATTGGATCATAGATTTAGGTCCTTGATCCATTTTGAGTGGATTTTTGTGTGGAGTATAAGGTAGGGGTCTAATTTCATACTTCTGCATGTGGAGATCCAGTTTTTCCAGCACCATTTGTTAAAGAGACTATCTCTGTTCCACAGATTGATTTTAGCTCCTTTATCAAATATAAGTTGGCTGACGATGTATGGATTGATGTCTGGAGTTTCTATTCTGTTCCATTGGTCTATAAGTCTGTTTTTGTGCAGTACCAATCTGTTTTGATTATAACTGCCCTGTTGTATGTCTTGAAATCTGGTATTGTGATGCTTCCAGCTGTTTTTGTTGTATAATATTGCTTTAGCTATTTGGGGTCTCTTATACTTCGATATGAATTTCAGCATAGTTTTCTCTAGATCTGCAAAGAATGTCATTGGTATTTTGATTGGGATCACATTGAATTTGTAAATTGCTTTTGGTAGTATGGACATTTTGATGATGTTGATTCTTCAAATCCATGAACGTGGAAGATTTTTCCATTTTTTAATGTCTTCTATTTCTTTCTTTAGTGTTTTGTAATTTTCATCGTAGAGATCTTCCTTGGTTAAATTTATACCAAGGTATTTGATTCTTTTTGGAGCTATTATGAATGGTACTGATCTTAAGTTCTTTCTCAGCTGTGACATTGTCTGTGTATACAAAGGGTAATGATTTTTCTGTGTTGATTTTATATCCTGTCACTTTACCAAACTTTTTATGAGTTTCAGTAGTCTCTGTTCAATGTTTTGACCATAATCACAAAACATTTTCATGACTTACCAAATTGTGCACCTTTGCAGTTTATTTATTCATGTCACTTAATTTGCTGGCATGCTTTGCCCTTTGTGCAATTTCATCTACATAGAATCATACAACATGTAGTGTCTCTCTACAAGGATACATTTGCATTCTATTTCCACAAAAAACTACAATTTGCCAGTTTCTTAAAAACCAGGAGAAAATTTAAAAATGTTTTCATTAACATATAATACTTGTAATTTTGGAGGTTCAGTGTAGTATTTCAATAAGTATATATAACATAAACAGATCAAATCAGGCAATAGCATTTCTATTTCTTGATTATGTTTGGAGAATATTAGCATCTCATCCAGTTATTTATACAGTAAATAATTGAGTATTATGAACTACAGTCACTTCACTGTGCTGTGGAACACTAGTACTTACTACTTCTATGTATAAGTGGTTTGGTACTAATGTTTTTAATTTATCATTTGGAAGGAGGAATGACAGGGAGGGAGAGAGAGATCTTTTATGGTTCACTCCCCAGAAATCACTGGAACAAATTACTCCCTCCCATGATACCCCCCACCAATGGCTCCCGGGCCAGATGAAAGTTACTTGAGCCATCCTCTGCTGCCTACCCAGGTGCATTAGCAGGAAGCTGGATTGGAATTGAAGCAGCTGACTCAAGCCAGCACTCAGATATGGGATCTGGGCATTGCAAGCGGAGGCTTTACCCACTGTAACACAATGCTGGTCCCTTGGTACTTACCCTGTCTATCCCTCCTTTCCTTCACTCTTTTCTCAGCTTCTACTAATCACTATCATTGGATCCACTTGAACTTCTACATATGAGAACATGGTATTTGTTTTACTGTGTCTGCCTTATTTCACTTCACATAATGATCTCCAGTTCCATTTTATTCCAGTTCTCAGGATCTCTTTTTTATGGCTGAAACAAAATTCCATTGTTCATATGTGTTTGTGTATGTGTGTAAATATTTTTTTTTTTTTTTGGACAGGCAGAGTGGACAGTGAGAGAGAGAGACAGAGAGAAAGGTCTTCTTTTTTCTGTTGGTTCACCCCCCAATGGCCGCTTGCGGCCAGCACGCTGTGGCCAGCGCACTGCGCAGATCCGAAGCCAGGAGCCAGGTGCTTCTCCTGGTCTCCCATGCGGGTGCAGGGCCCAAGCACTTGGGCCATCCTCCACTGCCTTCCCAGGCTACACCAGAGAGCTGGCCTGGAAGAGGAGCAACCAGGACAGAATCCAGCACCCTGACCGGGACTAGAACCTGGGGTGCTGGCGCCACAGGTGGAGAATTAGCCTATTGAGCCGCGGCGCTGGCCGTATGTGTGTAAATATTCATACATACATATATACACAAACATGTTTTCTTTAGCCAGTCATCTGCTGATGGACATTGCTTTCTAAAAAAAAAATTTAATTTTGATTGATTTTATTTGAAAGACAGAGACAGACATTTTTCACCTGCAATAGCTAAGGCTAAGCCAGGAGAGAGAAACTCAATCCAGGTCTCAGACGGGTGGCAGGGACCCAAGTATTTGTGCCATCATCTGCTGCCTCACAGGGTGTGCCTTAGCAGGAAGCTGGACTAGAAGCAGTGTGGCAGGACAGGAACTAGGCCCTCTGATACACTTTGTGTCACTTTGCGTCTGCTAACACCATTCTTTCCCACTAGACTGCTGATGACTCACTGTGCTTTTGATTTGTGATTTCCTTGATGGCTAATGATACTCAGAATATTTTCATTTGAGCATTTGTATTTTAAGAAATATCTATTCAATTCATTTACCTATTTCTTAATGGGATTGTTGTTGTTTCTTTTTCAGATTTTTTTCAATTTTGTTAAAATTTGTATATCCAAAAGGTGGAGAGACAGATCTTCCACTCCATCCACTCATTCACCCCAAGTGTCTGCAACAGCTGGGTCTGGGTCAGGCCAATACCAGGAGCCAGAAACTCCATCCAGGTTTCCCACATAGCTGGCAGGGGGTCAGAGCACTTGGGACCATCATCCTCTGCCTTCCCAGGCACACTGGCAGGAAATTGGATCATAAACAGAGCAGGCAGGGCTCAAACCAGTGCTCTGATACGGGATGCCAGCATCACAGCAGTGGCTTAACACTTCACCAGAACACTGTCCTGTTTGTTCAGTTTTTTGAGTTCCTTATATATTCTGGATATTAATTTTTGTCAGGTGATTAACTTGTAAATATTTCTCCTATTCTATCAGTTGTCTTTCACTGTTTTCTTTACTGCATGGAAGCTTCCTAGTTCAACCTAATCCCATTTGTCTACTTCTTTTGTCCCTTGTGTTTTGAAGTCTTATCCTAAGTATTGTTGCCTATGCAAATATCCTTTTTTTAAAAATAGTTATTTGAAAGTCAGAGTTATACAGAGAGGCAGAGAGAGAGAGAGAGAGAGAGAGATTGAGATTGATTGATCCAGATCTTCCATCTACTAGTTCACTCCCCAATTGGCTGCAACAGCCAGAGCTGCGCCAACCTGAAGCTGGGAGCCAGGAGCTTTTTCCAGGTCTCCCATGTGGGTACAGGGACCCAAAGACTTAAGCCATCTTCTTTTTTTTTGACAGAGTGGACAGTGAGAGAGAGACAGAGAGAAAGGTCTTCCTTTTGCCGTTGGTTCACCCTCCAATGGCCGCCGCGGTAGGTGCACTGCGGCCGGCGCACCGCTCTGATCTGAAGGCAGGAGCCAGGTGCTTCTCCTGGTCTCCCATGGGGTGCAGGGCCCAAGCACTTGGGCCATCCTCCACTGCACTTCCTGGCCACAGCAGAGAGCTGGTCTGGAAGAGGGGCAACCGGGACAGGATCGGTGCCCTGACCGGGACTAGAACCCGGTGTGCCGGCGCCGCAAGGCGGAGGATTAGCCTAGTGAGCCGCGGCGCCGGCTTAAGCCATCTTCTACTGCTTTCCCAGGCCATAGCAGAGAGCTGGATCAGAAGTAGAACAGCTGGGACTCGAACCGGCACCCATATGGGATGCCAGCATTGCAGGCAATGGCTTTACCCGCTACACCACAACACCAGCCCCAAATGTCTTTGTTTTTTAAAGATTTATTTATTTATTTGAAAGAGTTACACACAGGGAGAGGGAGATAGAGAAGGAGAGGTAGGTCTTCCATCTGCTGGTTCACTCCCCAGTTGGCCGCAGTGGCTGGAGCTGTACCGATCCGAAGCCAGGAACCAAGAGCCTCTTCCGGGTCTCACACCTGGGTTCAGGGGCCCAAGGACTTGGGCCATAGAAGAATGCTGGATTAGAAGTGGAGCAGCCAGGACTCGAACCGGTGCCCATATGGGATGCTGGCACTGTAGGCGGTGGCTTTAACTGCTGCGCCACAGAGCTGGCCACAAGCAAATGTCTTAAAGCTTCACTATGCTGTCTTCCGGTACTTTAATTGCTTCAGGTATTACATCTAGGGCTTTGAGTCATTATCAATTGAGTCTTCTTTATGGTGAGAAGTAGGGGTCAAGATTCAGTCATTGGTATATGGCTATATTGTATTCCCAGCTTCATGAAGAGATTGCCCTTCTCCAGGATATCTTTTTGGTGCCTTTGTCAAGAATCAGTTGGCTGTAGGTATGTGGGTTCACTTCTGGGATCTCTCTTCTGTTCCATTGGTCTGTGTGTTTATTCTAGTAAGACACTGTTTTGTTTATTTAGACCTGTAATGTGTCTGGTAATTAGATATTGTTATGCCTCCAATTTTATTTTTGTTGAAGGTTGCTTTGGCTATTTGGGCTCTTTTCTGCTTCCATGTGAATTTTTTTTTTAAGATTTATTTTATTTATTGAAAGAGTTATAGAGAGAAGTAGAGGCAGAGAGAGAGAGAGAGAGAGAGAGGTCTTCGATCAGCTGGTTCACTCCCCAAATAGCCATAATGGCCTGAGCTGAGCCAATCTGAAGTCAAGAGCCAAGAGCCTTTTCTGGGTCTCCCATATGAGTGCAGGGGCCCCAAAACTTGGGCCTTTCTCCGCTGTTTTCCCAAGTGCATTAGCAGAGAGCTGGATTGGAAGTGCAACAGCTGGGACTTGAACCAGTGCCCATATGGGATGCCAGCACTACAAGCTGGGGCTTTAACCACCTATGCCACAGTGCCAGCCCCTCCATGTGAATTTTAGGGCTGATCTTTTTAGTTCTGTGAAGAATGTCAGTAGTATTTTAATGGAGACTGCATGGAATCTGTAAATCACATTGGATAGTATTGTTATGGGAACAGGTATCTTAATTGTCATTTAAGTTCTTGTCCCCACAGAGATAAGAATTCAAAGCAACAGTATAAGTAAGGTACCCAAGTGAGAGCAGAATTTATTTAAAGTGAGAGAGTGAATATACATCATGCACTGTGTGGACAACCCCACATACAGAAATACCGTCACCAGCGGGCCAGAGAGTTCCCTGGGAGAAGAGAATCTATGAGGAGGCCAGAGGGAAGGACCAAGAACCAGAAGCCAAAAAGCCAAAAAGGCTGCTCCCACGTGTTAACAGTTCCCTTTATGGGGAAGAGGGTGGTGTCCTAATTGAATATACCAACAGTGTGGTGTTTGCATGGGGTCACATGAGGCAATCTGGGAGTTTCATGGTGCCTCCATGTGGAGCTTATCTTACATGTGGTCGTAACAGTGTCTCTTCCTTCCTAGACCTGGATGAGACACTGTTGCATCATGGGAAAATAGGCATACTGGATTGACAGGTAAGGAGTAGAATTACAATGAAGTCCTAGAGGCAGATATCTTGAGAAAAATCTTCCAGATCACATATTCTACCTAATCTCCCTGCCTATTCCTCCCATATCATTTGGGCATCTTATTAATCCATGAACATGGGAGATCTTTCCATTTTTTTTTTCTTCAATTTCCTTCATTAGTGTTTTGTAATTTTCATAGTGGTCTCTCATAATTTTGTTTAAATTTATCCCAAAATATTTTATTTTTAGTAGCTATTATGAATAAGATTATTCTGATTTTTTGTTTTTTTTTTTATTAAAAATGCTCATTTTTGTGTATTGCTTTTGTGTCCTTCAACTTTGCTATATTTGTTCATCAGTTCTAATAGTCTTTTGTTGGACTCTTTAGGTTTTTCTGAAGATGGTGCTATGAATATAACACAAATTGCCTACCCAAAATTTATGCAGATGTTTAATTCAAGTGTCTTAATGTTAATGACTATGGATTAAGAGTAGAGACTTGATCCAGTTATGGCAGCTAGGAGGCAGGGCAAGTGGGAGGTCTTTGGATCACTGGAGAGGTATGTCCTTGGAGGGTGGTTCTAATGAAAGGATTGATTTTTATTTGAGTTTCAGTTCCGCTTAGGTTCTCTGCTTCCTAGCTTAACTTGTGATTGTGCTTCCACACTCACCATGACCAGCTCTCCACAAATATCAGACTATGGAGCCACCCAATCCCGAACTATAATCTCTAAACTGTAAGCTGATAGAGTGTTTCCCAAAGGAAAGTTTCAAGTATTTTAGTTAAAGTAACAAAAACCAGAATAATAAAGAAGATTGGCACCAGGAGTGGTGCTGATACTATTAACCGTTTCTGAAGATGTGGGGGAGTCTCTGGAGTTAGTTTACTGGGAAACTTTGGAGGAGGAAATTCGAGAAAGCCTATCGTGTTTTAAGCTGAGTGTAACAGGCAATTCTGATAAGAGCTCAGAAGACCAGGCTACTGGTAGAAATGTGAAAAAGGCTATGCTGATGAGGATTCAGATGGAAATGAGGATCTGATTGGGAAGCAGAACTAAAAATAGTCATCTGGGTTGTTTGGTAGAGATTTCAGGTGTTCAGGCTGTGGCATGCATGTTGATGGATAGTCTTGGTGTGCTTTATACTGGAGAGTTGGGAGCAGAGGGGAACACAGCACAAAGATTTAGAAAACTTGCAGCTTGGTCAGAGGAAGAGTAAAAAGAAAACCATGTGTTTAGGACAGGAAAACACCATAAATTGCTCACTAGAGAGTAAGTTTAGGTAATGGGAAGCAATGCATCCATGGTAAAAAGAAAAGTCATTTCGGAGATCTTGAAGGCACAGAGGTATAGAAGTACAAATTTGTTTCAAAGATTTCCCAGAGTGGAGTCCCATCAGGAAGGAGCCCCAGGGCACCTTGCTTGCCCTGCTAGCTCGTCTGTGGAGCAATGTATAGTGGAGCTGTGACAGTGGAGCTGATCATGGATAAGGTAGCTAGCTGAACTCCAGGTCACAAATTCCAAGTCTCCTGCCCCATGTAATTCTATCCTACTTGTCAATCAGCCCTCCCCCACCTTTCCAGGGATGCTTTGTTTCATCAAGGATCTGGGGAAAAGCTGCCACCTAAGTGTGTGTATTAAGCCCTGCCACGGTGGATTTATGGCGGTACCACAAAGCTCCCAGGAGACTACACTACCTCATAAAAAAGGTGCTGGAGATGCTTGTCCCTGTTTCATTGGAGACCAAGACTAAAGGAGGTGCTGAGCTGCTTTCCTTCTCTTTGCTTCCCCCCCTCCACACCTTTTCTCCCTCTCCACTCAACTATGCCTGCCCACACATGTGTTGTTATCTTGCCTTTTAAAAGACTTTAGTAGTTTGTGCACCATGTATGTGCCTGTACTTAGAATGCTTCTGTAAGTAGAAGGCCGGGACCTGGAATAATAACACCCCCCACACACACTTCAGAACTGCAGAGGAAACCCCAAAATAGTAGTGGTGCCAGTGATGTGAGACCCTTGCCAAGAAAAGCCACAAGCAAGTGTGGCAGGTCAGCTGGGGATGGCCACAGACCTTAGTGTGCAGCCAGCCACAGTGGCCAAGAACACGGCCATGGAGGTATGAAGGCTTCCTCGATTTCACAGGATGTTTTGGACAAACTGGGGGCAAAGACAGAGATAAGTTCCAGGGCAGAGCCAGTACAAGCAACTTCTACCAGGGCAATGCTTAATGGAGCTGTAGAGATGAAGTGTGGGCTGCGACCCACAAAGCTGTAAGGACGGGTTGCCTAAGCTGTTGGGAGCTCAGGCCCCAACATGGTGTCCAGGATATCTGACATACAACTTTAAGACTGACTTTTTGTCCTGTGGGTTTTGGTTGTGTTGGTCCCACTAATCCTTTCTATTTCCTTGTCTTGCCCATTTAGAATACAAATGTATACTACCTTTGCTTCATCATTGTTATCTTGGAAGTAAGTAATTTGTCTTTGATTACAGAGGTTCACAGCTAAGGCGGCATGCTTTGAGCCTCAGATGAGACTATAGATCTTTAATGTTGAACTGAGTTAAGACTTTGGGAAATGGAGTTGATTGGTTGTTATACAGGTGGACATGAATTTTAGGGAGCCAGGGGTAGACTGTTATGGGTGAAAGGAAAGGCCACCATGTAACACAACAAACACTGGAGTAAGGGAAAAGGCTTATTGTTGGGTGGGGGAAACCTGCAGGCTGCCTCCCCCTGCATGAGAGAACAGCAGCCTGTACTGGGAGAACAGGACCTGTATAGCTATGCAGAGGTAAGGAGGTGGGAGCAGCAAATCCTGTTAGGGTGGGGGTGGAGCTGATGCATGTGATTGGGCCATTTGGTCACCTGACTTCTAGTAAGCCAAGCTGGGCTTAGGAAGATGGCACCATTTCATTAACAATGGGCACACTAGGACTTGTCCTCACAAAACCCATGCAGATGTTTTAACATTAATGTCATAATGGTAATGGCTGGATTAAGGGTGGAAATTTGATTAGTTATGTGGTTAGGAGGCAGGGCGAGCGGGAGATCTTTGGGTTATTGAGGGTATGTCCTCAGAGGGCGGATCTAGGGAGAGGGCTGATTATTACTTGAGTTCAGGTCTGGCCTGGGTTCTCTGCTCTTTGGTTCACCGTGTGATCATGTCTATGCACCCACCAGGATCAGCCTTTCACAGAAGCTGGACTAATGGGCTAGGCAGAGTTAGCGAAGCAAAGAGCTGAGGGGTTTCTCAGGCTGTGCCTTAGTCCTGTCTTAGTAAAATTAACACCACTTCCTCAGATGCCAGTGTAGCACACCCACTTTCCCATGATGCATGCGTTGCCTCCATCATGAAGAAAATGCCATGATGTGCACATATATGCCGAGTTCCTCATGGAGAAGCCAGAAATCCTTCCCAGAGATGACGAGGCATACTAAGCCTCACCCAAACACCACCACCCCATTTGTTTATTCAATAAGGGCACCACCCCCTACCTTATAAAGGCGGTGACTGAACTGAGGTGAGGTGTTTATCCTCATGAGGCTACCTGCAGTCATGGTTGAAGGTGTGCTCTTTAATCTTTTAAAATAAACACTGTTCTCATACTTGCACTTTTGAATTGATCTCTTAACTTGGAATAAGTCCAGTTGGGAACACTACCCTATAACCCATAACAAACAGGGCTGCCTGATCCTGAACTGTAGTCTTCCAAGGATAAGCTGAAATAAACCTTTTCTTTCCCAAAGAAGTTCTCTCATTTTAAAAGCAATGAAGGCTGGCGCCGCGGCTCAATAGGCTAATCCTCCACCTGCGGCGCCGGCACCCTGGGTTCTAGTCCCAGTTGGGGCGCCGGATTCTGTCCCGGTTGCTCCTCTTCCTGTCCAGCTCTCTGCTGTGGCCTGGGAGTGCAGTGGAGGATGGCCCAAGTGTTTGGGCCCTGTACCCCATGGGAGACCAGGAGAAACACCTGGCTCTTGGCTTCGGATCAGCGCGGTACGCTGGCCGCGGCGGCCATTGGGGGGTGAACCAACGGTAAAGGAAGACCTTTCTCTCTCTCTCTCACTGTCCACTCTGTCAAAAAAAAAAAAAAAATTTACCTGGCTACCAGAGGCCCCGGTAAGTTGCTTACGTATGTTATCTTTTGTGCCTTTTTGTTCTACAGCTGGTTATGTATAAATACCACCACCGAGACATTGGAATAAACGAGTCTTGATCAGCCTTGTTTTCTTGGCTCCATTCTCTGCGATCGCTTGTCTCTCTTTTAGGTCCCTCTCCCTCTGTTAGGTTCCATTCGACTGGTGTGGCTGGCCCGCACACTCTAGCTAAAACTAATGGTACTATATCGAACCCCAGTATTGTTCTAGATTTTAGAGGAAATGCTTTATCTTTTCAATATGATAGTGGTATGGGTTTGTCATTAAAAAAAACCTTCATGATGTTGAGGTATATTCCTTCTAGTGTGTTGAGGGTCCATGTGGATACTGATTGTTATTTTCTGTGTCTACTCAGGTGATCACTATTTTTATTCAGTTTGTTGATGAATCACATTTACTGATGTGCATATGCTGTACCATACTGGGGATGAATCCTATTTGATCATAGTGAATTCTATTTTTTGATCTGTTGTTGGGTTTGACTAATATTTTGAATTATTTTGCATCTATATTCATCAGGCATATTGATCTACAATTTTTGTTTTGTAATTAAAGTAATATCAAAACTGGAAATTTTTGTTAGGATTGATTGATTCCATACATACATACATGCCAATTCAGGGACAACTGCTGTCTTAACATTGAGTCTTTCACTTGATAAATGTAGTACATATTTGTAAATGTAGGCTTTTCTCAACAGTGCTTTAGGCAAAGGCAGAGAGGTCTTCCACCTGCTGGTTCACTCCCCAGATGGCTGCAACGCCCGGAGCTGAGCCGATCCAAAGCCAGGAGCCAGGAGCTTCTTACAAGTCTCCCACGTGGGTGCATGGGCTGAAGGACTTGGGCTATCTTCTACTGCTTTCCCAGGCCATAGCAGAGAGCTGGTTCAGAAGCGGAGCAGCTGGGACTCTAACTGGCATCCTTATGGGATGCCAGCATGGCAGGCGGTGGCTTTACCCGCTAAGCCATAGAGCTGGCCCCTATAATTTTCAGAGTACTGGTAATGCAGCTACTTTACAAGAATTGTGCCCCAGGGCTGGTGCTGTGGTATAACAGGTAAAACTGCCACCTGCAGTGCCAGCATCCCATATGGGCACCAGTTCGAGTCCCAGCTGCTCCACTTCCAATACAGCTCTCTGCTTTGTCCTGGGGAAGCAGTAGATGGCCCAAGTCCTTAGGCCCCTGCACCCGCATGACTCCTGGCTCCTGGTTTGTGATCGTGCAGCTCTGGCCATTGCAGCCATCTGGGGAATGAACCAGCAGATGGAAGACCTCTCTGTGTCTTCTCCCTCTGTGTAACTGTTTCAGATAAGTAAGTAAATCTTTAAAAATTATGCCCAACTATTTCACATTTTTGTTTTTAAACTTGTCTCCAATTGCTCATTGCTAGTATACAGAAATAATGTTGATGCTGTGTATTTTGCCTTTTACCACTGGACCTTAAAGGATTTTAAAAAAAATCTCTATTAGGAGCTTAAGTGATCATATCATCTACAACTGAAGATAAAATTTTTTTTTCCCCAAAAGGTATGTCATTTATTACTTTCTCTTTGTCTCACTTCAAAACTGAAAACTCTGTAAAGTGTGGAATAGAAGTGGTGGGAGTGGCATCTTTGTTGTCTCTGATCTTAGGGGAAAAAACAATTAGTCTTTCATCAGTAAGTATGACATGAGCTGTAAGGTTTTCAAAGATGTACTTTGAGTTGAAGCTATTCCTTTTACTCCTGGTTTGATAAATGTTATCATGAATGAATGTTGAATTGCATCATAATTTTTTTTAAAGGTATACTTATTTATTTGAAAGGCAGAGAGAACAAAGGGAGGGAGAGCTTTCCATCCATTGGTTCACTCCCCAAATGGCTGGGGCTGCGCCAATCTCAAGTCAGTAGCCAGGAGCTTCTTCTGGGTCTTGCAGGTGGGTACAAGGGTCCAAACACTTGGGCCATCTTCCACTGCTTCTCCAGGCACATTAGCAGGGAGCTGTATTGGAAGTGGAGCCGTCTGGAATTGAACTGGTACCCATATGGGATGCTTTACCACAAAACCACAGTGCTATCCTCCTCTGTCATAATCTTTCTTAGCATCTACTGACATGATTATATGGCTTGACTCTGTTAGCTTATTTAAATTGATTTTCAAATAACAAGTCAACCTTGCATTCTTGGAAAACCATTTGGTCATAATGTATTTTTATATTGATGAAACTGATTTACCAATATTTCCTAAGGATTTTTGCTTTTTTATTCATGAAGTACATAACGATCTTACACTATCAAAACAGCAAATTTTAGTTTACATGATAATTGAAAAATAAAGCAAAATCACCCTTGTTTGGGAATTATGGTTTCCGATTCATATACCACGAAAGTACATACTTATACATACTGCTGCACATAAAACTATGTATGCTGTGCTTTACTAAGTTTTTTCTTTTTTTTAACTATTTAATGAATATAAATTTCCAAAGTACAGCTTATGGATTACAATGGCTCTTTCCCCCCCCATAACCTCCCTCCCACCCACAACCCTCCCCTCTCCCCTTCCATTCACATCAAGATTCATTTTCAATTATCTTTATATACAGAATATCAATTTAGTATAAATTAAGTAAAGATTTCAACAGTTTGCACCCACACAGAAACACAAAGTGTAAAATACTGTTTGAGTACTAGTTATAGCATTAAATCACAATGTACAGCACATTAAGGACAGAGATCCTACATGAGGAGTAAGTGCACAGTGACTCCTGTTGTTGACTTAGTAAGTTGACACTCTTGTTTATGGCGTCAGTAATCACCCTAGGCTCTTGTCATGAGTTGCCAAGGCTATGGAAGCCTTTTGAGTTCGCCGACTCTGATCATATTTAGACAAGGTCATAGTCAAAGTGGAAGTTCTCTCCTCCCTTCAGAGAAAGGTACCTCCTTCTTTGATGACCTGTTCTTTCCACTACTAAGTTTTTTCAAGAGATAATTCCTATTATATGTGATCTTTACCTTACTAAGTTCTGAATCCAATTTTTGTGAAAATTTTGACTTTATAAATATAAAATTCACTTTTTCAGAAACTAGACCAAACAGCTTGAAACTATGAAAGGGGTTGCATTTAGTTATTTTAAAAATGTTAAACTGATGGAAAGTAAACATCCCATTTAGGAACCAGAATCTCTGTAACTATTATATTCTTCTAGACCTTAGAAATGTGAACTGTAACACTTTTGAAGCCCCCAAAAATAATAGTCATCTGCCTTTGAGGCAAGTAGGAAAAACAACTAGAATATTGAGACTGTGAAGCAGCAAACCTACTGGCCCTAAGTAGTGGGCTCCCAGTTCACACTGCATTATCTTTAAAAAAAAAAAATTATATAAATATATATATATACACACACATATATATATACACACACACACACATATATATTTGAAAGAGTTACACAGAGGAGAGGCAGAGTGAGAGGTCTTCTATCCACTGGTTCACTCCCCAACTGGCCGCAATGGCCAGAGCTGTGCTGATCAGAAGCTAAGAGCCAGGAGCTTCTTCCGGGTCTCCCACGTGGGTGCCGGGGCCCAAGGACGTGGGCCATCTTCTACTGCTTTTCCAGGCTACAGCAGAGAGCTGGATCAGAAATGGAGCAGCTGAGACTTGCAGTGCCAGCAGCCCATGTGGGTGCCAGTTCAAGCGGCGACTTTACCTGCTATGCCACGGCGCCAGCCCCACACTGCATTATCTTACCCAGAAAGTGAACTCTACACAGGCAGACCATGCCTGACCACTCACTGTTGTCTCCTTGGGAATGAGCCTCATGCCTGGCCCAAGGAACACTCAATAAAACAGGTGAGTCCTACCACACTTTTAGAATTTTTATTCATAAAAGTTCTTAACAGATTAACAGTGTAGTAATAACATACATTCAATGATGATAAATTGACAATTTCATTAAGGTATAGTCAAAACACTTGAAATAGTATGTATCTCCGTATTTTGAAAAGACTAGCCCCTTGTATTCTTTACAAAGTCCAAGACTTTTCCTCTTTGCTTTAGGCCATAAACATGTGTAAGTGCATACACTATTAAATCCATGGTCATGATAGTATGTACTTATGTACCTATATATAAGTACTTTCAGGAGCTCTGACAAGCACAGAGCAAGGTAGGAGGGCTGTCAGTCAAGTAATATGTAACTTATTAGCTTTTCTAGAAGCTTCTCTGACTTTCCACTGACCTTGTGTGAAATCTGTATTCTTTTCACCTGAATTTTTTTAAGTCCATATACTTTTTATGTCCATATTTTACTTGCAATTTACTCTGTTCTGATCACATATTTCCTTATTTCTACAGACTTCACTTCCTCCAGGTATAAATTGGGTAACATCACTAAAGTTAATCACTTTTGTTGTAAGGAATAGAGATGTTTCATTTATGTCAGGTGTTCAGTTTACAAATTACTCCTCACTTGTTCTCAGTAATATTGCTTTCTCAGTTACTTCTTTTATAATCTGAAATTCATTTATGATATCTGCAATTTTGGTGAATTTTTCAAATCCACTGAAAAGAATATCAGTGTGCTGGAAGACTCCTTTCCTATTCTATTTAAGACTGAAGAGAAAATGAATGACATCCAAAGCTCTTTGAATGCATTAACCAGCAAGAACTTACCACCTAGGTGATAATTTCTTATTTCATCCATGAAGGTTTCAAGGTTTGTTAAATACATTCTAAACTTATTACATTCCCTTGATTCTCTACAGTAATAAAACTACCAATTAATACAAGCTATTCATTTAGGCGGCTTAAGAAGGTAAGTGAAGTTTGTCATTTGAATGCAAAGTAATTTTTAGAATGATTCTTTAGAAACCAAACCAAGATAATCATAGTCCAGAAAGTTGTGGAGATTGGATACAAGTGTTTGCCACTGACAGTTAAAAATAAAAAAAAAGCCAACTCTTCATAAGAAATGTGTTTATATAACAAAGAACAAGTTCATCCATTACAGTTACCTAAGGGTGAAGGATAGATTTATACTAAGTTCATGGAAAATGGACTTAAAAGTTTATTTTGATAAACAACTTTTTTTTTTTGGAATACTCTACGCCAAGATAATAGTATGGAAGATAGGAAAGCGTTCCACTTCTAGCTATGTATCAGAATAGACCCCTTATTGTTCCCTACCAAAAAAACACAGAAATGTTAAAGTATAAGAAACATTCTCTTAAATACAAAGTTAGGGGTACTTTGAGTCTAAAATGAAGCTAACTGAACACCAGAGAAGAAAATACCTAAGCTGATGCTGTTCCTGTCCTGGCACAATTTACCAATCTCAATGCCCTGCAAGTTTCAGCTTTAGCATCTATATGGAGAACACTGAACTTGCAAAGGCAGAGAGTGTAGACACTATATGCTCTTCCCTCACCATGAAGCTCAGAGACACACACAGGGTTCTACCTTTAGTGAAAAAGGTATCAAGAAAATATGCTGTCCACCAGGACAGGGATATAATGCGTGAAGTGCATCTGCTCTGGCACAAGACAGTCATCTCTCAGTACTCTACTCCTGACATCTAGAAACCAAAATGCTGAAGCCAAGAAATTAAAGTAAGATTGGTCTTCCATTACCAGTTTGTATCCTGGATGCTCCTCTTCCAATCCAGCTCTCCGTTTCCAGCCTGGGAAAGCAGTGGAAGATGGTCCAAGTGCTTAGGCTCCTGCAGCCATCTGGAAGTCTCAGAAGAGGCTTCTGGCTTCAGATCAGCCAGCTCTGGCGTTGCAGCCATTTGGGGGGTGAACCAATGCATGGAAGACCTTTTTCTCTGTCTCTCCCTCCCTCTGTCTGTAACTCTACCTCTCAAAAAAGATGTAAACAGACATCAAATTCATCTGGAAGGCATTGCTCTTCTTCCAGTTCACTCAAAATTCCATAAGAAAATTCCTACTGAATAACAAAAGTAGGTAAACAGCAGACATTTGAGTTAATGAAACTATACAATATCTGTGACATAAAAGGAATTGAAGTTTAAAAAAAACGATTATGAGAAAATTCATGATCTAGAAGATATAGAAAGTCATCACAGAAAGAACCTGCTGCCATAGAGGACCTTAAATAGGTTATGTTCAGTCCAATATACATTCAAAAATATTGACACTGTGTCTTTGAAAGCTGTAAATCCAGCATTTAGTAACACTGGGTGATCTTCCTAACTATTGAAAATCTGTTTCACAGACCCGTTTTCAAATTGTTTTTAATGTAGTTTTACTATGGTACAGTTACAAATATAAAGTCCTTTTTTATACTGGCAATTAAGTTTTTATACATAATATCTGGAGAACAAGTTTCAAAATGGACCTCACAGTTACAGCATATACACTTGTTCTAATTTATACTAAAGGAGAAACTGTCACTCTCACTTCCATTGCTTTCAAACTAATGCAAATGTCAATGATTCGACTGTAAAGGATACAAATACATACTTGAGAAGAAACAAGTGTTTAGCTTACCAGTAAAGCATGAAGGCAGAACAATAGTATCTGCCATATAGCAGTAGAGAGATTACTTGGGACAAGCTAACCATCTTTGGATGGTCTTTGAATCAAGGATTAAAATAAACACTGCAAAAATGTTCATTTAAAAATACGTATCCTTATGCAAATTCTGTGGGCAGACTAAAAATAAAGTCCAAATATGACTTCTACAAGTTGAATGCCAGGATAATTCATAATCTGAAGGTCAGTCACACCCAAGCTTTCCAACCTGGGAAAAGCCGGCTGAGATTTTTGGGGTCCATGGCCTGCTGGATAAGCAAATTCACCTGTCCACTCACACTGAGCACAGTGCCTTCCTCCACTCCTTTCAGTTTCTCCTGAAGTCTCATCAAGACACGTTCAGCCACTTTGTTCAAACTTTGGTCAATGTCACTAATGAGAAAAACAAAGGTTTCAATGAGGGGAAACAGTTTAAAGGACCTTGAAAATAAAATGTAAACAACTTCCTTCCTAAATACTGCTCACCTCAGATTTCGTTTGCATTCTTGGTCATCTGTATTGGGAGTGGACTGGAACTCAGTTTCATCTTCGGGCCTCTGTTGTAAATACAAAGCTTTCAAAGGATTCATGGTCCAGTCAAAGAGTGGATCATACAGCAGGACCTAAACACAACATAGATAATTAAAAAGTGCATTTTAATCATTTATTTAGAAATAGCACCAGTGTCATGGTAATTGATGGGAGAGGCATAGCTGCTTATTATACACACTTTATGTTTCTCTGTGGAGGAAGCCACAACATTAACTTTAATATTCCAGGCTTCTCATCCCATCCTGAATTCATTCCCTAAGGTGGGGAGTGACATCCCTTGATCCATGTTTCCTGACTGAGTGAAATCCATCTATTGACAGGAGGTAAGCACCATCTACTCTTGACCAGGGTAGTCAAGGGTAAGGGCATTTGTAGGCTCCAATTCTCCATTTACTGTGCTATGCCAAGAAATAGAGGAGGTGTTAGCACTTGGAGAAGAGCACTAGCAATAATCAGGCCTCACCCCTAAGTCATGTTCTCCAATAAAACTTGTTTCAGCAATAACAAACTCAACTCTCTGACCTCTACCTTACTCCTATGGCTCTTTTAATTAGTCCCAAATTTGTGTAGAGAAAAAAGGAGTATAATTTACCAGAATCTCCACACCAAAATCTGAGGCCATCGTTGGGATCTTGAGATATATGTGCAGAGTACAATTGGGATTCCAAAAAAATTGACATGGATAGAGCAAGTGACTTTAGGTCAAATTATAGAAAATGAGGTTATGAGGGAATTTTGATTTTGGATGTTCAGAACAACTAACTGCTCTGGTGTTTAAGAGCAAAAGAATTTTGTTTACTAGTTAGGCTTAAGGTGAGCTGTCCCATAGTTAAGACAGCAGAGAGACAGTGAGGGAGCATTAGGACTAAGCCAGCATGGCCCTCACTTGTAAGCCTTGTTCCTCTAATAATGTTGCTGACACTCTGATCTCCATCTGAACCTACGCAGGGAAAGAGAAGATAAAGACTAATTTCTGATGAAAACCATTCTGAAAATATCATGAGATTTTTAGGGTGTTAAAGTATAGATTTATGTATTAAAGACTAGAAAATACTTACCATGCTGTAACATTCAAGAAATTTGAGGGAAATGGAGGAATTCTCAAACTAATTACTTTAAAAAAAAAATTTGAAAGGGTATACTCTCATCCACTGGTTTACACCTAAAATGTCTACAAAAGCCTGTGCTGGGACAGGCTGAAGATGTGCGCTGGGAACTTAATGTGGGTCTTCCTTTTGGGTGGCCGAAACTCAGCTAACTGGGCCATCATATGCTGCCTTCCAGGGTACACCTCAGCAGAAAGCTAGAATTGGGAGGTGAGCTGGAATTTGAACCTGTTATACTACAAAAGAAGTGGCATCTTAACCGCAAGGCCAAACATGCACCCTTAAAACCAGTATTTTTTCGTGTGTGAAAATGCTTAGTGTGCACCTTATCCCTCTGCTGCAGAGCACCATTCCACATTAAAATGAAGCTGTGCTCTTCACATCAGTGAGTTCCTAGCAAGAAAGTCTGGATAACAAAATCCAAAAATTGCTTATACTTTACCTCCACAATGGTTAACAGAGTTTCCTGAGAATTTCTCATTACTTCCATTGTTTTCTCACAGCATCTGCAGAGTAAAACACAATATAAATATTGATTTTGTTACACACCAATATTATTAATTTAAATATTTAATAATATTAGAATTTAATATTTTGACACTCAAGTGTGGTATGCTGAGACTATTCATAATAATTCCCAAATATGTATCTCAAAAGGCAGAACACTAGGCAGGATGGACTCTCTTCTGAAATGAACACACACACGTAAATATTTCATAAGCCTAGCATTTATAATGATACTACTATGAAACATCTGTTCTTAATTCATACAGGCAAGCTGTAGAGCAACAGGTCTGGAAACAGCTTATGGGGAAAAATGGAAGGTGGAAGTGATGTTTGTTGGCAGACAACTGAGTGGAGCGGGGAACATGTGCAAGCACACATCAGAGTTAGACCAGATTCTAAGTCTGCTTCAAATGGACCCACTGCCCAATCCTAAGGTGCAGTGTCTTACGACCCCAGATGGAGTCAGGAGTTCTCTGGGTATCTGTATTTTATAGGAACTGAACACAGAGCACCTAGGAGTGTGCTCTGACCTCTGGATATAAGCTCTGGGGCTTTGGGCAATGCATTCCTGCTCTGTCCCGGCTTCCATGGGAACACAGCATGGGCAGCAGGCTATTGGTAGAACTACTTGTGCCTTCTTTCGGAACAGCTACGTTTCATGGGGGCTGATGTCATATTTTCTAGTGTCTTGGCATACCTACCTACACTACAGTCCTAAGGGGGCACTGCAAGCACTGCTGCCCTAATGAATGGTTTTGAGAAGGGAATGGGATGCTGGCCATCACGATACAGGCACCACACGCACTGGTGATAGTGAAGCTGGAGCCATGCTGTCACCCAGTCAGCATCACCACAACTCTTCTTGAAGATGCCTTGGGCCTTGCCAACACTCATAGCCAAGTTCACCCAAAGGTTCACATCCTCATCCCAGGTCTCCAGGATGGAGTCCTTACCTACAACAGCAAAGATGTCTTAATAAAGATAGGCCTGCAATGCTGTTTGGTGATTCGGTGACACAGCAATGATGGGGGGAGGCTCAAGGGTGGTAACTGGCCATATGGTGAGCAGACCTGTCAGACTTGGCCAGTATGGCTGCCCAACTGTAGCACATGAGGTAGGCCTCCAAAGCACCCATGGCAGTGGCTTCTGTGGGGTTGCTGATAATGGATGCTAGGTGATAGAACTCCTTAAGTAACTGCAAATGGTAGAATGCAACTGTTACATTCCAGGTAACCAGGTACAGCATGCAGAAAACCTCCACGGGCTGGTAGTCACTTCTGTCTCTCCAGGCAGCATGATGCAGTCCACTCCATCCAGGACCACGCTGGCCACAATCAAGCCCTCAGTACAGTGGGCCTTCTCAATCATGCTTTCCAGCATTTGTATAGCAGACAACAGGCTTCCCAGCCTGGGTATACTGCCAATTCTTCATCAACATCTCAAAACCAAGTTTACCACAGGCCAACCTGATACCATCAGTGGCCTCCAGAATTTCTTCAATCTTCAGAATTTCCTTATTATTGCCAATTTTGCAGATTATCTTTTTCCTTCCTTTCTCTCCAGGACCTTCCTAACTTCATGGATATCAGCTGCCTTGTAGATGAAACAGGCAAACACTGCATCTACATAGTGCTGTACCCCAAAGCTCAGATCCTGAATGTCCCTCTCTGATATGGTGTGCAGGTCCCCAACAGCCCTGGGAAGGTTCAGACCCCTCTTGCTGCCTAGGAAGCCACCGTTCTCCACCTCCATCACCAAGAAGTCAGCATCTTTCTGTTTCATCTTCAAAGACATCCAAGTCCTTTATCAACACAGATCCTGTTGCCCACTTCTACCACCTTGTAGATGTTCTTGTAGTCCAGCCACAGGATGTTTTTGGCACATTTCTCCATTTCCCAGAGTGATCTTGAGAGTGTCTCTCGTCTTCAACTCCACCTCCGCAGGGCTCCTGCACTAGATGAGCCCATATGGATCTCAGGTCCCTTCATGTCCACAGCAACAGCAACAGGTTGATTATAGAGAATGGGGTTAGAAGCAAAGCTGCCTGGGTGCACATTCTTGTGGTACTCCCGAGTTCTAGCAGAGAAGTTCATATGAGCTACATTCATTCCAGACTTAATCACCTCCAGAGACCGGAAGGCAGGGCCAATAGCTCAGATGATGCCAGTGTTCTAGGGCATGACAGGCAGCGAGTCAATGTGCTGGCAGCACACGTGCACCAGCAAGATGTTAATCACAGTCGTACGCAGCTGCTGGGTCCAAATGAATGCAGTGCTGGCTTCATTGTAGGGCTTATGAGGTCCTTGGCTCCAGCTGGACCACTGAGCAGGTGGATCTTGGGCTTGGCCATGCCATTCTGTGCAGGATGCAGTATAGCAGTCTCAAGGTGACCTGCAGCTGATTCCTCTGCCAATACTCTTTGTTTTTGGTTACTGTAGTAATTATTAGCTTACTTTGATGGGGAATCTGCCTCAATAGAAGTTGAGTATATAGACCTATGCTGGGAAAGCTACAAGGAGCTGAAGTTACTTTTTAGCAGGAAGTTATACTAGAACATAAGTTCCTTTTAAACAAAAATGTAGTGTCTATCCCCAACAATGAGCACCTAATAGTTCTCATCAACAAAGAGCTAAAATATCAGTAGTAATCAAATGCAATCAAAACAAAAGTGATCATACAGAAATCAGCAAACAAATGCTGGTAAGGATGTGGGGGAAAAGATACCCTAAGTCCACTGTTGGTGAGAATGTAAACTGGTAGAGCCACTGTGGAATACAGCATGGAGATACCTCAGAAATCTGAATATAGACCTACCATGTGACCCAGCCACCCCACTCCTGGGAATTTACCCAAGGGAAATGAAATTAACATATCAAAGAGTTAGCTATACCTCCATGTTTATTGCAGTGAAGATACAGAATCAATGCAAACGTCTGTCAACTGAAGACTGGATAAAGAAATTATGGGATATGTACACCATGGAATACTACACAGCAGTAAAAAAAATGAAATCCTGTTGTTTGCAACAAAAGGGATGAAACTGGAAAACACCATACTTAGTGAAATAAGTCAATCTCAAAAGAACAAATACCTTATGTTCTCCCTGATCTATGGTAACTAACAGAGTACATAAAAGGCATTCTACTGAAGTAAAATAGGCACTTCGAGATGCAGCGACTTTGAACAGCCCTTGTCTCAACTGCTGAGGAAGGTTTTTTCTTCATACTATTTGTTGAACTCTATAGAGTTAATCGTATATGTATAAAATTAATTTAAAATAGGTCTTAGTAAAAAATAAGAATGGGGGTGCAATATTGTGGTGTAGTAGGTAAAAACCACTGCTTGCAGTGCTGGAAACCCATATGGGTGCCAGTTCTAGTCCTGGCTGCTTCACTTCTGATCCAGCTCTTTGCTATGGCCTGAGAAAGCAGTAGAAGATGGCCCAAGCCCTTGAGCCCCTGCACCCACATGGGAGACCCAGAAAGAACTCCTGGCTTCGGATTGGCCCAGCTCTGGTTGTTGCGCCCACTTGGGTGATAAATCAGTGGATCGAAGACCTCTTTCTGTCTCTGCCTCTCTGTACCTCTGCCTTTCAAATAATAAATCTTAAAAAAAAATAAAAATGGGGGGGGGGGGCGGCGCTGTGGCGCAGCAGGTTAACACCCTGGCCTGAAGTGCCAGCATCCCATATGGGCGGCAGTTCAAGACCCAGCCGTTCCACTTCTCATCCAGCTCTCTGCTGTGGCCGGGGAAAGCAGTAGAATATGACCCAAGTCCTTGGGGCCCTGCACCTGTGTGGGAGACCCAGAAGAAGCTACTGACTCCTGGCTTTGGATCAGCGCAGCTCTGGCTGTTGTGGCCATCAGGGAAGTGAACCAGAGGATGGAGGACCTCTCTCTCTCTCTCTCTCTCTGCCTCTCCTTATCTCTGTGTGTAACTTTTTCAAATAAATAAAATAAATCTTAAAAAAAAAAATGGGAATAGGCGAGGGAGAAGAAAGAAGGGTGGGAGTACAGGTGGAAGGGTAGGTATGGTAGGAAAATCACTATGTTCCTAAAGTTGTATTTATGAAACGCATGAAGTTTTTATACCTTCAAATAAAAAGTTTCTGGGGAAACAAAGAAACAAAAAAACCACAATAAGCTATCTAATCTTACTCCAGTTGGAATGGCTCGTATATTAAAAAAAGTAACAAATGCTAGTAAGCATGTGGAGTAATGAGATACCTTATACACTGTTGGTGGAAATGCAAATTCGTATAGCTGTTATGGAGAACAGAAAGGAAGTTCTTCAGAAAATAATATTTTTTAAAAAGATTTACTTATTTATTTAAAAGGCAGAGTTACAGAGAGGAGATAGAGGACAACAGATTTACCATGTGACCTAGCTATTCTACTTCTGGACATATATATATCAAAGAAGAATAAAATCAACATATGAAAAAGATACCTGCATTTCCATGTTCACTGCAGCTGCATACATATTAGCTAAGATATGGAATCAACCTAGGTTTCCACTAATAGATAAATGATAAAGACATATAAAAACAATGGAATACTATCTGGTGATAAAAAGCAATGAAATCTTGACATATGCAGCAAAGTGGATGGAACTAATGGTCATTATGTTAAGTGAAATAAGTCAGACACAGAAAGACAAATACCACATGATCTTTTCACATATGCAAGTTTTAAAAAGTGGCTCTCAACTGAGAATAGTGATTACTAAAGTATGGGAAATATTAGTAAAGAGGACATAGAAGGAGGTTGTCTAAATAGGCACCAAAATTCATTTAGAAGCAATGAGATCTAGTGTTTTAAAGCATAGTGGGGAGCCCACAGCTAAGGAAGTAGATAATGCAACTGCCTCCCTTGATCAGTTTATGCTGTATAAATGTTTTAAAATAGTTTGCTATACCCCATTAAAATTTAAGTATTATATATTCATCAAAAAGTCTTAAAAAATTTGGACTGGAAAAGAGAGTAGCCAGCACGAGGTGTTAAAGGTAAAGGTGGGCCACTGCCAGAGCCAGAGCAGGTTGAAATAACAGTATGAATGTCATATTAGGTTAAGTCCATTATGGCTGGAAGGATGTCGTATCTATTATTGCTTTTCTTTTTTCAAAGATTTATTTTTATTGATTTGAAAGGCAGAGTTAAGGGAGGGGGGCAGTGAGGAGGGGAAAGAGAGGGAGAGAAGGAGAATATATTCCATCCACTGGTTCACTCCCCAAATGGTCCCAACAGCCATGTCAAAACCAGGAGTCAGAAGCTTCATCCAAGTGTCCAACGTGGATGAAGGGCCCAAACACTTGAGCCATCTTCTGCTGCTGCTTTTCCCAGGTGCATTAGCATGGAGCTGGACCAGAAGTGGAGCAGCTGGGACCTGCACTAGTGCCCATTTGAATTGCCAGCATTGGAGGCAGTGGCTTAACCCACTATGCCACAATACCAGCTCCTCAATCATTCACGTTAACCAGGGTCTTTTCTTTAGTACTGGTAAAGCATGGACATGTAATTCTAGTATTGAGATCTATCTGTACAAATCTATAATCCAAATAATTTTGACCCCAGAAATTTTCTTCCCTCCCTTACGTTTATCACTTACCTTCTGAAAACACCTTCAACACCAGTAATGCCCATGCCATCCACAATATCTCTGGTGAGTCTAAAGGGAACTGTTTCAGGAGTAGGAAGTATTTTACCCTGTTCAAACGCAACCCCTAAAGTAAAAAACATAAGGACATTAGGAAGTTTGACAACTAATTTACCTTCTTCCCAATGACATGTGGATTTTGCAAAGGCAACAAATAATTCAACCCTGAAATTGTTAGTGCCATAATAACTCATTTTTAAAAAGAACCCTTTAGTTTATATTTTACTAATTAATTATATCACGAAATTATTACCTCTGGATTTGAGGTAGATTTCACAGACACTGCTGGATAGGAGAAATGCAGGCAGAACGAAGAGTGGTACACTTTAAAATGCAGCAGATTCATTCTGACAAGATGTTGACTAGAAGCTCTAGATATGCTTCCCCCAGAACAGAGGAGGATCAGACATGAAGAACAAACAGCTATTAAATGGCTAGAATACTCGGGAGAGTGCTGGAATACAGTGTGTGTAATTCTGGGGAGAGAGACCATAGATGGTCTGGCAAACGGGCAAGGGGGAACAACATCAACAGCCCCATCACCCCAGCCCAAATCAATCTGAACCTAGGCTAGCCTTCCTCAAGTGGGGAAAGCTAAAGGAAAAGGCCCTCGAAAGCCCACATTGGCACCAGACACCTGAAACGTCTGCTGCTGGGGAATGCTCCAGACCCCACAGGATCCAGGCCCAGTTGAGGAATTCTTGGGAGGGTGTGCCACTGCATTGCTCCAGAGGGGAAACTTGTATCATGTAGTACCCTCTTCCACCCAGGAGGCTGCAGCATGGCGCCCTTCTGAAAACAATCCCAACCTGCTGTGACTCCACCGCTATCCGTGGGCAATCACCCTCCCAAGCCACTGGAGCAGCTCCCTGCCCGCAGTCCCGAGACAGGAATGCTCTCTGCTGTGGAGGTGCCCTGCCCCCACTGTCAAACAAACCATACTACCTTACTCCCATGGAGGTACTCCATCCCCATTAAGTAAGTCTCCACAATGGAATATTTTGGTCATGAAAAAGAATGAAATCCTGTCTTTTTTAACAAAAAAGATGGAACTGGAGGCCAGTATGCATGTTGAAATAAGACAAATATCGTTTGTTTTTTCTGATTTGTAGTAGTTAATATACAGAGTGCAAACAAGATTTTATATATTTGAGTGAAACTGACATCTTGGGATTTCATTATTATTTACAACCCTTGTATATACTCCTGTAAAACAGTAGTCTTTCTACTTTTTACCTGCTGAACTCTTTAGTGCAGGATTAAGCCTGTGATTATAAAGTAAATTAAAAATATACTACTGCAAACATTAAAAGAAAAAAATAAAGGAAGGAGGGAAGGACTGATGTTCTTAGAATTGTTACCTATGAGTTACACTAAATGTTTACATTAATAAAAATAAATGAAAAATAGTTACAAGCCTCACTAATAGATTAGATCAAGGAAAAATAAAAAGAGGTCATGAACTGAAAGGCAGGTCTTTTGGAATAACTTGGTCAGATAAAAAAATGAAGAAAGCCTTTTAGACTTATCAGACACTAATTATGTGAAAAAAAATTGAATTATGAGGGTTCTAGGAGGTGACAAGAATAGAAGAAGTAACAGCTGAAAATCAATCTTGGGAAAGACATGACACCCATGTCCAGGAAGGTTTCCAAACAGATGTGCTTAATAAAGGTCCTTTTTAGGTATATTATAGTAAAACTGTAAAAAGTTCAAGACAAAGAATTCTATAATAAAACAGCAAAAGAATAGCACCAAGTCATGTATAAAGGAAGCTCCATTAGATGAAAACCAGACTTCTTAGCAGAAATCATAAAGGCTAAAACATCTTAATGACAAACTCAAAGTTCACTGCCAGCCAAGAATATTCTACCCAACAGATGCTAGCTATCAAGGGGCCAGCACTATGGCGAAACAGGTAAAGCCGCTGCCTGAAATGCCAGCATCCCACATGGGCACCGGTTTGAGTACCAGTTGCTCTACTTCCGATCCAGCTCTCTACATGGCCTGGGAAAGCAGTAGAAGATGGCCCAAGTCCTTGAGCACCTGCTCCCACGTGGGAGACCCGGAAGCAGCTCCAGCCTCCTGGCTTTGGACTGGCTCAGCTCTGGCCATTGCAGCCATTTGGAGAGTTAACCATCGGATGGAAGACCTCTCTCTCTCTCTCCGCTTCTTTCTAACTCTGCCTTTCAAATAAATAAATTTAATGACAACAAAAAAAGCTATCAACAATGACCTCAAATGTAAATGGATTAAACTTCCTAAGCATGTAAGAAATTCAGACACACACAGACTGAAGTGATGAAAAAGGATATTCAACACAAATAGAAACCCAAAGTAAGCAGATAAAATGCACTTTAAGTCAAAAATAGTTTTTAAAGAGAGAGAGAGAGACAAACGTCACTAGATAATGATTTAGGGAGCAATTCAACAAAAAGACGTATAACTGTAAATATATATGCATCTATCATGGAACCATTCATTTTTATAGAGGAAATATTAAATCTAGAACAAGGAAAAGGCTTCACTACAACAATAGCGGTAGGCTTCAACCACTTTTACATGGACAGATCAAGCAGACAAAAAAAAATCAATAGGGCCTGGCATTGTGGCACACTGGGTTAAGTCACTACCTGTGATGCTGGGATCCTATATTGGAGCTCTGATCAGTCTTTTTTTAAAACATTTATTTACTTGAAAGGTAGAGTTACAGAGAGGCAGAGGCAGAGGCAAAGGCAGAGGCAGAGAGAGAGAGAGAGAGAATATCTTCCATCTGCTGTTTCACTCCACAAATGGCTGCAATGGCTGGAGCTGTGCTGATCCAAAGTCAGGATCCAGGAGCTACTTCTGGGTCTCCCATGTGGGTACAGGGGCCCAAAGCTTTGGGCCATCTTCAACTGTTTTCCTAGGCCATAGCAGAGAGCTGGATTGAAAGTGGAACAGCCGGGACTCAAACCAGGGCCCATACAGGATGCTGGCACTGCAGGCTGAGGCCTTACCCACTACGCCACTGTGCTGGCCCCTCTGATCAGTCTTGGCTCCAGTCTAACTCCCTGCTAGTGTACTTGGGCAAGCAGCCGAAGACGGCCCAAAAACTTGGACAGCTGTCACACACGTGGCAGACTTGGATGGAATTCCAGGCTCCTAGCATCGACCCAGCCCAGCTCTGACTATTGCAGCCATTTGGGGAGTGAAACAGCATATGGAAGATCTCTCTTTTTCTCTGTCTCTTCCTGTCACTCTGCCTTTCAAATAAATAAAACAACTTTTAAAAAAGAAACCAACAAAGAAACACCGATGTTAAATATATCATATAGAAATGGTCCTAAAAGAGATTAAAGAACACTTTGTCCAATAGCTACAGAATATGTGCTCTTTTCATCAGCACATGGAACTTTCTTCATGGCAAACCCTATGTTAGGTAACAAACCAGGTCTCAAAAATAATAATAAAAATTGAAATTGAATGATGTATCTTCTCTGACTACAATAAAATAAATCATGCTATTGAATGTACAATGGATCAAGGATATCAATGAGGAAAAAAATTCTTCAAACAAATGAAAATACAAATATAATATACTCAAACTAAATTTAGAATATGTGATTAACAGAAGCTGGGAAGGGTGGGGGGAGACAGGTATAGACAAGGAGGTTAGATAAGAGGTACCAAAACCCAGTTGGATAGAAGGAATAAATCCTAGTGTTCTATAGCATAGTAGAGTGACTGCAGTTTACCATAAGCTATTAAGTATTTTATGAAGAACCAGGAGAGAGGAGCTAAAACACTTCAAATATAAAGATATGACAAGGCAATGTTAAATACTCTGATTTAGGCAGAACACACAGTGTACACGTACAGAAGCATCATACTGTGACCACATAAACCTATAAGCATCACATAAAACCTCTAATAATGTCTTAATTACAAAGAAAAAAATAGGGGTGGGTGCTGAGGTACAGTAGGTTAAGCCATGGCTTGGGATGCCCACAACCCATATCACAGTGTTGGTTGAAGTATAGGATACTCCACTTCTGTTTCAGCTTGCTGCTAGAGCATCTGGGAAGGTTGTGGATGATGGCCCAAGTACTTGGGTCCCTGCCACCCACAAGGGAGATCAAGATGGAATTCTGGCTCCTGGCTTTAACCTGGTCCAGCCACAGCTGTTGCAGGAACCTGGAGAGTGAACTACCTGATGGATCTCACTCTATCTCATCCCCTCTGTTATTGTATGTTAAAAATATATAAATAAAACTTTCTTAAAAATAAAAATTTACCTCCTCCTTTGATGGCCCATTCTTTCCACTGGGATCTCACTCACAGAGATCTTTCATTTAGGTCTTTTATTTATTTATTTTTTTTACCAGAGTGTCTTGGCTTTCCATGCCTAAATTACTCTCTTGGGCTCTTCAGCCAGATCTGAATGCCTTAAGGGCTAATTCTGAGGCCAGAGTGCTGTTTAGAGCACCTGCTATTCTATGAGTCTGCTGTGTATCCCACTTCCCATGTTGGATAGTTCTCTCCTTCTTAATTCTATCAGATAGTATTAGCAGACACTAGTCTTGTTTATGTGATCTCTTTGACTCTTAGACCTATCATTATGATCAATTGTGAACTGAAATTGATCACTTGGACTAGTGAGATGGCATTGGTACATGCCACCTTGATGGGATTGTATTGGAATCCCCTGGCACCTTTCTCTGAAGGGAGGAGAGAACTTCCACTTTGACTATGACCTCGTTTAAATAAGACTGGAGTTGGCGAACTCAAAATGCTTCCATAGCCTTGGCAGTTCATGACAAGAGCCTCGGGTGATTACTGACTCCATAAACGAGAGTGTCAATTTGCTAAGTCAACAACAGGAGTCACTGTGCACTTACTCCTCATGTAGGATCTCTGTCCTTAATGTGTTGTACAATGTGAATGAACGCTATAACTAGTACTGAAACAGCATTTTATACTTTGTGTTTCGGTGTGGGTGCAAACTGTTGAAATCTTTATTTAATTTATACTAAATTGATATTCTGTATATAAAGATAATTGAAAATGAATCTTGATGCGAATGGAATGGGAGAGGGAGCGGGAGATGTGAGGGGCACGAGTGGGAGGGACACACAACAAGGTTGATTACTGTCACCAACACCTCAGATCTTGTTCTCCACCAGATCTGCCATTTTAAACTGCAATTTTTTTTTTATTTTTTTTATTTTTATTTTTTATTTTTGACAGGCAGAGTGGACAGTGAGAGAGAGAGACAGAGAGAAAGGTCTTCCTTTTTGCCGCTGGTTCACCCTCCAATGGCCGCCGCGGTAGCGCGCTGCGGCCGGCGCACCGCGCTGCTCCGATGGCAGGAGCCAGGTGCTTCTCCTGGTCTCCCATGGGGTGCAGAGCCCAAGGACTTGAGCCATCCTCCACTGCACTCCCTGGCCACAGCAGAGAGCTGGCCTGGAAGAGGGGCAACCGGGACAGGATTGGTGCCCCGACCGGGACTAGAACCCGGTGTGCCGGCGCCGCAAGGCGGAGGATTAGCCTGTTGAGCCACGGCGCCGGCTTAAACTGCAATTTTAAACTCCAGAGATGTTGATGACTGTGAGAAAAATCACAGGATGACACTATTGGTTCTCTACTATAACAGGATTGTCATCACAGGACAATCCCAAATTGCTTGGCATGTCTTTTTCCCTTTCTAGTAAGGGTGATCTCATGTCCCTGGTACCAGTTTGGGAATTTCATTGTTCTTTTAGGGCCAATTGCCATGTCTCCAATTCTTATTAAATTAGTATGCTTTCTATTTCTCAGCAAAAAGAAGGAAGAAAATGTTAACTTCCTTTCAATTCTTTCCTCTCTAGCTTCAGGCTTCTTTTTAGCACTCACGTTGTCTGCCTTTCTCAGCAGAAAAACTAAGCAGGCCACACTCTAAAGTCAATGCTACCAGACCCTCATATACTTTATAATTTCCCTTGCTATTTCAATTATCCTTTGTTTCTCGCCTGTGTCTTCATTATCTAACACATTCATGCTTCTCTCAGCAAAAAAGCAAGAACCTTCCCTTCTAAACTTCTTGCAGAAAAATTCCACATTCTTACTCTATACTGTATACCAGTAAGTTGTTTACCTCTTATCTTTTTACAATCTGGCTTCCTCCCTTCTTTCCCAGTCCAATGTCCTAGTCCTATAAGATTGATTAACTGTTAAATTCAAAGGCCTGGGGCCAGCCCCATGGTGCAGTAGGTTAATCCTCTGTCTGTGGTGCCAGCATCCCATATGGGTTCGAGTCCCGGCTGCTCCTCTTCTAATCCAGCTCTCTGCTGTGGCCCGGGAAGGCAGTGGAGGATGGCCCAAGTGCTTGGGTCCCTGCACCCGCACGGGAGACCAGGAAGAAGCTTCAGACTCCTGGCTTCAGATCAGAACAGCTCCAGCCGTTGCAGCCATTTGGGGAGTGAACCAATAGAAGGAAGTCCTTTCTCTCTGTCTCTTTCACAATCTGTAACTCTACTTCTCAAATAAATAAATAAAATCTTTAAAAAAAAAAATTCAAAGGCCTATTTTCAGCATTCTAGTGGACCTTCAACTTTCTCTATTAGATAGTATTGAACATGATGTCCTTCACCAAATATTATCATCCCTTGGCTTCCAAAATATCCCTGCTTCCTAGTTTCCATGATTTGTATTATCCCTCATGTTTTTGTGTGACTTGGTATTTTCAGTGCTAACATTCCTTATGATTCAATCTTTAGTCTTCTTTATAAAAGATGTCTAAATAAGATCAGAATCTCCTCCAGAAATCTAGCTGTTAAAGATACTGAAACAGTGTCATTATACTCAAATTCTTTTCTTTCTCATATATCAAACTGTCTAATCCACCTTTAAGTCTTATTAATATTTCAAAATAATGTTCCAAACTCATTACTCATTTTATACAAAACTCCTTTAGTCTATTCCTTAGCTAGAAGTTTTAGCTATCCTCTTTCCCCACTTAGTATCACCAGTGCAGTTTACTACAAAAACAATGCCCCTAAAATCCAATCTCCAATCCAATCTCTACATTAGGCCACATCTACATAATTTCTTATCTGAACTATTATAATAACCCCTAACTTACTTTCCTGCTGCCAGTACTTCTCAAACTGCTACTAAAACTATCTTTCCAAAACATAATGATGTCCTCCTTAAATAATCTTCATTTACTATTCATTTCACAAGTTAAAGTTTGAAGTCTTCAGCCTGACTTTTAAAATACTAATATCATTATATTTCCCAAATTAATCAACTACATGCAAACTTCACTCCAGCCACATATAATGCCTTACCATTCCTACCACATCCTACAACTTAGTTATTCTATCTTTTAAATCTGCTATCTTCAGTCTGGATTATCCTTCATTCTTTTCCTGAAGACCTAATTCAAACGTCACCTCTTCTGGTACATTCCATCCACTTCAGACAGTCAGCTGTTCCTTCTAGCACTACTGTGTTACAGTTCTTTAAAAAAGACCTCTGTGTGTGTGTGTGTGTGTAAGAGAGAAAGAGAGCGAGACAGAGACAGAAACAATGAACATACACATATAAACACACACAGGTTTGATGTGTCTGCCTCATGTGTGTCATGCTTGTAATATCTTGGTAGGCAAACAATATTCCTTGATTAACAAATATTTATTAATAGAATAAAGGTATATATCTTTTATTACTTACCTAAATCTATATGTACAAGTTCTGCTGACTGCTCATTTATCAAGATATTCTGTATATGTCTATCACCAAGACCAAGTATGTACCCAACTGAAAAAAAAAATACCTGAAATCATAAATTTCATCTAGTCTAACACACACTTAGCCATAATTTAAATTTTATTACTGACTTTATATAATTTTTGAATAGTTTTGGTTTTTTAGTTTACTCAAAGGAAATTATGTATATAACTGAACATTTGGAGTTTAACTCAAATCCTGCTATTTAAATTCATGATGTATTTTAAAAATCATAGATGGATTGCTAACATTTTCTCTTTATTAACACGCACACATTTAAAAATATTAGCATTTTGAAATTTAGTGTGATTGAAGTTGAGACCTGAACTAAAACAATATATTACATGCATTCAGATTTTAGTTTCTTCAGTAAAACCTTCTGCTTAATGACTTCTATTCAACTCAAATTAATTATTAATTTGTAATATATGTATACCTCCAGGAAAAACTGCATTTCGGCTTTTTAGACAAATATTGACATGATAATTTGCTTTTTAACACAAGGAGAGACCTTATAGAGTTACAGAAAAAATATTTAGGTAGTCAGGATACCTGGGGGTCTGGCTTCTTATGTCATCAACTAGAACTACTTGCTTGTTTATAAACTAAACTGGCTGAATCACAATAGTAATTTCTCAGTGTGGAAGAGAGTTTCATAATTACTTGGAAACTTTTACAAAACATACATGCCCTCCCTCTCTGAGACATGATATGTAAGAGGTGGAGGGCATGGTCTTTAGTTAAAAATCAATAAATTGGATGATCTCTGATGTTCCTTCATATTAGTTCTCAAAACTGTAAGTTTGCTAATTGCTCTGTCTAGCTTTCCAATTTCTTGGAAATTACAAATCCAAGTCAAAATATATGCTGTGCACTCAGTATTTACATATAGATATCAAGTTTCTATTCTGAAAGCAAATGCTATAAAACAGAATCACTCATTGAATTATAGAGGTTCTGTATAAAGGAATAATAACTAGGGGCTGGTGCTGTAGTGTAGTGGGTAAAGCTACTGCCTGCAGTGCCAGCATCCTATATGGGCTCTGTTCAAGTCCCAGATGCTCTACTTCCAAACCACTCTCTGCTATGGCCTGGGAAAGCACTAGAAGATGGCGCAAATCCTTGGGCCCCTGCATCTGCTTGGGAGACCTGGAGGAAGCTCCTGGCTCCTGGCTTTGGATCTGTGCAGCTCCGGCCATTGTGGCCAATTGGGGAGTGAATCAGCAGATGAAAGACCTCTCTCTCTCTGCCTCTCCTTCTCTCTCTATGTAACTCTGCCTTTCAAATAAATAAATATTTAAAAAATAATAAGAACTAAAGGAAATAAATCAAATAGAATTATCAGAGAATTTATCTTCCAAAGAAAGACTCAGAAAGTAATGCATTTAAGGAAGAGAAAATAATCTATATTGACTATAAAACAAGGAAGAAGAAAAACCAGTCTTATTTCCCTACCTTGGAGTACAAGTCTCTTTAGCAGAAGCTATAGAAAACTATGGTTAGAGTTAGGAATCAGGATAAAACACCACCACCACAATGACCTCATGATTTAGGATAGTTTGGTTCACCACCACCACCACCACCACCACCACCACCACCACCCCTCCCTGAAACTCAGAATGTAAGAAAGCACTGAATGAGATATACAAAGATTACCAATAGAAGAAGTGGCCACACTGCGAGTATAAGCCAATCGTTTCTCAAACCAAACAGCTGGATCCAAGAATTTTTCCATGCAGAAGTAACGGAAAACTGGTTGAAAATGTTGGCAGATATTCATGAAGGTTTTGTATTTCTCTTCAAAAGACTTCTTTTGTATTTCCTTTAAATAGAGCACATAAAAAATTATTTTCTTAATACTGTGTTCAACTAATTCATGTCCACTATATTTCTACATGAAGAAATGATTGCTACAGAGGCAATGAAGAGATGAACAGACTATTTTACCCATAAAAAACTCATTACAAATGATAATCTGTTTAGGATTTTTGTATTACTCTTAAGGGAGGGAGTCACAGCAACAGTGACTATTATTTGTTTTAATTAAATTCTGTGAATGTGACTTAGGTGGAAGGAAACAGCAAAATGCCAAATATAGCTCCAGAGAATCCCATGTGGCATCCTAGCACTAGGGGTGCAAAAAGAAACAGAACTGAGGAGGTACTGATGGAAGGCAAAGCAGCTGACACAGATCTCTGTTCTCCAAAATCTTCTAATACTTTCCCGAGGCTACATTTGGCTATTTCAGTGAACTCCACTGCCACATACACACTGATGACCTCTACACCTGTCTCTGACCCAGATACCACTGTCAAGTTCCAGTTTAGGTGCTTCTTCAACAGCCTACTCAAAATCTTCCCCGAGATCATTTCCAAAGACAAACAAATATTTCTTTTATCTTTGACAAACCTCAGCTACTTGCTCCTTCTTCAATTTAGTAAAGAGCCTCACCATTCACCACCCAGACAACTGGGAAGCACTGACTTCTCCTTTTCCTCCATCTCACTTCTAATCAAACCCTACACAGCTGCCTCCTTAATATTTCTGGCATTTATTCATAAGTCTCCATTCCTTCTATTATTAGTCTTAGTCATATTTCATTTTATCTCATGTCTCTAGTCTTCTTTCTAAAAAATATAACCCCCAGTGCTGTCAGTTAGGCTTCTAAAATCCAAGTCCGTTTTACCATTACTCTTAAAGGTCGTCTATTGCCTATAACATAAAGCCCAAATTACTTAGCATGTCATAAGCAACCTTCTATTTTTTGACTGAAAACTACTACTCTAACCCCATCTATCCACCCTTCCTCAAAGGCCATACTTTGTTCCTTTTGCTTTTTTGCTCCTTCTGCCTGCAAAAGCAATTCATTTACAAAGTTAGCTGAAACACCTTCCTTCTATGAATCTAAATTTCTCTACTACTATTCACAGCAGGCAGAACTAACCAATTCCTCCTCCATGCCTACAATATATCCTTTGTATCCCATACAGACCTCTATCACACTGCCTACAGGACTTAGCATATATTTTTCAAAAAAATCCAACAGAGACTGGCGCCGCGGCTCACTAGGCTAATCCTCCGCCTGTGGCGCCGGCACACCGGGTTCTAGTCCTGGTTGGGGTGCCGGACTCTGTCCCGTTGCTCCTCTTCCAGTCCAGCTCTCTGCTGTGGCCCAGGAAGACAGTGGAGGATGGCCCAAGTGCTTGGGCCCTGCACCCGCATGGGAGACCAGGAGGAAGCACCTGGCTCCTGGCTTTGGATTGGTGCAGCGCCGGCCGCAGCGGCCATTTGGGTGGTGAACCAATGGAAAAGGAAGACCTTTCTCTCTGCCTGTCAAAAAAAAAAAAAAAAAAAAAAAAAAGCAACAGAAACCACAATAAAATGAAAAGTAAGTGGATTTGGAAGCTGTAAAGACAAGTTTTAAATCCTTGTTCCACTGCTTATTAGCTCACTGAGTAGGGGCAACTTAAATTCTTTGAACTTCTTTTAATTTTACAATAAAGGCAGAAGAACGAGGGGAAGTCTCAGCATAATGCCTGGTATATAGGAGGCATTTGATATATGTTGCTGATGTGGCTAATGAACTTTAGATCAGATGGTCAGAATAATAGGGCAAATGTCTTGGAAGTCTCTAGATCAGTTAAATACAAAAAGGTTGTAATTTTTGTTTTAGCTAGTGTTTTTGTTTGTTGTTATTAAAATGAGCTTACTCCAAAGTGAACACAAATCAACAAATATGGAATAATATTTAAATTTCTCATCTGACAAGGATTGACAATTTACATAGTTTTTTTTTTTTTTTTTGGACAGGCAGAGTGGATAGTGAGAGAGAGAGAGAGAGAGAGGAAGGTCTTCCTTTTTGCCGTTGGTTCACCCTCCAATGGCCGCTGTGGCCGGCGCATCGCGCTGATCCGAAGCCAGGAGCCAGGTGTTTCTCCTGGTCTCCCATGCGGGTGCAGGGCACAAGCACTTGGGCCATCCTCCACTGCACTCCCGGGCCATAGCAGAGAGCTGGACTGGAAGAGGGGCAACTGGGATAGAATCCGGCGCCCCGACCGCGACTAGAACCCGGGGTGCCAGCACCGCAAGGCGGAGGATTAGCCTGTTAAGCCACAGCGCTGGCCGATTTACAGTTTTAAAACCTTTCTTTTTCACTCACACTTTCATTCTGGAAAGTTTACTTTGTTTTACTTAGTATCTTTAAGAATTATCTCACGAAACTGATACTTTCTTTATAATATTTGCTAGCTATGACCTTTATTGAGCTATTAAATAATCCTGCATTAATTTTTAATTCTGAGTGCCACTCACCATCATTTTCTTTTGGCATTGAAAGGAACTGAAATCTGTTGGCCTGTATCTTTTATGAGCACCACCTTCACTGTCAATAAGAAATTCACCAATAGGGACAGTTCCTGTGCACCATTCAAGAACACCACTTCGCTGAGACAGAGGAACCACCTGAAGGTAAAGATTAAATAACTTAATTTAATGGAAAGCCATTAAAGAGCATCTAATGATTATTCCTCTATCAGAGTCAGGATGAAGTATTTTTTCAAGTTCTATTAGTAATTTTCTGTCCATGACAAAGTTTCTTGGAGGAAAGCAACTAAAAATAGACTTCAGCTCTTAGAATGTGGTTTTTTTTAACCCTGCTCCTTAGACTTCAAGGGGTTTGACCACAATTCTCTGGAAGGTCACGCTTGTTAATAATACTCATTATCTCAGTGATTTACCCATACTTTGATCTTTCAGCACAGAAGTTTAACTGTTTTCCTTATACTTTCAGTGTCAATTAAATTTGAGGAATTTCACTTTAGGAAAAACTACCCATGCATGTGGTCTCAATTTTGATTTAAGTTAATGACATTATGTATATTCTTACCTTATAGTTTTATTATTTTCACCAACAGAAAATATATTCATAAACAGAAAATGACTAATTTTATTAAAATTATGACATACTATTAACATAGAGTGTAGAAAATCATATTACCAAATGCCATTTTACCCATTAAACACCTTCATCAAATCTAAGATTTTCTCATGTTTTCTTGGATAGAAATGAAACTCCCTTTGTACCCTTTGCTGATTCCATGCTCCTCCCCATCATCCAGGTAGTTCTAACCGGTTTATCAGGTTCATGGATATTAGGCATATTTTATTTTCAAAGCTACATAAACATAAAACAGTTGTAAGCTTTAAGTAGGGTTATTGTACTATATGTATAATTCTACATTTTGCTTTTTTCGTAATACTGTTTTATATTAAGCTGACAGTACATTTAAGTCATTCCTTTTAATAACTTTATTGTGTAAACACTCAATTATCCAATTTGTTGTTTATATCTTAACATTTACAGTGTCTCCAGATTACTCTGATACACTCTCAAATTTCTCTGATACACTCTGAAATTTCTCCATAACACTGTTAAAGTGTAAACAGTCTATTGCTAACATACTTCAGTTTCTCAGGGTATATACCTAGCAGTGAAATAGCTAAATCATGAGGGACTTAAATCTTCAACTTAGCTAACCATATGTTACCAAGTAACTTTGTAAAGTGATTGTAGCAATTTGCATACATACTGGTAGCTATTCCATAGCTTTCTCAACATTTTATATTTTTTCAATGAGGTGCATTGTTTCATCTCAAGGTGGTTTTGATTTGTATTTTCTAGGTTATCAGTAGAATATTATTTGATAGATTTACTGGTCATTCAAATATTTTCTTCTTATATATTGCCTGGTTGTGTTTGTGCTCCTTATTCTTTTTCCTATTTGTTTGACTATTTACTGCTGGTATCTAAGAGTTCTTTATATATTCTTAATATAAACTCCCTATTGTTATTATTTGTTTTTTTGACAGGCAGAGTTAGACAGTGACAGAGAGAAAGGTCTTCCTTCCGTTGGTTCACCCCCAAAATGGTGCCACGGCCGGCGCGCTGTGCTGATCTGAAGCCAGGTGCTTCCTCCTGGTCTCCCATGAGGGTGCAGGGCCCAAGCACTTGGGCCATCCTCCCTTGCCTTCCTGCGCCACAGCAGAGAGCTGCACTGGAAGAGGAGCAACCGGGACAGAATCCGGCACCCCAAGCCGGCGCCGTGGCTCAACAGGCTAATCCTCCGCCTTGCGGCGCCGGCACACCGGGTTCTAGTCCCGGTTGGGGCACCGATCCTGTCCCGGTTGCCCCTCTTCCAGGCCAGCTCTCTGCTGTGGCCAGGGAGTGCAGTGGAGGATGGCCCAAGTGTCTGGGCTCTGCACCCCATGGGAGACCAGGATAAGCACCTGGCTCCTGCCATCGGATCAGCGCGGTGCGCCGGCCGCAGCGCGCTACCGCGGCGGCCATTAGAGGGTGAACCAACGGCAAAAAGGAAGACCTTTCTCTCTGTCTCTCTCTCTCTCACTGTCCACTCTGCCTGTCAAAAAAAAAAAAAAAAAAAAAAAAAGAATCCAGCACCCCAACCAGGACTAGAACCCGGTGTGCCGGCGCTGCAGGCGGAGGATTAACCAAGTGAGCCAAGGCGCTGGCTACTCCCTGTTGTTATTAATACCAACCTTATTAACATTTTATTTTCTTAGTTGGTCATTTACCTTTACTGTATCTAGTCTATACATTTTTAAAATTTATTTTGATTTTATTTGAAAGGTAGACAGAGACACATATATACATACACATATAAACAAATGGAGAGAAACAGGCATCATCTGTTGGTTCACTCCCAAAATGCCTGCCAACAGACAGGATCTGGAATTCAATCCAGGTTTCTCAGGTGGGTGGCCAAGTTAATCGAGCTATCATCTGCTAGCCAAAATATGCAATAGCAGAAGCTGAACTGGAAGCACAGTAAGCAGGACTGAAACCAGGTACTTTTATATGGGATTTAGGAGTCTGAGCAGTGACTAACTGTTGTACCACTTATCCCTACACAGTTTTTTATTTTAACATATTCATGTTGAACTGTTTTATGTTTTAAGGATGTCTTTGATTTATGAACATGTATTTGTTGACAGTCAACTGATATTTTTGAATGTCTTCCTATTTAAGACATGGTATCTCCCTCATTTTAGTTTTGTATTTATTATTTTTTGTTTATTTCTCTTTTTTATTTGTCAATTTTGCTTTCATTTTTTTAAAAGATTTATTTATTTATTTGAAAGGCAGAGATGCGGAGAGAGTCAGTCATCTCCCATCTGCTGGTTCACTCCCCAGATGGCCGCAATGGCTGGAGCTGTTCTGATCTGAAGCCAGGTGCTTCTTCCTGGTCTTCTACACGGGTGCAGGGGCCCAAGGACTTGGGCCATCTTCTACTGCTTTCCCAGGCCACAGCAGAGAGCTGGATGGGAAGTGGAGCAGCCGGGACTCAAACCAGCACCCATATGGGACACCGGCACTGCAGGCGGCAGCGTTACTTGCTACGCTGCACTGCTGGCCCCAGTATACTTTATTTTTGTAATATTTTCATGTGCAATCCACTATGTTTCTAGTTACTACTAATTTGAGGCAGTTTATTCATACTATATAGTTTTCATCATTTAAAGGGACTTTTTTCCATTCCATTGTTTATATTAGTCTGAATTGTTAGGATAGCTCTATGTTTAAAGTAAACCTGCTAGGGAAAATAATCACTTGTTACATGTATTATTTTGAGAGTATAGGAAAGAAGCGAGATTAGAGTCTCTGAAAGACTGCTTCTCTACTAAATAATGAGTTGTATTCAAACCTTTCCTTAATTTTGATAGCAAAAATTAGGACTTATTGTTATTTCTGAAAATATACATAAGCTAAATGGATTATCAATACAAGCCAAAAATGATTGGCTAAAACAATTACGTAACTTGAGAATTAATTTCTCAGGCAAATTGCTGGAGTAAACAGAAATGAGTATGCCTTACTGAGGCTAATGAGGCAACGCCTACCAAATTATAGGTAAATATAATCTCTAACCAACTATCCCACAGATTCATTTCATGTATGTATGCAATTTCTACATTCAAGGCTAGTCAGATTACAACACTGAGTACACTGGCAAAAGATGAGAAACATTCCAAAAAACCATAAGATTGTGTATAAAAAACGATGTACATATACACAGTCCAGCTGCTAAAAAAATCAAAGACTTCTATAACGCACTGTTGAGTGGGAAAAAAAAGATGGGAAAATAGTCAACTCTAAGAAGAACACTTAACTGTAGTTAACAATAATAAATATCTTTTAAAAAGAAAATCAAACATAAAGAAAAAAAATACTGAATTATGTAAATCAGAGGTTAGCAACTGATATGGCTGTTGGACCAGACTAAGCATCAGCATGATTTTATAGAGCCTGTGAAAAAAGAATGGTTAAAGCGTCATAAACTTTTGTTTTTAAGATTTATTTATTTATTTATTTATTTGAAAGGCAGAGTTTAGAGAGAGAAGGAGAGAAAAAGAAAGAGGGAGACCTTCCACTCCCCAAATAGCTGCCACAGCCAGGGCTATGCCAGGCCAAATCCAGGAGCCAAGTGTGCTTCCTCCCAGTTTCCCAAGTGGGTGCAGGGGCCCAAGGACTCCGACCATCCTCTGCTGCTTGCCCAGGTGCATTAGCAGGGAGATGGATTGGAAGTGGAGCAGCCAGGACTCAAACCAACCCCCATATGGGATGCCGGCACTGGAGGCTGTGGCTTAATCCACTGCGTGACAGCGCTGGCCCCTAAAGCATTGTAAAAGAAAAACCAGAGTATGTGACAGAGATCTATGTGGCCCACAAAGCCTAAAATGTTTACAGTTTGGCCTTTCACAGAAACATTTACTGACTCCTGGTCCTAATAATGGTTTCTTTTATAGTTTCTTGGTGAAGCCAACCAAAGTACAAAATAGGGAGAGATGTCTGGCCTAGTGGTTAAGACATCACTTTGGGTGCCTGCATCACATATCAGAATGCCTGGGTTCAAGTCCTGACTTGGACCACAACTCAGTTTCCTGCCTGTGCATATCCTGGGAGACAGCATGTGATGACTCCAGTAGTTGGTCCCTGCCACCCGTATGGGAGAGTTGGATTGGGTTTCTGGCTCTTAGCTTGGACCTGTCCTATCCCTAGCTGTTGTGGGCATTAGGGGAATGGAACAGAAGATGGGGTTTCTCTATATTTCTCTGTCACTCTGTCTCTCAAATGAATAAAATAAGTAAATTTTAAACCGTACTAAGTAGTTACCTTATATGTGCAGATAGTCAGCTTCCTCTTCCTAGTTTCAGTGTTTCTTTGCAGTAACATATTACACAACTGGAAAACCTGCTGCATGACAGCATCTTGTCTCAGGTCATCACGTCCCTTCAGGATAATGAAAGGTAAATAACTAAACACAGTCCATTTTATTATAAAGACATACAAAATGATCTGAGAATGGCAAAAGGCACTTAGATATCAAACTGGTTTTTAACCCCTTCGTGTCTGTACATGCTATTTTTTAACCTGGATCAATATGACTATCCAATAAATACAATAATGATAGTCTTATACACACACACACAGGAAAAGAATTCTGGTTTGAGAAAATGATGCATTTCTATTTTACAAGTTTTCCTCACTTATAATTATTCAGAATAAAGACAAAGACCCACATGAAGCAGGAAAGAAATTTAAATTAGAGTTTATCATTGACATCATTAGCTCTCTAAGGACTACACCAGAGGGGCTGGTGCTATGGTGCAGTGGGTTAACGCCCTGGCCTAAAGTATCAGCATCTCATATGGGCACCGGTTCTAGTCCCAGCTGCTCCTCTTCCAATTCAGCTCTCTGCTATGGCCTGGGAAAGCAGTAGAAGGTGGCCCAAGTCCTTGGGCCCCTGCACCCATGTGGGAGACCCAGAAGAAACTCCTGGCTCCTAGCTTCGGATCAGCGCAGCTCCAGCCATTGCGGCCAATTAGGGAGTGAACCATTGGATGGAAGACCTTTCTCTGTTTTCTCTCTGTGTAACTCTGACTTTCAAATAAATAAATCTTTAAAAAAAAAAAAAAGGACTACAGGGAAGGGAAATCTCACCTTAACAAGCTGTCTCCTTTCCCTGCCATCAGAGCCTACACAATCTATTATTTTTGGTAAGTTTATACCTCCTGCTAAACGAAATTCTGCTTTAAATGACTGTATAGTCACCAAATTTTCATATTCTCCTGTGGGATCCACCTAAAAAAGTATAATTAGGATATTAATTCAGATATATTATTTGCATTTAAATAAAAATAAATTATGAATCACAATTTTCATTCTATACTAAAAGATAAAAAACAATGTGCTATTGGTTGAGAACTGGAGCTATAACTCTTCTCTTTAATGAAAGAGATTATCTGACATTGGAAAGGCTTTAAAAATGACACATAAATAATACAATTAACCTTCCTAAATATCTCAATGAAACCAGGGTATATCAAGTTAGAATGCTGCTGCTGAAAAACTACTTAAAAACCAGAATTCATGTACTGTCACACAAGTTCTCTCAGAAATGAAACTCTCAAAACGATAACGAGGTAAATATTTAAAAAGGTGGAGAGAAGTTTTCTAAGTTGTAAGTGCTAAGTCTGGCATTAACAGAAAACATTCAGCTAAAATAGCTGATGTATCTTAGTTAATTTTTAAGATGCAGTTACATTTCAAAGTGAATAACTACAGATGTTAAGCAATGAACTACAAACTTGAAGGAGAGACTTACAGTGTATTCAATATGATGATTTTCTAAACCATAACCTTTATTACTGACACTTTGGCCTGAAAGGTACTTCAGGCAATAAAAGATTATGACAAAACTAAAATTTACCATTTCTATCTAGTCAGTGCAATACTATAATACATATTATGCTGCTTATTCAATACTGTTGTAATACATACAGTCAGTACATTCTGCATTCAGAATTGTAAAAAGCCAAAACAAAACAATTGGGAATTTTTTTGATGGGTCAAGAATTAATCTTGGTGGCGGCACTGTGGCACAGTGGGTAAAGCCGCTGCCTGTAGTGCCGGCATCCCATATGGGTGCCGGTTCGAGTCCCAGCTGCTCCACTTCCAATCAGCTCTCTGCTATGGCCTGGGAAAGCAGTAGAAAATGACCCAAGTCCTTCGGCTCCTGTGCCCATGTGGGAGACCCAGAGGAAGCTCCTGGCTCTTGGCTTTGGATTGGCGTAGCTCTGGCTGTTACAGCCAGTTGGGGAGTGAACCAGTGGATGGAAGACCTCTCTCTCTCTCTCTGCCTCTCCTTCTCTGTGTAACTTTGACTTTCAAATAAATAAATAAATCTTAAAAAAAAAAAAAGAATCTGGCATAAGCATATATAAATTTTTCTTTATCTGATCAGTGAAAATTTTTAACAGTCTATTGATCTTGATCAGAAAGAGGTATAATACTAAGTGCAAAGGAAAACAAAGTGAAAGAAACCTTTGAGTAATTTAAAGCTTGGGTAAAAGGAATCTAACAGAAAAACTCTAGGTTGCAATACATGAAACTTCCAATATTTAACCAATTTTGACTGAATAAAAAAATCTTACCAAATGGTTCAATCACTTAAAATGTTATTTAATTTAAAAACCAAAACAGTTCATGGTAAATTACCTTAATTTCCATAGTAGGGACAACAACAGCTTCTAAATTCTTAAGCTTAGTAATTGGCTGGTCTGCAGGAATGATGATGCCTTCTGTATTTAAAAGTAAAGACATTTAGTGACACCTGCGAACTGGGAAGACATGCAGATTAGGCTGCAACGCATCTCAGGGTAAAAGCTTGGCAACAGATGACATGGCTTGGGGCTGGCATTGTGGCACAAGCAGTTGAGCCACCACCTGCAACAGTAGCCTATGTCAGGCTAAGTCACCAGGAAAGGCAGCCAATATGGCCCAAATGCTTGGGTCCCTGCCACCCAGGTCAGAGACCAGAATAGAGTTTCTGATTCCTGAATTCAAGATCTGATAGCTACAGAAATTTGGGGAGTGAATCAGAAGATATAAGCTCTCACATGTGCATATACTTTTTCTTTCTCTTGCTCCCTCTCCTTCTGACACTCTTCCTTTCAAATAAATAAATATATCTTAAAACAAAAAAAGACATGGCTTTAAAATGGACCTGCAGGTTTTATGGAACTAATAATCAGACCAGAATCCATTGGAAGGACCATCTTGAAATAATTACAACAGGTTTTATAGCACACAGATACATACCCTTATCTCATTACTGTGAGTAGTAAGTACAAAAAAGACATGACAATATTCTTTGTTAGTTAGAAACAATATTTGAAGTCTCAATCTTATTCTAAAGTAATAGAAATTTAAACTTGAAGACATGATTCTAACTAGAAAAAATATGATTATTAAAGTATGGGGAACACATTTAGAGATGAGTCACAAAATCAAGTATTACAGAAGCTTTTAATTATTTGAACTACACACAGCAAGAGGAGTGACTGAATAAAGACATTCTAGAACATGTGGAGGAGATGAAATGCTTAAGAACTTTCAACCTGTTCGTCCTAAGGGTATAGTGAGTAACCACTAGCATTTAAAAGTAACCTTTAAATCAAGGAAACAATCAGTTGTTCAGTTATTTTAATATTCTTGCCTTTCTATGTAATTCCCTGTAACAGTATTTACTCCAAAGCTTATTAACAAAAATCAAGTAATTAATTTAGTGTAGTCACCTATTCCCAGTTCTAACCAAAGATATCAAGTGAATAGTGACTGTGGGATGTTTAAACTATTAGATAAAAAATTACATTGTTGGATCATGTGTGAACTGAAACCATTAGGACTTTTATATGTATAATCGCAGCAATATTTGCGATTTTAAGGAACTTACATATTCTTACAGAGAATTGCACAGCAAGAGAATGATACTCATTCTTTCAAACACATACTTCTCTGGGTCTTCCACTGAGTGGCATCCAAGTTTGCTAACAAAATATAAGCATCACAAAGTGCTTCAACACTCCGGACCATCTGAGGCCTCTTGCTTCTGATGGTACTTATTATATTGTTTGCAGCCTCCATCCTATCCTATTAATGAGAAACAAAAAACATTATGCAGGAAATAATCAGCACAGTTTCTCAGAGTCATAAACATAAAAGAAAAAGAGAATTTGGCCGGTGCCGCGGCTCACTAAACTAATCCTCCACCTTGCGGCGCCGGCACACCGGGTTCTAGTCCCGGTCGGGGCACCGATCCTGTCCCGGTTACCCCTCTTCCAGGCCAGCTCTCTGCTGTGGCCAGGGAGTGCAGTGGAGGATGGCCCAAGTCCTTGGGCCCTGCACCCGCATGGGAGACCAGGAGAAGCACCTGGCTCCTGCCATCAGATCAGCGCGGTGCGCTGGCCGCAGCGCGCCTACCGCGGTGGCCATTGGAGGGTGAAACAACGGCAAAAGGAAGACCTTTCTCTCTGTCTCTCTCTCACTGTCCACTCTGCCTGTCAAAAAAAAAAAGAAAAGAAAAAAGCAAAAAAAAAAAGAAGAGAATTTAATATAGATCAAGATGATAAAAATATTTTAATTCTTCAGATACAAAATAGCCACCTATGTAGGAGAAATACTCAAAGGTATGATAAACTCAAGTGACAATGACTGGGGATGGCACTATGGTATAGCGGGTAAAGCTGCAGTGCCAGGATCCCATATGGGAGCCGGTTCAAGTCCTGGCTGCTTCACTTCTGATCCAGCTCTCTGCTATGGCCTGGAAAAACAGCAGAAGATGGTCCAAGCGTTTGGGCCCCTGCAACCGCGTGGAAGACCCAGAAGAAGCTCCTGGCTCCTAGTTTTGGGTTGGCACAGCTCCGGCCTTTGTGGCCATCTGGGGAATGAACCAACAGATGGAAAATCTCTCTTTCTGCCTCTCTATAACTCTGCCTTTCAAATAAATCAATCTTTTTTCTTTAAAGATTTCTTATTTCCAAGTCAGAGTTACACAGAGAGAGGAGAGGCAGAGAGAGAGACAGAGACAGAGAGAGAGAGAGAGAGAGAGAGAGAGAGAGAGAGAGGTCTTCCATCTGATGGTTCACTCCCCAGTTGGCCACAACAGCTAGAGCTGCACCAATCTGAAGCTAGGAGCCAGGACCTCCTCTGGGTCTCCCACGTGGGTGTAGGGGCCCAATGACTTGGGCCATCTTCCACTGTTCTCCCAGGTCATAGCAGAGAGCTGAATAAGAAGTGGAACAGGGGGCCAGCGCCACGGCTCAATAGGATAATCGTCCGCCTGTGGCACCGGCACACCAGGTTCTAGTCCCGGTTGGGGCGCCGGATTCTGTCCCAGTTGCCCCTCTTCCAGGTCAGCTCTCTGCTATGGTCAGGGAGTGCAGTGGAGGATGGCCCAAGTCCTTGGGCCCTGCACCCCATGGGAGACCAGGAGAAGCACCTGGCTCCTGCCTTCGGATCAGCGCAGTGCGCTGGCCGCAGCGAGCCGGCTGCAGCGGCCATTGGAGGGTGAACCAACGGAAAAGGAAGACCTTTCTCTCTGTCTCTCTCTTTCACTGTACACTCTGTCAAAAAAAAAGAAAAAAGAAGTGGAACAGGGGGCCAGCACTGTGGTACAGCAGGTTAATGCCCTGGCCAGAAGCCCCGGCATCCCATATGGGCACCGGTTCGAGACCTGGCTGCTCCACTTCCAAACCAGCTCTCTGCTATGGCCTGGGAAGGCAGCGGAAGATGGCCCAGGACCATGGGCCCCTGCACCCATGTGGGAGACCTGGAGGAAGCTCCTGGCTTTGAAACGGCACAGTTCCAGCTGTTGCGGCCAACCGGGGAGTGAATCATCAGATGGAGGACCTCTCTCTCTCTCTCCGTGACTCTGATTTTCAAATAAATAAAAAATATTAAAAAAAAAAAAAAAAAAGAAGTGGAACAGCCAGGTCTTGAACCAGTGCCCATAGGGGATGCTGGTGTTTCAGGCTAGGATGTTAACCTGCTGCGCCACAGCGCCAGCCCCTCAAATAAATCAATCTTTAAAAAAAAAAACAGTCAATAACTGGGGCTGGCGCTGTGGCACAGGAGCCGGTATCCCATATGGGCACCGGTTCTAGTCTCAGCTGCTCCTCTTCTTATCCAGCTCCCTGCTATGGCCTGGGAAAGCAGTGGAAAATAGCCTAAGCACTTGGGCCCCTGCACCCACTTGGGAGACCCAGAGAAGCTCCTGATTCTTGGATCCTGGCTTTGGATCAGCTCAGCTCCTACCATTGTGGCAATTTGGGGAGTGAACCAGTGGACAGAAGACCTTTCTGTCTCTCCCTCTCACTGTCTATAATTCTACCTCTCAAATAAATAAATAAATAAAAATCTTTAAAAAAAATCAATGACTTAGGTACCTTTCAAAAATCTATTTTCCCACTGCCTACTGCCAAGAGAAAACTAAGTACGACTCTACTGGCATCTTGTATGCTTTGAAAAATATTTAGGAATTTTTAACCAACTTTAGGAGGCTCCAAATTGGATATTAGTTTAGGTATCCTTCAAAGGCCCATGTGTTAAAGATGTCGTCTCTATAGTCTTACGTTAATCACACCCAATTATGGTATTTAGACATGTGGCCTTTAGGAAGTGATCAGATTGGATTAGGTTGTTAGGGTGGAGACCCCATCCCATGGTGACCATATAAAAAGAGGCAGAAACAGACAAAAGTGCTCCCTCTTGCTACATGATGCCCCCTCAGAACTGCCAGCAAAAACACCATGCCATACAGGGCCACCAGATTTTGGACAATGAAGCTCCTGTTAACCTTTTCAATTATAAAGTTAGCTTATTTTGGTTATTTTGTTATAGCAACAAAAAGCTGACTAATCAAAGTGGCATCATAAAACAGAGGATTAGGTACTGCCAGCAACAACATTTTAAAATCCTCAAGACTTAAAAAAGGAAAACCTAAAGAATAAGTATCACAATTCATAAAGATTAATGTATGTTTAATCCAGATACCTCATCAAGCTGAGAGCTTTGTTTAGGTGCATTTTTAGTTATTCTACTCCTCCTTGCTGCTTCTGGTTTGGTCAAAAATTCATCTTTGTTTGCATTTGCTAAAGCCAATATAATAAATAAAGTATGATGGGGGTGATCCATTGAAACTCTAGAGATGAGCTGTCAGGAAATTAGGAACTATTAGTTTTATGTACATCAACAATAGAAAAATTCACATTCTGCATTTTGCACATTAAAATGTGTTATTGTCTAGATACTACAGTGAGTTAAGTGTGTATCTGTGTATACGTGTATGTATATTTGTGTTGTGTGAGAGAGCCAGAGAGGTACACAAAGATTGAGAGAAACTGAATAGCGTACATATGAGAGGAGGTAAAATACAGAATTTCATATTTCCCAGAGAGGAAGAGTTGTGTGCACGTATATGTGTGTGTGTGTGTGTGCGTATACATAACAGTATAACACAATATATATTTATATATTTATATATATTATTATATTATAATACATTATATTATATAGTATATAATATAATATATTATTATATTATTATATATTATATTATAATATAATATATTATATATTTATATATTTAACACAATATAATATATAACAATATAACACAATATATATAAATAACAATATAGTCACTATGATTTAGTTTTCAGGTTTACTTACATTACTGAGGACTTCATGAAATCCCACTCCTCCCATCATTTTGGTTCCCATTCTAGCAGCCAGTTGGTACATTAGAGGCAGAAATTTGTATGATAGAATCTTCATTCCAGGTCCCTTTTGTTTATAAAAGGGTATAACATTAATAAACAATACATTTCAAATATTTTCACAACTAAACAAATAAACTATCCTAAGTTATTGATCCTCTACTAGCAAAACCAACTGGTTATCAACAAAACTTCACTATGAATTTCCTTGTTACTTCTTCTGAAAGGCTTTATCATAAGTATTCTAGATAGGTTCGAAGGTAAGTCAAGGGCCTGCACTGTGGTGTAGCGGCTAAAGCCACTGCCTGCAGTGCAGGAATCCCATATGGGTGCCAGTTTGAGACCTGGCTGCTCCACTTCCAATCCAGCTCTCTGCTATGGCCTGGGAAAGCAGTAGAAGCTGGCCCAGTTTCTTGGGCCCCTGCACCCGCTTGGGAGACCTGGAAGAATGTCCAGGCTCCTAGCCTCAGATCGGCGCAGCTCCTGCATTGCAGCCAATTGAGGAGTGAACCAATGGCTGGAAGACCTCTTTCGCTCTGCCTCTCCTTCTCTCTGTGTGTCAACTCTTTCAAATAAACAAATAAATCTTAAAAAAAAAAAAAAAAGAAAGAAATAGAAAGTTCGGCAAACTTTAAAAAAAGAAAAAGAAAAGAAGAAGGTAAGCTGAAGTATTTCTTTCTAATTTAAATTGTATTCAGAACTGGAGGGCCTGTGCTATGGCATAGCGGGTAAAGCCACCGCCTGCAGTGCCGGAATCCCATATGGGCGCCAGTTTGAGTCCCGGCTGTTCCACTTCCAAACCAGCTCTCTGCTGTAGCCTGGGAAAGCAGAAGATGGCCCAAGTCCTTGTGCCCGTGCACCCACATGGGAGCCCCAGAGGAATCTCCTGGCTTTGGATTGGTGCAGCTCCAGCCAAAGCGGCCATCTGGGGAGTGGGCCAGTGGATGGAAGACCTATCTCTTTCTCTCCCTCTCCTCTTTGAATTTGAAATAAATAAAAAAAAAAAAAAAAAAAAAAAAGAACTGGAGTATCTGGTACTGCTTATATTCCATTGAATCTAAGGAGCATGATTATAGACATGAGTACTACCGTAACACGGAATCCTGAGAAATCAGTGTACAATTAAATCCTTATACACCCTGGCCTATAGCATTTAATATACACTATGGCAGAGATAGGGCCTGTGTATTATGAGTCTTATTATTCCTTTCATCCAGGGGCATTATTTTACTTTTAACCTTCAAATTCACTGACAAAATCTACCTTGTCAATATAAACTTTACCATTAGGTGTTACCATTAAAATCAAAGATTTTTAAATAAAAAATTCTGAAATATTGACATCTTGATTTTTCTTTAAAATATGTTTCCATTTATAAAAATAATTAACTCTAGTAGTCCCAGACAAGCAGGAACCCACTAGTGACTGATTACATTATCTTTAACTTCTTTCCAAACCCCTGCATTTAGTGCCCTCCTCTGGGCACTACTCTCCAGTGGTAACTGCAAAGATATAGGAAAAGACCTATATTTTTTCATCTCCACAGAAACCTGCATCATTTAGAATTTAAGTGCTTCTGTAAAGAGACCCAATCTAATGCTCAAGATACAAAAGGATTTACAAAGTCCCTGAATCAAAGGGCTTATGTCAGTTTTTAAAGCGCAAGTTAGAATGTTGGGTTGAATAGACTTGCCTTCATCATGCCATTGACTTCAGGAACTCCAGAATTTTCAAGCCAGAGAGAACAAAGTCGAAAAACCCACATATCATGTTCTTCTCCACTTAATAAGCAGTTGATGTAATTTTCAACTGCTTTACATAGGAAGCGTTTGCGATCCTCTTTCAGTGCACGAAGTGCACATTCATCCAACTCCAGCTCTCGCTGAACCTTTACTGTGTATCTTGCATTAAAAGTAAAATACAAAAGCCATTAAATTTTACATTACTACAAAATCATATATGATATATACATAAGTGGGAAATCAAGGGTCCTTACAGGAGAAAAAGCAAAATTCTAAGAATTATAAAGTAAACAAACTTACTTTTGCTTTCATTGTGCAATTTATAAGCTTTCCTAAGCAAAGGAGTGCAGAGTGAACTCTATTCAAGCTATTTAGTTAACTTATCCTCTACTTATGCTAAATACATAGACCGAAGACCAGCTTAAATAAAGGGATTTAATTACATCAAAATGGTATTTTTTTCTGTATTTCTTAATGTTTTCACTGAAAGAGACAGTCATACACACAAAGACACACACACATACACAAAGACAGACACAAAGAGAGATCTTCCATCTGCTGGATCACTCTCCAAATGCCTGCAACATCAGGGCTGGGCCAGGCTAAAGCCAGAAGTCAGTATCTTCTAATGCGGATGATAGGGACTCAAGTACTCGAGTCGTCATCTGCTGCCTCTTGTATGTATCAGCAGGCAACTAGATTAGAGTTGGCACTTAAACCAGACACTCTGCTATGGGATGTGAGCATCCCAAGTAGTGGCATAACCCACTGCACCACAATTCCTGCCCTAAGTCTTCTGTTTTTAATTTCCTATCTATCTCCTTTTCAGCTGATACCAACTAACAAATTAAAAATCAAAACAAAAAAGCTAACACCTAAACACTACATGAGTTTAGAACCAGACTATGAACACCTCCTCAAAGAATACATGTCAGCATCTTACATGCTCATTTGAGATAACCACTGTGAGGCCAAGACAATCTATATGTATGCTGAAAATTACAAATCAGATAAAAAAAAATCACATCACATTTTTCACATAGATTCATTCAGTTAACTTGTGAACATAAACTTAATCACCTGTTGACATCTACTTACCTGTTAGTCTGAATCTTATGTTCCCTCAGAAGGCCCACTTCCTCTTTGGCCCTTTTTAGGAGGGCTTGCTTGTTTTCAAATTCTGATGATTTCATGTAGTTTTCAATTCTCTGGTACTGAGTATCTGAGAACCGTGCTAATGAGAGAAATGCCTTCATTTTCCCATTTCTGAGCTCATCATTATTTTCTCCATCACAACTTCCAGCAACTTCTACTGCCTTTAAGAACACACAATCCATTTAATTTACAAATACTAAACACATCTGAAGAATTACTCAAAGTAATCTCATCCTAAAGTTTATATATGTAAAAGCTACATTACATGAAATCTATTATTTTCTTAGCCTTTCAAAACAACTTTGACAGTGAAGAAATAACCAAGACAGTATTTACAAAACGCAAATTGTGCAAAAACAAAGAGCATCATAAAATTTAAAGTTAATTACATCATTCTTTTCAAGTTATACTTATTTAAGTTAGGTAACTATTTCCAAAATCAGCTAACTTAAGGAATAAGAAGGAGAAACAGGAAAGTCAAAGGGGGCTGAAGTACTGAAGTCCTAGCCTTTACTTGTGTGTGGTTGTACTACAAATGAATAGTAAGGGCCAGCTTGCATGTTCCTTAATCAGCTATTTTTGTAGGTGACTACATGGAGAAACCATCAGAAACAACTTACGAAAGAGCAGCTAGTGGTGGGAAGACTGAGGAAGGGGAAGCCATACTTGGGATTACTTTCAACATATGTTCCTTTGGTAAAATTCTGCTTAATTCTTGCCCTAAATATTATACAGAGTTCTAATAGTGATAACATATGGGAAAAACTCATGTCTTTATTTGCTTTTAAAATATATTTGGACCTGATGCAAAAAAAATCAAGTGTATTCATTAACTTAAGGGTTACTCTAAAAGCTTACCTTTTCTAGATAGGTCTGCATGATGACTGTAGGATTTTCTAAGCAAGTTTCTGCTAACCAGTTACCACAAACTCTCAGACATTCTGTGTGTATAAGCTTTAGCCTGGAATCATTCTGTTGAAGAAATTCAAAGTCTTAAAATATAATTCATTATCATGAATGTAAAAAAAAAATGTCCTCCACGTAGGGAAAACAGACTATGAAAGTTTCTAGGGGCTAGCGCTGTGGTACAGTGGGTAGAGAGACACTGTCTACAATGCAGGCATTGCATATGGGCAAGTGTTCACATGTCCCGGACGCTCCACTTCCAATCCAGCTCCCTGCTAACGGCTTGCGAAAAGCAGCAGAAGATGGCTCAAATGGTCGGGCCCCTGTTACCCACATGGAAGACCAGGAAGAAGCTCCTGGCTTTGGCCTGGCCCAGCCCTGGCCCGAGCCGCTATCTGGGGAGAGAACCAGCAAATGGAAAAATCACTCTATTTCTCCCTGTCTCTCTCTGCAACTCTGAATTTCAAATAAATAAATCTTTTAAAAGAAGTTTCTGAACTCTTTACAAATATTAATTTGTATAATATTATTTATTTGAAAGGCAGAGGTAGAGAGAGACCAACAGAGATATCTGGTTCTCTCTCCAGATGGCTGCAATGACCACGGCTGGGCCTAAAGGTAAGAAAGTTCTTCCAGGTCTCCAATGTGGGATGCCAGTAATATAGGCAGTGGCTTATCCCACTATAACACAATGACAACCTCAGAAATACTGATTTTCAAGAATCCTTTCTGCATCTTGCTCATTAATTAGTAATTTCAAAGCTTAAATTGTTATTAAAAATATCTGAAAGCACAGCAATGCTTTTTTCTTTTTTTGAAGATTTATTTATTTATTTTAAAGTCAGAGTTACAGAGAAGCAAGAGGCAGAGAAAGAGAGACAAAGAGAGGTCTTTCATCCACTGGTTCACTCCCCAGATAGCCATAATGGCTGGAACTGCACCAATGCCAAGCAAGGAGCCAGGAGCTTCTTTCAGGCCCTCCATAAAGGTGCAGGGGCCCAAGGTGCAGGGGCCATCTTCTCCTTTCCCAGGCTATAACAGAAAGCTGGATCAGAAATGGAGCAACTGGGACTCGAACTGGCACTCAAATGGTATGCCGGCACTGCAGGTGGCAACTTTAGCAGCTACACCAAAGCACTGGCCCCAGCAATACAATAACAATAGTAAAACATTAATTCAGATAATAAAAATAAATAAACCTCTCTACAGCTGGTGTCCAACTTCTTGATCATTTGCTTGAGAATACTCAGGGCAAGACTTTGTTCTTTTTTTGCCCAGAACACTTGTGCTTCCTCCAGCTGCCATTCAGAGACTTCATGACTCACTGAATTATACTGTTTAATTTGAAATACTGCCCTTTCAGGGAGCTGAAATGAAAATGACATTTGGAAATAAATATTTCCTTTATTATTATTGTAACTAATAACAACAATGAAAGCAGTAATACCACTCACTGTGGACTTGACTGTTTGCCAGGGTCTGTCTCAAGTACCTGCCTGCCTGCCTCCCACCCCCACCCCCACATCTGTCTGTCTTGTCTATGCATATTTATATACATGCGTCAGTCTTAAGTTAGCCATCTTCTCATTGTTTAGCTATGATACTGAAGTTGACAGAAGACACTACCTTGTCCAAGGCTTAAACTGATGTCTAATTCCAAAATGGGAAATCTTAAGCTTCTCTATACGATTTTAATAAGAATCGTTATTTCTCAATGACAATTCCTTTTCACTAATGCTTTCTGTTTTCTGATAAAAAGAAAGGTCGAAGAGGTAAGTTGATGTTTTAAATCCTATTTACCTGAGTGTTCTTGAAAGTCCGGGCCAGTATAGAGAATTCTGTAAGGTGCTTGGTGAGAATGTCCTTAAAACACTCTCGTTGGGAGCTATTCATTTCTTTTTCCATCAGGATCTCAAGAATGACTGTGCGTAGAGCCATGATAGGCTCCTGAAAATTAAAATCACTGTCCTTGAGAAGCTGGGAGTGTTTCTGCCATTTAACGTACACTTCAGAGAACTGTTTATCCATGACTGATCTGAAAGCCAAATCAATGAGTTCACATAAGCAGAAAAACTAAGAAAAAAAATTGTGAGATTTCTGAAACTTATGTTACAATATAAAGAAACTTTTAGATAACAAGACTGAAGCTTATAAAGAAAGAATCCTAAATACGAACCAAGGTTTTAAAAGCTATAAGAATGTTATATGGTAAGACTTCTAAGAGGTCAACAGAGAGGCTATAGATAATGAACATTTTAGGAAGAATTTCTAAAAACTATTCTTTGACATCACAAAAGAGAGTCCTTATAAACAAGTACCTTTCTGAAATGAAAGTACACTTATCAGACCTATCATAAATCATGCCTGTACTTTAACTGTCCAGTGTTCCTTGTGGTAAAGGTCACGTCAGCAAGGAAATGAGGTAAACCCATTCATTACCTAAGGACAGTGACTACTGCCAACTGCCAAAGAAATCATAATGCCGGAAGGAAAACTATCTGGCAAATAGTCCATCTACCAATATTACTAACTAAAGGAACAGAAAATGCATACTGTATAGTTTTACATGAATTACTGGTTTATATGAATAATGTCCTTGGATAACTAGGCTAAGCAATACTGTCTAATCCTTCAGGCCTATGGTGTTGAGACAAATTAAAAAGATTAATCAGGGGGATTAAGAAGATGATGAGGTGGTGAGGATATTAAAGCTCTTTCAGCTGCCTCATATAAAAGAAAATATTAAGACAAACCCATAAAAACTGAAACTTTTTCTCCCAAAATTCCCCTAGAGCAGCAGATCTCGAACTTCTAAGTTGCAGGAACCCTTTTTATATGCTTATAAATTACCAAGAACTACAAAGAACTTTCAAACTTTGGGTAACAGCTACTGATATTTACCGTATCAAAAAGTAAAACTGAGGGGCTGGTGTTGTGGCAATCAGGTTAAGCCATTGCCTGCAACATCAGCATCCACTATGTGCACAAGTTCAAGTCCCAGCTGCTCTACTTCTGATTCAGCTCCCTGCTAATGCACCTGTGAAAGCAGTGGAGGACGGCCCTAGTCCTTGGAACCCCTCATCCACTTGGCTTCAGATTGGTCCAGCTCTGGCTGTTGGCAGTCATTTGAGGAATGAACCAGTGGATGGAAAATCTCCCTCTGTCTCTCTAACTCTGCCTTTCAAACAAATAAAATAAATCTCTAAATCTCTTAAAAAAAAAAAAAAAAAAGGTGATGGGGCGGTGCTATGGCCTGAAGTGCCAGCATCCCATATGGGCACCAGTTCTAGTCCTTGCTGCTCCACTTCCGATCCAGCTCTCTGTTATGGCCTGGGAAAACAGCAGAAGATGGTCTAAGTCCTTGGGCCCCTGCATCCACATGGGAGACCCAAAAGAAGCTCCTGGCTCCTGGCTTTGGATGGGTGCAGCTCCGGCCATTGCTGCCATATGGGGAGTGAGCCATCGGATGGAAGACCTCTCTCTGTCTCTACCTCTCTCTGCAACTCTTTCAAATAAATAAAAAATAAATCTAAAAAAAAAAAAAAGGTGAAACAGAAAAATCTAAAATAATTAATTCAAAAATGCTAAGTTTATATCTATTGTAAGTCACTACTGATAACAGAAAAGCTGCACTTTAGGAGGAATATGAAGTCATATGAATCACATACCTTGAGAAAAGCTCCCCAATGTTTTCTAGTTCTCCAATGGCCTGCAATCTGCTAAGTGTGGGGTAGAGTGAATACACAGACTCAAGGCTGCCTTTACACAATTCTTCCACTTCTTTTACTCTAGTGGCAAAATCAAAAAAGACACTCTGAAAAGTACGAAGAGGTTTTAGGGAGACAAAAGTTCATATTTGTTCTTAAAGAGTTCTCATCATTGGTTCTCCTGTTGATTTAGCAATAACAATATTCACAAGCAACAGTGAACACAAAAATAGCAGTGGAAACAAACTAAGTCTTGGAATCATACAGACCTAGATCTAAATCCTGGCTCTGCCACTTATGGCTATGTAACTTTAGGTATATTACTGGATTTCTCTAAGAATAAATTCTTTTACTTCCTGAGTTATTTGAAAGGTTAAAGAATACATATGGAGGGGCTAAAGTTATGGTGTTTGAGTAAAGCTGCCGCTTGCAAAGCCAGAATCCCATACTGGTGCTGGTTCGAGTCCTGGCAGCTACATTTCCAATCTAATTCCCTGCTAATGGTCTGAGAAAAGCAGAAGAAGTTGCAAGTGCTTGGGACCCTGTTACCCTTGTGGGAGACCTGGAAGTAGCTCCTGGCTCCTGGCTTTGGCCTGGCCCCAGCACTGGCTGTTGCAGTCCTCTGGGAAATGACCCAGCAGCTGGAAGATCTCTCTCTCTCTGTTTCCCTCTATCTAATCCTGACTTAATTAAATAAATATATTTTTTTTAAATTTGAAAATAAATAAATCTTTCTTTTTTTTATTTGTAAGTCAGAGTTACAGAGAGGTAGAGGTAGAGGTAGAGGTAGAGAGAGAAAGGTCTTCCATCCGATAGTTCACTCCCCAGATGGCTGCAACTGGCTAGACACCAATCTGAAGCCAGGAGCCAGGAGCTTCTTCCAGGTCCCCCACGTGGGTACAGGGGCCCGAGGCCTGAGCCAACTTCCACTGCATTCCCAGGCCATAGCAGAGAGCTGGATCGGAAGTGAAGCAGTCAAGATTCGAACCAGCGCCCATATGGGATGCTGGCACTACAGGCGCTGGTTTCACCTGCTACGCCACAGCACCAGCCCTAATAAATCTTAAAAAAAAAAAAAAAAACCACTTATGGAAAGAGCCTTACAAAGCAGCCAGCAGGTAACAAGCACTTACATAGCAGCAAAAGTGATTTATATAATAAACACAGGCCACCACTGTCAAAGAACATGTCACATTTACTTAACCCATTATAGTTAAGGAGTTCCTCATACATCATCTCATTTGTGCTTCAAAAGCAAGCCTCTAAGTAGGTAACCATTAATCACCATTTTACAAATTAATGCTAAGAGGGGTAAAACACTACTTCTAGAGGGGTAAGATTAAAATCATGTAGATACTAGTACACAAAGAGAACAGAGGAGTGAGCCTTGTCAAGATGTTCTTGATGTTCAGTGAGAAAAAGTAACTTGAGATGACAAGAAGAATGTTTTGGAGGGAAAGAAAGATAATGAAAAACACCTAACTATAGCCACCAATACTTTACCCATGCATCAAAGCATATCCTAACCTTGAGCCAATCATTCCTCAAGTTTTGAGAGATAAGCCATGACATTAAATTTTAAAATATAGAAATACAGTAATTCTTTTAATACCTGGCATATTTTAGACTTTCAAAAAATGTAGAGATTCTCTGTCTCTCAGAGATTGCAGAGCATTGTACAATGATTCATGGTAACTGGTTCCTTCTATTCCTTTGCTGTGAAATAATTTTTAAAAATTAATAATATATTTAGAAGCAGAAGATATGCACATGCAAAAAACTTCACAAGAGTACAAAATCTTAACAGTAAGATTAATCTTTTAAAATTTACTTCTAGATATTTTGGTAACAAATACAAGCAATTTTATGAGTTATTTAAATTCTTCAAGCAGAAAAGAAGGAAATTTCTCAGATATTTTGCCTGGCTCATTTATTTTATTCAATGCACACCATTATGTCCTGGCACTAGTAATCAGATTCTAGATGTAGGGGATCTATTTGTGGAAAGGTGAGATCAGATCCTTAACTCTCCTGGGGCTTATGTTCTGGTTTGGAGAAGATGCACACTAAGTTAGGGAAAAGAGAAATAAGGAGAATTAAAATAAGGCACAGAATGACTGGGTGACTACTTAAGGATAGGTAGTCAAGAAAAGCTTCTCTGAAGATAGGACACTATTAAACTGGAGTCTAAAGAAGCCATATACATGGTAACTGGAGAAAAAGCAAAAGATCCATCTATTGCCTTTAGGTAGGAACAGCTTGGTCTGATCAAAGGACAGAGAATATCTGAGTGGCTGAAACATAGCAGCAAAGGGAGAAATAGCATGCATCAATTTACAGAGGCAAGCAGGAACCTGCTCCTATAGTAAAATGTTTTAAAAATATGAGAGTGGGGAGGATGTTTGGCCTAGTTTAAGCCACTTGAGATATCATATCCCACATCACAGTACCTGGGTTCATGTGCAGGCCCCATTTCTTTTGAAATTTTTGTTTTCAATTTATTTTGATCGAGAGAGTGAGATCTTCCATTTGCTGGTTCACTCACCAAATATTAGGAAGAGCCAAGGCTTGGCCAGAACAAAGCCAGGAGCCTGGAACTCCATTTGCGTCTCCCACATGAGTGGCAGGAACAAAGGTATTTCAGAGTCATCTGCTACCCAGGATGTGCATTAACAGGAAGCTGGACTGGAAGCAGAATGGCTGGGACTGAATCAGGCATTCCAATATGGGATGTGGGCAAATCAAGCAGTGATCAACTGCTACACTGAACACCTGCCCCTCTGGTCCCATTTCTGATTCAAGCTTCCTGCTACTGCACACTGTAGGGGGCAGGAGGTGATGGCTTGAGTACTGAGGGTGCTGCCACTCAAGTGGAAGACCCAGACTGAGGTCCAGGGTCCTGGCTTTGATCCAGTTCTGCTGCAGGCATTTGGGAAGTAAATCAGTGGATGGAAGATCTGTTTGTCTCTCACTCTTTCTGCCTTTCAAATACATTTAAATTGCAGGCATATCTCCAATTTTAAAGCAGTCTCACAGTTGTCTGGACCAGACTCAAAAATTTTGAGTCAAGCAATAGATGAAGATGTGTCTCTCTCTCCCTGTCCCTCCCTCTGTCAGTCTGCCTTTCAAGGAAATAAATAAAATTAAATATATATAAAGGAAGTTAAAACATACAATAAAGTATGGTTTAATTTTTTAGTGTTTCTATCATTAAAAGACTTTACACAAATATGAAATCCTTTACTTGATTAGATATCTGGGTTTTCATTCAGAAAATATGGTGACCTTACATATAGATTTCTAGGTAACTGATTTGCCAATTTTTTTTTTTAATTAAAAAAATACTTCCTGCCGGCGCCGAGGCTCACTAGGCTAATCCTCCGCCTTGCGGCGCCGGCACACTGGGTTCTAGTCCCGGTCGGGGCACCGATCCTGTCCCGGTTGCCCCTCTTCCAGGCCAGCTCTCTGCTGTGGCCAGGGAGTGCAGTGGAGGATGGCCCAAGTCCTTGGGCCCTGCACCCCATGGGAGACCAGGATAGGCACCTGGCTCCTGCCATCGGATCAGCGCGGTGCGCTGGCCGCAGCGCGCCAACCGCGGCGGCCATTGGAGGGTGAACCAACGGCCAAGGAAGACCTTTCTCTCTGTCTCTCTCTCTCTCACTGTCCACTCTGCCTGTCAAAAAAAAAAAAATACTTCCTAAGCAAAAATTACCAGTCCTCTGTATACCATTCAGACACTAAAAGTGCTATCTGAGCAAAATGTTTCCAGCAGGGAAGGAGAAGAGAAATGCCTTCACTTGTCTTTGTATTTCTCAATCCCACAAACACTGAAAGGATTCTCTTTCTATTTTCAAAGTATTTTGGGGGAGGAGTTGTCCAAATTGAAGAAAGAGTAAAATTCAAGCACTGATGTATTAGCTGCTTAATGCTACCCTATTTATGAACTTAGTCATGTAGCTTCTTAGCATCCACAAATTACTAAAAAAATCTAACTGTTACATGTATAGAAACAGATAAAAACAGGAAAGGGGCCGTTTGGTCATACTTGACAGAAGTACAATGGTCCCACTGCATATTCCTCCATGCTGCTTGGTAATGAAGTTCCTGTAGTTCAGTACAACACTCCACATTTTCATGATCTAAACCTTTTAAATACACCGAAAGAATATGGCACAGTCCCAAGTTCTGCAAGGCCTAAATAGGAATTGTTTGGGGGAAAAAAAAGTAATTTAAGGAATCACCAGAAAAGTAGAGAAGCAAAAAATAGCCATCATAAAAAATAACATAAAAAATGACTTTAGCTCACAATGTAATTAAAAATTCCAGAATATTGGGTGTCGTTGTGCAGCAAGTTAAGTTGCCACCACTTGGGGTGCTTGTATCCTATATTAGAGTGCCTGGGAGCAAGTTCTGCCCCTGCTTTTGATCTATCTTCCTGCTAATACAAGTAGGAGGCAGCATATCATGACCCAAGTACTTGGGTTTCTGCTACCTACATGTGAGAACGAGATGTGGTTTTTGGCTCCTGGTTTTGGCCTACCCAAACCCCAGTTATTACTGACATTTCAGGAGCAAACTGGCTGATGGAAGATCTCTCTTTCTGTCTCTTCCTGTCTCTCAAGAAACAAAAAGACAAAGAAAATTCTAAATACACATTTCCCAAAAAAACAAAACAAAACAAAAAACCCAGAACTCAAAGGATTCTACTATTTAGTGGGAAAATAGCTAAAGAGCAAGTAACAGAAATGATAGATTCTGGGACCTATAATAAACACTATGCAGAATAGCATATATCAGATTCTCCACATGAAGTACCAAGGAAGAGGATCTTCCAAAACTTCAAGTAAAACATGCATTAATTCCATTTTTCATAAACTTTTTGAAGCTTCCCTATATACTACCTGGTATACTGTATATGAGAATATTCCAGAAAGGTCTTCACTTGTTAGACAACAAGATTATGATCAACAAATCTACACCACCTTTTAGGTTAATGATGTATCTGACTTTCCTGTGTATCTATGTTTTTAGTTAATGCCTGAAAAACAGTTAAGTTCCAGTTGTATCTCAAGGGTTTATCTAGATGTGTAAATATCCCACTAACACAGTGAAATAATTTCAGACCTATACTAGTGATGGCTTTACCAAAGCAGAAAAACAATGTACCTGAATTATTCCTGCCTGGCGGGTTGATGGGCATATTGCTGTCTCAAGATCATACGTTACCAGGGCTTTATCCCACACTGCTTCATGTTCATATGTTCTCAGTCTGTCAGAAGAGATAAAAATAATTCTGGGTTCCATATGCATGTAACTCTTTCATAAACAGAATTATTAAGCCACTGTCTAGAAAAATGCAGTTTACCTGGTGAGTGGTTGTAACATTTTCCCTCCACCACAGCCATAAAGACTATCTGGCTCCCCTATACTTCTGTAGATTTCTAAGAGAAGGTCCTGAAAATAATAGAAACAAAATTTGCAGGAGGAAAAACTTTAAGAAATTTAGCAAATTTTAACATATAACTCCCAACTCTAAATGTTGCTACACAAAAGTAAAATAATAACAACACTGAAATATATATTAAAGAAGTGATAAGCAACACAGCAGACTGGTTGCAGACAGCAGAATAATGATTATGGTTTACCTGAGAACTGCTCACAATTTCATGAATTACATTAGAAATAAATGCCAACCTACCATGCTTGTATCACATGAAAAATAATCCCAAAGGCAAAATAAATCTCAACAGCTAAAACTTCAAGGGGAAAATAGAGTTCTTCCATAAAATTTGACTCCTGAAAACTTAATTTTGTAAAATTAAAGGTCATGAATTTTTCTTTCAAAGAAAACAAAATTCGAGGATGTTTTGTAGCCCAGTGGTTTAACCATTACAGAAACTGTGTTAAGTCTTGCTGCTCTACTTTGAATCCAGTTCCCTGCAAATGTGCCTGAGAAAGCAGCAGTAATGTGGGAGACTGGGATGGAGTTTCAGGCTCCTGGCTTCAGCCTGGCCCTGACATGGCTGTTGCAGCCATTTGGGAATGAACCAGTGGATAAAACATATCTCTCTGGCTCTCTCTCTATCTAATAACTCTGCCTTTCAGATAAATAAGTATTTGAAAAAAAATTTAAAGGTAACAAGAGACAAAGGCATTACATTTCAAAATTATCCATATGATATGGACAAAGAAGTTTCTATTACTCATACCTTCATTGAAGAATTTACAAAGGAAAGAGTGATACAGGGTGGGGAATCGCTTAAATGTCAAAAGCCCGTCGGATACTTGTAACATCATTTGCGGACCATATCAAACAATCATCTTAAACGTTAGCCTATGGGGCTGGTGCTGTGGTACAGTGGGTTAACGCACTGGCCTGAAGCACCAGCATCCCATAAGGGTGCCAGTTTGAGACCCAGCTGCTCCACTTCCAATCCAACTCTCTGCTATGGCCTGGAAAAGCAGAGGTGGCCCAAGTCCTTGGGCCCCTGCACCCATGTGGGAGACCCAAAAGAAGCTTCTGGCTCCTGGCTTCAGATTAGCACACCTCCAGCTGTTGTGTCCAACTGGGGAGTGAATCAATGGATAGAAGACCTCTCTCTCTTTCTCTCTGCCTCTCCTCTCTCTGTGTAACTCTGACTTTCAAATAAATACATAAATCTTAAAAAAACAAACAAACAAAAAAATGTTAGCCTAACACAGATTTCTTAAATTTCTAGTCTCACTTGTGGTTGCCTTGCTGGGCTAAACCAGATGATTTTGTGGGCTTTATATGGCCTGTGGGTTGGACACTCCCCACCATTATAAACAATCTCAATGAAATGAAAATAGAAAAAGAACTCTGTAGCATAGAAAAATCAATCAAGCAATTCAACTGCCTTTCTGGGAAATATTTTCTAGGTAAAAATTCACTGATATTGGCATAACTCTGTAATTTTAATTCAACTATTTCTATTAATTGGCATGAAAGCAAGCCCTCTGAGTCTGAATGTTTGGTATCTAAGTCAAGCACAGTGTTTAGTACACAAAAGATATTGAAAAAACTCAGCAAAGGAGAGTAAGACTAGAAAGAAGCTAAAAGAGTAAGTAGAAAAATCAGGACAGTGGGTAAAAAAGGTACACAGAACATATTTCAAGGAGGGCATGGTTGATGGGTGTTAAGTATTAATAAAACCTTAAAGAAAAATGAATGAAAGGTGAGCATCTGACTTAGCAACCTTAACTTTATAGGAGACACTAACCAAGTGCTATTTCAGTGGAATGAATGGAAGGAGAGGAAACAGAGACAGAATACACAGAACTGCTTCACAAAGTGACTGTGAAGGGAAGCGAGGGAAAGGTTAAGACCTAAAAGAGGGTAGAGAAGAAAGAACTTAACTTTGTGTAGAAGGAGAATGTTTTAACAGGAGAGGTTTGAAACATTTAGAACACAGTTCAGAAAGAGCATAGGAAATTGAAAACAAGTTTCTGAGAAAACAGAAAAAAAAAAAAAAAAAGAACAGGAAGAAGGACTAGCAAAGTATGAAAATGTTCCTTCCTTTAACAAGAGGGAAGGTTAGGTCAGGAGCACATGCAGAGATCTCAGCGTTTGATGGTGGAATGGGTAAGATTTTCAATGCCTCTTATTTTTTCCCAGAAGTAGGAAGCCAGATGAAAGGAAAACAGAGATCAGAGATTTAAGTAAAGGAGATGCTGAAACTGTCATTGTGGAACAGTGAGCTGACCAAAGAAATTCAGTAAGAATTACCAGACAATACTGTGAGCTAACCTGAGGGTAAACAGAAAGAAACTTATGTAAAAAGCAATCTTCTGCGACATACCATAAACAAGAAGCAAATATGGCAGAAAAACACATGGTACAAACTTATCCTATGTGATAAGCGGTTTTATTTTCATCTTTCACATAAAAAACTCGAGGTTGTAAAAGTTAAGTAGTTTGTGTCAGACTATAAGCTAAGTAGAAGACTGAGCATTAGAACTTGAGTTTGCCTTCTGTAAAAGGAGAGGTAGCCTTCCTCCTAGGCTGCTGAAGATTTCAGGGCAAACCACAGGAAGTGCCCCCTCAAATAGGACATGGCGATAACTGGGCCTCCTGTAGATCCCGCTGGAGCACTGCTCCATGGCACTAGGAACCCTGGCAGGTGGTTAAAGTAATAAAGATGTGCATCGCATGTGAAATCGTCAGTGGGTTTCCCTGCAGCACCTCTGTGTTGCCTGACATAGGGACACAGGCCCAAAATGGAGGCACTGGCCTGGGGTTCCTCCAACTCTGATATACGTAGCATGAATACCCCTCACCCTAGTGTGTGTGGGGGGAGCAGAAAACAAAGCCAGACCTGTCCTAAAGTTTCAGAATGCAAGGGGGTTGTTTGTCTATATCCGCTTGTTGTCAGCAAGCTTCAAAATGCAGTCTTACGGGTTGCTGCTGTGGCACGAGGGGTTAAAGCCCCGGTCTACAGCAGTGGCATCTCATATAGATGTCAGTTCAAGTCCCGGCTGCTCCACTTCTGATCCAGCTCCCTGCTAATGCACCTGAGAAAGCAGCAGAAGACAGCCCAAGTGCTTGGGCCCCGTACCCATGTGGGAGACCTGGAAGAGACTCCTGGCTTTGGATCAGCCCAGCTCCGGCTGTTGTGGCCATTTGACAAGTGAACCAGTGGATGGAAGACTATTTCTCTAACTCTTTCAAATAAATAAAATAAATCTTAAAAACAACAAAATGGGCCGGCGCCGTGGCTTAACAGGCTAATCCTCCGCCTTGCGGCGCCGGCACACCGGGTTCTAGTCCCAGTTGGGGTGCCGGATTATTTCCCAGTTGCTCCTCTTCCAGGCCAGCTCTCTGCTGTGGCCCGGAAAGGCAGTGGAGGATGGCCCAAGTCCTTGGGCCCTGCACCCGCATGGGAGACCAGGAGAAGCGCCTGGCTCCTGGCTTCGGATCAGCGAGATGCGCCGGCGGCAGCGGCCATTGGAGGGTGAACCAACGGCAAAAAGGAAGACCTTTCTCTCTGTCTCTCTCTCTATCCACTCTGTCAAAAAAAAAAAAAAAAAAAAAAAAAAAAATGCAGTCCTTATTCCTAGGTGATTACTATGCAGCTATGAAACACAAGAAAGTGTAAATCTTTACTTTTTAGCTTTTCAAAGAATCTCTGAAAAAAAATCACTTTAAACCAATGCCTACAAAAGCAAGTCTACCAGAACAAATACGACAACTTTTAGTACAAAACAAAAAAGACCTTGAGTTTATTCACAAATCTAAGCTTAAAACCATGAATTTACAGATATGATGCTCCCTCCAATATACTTATATTTAACTTCAGTTAATATTAACATAATAGTAATCCAAAGTATAGGTATTGTCATATATAACAGAGAAGCTAATATTTACCTGTAAACTGATTCCAGTTTCTTCTCTACTTTTTTCACTCAAACTAGAAATAGCTGTATTTTGGCTTCCTTCTTCAAATGTAAGACTTCTGTTTGTCATAAGAGCACAACTTTTATTCAGAACATATTTTTTGGAAGCTTATGAATATGTATGCAATAGACTTTTACAGAAAACTAATGAAGGTTGCAGTTAAAATAGAATGAATAATTTATACTTTAAAACAGAATACCGCATATCTACGGTGGAGATGAAATTTGTGGATGTTAAATTTGTGACTAAAAATTACATTTTAATAACAATCTCCCATATAGGTGAAAGCTACATAACAAAAATGCTTATTTATAGAACAGGCCTGTTTAAAAAACAGAACACATGCCCCCAACTCTAACACAGTTCCTAAATATATTGTCAGTGGTTTTATCTGAAGTCCAAACTAATTAACAATCTGACACAACAAATAAGACTACAATAAGACACCATTTAGTATCTGATAAATTGACAAAATCTATGAAATCTGATAATATTAACTATTGAGAAGGAAGTAGAGCAGGATCCACTTACACCTGAGATTAACAAAAACAGTAAGTCAAAGTCAGGATCAGAACTCAGATTAGCTACTCCAAGGGTTTAGTTTCAAACCATGCTTTTATATATACGGTCCTCAGTTCTTCAAGTAACTTCAATCCTGAAAGCTAGAGTGTCTATAATAATAAAAGTCCAATTTATAAACAAACACTATCGTAAGTAGTAGTACTCTATTATTTACTACGAGTTTATTCCAGTTTCTTTACTTTTTTCATGCAAACTATAAATAGTTACACTTTGGCTCTCTTCTTCCAATGTAAGATTTCCTATTGATCTACTTCCTTAGCAACTACATTTCTGATAAATACACACACTGGCTTAATTATTTAAAAAAATTTTGCATTACATATGAGGTTGAAAATTTGCATAGCCTCAGACTCAGTAATTCTACACATTATTTTTTAAAAATATCTTATTTTATTTAAGAGGTAGAGTTACAGACAGTGAGAGGCAGAGACAGAGAGAAAGGTCTTCCATCCACTGGTTTATTCCCAAAATGGCTGCAACGGCCAGAGCTGAGCCAAACCGAAGCCAGGAGCTTTTTCCAGGTTTCCCATATGGGTGCAGAGGCCCAAGTGTTTGGGCCATCTTCTACTGCCTTCCCAGATCATAGCAGAGAGCTGGATCAGAAGAGCAACAGCCAGGACTAGATCCGGCGCCCATATGTGATGCCTGTGGAGGATTAACCTACTGTGCCACAGAGCTGGCCCCTACATGTCATTAAGAGAAAGGATAATTACAGTATCTTCTACCAATGGCACAGTACATGGCAGCAACATATTAAAGAAACAATAGATGTTTAAGGTTGCAAACCAATACTTGTTCTTTAACCCTGTCTGGCAAACTTTGGAATTGTTTAAAAAAAAAATTACAGGTAATAACACTGAAAACCCATACTTTCTCAGGAATACGTTAATCAATAAAACAAAACTATACATGCATTCTGGAATACCTACCATGAGGACTTTTCTATTAAAGAATCTGAATACGAATTTTAAGAGAGTGGTTCATTTGCTTGACCTAATTGACGGTGTTGGTAAACTGTTGATCTTTATTTTGCCTACAGATAAACTCTGATTACTTTAAAGGCTAAGCTCACCTTTCTGAGCTACTGAAAAAAATTATCATTCCCTACACCTATATATTTCATCTGTTTGCCATCAGTTGGGATAAAAATATTTTCTTCTTTTTTACTGTCTTGGCTGTTTTCTGTTTTTCAACATTATCAAGAACTTTAGTTATTGTATTCACATGAGGGAATCAAGTTAAAGCACCTAGAAACACAGGTAGATAACAAAGAAATTAAACTTAGGTAGTCACAGAAAATAAATTAGTCATATAATATTCATAGTCAACCAGTAAACTGGATCTTGATTAGTTGAGGAATTAGTGGTAAACCTAATCTGACTGAAAGTAAAGAATCAATGTGGACCAGCATGTATTCCAGCTGCTGCTCTTCCAAGCAGCTCTCTGCTTATGGCCTGGGAAAGCAGTAGAAGATGGCTCAAGTGCTTGGGCCCCTGCATCCATGTGGGAAACCAAGAAGACGCTCCTGGCTCCTGGTTTGGGATTGGCTCAGCTCCGGCAGTTGTGGTCATTTGGGGAAAGAACCAGTGGAAGGAAGACCTTTCTGTCTCTCTCTTACTCTTTCAGCAACTCTACCTTTCAAATAAATAAATAAAATCTTTTAAAAAAATCATTAGAAAAATATTTAATAGTAGTTAAGGGAAATCCAGAGAAAAACAAGTATGGTCTTTGTCTTCCAGAAGCTTGTTATCTATATAATTTTTATAACACATAAATTAAAAACATTCGGCCGGCGCCGCGGCTCACTAGGCTAATCCTCTGCCTTGCGGCGCCGGCACACCGGGTTCTAGTCCCGGTCGGGGCACCGGTCCTGTCCCGGATGCTCCTCTTCCAGGCCAGCTCTCTGCTGTGGCCAGGGAGTGCAGTGGAGGATGGCCCAAGTACTTGGGCCCTGCACCCCATGGGAGACCAGGAGAAGCACCTGGCTCCTGCCATCGGATCAGCGCGGTGCGCCAGCCGCAGCGCACCAACCGCGGCAGCCATTGGAGGGTGAACCAACGGCAAAAGGAAGACCTTTCTCTCTGTCTCTCTCTCACTGTCCACTCTGCCTGTCAAAAAAAAAAAAAAAAAAATTAAAAACATTCTTATTGATTTTAGAGGACAAATACTTCTTTTAAGAATGTATTATTTCTGGGGCCGGTGCCATGGCTCACTTGGTTAATCCTCTGCCTGTGGCACCGGCATCCCATATGGGCGCTGGGTTCTAGTCCCGGTTGCTCCTCTTCCAGTCCAGCTCTCTGCTGTGGCCCAGGAGGGCAGTGGAGGATGGCCCAAGTGCTTGGGCCCCTGCACCCGCATGGGAGACCAGGAAGAGGCACCTGGTTCCTGGCTTCGGATTGGTGTAGCGCCAGCTGTAGTAGCCATTTGGGGAGTGAACCAATGGAGAGAGGATCTTTCTGTCTCTCTCTGTCTACAACTCTACCTGTCAAATAAATAAATTTAAAAAAAAATTTTTTTAAATGTATTATTTCACTTTAAAACAGAATCTTTCTTTCTAAAATGTCTTTTCAATGGGAGACCCAGACAAAAGCAATCTTTATTATATACCTTTACTGACAATGTCAACACCAGTTTAAAAACTGGAAACGCAAAATTCTATTACCTTTTCTCTTGATCATCCAGGCTTTTCTTATCTGCATAGATTTCCGCATACAGTAGTGCTGTAAAGTGAGCAGCACAAGACTGCGCTACCTTGGCAACCTCTAGATAATTAAAATCCAGCCAGAAAGCATCATCAAAAACTGTTCCTATAGAGGGTCTGAAGAGAAATTAAACATAATGTCACTCCATTTTTTTAACCTCAATATAAAAAAAATTACATCAACATTATGAGAGTACTTCAAAAGGTTTGTGATAAATGGAATTAAAAGATTGGTTTAATTTGGTGCAAAAGATTTTTGAAATCCAAGCATATGCAGAGTCTTCAAAAAGATCATGGGAAATACATGTTATAAAAAACTATGCAAGGATCTTGCTTGCAAATGGGTGCTGGTTTGTGTCCCAGCTGTTCTGTCTCTATCTGGCTCCCTGCTAATGACTTGGAGAAAGCAGCAGAACATGGCCCCAGTGTTTGGGCCCCTAACCATCCATATGAGAGACCTAGATGAAGCTCCTGGGTTGTGAACTGGCCAACGATCTATGTCTCTCTCTAATTTTCAAAATTAATGAATTTTTTTAAAAGAAGGGTAACACAACTAAGAGTAACTTCAAAAATCACTTGCTCCTTTCCCAACATTTTATAGATAAAATAAACTAAATCACTGAAAGGTACATTATTTAATAAAGATAACACTGTTACTGGGACAAGAACTAAGAGTTCCTAACACTGATTTTAACCAAAGAACCACCCTAAATATGGATTATTCAAAGGAGACATAAGCATAACACAAATTAAATGTAACACTTTACAGCAGCTTCACCTAAAATAATCACGTTAAAATTCAGCAAGCAATAACAAGTTATAATTCTAAATCCCCAAGCTCTAAAAGCAACATTTATTACAATACCTCTTTTGTCTTCTCATATAGTCTACAACAGCAAGCATTGTTCTTTGGGATTTTTTATCCACACAACATCGGAAAAAATGCTCTGAATCTGACAAGCAAACAAAGATATCTCCTCTCAGTCCAAGCAGACTTGCTTAAGCTTGTCTTCCTTTTCATTAATATATTAGTCTCATTCTAAACTACAAAGTTCTGTACAAAGTACTCAGCATGAAATTGGTTCTTAATAAATATGAATAGACAAATGAAATTTAATGGCATGTCTTGTCCTTCAAAAATAATTACACTTGTTAAACCTGAGAATTACAATGTAATTCATATTTTATTTCTGAGACAGACTAATTCACTGATCTAACATATTGTAGGATCTTTTATATGCTACTGGTCAGTACACAACCAGAAATGACACACTGCTTCTGATCACACAGAATTTACTACTACTAAGAGTGCAATAGGAGACTTAAATGAAAACTGTGGTAAGGTGATGACAGGTAAAGTCTAGATGGCTGTTGAGTCATATGGAAGGGACCCAATCTGGACAAGAAAAGGAATACCTTGGGGCCGGCGCTACGGTGTAGTGGGTAAAGCCGCTGCCTGCAGTGCCGGCATCCCATATGAGCACCAGTTCAAGTCCTGGCTGCTCCACTTCCAATCCAGCTCTCTGTGATGGCCTGGGAAGCAGTGGAAGATGGCCCAAGTCCTTGGGCCCCTGCACCCATGTGGGAGACCTGGAAGAAGCTCCTGGCTCCTGGCTTCGAATCAGCACAGCTCCAGCCACTGCGGCCAATTGGGGAGTGAACCAGCAGATGGAAGACTCCCCCCCCCCCTTCTTCTCTCTGTGTGTAACTCTCTCAAATAAATAAACCTTCAAAAAAAAAAAAAAAAAAGGAATACCTTAAAAAATAGTAATAATAAGAATAGTACAAAGGACAGCGACTCAGTCAGAGATGGATGCAAACAAGAAAGAACCTGGAGAAATTAATGAAAGATTTTTTTTTTTTTGACAGGCAGAGTTAGAGAGAGAGAGACAGACAGTGAGAAAGGTCTTCTTTTCCGTTGGTTCACTCCCCAAATGGCCACTACGGCCAACGCACTGCACCTATCTGAAGCCAGGAGCCAGGTGCCTCCTCCTGGTCTCCCATGCAGGTGCAGGGCCCAAGCACTTGGGCCATCTTCCACTGCCCTCCCGGGCCACAGCAGAGAGCTACTGGACTGGAACAAGAGCAACCGGGACAGAATCCAGCGCCCCAACCAGGACTAGAACCCGGAGTACTGGCGGCGCAGGCAGAGAATTAGCCAAGTGAGCCATGGCGCCAGCCTTAATGAAAGATTTTCAACCATGCTGAATTAGGAGCTGAACATGAATGCTGGGGATAGAAAGAAATAGGCAGACTAAAAGGGCGCTGGTTTGAGACCCAGCTGCTCTACTTCCAATAGCTCTCTGCTATGGCCTGGGAAAGCAGTAGAAGATGGTCCAACTCCTTGGGCCCCTGCACCCGTGTGGAGACCAGGAAAAGGATCCTGGCTTCTGGCTTTGGATCAGCATAGCTCCAGCCATTGCAGCCAATTGGAAGGTGAACCATCAGATGGAAGACCTCTATCTCTCTCTGCCACTCCTTCTTTGTGTAACTCTTTCAAATAAATAAATAAATAAATCTTTAAAAAAACAAATAAATCTTTAAAAAAACAAAACAAAACAAAAAAAAAAACAGAATTAGAGGGGCTGGCTTTGTGACATAGCAGGTTAAGCCACTACCTGTGATGCCCGAATCTCAAACGAGAGGACCACTTTAAGTCCCAGCTACTCTGCTTCTTCTAATCAAGCTCCCTGCTAATGTGTCTCTGAAAGCAATGAAAAGTGTTCTGAGTGTCTGGGCCCCTGCCACCTATGTGTAAACCCAGATGGAGTTCCTGGCTCCTGGCTTTGGCTTGGCCCACCTTGGCTTTTACAGCCACTTGAGGAATGAACCAGCAAACAGAAAATCTATTTCTTATACTCTCTACCTCTTGCTATGTAACTGCCTTTCAAATAAAGAAATTAAAAAAAAAAAAAAAGACTTAGATTTGGTATTTTATTTTATTTATTTATTTTTATTTTTTGACAGGCAGAGTGGACAGTGAGAAAGAGACAGACAGAGAGAAAGGTCTTCCTTTACCGTTGGTTCACCCTCCAATGGCCGCTGCGGCCAGCACACTGCGGCCACGCATCGCGCTGATCCGAAGCCAGGAGCCAGGTGCTTCTCCTGGTCTCCCATGCCGGTGCAGGGCCCAAGGACTTGGGCCATCCTCCACTGCACTCCAAGGCCACAGAAGAGAGCTGGCCTGGAAGAGGGGCAACCGGGACAGAATCTGGCACCCTGACCGGGACTAGAACCTGGTGTGCCGGCGCCGCAGGCGGAGGATTAACATATTGAGCCGTGGCGCCAGTCAAGAATTGGTATTAAAATGACAGAAGGAACTGAATGCCAATCATTGAAGAGCTACACACTAAAACAAATAGGATGAGAGCAAGAGACAAAGACAAGGTTAAGTTTACCTTTGGACAGCTGAGTTTGAGATGCACTTTGGACATTCAAGTGAAGGCAGTAAATCATATTGACAACAGAAATACATATACCTCTGAAATTTTATAACTTTCTCTCTCAAAGTAATAAAATATTAGCACTCTACACACATATAAAACTGGATGATCTGGGCTAGAAAGTGGCAAAGTGGGTTAAGCAGCCACCGGCAATGTCAGCATCCCACATGGGCAACAGTTTCAAGACCAGGCTGCTCAACTTCCAACCCAATTTCACTGGTAATAAGCATGGGAAAGCAGGGGCAGATGGCCCAGGTACTGGGGCCCTGCAATCACGTGGGTGACCAAGAAGTTCCTGGTTCCTGCCTCCAGCCTGGCCCAACTTTGGCTACTGTGGCCATGTGGGAGGTAAGTTAGTGGATGGAAGATCTCTCCTTCTCTCTCTATAACACTGTCTTTCAAATAAACAAATCTTTTTAAAAACATTTAGGTTTGGGGCCAGCACTGTGGCATATTGCCACATAAAAGCCACCGCCTGCAGTGATGGCATCCAATATGGGTGCCAGTTCGAATCCCAGTTGCTTCACTTCCCATCCAGCTCCCTGTTAATGGCTTGGCAAAGCAGAGGAAGATGGCTCAATTCTATAGGTCTCTGCAACCATGTGGGAGACCCAGAAAAATCTCCTGGCTCCCGACTTCAGATTGGCTCAGCTCCTGCCATTGCGGCCTTTTGGGGAATGAACCAGTGGATAGAAGATGTCTCTGCTTCTGCCTCTCTGTAACTCTGCCTTTCAAATAAATAAATCTTTAAAAAAATGTAGGTTTTGAAAACTAGTAAGAGTCCTTAATTATACATATATATATTATGTGCATGAAAGCTGTGCTGGAATTTGTCTATTAAGTTCTAAGCATAGCAAATGCCCATTACAAGTAAGTACCACAGAATAAAAATAAGTTATAACAGTAAAAAGAAAAAGCACAATTCAAATCTTTTAATTGGAAGAATAAATGCCAAAGTTAACTGTACTTATTCTCAGACTGTAGGAATATGGATAGTTTTAAAAAAATTTATGCAAGTTTTCTGTATTTTCCACAATAAATACACACATCTTACAATAAAGGTTGCATTTAAAACAAGTTTGTTGGAGGCTGGCACTGTGGCATAGCAGGTAAAGCTGCCACCTGCAACATCACAATCTATATGGGCACTAGTTTGAGTTCCAGCTGCTACACTTTCAATCCAGCTCCCTGCTAATGCACCTGGGAGAGAAGTAGATAATGGTCCAAGTGCTTGGGCCCCTGTACCCACAACAGAGACCAGGAAGAAGCTCCTAGCTTTGGCCTGGTCCAGCCCCAATCATTGCAGCCATTTGCGGAACTGACCCAGATATGGAAGTTCTATCTCTCTCTCTCTCTTACCCCCACCCCCCCACCCATAACTCTGCCTTTCAAACAAATAAATTAAAAAAAAAAAAAAAAAAAATCAGGGCTCTGAAAACATGAAAATCCCACCATATCTCAATCATGGTATCCAAAATATTTGATGGCAATTATTTGGGTAATTTTTCCATGGCTAAAATGTGGAATCTATCTTGTCCACCACTCATATCGACAATGACAAGTACAGTGCTGATACATACTAAATGTTCAATGCTGACCCATTATTTTAATAATTTACTGATGAAGCATTAAAAGTCCAATTATTACCTTAGGTGCTTTATATACAATATTTCATTAAAACTTGTTATAATGTTTATCTCCATTCTACAGATGAGGCAACATAAACTCACAGGTTACAGAACTAAGCTTGTCTTTGATGGGATTTAAACTTAAATCTCACCCTTCTACAGTAGTGAAAAGTTAAAAGTAATGGCAGAAACTTATCAGAATACCTGAATCCAAATTTGCAGGTGTTGTGGATCGGCTGGTTTGTGAGTTGTGTCTAAAACAGCTGGTGAAAAATCCCTGAATATGTGCAGAAAGCAGATTTCTCCATGACTCATTTGTATCTTGGAGTAAAATATCATGAATCAAGTAAGGAAGCACAGTCTGACAAAAGTCAGTTTTTACCTAGAATATACAAAATATATAAACTCAACAACTGGAGTAAAAATAGCACATTTAATTTAAAAAATTCCATTTCCTATTACTGATATAATACTCACTAGCTTAATTCTGTGCCCCAATGCCCTCCCCAATTACATAGTTTAACACTGTATGAAAAACAGATTTAAGGGGGCCAGCACTGTGGCACAGAAAGGTAAGCCTCCACCTGCAGTGCTGGCATCCCATATAGGTGCAGGTTTAAGTCCTGGATGCTCCATATCCAGCTGCCTGCTGGTGTGTTTGGAAAGAGTGGAGGACAGTGAAAGTGCTTGGGCCTCTGCACCCATGTGGGAGTTCCAGAGGAAGCTCTTGGCTCCCAGCTTTGGCCTGGACCAACCCTGGCTGCTGAGGCCATTTGGGGAGTACACCAGAGGAGAGAGGAGATCTCTCTTTCCTCAATCCTTCTCTTTCTGTATCTATAGCTTTCAAACAAATAAATAAACCTTTAAAGAAAAAAAACACATTTAAGACAATAAAATCTATCATAAGTTTAAGAATAAACAAAATCTTTCAAGCATTTTTGATAATCAGCAAACAGCTACAAAAATTGTGTAAAAAGGCTTCTTTTTGCTTTTAATTTTTATTTATTTGACAAGTAGAGAAATATAGAGAAAGAGAGAGAGAAAAAAACAAAGAGAACTCTCAATTGTCGGCTCAATCTCTAAATGACCACACTGGCTGGAGCCAGGCCAAGGCAAAAGTCAGGAGCTCCGAACTTAATCTAAGTCTCCCATGTTGGTGGCAGGAACCCAAATACTTGAGTCATCATCAATGCCTCCCAATATCTGCATTAGTGGGATGCTGAAATAAGGAGCTGGAGCTGGGAATCAGATCCATGTACTCCTAGCCAGCACAGTTCGCCAGGCCAAATACCTACTACCAAACTTTACTTTTTAATAAACCTCAATTTCTGAGTACAGAATTTGGATAATTATTTGTGGTATGCTTCAAACAATAGAATTATATGTATATTCAATATGTAATATATAATATTATACCTTCAATATACCTATAAGTAGGTATATTAAAATAGTCCTCAATCTTATTTTTGCATTCACCACACTCCACATTTGTTAAATGGATGAATCATCATACTCCATATTGATGACATCTATCATACTCCATACCAACATGACATTATAGCTTATTACTAGCATACTTTTTCCTCTTTAAATAAAGACAAATCGAAAAGCCAGTTTAGGATCTAGAGAATTCACACTAGTAGGAACTGGAACATATTTATATTATATTTAGAACATTTTATTTACCTTCTAAGTCTTGGCTTTGTTCCCTGAGGAACAGGTTGTGTATATTTTTGAGGTACCACCTGGTAAACTAGTGTTAAGTGCAGTGTAGCATTGGGGAGAATGTGGTAATATATTCACTGTCACTACTTTTTCTGTAGACAACAAAGACTGTTTTCAATATGTGTGCTATACCAAAATACTTCTCAAAATTTGTAACTGGCAGATGTTTCACCTAGGCAGATACTGTGTTTTCACAGTGCTATAAATTAACTTTGAAAATCTTAGAGTACCATATTGTGCTGCTTTGGACAACACATTTGATGAAAGTATAAATTTTTAAATTTGGTACCTCCCTTTATTCTTTATTCAAAGAGATTGTATTGTAACTTCAGAATTTAAAAAGCTATGCTAAATAGCTATCCTACACCTTCTTCTCACTCAAGAAAGCTTATGAGGTGAGGGTATGGTTGCCGAGCAGTTGAGATAAAAGTTAAAATGTTCATATCTCATAACAGAAAGCCTAGGTACAATACCCATCTCTGGCTCCTGAACTTCAGCTTCCTACCAATGTCGAAGTGGGGAGGCAGCAATGATGGTTCAAGTAGTTGAGGGTTCCTGCCAGCCACATGAAGACTAAGTCACAAGCCTTTGGGGGTTGAAGCAGCGAGTAACAACTCTATCTACAAAATACATAATTTTTTTTCTATAAAAAAGCCAACAATAGGGGCTGGCACTGTGGTGTAGTGGGTAAAGCTGCCGCCTGTAGTGCCAGCACCCCATACGCTGGTTTGAGTCCCGGCTGCTCCACTTCTGATCCAGCTCTCTGCTATGGCCTGAGAAAGCTGTAGAAATGGCCCAAGTACTTGGGCCCATGCACCAGCTACCTCGCTTTAATTCTGCCTTTCAAATAAATAAATCTTTTAAAAAATATTTTAAAAGCCAACAATATAAAGGAGATATTAGCAAAAATAAGTTGGTGATTTTATCAGAAATAAATAAAATTAGAGCAGGCTTTTGGTTAACCCAACCAAAATAACCAGTATCTATTATCCAACGCGTTGTTACCACAAACTGAAAATCTACCGCACAAAGTTGCAACTAAACAAAGGTGCCAATTGTGCTGGATTTATGACAGCTGAAAGTGGGTGATAATGCATTAAGATGATGTGCCACACACAGCACCCTTTTTAGATGGATAGGTCACAAACACATACATAGAAGCCCTATGGGATGAGGAAATCAAATCAAATGAATTAATCTTCTTACTTCACACATTGGTTTTAATAATTGTAGAATTTCACTTTTTATGCCCCCACTGTCCAATAGAGCACACGTTAGTGTCTTTATCCAAATGTCATGATTTTCACTTTGAGGAATCCATAGGCTTGTATCATCCAAGCTTTCTAAAGGGCTTTCTTTGTCTGGTCTGGGAACTTCTAAAAACTACAAAAAAGGGATCAGAAAATACAATTAAGAGACTTGGGATATCATTTTACTTTTCCTGTGTAAATCAAATAAACAGACACAAAGAAATCTGTTTCCAAATACAATTAAAAACAGTGAAACTGAAATGTGGAGGCAATAGTTACCTTACAAAATTAAAATATATTTGTGTTTATATGACCAGTACAGTAAAATAATCAATTACTGGTCTAGGCAGCAGGAAACTTGGTTTCTACTCTCATATCTGTCACTGACTAGTAGTGTGTTACACAAATCACAATCCCTAATTCATGAAAACAAAATACTAAAGAGGAATGCTTATTATACTAAGTGATGACGGGCAAGGCTTATTAAACATACTTCACAAAGCATTTTCAGTGGAACCTTGATAGGATATCCACATGGAGAAAGAAAGAAATCAGTAGGACATCTAGTTCTTTAGGGCACTGTGATTCAGGAATATACTATGAAGATAAACAATGGCTTGTTGATGACAATACCTATAAACTATACATTGGGTCAACAGCTTTCTTGGAATCAAAGCAAGGGTTTTCTATTGCTAAGAAAAAAAATCTCATCTTTAATAACGTCCCCTCTCCCGAAATCAACCATCACTTCTCCAACTTACCTATCTCAGCTTTTACATACTGCCATAATAAAAGAGTAATAAATTCCCTGGATTCATTAAGAGCAGTTTAAACTATTTCTAGGAAAGGTAAAATGTTAGTAAAATTAAGCAATTTGATATTCATAACTCACATCAAATAGAATAATCCTATATATATATTGGTTATTCAAAACACACTTATTATTTAACAGACCTTTTTTCTCGATGTCCTGAAAGGTTGTAAATAGATCAGCATGGGGTCAGTTGACATCTTATAAACCTCCCAGAAACTATGTCCAGTTTTTGTGGCTAAAATATTTTTCAAACAGGTAGCAGCAGCTGATCGAACTCTGACACTGAAAAACACATGCAATTCAAATGCCTATAAGACTATTAGTTATTAATTTTGACATTTAAGCAACCTCTGCTGAAACATTTTAAAACTAAAAGTGGAAATTAGTTTTACCACTGTAAGATTCTATAACATCGGCTGGCGCCGTGGCTTAACAGGCTAATCTTCCGCCTTGCGGCACCGGCACACCGGATTCTAGTCCCGGTTGGGGCGCCGGATTCTATCCTGGTTGCCCCTCTTCCAGGCCAGCTCTCTGCTATGGCCCGGGAAGGCGGTGGAGGATGGCCCAAGTGCTTGGGCCCTGCACCCGCATGGGAGACCAGGAGAAGCGCCTGGCTCCTGGCTTCGGATCAGCACAATTTGCCAGCCGCAGCGGCCATTGGAGGGTGAACCAACGGCACAAAGGAAGACCTTTCTTTTTTTTTTTTTTTTGACAGGCAGAGTGGACAGTGAGAGAGAGACAGAGAGAAAGGTCTTCCTTTTGCCGTTGGTTCACCCTCCAATGGCCGCCGCGGTAGGCGCGCTGCGCCTGGCGCACTGCGCTGATCCGATGGCAGGAGCCAGGTGCTTCTCCTGGTCTCCCATGCGGGTGCAGGGCCCAAGAACTTGGGCCGTCCTCCATTGCACTCCCTGGCCACAGCAGAGAGCTGGCCTGGAAGAGGGGCAACCGGGACAGGATCGGTGCCCCGACCGGGACTAGAACCCGGTGTGCCAGCACCGCAAGGCGGAGGATTAGCCTGTTAAGCCACGGCGCCGGCCAGGAAGACCTTCCTCTCTGTCTCTCTCTCTCTCTCACTATCCACTCTGTCTGCCAAAAAAAAAAAAAGATTCTATAACATCAAAGTGATAATTTGATTAAATTATCAAAGGATCTTTAAGATTCTTTCAGTAAAACCAAGCTACTAATACAACAATTCCCTTCATTTACTAGAATAAAGTTTACATTTTGACTGTTATACATTCAAAGAATTTATAAAAAGAATTATGTGAAAATAACACAGCCTAATAAACATGAGTTGTAAGAACATCAGAATCTTTAATCACTTAAGAGTATTTTGATAATATTTTCTCTGGGTACTACAAATAATTTGGGATGAGGCAGAATGGCAGTGATTAGGTAAGGCATCTAAAACAGCTAATAAAAATTAAGGTCCTTCTCTCTCTTAAGATTTATTTGTTTGTTTGAAAGGCAGAGTTACAGAGAGGCATGGGGGGGAGAGAGGTAGGGGGGGACGGGGAGAGGGGAGAGGATATAGGAGAGAGGAGAAAAGATAGAGAGGGGAGAAACGGGAGAGAGGGGAGGTGGGGGTGGTGTGTGTCTTCCATCCACTGGTTCACTCTCCAGATGGCCACAAGAGCCAGAGCTTGCTGATCGGAAGCCAGGAGCTTCTTCCGGGTCTCCCATGTGGGTGCAGGGGCCCATGGACTTGGGCCATCTTCTACTGCTTTCCCAGTCCAGAGCAGAGAGCTGCATCAGAAGTGGAGCAGCTGGGACCTGGGACTTGAACCAGCACTCATCTGGGCTGCTGGCACTGCTGGCAGCAGCTTTACCTGCTATGTCACAGAACTGGCCCTTATAAAAAATTAGTAAGAGAAAGGTTTCAACAGAAGCATAATGGAAATGACAGCTGATCAAAAATGTCAAACATACACACTAAACCTGAATTCATCCTTCAATCCTCTAAATCCAATTCATCAGCAAGTCCTGTTGGCTCTGTGTTAAAAACACATACTGGGGGCCCGCATTCTGGTATAGTGAGCAAAGTTGCTGCCTGCAGCATCAGCATCATACATTAGAGTGCCGGCTGGAATCCTGGCTATTTCACTTCCTATCTAGCTCCCTGCTAATGTACCTGGGAGAGCAGCAGAAGATGGCCCAACTGCTGGTGCTCCTGCCACCCAGGTGGGGAGACCCAAATGGAACTCTGCACTCTTGGCTTCAGCCTGAACCAGCACCAGGTATTGGGTCCATTTGGGGAGTGAACCTGTGGACAGAAGCTGTCACTTTTTCTGTCACTCATCCCATCAAATAAATCAGTCTTTAAAAAAAAAAAAATAAAGACATATACTGGTTCCCTCAAATGTGTCGTCTCCATGAATACCAACTTAATTCAAGTCACCATCAGTGCATAATTTCTATTCTGGACTACCACAATAGTTTCATAATCAATCCTCCTGCTTCCACTTTTGCTTCTTCACAATGCTTTTGCCATAAAGGCCTGAGCGAACTGGCTAAGTTGTATCATGACAGTACTAAAATCCCATGGCTTTATTGTGTTTCAATTAAAAATCCAAATTCTCAGAATTATACCCTCCCTATTTCTTTTTAATATTTATTTGAAAGAGTTACAGAGAGAAGAAGAGAGAGAGAGATCTTCCATTTGCTGGTTCACTGTCAACTGGATTCAACAACCAGAACTGGGCCAGTCCAAAGACAGGAGCCAGGAGATTCTTCCGGGTCTCCCACATGACGTAGAGGCCCAAAACCTTGCGCCATCCTCCAATGCTTTCCTGGGTACATTAGCAGGGAGCTGGATCAGAAGTGGAGCAGCTGAGACTTGAACTGGCAACCATATGAAGGTTCTTAGACCCTTCCTTTCTAATTTTATCTCCTACCACCTTCCTTCACACCAGGCTTATTTTGGTTTCTCAAACACACACCAAGCTTATTTCCACTCTAGCTATTAACCATCTAAAACTCTTTACCCCTAACCATCTCACAGCTGATTCCTGATCACTCAGTTAAGATAAAACTTTCTCAAAGAAGCCCTCCCTGACCACCTATTCTGAGAATCATTTGGCCAGCCTTTTTCTTTGTACATTTAAGCCTCTTAAGTAACTAATGATCTTTTTTCCTTTTAAACAAAGAAAAATTAAGTTTAAGTCACAGTAAGAATCTTCATGTACCTTTTTGTAAAAAAAATAATTTCAAATTACTATGTGACATAATATTTGACAGTTGTTTATTTTCTGTGAAAAATGTCTCTTAAAAAACTGCCAAATATACTTGAAATACATTATCAAAATGAGTTAGATTGAGAGTAAGCCTTTGGCTTAGTGGTTAAGATACTCATGGTGCCTTATCAGTGGAGCTGGCCTCTATCACCAGCTACAATTCCTAACTCCAGCTTCCTGCTACTGTAGATCATGAGAAGCAGTGGTTATGTCTCAATTAACTGAGCCACCTCACCCACAGACTGTATTCTCAGATCAGGTTTCAGCCTCAGCCTTTTGCATTTGGAGAGTTAAGTAGCAAATAGGAGTTCTCTCTGTCTGTCTGTCTCTTAAATAAATTACAACTTTGGGACCAGCAGCATAGCATAGTAGGTTACGCCTCTGCCTGTGGCACCAGAATCCCATATGGGCATCAGTTCTTGTCCGGGCTATTCCTCTTCCAATCCAGCTCTCCCTAATGGCCTGGGAAAACAGCAGAAGATGGCCCAAATGCTTGGGTCCCTGCACCTACATGGGAGACCCAGAAGAAGCTCCTGGCTCCTGCCTTCAGATCGACCCAGCTCTGGACATTGAGGCCATTTAGGGAGTGAATGAGTGGATGGAAGACCTTTGTCTCTTCTGCTCTCTGTCTGTAACTCTACCTCTCAAATATATATAAATAAATATTTAAGGTGTTTTTTTTTTTTTTTTTTTTTTTTTTTTTTTTTTTTTTTTAACAGGCAGAGTGGATAGTGAGAGAGACAGAGAGAAAGGTCTTCCTTTTTGCCGTTGGTTCACCCTCCAATGGCCACTGCGGCCTACGCATCTCGCTGATCCGAAGCCAGGAGCCAGGTGCTTCTGCTGGTCTCCCACGCGGGTGCAGGGCCCAAGCACTTGGGCCATCCTCCACTGCCTTCCCGGGCCATAGCAGAGAGCTGGCCTGGAAGAGGGGCAACCGGGATATAATCTGGTGCCCCAACCGGGACTAGAACCCGGTGTGCCGGTGCCGCAAGGCGGAGGATTAGCCTGTTAAGCCACAGTGCCGGCCATAAATAAATATTTAAAAATTACAACTTTTATAGAAGTGATAAAGCAAAGATAGTAAAATGTTAACAGTACAATTTCTATGCTGAGAACAATGGTGTTTACTGTCAAATTATTGCAGCTTTGCTGTATGTTTGAAAATTTTCAGAATAAAAGTTAGGAAAAGAAATCATACCAGCCTTTTAAAGAAATAAAAACAAAACCAAAGGAGAAAAACATAAACCAGGTAAATCTATTAGGAAATCATGGCAGGTAGATGCTAATGTCATTTATTCTATTCTCCAAGAAAAGAAGAAGAGGGAGATAGGGGCAGAGAAAGTAAAAACTAATTTAGCATAGAAAGATGCCTGGTTGTAGAAAAAAACCTTTGAACTTTCTCCCTAAAAATGGCTGTATTGGGATACTTAAATATATCAATAAATCACCCAACCCATCGATGAGAGAGAGAGAGAGCAAGCAAAAGTAATCTCACAACTAAAGCTGAAATTTCAATATCAGTCACAATTTTGTTTTGCACAGAACATGAAAATGCACTATAAAACAGTCTGATTGGTTTAACATTTTGGGGACTAAAATAACTCTCAGCTAAGAGGAGGGTGGGACCTTTGATTTTGACAAGTACCTAAAATATTCCTTTTTTTAAAAAAAAAAATTCATTTATTGTATTTGAAAGTTACATGGAGAAAAGAAGAGAGAGAGAGAGAGTGAGTGTGAGTGAGTGTGAGTCTTATAGCCACTGGTTTACTCCCCAAATGGCCTCGGGGCTGGGCCAGACTGAAGCCTGGAGCCAGGACCTTCATATGGGTCTCCCACGTGGGTGCAGGACCCCAATACTTGGGCCATCTTCAGCTGCTTTCCCTGGTGTGTTAGCAGTGAGCTGAATAGGAAGTGGAGCAGCTGGGAGCTGAACCAGTGTCCATAGGGGATATTGGCGCCACAGGTAGTTTAACTCATCGCACCACAGCACCGGCCCCTAAAATATTCTTCTTATATTCCATCTCAATTTTCTGTGTAGAACCATCTGGTATTTTCTTATTTACTGTTTATCTGGCTAGTCTAATCTCACTACAATTTAATAGGGATCTTGTCTGGTGCATGGCAGAACTGGTGATTTTGTGAGCTAATAAAAAAACAAGCATTTTTATTGAAATGCTTGATTTAAAAACAAGTATACAAATTTTAAAAAGTTTTAGTTGTAAGAAATATAAATTTACATGAACTATTATTCTCTTTGAAGGGCAGATAAAGTGTGATCAGACATTCAAGTGTCAATAAATACTCACCAGTCTTCTACCAGTGTATTATTCAGGTAGGTCAGTATTATTAAGGTCCAACAAAGTTCTTTATCTTCAAATAATTCAAAGGCCTTAGTATAAGATGTATCTTTATTATGCTGTATAGCAATGGTGGAGAAATCTATAGGGCCCAGTTCTCCTAAGCAGCTTCCAACAGCTTCTGCATACATAAATTCCATTTCAGTAGAGAAACAGCTAAGAGATTATACACAAAAAAGCAAATGTCTGATTTCAAAAACATAATGCTGTTTGTCAGGCTTCAAGTGTGTTTTCAAAAATTTTGAGGTTAACAAAGCTGAAAAATACTTTATAAACCATCTATCAAGGCAATATTTTCCTCTACAGAATCATATCTAGGAGACAGATTAGCAAGCAACAGAATTTAGATATAAAAAAAAAAGAATTTAGATATTAAGGATGAAAGCCTAAATATGGCCACTATGAGAATTACAATCTTAAAATTGAAATTTGAGGTATTACCACATAAAGCTGATAAACGCATTATTCAGTAAAAATGTATGAACACATATATACTGTTTTTCCACATGTTCTCTCTCTACTCAGATGAAAATACACCATTCTCAGGATTCCAGAGAACCCCTTGTACTCTTTTCTACCCACAGTGGAATATATTAAAAAATGTCCACAAATTCTTTAGTAGTCTTCCTTTATAAGATGAATTCTAATTCTATCCCCCTGAATGAGGGCTGTACTTAGAGACTCACTTTTAATGAACAGATGTGTGTAAATCTTTCACCTCCTTAATTATTCTCAGGTACTTATTTCTTTTAGATGCAATTCTAAATGGAGTTGCTTTCCTAATTTCATTTTTAATTTTTCTTTGCTAATAAATAAAAACACAACTAATTTTTATGTGGTGATCTAGTACCCCATAACTTTGTGGAATTTATTAGTTCCATAGTACCTTTCTATAGGTTATTCAGGATTTTCTACAGAGAACCATGTCATCTATGAGCAGAGACAGTTTTACTCCCTTTCCAATTTGGATGCTTTTAATTTCTTTTCCTTATTTAATTGCCCTGGTTAGATTATCTAGTAAAATATGAACAGCAGTGATGAAAGTGAGCCACCTTGTCTTACTCCTGATCTTATGAGGCAGGCTTTCAGTCTTTCAACATTGGATATGAAGTTAGCTGTATCGACAACTATGATTTTATACTACACAGAAAAGTCACTTCAGCCTCCTAGAAGTGGTGCTACTACTGACAAAGGGGTAATTTCCTTGGTCAAAGGAAACTTGCAGGGCTCTGGTGGGTTTCCATTAACTGGTGTGGGTAGTAGATGCACAGTTATGTTTTGCTTGTGCGCATTCTTCTTGCCATATACTTTACAGCTATATACTTTTTTATATATACAGCTCCAAAAAATCTACAAAAAAAAGTAACAAGATAGTAGGCTCCTACTGTGAAGTAAAGGAGGTCTCTGTTGAAAAAAACAAAAGCAAAAACAGAATCTGTAAGGCATAAGTTATAACTGCCACTGCCATTTTTCTTATTTGAAACAATGCTATCACAACAGCTTCAAGTTGATTTTGTGATTTTTCCATCCTGCAACTACCAAATCTAAATGCCTACATTAGACATGATGTTGTCTATTTATCTTACATTAGGTTTCATCTCAATGACAAAACTACTTGAATGCTTTAATATGTGAGTTTAATTTAACCCTCCAAGTCTTCATTTTAAATATTGCATTGAAAAGACATCAAATTTCACCTAAATTTACTTATATATATCAAAAGCCAATTTATTTGTATCTTAATTCACCAAAAATATATTTCTGACCTTTCTAAATATATACAAAATATTCTCAAGTTGCTACTTACGCACATGTAAAAGTCACTAACTATTCATTTTATAGAAATAGTTAAAGAAAGAAAACATGAAAGAGAGCTAATTACAGTTGTTTCAGTTAGAAAAGAATGTTAATGTTAGCATCTTATATTTCCACAACATCCCAAATGGCAAACTTTTGCTTACTTAGAAGATATAAAGACGACTACACAAACACAGAAAATTCACATGCATTAAGACAAATAGTTTACCTAAAACTTCTCTTTCACCAGTGTGGTTTACAGCCGTCTTGGATAAATGCAACAAGGTGATAACCAGCTTCACCATAATGCCATCTTTTGGGTTATCTAGTAGTAATTTTGAAAAAATTAAGATTATCATAGAGACAAACTCTTTTGATTATAGTACACAAACACAATAACTTAGATGACTATAACATTTTTAAGAAGTTTAAAAGAGGTTTTAGGTTATTAGTAGTCCGAAAAATACTCTGAATGAACCTCAATTTCCTTATGAAACATAACAATATGGAGATGTTTGCAACACTGGGCAGAAAAAAATGTCATCAATAAACTGGACAGAGAAATCATGAAACTCAGCAAAATCAGAAATGCAAGAATCATTCAACACTAAATTTAGAAAGGACCTTATGAGTTTTTTAATATCTAACATTCAGAGACTAGACCAGCATGATCAAATAGAACTTTGCAATGATGAGAATGTCTATAATGCCTGATGTCCAATGACAGTCAATAGCCACATACATTACTGAGAATTTGACATGTGGTAGTACAACAACAACAAAACCCTCAAATTTAAATTTATTGAAATATAAATACCCAAATATGGCTAATGGCTATATGAGGGTATTCAAAAACTTTGCGGAAAATGCAATGAAAAAATATAATTGGGGTAAGCGTGTTGTATAGTATTTAAGATAATGTTTGGGATGCCTGTAACCCATTTCTAAGTGTCTGAGTTTGTGTCCTGTCTCCACTTTCCATTTCAGCTTCCTATTAACGTGCACTATGGAAGCAGCAGATAATTGCTCAGCTAGTTGGGTTCCTGCCACCCATGTGAGTTCTGAGCTCTTGGCTTCAGCCTAGTCAATCCCAGCTGCTGCAGACATCTGAGGAGTGAACCAGCCGATGGAATATCTGTTTCTGTTTTTAACAAACAAATATACAGGAGCTGGCATTGTGGACTAATGGGTTAAACCATCACCTGCAAGGCCAGCATTCCAAATGGGCATAGACTCAAGTCTTGGCTACTCCACTTTCCAATCCAACTCCTGGCAACAAAGCTGGGAAAATAGCAGCAGATGTCCCAAGCCCTTGATGCCCAGCATCCATGTGGGAGACCAAGATGACATTCTACCTGTTTCTTCCTCTCCTTTGTAACTGATTTTTTTTTTTTTTTTTTTTTTTGATAGGCAGAATGGACAGTGAAAGAGAGAGACAGAGAGAAAGGCCTTCCTTTTTGCCGCTGGTTCACTCTCCAATGGCCGCTGCGGCCTACGCATCTCGCTGATCCGAAGCCAGGAGCCAGGTGCTTCTCCTGGTCTCCCATGCGGGTGCAGGGCCCAAGCACTTGGGCCATCCTCCACTGCCTTCCCAGGCCACAGCAGAGAGCTGGCCTGGAAGAGGGGCAACCGGGACAGAATCCGGCGCCCCAACCGGGACTAGAACCTGGTGTGCCGAAGCCGCAAGGTGGAGGATTAGCCCGTTAAGCCACGGCGCCGGCCAACTCTGACTTTCAACTAAATAAATCTTTAAAAAAAATAGTAATAAAAATTTTCAACTGTTTATTTTCTGAAATCTATACATACAAGGAGTCTTCAATAAGTTCATGGGAAGATGCACATAATGAAGAATGGTCTCATGGATTTAAAAAAAAATGTTTTTCACCAAGATAAACTCATCTTTTAATAATTCCATTTTCCACAAACTTGTTGAGGAACCCATGTAATGCAGAAGACAGGTCTGGTCAATAAAATTTTCAAACATACAAGAATAAGAGACAGTGCTGGGTTGGATGTTGTAGCTCAATGGATTTAGCCACTGCTTGGGATGTCCACATCCAATACCAGACTGCCCATCTGAGTCTGGCTACTCCATGCTTCTGATCTAGCTTCCTGCTAATATGCTTGGGATTTAACAGATGATGGCCCAAATACTTGGGTTCCTGCCACCTATATGGGAAACACAGATGGAATTCCTGGCTCTTGGCTTTGGCCTGGTCCAATCCTGGCTGTTGCAGGCATCTGGGGAGTGAACCAGCAGAAGAAAGAGAGCAAGAGCTCTTAATCTTACTCTCTGTTATTCTGCTTTTCAAATAAATACATCAAAATAAAGGAGAGACAGTGGTGTTTATATTTTATATATCTGAGAACAAATAAACTAGAAACTCTAAACTTAGTCAAAACTCATTTTTAAAAGTATTAAGGAAAATGAAACTAAGTGGTACAGGAAGATAAATATTAAAATAAAAGGGAAAGGGTTTGCTCCAAGTGCAATAGTGTAATAATAGAAACTCAAATTTAGTCAATACAATATAAATGCTTTCATAAATATTAAGAAATAAATATAAATACATGCATAAATATACATACACTTACACACATACATTAGACAGATGATACAGACATTACCTTGTATGCTTGACTTGAAGGACTTAATTTTTTTTTTTTAAGCAGTAGGGAGTTGTTACAACTTTTAAAGCAGAGGAATAACATGAACATATTTGAATTTAGAGAAATCATTCTAGCAGAGGATGGATAAAAAGAAAATAGTTCAAACTCAGGAAACCAGGCAGGAACATTTTATGGTTAGATGAGAGTCTAACCTAAATGATGAGTATCTGAACTAAAAATAGAGCATCTGAGCAAAGATTTATAAAAGATTCTTTCAAAATGAAACAGGAAGAAATAACCATGTATTTCAAATTAGTACCCTGAGAGGCTCTCATAAGATCCATCATCTGATCTTTATGCTGTGCCAGCTGTCTCTGAAGATCCTTCAGTCCTTCAAGCCTTGTCAATGGAAGTGCATCATAAACACTTACTGACAGAAAATGATTAATCTCCTAAAAGTAAAAAATAGTTTTAAATTTTGACTTGCTTTTACAGTTATTGGTTAAGGCTGTGAAATAAAGCTTAATAAAAGAAAAAAAATTCTAAATAACTTTTACAGACACTGATTCATATCACTATTACTAACAAAGTAGAAATAAATTATTTCCCCGCATCAGAATCTATGAAGTTTTAGTCCTTTAAATTCTAGAAAGACTCTCATGATAAAACAGATTTCTAGATTACTACAGCATATTCTGTTGAAAATAGAATTGGAAAAGCTTAAATTTCAACTTATTTTCATCTTAATGTATTTAAATGTTTTCAGACTGATATAATCAAATACACACTGTATTTTTAAAACCATAGTAAGATTTTTAGGGAAAGATACACCTGAAATTAATTTTGAAGCTTAAAAAGATTAAAATGAGACTGAAACTTGAAATACCCTTTAAAAAGTTAGATATCAGGGCAGACATTTGGCCTGGTGGTTATGTTTGCAGTCCATATCAGACTTCCTGGGTTCAAGTCTGAACTGTGCTTCTAATTCCAGCTTCCTGTTAATGTACACATGAGGAGGCAGCAAGTAATGACTCAAGTGTTTGGGCTTCTACCACACACTTGGCCTAGCAAAATACCAAGTGCTGTGGGCATTTGGGGACTGAACAAGTAGAAGGGAACATACACATTTTGTCTCTCAAGTAAGTAAAAATAAATTTTAAAAAAGAAGAAATTTTGGAAAAAAAAAATCACAGAAAATAACAAATATAATCTTGAAAGCAAATACTATATTGAACCTCAAAGGATCAGATGGTAATGCTTAGACATTAATTTACGATATGACTATAAGCATTAAAATAAAAATATTTTATATCACATCCCTTGAAAAATTAAATCGAGCTCTTTACCAGAAACCTTTTGATATTTACACTTCTATTAAACAGCAAGGAGATACATAAACACTTATTATTTTTAAACAGGGTAGACTTCATGTTAGGCTTTTCTTTACCACAATTACACAAAAAGTTTCTAAAAAAAGGGTTTTTTTTTGCTGCTGTAGCACTAGAGAGTTATAAAAAGCACTACTGTCTATGCTAATACAGAAAACATTGGTGATGGAATATTTTATTACCTCCAAGAGTGAAAAAGATCCTCTACAGTACTTGATTTTTTGCTGAGTAATACGTAGATCCTTAAAAACAACATGGTCAGGAAAAGGGTCTAGAAGTTTAATCGTGATATAAAGGTTTTCATTATCCTTGTTATCTATTACTAGGTATTTCAACAAGTCCAATACCTAAACGTAATCCAAAAAGAAAACATTAAAAGGGGGGAAATTAATTGTATTTTAAAGACAACCAAAATCTCTTATAATAAGTGATAAGCTAACTTAGTTCTGATAAAATGCTGCGATTACCAATACTTCTCAGACACATAGCTTTCAGTTTCAACAAGTATGTAAGGAGTTACAATAAAGTGAGCACTGAGGCCCATTATTAATTAAACATTTTTATGTGAGTGATATTGATGATATATCATTATAATGGTATGAAATGCTATCCCTAGAGATCATTACTTTTATACTTCAGCCTAAGAAATAAAAAAAACTACCAGGTTATTAGATCAAAATTAACAAGTACTATGCAATTAAGTGATTATAAATAACAATTTATTAGATGCTTATCCAAATATTTTACAAAAATGTTTTCCATCAAAATTAATAATTATATTAAGTAACATTTAAAACATTCATGGCATGGAAAGGTAGCAGAGGACAGCTCAAATCCTTGGGCCCATGCACCTGTCTGGAAGACCCAGAAGCAGCTCCTGGCTCCTGGCTTCAGATCGTCCCTGCTCTGGCCACTGTGGCCATATGGGAGTGAACCAGCAGATGAAAGACTTCCTCTCTCTCTCTCTGCCTCTGCTACTCTGCCTTTCAATAAATAAATCTTTTTTAAAAATAATAAATATTCAGCTCCTTCTAATAGTACTTTCTTTATGAATACAACTCAAATACACTGAGATTGATTTGAAAAATTACCTGTTCCTGAACCTCCACTTGATCATGCACAAGGGGTATCAGTGTACCAACAATAACATGAAGATGGTTTTCTAAAGCATCCTTACAGTGAGTCACTGCTGTCTGGCAAACCCGACTTAATAGGTCACAACAAAGGGAGAAGCTACGTAATGACACATCCATGAAACGAGAAGGCCTATGTTGGAAAAAAACAGTAGGTTGATAGGAAAATGGACATCAATCTATTCAAAAGTCATTGTTTCTCAACATATCTAATTCTGATATGGTCTGATACAAAGTCATTTTTATATCTAATGCTGTAAGCCAAAAAGAGAAGAGACATAAGCAAAATGCAGAATAAGCTCCTCTAAGCTCCCATACTGACAAAAATACTAAAAATCAAGTAAAAGCATCAGAACCAACCCTGTTGAAACCCTCTAAGACAATTAAAGATTTAGAGCAATCAAGAAAATGTTTCATTAAGAAAAAGGCAAACATAGGACAGCTTTGTGATAATTTTACTTATCATTGTGGCTCAGCAGTAATAAAAAAAAAGCACCTTACAACAATCCTAGTGTGGGACACTGGTTCATGAAGTGGTTCTTGTGGGAGCAAAGCAGAACTTATTTGCAAACTAACCTGTCTGAGAACTACTTGCAGGACTGATGCAAAGTGCTTGGCTGTTTTGCTTAATAGACTTCACCCAGGCCTGTGGGCAATGTTTGAAATTTTTTAACACTGAACAAGAGGAGCTGAAGCTGTGGTGTGTTGGAAAACACTGGAATCCCATATGGGCACCAGTCCTGGGAGACCAAGAAGCCACTCCTGGCTTGGGACTGGCACGGCTCCAGCCATTGCAGTCATCTGGGGAATGAACCAGCAGATGGAAGACCTCCCTTTCTCTTTCTCTTTCTGCCTCTGCCTCTCTGTAACTCTGCCTTTCAAATAAATAAATCTTTAAAGAAAATTGCTAAGATATGATACCACTCAAATTAACTACAGATTTGATGCAATCCCCATCAAAATTTCAGAAGACTATTTGCAGAAATGGGAAAGTTGATCTTCAAATTCATATAAAATTGCAGAAGGCCCCAAATAGCTAAAACAATCTTGAAAAAGAAGGCCAAGGGGCTGGCGCCATGGCTCACTTGGTTCATCCTCTGCCTGCAGCACCGGCATCCCATATGGGTGCCGGGTTCTAGTCCCAGTTGCTACTCAACAAGCGGTGCTTGGAGGCAGCACTGCGATAAGCTATGGGACACATGCACCCCAAACTGTCTCCTATAACAGTACAGTTTGGGTCCTGGTTACTCTGCTTCCAATTCATCTCCCTGGCAAACAGCAGATGATGGCTCAAATACTGGAGTATCTGCAATCCATGTAGGATACCTGGATGGAGCACCCAGCTTCAGCCTGACCCAAGCCCAAGCCCAAGCCCAAGCCTAAGCCCCAGTAGCTGCAACCACTTGGAGTGAACCAGTGGATACAAGATCTCTGTCTCTCCCTCTGCCACTCTTTCAAATAAATAAATATAAAACAAATATGTAGTGTTTGGACAACTACATTGCCACATATGAAAAAATGAAACTGGACTGCTATACTTCACTCCATATAAAACTAAAGCAGCGGGCATTGGGTACACCAGTAAAGATGTTAAATGGAATGCCTGTGTCCCCTTCATTAATTAAGTGCCTCCGTTTCAGTCCCACCTCTGCTTCTGATTTCAGCTTCCTGCTAATGTGCACATTTGGAGATAGAAAGTAATGGCTTAAGAGTTTGAGTTCCTGCTACCTATGTGGGAGATTCAGATGGAGTTCTGAGTTCTTGGCTTTGGCCTGGCCTGGCTCTGGAATCTACAGGTACTGGGGAATGAACCAGTGGATGAAAATCTCTCTTTGTCTCTTTATCCCTTTCAAATAAGTAAAGAAAAGAAAAGGAAAAAAAAAAAAAGAAAAAATACTAACTCAAAATGGATCGATGATTTAAATACCAGAGTTCCTCAAAAAAATTCATGGAAAATGACTATCATGAAAAATCTATGCACGGACTTCAAAATGATTTTTGCAAGTTAAATAAAGTTATCTTCCTCATTCCATTTTTCCATGATTTTCTGAAGTATCTTCATATGAGAGCTGAAACCTTAGAATAAAACCTAGGGTTAAATCTTTATGGCCAGGGGCTGCCACCGTGGCACAATGGGTAAAGCCGCTGCCTGTAGTGCCAGCATTCCATATGGGCACCAGTTCAAGTGGAGCAGTGGGCTGCTCCACTTTCGATCCAGCTTTCTGCTGTGGCCTGGTAAAGCAGTACAAGATGGTCCAAGTCCTTGGACCCCTGCAACCACCTGGAAGACCCATAAGAAGCTCCTGGCTTCGGAATGGTGCAGCCCCGGCTGTTGCATTCAATTGGGGAGTGAACCAGAGGATGGGAGACTTTCTCTCTCTCTCTCTCTCTCTCTCTCTAACTATGACTTTCAAATAAATAAATAAATCTTTAAAAAAAAAAAAAAAAAACTATGACCATGGATTTGACAATGGATTCTCACATATGACACAAAAGAATGAACAAAAGAAAAAAAGAGATTAACTGGACTTTATCAAAAGTAAAAATCTAGAGACATCACATGCCATTACAGGGAAGTGCAAAAAAGACAATTTACAGATTGGAAGAAAACACTTGCAAATCAATTATAATTATCTGGAATATATAAGGAACTCCTCAGGCTCAACAAAAGACAACCAAGTTTTTTAAGTGTATAATGAACTTGAATATTTGTTTGTCCAGAGATACACAAATGGTCAATAAGCACATGAAAAACTGTTTAACTTTACCAGCCACTAGAGAAATACACAATCATAACTGATGAGATACTGTTTCACATTAACCAGGATGACTAAATAAACAGAAACTAACAAGCTTAGGTGACAATGTGAAGATATTCAAAGCCTTGAGCATTATAAGTGAAATGTAAAATTGTTCAGCTACTCTGGAAAAGTTTGGCAGTTCCTCAAACGGTTAAATAGAAAATTACCATATGAACTCTCAATGCCACCATTGGGTATATAAACAAAAGAATTGAAAACAGAGATACCTATACACCAATGGGCATGGCATCACTATTTAAAATAACCAAAAAGTAGAAACAACTCAAGTGTTCACCAACTGATGAATGGAGAAGCCAGATAAACGAATATTTTTCCTACATAAAAATAAATGAACTTTTTTTTCATTTTCAATTATCTTTATATACAGAAGATCAGCTTAGTATATACTAAGTAAAGATTTCAACAGTTTGCACCCACACAGAAACAAAGTATAAAGTACTGTTTGAGTACTAGTTATACTGTTAATTCACATAGTACAACACATTAAGGACAGAGATCCTACATCGGGAGCAAGTGTACAGTGACTCCTGTTGTTGATGTAACAACTGACACTCTTGTTTATGGCGTCAGTAATCACCTGAGGCTCTTGTCATGAGTTGCCAAGGCTAAGGAAGCCTCTTGAGTTCGCCAACTCTGATTTTATTTAGACAAGGCCACAGTCAAAGTGGAAGTTCTCTCATTCCTTCAGAGAAAGGTTCCTCCTTCCTTGATGGCCCGTTCTTTCTGCTGGGATCTCACTCAGAGATCTTTCAAATAAATGAACTTTTGACACATACCATGACATGCCAGACACAAAAGGACAAACATTACACTATACTAATCATATTAAATATATAGAATGCATAAATTCTAGACAGAAAGTAGATTAGAGGTTATCAAAGGCTAGAAGGAAATGGAATGCAGAGTTATTGCTTAATAAGTAGAGAGGTTCTAATTAGGTAAAAAAAATTTGTAAATAGTGATAGTTGCACAACACTGTAGACATAACGCATGTCACTAAATTGGACATTTAATGGTAAAAATAACAAGTTTTATGTTAAATATTTTACAATAAAAAAATAGAAATCTCAACTCAATGGAAAATATCAGGTATTCAAAACTGAACTTACAGCCACAATTCTACAATAACTTAAGAATGTAACTAGAATATTTATTTTAGAATGTTGATAATCCTCAAGATGTCTAGAAATGGAGAAGCAGATGTACAATTTTCAAAAACTAATAGGCAGACATAGTATACATCTTAAAACACAAAATGCAGAAAATACTATGGCATCTATTTCTTAGAAGCTATAAAATAAATCTTCAATTCAAGAAAAAGACAAACTCTTTATAAGCTGTTCCCAATGTATCTCTCACTTACCGTTTGTTAATATAATGAATCAAAGTATAAATAACATCTCGAAGAACAAAGGCCCATGCTCCTCCCAAGCCACTTTTTATATCTTTCAGTAATAAACTAACAAAGAGATGATATATTTTAAGAATTCTGTGCCTTCTATAAACATTATTTGTCTCTGCTGCTTGCTCACATATAGCCAGAAGAATTTTCTGATAAGAATCCTAGAAAATAAACATAAATTTGGTACAAACTTATCTAATCATATACTTAGCTATAATAAATATATATTTAAAATCACCAAATAGAACTTAGATTTGGGTTTCACACCAAATGAAAACTATCACATTAACAAAATTAGTTTCTTCACCTTAAAGCTATTACAAATTTACTTAGCTTTCAGAGACTAAACTTCAATTAAGTAGCATATTGTTATAAAAAATAGAACCATCCTCTGAACTAATACATGAATATAGTGTCACAGAACTTGTAAGTAACATACTTCAGTTAATACAGACAAGTAAAATACAAAAATAAAAACCTGTAAACTGGGGCACGTGTTTGGTACAGTGGCTAAGATATCATGTGGGATGCCCACATCCTGCATCATAGTGCTTGGGTTTGAGTCCTAGTTCTGTTTGCAATTCTGAAGTCCTGCTAATGTGCACCCTGAGAGGCAGTAGATGATGGATCAAGTAATTGGGTCTTTGACACCCATATGGGAGATCCAGATTGATTTTTCTGCTGCCGGCTTCAACTGGCCCACTCCTACCTATTCTACACCCTTGGAGAGTAAAAAAGTACCCCCTGGGATGGGAGATCTCTGTCTGTCTCCAACTCTGCCGTTCAGATAAGCAAAATTAATTAATTTTTAAAAATACTTGTAAATGAGTGTTTCTCAATTATTCAGATAAATTTACCGTTTATTTTCTCTCTTTAAAATGTAATTACACAGAATTTCTAGATGAGAAAGAAGAAATTCATTAATTATAATATTAAAAATGTATACTTACAGGGCTTTTAGAGAGAATTTCTAAAATGCTCTTAAGTTTGGTTTTATGACAGTTGCTGATATAGGCAAATGTTGCTTTAATCACATGTGATGGAAAATGAGGTGGATTCGGAGCAGGATCCAAATCCCTAAAAGATTGGAACAAATGCAGTCATCATTTTCAGAAGAAAACTACCAGGAAAAAAAAAACAGGTATGATAGACCAGTGAACTTCCAAAATGAAAATTTACATAACCTCTAAATTTTTAAAATTACTGTTTCTACTAAAAAACTATACCTTTAGCAAATTAACAAATGAAGTTACAGTCCATAAACATCAACAAAATATCTAAGTGACTTAAACAACCTTAGATGATCTGCTTAAATAATCTTTTATAAAGTAATGACAGCTCCATAAATTAGCCTTACAGTATTACTTCAGTTCAGGTGTGAATTAAAGCTCTAGCAATAATATTTTAAGATACAGCAATCAAACACTATTTAGATAAAATGAAATTATATATTTCAAAGTATCCTGTTTGGTATTATTTTATATGCCTATCACCATGGCACATATAAAAAAAGGAATAAATAGTATTTCTAAGTAGCTTAAATTCAAGTTGGGAAAATAACATTCACATTCATAAACTCATTCAAAGGTACTTTAAAGTGGAATTAAAAGGCAAGTTTATTTTGGTGCATAAAATTCATGTACCATTTTTAATATGCTTTTCCATGGATTCTTTTAAGACACCTGTATAACCAAGGGTAGCAGACATTCAGATTGAACTGCATAGCTGAGAAGCATGATTCTGACAGCTGACAAGTATGACAAAGAAAATTTAGAAAGGTAATTTAGAAAGGTAAGTCATAGATAAAAAGAGAAAACAAGATTAACATGCAAGGAGGAAAAAAGTTTGGAGACAACAAACAACAAAATGCTCAAATACTATAGAAAAATTGAAAAGACAAAGGTCATTGGATTTGTTAACAAAGTGGTCATCCAGAAAGAGCTGTTTCTATTGGGAGGCTACATACAGTAAAAGCAGTTAGGTAACTGCTTCAATTCATAGGTGGTGATTTTTGAAGAAACAAACTTTTAAAACAAAATACAATTCTAAAAATTGAAATAGACAACTTAAGCTATTGATCAATCACTTCCTTAGGAATTCCTCGACTTGCGGCTATTCTCTAATATTAAAATGTGCATACCCTGAAAAATCAGAGAGGTCAGTGCTTTGGCTGGTATCAGAATTTGCTGGTTCATGTAATGTCATTAATAACTCTACCACAATCTCTGGTAAATTGCTAATAAACAGATGATCAATCTGAAAGGAAACAAAATTAAAATATATTTAATATTTTTACATCTGTAACCTTTAATACAGCTCAAAAGACATGTTTTTGCCTTATCTACAAAATTATTTAGTGACTATAAAACAAAACACATAACCAGAAAGACTAAGATCTGCAAGATACATAGCTAACCGCACCTTTTTCTTATATGCAGCCAACCTGCATACCATGAGGAAAGTAGAAACCATATTATATAATGCTCTCTTAATCCAATTCTTACATTTTATTTATTTTTTAAGATTTATTTATTTGAGGGATGGTTGTTATGGCATTTCCTATGTGTGCAGGTTTGTGTCTTGGCTGCTCCACTTCCAAACCAGCTCTCTAATGGCCTGGGAAAAGCAGCAGCAGATGGCACAAGTGTTAGGGCCCTTACTACTCATGTGGGTGAGCTGGATGAAGCTCCTGGCTTTGCCTGGCCCATCCCTGGCTGTTGTGGCCATCTGGGGAGTAAAGCAGCAGATGGAAGCTCTCTCTGTAACTCTGACATTCAAATAAAGATTTTGAAAAATAATAATAAAAGAAGATTTACTTCTTTGGAAGGCAGAGTGACAGGGGAAGGTGGCAGAGAGAAAGATCTTCTGGGTCTCACACAGATTAACCCACTCTATAAGAACAGCAGCCCATAGTCTTAATTTTAAAGAAACATTTTAACTGAAGCTTTGGTCCTAGCACTAAATGCTTCAACCTAGTAATTCCCCTGCCCACAAAGGCCCTAGTGACCTAAACCATTTCTCAATTTACAATTTTCTCTTGATTTATTTGAGAACTCCATCATTTGTAGAACTTAAGAATTCTCGGGGCTGGTGCAGTGGCGCAGTGGGTTAAACCCATATGGGTACCATTTGGAGTCCCAGCTGCTCCACTTCCAATCCAACTCCCTGCAAATGCACCTGGGAAAGCAGTGAGGATGGCCCCAGTCCTTGGGTCCCTGCACCCACATGGCACACTGGGATGAAGCTTCTAGCTCTTGGCTTCAGATCAACTCAGTTCTGGCTGCTGTGGCCAATTGAGGAGAGAACCAGAAGACGGAAGACCTCTGTCTTCATCTCTCTCAGTAAATCTTTCAAGAAATTAAAAAAAAAAAAAAAAAAAAAAAAACGTAAAAAATTCTCAGTAACGGGCAATACCGCTATTTGCTCACTGCATGGCTTCTACCCAACTTCTACTCTGGTGAGATCCCAAATTCTGAGGCTAACTGCTACTTACATCCCCTTTCATCTAGAGTCAACTAAAACCTTCCCTCAGGGAGCATAATTTCATCACTCTGCTTCCCACTACTGGCAATTTATATCCTCACAAAGGGCATACATTCTCTAAAAAAATTAATTTGCTATGCTATATGTCAAATAAATGTGAACTGTGAAGTTGATAGTTATTAATTATCTAAATAAGGAATTACAGTGTTCTAAAGTAAAAATCTATTTATTAGATGTGCAAAGAGATTGAGAAACACTCTAATAGCAAAACATATTTTAGAGCAAGACAAGAAAGAAACCTAACAAAGATTCTAACTTTTCCCTCAAGTTTTCATATCAGTTGTCCATGTTATCTCCAAAGTTTCAACTCTTCTAAAATCCAGCTTTTCCATACTATGTGGAATAAGCAATGGAAAACTAGGGAAATCTCTAATATCAGAAGAATAATTTTAAGATTTATTTTTTATTTATTTTAAAGGCAGAGTTATAGAGACAGAAGGAGAGACAAAGACAGACGGAGAAAGAGAGAAAGATCTTCCATCTACTGGTTTACTCTTCAAATGGCAACAACAGCAGGAGTTGGGCCAGGCTGAAGACAGGAGCTTCTTCTGAGGCCTTCCACATGGTTGCAGGGGTCCAAACACTTGGGCTATCCTCTGCTGCTTTCTCAGATGCATTGGCAGGGAGCTGGATCAGAAATGGAGCAGCCGGGTCTCGAACTGGTGTTACTGTTGGATGGCAGCATCACTGGCAGAGGCTTAACTTGCTATGCCATAATGGTGGCCTGCAGAGGAACAGTTATTGAGTTCTTCTGTGCATAAAATAGCTGACTTCGGCCAGCGCCGTGGCTCAACAGGCTAATCCTCCACCTAGCGGCGCTGGCACACCGGGTTCTAGTCCCGGTCGGGGCGCCGGATTCTGTCCCGGTTGCCCCTCTTCCAGGCCAGCTCTCTACTATGGCCCGGGAGTGCAATGGAGGACGGCCCAAGTGCTTGGGCCCTGCACCCCATGTGAGACCAGAAGAAGCACCTGGCTCCTGCCTTCGGATCAGCACGGTGTGCCAGCCGCGGCAGCCATTGAAGGGTGAACCAACAGCAAAGGAAGACCTTTCTCTCTGTGTCTCACTCACTGTCCACTCTGCCTGTCAAAAATTAAAAAATAAAATAAAAAAAAATAGCTGACTTCAATAGTTTTATAGGATTCTCTAATAAGCTAGATCTGTAATGTCTACCAACAGCATGTAAGAATTGCTCAGATTTTAGGTTCAGCCAAAAATCTTATGATTTGTAAATATTTTAGGCATTCAACGACTCAAAAATTTTAGATGATTCCAAAACTATTAATATTTATACTAACTTTCATAGACACACAAAAGGAATCTTATGAGTCTAATTCACAGAAAGTACATGTAGAAAAAGTTATATCTACAACTTAACGCTAAGTGAAAATGAGCAAGAACTTCTGTCTTTAACCAGTAAGCTAAGAAATAATTATTTAGGTTTTGCCTTGAGACCAGTGTCTCAATCAGGATCAAATGTGATCAGTTTTCCCTCCTAAACCCATTCTGACTCTTGGTTAGTTGTCTTTTACTTATATTCAAAAGAAATAAATTTGGAGTAAAAAAAGGTAATTCTTTACTTAAGATATTTTACATATACATTTTTTAAAAGATTTATTTGAAAGGCAGGCCACACACACACAGAGGCCTTCTGTCTGTTGGTTCATTCCACAGATGGCTCCAACAGCTGGGGCTGAGGCCAGCCCACGCCAAAACAGGACCCAAGAATATTGTCTTGGTCTCCCACATGGGTGATAGGGGCCCAAGTACTTAAGCCATCATTTGGTGCCTTCCTGGGCACTTTAATAGGAAGCTGGGTTAACAGCAAAGTAGCCAGGATTTGAACTGCCATTCTAATATGGGATACAGGTATTACAGGCAGCAGCTTAATCCACTGTGCCACAAATGAATTCTTCTGCACATAAAATGAGAGGATTCTGTAATAGGTCAGATCTGTAGTATAGAGCAATAGCCCAAATATATGTATTTTAACCCAAGTTGCTTCAAATAATTTTATTTACCATAAAACAAAGCTAGCTTTGTGAGTTCCTTCTTTATTAGACCCCTCCCTTTAACAAATCTTTAGTGAGTTGCTTGAGATGCCCACATTCTGTATCAGAGTTACCTGGGTTAGAGTCCTGGCTCCACTCCCAATTCCAGCTTCCTGTTAATGTACAGCACCCTGGTGGGCAGTGGATGATATAGTTGGGTCCTTGCCACCCACGTGAGAAACCTGGAATAAGTTCTAGGTTCCAGGCTTCAGTCTAGCAGTCCTACCTACTAGGGGGTATTTAGGAAGTGAACCAGTAGATGGAAGATCTGACTTTCTCTCCAACAAACAAAAAAACTTAAATACTTAATGAACACCCAATATATAATAGGTGGGTGGAATACATCAGCTCCTGGATCTCCCTACCACCAAACGACATAAGTCCTACCTTCACTGTACTTATAGAAGAGAAGAATAATATTAAAAATGAATAGAATTTAAAAGTGGATTACGCGGCCAGCATTGTGGTACAATGGATTAAGGCATCACCCGAAACGTCAGCATCCCTTATCAGCATACCAATTCAAGTCCTGGCTGCTCTGTTTACAATCCGGCTCCCTGCAAATGATGCCTGAGAAAGCAGCATAAAATGATACAAGTACTTGGGCTCCTGACACCCATGTGGGACTCAATGGAAATGCCCAAGTCCTGGCTGTTGTGGCTATTTGGGGATTGAAACCGTAGATGGAAGATCTGTTTCTCTGCCTTTCAAAATAAATCTTTATGTTAGAAGGTATAAAGTGTCATTAAAAAAAAAAAAATGCATGCAAGGCCTGGAAATTTGGTATGGTACTTTTCCTGGAAAAGCAGAAAACTTTTGAAGAGGGAGTGAAGAAGGTTTTCTATATACACTATTCAGTGTTACTTGAACTTAACATCCAGTTTGCAGTCATGTATTATTGGTAATTAAAATAAAAACGAAAAGGCAGAAATAAAATTATTTCAAAAAAAATTTTTTTTCTGTTTCTTTGAGTATTTTTGAGAAAATATTTCCATTGACATAAGTGCCAATCAAAGGTAGAGAACACCACTCAACAACAAAAAAATCATGGATTGCTATGTTATTAACTACCACAAACTAAATGTAATTTCAAAAATGATTACTAAATAGGCTTAAAATTTAAAGTTTACAAATCAGACCATTTAGGGGATAAAAAGTAGGTAACATTCATCCTTACCTGTTTTCCTAATAAGTTCTCACTTTTAAGCATATCATAAACTTTGGAAGCAATCTCTCTTTGCTGTGCCATCCCACTGTCTTTTGCATCCTCATAGGCAAAATAAGGAAGAATATTTACAAGAATCTTTGGAAAGCAGTCTACTAGAAGACTTTTCCAATCTTCTTGAATCTGATTAGCAATGGCTTTCACCTCATCAAAATGACTTCTAATCACCAGATGTGGAATCAATATTTTATAACAAGATCTAAAAATAAAAATTTTAAAATTTGGCAAGTAAAATTTTTCAAAGTAAAATTTTAAAATACAGTTCTTAGAATAATAAAATGTTTTCATATAGTCAACACTGGAGCATCACTATATTGAGATTAGTAAATATTCTTATTTTATGTTTATAGGAATAAAATTAAATTGGAAATAGTAATGTAACACATAGTTTATACTATACCATCTTTTATTAAAGATTAATTTATTTGAAAGAGAGTTACAGAGAAAGGTAGGGCGAGACAGAGAAAAAGAGAGAGAGAGAGAGAGAGAAAATGAGAGAGTGAGAGTGAGAAAGGGAGAGAGAGACAGAGTTCTTCATTCTCCTGGTTCATTCCCCAAATGACCATTACAGCCAGAGCTGAGCTGATCCAAAGCCAGGAGCCAGGAGCTTCCTCCAGGTCTCCATGTGGGTTCAGGGACCCAAGGACTTGGGCCATCTTCTACTGCTTTCCCAGGCCATAGCAGAGAGCTGGATCAGAAGTGGAGCACCTGGGACTTGAACCTGCACCCATACAGGATGTTGGCACTGCAGGCTGGAGCATTAAGCCACTGCGCCACAATGTCAGCCTCACTATACCATCTTAATTCTGTGATCAAAATGTGTGGTGAGGGGTCAGCGCTGTGGTGTAGTGGGGAAAGCCGCCATCTGCAGTGCTGCAATCCCATATGGGCACCCATTGGAGACCCAACTGTTCCACTGCTGATCCAGCTCTCTGCTACAGCCTGGGAAAGCAGTGGAAGATGTCCCAAGTCCGTGTGTCCCTACACCCTCATGAGAGACCCGGAAGAAGCTCCTGGCTCTGGATTAGCCCAGCTCTGGCCATTTCAGCCATTTTGGGAATGAACCAAGAAATGGAGACACCCCCCCCCTTTGTAAATCTGTCAAATAAATAAATAAATCTTTTTAAAAAAAGAAAAAAAGTGTGGTGAGAGGGGTTGGAAATTTGGCCTGATGGTTAAGCTATTAGCTGGGATGCCTACATCTCGTATCAGAGAGCTTGAGTTCCAGACCTGGACCTGCTCCCAATTCTAGTTTATGGCTAATTCACACCCTGGGATGCGGCAGGTGATAGCTCAAGCAGTTGTGTCTCTGCCACGACTTGGAAGACCTGGATTGAGTTCCTGGCTCCCAGGTTGGTCCTAGCCAGGAGTTACAGAGGGCATCTGAGCTGGATGAGAAGCAGAGCAGCCAGAACTCAAAACAGCGCCCATATAAGATATTGGCTTCACTGCCAGCAGCTTAACCTGCGATTCGACGATTCTGGTCCCTAAACATTACTGTTTAGTTGTTTCAAACCACTCATTTAAAAAAAAAAATTCCTCTACATAGTTAGTAAAATGAATACTTTTCCTTTAAACTTCTAAATCTAACAGAAATGACTAAATATCCTTATAGTCCAGTAACACACAAACAAAAAAAACAAGACAAATAATCAGCCACTAGTAATTTATCTTTGATTTTTTTCAAAGAGGAAATTATCAAATATTGAAGCTAAAAGGGACACTAAAGATCTCATATAACTCCCTCACTTTATAGAGTAAAAGTACAAGATGCTGTGAGTGATTACATGTCTTGCCCAAATCCCACGGCTGGTTATTGACACAGCTAAGATTAAATCTTAAAGCCAGGGGCCGGCACTGTGGTGCAGTGGGTTAACACCCTGGCCTGAAGCGCCGGCATGCCATATGGGCACCAGTTCTAGTCCTGGCTGTTCCAGTTCCGGTCCAGCTCTCTGCTATGGCCTGGGAAAACAGCAGAAGATAGCCTAAGTCCTTGTGCCCCTGCACCCACATGGGAGATCCAAAAGAAGCTCCTGGCTCCTGGCTTTGGATCGGTGCAGCTCCAGCCACTGCGGCCAGTTGGGGAGTGAACTATCAGATGGAAGACCTCTGTGTGTGTGTGTGTGTGTGTAATTCTGACTTTCAAATAAAAATAAACAAATCTTTAAAAAAATGTTAAGGCTAATGACTACTTTCAATACATTCTCATTAAATCAAGCTGTCCTGCTCCTGACCACCATGCAGCCTTTCACTTGTGTGTAGGAAGATGGTACAGGGGAGGGGAACTGCCAAACATTATAACCTAATTTTAAATTAAACATATTTTACATATGTCATTTATATACATACCTATAAAAATCCTCAACATTTTTGTAGTTTAATAAAATATAAGGAAAGGAAGATAATCTGTATTCAGTATTTTGACAATTAAGCCATTCTAAAACCAAATAATCTAAATGAGAAGCCATGAAGTCTTCTAAATTTCTATATCCAAAAGCTTCAGAAACTTTCTCCAAAACCTGCAAAAACCAAAAGTTGATACCTTTAAAAACAGAAGTCTTTATTAACAGCATTTAGCTTGAGTTTTTTTGTTTTGTTTTGTTTTTTGTTTTGATTTTTAGCCATTTTATTCAAGAGGGATTTCAATGAAGAAAATTTTAAGATGAATCCTAATAAGGTAGGACATTGTATTAGAATTCTACAGTCAGTTTGAATTCTAGTTCTGCATTATTTATTGGTATGTGACCTTAGACAAATTATTTACTTCATTTTTAAATTATAAAATAAGAGTGACATTTTGAAGAAAATTAAATGAGACTGTGTATAACATGCTTTGTAATATGCCAAATATGGCAAGTAGTCAGTTAATTACTTTTACTGCATCTATATAAAATGCAGTATTTAGTTTGAGTTAAACATGCATTTAACTTTTCTATACCTTGATTTTCTTATCAGTGAGATAGGAATAAAAAAAAAAAAGAAAAACTGTATTGAATATAATTGGTGTAATATAATGGGACATAGCAAACCCTTAACAAATGTTAAATGGAAAAAAAAAAACACTAAAATATCTAAGTTTCCAGCATTTGATTATATCTCAAAGGAAGGTTTAAGGTAAAATTATTCTCCTCAAAGTGAAATATAAACATTATATAACACTTATAATAATTAGCTAGTATAATTGTATATTTCTAAAAAACACCCTATATTAATACCAAAAAATAAAATGTTAACTTATCTAAAACTGTTCACCTATAGGTTGGCCACTGACCTACTATAAAGCTCCATGAAAACCATACTGTATCAGCCTACTAATTCACCACATAAAAATCAGCAACAGAAAAGCCTGGAACTTCCCAAACTTCCAATGCTGAGGTGCTAGAACAACATTCCTTAACATTGTAATAATATATGTGTAAAGCTTGAATCCCAATTGTCCTCCCCTAATACAATCATCACCACCCTAAGATTTGAATTCTAGCCCTGCTAGATGCCAGTGTGCTGCAAGAGTCTACAGGGCAAAAAAAAAAAAAAAAAAAAAAAAGAAGAAGAAGAAAAGGCCGGCGCTGTGGCTTAACAAGCTAATCCTCCGCCTTGCAGCGCTGGCACACCGGGTTCTAGTCCCGGTTAGGGCGCCGGATTCTATCCCGGTTGCCCCTCTTCCAGGCCAGCTCTCTGCTAATACCCGGGAAGGCAGTGGAGGATGGCCCAAGTGCTTGGGTCCTGCACCCGCATGGGAGACCGGGAGAAGCACCTGGCTCCTGGCTTCGGATCAGCACGATGCGCCGGCCATAGCGGCCATTGGAGAGTGAACCAACGGCAAAAAGGAAGACCTTTCTCTCTCTCTCACTGTCCACTCTGCCTGTCAAAAAAAAAAAAGAGTCTACAGGGCAAAATTCCTGATACTACTCTTGTCTCTGTGTATTTCCTCTCAATCAATGCTATTCCAGAGATTAGTCTGTGTGACTAAAGCTCATTTATCTTTGTTAGTTTAATGAATGGAATGTCAGAAGTAACACTATATACAAATAAATAGACTATTCAAAAAGTTACTATAATTGCTTTCCAATATTTCCAACCTAAAAAATAGTTTCCAACTCTTAAATAGGCGTCATTTTGAAAACTAAGGTGTAAGCCCTCTGTTAAAAAGTTAACCAAGGAGGATTATTATTATAATAATAATAAAGTCATTCACATTTACCTTTTTCACAAGGTGAGGTTCTAATCCATTCTCCTTTACAGATTTGCAAAGTGCAAACAAAGCCTGTTTTTCACAGACAGGGCTACAGTATAAAACCACAGCTATCATCATCAATAAAACAGATTTTCTATTATAAGTCTCATCCAAAATTTCAGGGTTCTCAGCACTGTGGGACTTCAAAGAATGAATAACTTTAAAAACAATGACATAATGCAGTATTTAAACATTACAAATGAGTTACTGAAACTAAAGTAACAGAACTAATGAAAACATCTAAGCAGTTTTACATCCTACATCCTACAATGATCACACTAAAACTAGAGATTTTTAGAAAATAGAAGTTTTCAAGATTGAGAAAGATTGTTTTTCCTAAGATCCTATGGAAAGAATTGTCAAAGGAAAAACATGCCAGTGAGAGATAAATTTCCTTGAAGAAAAAGAGGAAGACTGTATATAAAGTCATACTAAAAATGAACCATAATGAAGGAGATGGGAGAGGGAATGGGAAGTGGGATGGGAGCGAGGGGGAGTGGTATGAGGGAAAGAACCACTATATTCCTAAAGTTGTATCTCTGTAAAAATGCATTCATTAAATAAAAATTTTAAAATGAAAAAAAAAAAGTAGTAACAAAAAGATGGTGAGAGATTAAAAGGTCCTCTTCAACTTTCATCTGTAATTCTTAAAATGACTTTTTTAATCACTATTTAACACATATCTCTTTATACTTTAAAAGGTAGTATCAGCACAGCAGACTCATAGAATGGCAGATGCCCTAAACAGCTCTCTGGTTTCAGAGTCAGCCCTGAAGGCATTCAGATCCGGCTAAAAAGCCCATGAGAGTTTCTCAGGCATGGAAAGCCAAGACATTGTGGCAAAAAAAAAAAAAAAAAAAAAAAAAAAAAAAACAAACAAACAAACCTACATGAAAGATCTCTATGTGTGAGATCCCAGCGGAAAGAAAGGGACATCAAAGAAGGAGGTACCTTTCTCTAAAGGGAGGAGAGAACTTCCACTTTGATTATGGCCTTGCCTAAATAAGGTCAGAGTTTGTGAACTCAAGAGGCTTCCATACCCTTGGCAGCTCATGACAAGAGCCTTGGGTGATCACTGACATCATAAATAAGAGTGTCAATTGTTAAATCAACAACAGGAGTCACTGTATACTTGCTCCCCATGTAGGATCTCTGTCCTTAATGTGTTGTACTATGCAAATTAACGCTAATTTCTACTACTCAAACAGTACTTTATACGTTGTTTCTGTGTGGGTGCAAACTGTTGAAATCTTAGTATATACCAAGTTGATTTTCTGTATATAAAGATAATTGAAAATGAATCTTGACAAAGAATGGGATGGGAGAGGGAGTGGGAGATGGGATGGTTGCAGGTGGGAGGGAGGTTATGGGGGGAAAAGCCGCTATAGTCCAAAAGTTGTACTTTTAAAATTTAAATTTATTACATAAAAGTTAAAAAAAAATGTAGTATTAGATGTATAACCAAAAGGAAAAAAAATTACATGATATGCTTCCAGTTTAATAATCAATTCTAAAATTTCAATAGTCACATACATTATTTTAAAAAGCTATATTTGAGGGTCCAGTGCTGTGGCACAGCAGGTTAAAGCCCTGGCCTGAAGCACTGGCATCCCATATGGGCAACGGTTCTAGTCCCGACTACTCCTCTTCCGATTCAGCTCTCTGCTATGGCCTGGGAGAGCAGCAGAAGATGGCCCAAGTCCTTGGGTCCCTGAACCCATGTGGGAGACCCGGAAGAAGCTCCTGGTTTTGGATCAGTGCAGCTCCAGCTGTTGCAGCCATCTGGAGAGCGAACCAGCGGATGGAAGATCTCTGTCTCTACCTCTCTAACTCTTTCAAATAAATAAAATAAATCTTAAAAAAGAATAATAAATAACAGCTATATTTGATAGAAGTTTCTCTTCACATTTTGAAAATGTGCTACACAGGGATCCTAGTTCTGACTTTTGGTATAAAAAAAGTCCTAATTCCTTCACTGAACAGCAATCACTGAAATCTTTGCAAACATCTATGAGCTTTCTAACTTTCCACTAAGTTTCTTCACATTCCTTGGAAAATGAAGACCTACATACTCTCTAAATCTTAGTTAAAAACCTATTTTTACTCAGAACCTAACATATTTCAGCTGCCCTTTAATAAGTACAGCAGGGGTCAGTGCTGTGGCATAGCAGTAAAGCTGCTGCCTGCAATGCCAGCATCCCATATGGGTGCCAGTTCGAGTCCCAGCTGCTCTACTTCCAATCCAGCTCTCTACTATGACCTGGGAAAGCAGTAGAAAATGGCCCAAGTCCTTGGGCCCCTGCATAGGAGACCCAGAAGAAGCTCTTGGCTCCTGGCTTTGGATCAGCACAGCTCTGGCCATTGCAGCCAACTGGGGAGTGAACCAGCAGATGGAAGAACTCTCTCTCTCTCTCTCTCTCTCTCTCTGCCTCTCCTTCTCTCTCTCTGTAGCTCCGACTTTCAAATAAATCTTTAAAAAAAAAGTATAGCAGCCAGCGCTGCGGCTCACTAGGCTAATCCTCGGCCTGCGGCGCTGGCACACCGGGTTCTAGTCCTGGTTGGGGCACCAGATTCTGTCCTGGTTGCTCCTCCTACAGTCCAGCTCTCTGCTGTGGCCCAGGAAGGCAGTGGAGGATGGCCCAAGTGCTTGGGTGCCTGCACCCGCATGGGGAGACCAGGAGGAAGCACCTGGCTCCTGGCTTCGGATCAGTGTAGCGCGCTGGCTGCAGTGGCCACTGGGGGGTGAACCAACGGTAAAGGAGGACCTTTCTCTCTGTCTCTCTTTCTCTCATTGTCCACTCTGCCTGTCCAAAAAAAAAACAAACCAAAACAAACAAACAAAAAAAAAGTATAGCAGATCTAAGTTCTTTTATTAGCACTGCTCATTAAAACATTATTTCCATTAATGAAACAATGAAACCTAGATAGAATTTACTTCTTCTGTATCACAGTGTTTATTAATAGTAGGATCTCTGACGTAAACTCAGTGGGTCTTTTTCTAAATGAGTTATCAGATAGTATTTTCCTTTTTTGCAACTGGGCTGATATTAAAATAATATACATTATCTCTTTTAAATTCTACACTATTTATATTTATCTTTCAAAACCCTTGAAATACTGTTAAATTCTACACTATTTATATTTATCTTTCAAATCCATTGAAATACTTTTCTAAATTCACATTCTTTCATCCAAATGCCCTTTGCATTTTCTCAGTATCATACATTTGATAGTCATTTAACCATCTCACATTCTTTTTAGAAACTAATGAGGGCATAGGTATGAATAAATTTGAACACTAAGACAATTTTTACCACTTTAGGAAAAATATTATTCTACAGAGAAATGTGAAAAACACAAGGTTTAAAAAAAATCAAGATAATTTGATCTTGTATCTTTTCCTGAATTCATTTTTATCACCATGTTTTAGCCATATATTATGCAAAGTATTTTAACAAAAAAGGAAGTTATTTGTAGACCCATAAAAACAGTAACATTTTTTCCCTAAAAAAAAAATTTAAGTTTAACCAAAAAAATATGCTATTACAATGTAACTTCATTCAGTTCACATGGCTGTTGTAGATAATTATATTGTAAACCACTGGATACAAATTATCATGTGCCACACTTGATAAAATAATATTTAAGATATTCACAGATAGCATAAAACAAGAACAAATATGTATTACTAAAATTACCACTTCTCTCATTCCTTCCTGAGTTTTCAAGCATGCATTCTCAAAAGCTGTCTGTTGAAGCTTCAAAGGAAGTGCTTTCCACAGTCTGGGACAATCTCCTTGTTTCATATCTTGGAATAATCTTTTGGGAGAAAAAAAGCAAACAGTGAAATTTGTCTATTTTAAACACTATATTCCAAACAATTTTATAGAAGAAAAGTAAATGACTCCATGAGACATACTAACATGCTAGCTCTTTATAATCCATTTTTTCCTAGAACTGAAGGTTTCAAAAGATCTTCTAACTACTACCCAAATTGAAATGGCACTGAACTCAAACTAGCCATAAGAGAGAAATGGTGCTCTGTTAAAACACCAATTACAAGAGTTCATACTACACTGTCAACTTTGTCTAACACAAGTATGTGACAAGGTCAAGAATTCATGGGAAAACATGAGTGGGGAACTTTTTGAAATCCATGCACAGCCTTTTCATAATATGTATTTTTCATGAATTTTTTTAACTATCCTCATTTCATTACCCTGAAAGTGATCAGCTTAATGCTTTGTTGTTTCATTAGCAGTTTATTCAATGGAAGAAAAGGTGCTCAGCATCTTTTGCATAATATTTACTTATTTAAGGACAGCTATTTAATTCTGTATGTTATATATTCTTAGTAATGAAAATCTTAACAATTTTTTGTTCATGATTCTTTTTTTCTATAAACTTCTATGAAAAGACCATAACAACAGATATTTGATAAATGAAAAGTACAAAATTAACAACTTCTAATTTCTTAGTCATGTCTTTCATGGAACAAGCAGTGAGTCAAGTGAAGACACCTCCACTTCATGGAGTGCCTGTTTGATTCCCTGCTAGCTTCCTGCCAATGAAGACCCAGGGAGTCAACAGTGATGCCTGAAGGAATTTGGGTTCCTGCCACAGATACAGGAGACATGGACTAAGCTCCTATGTTGTGGCTCTGCCCTGGTCCAGCCTCAACCAATGCAGGTCTTTTGGGAATGAACCACCAGATGGGAGTTTCTGTCTGGTTGCTCCTCTCAACCCTCTCTGCCTTAAGAAAATTTTCTCTAAAAATTTTTTAAAATATATTATTCTTGAATTTATACTTTTTGAATCTTAGCATTTTTTTCAATCCCACTATACTACTTTATTATATTCAATTTACTGTCTTATATAACCCAAAACCTTTAACTTCAGCATATATTTTATCTGTGAAATTTAATAAGCATAGTCACTAGCAAACCTCCTAACACACTATAGTCTTACTGAACAGTCCTAAACCTGAGGAATTAAGACACAAAATCTGATTTGTGGAAATACTACTGTCAGAACATTGAAATTCTGGACAGGGGCCGGTGCTGTGGTGCAGTGGGTTAACGCCCTGACCTGAAGCGTCGGCATCCCATACGGGTGCCAGTTCGAGTCCTGGCTGCTCCACTTCCAATCCAGATCTCTTCTATGGCCCGGGATAGCAGAAGATGGCCCAAGTCCTTGGGCACTCTGCACCCGTGTGGGAGACCCAGAAAAAACTCCTGGCTCCTGGCTTAGGAGTGGTGCAGCTCCGGCCGTTGTGGCCAATTAGGGAGTGAACCATTGGATGGAAAACCCCCCTCCCCCTGTGTAACTCCGACTTTCAAATAAATAAATTTTTTAAAAAAAAGAAATTTTGGACACATTATTTCTAGCATTTATATTTATGAACATTTATAATGATGTGAGTGTTGGGATTTCTTTACTGATCATTTCTTTAATGGTTTAATAGGAGTCACCTACATTTTAATACTAAAGTTACTCATATGTTTTCTGCTTTCATTTTTAAAAAAATATTTATTTATTTGAAAGGCAGTTTTGAGATTGGGAAGGGGAGAGACAGAGAAAAGGACAGAAGGATAATGATCTTCCATTTGCTGGTTCTTCCCCTAAATGGCCCCAACGACCAGGTCTGTGCTAAGCAAAAGCCAGGAGCTTCATCTGGGTCTCCCATGTGGGTGGCAGGGGATCAAGCACTTGGGATATCTTTTGCTGCTTTCCTAGGTCATTAGCAGGGAGCTGGGTGGGAAGTAGAGCAGCAAGGACACAAACTGGCACACATATATATCATTTGCCTGCCAACTACCTCCAATTACGTTCAGCTGTGTGGAATTACTTCCCTTTTGAATCAAAAAAAGAGAGAGAGATTTACCACACCTAACCTGGGAGTGTCATCTTTGACACACCCTCAACCCTGAGGAACCAAACCCAGCTCTCAGTCCACACTTATCTCAAGCCTCTAAGGCTCCACCGAAAGCAGACAGTCCACTTAATATAGAGCCATAGCGTAACAAGAAAAAACACCACAGTGAAGAAACCAAATATCTCCAACATGCCATACAACAAACGCAAAAACCGAGGTAACAAGAACAAGGAAGACACTATGACGCCCCCAAATGAAAAAGACACCCCAATTCAAGATTATGAAGATGATGAGATAGAAGAAATGCAAGAAGCAGATCTCAAAAAATTGATAAGAACATTAAGAAGTTCTCAAAAACAAATTCCTGAACTACAGAAATCCTTAGTGGACAAGATAGAAAATCTCTCTCGTGAAAATGAAATATTAAGGAGGAATCAAAATGAAATGAAACAACTAGTAGAACATGAAACTGTGATAGTGACAAAAAACCACAATGAAATGAAGAACTCAATAGATCGAATGACAAACACATTAGAGAGCCTTAAAAACAGAATGGGCAAAGCAAAAGAGAGAATATCAGACTTAGAAGACAGAGAACAGGAAAGGAAACAGGCAAACCAAAGAAAAGAAGAAGAAATTAGAAATCTAAAAAATATTGTCGGGAATCTACAGGATACTATTAAAAAACCTAATATTCGGGTCCTAGGAGTTCCTGAAGGCATGGAGAGGAAGAAAGGATTAGAAGGCATTTTCAGTGAGATACTAGCAGAAAATTTCCCAGGTTTGGAGAAGGACAGAGGCATCTTAGTACAGGAAGCTTATAGAACCCCTAATAAACATGACCAAAAGAGATCCTCACCACGACACGTTGTAATCAAACTCACCACAGTGAAACATAAAGAAAAGATTCTAAAAGGTGCAAGAGAGAAACGTCAGATTACTCTCAGAGGATCTCCAATTAGACTCACAGCAGACTTCTCATCAGAAACCCTACAAGCTAGAAGGGAATGGCGAGACATATAGCCCAGGTACTAAGAGAGAAAAACTGCCAGCCCAGAATACTATATCCTGCAAAGCTCTCATTTGTGAATGAAGACGAAATTAAGACTTTTCATAGCAAACAGAAACTGAAAGAATTTGTTGCCACTCATCCTGCCCTGCAAAAGATGCTTAAAGATGTGTTACACACAGAAACACAGAAACATGGTCATCAATATGAAAGAAGGTAAAGGAAGGAAACCTCACAGCAAAAGATCACAGGAAGCTCAATTTCTCTTTGCCATAGAATTAAACTCTGATGCTCTGTTAAAGCAATGTGTTAAAGTAATCTAAAAACAAAAAGCAATTCAAATCAATTGGCAATCTACAAAAAGAGTTAAAGATTTTAAAAGCTATTATTAAAATTCCTATACTGGTCTATTATGCTATGTTATATGTGTGTACATATTGTATGTCCACATAGGAAATTTTATTAAGAGTTTTATTTTAAATGGCTTATAGATAAGATTGTCCATAAATTTAAGCTGCTAAAATCAATCAAAGATACATTTTAATTTGTGTGACCTGAATCTGTGTATCATATGTTTTAAACTTGTTGGTAGAAAGAAACTAAAAACATTTTATATGGTTGTGCTTAAGTTTACTGGTTAAACAAACTACACCATGTTAGATATTTAAGAGGTGTTTTCAAATACATGATTCTTAAAATTTATAGAAGGCATTGGACCTTCTGGTAAATGTTTTCTTAAGTTGTTATCTAATGGTTGAAACAGTTTGCTAAGTATTCATGTAATATTGCTATTGTCAGCAAGCGATCTAGGACTTGCTCCCTCATTTCTCTATTCTAAGCCCAACTTGTTCTTTCATTTCTCTATTCTCTTCAAGGTAGGAAACTAATTCTATTATGAAGGAATCTGTAGGATGCACAATTTAATCTTTAGACCTTATAAAAGAGATGACTAACATTTTTCTGTAATAGCATAGCCAAAATAAGAACTTAAATAATAATCTCATAGCTAGATTCACTTCGCCATCAGCGAAGTATACAGTAAGTAGAAAAAACCTCCCTTTCAGACCAAAGGGAAAGACAGTTTTAAAGTGAGAATATAATTTTCCTCATGGGCATTGTCTACCTTAGAAAAACTACCACAAAACATGCCTGTGACTATAGACTTGTAGTTCAGGCCACCGAAGATTAGAGATGGGACACGGGCACTCCCTTGACTTGCATCCTCTGGTCTGCTTTAACACAAACCAGGAGGAAAAGAAAGCTAGGCATCAGAAGCAATGGGTGGCAGGCCTATTAATGGCTGATCTGTACAGTGATCTGCCCTCAAGGAGACCCAACAGGCCAGTCCACTGCAGTGGCTTTCAATGTGGTAAGCCTGGGCTTCAGCAGAAGTCAGCTTGTGAAGAGCCCTGGCAGCTCTGCCAAGAGTTGGATCACTGGAAATGGACCTGCCCTGGAGTTGAAGGATGCCCAGGTCAGAGCCACAGATCTTATTGGCTCTAAGCTGAAAAGCCCTTCACTCAGCCCAACTTCCAATGTGACCACTGCAGCTGAGGGTATGGTCAAGTAGGGTCAGCAACATTGCAGGCAGAACTGTAAATTTCTTGTTAGAGATGCCACCTGCCTTTACCTGGCCAGCTCTCCTCCCAGGCCAGCCAAGTAATGAAAGTCAACAGAGTGCCTTCCCCTAGGAGGTTTACACCTCCCTTAGGATATACCCCATGTGAAGAGATAGATAGGTCTGGGCCTCTTAACTTACAAGGCCTAAAGCACAACAGATTATTATCAAGCCCCTTCTATCAGGTTCTATTTGCCTCTCAATCAGAAAACTTAATTGTAGCTTAGACAGCACCTTTCTTAGCACATCTAATAATGACTCTGTCCTTTGTTCTAGACCCTGTCTAGCACACTTGGGCCTCATTGCTTTGTAATCATAACCTCTACTCTACCACCAATGGCTCTACTCCCAACCTGTGTGTACTGATGGTCCTCTTCCCCACTTAACGCTGTATAATTGTTCAAACCTGGTAAATGCCACTCTTAGGATCATTGGTTACTATCCTCACTCTGTCTTTTATGACCTTGTCTAAATATGATCAGAGTCGGCAAACTTGGAAGGCTTCCATAGCCTTGGCAACTCATGACGACAGCCTAGGGTGGTTACTGGCGCCATAAACTAGAATGTCAAATTGTTGGGTCAACAACAAGAGCCACTGTGCACTTGCTCCTCATGTGGGATCTCTGTCCTTAATGTACTGTACATTTTGATTTAATGCTATAACTAGTACTCAAAAACAGTATGTTTAACTTTGTGTTTCTATGTGGGTGCAAACTGTTGAAATCTTTATACTAAATTGATCTTCTGTATATAAAGAGAATTGAAAATGAATCTTGATGTGAATGGAAGGGGAGAGGAAGTGGGAGAGGGGAGGGTTGTGGGTGGGAGGGAAGTTATGGGAGGGGGAAGCCATTGTAATCCATAAGCTGTACACTGGAAATTTATATTCATTAAATAAAAGTTAAAAAAAATAAAATAAAATAAAAAAATAAAAAATAAAATAAAAACATTGGGACCGGTGCTGTGGTAGAGTGAACTAAGCCTCTGCCTGTGGCGCCAGCATCCTATATGGGTGCTGGTTCATATCCCAGCTGCTGCAGTAGAAGATGGTCCAAGTGCTTCAGCCCCTGTACCCTCATGGGAGACCTGGAAGAAGCTCCTGGCTCCTAGCTTCAGATCGGCGCAGCTCTGGCTATTGTGGCCATCTGGGGAGTGAACCAGTGGAAGGAAGACCTTTCTCTTTCTTTCCCTCTGTCTCTAACTCTACCTATCAAATAAATAATAAACCTTAAAAAAACAGTTAATGTGTTGCAGGTTTATAACCTAGTCGAACAGGGAGAGGTAAATGTGCTAAAATAGAGTATTTCAAATATGCTACAGAGTAAAGAAAGGAAGGGAAATGCTTTATTTACCTGGAATGCAAGGTTGACAAATACAAGATCGGCTGTAACTTAAAGTTTTAAAATCAATTTAATTTTAAAAAGTATACTGCTGATTTAATTACCTGATAAACATGTAACCCATAAGAAATTAATATCTGCTTATTTAAGTACTCTAACATAAAACAGATTCCCTTGACAGAATAACTAGTGCCTAACTGCATTCTCACTCTAATAAACTTAATGCAATTAGCACAATAGAAAATGTGTTAATTCACATGAAAATCATGGTCCTATCTAGCATTCTACATCTCCTGTAAGTAGTGTCAGATATGCCTCATTCAAGTCAATTATTTTGTAACAACAAGTAAGTTATTTCACCTAAGCCAAAAATTTTTATCTATATATTCAAGAAAATAATAGTACCTAAGTGATAGAATTGTCAGAATTAACAGAAGACATAAATGCCAGGTACACAGTACAAACACATACTCAATAAGTGCCATTTTTAATATTTCATCTAGAGATCTTAGACTGGAGTAAATACTACATTGCTATTTACATCATTACAAACACTTCACTAATACTGGATCTGTTACCTATTGATTGACTCTGCAGCCAACATGCGAACTTGGTGATGATCATCAGCAAGGAACTGTGGAAACACTTCATTTACAGGAAAATCTTTACCCATTACATTAAGAATAGCCCATTTTGAATAAGGATCAGCCTATGAGGAAAGAATAATTCGAAGTTAATATAAAATATCAAGAGAAAAATCAATCATTACCAAACAGAAATTAAGGCTGCTTTAAAAATCTTAGAGATCTTTCTCACACAGAATAACTTACCTCAAGCAAAGTTTTCAGGCACTGTACTAGTGCCACTCTTACAGAGAATGTGCATTTCCTCTCCCTTGTTAGATGCCTGAAATCAATTAAGTGTTTCAAGTTTAAATAATCATTCAAATAAAAACACAGAAAAATCACTGGATTTAAGGCTAATATATAGGGTGCTTTAAAAATTTCTTTCTCTGCTAAATTTAATCCTCATTATGTGAAACAGGCCAAGGCACTCATCCTCCCAAAAACTCATGTTAAAAGAAATTAGTTTGAAAAAGAATTCCTTGTAATGTGTATTATGTTTTTCATACAAGTATGCCTATATTTCAGGCTATCATACTTTACCTGTGTTACAATAAACTGCTTTAAAAGGACTTTAAAAAAGTTTATTTATTGTATCAAGATTTCAAAATCACATTCCACACCAGTTTATAAGTCTTTATTAATTAAATATTATGAAAGCTCTAAATTGCCTAAATGTAGTCCCCTTTAACTATCATGATATTATCTCAGATTGCGACATTAATCGTGAATGAACCAGATAACAACAAAGCCAACTTATTCTCTGGAAATATGAACAATCCAACTGATTTGGTCTTGTTACACTTTCTTTATTCAACACACATGCTAAACTTTTAAATGATTCAAAATTTTAAGGTAAACGTATTATATAGTTTAGCAAGCCAAGCCTTAAGCAAAAGCCTTAAGCAAAAGACACTGCTGTTTTTCAAACAATTGAAACAAATTACATTCTGATAATATTAAAAGATGTTCAGTTATACTAGGAAGATCAGAGGAAATCACTAATGCAGAAATACAAAGTATACGTTTGTATCCAGAGGTAGTAAAAGAAAAACAAACATTCCACAAAATAGCCTGTACCTACCAAAACGCTCCAATCACAGTAAGGAATTGTCCTTGAGCATCTCTTGTGTTCTCAGCATCCAAATTGCCTTGACCTAGGTTTGTCACTACAGGAAGGACATGGTTTAAAACTGTTTTACAAACATCTTGGTCACGACGATACAGAGAACACACATTGCTGTGGTGAAAAAAGTTTAATTTATAAGCTTAGCAGAACTTATCAGTTAGCTGAGAAATTTAAAGGGAACATAACATGGCTTTAATTTCTTACGATAGTGGTTTCAGAAGTTCAACAACATCTTCCATTGGCAAGGGATACTCTCCTCTGGGAAGCTCCTTTAAAAGCACTAAATACTAAGATAGCAGGGAGGGAAAAAAAATCAGCTTTTTTCACTGGTCATTCACATATTAGTGTATACATATACATATATATATACACACACATATATATTCCTTATACATACACACACAAACACATCCATGTAAATTTTCAAAAGGGCATATGGTTAAAAAAAAAAAGCCTTTGAGGTCAAACAGAGCTAAATGTAAAGCCTACTACCAACAGCATTAATTTATATAGTTAAAAAATCATCTGGGACCTTTGTACTCTCACCTGTAAAACAGGGATATACAGTGACCTGGCCTGATAACTGTTGAAGATTATAGAAAATAAATGTAAATCTGGCTGCCATGTGGAAATTCAATAAATTATTATTATTATCATGACAGAAGTATTCAATGAGAATCTGAAACTATATTATATCTTCATCCTCCCAAAATAATGATTGGATTTTAAGAATTCAATGGTTAAAATCTATCCTGTTAATCTGTTTTGGAAACGCGAGAAAACTACAGGCAGGAAGGAAAAGTCAAAGGCCCTGACTTACCTTCCTAATGACAACTTTCTGAAGCTTAACATGGAACTATTGGATACTACGCGCTGTTTAGCAACTGCCATACATAATGGAAGATACAGCTAGGTGGTGTTTCTGAGAGATACCAAACGTTTTTCTAGTTATACTAGGAGATCATATGAGATTTTTACCCCTAGTATCCATATGCAGAATAGTATATTGCTTATTTTATCTCTGATATTAAGAAAATAAAATGAAGCTTTCAAATATTTGATGTGAAAGTCACATTTTACTGAGTGCTTTGAAGTGACTTTAAACACCATTTCAAGAAAAGCATAAAACAGTTTCCCTTTGGCCAGGACTAGAGATTTGACTAGACTAACTGGCAGGGCCAAAACCAAGGGCTTAAACAGAGCACAAATTTGTTTGCTGTGGTTGGGGGGTCACATGTATATTTGCCCATGCTGGGAATGTGTTAAGGCAATCTATCAGGGACACAACCAGCATGTTACTCTGAATTAGTGACTCACCAAATGTCTGCCAATTTTCTGGAAATGGAAACATGCCCTGGGACCCACTCAGCTTCTCACTGGCCTAGGGACTCTTATCACCTTATACACAGGGGCTGAAGTTAAGGAGACAGCCGACATGGTCAGAGATTAGTTACATACAAAGCAACTGAGTATTAAAGTAAATGTTTTAAGATTAAGTGGAAAGCTACGTTTTTGACTGTCACAAAATGGAGCTACATATACAAAAAGAGAAAACCAAACAAACCCTATGGTAATGAACTAGAAATGAAGCTATCTTTCACTTGTATCAAGACAAAGGCAAGATGCAGACTTCAAACACAATTATGCATTACTTTTTATATTCTACATCTGTTTCTTGACCTAGTCTAATAACATAATTTGATAATTACACATAAAGGGAATAATCTAACCAAATTTCATCCAAGTTTCAATATTTCAGCAAGCACATAAATTTTTTTCACAATACATAAAAAGGAAAAGTATATTTTATAACTAGTCCCAGATTCAATTCTTAAGGAGGCAGTATCAAGTCTTCAAAGGCAATTGTGGCAGGCACTGCGGCTCAATAGGCTAATCCTCTGCCTTGCAGCGCTGGCACACCGGGTTCTAGTCCCGGTCGGGGTGCTGGATTCTGTCCCGGTTGCCCCTCTTCCAGGCCAGCTCTCTGCTGTGGCCAGGGAGTGCAGTGGAGGATGGCCCAAGTGCTTGGGCCCTGCACCCCATGGGAGACCAGGAGAAACACCTGGCTCCTGCCTTTGGATCAGCGTGGTACACCTGCCGCAGCATGCCGGCTGCGGCGGCCATTGGAGGGTGAACCAACAGCAAAAGAAAGACCTTTCTCTCTGTCTCTCTCTCTCACTATCCACTTTGCCTGTCAAAACAAACAAACAAACAAACAAACAAAAACAAAGGCAATTGTGATTCTCACATGTTAGACTATCGCATTTAATCAGTACAGTGGGACAGAATCAAACAGTTTCTTCATTTCACTTAACTCACCATGTGTAGGTGGACAGATTTAGTAGGGTCTAATATGCTAGAATCAACTAGCATCAACAATTTTCTCCGAATATCAGCCGCTCTAAATGACACAGTACTGGTTTGAGAAGTAGTTACACACATACACAAGAACTTGACCATGTCTAAAAGAAGGAGATCATGCTTTGACAGATATTCTTCAGCTAATGGATTAGAGGCACCTAAAAATGAAAAGCACTTATTAACACTGAGAGGTAGAAAAGCCATAGATATTATTTTTTTTTTAGGGGCTAGCACTGTGGCATAGCAGGTAAAGCCACTGCCGGTTCGAGTCCTAGCTGCTCCACTTCCAATCTAGCTCTCTGCAATGGCCTGGGAAAGCAGTAGAAGATGGCCCAAGTCCTTGGGCCCCTGCACTCGCATGGGAAACCTGGAAGAACTTCTGGCCATTGTGGCTATTTGGGGAGTGAACCAGTGGATCAGAAGTGGAGCAGCCGGAACTCGAACCAGCGCCCATATGGAATGCTGGCGCTTCAGTCCAGGGCATTAACCTACTGCGACACAGCTCCGTCCCGCCATATGTATTAACTGGAATATCCTCCCCTTCTCCTACCCCAAAAAGTGTACAGAAAACAAAACTACAATGAATTTAATTATACAACAAAAGCTTCAAATTTCTTGATGAAAAGGATCTATTATTAAATAATCAACAACAGGAAAAAAGATATTTAGATTAATTCCACCATAGTAATGCTTATTACAAGGAAACAGAAAAGAACTCTTTGAGTTCCAATAGTCTTTTTTTTTTGCCAGGCAGAATTAGGGAGAGAGAGACAGACAGACAGGTCTTCCTTCCATTGCTTTACTCCCCCAATGGCCGCCTCAGCCGGCGCCGTGCCAATCAGAAGCCAGGAGCTGGGTACTTCCTCCTGGTCTCCCATGCGGGTGCAGGGACCCAAGCACTTGGGCCATCCTCCACTGCCCTCCCGGGCCACAGCAGAGAGCTGGACTGGAAGAGGAGCAACCAGTACTAGAACCTGGGGTGCTGGTGCCACAAGCAGAGGATTAGTCTAGAGAGCCACGGCGCCAGCCCCCAAATTTCTGACAATAAAAAATGCTCGAAAAAAAATGGTCAAGAAAATTACAATATTTAATATTAGAACAGTATAGTTGGGGCCAGCACTGTGGCTCAGCGGGTTAACCTCCTGGCCTGAAACGTCAGCATCCTATATGGGTGCCGGTTTGAGATCTGGCTGCTCCACTTCCAATCCAGCTCTCTTCTATGGCCTGGAAAGTTGTAGAAAATGGCTCAAGTCCTTGGGCCCCTGCACCCGCATAGGAAACCCAGAAGAAGATTCTGCCTCCTGGCTTCGGATCAGTGCAGCTCCAGCCATTGCAGCCAATCGGGGAGTGAATCATCGGAAGGAAGACCTCTCTCCCTCTCTATCTGCCTCTCCTCTCTCTGTGTAACGATAACTTTCAAATAAATAAATAAATCTTTAAAAAAATAGTATAGTCATTAAAAAGTTGTGCTCTTAACAGGTAAAACCACTGCCTGCAATGCTGGCATCCAAGCTGCTCCACTAATGATCCAGCTCCCTGCTAATGGCTTAGAAAAAGCAGCAGTAGGCCGGCGCCGTGGCTCAATATGCCAATCCTCCACCTGCGGCACCGGCACACCGGGTTCTAGTCCCGGTCGGGGCGCCGGATTCTATCCCGGTTGCCCCTCTTCCAGGCCAGCTCTCTGCTGTGGCCAGGGAGTGCAGTGGAGGATGGCCCAAGTCCTTGGGCCCTGCACCCGCGTGGGAGACCAGGAGAGGCATCTGGCTTCTGGCTTCAAATGAGCGCAATGCGCAGGCTGCAGCGCGCCAGCCGCAGCGGCCATTGGAGGGTGAACCAACGGCAAAAGGAAAACCTTTCTCTCTGTCTCTCTCTCTCACTGTCCACTCTGCCTGTCAAAAAATAAAAAAAAGAAGAAAGAAAAAGCAGCAGTTACTTGGGGAAAATGCTTATTTTAATGTTAAGCTAACATTAAAAGTAACAAGTTATAACAGGGATATGGGAGCAGGCACTTGGCCAAGCGTATTTGTCAGGCACTTGGCCAAGCGTACTTGCATTCAATTCCCAGCTCTGGCTCCCAACTCCAGCTTCTTGCCAGTGCATACACTAGGAGGAAGCAATGATACGGTTCAAGTGACTGGGTCTCTGCTACCAATTTGCAGGCATATGCAGATCAGAATTCCATCTCTCATCGGCAAGATCCTGTTCCCCTAAATCTATCATATGGCTCTATTTCCTTTTGTGAGTTTTATTTATTTATTTGAGAGGCATATAGATTGCGAACATGTTCCCATCTGCAGGCTCATTTCTCAAATGCCCACGTATTGCTCCCAGATGAGTGACAGGAATCCAACTACTTGAACCATCATCTGCCGGCTCCCAAGATACGTGTTATCAGGGAGGTGGAAAGTATAGTAGAGCTAGGACTTCAAGTCAAGCACTCTAACATAGGAAGCTGGAATGCCAAGCAGAAGATTAACCACCACAACAAATGCTCTTTTCAGAGGGGTGAAATTCAGCAGTAATATCTTATAATTCTGAATTCCTCTGGGAAGAATATAATAGAAAGCTAATAAATTTAGTTTAAAAAAAATAAATAAATCCAAGAAATTTAAGGTGAACAGGAAGGGAACAATCATTACAAATTATGCTAAGGAAAAATGAAATGAGCATAAAATTGAAATTAATGAGACTTTTTTTTTTTTTTTGACAGGCAGAGTGGACAGTGAGAGAGAGAGAGACAGAGAGAAAGGTCTTCCTTTTGCCGTTGGTTCACCCTCCAATGGCCGCCGCGGCCGGCGCGCTGCGGCCGGCGCACCGCGCTGATCCGATGGCAGGAGCCAGGTGCTTCTCCTGGTCTCCCATGGGGTGCAGGGCCCAAGGACTTGGGCCATCCTCCACTGCACTCCCTGGCCACAGCAGAGAGCTGGCCTGGAAGAAGGGCAACCGGGACAGGATCGGTGCCCCGACCGGGACTAGAATCCGGTGTGCCGGCGCTGCAAGGCGGAGGATTAGCCTAGTGAGCCGCGGCGCCGGCCTAATGAGACTTTCTATAATGTTCAAGTAATATAAAGAGGTAAAAGACATCCCGAACAGAAAATATGTATTTACCAATAGTATTTTGGCTCTCTGCAAATTCATTTGCATCACTCTCACTATTAGCAGAGTGATCATTAAAGAGATTCATGGATGACTGATCCTCCACCTCCATTAGATTTTCAGTAGTATCATCTTCCATTGATTCTATTTCTCCACAGTCAAATGGCTTTTTTATTAAGGTTGCCTTCAAAGAAGAGAAACAAGGATGTTCAAGCTGGCTCCTTTCAGGAAAAAATAGTTAAAACTCACCCAGAGAATTCAATATTTATGTATCCATGAATGCAACAGTATTATTTTTACTCAACATCCACTTGGAAAATGGATATAAAAACTGTAATACAGCAGTATTCCTAATTTGCAAACTTTATAAATGATTCTTTGTATTAAAAAGTTATGTACTGGGGCTGGTGCTGTGGCGTAGCAGGTAAAGGCACTGTCTGCAGTGCCAGTATCACATATGGGTGCCAGTCTGAGTCTCGGTTGCTCCTCTTCTGATCCAGCTCTCTGCTAATGGTCTGGGAAAGCAGCAGAGGATGCCCCAAGTGCTTGGGCCCCTGCACACAGGTGGTAGACCTAGATGAAGCTCCAGGCTCCTGGTTTCAGCCTGGCACACCTCCAGCCACTGTAGCAATTTGGGGAGTAAGCCAGTGGATGGAAGGTATCTCTCTGCCTCTCCCTCTCTCTAGCTGTAACTCTGCCTCTCAAATAAATAAACCTTAAATATGTGTGTGTGTGTGTGTGTATACCCCAAGTTAATAAGGATGTGTGGAGAAACTAGTTTAACTATTTTGAGGGATAATGATACTATCCATTAAAAATAAGATTCATATTTTCAACAAATTTACTGCTAGAATTTATTCTGTATCATTCATTTGCACAAATACAAGTAGACAAAATAAAGAGTTCAACAACCTTTACTTTAGAACTCTTTGAAACAAAAAGCAATAAATATTTTAAAATGAGATTTAAATATATATACACATAAAATTCATAAAAGGTAGGACACCATACATTGCTTAAAAAGGCACAGAAGTGCAGACACAGCATATGATAAAATAAAACACCCTTTCATAATAAAAACTCTAAGCTAATTGGGTATAGAAGGAACATTCCTCAACACAATCGAGGTATTTAATGAAAAACCCATAACCAGCATCTTATTGAATGGGGAAAAGTTGGAAGCATTTCCACTGAGATCTGGTACCAGAAAGGGATGCCCACTCTCACCATTGCTATTCAACATAGTTCTGGAAGTTTTAGATGGAGCCATTAGGCAAGAAAAAGAAATTAAAGGGATACAAAATGGGAAGGAGAAAATCAAACTATCCCTCTTTGCAGATGATATGATTCTTTATTTAGGGGATCCAAAGAACTCTACTAGAGACTACTGGAACTCATAGAAGAGTTTGGCAAAGTAGCAGGATATAAAATCAATGCACAAAAATCAACAGCCTTTAAAGAACTTCTAAGATCAATCCCATTCACAACAGCTACAAAAACAATCAAATACCTTGGAATAAACTTAACCATGGATGTCATAAATAAGAGTGTCTCGGCAAACTTAGAAGGCTTCCATAGCCTTGGCAACTCATGACGACAGCCTAGGGTGGTTACTGGCGCCATAAACTAGAATGTCAATTTGTTGGGTCAACAACAAGAGCCACTGTGCACTTGCTCCTCATGTGGGATCTCTGTCCTTAATGTACTGTACATTTTGATTTAATGCTATAACTAGTACTCAAACAGTATGTTTCACTTTGTGTTTCTATGTGGGTGCAAACTGTTGAAATCTTTATACTAAATTGATCTTCTGTATATAAAGAGAATTGAAAATGAATATTGATGTGAATGGAAGGGGAGAGGGAGTGGGAGAGGGGAGGGTTGTGGGTGGGAGGGAAGTTATGGGAGGGGGAAGCCATTGTAATCCATAAGCTGTACACCGAAAATTTATATTCATTAAATAAAAGTTAAAAAAAAAAAGATTAGAAAAAGTAAAAAAAAAAAAAAATAAGAGTGTCAACTGTTAAATCAACAATGGGAGTCACTGTACACTTGCTCCCCATGTAGGATCTCTGTCCTTAATGTGTTGTACTATGCAAATTAACGGTAAAACTACTACTCAAACAGTACTTTATACTTTGTTTCTGTGTGGGTGCAAACTGTTGAAATCTTAGTATATACCAAGTGGATCTTCTGTATATAAAGATAATTGAAAATGAATCCTGATGAAGAATGGGATGGGAGAGGTGGGAGATGGGATAGTTGCAGGTGGGAGGGAGGTTATGGGGGGAAAAGCCGCTATAATCCAAAAGTTGTACTTTGGAAATTTATATTTATTAAATAAAAGTTGAAAAAAAAGGCATAGAAGTATGTAGCTTATAAAATAAGTACAGTTATAGGGAAAACCATCAATACTTGCATTAAAATAAAAATAACCAATTTACAGAGTATTACCTCACTCAGAATTAATGTGTATTATATGTGCCAGGCACTAGGCACATATAATAAATATGACTGGGTCTCTGCTACTAATTTGCAGGCATTTGCAGATGAGAATTCCATCTCTCATCTGCGAGATCCTGTTCCCCAAAATCTATTATATGGCTTTATTTCCTTTGGTAAGTTTTATTTATTTATTTATACAACAGAATGTAGGCAGCATTAAGCTGATTTTCATGGGATAAAAAAAAAAAATCAATACCACAGTAAGAATATGTTGCTTGTCTGGTAATGTTTTTCTTTTCTTTTTTTTTTTTAAGAAAAATAATTATTCTGAATTTTGGCCATTGTTACACAGAAAGAGGTATGAGCCCAGAAGATTAGTTTCCAGTTTTAGAATCTATTATTTATTGAGAAACAAAAAGCCAGGTACTGCATTAGGTACCAACATTAAGGACGTATCAAATATATTTTCTCCAAACCCAATGTTTTTATTTAATATTCTCATTAATACAAAAATAAGATGATATATATTTTGAGATCCAACCTTTTTAAGACATTTTAACAAGAAAAAATACACATCTTAGAATCATGAAATTAAAACAGGAACCATACTTACTAGACTTTTACAAATATCTGCAATGTCATTCATTAGCTTTGATGTTAACAATCGTAGGAAAAAGCCAGATGTAATCTTATTTGGATTCTGCTATAATTAAGACAATGAATCAAGCAATAAAGAAATTTTAAAATTACTCTTGGCAGACAGTATTTGTTCTACTTCAAATAAAATGTACTAAAAAATGTACATAAAAATTTACTATTAAGGCCAAACTACAAATTATTTCAGAAATAGTAACTTCTTTTCTTATAGAAATAATAACTATAATACATAACTTTGAATATGAATGTGCTTAAAAAATTTAAAATATCAGCTAATTATACGAAACATAAGCAGTAATTGCAGATTACAGTTTCTTCCATTTCTATCTTTTCTCACTTAAAGCAAATGGCAGAAATCAAAATGCAAAACCAGAAATATATGCTGAAAATACTGATATATGGTCAAGTACTTTTCAAGATATTTCCAGTTATTATTAACTTTTAGAGATCTTTCCAATTATTATTTACATTCTGCAGGGCTGAGCTAAAGCCATAAACCTGCTCCTAGTCAAAACAAAGATCACCAGGAATAGTAGTCTTTCTACTATAAACACTATCTAAAATGATGTGGGCAAAATCAAGTAAAGTTTGTGCTAGAGTTATCTTTGTAATACACACTAGTCCTGGTATAGGAATATGCATATCACATAGTTTATAGAACAAATTTTCATTAAACAAATGAAAATACTTCAGCAATAAAAGAATCATCTATGTCATTGCCATATGAAAGTGGGTAGAAAATCTCAGAAACTTTCAATGATGAAATTAGTTTTCACAAGAAACTCAGACTACCTATTACTTTATTCCTCTGTATATTATCTTTACAGTTCAATGTATCTCTAAGTCAGTTTATGAACTTAAGAATGAAGCAAAAAAAAAAAAAAAAAAAAAAAAACAACCAAAACAGCAAAACCAATCAGTAATGTATTCCCCTAAATGAGCTACATTACCAAGTAAGCAGAGTATCTTACCTTGGTACAGTTACATAAGCAACTTGTACATAGATGCATCATATTTCTCAGGGGACCAATTCTAGATTCCTCATATGTCTTATTTTTAAACAGAGTTATGCTTTCTCCTGCACACTGCATTAAAGACTATTAAGAACAGAAGGAGGGAAAATTAAAATTCTAATTAAAATTATAGTTTACTATTGCTTCCATAGACAATTGCATTTACAAAGCAGACATGGTCATAAAGTAAAATAAAAAAGCATGAACATTATACTTTATTTTCTGCAAGTCATTCCATTATCAGAAGTACCAAGGGGCCTACATCATAGTACAGCGGGTAACCAGTTGCCTGCAACACCAGTATCCCATATGAGCACAGCTTTGAGTCCCAGATATTTGAGGGGTGAACCAGCAGACAGAGATCTCTTGCTCTCCCTCTGTAATTCTTTCAAATAAATAAATAAATAAATATTTTTTTTAAAAAAGTACCAAGAGAGGAGGACATACAGTATGATTTCTTCTCAAACAGCATACATAAATAAAAGAGAAAGGGTTAACCAAACGGGCTGAATATCCCTTATCCAAAATGATTAGAAGTACTTCAGATTTCTTTCAGATTTTAGAATATTTGCATATAATTGAAGACTAAACATGAAATTAATTTATTTCATACACACCTTATACCCTCAGCCTGAAGGTGATCCTATGTAACGATGTGTTATGCATCTCCATTTTAACTATAACACATCAAATGAGGTGAGATATGAAATTTCTACTTGTAGAATCATGTCAGACTCCAAGTTTCAGATCAGGGAACATGTCAGATCTCAGATTAGGAATGTTCAACTTAAGTAACATTTTGTTTTCCAAACAAATTTAACTATTTTTTCAGAAATCAGCAACAATTCTCCTACCTTGGCTTTCTGGAACAATTCTGATTTACATGCTTCCTCTTCAGCTATTATACCCATAGAAGAATAGCAGCCGAGAACTCCCACCAAAAGACTTGAACACCGGACGAGTGTTTCTAAATTTGTAATCTGAAACCACAAATAGAAAAATATCATTTTATTAGTTTGGGGTACTGTAAAATTATCTTTTGTTAAGACCAAATTTTATATACATATTAAGAAGCAAAAGGTCAGTTAAGTGAATTAAAGATGGCATATTATGAACATTTTATTATTATTATTATTTTATTTTAGACAGGCAGAGTGGACAGTGAGAGAGAGACAGAGAGAAAGGTCTTCCTTTTGCCGTTGGTTCACCCTCCAATGGCCGCCGCGGTAGCGCGCTGCGGCCGGCACACCGCGCTGATCCGATGGCAGGAGCCAGGTGCTTCTCCTGGTCTCCCATGGGGTGCCAGGGCCCAAGGACTTGGGCCATCCTCCACTGCACTCCCTGGCCACAGCAGAGAGCTGGCCTGGAAGAGGGGCAACCGGGACAGGATCGGTGCCCCGACCGGGACCAGAACCCGGTGTGCCGGCGCCGCAAGGCGGAGGATTAGCCTAGTGAGCCGCGGCGCCGGCCGAACATCTTGAGAAAACACCTAGTAGGTTACTGTAGTGTTCTAATAACAAAGATTCTCAATAAAAATGGCTTAAGTGTCTCCTACTGACCAAGTAAGACACAACCTTTTATATGTTCTCTACACGCAGATCTTTTTTTTGTTTAATATTTATTTGAAAAGCAGAAATACAGAGAAGCAGAGGCGGGGGAGGGGTAGGAGAGAGAGGTCTTCCATTGCTGGTTCACTTCCCAGAAGAAGCCAGAGCTTCTTCCAGGTCTCCAACGCAGGTGCAGGGGCCCAGGGACCTGGGCCACCTTCTACTGTTTTCTCAGGCCATAGCACAGAGCTGGATCAGAGGAGCAGCAGTTGGGACTGGATCGGATGTTAGGCAGCTGGAACTCGAACCTGCACTCATATTAGATGCCGGCACTGCAGTCGGCAGCTTTACCCACTATGCCACAGCACCAGCCCTTACACGCAGATCTTTAAAGGAACAGTGCACAATACACACAGGTTCTTAAATATTTGAGGTAGTAGTAAAAGAAAAGATAAATATCCTGACCAGCTGGCATTGTGGCGCAGCAGGTTAAGCCATGGCCTACAGTGCCAGCATTCCACATATATGGATGCCAGTTCGAGTGTCAGCTGCTCCACTTTCAATTCAGCTCCACAGTAACACCAAGGAAGTCAGTGGATGATTGCCTGAGCATTTTGGCCACTGCCACCTGTATTGGAGACCCAGGCAGAATTCTTGGCTTCTGCCTGGCCCAGTAGTGGGTGTTGTGGCCATTTGCGGGGGCGAACTAGCGGGTGGAAGATCTCTGGCTGTCCCTCTCTCAGTAACACTGCCATTCAAATAAAATAAACAAATCTTTGAAAAGAAAAAAATCCTTACAGACAAATAAATGTTTCTCAGTCTTGAGATATAAGAAATTAGATGCATATAAAGAGACTTCAAAGGGGCTGGCACTGTGGCGTAGTAGGCTAAGCTTCCACCCAAAGCGTTTGCATCCCATGTGGGCACCGGTTCATGTACTGGCTGCTCCTCTTCTATTCCAGCTCTCTGCTTATAGCCTGGGAAAACAGTGGAAGATAGCCCAAGTCCTTGGGCTCCTGTACCTGCGATGCAGACAGAAGAAGAAGCTCCTGGCTCCTGGCTTCAGTTCACCCTAGCTCTGGCCACTGTGGCCATCTGGAAATGAACTGGTGGATGGAAGACTTTTCTCTCTGTCTCTCCTTCTCTCTGCAACTGTAGCTTTCAAAGAAATAAATAAAATCTTTTTAAAAAAGACATTAAAATAACTTTCTTAAAAGACTATTCGTTTATTCGTTTGAAAGGCACAGTGACAATATAGGAAAAGAGACAGAAATCTTACATCCACTAGTTCACTCTCTCCAAAAATGCCCACAAACAGCCAGGGCTGGACCACGCCACAGCTGTGAGCCTGGAAATCCTTTCAGGTTTCCCAAGTGGGTGACAATACATTGGCCATCATGTGCTAACTCCCAGGTGCATTATCAGCAAGCTGGATGAGAAGCAGACATGGGACTCAATCCTAAGTATCTTGATATGGAATGTGAATATCTCAAGTAGTGGCTTAACCTGCTGCACCACAACACCCACCCGTAAAATGGCATTTTGAGCTTCTGAAGGAAAAGTACCTTGATTTATGCAGCTTTTTGGACTCCAGAGACAAGCACAAAATATTTTTCTAGTAGATACTATTTAGACAATTTTATAGAATATGTAAGGTTGCAAAGATTACACAGTAAAATAAGATTTTCAGATTTTTCTATTCCTATATTGCACAAAACAGTATTTTAGTGGAAAAGGTAGAAAACAATAAATTACTTTACAATGGAATTAGATGCAATTTGATGCAGAAGGATGTCAGTAATCAAAGGTAAGTAAGAGATAAAACAGAAACACACTGGCCCCTCTAGGGTCTTTTGGGTCATTTACCCTGGATATTGAACTCACTCCTTTCTGTAGCTTCTGGGCTATTTTATTCAAGTATTTTATCACTTATCTATGTAAAAAGGCATTGTGGAAGACAAAGAATAAAAAACAATATGTATGGGGGCTGGCACTGTGGCTTGGTGGATAAAGCACCCACCTGCAGTGCCGGCATCCCATACAGGTGCCAGTTCATTGTCCTGGCTGCTCCACTTCTGATTCTGCTATGGCCTGGGAAAGCAGACAATGGCCCAAGTCCTTGGGCCCCTGCACCCGTGTGGGAGACCTGGAAGAAGCTGTTGGCTCCTGGTTTCAGAAGGGCTCAGCTCCGGCCATTACGGACATTTGGCGAGTGAACTACAGGTTGAAGACCTCTCTCTCTTTCTCTGCCCCTCTGTAACTCTTTCAAATAAATAAATCTCTTTTAAAAAATATGTGTGTGTATATGTGTGTGTGTGTGTGTGTGTGTATAGGGGCCAGCGCTGTGGCACAGCAGATTAATGCCCTGGCCTGAAGCGCCAGCATCCCACATGGGCAACGGTTAAAGACCAAGCTGCTCTACTTCCAATTCAGCTCTCTGCTATGGCCTGGGAAAGCAGTAGAAGATGGCCCAAGTCCTTGGGCCCCTGCACCCACGGGCGAGACCAGGAAGAAGCTCCCGGCTCCTGGCTTTGGATTGGCGCAGCTCCGGCCGTTGCAGCCAACTGGGAGTGAACCATCGGATGGAAGACCTCTCTCTCTCTCTCTCTGCCTATCCTCTCTCTGTGTAACTCTGACTTTCAAATAAATAAATAAGTCTTTAAAATAAAGTGTGTGTGTGTGCATATATATATATATATATAGAGAGAGAGAGAGAGAGAGAGAGAACATACATAAATATCATGGTATAATGAAGATCCTATGGGCCATTAAAAATTTAAAATATTAAATTTAAAAGTATTGTGAAAATTTAAAGATAAAAATCTATTGATTGACAGTGTCTAAGAAAGGCTCAGCAACAACTTTAATATGTGGATGGGGGCTGGTGCTGTGGCACAGCGGGTAAAGCTGCCGCCTACAGCACCACATGGGCGCTGGTTTGAGTCCTGGCTGCTCCACTTCTGATCCAGCACTCTGCTACGGCCAAAGTCCTTGGGCCCCTGCACCCGTATGGGAGACCTGGAAGAAGTTCCTGGTTTCAGATTGGCACAGCTCTGGTCATTGCAGTCATCTGGGGAGTGAACCAGTGGATGTAAGATTTCTCTCTCTCTGCATCTACCTTTCTGTAACTCTGCCTTTCAAATAAATAAATAAATCTTAAAAAAAAAAAAAAAAAACTGCACTACAATTCCCACATCATGCAGCATTCTTTAAAAAATAAATACATTTTTAAAAGTAGATGATTTGAATACACAGAAATGGCCAGAACAATAGTTCATGAGGAAATATCAGTTTAGTCAAGAGGACAATACACATGAAGCAAATTTGTGGTTTTATATCAGGACAAAGAAAAACATAACAAGAAATATATTATCACTCATTCCTCTTAAAATGCCACCAAAATATATCAGATCTGTTTAAATTTTGTACTTTTCTGTTGTTTTAACATCTCCTGCCTTTGTATTGAGATGTTTATTTCATATTAAAAGTCAAACTGTGACTACTCTAACTAATATACCCAAACAATCTTATTCATGTCTACCACAATTCCTGGCAGAAAACAAGTATTCAAATTATTATTCTTTAATTACCTCTTTTTCAAGCTAACTTTCCCTAATCATTGCAATGTATTGTCATTTTTTTTTCCCCCACAGGCAGAGTGGACAGTGAGAGAGAGAGAGAGACAGGGAGAAAGGTCTTCCTTTTTGCCGTTGGTTCACCCTCCAATGGCCACTGCGGCCGGCGCATCTCGCTGATCCAAAGCCAGGAGCCAGGTGCTTCTCCTGGTCTCCCATGTGGGTGCAGGGCCCAAGGACTTGGGCCATCCTCCACTGCCTTCCCAGGCCATAGCAGAGAGCTGGCCTGGAAGAGGGGCAACCGGGACAGAATCCGGCGCCCCAACCGGTACTAGAACCCGGTGTGCCGGCGCCGCAAGGCGGAGGATTAGTCTGTTGAGCCATGGCGCCAGCCCGTCATTTTGATTTTAAAACCAATTACTTAAGGAAAGTGTTTGGTTTAGGGGTTAAGACATTACTTGTACTGGGGTCCCTGAGATCTATTCCAAACTCCATCTCCAACTTCAGCTTCCTGCTAATGTGCAACTTGGAACACAGTAGGTGATGAGTGAAGAAGTACTTGGGTTCCTGCCACCCACATGGAAGATTTGCACAGAGTCCAGGACTCCTGGTTTCAGCCTGTTTGTTACAAACATTTAGGGGTGGGAGATCTCTCTAAGTCTTGTCTCTCTTTCAAATGAATAAAATGATTAAAAAAAGAAGAAGAAAGGAAAAGCCCTTTCCCACCACCATTTCTCTTTTCCAACAGTCTGCTAAGTTAGAGTAAACATAAGTTTCAGTTCTTTTTTCTAAAAAAAATCTCACCTCAGATGAATAATTATTTAGAAGTTGTTCTGATAATCCCAGAAGATAGCGGTTCAGTGATTGCTTGAGATTCTGGTGAACAGAAAATCCAATACTGGATTGAAGCTTTTCTGTCGCACATTCTTTTACAACAGTTAAAAAATCCATCTTGTCAAAAGTTGTCTGAAGAAACAGTTCTTCTATTTCGGAGAATGAAGGCTCTTCTTTAACTTTTTGGTGTTCACTTTAAGAAAGTATGATCTTTAATTTATAATCTAATATTTAAGTTCCATAAATTAGCAAAATATTACAAAGGAAAACATTAACACAGTATCTACATTATTCAGGTACTGCTTATACAATGGATTATTCCTCATTTAAATCATTCTCTTCCTTGGGCTTTGATACCTACTTGGATCAAATTACATTACACAGCAGGAAATTTTGCCACAAGACAAACAAAAGAAATACAAGTAGGGCTGATGCTGGCATCAGCTGGCATCTCCTATTAGTGTGTGTGTTCAAGTCCTAGAAACTTGCTTCTGATCCAGCATCTTGCTAAAATGCCTAGGAAGCCACAGGAGGATGGCCCAAGTACTTGGAGCCCTAAAACCCATGTTGGAGAACAGAACAGAGTTCCTGGCTCCTGGCTTACACCTGGTTGTTGCAGTGATTTAGAGTGAATGTGCGAATGGAAGATATCTTTTTGTCTCTACCTCTCTCTGTCATTCTGCCTTTCAAATAAATAACCTTTAAAAAGAACAAAGAAAAAAAGAGAAATACAAGTGAAAATTTCAAAGGCAAATTCAGAAAATACTAAAAGGTAAGTAACACCATATATAAACACTGACAATACTGCCTAGAAATATATCTTTTTTCACCTTTGATTTCTCCAAATGCTAGGATTTTTTTCATCTTACATCTTCTTGTGGAAATCTGCATGCTAGTGATTATTTTCAGTCACAAATTAGGGATACATATTCTTCTCTTAATTAAATCAAGTAAAACCTAGCTTTTTAGATTTTTGGCTTCAATTATTACTATTATTGAAAAAAAAAAAAAAAAAAAGAGAAAAGGGAAAGAAAGAGAGCATGTGACAGAACTCCTATCAGAGGGCTCATTTCCCAAATGGCCACAACAGCAGGAAACAAGCTAGCTGGCAGAAGCTGTGAGGTGAGAACTCAATCCAGTCTCCTACATAGGTTACAAGAACCCAATTACTTGACCCATCTCCACTACCTACCAGGATCTGCATTAGCAGGAAGCTGGAGTCAGGGGCCAGAACCAGGCATGGAACTCAGGTACTTGGTTACAGGATGCAGGCATATTTATTTAGAGGTAGATTTTTTTTTTTTTTTTTGACAGGCAGAGTGGATAGTGAGAGAGAGAGAGAGGAAGGTCTTCCTTTTTGCCGTTGGTTCACCCTCCAATGGCCGTTGCGGACAGCGCATCTCGCTGATTCAAAGCCAGGAGCCAGGTGCTTCTCCTGGTCTCCCTTGCGGGTGCAGGGCCCAAGCACTTGGGCCATCCTCCACTGCACTCCCAGGCCATAGCAGAGAGCTGGCCTGGAAGAGGGGCAACCGGGATAGAGTCCGGCACCCCAACTGGGACTAGAACCCGGTGTGCCAGCGCTGCAAGGCGGAGGATTAGCCTGTTAAGCCATGGCGCTGGCCATGTGTCACATCTTTAAGAATTGATTTCACAGAATTTTTGTTTTTTAACTTACCTTAACTACTCAATTTTTCCATTGTCACTTGTTATACTATTATATATCTCACATTATTTAGATTAAAATCTAGTAACCTTGATCTAAAATTATAGAACACATATTACAATCACTGATTTAAAACAATCTTCTCTCCAAGGACACTTGTGATTTTTTTTGTTACTAATTTAGCTAATAATTAAGATACAGCTAGTACCCTAGTAAAATTATTATCTTTGTAATTAAAGATATGTATTAAAGGGGCCAGCGCTGTGGCATAGTGGGTCAAACTGCCAACTGCAGTGCCGGAATCCCCTATGGGTGCCGGTCTAAGTCCCAGCTGCTCCTCTTCCTAGCCAGTTCTCTGCTATGGCCTGGGAAAGCAGTAGAAGATGGCCCAAGTCCTTGGACCCCTGTACCCGCATGGGAGACCCAGAGAAGACCTTGGCTCCTGGCTTCGGATCAGCACAGCTCCAGCTGTTGCGGCCAACTGGGGAGTGAACCAGCAGACAGAAGACCTCTCTCTCTCTCTCTCTCTCTGCCTCTCCTTCTCTCTGTGTAACTATGACGTTCAAATAAATAAATAAATCTTTTTTAAAAAAAAGATATGTTATTAAAATAAAATAGAACTAGATTTGACAACATACCATTCTTGTCCACTTTGGAAAAACTTCATTGCAGCTTTAGAGTTTTTCATAGTGAGACTCACCAGAATTTTTTCCAGTATACAATGAGGAAAATTACTATAAAAAAAAGAAAGAAAAAGGTTCACATAAGGGACAAAAAACCATTTAAAATATCCTCTAAACATTAACATTTATGCCTCGCTATGAATCTTGACCTTTAAACGTGGATTTTAAATTGAAATTGTTTTCATCTGTACTAAATTCCTTAATATATGAATGGAGAATGTAAAAGGACATACATCATGTTACCCTCATTTCCAACACTTCTTGTAAGCAGAATCAAGTCTGCATTTTTAGATACGATAGTGAAAAAGAAGCAAAACTATCAGCATTCAGAGGTATACTCTCATCACTCACTTCCAATTACCATCTGTGGAAAGGTCAAATGGATAAGTTGCTCTGCTCCTCTATCCAAGTGCTATTTTGTTTTTCTCTTGTTTCCTTATCTCCTTAGTTCAACACATTTCACCCATATGACACTCTCATTATGAATAAGGATCCAGGATCCACCTGAGTCACATATATAGATCCATTTACACAGGATTACAAAGGACATATAAATGCTCAAAAATTATATGCATATTCCTCACGTACATCCCCCATATTCTCACAGTAAGACAATTTATTTCAGAAATGATCCAAGCACAAAGACATAGAGCACTATAAAAGCAAAGGGAATATTTATTATTAGGGCTAACTCTGGAAAACCCTGCATTATCACTACAAAATACAGCCGTCTAATAACAAATTTGTATAAAGCAACAGAGGGCAGAAGTGTGGCGGTAGCAGGTAAAGCTGCCACTTGTAATGCTGGGTGCCTGTTGTATGTCCCAGCTGCTCCACTTCCAATCCAGCTCCCTGCTAATGGCCTGGGAAAAGCAAAGGACAGCTCTAGTGTTTGCGCTCCAGCCACAAGGTGGAAAGCCAGATGAAGCTCCTAGTGTTCTTGTCTTTGGCCCATCCCAACCCTAGCTGTTGCATCTGTCTGGGGATTGAACCAATGAATGGAATCTCTCCCCTCTCTAAGTCTTTTAAATAAACAAATCTCTAAAGACAAAGAATAACCAAAACAAAACAACTAGCAGAATACTAATATTAATGAAATGATATTACCTGTGAAGAATAGGGGGCAATTCTATACTGTCTTCTAAGTCATCTTCTAATTGATAAAATAAGAGCCATTTCATTATCAATTCCTTTAAAGAAAAACTTCTGTTTACTTCACATATATTTAACTCTATTCCTGTTTTTACCGTTTCAGGAACAATGCAGCTAGACATTGCCAAAGCCAAACAGCATACAGTAGAACTGTACAAAAACAAAGGACAATTGTTAAAAATAAGCTTTTGGGGTCATATATTTGGTACAGCAGTTAAGATGCCACTTGGCATACCTCATCTCCTATCAGAGTGCCTACATGCAAGTTCCAGCTCTGCTTCTGATTTCAGCTTCCTGTTAATGTGCACCCTAGGAAGTAACAGGTTCAAGTAGTAGGGCCCGTTACCCACCTGGGAGACCCAGATGGAGTTCCTGGATCTTGGCTTGTCTGGAAGAGCCCTGCTATTGTGGGCATTTGGGGAATGAACCAACAGCTGTAAGATCTTTGTCTGCCTTTGAAGTAAGTATAAATAAATATATGTGTGTATACATATGTATACATACATATACATATATCTATATATATATATTTTTAAAGGTAAGCTCTTTGAGAGTAAGACACCTTCTCTAATCAATTATCACTATGTCTTCAGTACTCAGGAAGGTGCCAGGCATATTGCAGGCACATATACTAAGTTAAACTGTATAGACTAAATGAACAGAAAAACTATAAAAAAAAGTCTGAATGTATTTACATATCTCTTATAGTAGTTGGTAGCATTACAAAAAAGCTTATGAATATTGAACTGCAAATTACAGATAAGTTTAAACTTGTTATAATTCTTTAAAGAAATTATTTTTAATCGGCCTTCAGTAATCCCTTGACATTTTAACTAGATTTAACATTTATGTACTTAATAACTTTTCCTAAACAGCAAAAGCATTAAAGTAGAATTTGATGTTATCTGTAACTGAATTAACAAACCATGAAAATGATCAGAGTATGTTTATCCATAATATCTATACAATGCATATTCAACTTACCATGAAGGTCTGCAGGCTGACCCAGTAAATAACTTCCAGAATTCTCTGTCAACCTCAACTAAACTACCTTGAATTATGGCTCCCAATAGGCCAAAATTTTCGGCTTGGACTTGTTCAGAACTTATACCACGGAAGGCAATGGTCCAAATTTTAATCCAGAGTTTCAATAAATCTGATTTCTGTGAGCTTTCTAAGTCTGATTTCTTGCCTTGACACAATGCAACTTCCGTAAGACATCGTAACACATATGGTGTGCGTTCCCCACGTCGCCGTTGAGGAAGAAGCTGGTAGAGTATCATTAGTAATGAAGACAGATCATGATTAGGTAAACTTGCAGGGTATTTTGATATTAATTGGGTTGTAATTTGTAGCCTAAAAGGAAAAAAGAGGATAATTAGAAAGTTATTCTACCCTATTAACAAGCTAACATAAAATAGAGACAAGCTACCCCTGGAACAAACTAATTAAAGAAGCAACAGCATTATATTCCATATTATTATTCTCATAATAAATTGGCTGTTAATATTTATAAGGTCCTACATTCTAAAATGACAGGAAGACCACCAACTTTTTGGCTAGTTGGGTAAGTTATTATATTTCTCTTAAAGTTTCCTTTTTCTTGATATTAATTATTCAATAAATATCTGCTGTGAATTCTCTAGAATGTATACAGCTTAAGTGTAAGAACTTTATGTTATTTAGCTCTATATCTCTAATAACTGGCACACAACAAGTGTTCCATAAGTAACTGCTCATTTAATGGACAAATTATAAAATCTAAAACAGGTATTCTCAATCATAACATGAGCTTGACCAGTAAGTACCTACATAAATATAGTTTTCTCCCACCACTAAATTATATTTAAGCATTCCATTAACATGGCAAATATTAGAGCCGGTGCTGTGGCATAACAGGTAAAGCTGCTGCCCGCAGTGCCGGCATCTCATATGGATGCCGGTTCGAGTCCCGGCTGCTCCACTTCCGATCCAGCTCTCTGCTGTGGCCTGGGAAAGCAGCGGAGGATGCCCCAAGTTCTTGGGCCCCTGCACCCACATGGGAGACCTGGAAGAAGCTCCTGATTCCTGCCTTCGGATCGGCACAGCTCTGGCCGTTGAAGCCAAGTGGAGAGTTAAGCAGTGGATGGAAGAACTCTCTGCCTCTCATTCTCTACATAATTCTTTCAAATAAAAATCTTTTAAAAAAATATGGTAAATATCGAGATTTTTTTTAATTTCAAAGGCAGAGTTAGAGAGAAAGAGAGAGGGAGAAACAGAGAAAGATCTTCTATCTGCTGGTTCATTCCCCAAATGGCTACAACAGCCGGAGCTGGGCTGATCCAAAGCCAGGAGCCAAGAGCTTCATCTGGGTCTCCCATGTGGGTACAGGGGCCCAAGGATTTGGGTCAGCTTGCACTGTTTTCCTAGGCACATTAACAGGAAGCTGCATCAGAAGTGGAGCAGCTGGGTCTAGAACCAGCACCCATATTAGATGCTGGTTGAACAGGCAGCAGTTTTACCCGCTATGCCACATGGCTGGCCCCACCCCAAATATCAAGATTATTGATCAGAAGTTTGACTACAATCCACACTTTTTTCAATTGTCTTTAGCCAAGAAGTTAACCCTTATGAGTTTCAGTTTTCTTTTTAGTACAGCAAACAGGCTGAAATGAAGAAATTCAAAAGATCTGTAAGAGATATATCATTCTGTGATTCCACAGATTTACACAACAAATCCACGTAAATATTTAGGAATGTTAGATAGAAGTAAACAAAACAGGAATTAAGGGAAGTAATCTTTTATCATGACATATGGTCAAAATTGCTCTCTGATTTTTTTAAAATGTGTTTATTTAAAAGGCAGAGTGACAGGGAAAAAAAAGAGAGAGAGATCTTCCTTCTTGCTGTTGGTTCACTTCCCAAATGACTGCAATGGCCAAAGCTGGGCTAGGCTGAAGCCAGGAACCTGGAACTGCATTCAAATCTACCAAATGGATGGCAAGGGCCCCATTCCTTGGGCCATCTTTAACTGCTTCCCCAGGAGCATTATAGTAAGAAACTGAACAGGAAGTATAACAGCTGGGACTCTAATCAATGCTGACACGGCATGCCAGAGTCACAAGTGGTAGCTTATCTCCTGTGCCAAAATGCTGGCCCTGGTTCTGGGATTTCTAAAGTTTACCTTTAATTTCTTCCTAATGTAATTCTATCGCAAGGGGCTATGCATGCTAAAATCTCTTAGTGTCAAAACATATACAACTTAGTGCCATGAGAAGAACACTCAGTACCCCTTTTTCCTTGCTATGGCTATATGCATAGGAACCATGAAGCCTGGCAATCACATTTTTCTTTTAGTAATAACTGGTTTAGGATTAGATAAATTACTTAGTTTTAGCCAATAAGATGAAAGGATTCTACTGGAGGTTTTCTAAGAAAAAACAAATGAGACTAACAAGACACTGAATAGCATTTTTACCAAGGCACAAGATCAAAATCATTCTGTGACTTCTGAAGATGATCCTTTATTACTTCCCAGCCTAGTTCTATTTTTCTCCTTTTGCAAGGTGTACTGTATTCACTAGATTCACTTTGTGTAGTAGTGTAAGACTGAGAAATTTCCAAAGTTCTGTTATCTTCATTAAACACCTGTAAAATAAACATAAACTTACTTTTTTGTTGCTTCACTTTTTTTTTTTTTTGACAGGCAGAGTGGACAGTGAGAGAGAGAGACAGAGAGAAAGCTCTTCCTTTTGCCGTTGGTTCACCCTCCAATGGCCGCCACGCTGCTGCCGGTGCACTGCGCTGATCCGAAGCCAGGAGCCAGGTGACTCTCCTGGTCTCCCACAGGGTGCAGGGCCCAAGCACTTGGGCCATCCTCCACTGCACTCCCGGGCCACAGCAGAGAGCTGGCCTGGAAGAGGGGCAACCGGGACAGAATCCGGCGCCCCGACCAGGACTAGAACCTGGTGTGCCGGCGCCGCAAGGCGGAGGATTAGCCTATTGAGCCACGGCGCCAGCCTTATTGCTTCACTTTCTAATAATTCCTCAAAAAAGCATTTCTGCTCAAATGAAGATACAGGAAATTCAGAAACAAATTATAGAAACACATAGAAATATAGTACAGTAAGAAACATTTTGAATGACAATATTGGCACCCTTAGAAAGCAGGTATTGGAGGATCCCAGATAGCTGAAGATGGAAAAGATGAACTGATTTTGACCACGGGAAGCTACCAGAAGAACAGGGGAGGAACCACATTCCAAGGGGACAGTTAGAAGTTTTCAGTGGAAAGTCCACAGAAAGGACAGACACTCCATGGAGCAGCGAAAACTGTACAAAAACACAGCAGCTAGCAGACATCGCTCAAGACTCCCATGATCAGTGGGGATACCACCTTATCAAAGCAAAGTGTGAGAAACTTGCAGTAGCTCATGCCACTGATGATCTTGTGTGAAGGAGAACCCCACAGAAACTGAGTCTGGCCTGAAGAGCTGGCAAGGGATAGCGTGCCCACCTAATCCCAAAAATGCACACTGGTTTCCTCCACTCCTCCCATCAAGGTGTCCAGTGAATGGCATGAAGCAAGCACCACCTTCCCACAACAAGGCCAGTCAAGGCTGCTATGGCTCACACACCACTGGTGGATTTTGTCTGAAAGAGAAATCCACGATCCCCAGTGACTCTGAGTCTGTCCTTGAGTGTTGGCAAGGGCAGGACGCATACTTAGTTCCCTGAAAGGAGGCCAAGTTGCTACCCTCCCCTCACCTGACTGACCACTGTTGAACAGGTGGCTGATACTGTGCATAGGGCAGCTCTCACATTGGATAGAAGAGCTCACAAGGCAGGGAGTGGATCCCCTGAACCTGGGACTCTGCATCCTTTAACTGTGAGAATCTTCTGACTGCACAACAGGCAAGAAAATTGAGAAGGGCATGAGGCATGCCTGGGTCTAGGGCAACCCAGGCACTAGACCCAACTCTAAAGGCGTGAAGCTCCCTGAGTACTGGGGACCGTCATTTACATGGCTTAAAGATCACACTATGGAGCATGGAGTTCCTTTATGTGGTTTGCGCACCTCATTGGGTATAGTGTACAGGTACAGTGGACTCATCCTTGGTAGCAGGCTCACCTTGGCACAGAGGGGCTGTGGATGTGAAGACACCAGCCCGATCAATCATACCCCCCTCCCTGCTGATGACTATGGCCAACACTGGTATCACTCTGGACTCTTGTCCCACCCTCGAGTTCTGGCCGAAGCTCTCTGACCCAAGCAGCACAAACTTCTGTTTATATACAGAAGGAGCAGGCATTCCACTAAGCCATAAAGGCATATTTCAAATAACAAAGCCTTCAGTAAAATTATCAACAATTGTTTCCCCAGATGCATAAAAACAAATACAAGGCAGACAATATGACTCCCCAAAAGGAACACAATAATACTTCAATATTAGACTGTGAACACAAGTAGATTGATGAAATGCCTGAAAAGGAATTTAAAAGAATGATCTTAAGTTTACTCAAAAGAACAAAGATGCAAACACCTAAGTTAAAGAAATCCTTACATTACATGGACGAGAAATTCTGTGAAGAGATAGATATTAAAGAAAAATCAAACTGAAAAGTTAGAAATGAAGAATTCAGTATGTCAACAACTACAGTGGAAAGCCTTAAGAACAGACTCAGAAGCCAGAAGAAAGAATATCCAAACTAAAAGACAAATCTTTAGAAGTATCTCAGATTAGAAAAACCAAAAACAATGCTCAGTATCTATAGGATACCATCAAGCAACCAAAAACACGTCTTAGAGGAGTTCCTGAAGGTATGAAAAACAGAATGGCTAAAAAACTTATACAGTGAAATAAGAGCAGAAAAATTCCCTAATTTGGAGAAAAATATGGATGTCCAAGTACAGGAAGGTGCACAGAACCCTTAATAGACATGATCATAAATGATCTTAAACATGACACATTATAGCTAAACTTTCAAAAATATAACAAAAGTTCCTAAAAGGTGCAGGAGAAAAAGCCAGACTATCTTTAAAGGAACTGCAATTAGATTGATAGATTTCTCATGTGAAATCCTATAAGCTAGGAGATAATGGAGAGACATGCTCCAAGTCCTAAAAGAAAAACAATTGGGGCTAGCAATGTGGCTTAGCAGGTAAAGCCATTGCCTACAACACCTGCATTCCAAGGGTCCTGGGTCAAATCTTGGTTGGTACACTCTAGCTCCCTGCTAATGCACCTGGGAAAGTGGAGGAAGATGGCCCCAAGTACTTGGGTCTCTGCAGCATACTGGGAGAACTAGAGGAAACTCCTGGCTCCTGCCTGGCCCAGCCCTGGTGGTTGTGGCCATCCGGGGAGTAAGCCAGTGGATCGAAGATTTCTCTCTGTCTCTCCCTGTCTAACTCTACCTCTCAAATAAAAAAAAACATTTAAAACAGATAAAAATGTATTTTAAATGAAGAAAAGAAGAATCAGATTTCTAGACACAATTTACCAAAACTGAGGCACAAAGACACAGAAAACCTCATAGACCAATGACCATGACAGAGATTGAAAGAGTAAAAAATACTCTACCAACAAAGAAAAGCACAAGACCAAACAACTTAACCAAACTACCAAACTTCTTAAGAACTAACTCCAGTTCTTCTTAAACTATTCTAAACCATTGGAAGGGAGGGAATCCTCCCAAACCTCTTCTAGGAGGCATCACTTTAATTCCAAAACTAGAAAGTTATGAAAGAGAACTATAGATCCGTATCACTGAGGAACATGGATCCAAAATCCTCAACAAAATACTAGTTAATCAAACCCAGCAAGAAATCAAAAAGATCATCTACCTGTACCAAGTTGGATTTATCCCTGGGATGCAGGGTAGTTCAACACATGGAAATCAATAAATGGGATACATCACATTAACAAATTGGAGAATGAAAACCATGATTATCTCAAAGCATTTGATACAATACAACATCCTTTCATGATAAAAACCATAAGGACACTGGGTATGTTTCTTCTATACCCAGTTCCCCTCATTATGTTCTTAAAACTATATATATAGGCCGGCGCCACGGCTCACTTAGCTAATCCTCCACCTGCGGCACCGGCACCCCGAGTTCCAGTCCCGGTTGGGGCGCTGGATTCTGTCCCGGTTGCTCCTCTTCCAGTCCAGCTCTCTGTTGTGGCCCGGGAGAGCAGTGGAGGATGGCCCAGGTCCTTGGGCCCTGCACCCGCATGGGAGACCAGAAGGAAGCACCTGGCTCCTGGCTTCGGATCGGAGCAGCGCGCCAGCCACAAAGCACCAGCCATAGTGGCCACTTGAGAGGTGAACCAAGGGAAAAAGGAAGACCTTTCTGTCTCTAACTCTGCCTGTCAAAAAAATAAATAAATAAATAAAAACTATATATATGAAATCTGCTCCTGTTGTATATATAGATAAGTTTTAAGAAGAAAAGCAGATACTATCAAATAAAATATTAATCTTATTTCTTGGAAAGATACTAAAAGCACCAGGAAATCTGATAGTATAGCAAAAACCTGTATTTTCAAAACAACTGTCTTTAACTTATTATAAAATTAGATAGACTGAAATTACTTCCTAGGATTTAACCAAATTTCTAAGGAATATGCTTTACTTGAGAAACATTAGGCCATCAATTAACGAAGAGCAAAAGGTAATATATCCATCCAGATAAATGAGTATTATTCAGTTAAAAAAGACTGAAGTACTTACTGATTCATGGTACAACATGGATGACCTTGAAAACATTATGCTAAGTGAAAGAAGCCAGACAGTAAAGAACAAATATTGTATGAATTCCCTTAAATGAAATGCCCAAAATAGGCAAATATATAGAGACTGAAAGTAGACTAGAAGCTAGTTGGCAGGAGCTGGAAGAAGCAAGGAATTGGGACTCAGTTCTAAAATACGTGAAGTTTCTTTTCAAAGTGATAGGAGTATCCTTGAATGAGATAGTGGTGACTGTCATACAACATAGTAAAAATAATAAAAGTCAGTGAATTATACACTTTAAAATTGTAAATTTTGAGGAGCGGCAAGATGGCGGAATAGGAAGGAGCACATTGATAGTTCAGCAAGACACACAGGTTAATAAAAGTGGAGACACTGCAGGGTCAAGGAAGATTAGGGGAAGAAACAGCAGTGGAAATTCTTCCGGAACTAGTGATTCACAGTGGACCTGCGTGGAGAGCGTGGGAGCCCAAGTTCGGGACACCAGCGGCAGACTAAACCCACCAGCGCTGGAACGCGAGGTGAGCCTAACCTCAATAGCCTGAGACACCAGCGGGCAAGCAGAAAGAGGAGACTAGGGGGAACGAGGCTTGAAACTCCGTGGGGAAAAGTTCACCAGGCTAACTAGAAGAGAGAGAAGGAAAAAAAAAAAAAGTAACCGATACGGACACGAGTTTCTCTCCACTCACCCCTCAAAGGCGAGCAAGACAAAGAGCAGGCGCCATTTTGGACATACGTCATAAGCAGGGCGACCTCAGGTCTGCACCAGCCCTGAGCCTAGCAGAAAAACCTGACTCTGGGGGGAGGGGTGAAATAACAGGAGATTAGGATCTAACTTGGCAATCCAGTGGGAGACTGCAGGAGAATTGGAGCCCACAACGAGGGCAGCAGAGATTCCCTGTGTGGTCCTTGGGAAAGAGCTTCCGATCTCTGGCTCCTGTGGGTATATCATTTACCTGCTAACTACCTCCAATTACATTCAGCTGTGCGGAATTAATTCCCTTTTGAAGCAAAAAAAAAAGAAAGAGATTTACCACGCCTAACCTGGGAGTGTCATCTTTGACACACCCTTAACCCTGAGGAACCAAACCCAGCTCTCAGTCCACACTTATCTCAAGCCTCTAAGGCTCCACCGAAAGCAGACAGTCCACTTAATATAGAGCCATAGTGTAACAAGAAAAAACACCACAGTGAAGAAACCAAATATCTCCAACATGCCACACAACAAACGCAAAAACCGAGGTAACAAGAACAAGGAAGACACTATGACGCCCCCAAATGAAAAAGACACCCCAATTCAAGATTATGAAGATGATGAGATAGAAGAAATGCAAGATACGGATTTCAAAAAATTGATAAGAACATTAAGAAGTTCTCAAAAACAAATTCTTGAACTACAGAAATCCTTAATGGACAAGATAGAAAATCTCTCTCATGAAAATGAAATATTAAGGAGGAATCAAAATGAAATGAAACAACTAGTAGAACATGAAACTGTGATAGTGACAAAAAACCACACTGAAATGAAGAACTCAATAGATCAAATGACAAACACATTAGAGAGCCTTAAAAACAGAATGGGCAAAGCAGAAGAGAGAATATCAGACTTAGAAGACAGAGAACAGGAAAGGAAACAGGCAAACCAAAGAAAAGAAGAAGAAATTAGAAATCTAAAAAATATTGTCGGGAATCTACAGGATACTATTAAAAAACCTAATATTCGGGTCCTAGGAGTTCCTGAAGGCATGGAGAGGAAGAAAGGATTAGAAGGCATTTTCAGTGAGATACTAGCAGAAAATTTCCCAGGTTTGGAGAAGGACAGAGGCATCTTAGTACAGGAAGCTTATAGAACCCCTAATAAACATGACCAAAAGAGATCCTCACCACGACACATCGTAATCAAACTCACCACAGTGAAACATAAAGAAAAGATTCTAAAAGGTGCAAGAGAGAAACGTCAGATTACTCTCAGAGGATCTCCAATTAGACTCACAGCAGACTTCTCATCAGAAACCCTACAAGCTAGAAGGGAATGGCGAGATATAGCCCAGGTACTAAGAGAGAAAAACTGCCAGCCCAGAATATTATATCCTGCAAAGCTCTCATTTCTGAATGAAGGTGAAATTAAGACTTTTCATAGCAAACAGAAACTGAAAGAATTTGTTGCCACTCATCCTGCCCTGCAAAAGATGCTTAAAGATGTGTTACACACAGAAATACAGAAACATGGTCACCAATATGAAAGAAGGTAAAGGAAGGAAACCTCACAGCAAAAAATCACAGAAAGCAAAATTTCTCTTTGTCATAGAATTAAACTCTGATGCTCTGTTAAAGCAATGTGTTAAAGTAATCTAAAAACAAAAAGCAATTCAAATCAATTGGCAATCTACAAAAAGAGTTAAAGATTTTAAAAGCTATTATTAGAATTGCTATATTGGTCTATTATGCTATGTTATATGTGTGTACATATTGTATGTCCACATAGGAAATTTTATTAAGAGTTTTATTTTAAATGGCTTATAGATAAGATTGTCCATAAATTTAAGCTGCTAAAATCAATCAAAGATACATTTTAATTCGTGTGACCTGAATCTGTGTATCATATGTTTTAAACTTGTTGGTAGAAAGAAACTAAAAACATTTTAGATGGTTGTGCTTAAGTTTACTGGCTAAACAAACTACACCATGTTAGATATTTAAGAGGTGTTTTCAAATACATGATTCTTAAAATTTATAGAAGGCATTGGACCTTCTGGTAAATGTTTTCTTAAGTTGTAATCTAATGGTTGAAACGGTTTGCTAAGTATTCATGTAACATTGCTATTGTCAGCAAGCGATCTAGGACTTGCTCCCTCATTTCTCTATTCTAAGCCCAACTTATTCTTTCATTTCTCTATTCTCTTCAAGGTAGGAAACTAATTCTATTATGAAGGAATCTGTAGGACGCACAATTTAATCTTTAGACCTTATAAAAGAGATGGCTAACATTTTTCGGTAATAGCATAGCCAAAATAAGAACTTAAATAATAATCTCATAGCTAGATTCACTTCGCCATCAGCGAAGTATACAGTAAGTAGAAAAAACCTCCCTTTCAGACCAAAGGGAAAGAAAGTTTTAAAGTGAGAATATAATTTTCCTCATGGGCATTGTCTACCTTAGAAAAACTTCTACAGAACATGCCTGTGACTATAGACTTGTAGCTCAGGCCACTGAAGATTAGAGATGGGATACAGGCACTCCCTTGACTTGCATCCTCTGGCCTGCTTTAACACAAACCAGGAGGAAAAGAAAGCTAGGCATCAGAAGCAATGGGTGGCAGGCCTATTAATGGCTGATCTGTACAGTGATCTGCCCTCAAGGAGACCCAACAGGCCAGTCCACTGCAGTGGCTTTCAATGTGGTAAGCATGGGATTCAGCAGAAGTCAGCTTGTGAAGAGCCCTGGCAGCTCTGCCAAGAGTTGGATCACTGGAAATGGACCTGCCCTGGAGTCGAAGGATGCCCAGGTCAGAGCCACAGATCTTATTGGCTCTAAGCTGAAAAGCCCTTCACTCAGCCCAACTTCCAAAGTGACCACTGCAGCTGAGGGTATGGTCAAGTAGGGTCAGCAACATTGCAGGCAGAACTGTAAATTTCTTGTTAGAGATGCCACCTGCCTTTACCTGGCCAGCTCTCCTCCCAGGCCAGCCAAGTAACGTAAGTCAACAGAGTGCCTTCCCCTAGGAGGTTCACACCTCCCTTAGGATATACCCCATGTGAAGAGATAGATAGGTCTGGGCCTCTGAACTTACAAGGCCTAAAGCCCACCAGATTATTATCAAGCCCCTTCTGTCAGGTTCTATTTGCCTCTCAATCAGAAAACTTAATTGTAGCTTAGACAGCACCTTTCTTAGCTCCTCTAATAATGACTCTGTCCTTTGTTCTAGACCCTGTCTAGTGCACTTGGGCCTCATTCCTTTGTAATTATAACCTCTACTCTACCACCAATGGCTCTACTCCCAACCTGTGTGTACTGATGGTCCTCTTCCCCACTTAATGCTGTATAACTGTTCAAACCTGGTAAATGCCACTCTTAGGATCATTGGTTACTATCCTCACTCTGTCTTTTATGACCTTGTCTAAATATGATCAGAGTCGGCAAACGTGGAAGGCTTCCATAGCCTAGGCAACTCATGACGACAGCCTAGGGTGGTTACTGGCGCCATAAACTAGAGTGTCAATTTGTTGGGTCAACAACAAGAGCCACTGTGCACTTGCTCCTCATGTGGGATCTCTGTCCTTAATGTGCTGTACATTTTGATTTAATGCTATAACTAGTACTCAAACAGTATGTTTCACTTTGTGTTTCAAGTGGGTGCAAACTGTTGAAATCTTTATACTAAATTGATCTTCTGTATATAAAGAGAATTGAAAATGAATCTTGATGTGAATGGAAGGGGAGAGGGAGCGGGAGAGGGGAGGGTTGTGGGTGGGAGGGAAGTTATGGGAGGGGGAAGTCATTGTAATCCATAAGCTGTACACTGGAAATTTATATTCATTAAATAAAAGTTAAAAAAAAAAAATTGTAAATTTTATGTTAGGTACATTCTATCTCAAATTAAAAAAATTTAAAAAAGGAACATTAGGGCTAGGGTCATCATATTTCCCATAGATGATCTTCTAAGAATGAAAAAGTCCATTAGTTTTCATTAACTCCATAGCTGCAAAAGCTTTATCTTCTAAGTTAAGAGGGTAATTCCAAATATTTAGGGTATTTTGAAAAGAATAGGTACATGAACACAGTCATTTCATAGACGTTTTATAAGAATATAGACTTTAAAAAGCCAATTAAAAAGAAATTAATATGAAATTTCATAATATGACAACATCTGCTTACCTGGTGACAAATATCAGCCATCAATTCAATCAAATTTTCCTTGACAGCAATGTTTCGAGATCCTGAACTATATTTTCCTCTACTCCCTATATAACTTATTTCATTCACTATCAAATCATATAAGTTATATAGGATACTTTGCCATTTTGCTGATTTGTAAGCACCTAAAATTGAAAAAAGTTACAAAGTAATTTATATTACATATCCATTTGCACTGTCAATTTTCTCAATTTGTTCAGCTATTAAGGTACATCATCATCATTAAAAGATAACTGGGCCAACGATTCAGTACTAATTAGTCTCTTCTGACTATAACCTTGACAAACTCTACTTCATAACAGTGCCTATTTCACATCCAAATAACTGTATTTGTTATAAATTTACTTCATATTCTAACAAAAACTCCACCTATGTTCTCTGTTTCATATAAGAATCAAATTCTCCAGGTTTTGTTTAGGAGAAACATATTAGCAGTTCCTATAACAAGTGGACAAATGACACATTATACAGAGTTCTCACCAACTCAGACATCTTTACCAAGACACACTCCAGGCAACTTATGTCCCCCTTAGAATGGTGACTCTATAAAATCTGAAAAGATAATACTCCAACTGTAGTCTGCCCAGTAGGGCTTACAATACGGCTATTAGTTCCCACAAAAAACTTAGCATAAACTCTATTAATGTAGCCTGAAATTATATTTGCTTTTCTGTAGCTACATCATCCTGTCAATTTTCAACTCATCCTAAATATGCAGTTAACTAAAACCCTTAACATATATTTCCTAATAATCCTAATCTTCATGATGGCAAAAAACTAGGAAAAAGACAAAGAACTACAAAATACCACCATTCTTTGACTTATACTGGTTTCATGTACTACCTATAAATCTAAATGTGTTTACTAGAAAAGCCCACGAAACATACACCGCAATTTTAACAAAAAGCAGTTTCCTGCACTTCAGCTGCTATTAATCAATGGGGTATGTTGCTTTAATAAAGTCATTAAACTAGCCCTGAATTGGTCCAAAGCTAGACCAAGTCCAAAGCAATTGCAGACTGAGCTTGAGAACTGATTAAAGCTCCAGTTCTACATGATAACTTTCCTGTCCACTGAATAGATTACACCTTCCAGGCAGTATTCTCTTAACGAAAGACAAATGTAAAGGAATCAGCAGAGACCAATGATTCATTCCCAGTTTTCCCAACCAAGAGCTCTGGGGTAACCATGAAACCCAAAACAGCAATTTCCACTTTGCGTTTCACAAATGAACATATATGTTCCTTGGTAACTGAATAACCTGAGTAGCTGTTTTCAGTACAATGTATTTTCTAATAAAAGCAATATGCAGATAAATTGAATTCTGTTTTCTCTACATGTTTTTCACCCAACAGTCTGTGCCATACTTCTTATACCTAATTATTAATGCATCATCAGCTCTTAGAGCAAACAGCCATTATCTCTTCTATGTGTATACTGAACAAATGGAAAGGCATGATATAATTTGTTATTACTTCTTCAAATTCTAAAAACTGTATGAAAAACATTTTCGTGACCAATATAAAGGAGAGTTATCCAGAGGAAGGTCATATACTTCTACAGGAAAGTGATTTCATACTTAAGCCTTAAGAAACAAATTCAAAACAGTAAAAATTTCTTTTATACCTTTGTCTTCGGTTTTGGCTCCTTTCGGATGATGGATAGAAACTTGCAGTTGAAACAATTCAATAATTACTTCTTTTAAAGAATCATTAAGTCTATGTTGAGCCCAAATATAAAGCAAAGTAGGAAGAATTTCATCTCCTAATTCACAAGCTCGAATTCGACAATTGACGGCTAAAGTCTTCAGAAAGATAATAAGGGCTGCTAAGATATGATTTAAACCTGCAGAACTCTTCTCTTGTCTGTGATGGAAAATATACAAACTCAACTTAGTGTAACAGGACAAAAAAACCTGCATAAATTAAAGAATAACAAAGTTGAATGTTGAAAGAAAAATTTTCAAATAGCCATAGACTCAAAACTTCTGAAGCAATAACTTTCAACAGCCTCGTCTGGACTGTTGAGGAACAGTTTTCTGTTTTTTCACTTTACTTCATTTTTTTTCCTCTTTTACTTTTTTCTTTCCTTTTCTTTTTCGACTAAACAGGAGAGGGATGAGGGGATGAGGAAGAGGCGTGGGAGGAATTACTGTGTTGCAAATGTTGTATTTATGAGATACACACAAATAAATAAAAAAAACCTATTCAGAAAGAAAAATAGCAGCAGCACTACAAAAAAATTAAGTTCTAATCTGTGCTGAGCCCACTTCTATTAGCTTTGCCTGCTATCTAAAAATACACAAAATTGATGTGTAATATCTACCATATGTTTCATATTATAAATCACGTAATGTCACAGAGATATACAACATTAATTTGTACTTAGAAGATACAGTCCTATTTTATCATTAATGCACTATATAATTTTTTAAGATTTATTTGAAAGGCAGAATTACAGAAAGAGAACAGGAGAGACAGAGAGATATCTTCCACCCACTGCCTCACTTCCCAAATAGCCACAACAGCCAGAGCTGGGCAGGTCCAAAGCCAGGAGCCAGCAGCTTCCTCCTGGTCTCCTAAATGCATCAGGAGCCCAAGTACTTGGGCCATCCTCTACTGCTTTCCCAGGCACATTAGCAGGGAGATGGATCAGAAGTGGAGCAGCTGGGAATTGAACTGGTGCCCAAACAGGATGCTGGCATTCCAGGCAGCAGCTTTACCCACTATGCCCCAATGCCAGCCTCAAAATATTATATTCTTAAAATAGAAAAAACATAACTTCTTAGAAGTTATTACACTCTAAGAACAAGACAGATCTCCCATTTAAAAACTGGGGTGAGGGATCGGCACAGTGGCACAGTAGGTTAATCCTCCACCTGTGGCACTGTCATCCTACATGGGCGCTGGTTCTGGTCCTGGCTGCTCCACTTCAAATTCAGCTCTCTGCTATGGCCTGGGAAAGCAGTAGAAGATGGCCCAAGTCCTTGGGTCTCTGCACCACGTGTAAGACCCAGAAGAAGCTCCTGGCTCCTGGCTTCAGACTGGTGCAGCTCCAGCCATTGCAGCTGTTTGGGGAGTGAACCAATGGAGGGAAGACCTTCCTTTCTGTCTCTCCCTCTCACTGTCTCTAACTCTCAAATAAAATAAATAAAATCTTTAAAAAAAAAAAAGTTGGGGTGAGGAGCTGGTGCTGTGGTATAGAGGGTTAAGCCACTGCCTGTGGTGCCAGTGTCCCATATGGGTGCCAGTTTGAGTCCCAGCTGCTCCACTTTTTTTTTTTTTTTTTTACTTGACAGAGTTATAGACAGAGAGAGACAGAGAGAAAAGATCTTCCTTCCGTTGGTTCACTCCCCAAATGGCTGCTACGGCCGACGCTGCGCCAATCCGAAGCCAGGAGCCAGGTGCTTCTTCCTGGTCTCCCATGCAGGTGCAGGAGCCCAAGCACTTGGGCCATCTTCAAAGCCTTCCCAGGCCACAGCAGAGAGCAGGACTGGAAGAGGAGCAACCAGGACTAGAACCTGGCGCCCATATGGAATGCTGGCACCGCAGGCGGAGGATTAACCAAGTGAGCCACGGCGCCAGCCCCCCTAGCTGCTCCACTTCTGATCCAGTTCCCTGTTGGTATACCTGGGAAGCTAGCAGATGATGACCCAGGTCCCTGGGCCCCTGCCACCCATGTAAGAGATCAGGTACAAGTTCTGCCTCTTGGCTTCAGTATGGTCTGGCCCCAGCCAATGTGGCCATTTGGGGAACGAACCAGAAGACAAAAGATTTTCTCTCTGCAACTCTGCCTTACAAAAAAATAAAAATTTGGTGGGCATTTGGCCTAGCCATTAAAGACACCAACATCCCACATCAGAGTGCCTGAGTTTGAGTCCTGGTTCTGCTCCCAATTCCAGACCCCACTATTGCACACCCTGGGAGGCAGAAGGTAATGGTTCAAGTAACTGGATTCCTGCCACTCACATAGGATACCTGGATTGAGTTCCAGGCTCCTGGCTTCCTCCTGGCCCAGCCATGACTCTCCATGGAGTGAGCCTGCAGACAGGAGATATGTCTCTTTCAAATAAATAAAAAAAATTTTAAAGGTAATGTTTTTAGTTACTGAACCTAAAACACAGTTTAGTAAGATCAAATGGGTTTTCAGTTTAAAATCCGAAGATTAGATTACCTTGCATATTGAATAGCCTTGGAAAAAAAATCCAAAAATTTGGAATTTAATCCATCAGTTTGCAAACAGCATCCTTTGGTCACAGCATGAATTATTCTTGCCACCAAAACTCTATTAATGTCCTGTGAAGGTTTCAGATACAGCCTGAGGTACACAGAGAATAATTCTTTAAAAAAAAAAAAAAAGCTATTATTATTTTTTTTAATAAGAAGCTCTAAGTATATTAAGTTCAATGTCACAATTCAACTTAAAAACCCCACAAATACAGGCAAAAGCATTTAAAATTGGATGGATCTATATTTAAAACAGAAAAAGGACTCTGCCAATATTTTAATTTTATATAAGAATGCTCTAAGACAGAAAACCTAGAGGCAACAGAGAATACCAGTTTAAGACACAGATCTCCGATAAGCTACTTCTTTAAGCCTATGTTCCTTCAATGAGGCTTAACACAGCACTTCAGAAACTGCATACTCCAGGTTTTATTTTTTAGAAGTAATGCTGTTTAATTCATAATATATGTAAAAAATGTCTATATCATTGAAGTGCCTGAAATTTTACTCAACTTATAATCTAACAAAGTAGCTGATAGTTTTAAGGATGTTCGCAGAAAATATGAGATTCTTGATCATAGAGAAAGGATCATTTCTCACTCCAATGACAGCAACCAGAGTACCTTCCTTTTGCATCAGTTTCCCAACACCAAAGGCAACATGAAGAAGGACATTTGAGAGTAGAGTGCAAATACTGGGCTGCAATACAGGCAAGAAATCACAACCTTTTTTATAATGAATGCTTTGCATACAAACCTGTTCTCTGAACTAAACCACCATCTCTATTTCCCTAGGCTTTTCACCATCCTTTAAAGAACTGTATGAAAAATGAAACAGCATTTTTGCTTGCACGATGTGTGCAAATGCAAGATATACTGAGAATTCTCTCTCAATAAAATCAAAAGCAAAGTTGCTAAAGTAGGCTGTTCATCCCAAGAGACAAAGTCCTCAGGGAAGAGTAACACCTATGAATATCTTCCATTTCAATTGTGTATGTCATATGAATCTGCATAAATGTTTAAACTCAGAGACATTAAAGAGTAATGACAATGTAAGTACCACAAACACTCCTCAGTGGAAAGCAAATTTTAAAATGATTCCTACTATACTATCTGATGTCAAGGAAAGCAATTATTTGGTGCTTCCCAAGATATCTTCACTGCATCAAATAGCTAGATCATGCTAAAAACCTGAGTTTATATACACAAATTTGGAGAAAAGAAAATGGAGTATCTTCATCATTTCCCTCTTTTTAGTTGATAGGAGGAGAAAGGTAAAATAAGAAAAGTCAACAATTCAACTAACTGCCTCTGATTAAAGCATAGGACTTTATGTTAGCTGGGGAAAACAATCCCAGTTTTCAGAATCCCACATAGACCCCTGGTAGGTGATAAAAAGACTGCCTTAAGACACTCAACAAAAGTCCCAAAAAGAATTTAGCTTCTTTAAAAAAACAGCAATGCATGCCTTTATGAATCCAGTAACAGCCAAAGAAAGGTCAAAAACAGATGGCAAAACAGTATGAAAAAGGAGTTTCTTAAGTCCCCAAAACACCAACATAATTAAATGTAGATTCCTTAGGACTTCATATATTGAGATAGTTATCTGTAAAATGGCAATTATTTCTTCCTCTTCAATCTTTAATCCTTTTATTTCTTTTTCTTAGCTAAATATGCTGATTAGAACTCTCTAATAAAACACAGAACAGAGAAGGCAAGAGCAGACATCCTTGCCTTGCTCCCAATTTGTATTGTGAAATGCTATGGATTTTTCGCTTTCAGTTTTTGATGTTGTGTTCTTTGTCTAATTTATTAAGGTAGAAACTTAGATTACTGGATTGAGACTTTTCTATAACTTTCCAATGCTGGTATTTAATACCCTATGAGCACACCTTTAGTCATATTCCATAAATTTTGAAAAGTTTTAACTTCCATTTTGACGTAGTTCAAAATATATTTTTATTTCCCTTGGTATTTCTCCTTTGAACCATGATTTAGAAGTTTGCTATCTATTTTTCACAAAGAACTATGAATGAAACAGTATGATAAAAAAAAAAAAAAAAGAGGAGAGAAATAAATTTAGAAAAGGCAGTCAGGGAATCGGAATTTAGTCTAGCACTTAAGACACTCACATCAGAGTCCCTGAGTAATGGAATTCCTAACATGCACAAAGGAGATTGAGTTCTAGATTGAGCTTTTGGTTCATGGCTTCTCCCTGGCTCATCCCCAGTGATTACAGACATTTGGGAAATGAACCAAGGATGACAACACTGTGTGTGTGTGTGTGTGTGTTTCTCACTCTTTTTCTCTCAAATGAATCAATGTTTAAAAAAAAAAAAAAAATAGTTGGGGCCAGCACTGGGAAAAAAGGATGACAACACTGTGTGTGTGTGTGTGTGTTTCTCACTTTTTCTCTCAAAATGAATCAATGTTTATAAAAAAAAAAAAGTTGGGGACGGCACTGGGAAATGAACCAAGGATGACAACACTGTGTGTGTGTGTTTCTCACTCTTTTTCTCTCAAATGAACCAACGTTTAAAAAAAAATAGTTGGGGCTGGTGCCGTGGTTCACTTGGTTAATTCTCCGCCTGAGGCGCAGGAATCCCATATGGCACCAGGTTCTACTCCCAGTTGCTCCTCTTCCACTCCAGCTCTCTGCAGTGGCCCAATAAGGCAGTTGGAGGATGGGCCCAAGTGCTTGGGTCCCTGCACCCGCATGGAGACCAGGAGGCAGCACCTGGCTCCTGGCTTCAGACTGGCGTAGCTCTGGCCGTAGTGGCCATTTGCAGGGTGAACCAATGGAAGGAAGACCTTTCTCTCTGTCTCTCTCACTGTCTAACTCTATCTGTCAAATAAAAAAATAATAGTTTAGAAACCAGTGGGTAAAAGAAACTATTAGTAACTGCTAGGGTAGCTGGAGCATAGAAGGGTGGAGAATGACTTTAGTTAAGTCAGAAATTAAAGTGTTTCAAAAACAGAGAAGCTTATTTAGACATAAAAAATTCTGAAACCCATGCATATGGAGGATCTTCAAAAACTTTATGGAGGCTGGCGCTGTGGCTTAACAGGCTAATCCTCCGCCTTGCGGCGCCGGCACACCAGGTTCTAGTCCCGGTCGGGGCGCCGGATTCTATCCCGGTTGCTCCTCTTCCAGGCCAGCTCTCTGCTATGGCCCGGGAAGGCAGTGGAGGATGGCCCAAGTCCTTGGGCCCTGCACCTGCATGGGAGACCAGGAGAAGCACCTGGCTCCTGGCTTTGGATCAGCACGAAACGCCGGCCGCAGCGGCCATTGGAAGGTGAACCAATGGCAAAAAGGAAGACCTTTCTCTCTGTCTCTCTCTACTGTCCACTCTGCCTGTCAAAAAAATAAAAATTAAAAAAAATTAAAAAAAAAACAATGTAATTTACAAACTAATACAATATATAAAATAAAACCTTTATGCTAATGGTTAAAAAAGCATGAATGAGAAATTTTTTAAAAGACTTAAATATCCTGGCACATACAACCTACCTAACTTGAGCCATGGACACACAGAAAACCTAAACAGACCAATAACCAAGACTGAACTCAAATCAGTAATAAAGATCCTCCCAACAAAGAAAAGCCCAGGACCTATGGCTTCACCGCTGAATTCTATCAAACATTTAAAGAACTAACTCCAATTCTTCTCAAGCTATTAAAAACAATCAAAAAGTAGGGAATCCTCCAAAATTCTTCCTTTGAAGCCATATCACCTTAATTCCTAAACCTAAAAATAATACAACAGAGAAAAAGAACTATAGACCAATCTCTCTTATGAACACAGATACAAAAATCCTCAACAAAATACTAGTCAGTCAAATCCAACAATACATCAGAAAGATCATCCACCCAGAACAAGTGGGATTTATTCCTGGTATGCAGGGATGGTTCAACATGCACAAATCAATCACTGTGATACATCATAGTAACAAACTAAAGAACAAAAACCATATGATTATCTCAATAGATGCAGAGAAAGCACTTGACAAAATACAACACCGCTTCACGATGAAAACTTTAAGCAAATTGGGAATAGAAGAAACATTTCTCAACACAACCAAGGCAATTTATGACAAACCCATGGCTAGAACCCTAATGAATGAGGGAAAGTTGGAAGCAATGCCACTGAGATCCAGAACCAGACGAGGGTGCCCACTCTCACCACTGCTTTTCAATACAGTCCTGGAAGGTCTAGCCAGAGCCATTAGACAAGAAAAAGAAGTCAAAGACATACAAATTGGGAAGGAGGTAGTCAAACTATTCTTCATATATGTACAAAGTTAAATGAAAATAGATCTCAATAAAGAATTAAAAGTGAGAATAAGAAAGGGAAGAGGAAGGGGGGGGGGGGGTGGGAGGGCAGGCACAGAGGGACAAATTACCAAGATCCTAAAGTTGTCATTGTGAAATGCATGAGGTTTTCAACTGCACAGCAATATAGTCCTACATAAATTCCTATGGACTTACTTCTAAGGGTGCAGCTTAACAACTATCCACAAGCCCCTAAACCCCTTAAGCTGGCTGATAAAAAATAGCAGCTTAAGTGTCATAAAGATCAAATGGATAGGAGTAAGTGGTAAAGTGACCACATATATAGGATCAAGTGTTAAAGTGATCATATAAATAGGACTGTTTAGAAATAATAATAGAATTAAAAAGGAGTGAAGGCTCCAATATTGGAAGCAGTCCATACAGCAGACTCACAGAATGAAAATCGCTTTAAGTAGCAGTCTCACCTCAAAATCAGCCCTAAAGGCATTCCAGTCTGGCTGGGAAGCCCAGGAGGAGCATTTCAGACATTGAAAGCCAATACACTATGGGAAAAAAAGGTCTTACATAAAGGACCCCAGTGGAAAGAAATGGCCACCAAAGAAGAATGTACTTTTCTCTGAAGGAAGAAGAGTCCATTTTGCTTATGGCCTTGTCAAGCCAGTGAATCCAAAAGGCTTCCATAACCAAAGCAGCTCATGTCAAAAGCCCTTAAGTGATCACTGATGTCATACTTAAGAATGTTATTGTTAAATAAACAAGAGACACTGTGCACTAACTTCCCATGCAGGACCTCTGTCCCCAGAGAGTTGTATCATGAGACTTAATAGTAAAACTTGCCCTCAAGAATCACTTCCATTTAGTTTATTAAATGGAGAATAAAACTATGTCTCTTAAGTTAAAGTTACGTCTAAGAGCTCAAAAGAGATGTACCATTCTTGGGTTCTTCTTCAAAAACAATTAAGTTTCTAAAAGGAAAGAAGGGGAAGGAAGGAAGTGAAAAGAGGAAAGGGAAAAAATAAAAGTGAAATCACCTTCAAGAAGCAATAACATAGAGCAGCCCTTGTCTCAGCTGTTTGGGAACAGGTCTCTAGTTTTTTTAATTCCATTCTTTTTCTTTTTCAGACTAAACAGGAGAGGGAGGAGGAAGAGGGGAGGGTAGATACAGTGGGAAGAATTACTATGTTCCTAATGTTATATTTATGAGATACATACAAACAAACAAACAAAAAAAGACCTAAATAAATGGAGACACATATGTTCATGGAAGACTTCATACTGCTCTGTATTTTCATCAAATATGTTTTTATTGAAGATTTTACTTATTGAACACAGTGCTCATTAGCAAAGCAAGTTTCAGAGAAGGAAGATAACTAAAAAAATAGTTTAAGAACAAGGCTGACTATAACAAGTAACAACAGTTCATTTAAAAATAAAATGTTTCAGAGAAAATGCTAGAGGACAAAATCATAGTAAGGATACTGTGCAAAGGAATGCCACTATTTCAGTTACATTCAGGGTTACAATAGACAATCTAAAAATAACAAAATCATCAATATTACTACAACATTCTAGTGAGAGATCTGGCCAAGTATCCCAGGTATCACTAGCCTACTTTCAAAAGGTTGCCATTTAGGGCCAGCATTGTGGCATAGCAGGTAAAGTTTCTGCCTGCAATGCCTGCATTTCATGTTAGCACTGGTTTGAATACTGGTTTCTCCACTTCCGATCCAGCTCCCTGCTAATGGCCTGGGAAAAGCAGTGGAAGATGGCCCAAGTACCTGTTCCCCGCCACCCACATGGGAGAGTCAGATAAACCTCCAGACTTCCGCCTGGCACAGTCTTGTGTGTGGCAGCCATCTAGAGAGTGAACCAGCAGATAGAAGACTTCTCTAGATCTCTGTCTGTTCTTCTAACTATGCCTTTCAAATAAGATAAAATAAAAATCTTTAAAAAGAGTCACCTGGGTAATGCCAAATCCCACTTGCACTCATTAAGCTCTCTCAGAATTACTGAAACTTTGGAAGTAACAAACTGAAATATCTTGGTATCTGTTAACTTCTTTCCTCAATACCTGTTTTCTCAATGTCTCACTTACAAATTGGAACTACCACCAGCCCCCAAACATTCACTCTACATGTCTACAAAAGTCAGTGGGTCCCGTACATTCTCTAATATATTTGATTTTTATTACCTTAACAGTTACCTAATAATCGCTTAACTTAATCGATGTATTTGTATCTTTCCTTTAATAGTTAAAATACATATCACATCCTTTTCAACCTGAAACTCTTTCACTTTCACGACACTTTTCTTGATTTTCTCCTTTTCACTTTAATCATGGTTGAGTATAGATGTCACTAACCTATGTAACCACCACATCTGAACGCACTTGCATCAAACAGCATTGTAATTTTTGGGGTTTTTTTCCCCTCTGCAACAAAACTGTCAATTTCTTCAAGACAAGGATAACAACTTTTAACTTTGTAATACCAGTAACAAGGCAAGTACCTAATATTTTAGTAATTAAATAGTTCAGGAGGTACACAATAAAAATTAGAGGACAGATTCTATAATCCTAATTTTACAAATTGACTGCTTTTTAGGTGAATTTCACTTCACAAGGAAAAATTCAAACACAACCTTCAAAACTTACCTAGCCACTGCTGCTGTGGTATTTCACACCAGTATTTTCTCACTGAAAGAATGTCTTTCAGTAATATATTGCTACAATCAGCTCCATAAATGCCACCATTAGATGAATCTTTCACTGTTTCCATGATATAATTCAAAAGTTCTTGACATTTTAACCTGGGTGCTCCTATTTAAAAATAAACAAATTAATTAAAACACATAATCTTGACAAAAATAAATACACTTTGAATGGCAGCTATTTAAAAAATGTCTTATGAGAAATTACTATTAACTAACTTCTTTCTCACAGAGCATGGATTAGCAAACTGGACAATAAGCAAAATTCACCCATTTGACTGTTTTCATAAAAAAATTTATTGGAATAAGTCACATTCATTTACTTATTGTCTGTGGCTACTTTTTCAATGAAACAGCAAAGGCGAATCTCAGCTGATCCATTTCCAATCTAGCTCCTAGTTAATCAGCATGGGAAGGCAATGCATTATGGTCTGAGCGCCTGGGTCCCTGACACCCATGTGGGAAACCATAATGGAACTCCTGGCTTTTGCGTGGCTCAGAACTGGCTGTTGCACCCATTTGGGGTGTGAACTAGCAAAGAAATCTCTCTGCTTCTCTTTCAAGTAAATAAATAAATAAATACTTGGAGGAATAAAACCAGCAGAGTAACTGAGGGTATACGGCCCATAAAGTAAAAAACATTCACTATATAGCACCTTTACAGAAAGTATACCAATCCTGTAGGAAATATAGCAAAAACAATCATTCTTCTATCTTTAGTAATTCATAATTTCCTTTTGTTTGTTTTTAAAGATTTATTTATTTGAAAGTCAGAGAAAGGGAGAGACAGACAAAATTACTTCCATCAGTTGGTTCACTCCCAAGATGGCCCCAACAGCCATTTTTCCCAAGCCATTAGCAGGGAGCTGGAATACAGCTCAGTGGCTTCATCGACTACACCATAGTGCAAGTCCCAGTAATTCCTAATTTCTAAAATAAGACCTGAAATGATCCAAAGCATCTTGGCACTATATGAAGGATGAATTTAATAAAACATAAGATTACAAGGAGGATATTTAGCTTGAAAAGCAAAATTATTTCAAGGTCTTATAATGGTATTTATGGCACACAAACATATGGCTGTGAAGCAGCTCATGGGACATAGCTTTCCTTTTTCTGCCTTTCAAATAAAACAATTTTAATTAATTATAAGAAACAGAAATTAGAGTTAGCAGTCTTGTCTCACCATTTTTATCATAATCAGATCACTCATGTAACAGTAACTAATTAGGCCATTTGTGTATGATACATAATTTCACTTACTTTTATTTGCACATTTGATGAAGTACTTGACCAAACTACTGATTTCTTGCATCTTTTTTTGCCTGGATGCTTGTGTTGAGGCTGATACATTTGGTTTTGCTGTTTTCAGACATTCTGTTTCTTTCTGAATATATTTCTGTAAAAATCTTCAAATAAAATGAAATTTCAGAAAATGCTTAAATTATTAAAATAGTTTCAAAACATTCTTCATGCCATCACAAAGGGCATCTTTAAGCCATATACTTGAATTCAATATATCAGTTAGAGGCAACGATTAAATCTTTTTGAAGACCTAACTCTGTAATACCAATATAAAGTCTACAAAGGTCCTAATCTGTATCCTCCATGATTTTGTACTGCTTTACTGTCTGCTTTCTCATTTTATCATTAGAAGCTACAATGCTAGTAAGGATTCTCAATTCTCTCTTCAAGTTTTTTGTTATTTTGTTAATGATATTTCTAGCATTTAAATGAAGCCCAACTAGAATATATTCATAACCTGACAGAAGTAGCAGGTGCCTATCTGACCTACCCAATAGTTTATACAAAATATGAGTATTCATCTTCAGGTAATAAATGACTTTGTGGTATTTAAAATAAACTAAGTAATCAGAGGAAAAGCACGTCTATTTTTCATGTCAAATGTATTCAAATCTGTAATTATTCAACTATCAAATCAGAACTTTAAAAAGATCGTGTTCTAAACAAAGACAGGTAAAACTCCCATTTCTTTGTGACTGCAAATGTTTATATTTAACTAGTATTTCTAGTATTCTACATTAACTAGATAACTGATTTTCTTTCTTAAAGCTTACAACTTGTTTCTAGTCATAAATGGACTTCATGGTTAAAAACTATATCTTGATTTTAAAAATACATCATTGCTGTTTGCCAATCCTATTGAGCAATCAATTTTGTCATTTTGTTGACATAACTGTTTTTCAACTGCATTCATATGGAAGTATTCTAAACTTTTTTACATGTTTTATTATAATTTAACATATGGCAGTTATGATCTTAGCAATATTTAAAGATGTCAAAGTAGTAATTAGATTATAACTTTTTTTTCTATTTTTTTTTTTTTTTATGCCCCTGCTGCTAGGTCAGGAGCAACACGCCCTAACCAAGTGGTTCTCCAACCTCAGTGTGCATCAGTTACCCAGAGGCCTTGTTTTTTTTTTTTTTTTTTTGACGGGCAGAGTGGATAGTGAGAGAGAGAGACAGAGAGGAAGGTCTTCCTTTTTGCTGTTGGTTCACCCTCCAATGGCCGCTGCAGCCAGCGCATCGCGCTGATCCGAAGCCAGGAGCCAGGTGCTTCTCCTGGTCTCCCTTGCAGGTGCAGGGCCCAAGCACTTGGGCCATCCTCCACTGCCTTCCCGGGCCATAGCAGAGAGCTGGCCTGGAAGAGGGGCAACCGGGATAGAGTCTGGCGCCCCAACCGGGACTAGAACCCAGTGTGCCGGCGCCGCAAGGTGGAGGATTAGCCTGTTAAGCCACGGCGCCGACCAACATTTTTTCTAATTTGAAATAGCCTTTTGAACTTAATTGACATGAAGTGAATTCTCTATCTTGAGATATTTCAAACACATTTTATTAATCAAATGATTTAAAATTTTAAACATTCTATACAAATATCCTTTAAAAATTATGCTTTGGGTGATTAAGTGCCAATTTCATATACAAAACACAAAATGACATACAGGGTGCAGAGATAAACAGAAATACACAAAAACAGTAATATCACAACTGAAATAAAAATGAAAGAGCAAATAAGGACAGTAAAAAAAATTAGGATAAAATACCTAAAAACAGCATCCCAATTTAAATATTTTCCTTGTTTCGAATCTGAATGCCGATCTAACTGTTGAACTGTTTCTGGATCCCGAATCAAGCGTTTAAATTTCTCAACTTCTTTCTAAAAATGAAAAAATTAATAAAATAATGGGATAACAGTCACACACTTGTTTCAAGTAAAGATTAAATTTAAAGTAAAGATTAAATAGGTAATTTATCACCCTTCGTTCTGTAGCTCTATCATGTTCGAGATGACGGCAGCAAATAAGCAGATCATTAAGTGCTAGACTCATGGCTCAGAGTTTCAGAACACACATTACTATCTGTAAAATACATACATATAAAAATTATTTTACATTTTGGTACTAATATATAGTCATACCTAATAGTACAATAACAGGTACATTGTGATTAAGGGCATAATAACTTTTCTTAACATTTCCATATTTAATATGAAGTTTAGAATATATCAGAGCAATGTTTCAACACAAAAAGGATTGTTTTTGGGCACAAGGATAAAAACGCAAGTAATTTGCTTTACTACGCTGAGACCTAAGAAACGTGACACTTGAATTCAGACAGAGACGAACAGAAAAGAGCCAGAAAAAAAATAAGGCAAAGACCACTTGATAGTTTAATGTTTACAATGAACGATTTAAAAGGACGTTTGTAGGGCCGGTGCTGTGGCACAACAGGTTAAAGCTCCAGTCTGCAGCTCCTGGCTCCTGGCTTTGGACCAGCTCAGCTCCGGCTGTTGCAGCCATTTGGGGAGTAAACTAGCAGATGGAAGACCTCTGCCTCTACCTCTCTGTAACTCTTTCAAATACTTTTTTTTTTTTTTTTTTTTTGACAGGCAGAGTGGATAGTGAGAGAGAGAGAGACAGAGAGGAAGGTCTTCCTTTTTTTTGCCGTTGGTTCACCATCCAATGGCCGCTGCGGCCGGCGCATCGCGCTGATCCGAAGCTTGGAGCCAGGTGCTTCTCCTGGTCTCCCATGCGGGTGCAGGGCCCAAGCACTTGGGCCATCCTCCACTGCCTTCCCGGGCCATAGCAGAGAGCTGGCCTGGAAGAGGGGCAACCGGTATAGAATCCGGCGCTCCAACCGGGACTAGAACCCAGTGTGCCGGCGCCGCAAGGCGGAGGATTAGCCTGTTGAGCCACGGCGCCGACCCCAAATAAATTTTCTTTTAACAAAAAGGATCTTTGCATGAAGGCATTATGACATAGCAGGTAAAGCCATCACCAGGATGACAGAATCCCATACGGGTGCCAGTTTGGGTCCTGACTGCTCCACTTCTGATCCAGCTCCTTGATAACGGTCTGGGAAAAGCCGAAGATGGCCCAAGTACTTGGGCCCCTGCCAACCAATGGGAGACCAGGAAGATACACCTGGCTTCAGCCTTGCCCAGCCCCAGCCGTTGTGTCCAACTTGGGAGTGAACCAGCATATTGAAGACATCTACCTCTCCCTCTCTAATTCTTTGAAATAAATAATCTTAAAAAAAAATCTTTGACTTGTCATTTTGCTCTGCCAAAATGATATGTAGGAAATTATCAGAGTTATTAAGCATTGCCCAGCACTTACATCTCAACTAGCATTATGGTTCTCAAATTAGGATGAAAATTATATTCCTGGTTTAAAAGGAAATTATTTCCTATCGTGATGTCCCTTGTAAATATCAAAGATCAACTTTATGATACCATACCTTGACTACATTGCAGTAGCTCTCCTTCTTTTAGGTTTTTTAATATAATCAAATACTCTTTTGATATAATTTTTAAAAATTTTTCCCAACAGCATTCTGCTTTACTGCTTTTGATCTAACCCTTTATACAAAGCAGCTTCATTTTGTTATATGTATGTACATTATATATACACACATACAAACATCTCAAAAATGCCAAGGTAGGGGACATGCATATTGAACAACTGTTACATCGGTACTTGGGATGGCAGCATCCCATATCAGAGTACCAGGCTGGAGTCTCAGCTGCTCTGCTTCTGATCCAGCTTCCTACTAATGCACATGCACCATGGGAGACAACAGGCAATCATCTCTGTCATCTACATGGAAGACCCAGATTCAGTTCCAGGCCTCCTCCTGGCTGTTGCAGGCACCTGGAGAATGAACCAGCTGATGTAGGTTCTCTGTCTCCTTATCTGACTTCCAAGTAAAATCTTTAAAAAATTAAAAGTTGGGGGGCCCAGTGCTGTAGCATAGCAGGTAAAGCCACCACCTACAGTGCCAGCATCCCATATGGGCGCTGGATCGAGTCCTGGCTGCGCTACTTCCAATCCAGCTCTCTGCTATGGCCTGGCAAAGCAGTAGAATATGGCCCAAGTCCTTGGGCCCCTGCACCCACATGGGAGACCCAGAGAAAGCTCCTGGCTTTCAGTTCAGTGCAGCTCCGGCTGTTGTGGCCAATTGGGGAGCGAACCAGTGGATGGAAGACCTCTCTCTCTGCCTCTCCTTCTGTGTGTAACTCTTTCAAAATAAATAAATAAATCTTTAAAAAAAAAAAGTTGGGGAAAGTCCTTCTCCCATTTATACATCTAAATCTACTCAATCTTTCAAGATCAAGTATGTTTATCTGCCCCTACATAATCTTATGCAATCTCAAAACTGGGAGAAACTGAGACTATGCTCCATTTCCAAAGGTAGGAATCCCTCCTACAAAATTACCCTACTTAAAATACTCAGTGCGTTGCAAAGTTCCCCCAAAAGACTGCCCAACTGATTGGTAGACAGTTGTAATTCTCTTCTCCATTTGTACTCATCGGTTCTTCTGAACTGTTACCACTTTTCCAACTTCCACTTCATTCTACTGCAGATAACAGGTTTTTATGTACATGACAGTCTTCTTCACTTGTCTGTATCACTCTTGAGGACGAGGACCCGTTTTTTATTTTTCCATTCCTTTAAGTTTTATTTAGGAATTTTCCTATTTCTGAAGTTAAAGCTCCTTTGACTGAGTCAATATGGAAAATGAAACTGGTGTTCTAACCAATGAAAATAACAACAATATCCAAAGAACCTTAGGGGTAGGCAACTTAATTTCCAAATACACAAAGATGCAATGTAGGAAAAAAAAAAAATGCACATTTACTGAACAGGTGATACTTTCACTAACAGGAAGCCCTAAATCTGCCTTTATTATTTCAAGCTATGGCTTTTCCAAATTTACTCTTCTCCCTAGTTTCTTTTTTTTTTTTTTTTTTTTTTTTTTTTGATAGGCAGAGTGGACAGTGAGAGACAGACAGAGAAAGGTCTTCCTTTTTCCGTTGGTTCACCCCCCAGTGGCCGCTGCGGCTGGCGCGCTGCAGTGGGCACACCACACTGATCAGAAGCCAGGAGCCAAGTGCCTCTCGTGGTCTCCCATGTGGGTGCAGGGCCCAAGGACAGGAAGAGGAGCCACCAGGACAGAATCTGGTGTGCCGGCGCCGCAGGCAGAGGATTAGCCTATAGAGCCACGGCGCCCGCCCATTCTCCCTAGTTTCTTAAATATTAATTATTTTAAAGGAAACAAAATAGTTCAGTACTATCAAAATAAACAGAAGATAGGGCCGGTGCCAGGTACTAGTCCCAGTTACTCCTCTTCCAGTCCAGCTCTCTACTGTGGCCTGGGCATGCAGTGGAGGACGGCCCAAGTGCTTGGCCCCCTGCACCCGCATAGGCGACCAGGAAGAGGCGCCTGGCTCCTGGCTTCGAATCGGCGCAGCACCGGCCGGAGTGACCATTAGAGGAGTGAACCAACAGAAGGAAGACCTTTCTCTCTGTTTCTCTCTCTCTCTCTCTCACTATCTATAACTCTGCCTCTCTTTGTCTCTCTCTGTCTCTCTCTCTCTCTCACTGTCTAACTCTGCCTGGCCAAAAACAATAAAAAATGAAAAATAAATAAATAAATAAATAAACAGAAGATATTCCTTCATTGATACAAACAATATAGTACCTTGAACACAGTAGTGCATAGTAAATATCAGGGACAGCTAGACAAATCAATGAAACATATAAATCCTGTTTTCATGAAATTCTACCTAGAGGTAGAAAATAAACTGATAAATCAATGCATAATTCCAAAATGTGATATATACTGTTAAAAACTAAATTCTTAAAACTGAAGGATACTAGGGGCCGGTGCTTTGGGGCAGTAGGTTAAAACCCTGGCCTGAAGCACTGGCATCCCATATGGGCGTCAGTTCTAATCCCAGCTGCTCCTTTTCGGAACCAGCTCTCTGCTACGGCCTGGGATACCAGTATTAGATGGCCCAGGTCCTTGGGCCCCTGCACCCACGTGGGAGACCCAGAAGAGGCTCCTGGCTTCAGATGGGCGCTTCTGGCCGTTGTGGCCATCTGGGGAGTGAAATAGCAGATAGAAGACCTCTCTCTCTTTCTGCCTCTCCTCTCTCTGCGTAACTCTTTCAGATTAAAAAAAAACTGAAAAATACTCTGAAATAAAAGGGTTTTTGGAGCAATTACAGACACTAGCCAGAAAAAAGGAGTGGTCTAGAAGCTCCTGTAACCACCAGCAGAGAGCTATTTGAAAGGTTTTTTGCTGGATCTAAAAAACCCAAATATTTTATACTCAAAGTTTGGGAAACAGAAAGTATAAACTATTTATAATAAGCCTATATAGAGAAGAGTGGCAGTCCAACTAAAAGGCAGGAAGGTAGACTCTAAGAAGTATTTAGTTATTCCTAATCAGTTGGGATTGCGTTGATGGCCTTGGAGTTAAAATTTCAACACACAGGCCGGTGCCCTGGCTTAACAGGCTAATCCTCCGCCTTGCGGCGCCGGCACACCGGGTTCTAGTCCCGGTCGGGGCACTGATCCTGTCCCGGTTGCCCCTCTTCCAGGCCAGCTCTCTGCTGTGGCCGGGGAGTGCAGTGGAGGATGGCCCAAGTGCTTGGGCCCTGCACCCCATGGGAGACCAGGAGAAGCACCTGGCTCCTGCCATCGGATCAGCGCGGTGCGCTGGCCGCAGCGCGCCTACCGCGGCGGCCATTGGAGGGTGAGCCAACGGCAAAAAGGAAGACCTTTCTCTCTGTCTCCCTCTACTGTCCACTCTGCCTGTCAAAAAAAATTTTTTTTTCAACATACATTCAGCACCTCAAGCAGGTTTTTTGTTTTGTTTTGTTTTGATTGGCCAAAACGGCTAGCTGACTAACTTCTCTCTCCTTTCCACGCTCTAGCCGTGTAATCAAATTTAGGACATCTTAGAATACTTGCTCTCATCTTTGCCTTAAAGAAAACAATACTTAATAATAGAAAGAAAACAATACTTAATAATAGAAAAAATCAGTAGAGAGGACCATTTTAGATAAATTATAAGGAAACATCTCAAAGGAAGGTATAAAAAGACAGTCAAGATCTGAATAAACCAGTGCCAATCATATAAAGAGCCAAAGAACTGACATTTCAGGGAAGTAATCTTGCACGACCTCAGGGTACTAGGATGGAAAAGAGCATGTTAGGTTGGAGGAGGTACAGAGGAGCCAGCTAGAGTAAAAGTATCACCAGATAAAGACGAACCCCACTTACACATTAATCCAGACTACCTACGATTCATTCATATTCCACAGAAACAATTCAAATTTCCTAAGTAACAGGCTCTGCACCGGCGCATTCAATATTCGTTTTTATTACCCAGCTTAATCCCTTTGCAGAACCTTGACAACCATGCCAATTCCATCCTCCTAGAAATAACTTTGCCCTTGGCATACAATACTTGGTTCTGTAGTCAATGTGTATTAATCCAGCCAGAGCAAGTTAGCTCATGTGTCCAAACCTTAATGATAAAACAATACTAGCATCTACCCCAAAAACTTGTAGTAAGCATGCAGGTGCATGTTTAGCAAAGCACCTGGAACACAGCCAATCGCCATGTTAACAGTTATCAGAATGAATTCCCTTCCTTTATGATTGCTCAAGTCTCTTTTGATATTTCTTCCCTTCCCACTTCAAGCAGCATCCTTATCTCCTTGGTTTCATTCATTCCTGTGACCTAAACATACCGAAAACTCCCCGAACCTCTTTCTTTCAATACTAGATCTCACTCCTGATCTTCAAGAACCTTCTACCATGTGCCTTTTACAGGTAAGTTTCTTTCTGTTTGGAAAGTTCCTACTATCCCCTAAGGCAGTTTAGATACTGCAAGGGCTCCCGGCAAACTGAACTGTTTCTCCCAGGCCGAGTTTCCACAGAACCTGTAACTGCTCTTCTAGAACATTATCCACCTTGCAGTGTAGTTAATTATCTGCACCTGGGAAAACAGCGCTGCAGGGCTCACCACAGGGAAGGATTACCTCACGTAATTTTCCAAGGAAGATGTCAAACAGCTGACAGAACTCGAACTCGATACTGAGATTCCAGAACCTACATTCTTAACCACGAGACTACAGTTAAAATCTCACTAAATGCTCGCTAACTCAAAGTACCAATTATGACACGAGGTTAAAAAAAAAAAAAAAAGGTAACTACTCCAATCGCCTAGTTGAATCTGAACCCTAAGGGGACGGGAGAAGGAGACGCGGAGAAAGAACTCAATTCAGAGGACTTAAAAGGAAGTTCAAGGATAACGCCGCAGGGGGCTCGGAGGGAGTGCGGTGAGTGGCCGCTGCAGCAGCGAGGACTACGAGGGAGAGAGCGCTCACTGGCCGCTCTGAAAGAGCGCGTGGGATTAGGAGTCGGGGGAAAAGGACAGACTGGGTCCAATCCGACTCAGTTTTGTAAATACACAAATCATTGCGTGGCTCCGCACCCCTACCGCTAGACTCTGATGGCCCAGGCAGTGCCGGCGGCGGCTTGCAGCACGGATCCCCCAGCTCCTCTCGCCACCTCCGGCTGCCACAGCTTCCACACTCCGTTATCCCCGCAGCTTTCCCCGCTTCCGGTTCAAACGCCGCGTGAACTCGCTGCGTCCTCTCGGGAGAAAGCGCTAACAGGCCACAGAGCACACTCTGCTCATGCGCACAAGGATCACGCGCTCTCCGTCGCCCAGCACTGCGCACCCCCAAAATATTCTGCTCGTCTGCGGAAACGCGCCTGCGCGCTGCCCACCAATGGCTAGCGACTCTGTGTCCGTCGCCCGCCCTCTGGCTGCGGCTCCGGCGCTCGCACCCCGCCCCTTCACGCTCTCCGGCCCCACCCCTCCAACTCTGAGGGCGGAAGTGACGACAGTTCCAAGGAGAACGGAGGCGGGTTTCATTTCGGCGCCTTTCTTTCTCTGGCGGAAGCCATTGGCTGGCGTGGAGCGAAAGAGGCGGGACAAATTGCCGCGGGTTCAGTGCCGCCACTGGAACCGGGAGATGCGGCGCAGGAGCTGTCGCTGTGTTTCTCTGTACCTGCGTCTCGTCTCTTATTGTGGTTCCTTCTGCGGCTTCGATCATGTTGTTACCCTCGGACGTTGCCCGGCTAGTATTGGGTAAGCGCGGACGCTGGCGGGAGGGTTACCGGGCCAGGCAGAGAAGGAGGGAAGGCGCTTCGGAGCTCAAGCCTTTCCCTTGGTGGGGCAGCCTTGGGGTTTTGCTTCCCCGCTTGCAAGTTCGGACTGGCCGTGATTTTCCGTCGCTCGCTGGCCCTGGTCGTTGTGTGTGGATGCTCTCCTGCTCGGGCTGTTTGTCTAGGGGAGAGCCGGAGAGAAGCTCGGAGGGCAACACCTGGGGCCCGGATGCGGAGGGAAAGTCAGGCCTGCACACTTCACTGGGACCCCTGAAAGAGAGTTGTCTACGTGACGGGGCGGACTTCGTCGTCTTCAACCTTGCGCGTACTTTCCCTTGTCAGAGCTGAGACCAAAATAGGACAAATACGGACTTCCCGGCCACCCAGCTTTGTAGAAAGACCTTCGTGACGTCTTTCTCCTAACCCTTAGAACTCCGGATTTGGGACGAGTGGGGGTGGTCCTCCTCCTCCATCCTCCCGGCAGGACGTCGTCCCGTGTAGAGGGTTGAAATGCCAATTGCCAATTTGAAAGCAGCTGCAATTCCTATCGCTTTGATGAGCGAACAGTTACGGAAGGGAAGTGCCTTCCAGTTGAACGTTTTCTCGCCCTAGTTAGCTTTTCCTCCATTTGTGCCACTTGTCTGTCAGGGTGTATTGTCTGTGTGGGAGACGGTTTTTTTGTTATTGTTTGTCCCTTCAAAGAATAAAGAGGATTGTACTGCTGGCAACGAGAGCCACTTAAGCTCAAAAACGGGGCCAATGATTTACATACCTGACATCTCTAAAAGTTAATGGTATACATCTGTGATCATCGTCCCGTACTGTCCACAACCAGTACTACCATTATTTTATTGTTTGGAAACCTCATTTGTCTTCTGCCTTTTAAAAGTACTCCACCCTGTGGCCTAAAAATGGTGTTTGTGTAGGGCTCTTGATAAGAATATTTTGCAGGAAACATTAGGCGGAAATGGTTCCACCATCCACTTTTGGGAAAACGAATGATTGAAGTTTGATATTTTGTTAACGTTTGGTTAATCTTTGCTCACGTTATCAGAATTGAATATCAACACAACCTGCATCTATATCTGACTTTTATTAAAAGCTGGCTATCTTGTAACTGTTAAATTTTTTAGGCTTGTATGTAACTTGTAAAGAAGTAGGCTTTCACAGTATAGGTTCACATGCTTTATTATTTCCTCCATGCATGTCATTTAAGAAGTTTGAGTGTTAGCCATTTGGTAATCCAGTTGAGTTTCAGTAATCATAGTCAAACGTTTCTCACTCTCAGCACTATTGACCTTTTGGGCTGGATAATTCTTTTCATGGTGAGTTGTCGTGTGCTCAAACATTGTGGGGTATTTAGCAGCATTCCTGGCCTCCGTGCCCTAGAGACCAGTAAGATGTCCCCCTGCCCACTTGAGAGGAGAGTGTCTGTATAAATAATGTGTCCAATGGAAGGCAGATCACCCCCAGTTAAGAAAGACTTAAGAGAGCAGTATGATTTTTTTTTTTTTTAGTTGTGATAATACTCATCCACCTTGTGGGTATTCTTTCTCCAGAAACCAGCTGCTCTGTTTGACTTCCTACTTTTAATGGATAAGAATTCCAGAATCATTGTTTTCTTATCCTAAAATTTTTTGTTGTTCTATTTTCACTGCCAAGGATTCTACCAATTTGTCTTCCATGATTTCTCTTACAGACTTTTGTTATGGCTTCCCATAACAATTTTATTACTTGCTTATTACCCTATCATCACTCCCTCCCCATCTTCAGTCCCTCTCCTTTTGTTGGCCTCTTCAAAATGTATTTTCAGAAAAATTTGGGTGCCTAATAAGTTCCAAATACTGAGCCAGTGACTAAGCAGAAAGGAGTTTTTTTTTTTTTTTTTTTTTTTTTTTTTTTTTTTTTTTTTAGTGTTCAGATCAATTAGATTGGGGGTTTTTTTTTGGTTTGTTTTTTTTACTGTTAAATACATACCACTAAGACACTTTCCTGGACCCCAACTTCACATTCCAAGACTTTCACACTTTCACAAGTCACACTGAATCAAATTACTGTGAATTTTATTTAATTGCTCTACTTGTCTACCTACTTTCCACTATGCAGCACACCGCACTCCCATTGAAGCAACCCTTGCTGCTCAGCTGCAGCTACAATCTGGCCTTATTGGAATTTTAAAAAATATTGTACAGGACAAAATACTTAGAAGTAGTATTTTGTCTCTGACCCACTAGTTTAGTATTCATCATTATGTCAAAGTACTCCAGAATTGATCTTGCCTGCCTCTCCTGCTTGATTTATCATCTTAATATTTGCCTTCTGCTCCAGGCATAACAGACTACTTGAGATTTCTCCAAATATTTTTATGTGGTCTCCTTCTTGTCATCCTAGCACACTTATATTCAAGATTCAGATTAAACATGATCTGAAACCTCTTCCATCAAGTGTAGCTAGTACTTTTCCTTAACTGCCTTTTGTGGCTATTTAGTTTTTAGCTGGTTTTTTTTTTTTTTTTTTTTTGTAAAATATACATAACCAAATTTACCACTTTTGCCATTTTTAAACAGTTTTGTGGCATTAAGTACACTCACATTATTCTACAACCATCACCACTATCTACCTTTAGGATTTTCCATCTTCCCAAACTGAAACTAACATCTTGTACTATTCAGTATTCTTGGATTAATAGAAAAGCTTCAAGAGTTGTATCTAAAAGGTTTATGTGCAGAGGGGGACAATTTTTATGGGCGAAGGAGCCAGGATTTTCTCCTTTTTTCTAAATAGGTTTGCCACTCTCTGAGTCAGAAAAAAACCGCAATCTGAGTGTTTGACATGGATGGATTTAATGAAGTAATTGGTTATACTGGTGATGGAAAAGCTAGGAAGCCAAACAGGCAGCTCAGAGGTTGGCATCAGCTGGAACCTGCCACAGAAGGATGAGAAGAGATGCAGTAGTGGGAACAACTGTGTAGAAGATGAGCAGACTTGTGTGATGAGGGAGCGTAGTCCTGTGGAGCATCTATCAAGGCAGAGTGGGTTTGGGAAGGGAAAAAACTGTGGCCTCTTCCTCTTGCCTTCCAACCTCCCACTAGTACTTCCTTCTCATTTACAGCAAGAAGCCTGCTGACATGGGAGGCTGGGAAACATGACCTTTATGGATTCAGACTTCCTATCGTACAGTAGATAGGAGGCCAAGGGTGAAGAATGAGTTTGAGCACGAATAAGACCAGGACTGGCACTTCTATATCACTAAGTAGATATTTCATAAACGTTTACAAAAGTGCAACTGTGATCATGACAGTCCCTTCAATAGTATGTGTACGCATTGCTGACATTTACTAAAGCTTTTCATAGTGCTTAACTAATCTGCCTTTGCTGTTACGTCTCCAGCTGTTGCTCGGTACACCTTGTGCTACATCCAGGTAGGTATGTTCCCAAGTGTGTTCTGCATATGTGGTTTCCATCCCCATCTTTGGGATTTCCAACCACTTTATTAGGACTCTCCTCCTCCTCCTTGAAACATTGTGTAATTTCTGCCAGCTCTAGTAGTAATTTTTCTTGCACCTATCTTTGCTTAAAGTCAGTCACTCTTATCACTTGGTTTGCATTGCACTCATTTGTTTATCTTAGGACTCCTAGAAGATCATGATTTCTTTATAGACAGAGAGCTTGTCTCTGTTACTTGTGGATCAAGTAATATGAAGCACTGTAAGTTAATTCTTTCTGAGAGTTACTTTTTTTATTTTTAGTTACATTTTTTAAGGACATTAAACCACTCATTTCTAGGAAATTAGTAGAATTTATAAAATTTTTTTTCTATCACTTGCTTCAGGCTGCTCTCTTTTTTACTTTCTACAAATAGGATGAAAGGAATTCAGATTCCTGGCATAGCAATTCCTAACATTTTTTTTAAGATTTTATTTATTTATTTGACAGTAGAATTACAGACAATGAGAGAGAGAGACAGAGAGAAAGGTCTTCCTTCCGTTGGTTCACTCCCCCAAATGGCCGTAATAGCCGGAGCTGTGCTGATCTGAAGCCAGGAGCCAGGTGCTTCTTCCTGGTTTCCCATGCGGGTGCAGGAGCCCAAGCACTTGGGCCATCTTCTACTGCTTTCCCAGGCTACAACAGAGGGCTGGATTGGAAAAGGAGTAACCGGGACAGAATCCGGCGCCCATGTGGGATGCTGGCACTGCAGGCAGAGGATTAACCTAGTGTGCCACGGCACTGGCCCCAACAATTCCTAACATTTAAATACCTGCAATAATAGTTGTTTCAATTGTTTGCCCCTTCATCTATTTTGTTACACATTACTACCTCCAATTTAAAGCACTTTAAAGACAGTATTAAGTAGGAGAAACTTCAGTCATGCTTTCTTAATCTATTCTAGGGGTGGTAAACCTATTTCTGCCAAGGGATATTTATGACATCATTTGTGGGCCATACAAAATCATTAAAAATGAACCTGATGTAGATCTATTAAATTTCGAGTCCCATATGCAGTTGGCATTAGTAGGGCCAGACCAAATGATTTTATAGGCCTCATATGGCCCACCAGCCATATGTCTCCAACCCCCAATCTATTCAGACACTTTGGTCAGTAAGTTTACACAAAAGATGTAGTCCTTTTGTCCTTCCATTTTTAAGATTAAAAGAAGAGAAATGATAACTAGGATTAAAGAATAATCATTTGTATTATGAAACAGCAGATGATTGCTGTCTAGTTTGTATTTTCATTTTAACATTTGAGATTTAGAATAATTTTTGTATCTAGAGTGAGCCTTGTGGTACAATGGTCTGAGCTGCCTCTTGAGACACTCATGTGCCATATTTGAGTGCTGGCTACTCCACATCCGAGAGAACTCTATGCATATGTGCTTGGGAAGCAGCAGGAGATGACTTAAATATTTGATTCCCTGCCACACATGTGGGAGACTCTCATAGAGTTCCTGGCTCCTGGGTTTGGCCTGGCCTAACCCCAACTATTGCAGCCTTTTGGGGAATGAACCAGCAGATGGAAGAAAACTGCTTGTGCTTGCTCTCACTCTTCCTTTATGTGTGTGTGTGTGTGTACATGTGTGTATCTCCCTCTCTGTCACCCTGCCTTTCAAATAAACAGTAAGTCTTCCTGAAAAAAAAAAAAAAAAAACAGAATAGTTGGTACATAAAATTTTCACTATCGATTGATTGAGAATAAGGTGCTTAATGATGATAAGCGTTTTGTATAGATAGCTTGTTAATCATAGCTGTAATCATCAATTATATAAAACCAGTCTGTTTACTGCATTATTTTGGAACTTCTAGGACAAAAGAAAAGCAGTGTGCATCAAATGTAATCTAAAATGAGAACTCAAGGGGCAGGTGTTTGGCACAGTGGTTAAGCTGCCCCTTGAGACACCTGGGTCCCTTATTGAAAGGATTAGTTGAAATCCTTGCTCTGCTTCAGGTTCCAGATGAAATCATAGTGCAGTGGGTTAAACCAACACCTGTGGACACCAGCATACCATGTAAGCACCAGTTCAAGTGCTGGCTGCTTGACTTCAGAGCCAGCAGCCTGCTACATTTGAGACAGCAGGAAGATGGCCCCAGTGCTTGGGCCCCTGCCATCCATGCGGAAGGCCAGGATGGAATTCTAGGCTTGGGCCTGGCCCAGTCCTGACCATTGTGGCCATTTGTTGAGTGAATCAGAGTATGGAAGAGCTCTCTGTAACTCTGCCTTTCAAAATAACGGCTTAAAAACATTTTTTAGGCCGGCGCCATGGCTTAACAGGCTAATCCTCCGCCTTGCGGTGCCAGCACGCCAGGTTCTAGTCCCGGTTGGGGCGCCGGATTCTATCCCGGTTGCCCCTCTTCCAGGCCAGCTCTCTGCTATGGCCTGGGAAGGCAGTGGAGGATGGCCAAAGTCCTTGGGCCCTGCACCCGCATGGGAGACCAGGAGAAGCACCTGGCTCCTGGCTTCAGATCAGCGCGATGTGCCGGTCGTAGCGGCCATTGGAGGGTGAACCAACGGCAAAAAGGAAGACCTTTCTCTCTGTGTCTGTCTGTCTGTCTCTCTCGTTATCCACTCTGCCTGTCAAAAAAAAAAAAAACTTTTTAAAGAGATGAAATGAAAGCATGAGATTGCCCGAAGTTTGATGTATTTTTGACAATGGCAGATAGTATATCTCAGATATTACTTTCCAGATGCATTTGAACTTGAACACTTGTTGTAGAAACAATGTAGCCTTTTAACAGAGCCTTTTCTTAAGTGTGTGAAATATAAAGGTAGAGTATCTGAAGAAGTGCCATGAGTTATCTGATCTGTGATGATTAAGATTTTCTTACACAAAAGACCATTTTCTTTCTGAAAAACTGTATCACTACATTCTGTCTAGAACATTATTTCTCAGCCTTTTATCTCAAACCCTTAAAGAATCTTCAGACAAATTTTGCCTGATTATCCCTCCACATAAAATGTTAATATCCTGATTATCTGTTTAAATATTGTATGTGTTTCTGTGATTTATGCATGAGGGGTATGAGATTTTCCTTCATTCCTCCCTCTCCCAAAACGAATTTTCACTCTTTTTTGAGAATGCGTGGTCTAGGCCAGGGAAAGCAAATCTACTTTGAGGAATTAGATTTCATAGTACCACCTGTTGGAATTCCTAGATGACTGGACACATTTTGGATGATTGGTACATTTAGAATTCTCAACCATAAAAAAAAAAAAGTTATTTGATCCTGAATCATACGAAGAAAAAGCTCCAGTTGCCTGAATTCCAGGATAATTCTAGTGGTTTGTACATGTTTTAAATTTCTGTGTCCACAAATACTGTTTGCAGCTGACTCACTCATTCCGAATAATGCTTGTATGACTGCAAGAAAGCCAACCATGATAAAAAATGCCTTCTTTTCAATTGGCCATAGTTTTCACAAACAAAGAAAAAGGAAAATAACCTATTCTTAATCTGATTTCATAGCTATGGAGTAATCTTTAATCCTGTGAATATTGAAATAGTTGTATCTGAAATGTTTCCTAAGGTTTCCAAATGTTTTCTCATACTGCAAAACCATAGTGTCTTTGCATTTTGGTTTATGTATTTGTTTCTCCTTCAACATCCGTTAGCAAGAGACTGGAAAACTGATTAAACAGCTACAAGTAGAAAGTGGTCAGTTGATTTTCAAATCAGTTAAGGCATTGTCTAAAGTAAGATTACTGTTTCCTTACCATTTTCTGTTTAAAGTCCACGTGAGTAGGCTATCTCATTAGTTTATTGATTTGCAGGACTTAGTTAAAAATGCAGAGTAGAGGCCGGCGCCATGGCTTAACAGGCTAATCCTCCACCTTGCGGCGCCGGCACACCGGGTTCTAGTCCCGGTCGGGGCGCCGGATTCTATCCCGGTTGCCCCTCTTCCAGGCCAGCTCTCTGCTATGGCCCGGGAAGGCAGTGGAGGATGGCCCAAGTCCTTGGGCCCTGCACCCGCATGGGAGACTGGGAGAAGCACCTGGCTCCTGGCTTCGGATCAGCGAGATGCGCCAGCCGCAGCGGCCATTGGAGGGTGAACCAACGGCAAAGGAAGACCTTTCTCTCTGTCTCTCTCTCTCGCTATCCACTCTGCCTGTCAAAAAAAAAAAAAAAATACAGCGTAGAATATAATTTTATAATTTTAAAGTTGGAAGAGATCTTGGAAATAATTAGTGGGTAACCAATCTTTACTGGCTGTTATACCAGCATGGAGATGGTAAGTGTACTACAAAGACAACTGAAATGGAATACTTAGTGTGGTACATGGAGGATTCAAAGACGAGTTCTCTGAGAAAGTGATTGTAATACTAGAACCTGAAGAATGAGTTGAAGTTAGCTAAGCTTAGAAAAAAAATGAGGTGTCCAAACCAAAGGAATAGAATAGTGCTCTTGAAATCAAAGCATTTGTAGAACTGAAAGACCAGTTTGGATTACTGAGGCAATTAAGTTTATGGAAAGAAAAGGATTATTTAGCTCACAACATGAGAAGTTCAAGTAAAAAGATCAGATGGCCCTGTTGGTGTGGCATCTGATGAAGGCAGCAGATGGCAATGAGGGAGTCCTTGAAGAGGAAGGATTGCACAGTGAGCCAGGAAGCAGAGATAGAAATTGGGCCCAAATGTGGGTTTTAATAACAAGCCTCTCGTTAAAAACTAACTTCTGAGATGGCAACCCCAATGATCTAAGGACCTCCTATTAAGTTTTGCCTCAAAGCTTGCAACACCCTGGGACCTAGTGTTTCCTTTAATACGTGGTCCTTGGGGGACATTTCCCATCCAAGCTAATATCCAAAAGATAGCAGCATGCTGGGAGAGATGCAATAGCAAGATATAAGACTGAAGAGGAAACTGAAGGGTAATGCAAGTACAGCCTCATATAACATAATAAGAATTTAGAATTATATTTTGGCCGGTGCCGTGGCTCACTTGGCTAATCCTCCGCCTGCGGCGCCAGTACCCTGAGTTCTAGTCCCGGTTGGGGCTCCGGATTCTGTCCTGGTCACTCCTCTTCCAGTCCAGCTCTCTGCTGTGGCCTGGGCATGCAGTGGAGAATGGCCCAAGTGCTTGGGCCCTGCATCCAAGCATAGGAGACCAGGAAGAAGCACCTGGCTCCTGGCTTTGGATCAGCACAGCGTGCTGGCCATAGCAGCCATTTGAGGGGTGAACCAGCGGAAGACCTTTCTCTCTCTCTCTGTCTATGTGTGTATGTATATATATAGAGAGAGAGAGAGAGATAAAATTCACATACTCAAATGTTATGAGTTTTCTATGTAATTTGGTTTCTGGACCTTTATCAGGTAAATCATTCGCAAATAATTTCTTTGATTTTTTTTTTTTATTTTTTTATTTTTTTATTTTTTTTTCCCAACAACAGTTGAAAAATTTACTTTTTCTAGTGAATTTTCCTGGGACTTTCTCCCTTTTTTTTTTTTTGTTTGTTTGTTTGTTTGTTTTCTTTTAGTTATTTGAAAGGCAAAGTTACAGAGAAACACACAGAGACTTTTCCATCCATCGATTCATTCTCCAAATGGCCACAATAGTCAGTGCTGGGCCAGACTGAAGCCAGAAACTTCTTCCAGGTCTCCCACATGGGTGCAGGGGCCCAAACCCTTAGACCATCCTCCATGCTTTACGTGGCACATCAGCAGGAGCTGGTTTGGAAGTGGAGTAGCCAGGACTTGTACTGGTGCCCATGTAGGATGCCAGTGTTGTAGGTGGCGATTTAACCCACTACACCACAATGCCAGACCCGGCACCGCTTTCCATTTTCAAGATTGTTTGACTATTCTGGGTCCCTTAAACTTGATTGTGTATTTTAGAATGAGCTTGTCAATTTGTTTTTAAAAGATCGTGAAGTTTTAATAAGTTTAGATTAATTTGGGGAGGGGGCTATTGACTTTCTGACAATATTGTCTTCCAATTAGTGAACATGATGTATCTTTAGATAACATTATTGAAAGTAATTAGCTTTTAGTATACAAGCCTCATCCAAAGAATCTTTATGATGGTTCAGTTTATAATTTTTCAACTTAATGATGGTTCAAAAGTAATATGCCTTCAAAGAAACCATACTTTGCATTTTGAATTTTGATCTTTTTCCAGACTAGCAATACAGTGTGATAACCTGTTAGGATGTTGGGCAGTGGCAGTATGTCACAGCTCTCAGTTCACCATGTGGCAGCCACCTGCTTACATTCGAATATGTTAACAATATAGCTTCTTCTCACTGGCTTCATGTCCAGTTGTGGGGAGAAGAGGAGAGATATGTGGACAGGGTCATGCTTGACCTCTCCATTTGTTCCCCTATACATTTTTCTTCCTGCTTGGAGCTTTAAACACAGTTCACAATGTTCCCCCACCTGCCACAATCCACATCTCCGTGTACTCAGTTTCTCACCTTGTTCACTGGGGGGTGGTGCCAACTCCCTGTTAGACGTCTCTGCCGTGCCTTCGCTGCCCTTCCACTGCACATGGGCCATGTCTCCACTGCCCCTCTGCCACTTCCCTTCCTCTCTTACTCCCTCAGCGTGGACCTGCCCAGTCTCTATTGGACTCCTAGGCTTCTCTGTACATTTGTATTCCCTCTCCTTATGAACTATCTATTTTGCCCTGTGTGACTCAGAAACTCCTGTTGCTATACTGCCATCTTTCCATTATTCCACATTTTTCTTTATCCATTCATCTGATGATAGATACGTTGGTTGGTTCCAAACTTTGGTTATTGTAAACAGTGCTACTTTGAACATGGTGGTGCAGGTATCTCTTTGATACATTATCTTCATGTCTTTTTTGTATATACCCAACAGCGGGATTGTTAGATCATATGGCAAGTCTATTTCTAGCTTTTAAAGAAATCTGCACACTGTTTTCCACAGAAGTTTTTTGAAGTATCTTTGTATTTATAAACTTCCTATATTTCTTGATGTTACTGATTTCTAATTGTATTCCTTTCTGTCCAAGTACTTGTGTGATTTTATTTTTTTTATTTTTTTATTTTTTTGGACAGGCAGAGTTAGACAGTGAGAGAGAGACGGAGAGAGAAAGGTCTTCCTTTTTCTGTTGGTTCACCCCTCAAGTGGCCCCTACGGCCGGCGTGTTGCGGCCAGCGCGCTACACCGATCCGAAGCTAGGAGCCAGGTGCTTCCTCCTGGTCCTCCATGAGGATGCAGGGCCCAAGCACTTGGGCCATCCTCCACTGCACTCCCGGGCCACAGCAGAGAGCTGGCCTGGAAGAGGAGCAACCGGGACAGAATCCAGTGCCCCAACCGGGACTAGAACCCAGGGTGCCGGCGCCCCAGGTGGAGGATTAGCCTAGTGAGCCGCGGCGCCGGCCTTAATCTTTTTTTTGACAGGCAGAGTGGATAGTGAGAGAGACGGAGAGAAAGGTCTTCCTTTTGCCGTTGGTTCACCCTCCAATGGCCGCCGCGGCTGGTGTGCTGCAGCCGGCGCACCGCGCTGATCCGATGGCAGGAGCCAGGTACTTCTCCTGGTCTCCCATGGGGTGCAGGACCCAAGCACTTGGGCCATCCTTCACTGCACTCCCTGGCCACAGCAGAGAGCTGGCCTGGAAGAGGGGCAACCGGGACAGAATCCGGTGCCCCGACCGGGACTAGAACCCGGTGTGCCGGTGCCACAAGGTGGAGGATTAGCCTAGTGAGCCGCGACACCGGCTTATCTTTTAAAATTCGTTTAGATTTGCTTCATCTCCTAAATATATGGTCTGTCATGGAGAGTGTTCCATGTGCACTTGAGAAAAATGTGTAATCTGCTATTGAAGGGAATTTTCTATGAATATCTTTTAGGTCTAGCTGATTTAAGTATTGTTCAAGATTTCTGTTTCCTTGTGGCTCTTCTGCCAAGTTCTGTGCATTCTTAATCAAAAGTGGGGTGCTGAAAACTCCAACTCCTATTGTTGAATTGCTTTTTCCTTACTTCTGTCAGATTTTGCTTCATGTTTTTGGAATTCTGTTGGTTACTATCTGAAAGGCATCTTTTTCTATATTTTTTCCTTCAACCTATTTGTATTTCAGTAAAGTATATCTTGCCCACAGCATATAGTTGCTTATATTGGTGCCCTTGATGGTTTTCTATGAGTCTGTGAAAAAAAAATTTTTTTTTAATTTATTTGACAGGTAGAGTTACAGACAGTGAGGGAGAGACAAAGGTCTTCCTTCCGTTGGTTCACTCCCCAAATGGCCACCACTGCTGGCGCTGTGCCAATTCGAAGCCAGGAGCCAGGTGCCTCTTCCTGGTCTCCCATGTGGGTGCAGGGGCCAGAGAGCTGGCCTGGAAGAGGAGCAACTGGGACTAGAACCTGGTGCCCGAAAATGTTATTTTTCATCATTCTTGTTTCCATTTCTCATACAAGATAACCAATTGACACATGTTTAAATTTACTGATTGCTTCTTTTATATCAGAAAATCTGCTGTGGGACTCCCTCTAGTGAATTTTTCATTTCAGTTATTATACTTTTCAACCCTACGATTTTCTTTGGTTCTTACTGTATGTGTTTGTTTGTTCATATTTTTTTTAATCTGTGACATTGTTCTCATAATTACCCAGGCATTGTTTTCTTTAGTTTTCTAAACTTATTTAAAATAGCTCATTTATTTATTTAAACTCTGCATCCAGTGTCTACACTTCCTTTAGGTGTTTCTCTATTGACCCATTTTTTTGTTCTTTTCTCAGTGTTAAGCCATACTTGTCTCTGTATATCTCTTTTTTTTTTTCATGAGGAATTGAATATTTTAAGTACTATAAAGCATCTACTTTTGTAATTATATTCTTCTTCCCCACATGTGTGTTGGTTTTTTTTTTGGGGGGGGGGGTGTTGAATAGTTGGGCCAATGAATATATCATTTTGTTTCACTGATACTTTGTGTTTTGCTTTAAATTTTATTTCTTCTGTAATTTTAATTATTTCTTCAGTTTTTGAGTTTGTTGTTTTTCTAGGTCCTTGGGATACATTCATAGCTCCTATATTTTATGCCTTTCCAATTTCTTGATGAAGCCACTAATTGCTATAAACATCCCTCATAACGCTGCTTTTGCTATAGCCCATAAGTTTTTATATGTTGTATTGTCATCTTCATTTGTTTGTAGGAATTGAGAAGCAGAAGCGGGGGGTGGGGGGTGGAGGTGGTCTTCCATCCACTAGTTCATTCCCCAGATGGCTGCAATGGCCAGAGCTGTGCTGATCTGAATCCAGAAGCCAGGAGTTTCCTCTGGGTCCCCCACACAGGTGCAGGGGCCCAAGGATTTGGGCCATCCTCTACTGCTTTCCTAGGCCATAGTAGACAGTGGGATCCAAAATGGAACAGCTGGAATTTGAACCAGTGCCCATATGAGATGCCAGCACTGCAGGCAGCAGCTTCACTCACTATGCCAGTGCTGGCCCCAGAAATTTTTTTACTTACTCTGTGATCCACCATTCATTCAGGACATGTTTTTCAGTCTCCATGTGTTTGCATATTTCCTAGAGATTTTTAAATTGTTAATTTCTAGCTTCATTCCATTGTGGTCAGATAAGATACATGATATAATTTGAATTTTTTTTTAATTTGCTGAGACTTGCTCTATGGCCTAGTGTGTGGTCTATCCTAGAGAAAGTTCAATGCATTGATAAAAAGAATGTGTACTTTTAAACTGTGGAGTGAAATGTACTGTAGGTATCAGTTATATCATGTGGCACATAGTGTTGATTAGCTCTGTTTCTTTGTTGATTATCTGTGTAGTTGATGTGTCCATTGATGAAAATGCAGTGTTGAAGTTCCACATTACTATGGTGTTGGAATCTTTGTCTCCCTTTAAATCTATTTTAGCATTTGTTTTAAATAGGTGCCTGGCATTGAGTGCATATACATTTATTATAGTCACATCTTCCTGTTGAATTGATCTCTTGATCATTACATAATGCCCTTCATCTCTTTTTAACTGTTTTTGTGTTCAAGTCTATGTTGTCTGATATTAGGCTGGCTACACCTGCCCATTTTTGCTTTCTGTTAGCATGGTAAATCTTTTTCCATACTTTCACTCTCAGTCTGTATGTATCTTTGTTGGTGAGGTATGTTTCTTGTAGGCAAAAAAGAAATGGGTCTTGTTTTTTAATCCATTTAGCTAGTTTGTATCTTTTTATTGCAGAGCTGAGGCCATTTACAGTCAAGGTTACTATTGATAAATAACAACTTGTCCCTGCCATTTTTTCCATAAATATTTCTATTGTTTACTTTGGATTTCTTTTGTACTTGTAATGGGAGATTTTTCTGCCTTCACCTTCTTTATTAGTGCTGACAAATTCAATTTCTGTTTGTTATGGAAGGTCTTTATTTCACTTTGATTCATAAATGAAAGCTTTGCAAGGTACAGTATTCTGGGTTGACAGTTTTTTGGTTTTTTGTTTTGTTTTGTTTTGTTTAATTTGAGAGGTAGAGTTACAGACAGACAGAGAGAGAGAGAGAGAGAGAGAGAGAAAGGTCTTCCTTCTGTTGGTTCACTCCCCAAATGGCTGCAACAGCTGGAGCCATGCTAATCCAAATCCAGGAGCCAGGTGCTTTCTCTTGGTCTCCCGTGCGGGTGCAGGGGCCCAAGCACTTGGGCCATCCTCCACTGCCCTCCCGGGCAACAGCAGAGAGCCGGACCGGAAGAGGAGCAACCAGGACTAGAACCCGGCGCCCATATGGGATGCCAGTGCCGCAGGTGGAGGATTAACCTAGTGCACCACGGCGCCGGCCCCTGTCAATGTAATTGGAGATCTTCTGAAAGCAATCTGAGGTTTCTCTTGTGCACATTTCAGTATAATTTCTTTGTTTTACTGTTGAAAGTTTAGCTACAATGTGTTGTGTTGAAAATCTTTTCTGATCATGTCTGTTAGGAGTTCTACATGCTTCTTCCTGTCCCTAAATGTCCCTTTCTCCAAATTGGGAAACTTTTCTGTTATTTCACTAAATAGACCTTTTTTTTTTTTTTTTTTTTTTGACAGGCAGAGTGGACAGTGAGAGAGACAGAGAGAAAGGTCTTCCTTTGCCGTTGGTTCACCCTCCAATGGCTGCTGCGGCCGGCGCACTGCGGCTGGCACACCGCGCTGATCCGATGGCAGGAGCCAGGTGCTTATCCTGGTCTCCCATGGGGTGCAGGGCCCAAGTACTTGGGCCATCCTCTACTGCACTCCCTGGCCACAGCAGAGAGCTGGCCTGGATGAGGGGCGACCAGGACTAGAACCCGTTGTGCCGGCGCCGCTAGGCGGAGGATTAGCCTATTGAGCTGTGGCGCCGGCCCTAAATAGACCTTCTAATCCATTCTCTCTTTGCATACCTTTTGGGACTCCTAAGACCTTTGTATTGGGTCATTTGATAGTATCCCATGTATCTCCAGCACTATTTTTTAGTTTTCTGATTTCTCTTTTTTTTTTTTTTTTTTTCCTGACTGAAAAATTTCCAGAGATTTGTCTTCTAGCTCGAATGTTCTTCTGGTTCATTGAGTCTGTTGTTAAGGCTTTCCACTATATTTTTTATTTTTATTTGACATTTAATTCTTCATTTATAGTATTACATTTTTGTTTCTCTTCCAAATTTCAGTTTCCTGTGAAAATTTTTTATTCATGTCATGTATAGATTTCTTTAATTCGTGAATTTGCTTCGCATTGCTTCTGAGTCATCCTATGGTTAATCTTCTCAATTCCGTTTCAGGCATTACATCAGTCTCTTCATCTTCCCATTCTAATATTGAAGAGTTCTTGTGTTTCTTTGGGGGAGTCATGTTGCATTCCTTGTTCTTGTTTCTTGTGTTTATTGATTTATTTTTAGGTATTTGTTGAAACACTTGTTGGCTTTCTCCACTTGTGGGTTTTATCTTTGAACAGTGCCTCTGTGGCTTAGTGGAGTATCTGCTCCTTCAGTGAAGACTCAGAGGCATGTACTCGCTCTCAGAAGCTGGCATGTCCTCCTGCCCCTGGCTGCGGGAATCATGTGCTGTGTGTGTGCTTGCTGCTGTGTGTCGGCTCACTCCATGGCATCCCTCTTATTTCTGTAGATTTCCACTGCAGACTTTGCTCCAACTCTCTCTTGGGCATAAACGTCCTCTATTTTTCCTCTGCTGTCTTCCCATGGTCAAATTCAGCACATCTTTTCTCTATTCAGACATCTTGGAATCATCCCCCCTTCTGATTCTTCTTGCACAGTAGGTGTTCTGTTTACTTTTTTTTCATAAATCATTAGGCACATAAATGAAGGTGCAAATAAATAACAGTATTGTGAGAATGTATTTTATTGGTAATCCAACAAGTGACTTAGTATTAAGATTTTAGAGTAGAGGGACATTCTTTATTTCTTCAGTGGTTTTCTTATAAGCACTTCTGTGAAATAATTGCACTTTTTCAGACACCTTAATTTATAGTTGAGCAAAAATTGTTTCCAGTGAGAGGCTACCTGTTTTATGTATTCTGTAGCACAACCACGTTTCTGGGCAAGCGTACGGAATACTAGAATGTCATACCTGAGGCTCCACTTGAGATACTGATATTTGCTCTAGTATTTTCTATAGCAGTTTTATGAAAATTGCAGAATTCCTTGAAAGTACCTAAATTTTTATTTTCCATTTAGGTTACTTGCAACAAGAAAATCTCACTTCTACCTGCCAGACTTTTATTTTAGAAAGTTCAAATTTAAAAGAATATGCAGAACACTGTACAGATGAAGGTTTTATCCCAGCCTGCTTACTGGTGAGTTATCTGTGACTTAAGGAAAATATTTTATCACTGACCAACACTAGAGACTATAAACAAAATTTTAAAACCAGCTCCTCAGCAACATCAGAAATGATAGAAAATCAGTACTTTGTATTCATGCATGACTGATGCGATCCAAAGAAGGCCAGCTGTTCTTGCACATTTATGCCATAGCTATTAAGTGAATTACAACTTATAACACCCTAATTTCTGATTAATTTCACTGCTGCTTGTCTTGGAACTTAATTTTTTTTCTGCATGGCCTCTATCTGCCTTCTTTCTTAAGACAGATATTTTGGTATCTTGCTGTCACCTCTTTTGTAAATATTACTATACCAGGAAACAATGATTTGTTCTATTTTATAATGGATACATTCCATGATATACATTGTACATTTGTTCACATAATGTTATTTTATTTTATATTTTTTGTTTGACAGGTAGAGTTAGACAGTGAGAGAAACAGAGAGAGAAGTCTTCCCTCTGGTGATTCACCCCCAAAATGGCCACCATGGCTGGCTCTGCGCCGATCTGAAGCCAGGAGCCAGGCACCTCCTCCTGGTCTCCCACACGGGTGCGGTGGCCCAAGTGCCCAGGCCATCCTCCACTGCCCTCCCGGGCCACAGTAGAGAGCTGGACTGGAAGAGGGGCTACCAGGACTAGAACCCGGCGTCCATATGGGATGCCAGCACCGTGGGGAGGATTAACCAAGTGAGCCAGAGTGCTGGCCCATAATGTCATTTTTTTTTAAACATGGCTTCTTTAAGAAGCATTTTGGGTGTCACAGACAACATAATTGTGTAAAAAATTTAAGAGAATCTATAAACAAGTGTTTTGCAAGGTCATAGCATATAAATGTACAAAACTCTTGTACTCCTCTTTACCTACAATTAATTAGAATTGAAATTTTTAAAAAATTCAGTTATGGGAACAGCATTGTGGCACAGCTGGGTGAGCTGCCATCTGTACTGCCAGTATCCCATATGAGCTCCAATTTGAGTCCCAGCTGCTCCACTTTTAATCCAGCTCTCTACTAATACATCTGCTAAGTTAAGTAACTCTTTAAAAAATGTATTCATCGGGATTGGCGCTGTGGCATAGTGGCCAGCTGCAGTGCTGGCATTCCATATTGGCGCCAGTTCAAGTCTCGGTTGCTCCACTTCTGATCTAGGTCTCTGCTATGGCCTGGGAAAGCAGTAGAAGATGACCCAAGTCCTTGCACGTCGGAGACCCAGAAGAAGCTCCTGGCTCTTGGCTTCAAATCAGAGCAGCTACAGCCCTTGTAGCCAATTAGGGAGTGAACCAGCAGATGGAAGACCACTATCTGTCTCCCTCTTCTCTCTCTGTGTAACTGACTTTCAAATAAATAAATAAATCTTTAAAAAATAAATGTGTTTATAATCATAGATGAGGGAGACATAATTTCTCAATGCAATATGGTGTTGTGGTTTGGATTTTGAAACAAAGGGACAGTTGAGAGAGAGAATGCTTTTCCATCAACTGATTGACTCCCCAAATTTCCACAACATACGGAGCTGGGCCAGGTCAAAATCAGGAACCAGCAGCTTCATACAGGTCTCCCAAATGGGTGGCAAACCCAGGTGCTCAGGCCATCCTCTGCTGCCTTTCCAGGTGCATTAACAGGAAGCTGGATCAGAAGTAGAGAAGACAGGCCTCAAAATGGCACTCTAATATGGGATGTGGGTATCCCAAGCAGTGGCTTAACCTACTGCATAACAACACCCACTCTCAATTTTATTTCTTTGTGTTGATAAAAGTACTGCGGTTATTTAAAATGTTAATGTTATAGGATGCCAAATAATGTGGAAATACTCTGAACTGTCTTTGGAGTTCGTTACAGAATCTACAATTATCTAAAAATAAAAATTTAAAGAAACAGTCTTCCAGGGTAGATAAGGGTAGATTCTTGGGCCTCATGTTTTAGATAAGGAATCTGACATTCAGAAAGATTAAATTGCATGCATCAAGTTTTTACAGGTAAGCAGCACTAAGAACACTTTGCTGTGTTCCTTCTGTTACTGTCTATTAGTAAAAGTGTACTAATTAGCAGTGTCCCAAAATAATAGTGGAAAAGAAGCAAATTAGGGAAAAGATGAAATGGTAAGAATATTTTAAGACTATGACTAGAAGTTGGGCATTCATAATCCTAAAGACTGAAATGCTCTGAAATTTGACACTTTTTGAACACTATCTTGTCACTCAAAAAGTTGCAGGTTTTGGAGCTTTATTAGATTAAGGACACTAGACTAGTAAAGTCTGTGCTAAGATACCAAAATTTTTCTTTAAAACTTCGAAACCTGAAACACTCTAGTCCTAAGCATTTCAGATTAAGGTACTTGTCCTGTATTTATTCCTGCTTACACCTTGTGAATCCAAAAGAAAGGGATTTCTCTCCTCTCTCAGGTGGTGGGAATCTCAGGTGTACATCTAAACTTGTATAGCTGTGGGGAAGATGAAGGAGTTATATGCAGAAAAGAACCTAGTTTTTCAGTCATTCAGCAATTAATTATTAAACACCATAAATAAAGCAAAGTAGTTCCAAGATGATATTAGGCAGATCTCCTACCATCTAAGTCTTTAATTAAAAAAAAAAAAAAAAATTGGAGAACTGCTATGAAAATTCAGGAAGAGAAAGAGAACTAATTGTCTCCTATGGGACATTGTCCTTAGTATGTTACATGTATTCTTTTTTAACATTCAAACATAAGAATCTGTGAATTAAGAGTTAGGGGCAGGTGCATGGTGGTACAGTAGTTAAAATACCACTTGAGGCCGGTGCTGTGGCTCATTTGGCTAATCTTCCAGCTGTGGCACCAGCATCTCGGGTTCTAGTCCCGGTGGGGAGCCGGATTCTGTCCCGGTTGCTCCTCTTCCATTCAAGCTCTCTGCTGTGACCCGGAAAGGCAGTGGAGGATGGCCCAAGTGCTTGGGCCCTGCACCTGCATGGGAGACTGGGAGGAAGTACGGCTCCTGGCTTTGGATCAGCGCAGCGCGCCAGCCATAGTGACCATTTGGGGGGTGAACCTTTCTCTCCGTTTCTCTCTCTATCACTGTCTAACTCTGTCTGTAAAAAAAAAAAAAAAAAAACAAAACCACTTGAGAACCCCCATCCTGTATCAGTGTCTGAGTTTGAGTCTGGGCTTTCAATTCCACCTTCTGCTAATGGACACCCTGGGAGACAGCAGGGCTCAAGAGCTTGGACCCAGATTGAGTGCATTTGTGGAGTGAACCAGTCAATGAAAGATACTTCTTTCTTTCCCTCTGCCTTTCAGATAAAATGAAAATAAAAATTGTAATGAATTTATATGTCCATTTTATACATGTAATAGTAAGCTGTAGAGAGTTGAGGTGATTTGTCTTGCATGTGGCAAATGTTGAATTTGAAACTAGAATTTTCTCCAAAATTATTGTTCTTGCCTATTTTATGACTTCGGACTTGAGGTAATAAACAATAAAATCCTACTCTTGAGTTATAGTTATGGGAATAGAACAACAGAGATGTGCTGATGAGAAGATTTAAATGAGAAGAAATAATCTGATCTTTTGTAAGGAAGTCTCTTTCACACTTCAGGGGTTTTTTTGTTTGTTTGTTATCGAAATTCAAATTGCTTTCAGGATAGCCAGGGCAGGAGCCAGTGCTGTGGCATAGCAGGGAAAGCTGCCATCTGCAATACCTGCATCCCTATGGGCACTGTTTCAAGTGCTTGTGCCTCTGCACTCATGTGGGAGACCTGGAAGAAGCTCCTGGCTCCTGGCTTTGGTCTGGCTCAGCCCTGGCCACTGTGGCCATTTGGGGAGTGAACCAGCAGGTGGAAGATCAATCTGTCTCTCACATTCTGCCTTTCGAATAAATAAATCTCAAAGGGGGGTGGCAGATTAGAGCTGTGTCCTTACTGTTTTTAAATAATAGTGTCTGAATCTGTACCTGCCAGCTAAAAATTGCCTTTGTGCCCATGGACTATCATAGCTAAAGAAACATAGTCATAATGTCCTATTCTAACAGGTAAGATTCTTTACCCTTAGTAGATTTGAGCAATCCCTGACTTCAGTGTGTATTTTCGTTAAGATTTACTTATTAGAGAATCAATGTTAAAGACAGAAAGAGGGAGAGACAGATAAAGAAGTCTTCCATCTGCTGGTTCACTCCCAGCTGACAGCAGTAACCAGAGCTGGGCTGATGCGAAGCTAGGACTCAGGAGCTTCATCTGGGTCTCCACTTGGGTGCAGGGGCCCAAGCACTGGGGCCATCCTGAACTTCCTTTCCAGGCCATTAGCAAAATCTGGATGGGAAGAGGAGCAGCCTTGACACAAACTGTACTTGTGCCCATATGGGATGCCAGCACCACATGCAGAGTCCTAGACTACTACACCACAGTGCCTGTCCTGGACTATTTCATTTTACCCTTGTATCAGAGGTGGTTGTGCAACCCACATCTTTTATGAACTTCAGAGTGGTGGAATGTTTCATGGTAAGAAATCATTGGTAGTAGTACATGATTTTGATGCTGTTTCATCCTTTTTTTTTTTTTTTCAGTCTTTATTCGGAAAAAACTTGACAACAATTTTGAATGAATATGTAGCTATGAAAGCAAAAGGTAAGAAAGAAGTCAGGTTAAGGAATTGTTTGTTCCTTTTCTTTATAGCATTATATTCTTGTAATGTTTTGTAAAACCCTTAGGTAAACTAGTCTCAGTTTGATTAGATTAATTTTCCTGGAAGAGTAGTTCATTTCTGTTTAGAGTGATATATAAAATGCAAAAAATCTGTGTTAGTAAGCATAGCTAAAAAATTGTCTTTTAAAAAGACTAAAATAAAACTTTTAACTAATTTATCTATATTAATGAATAGGAATTACTATATCTTAGGAAGTTTGAAACTAACATTTTACCTTTTATGTAGTTGAAGTCTAGACACAGAAAGCCAGTCATAAGAACCTAGCTTCTAGTTCCAGAACATAAAGCAATAATTGCCCAAATTGATAATGTTTTAAGGGCAAAATTCTGATTGTTTATCTTCTCTAATATTATTTTCAAAGCTTATAACATTAACTGAAGAATTAGCATGAAATGTAGCATAAAAGAAGCTTAACATTTATTCAGTACTGTCTCTGTGTAAACATTGTGTTGGGTGTTTTCATGTTTTTATCTCCCTTATTCTTTAAAATAGCCTCATAGGAGGTATAGTTTAGATACATTTTTAAATAATAGGAAACTGGGGATTACATTTCTGCACTAAAAAGAAATTTGCGTGACCTTTATGAAAGTTATTATAAAGGAAATTATCATAATTACTTCCAAATGTCACATGATACCAGGTAGAACAAAGATTAAAAAAAAAAAAAAAGTTTGCCCTTTTATAAAGGAAAAGAAAATAAAAATTATTTGCCTAAAAACCTTCAGGGGGCTGGGCATTCGGTGCAGTGGTTAGAATGATGCTTGGCACGCTTATGTCCCATTGTAGATTGCCTGATTTGAAACCTGGCTTCACTCCTGAATCTAGCTTCCTGCTGATGGGCACTCGGGAAGCAACAGGTCATGGCACAGGTGGTTAGGTCCCTGCCACTCATGTGGGAGATGTGCGTTGAATCCCTAGCTCCTGATTTTTCCCTTGCCCAACCCAGGGTGTTGCAGGCATTTGGAAAGTGGACAACCACATGGGAACTCCCTCTCTCTCTTCCTTGCCCTCTCCTCCCTCCTTCCTACCCTTCCTTTCAAATAAATTAATTTTTTTAACGTGTCACAGTTTTTGCAGATGTCCATTTCTACTCATATTGGATATCCAATGACTTGAGAAAAAGAAAGTAATGTTATTTCTTTGCAGACCATTTTGCCAAATGGGTTTATTTCTCAATTCCAACATACCAGCCACTGAAAGACAAGTTTTTTCAGTAATTTACTGTGCATTGTTCAAATTGAAATATGAATTTTCTTCAACTTTTTCCTTTTTATGATTTAGAAACATCAAATGATGTCCCAGCTATAATGTCATCTCTGTGGAAGAAGTTAGACCATACACTTTCTCAAATCAGGTAACAAGCTAATTAGAATGTGTATAAATGATTTTGGTATACATACTTTCAGATAATCTTGAGACCTGTGCAGTGTACTTATAGAACATTTATCTAATTTTAAAATTATTTAGATGTTATTGACATTTCTTTGGAATAGTTGGAAATAAACTGTATACTTTTAGTAAAATGTTTACAAATTAATAAATTGAGATGTATAGAAGTTGAATGACACTTCCAAATTTCCATAGCAATTTAAAGGCAGATCGAGGGCTACAATAGCTCTCCTAATCCCAGTTCTCTTAGGTATCTGTCTCTTTGGTGCATATTCAGAGAATTGATATGTTGAATCTATGGCCCATTGGTTCTTCACTTGTAGACACAAGCTTGAAAAAAATTCTTCTAGCATCTTTTATATTTGGAATTTTCTCACAGTAATAGATATTCAAATTCTGTCTAAATTATAGCCTTGGAATGCCAATACTGACCCTGCTACTATTAATTTGTAACATCCCCTATTTGATTTTTGTGTCTATTGTAAAAACCACAGTGTCTTAGCCCTTTTCTCAGAGCTACAAGTAACTGCCTCACCTAACTGCAGGAGGGCCTTTATTTTATTCTGCTTAAACTACTTAAAAAAAAAAAAAAGTAGGGGTGGGTGTGTTCTAAATGCTTTCTGCATAACTGAACCACATCTTATTTGGTAGTCTTGTCTTTATATTTCCCTTTCCTAACTCTTGCCTTTTCTGCCCTTAAAAAATCTTCAGCGACATTGATAGTGTAGTGAATACTCAAAAAATCTATATAAGCTTATTGAGATTTTATTGACAAAATATTACATAGTAAAGATTCATAGCCAAGTTTTCTCTTAGGTTGCTTTCTGTGTTGTTAAAAGTGTGTTGGGGTGGGTGTTTACTATAACATTTTTAAGTCGCTGCTTGGGGTGCTTACATAAAATTTTGGAGTTCCTAGTTTTTAAATCCCAGCTGCTCGGTGTCTGATCCAGCTTCCTGCTAATGGCATCCATGTTGGAGACTGGGATGGAGTTCTTGGCTCCTGCTGTCAGCCTAGCCCAGCCCTGGCTGTTGTATTCATACGTGGAGGATCTCTGTTGGCTTTGTCAATCTGCCTTTTAAATCAAATGAAAATTAAAATTTTTAAGTAAATGGAAGTACATTAATCAATTGCATAAGTTTTGTAGGCAGACTTTTTGACACATTCACTGAAATAGTAGCATTGTGTCTGTGACAAACAGATGCATGAATGGGTAAATGCAAATTCATAGTAAAGGGATTTGCGTATACTATAAATTTTCATGTACATTTTGCTCCTTCCTTAGACTAGAATAAAATAAATCCATGGTCATAAATTTGATAAAAGCAAGGTTCCTTTGACATCAGCTTTGGGATTCTGAAATACATATGTCTGGATTCATATGTGAAATCAGAATTTCTCTGGGAAGGCATCTTTGTAATTATAAGAGCCAATTTAAAATGTTACACTTTGTGGGGCCGGTGCCGTGGTACACTAGGTTAATCCTCCGCCTGCAGCATAGGTATCCCATATGGGCGCCGGGTTCTAGTCTGGGTTGCTCCTCTTCCAGGCCAGCTCTCTGCTGTGGCCTGGAATAGCAGTGGAGGATGGCCCAAGTGCTTGGGTCCCTGCACCCAAGTGCGACACCCAGAAGAAGCTCCTGGCTTCGGATCAGCGCAGCTGCAGCTATTTGGGGAGTGAACCAATGAAAGGAAGACCTCTCTGTCTGTTTCTCTCACTGTCTGTAAACTCTACCTGTCAAATAAATAAATAAATAATCTAGAAAAAAAAGTTACACTTTGTTGTTTACTTGCATGTGTAAATTTCAAATCAAAAAATTTTTTTAAGATTTATTTATTTGAAAGACGGTTACAGTGCCTTAAACTTATGAGTAAGGAAAGACAGTTACAGAGAGAGGTATTGACAGAGAGGTCTTCTATCCGCTAGTTTACTCCCTAGATGGCTACAACAACTGGAGCTGAACAATCTGAAGCTAGGAGTCAGGACTTTCTTCCGGGTCTCCCACAGGGGTACAGGGGCTCAAAGACTTGGGCCATCCTCCGCTGCTTTCCCAGCCACGTTCGCAGGGAACTGGATCAGAAGTGGAACAGCTGGGACTTGAACCAGCACCCATATGGGATGCCAGCACTGCGGGCAGAGGCTTTAACCCACTGCACCACAGCCTGGCCCCCCCTGAAATTGTATTCTTTCTTAATTTAAATTTTTTTTTAATTTTTTTTTTAATTTTTTGACAGGCAGAGTAGATAGTGAGAGAGAGAGAGACAGAGAGAAAGGTCTTCCTTTTTGCCGTTGGTTCACCCTCCAATGGCCGCTGCGGCCGGCGCATCGCACTGATCCAAAGCCAGGAGCCAGGTGCTTCTCCTGGTCTCCCATGTGGGTGCAGGGCCCAAGGACTTGGGCCATTCTCCACTGCCTTCCCGTGCCACAGCAGAGAGCTGGCCTGGAAGAGGGGCAACCGGGATAGAATCCGGCGCCCCAACAACCAGAACTAGAACCCGGTGTGCCGGTGCCACAAGGCGGAAGATTAGCCTGTTAAACCACGGTGCCAGCTCCGTATTCTTAATTTAATGATAAGGCATTCTAATATATATTGCATTAGGTATGAGCTTAATTACTGTGGCCCAGGAGTGCAGTGGAGGATGGCCCAGGTCCTTGGGCCCTGCACCCAAGCATGGGAGACCAGGAGGAAGCACCTGGCTCCTGGCTTCGGATTGGCACAGCATGCTGGCTGTAGCAGGCATTTGGGGGGTGAACCAATGGAAGGAAGACCTTTCTCTCTGTCTCTTCTATCTCACTAACTCTCCTGTCAAAAAAAAAAAAAATGTATAAATGTGTATGAATGTGTTTACATAACAGTGCCTTTCTCATTAAGGTTGGTAGGGTTGTTTACCCAAAAAAACTGTTTCTCTTTTGTGTTTGAGATAGATCTGTTGCCTTTTAGCTCATAATTTATTTCAAGTCTGAGTATATAAACAGTGAGTCTCAGCAACAAAATTTTTTTTAATGAATAACTGCTTTATTTTGTTTGCAGGAGCATGCAAAGTTCTCCAGGGCTTGCTGCTAGTCAGAGAGGTTGGTATTCAACTTTACACTATAAACAATGTTTATAATTTCTTCAGACTCAGATTGATGAACATTTTCATTAATTCATGTATGCCATCTATATATTTAAACCGGTATTGTTCAGTATTGTATATATTTAAACTAGTGTTATAGTAGAGAATGTTTTCATATATCATAAAAATGCATATTTTAAATATTCTTTACATGTCCTTATTAGCTGTCATGTAGTATCATCTTAAAATTCTCATGCCAGTAGTTTTATTTCATGGGAGAGTTATTAGTAAGAATTATTACAGAACGTATGTAGTTTTGGATTTAGAGCCTGAGTGTATTTATTTTAATTGGTTTCTTAAAAAATCATTACATAGGCCGGCGCTGCGGCTCAGTAGGCTAATCCTCCGCCTTGCGGCGCCGGCACACCGGGTTCTAGTCCCGGTCGGGGCACCGATCCTGTCCTGGTTGCCCCTCTTCCAGGCCAGCTCTCTGCTGTGGCCAGGGAATGCAGTGGAGGATGGCCCAAGTCCTTGGGCCCGGCACCCCATGGGAGACCAGGAGAAGCACCTGGCTCCTGCCGTCGCATCAGAGCGGTGCGCCGGCCGCAGCGCGCCTACCGCGGCGGCCATTGGAGGGTGAACCATCAGCAAAAAGGAAGACCTTTCTCTCTGTCTCTCTCTCTCTCACTGTCCACTCTGCCTGTCAAAAAAATAAAAATAAAAAAATCATTACATAAATCCAGTTGATTTTTTTTTTTTAGTTTGTAGCTCCATTGTTATATTTAGATCATGTCATAAAATTCTGAAAACTATTTTTAACACTGAATTAATGTTAAACACCCCTGTGTTTCAGCCCGAACAAGAAATGGAATTGCAGAAATCAAACGACAGAGAAGGCTTGCATCTCAAGCAGCTCCTGTCACTTCAGAGTTGCTGACTTTGCCTTATCTTCCAGGACAATTGATCACATCTCCTTTGGCACCTACACAGGTTGTTCGACCAACTGGCCCAATTTCAGCTCCACTGAAGTCAAATTTTGTAGTGGTCAACCATTCACAGTCACAAGATAATGTAACTGGTAAATTTAAATTTCATTCTCTTAATCTTTGTTGTTAATCAGATTATATAAGTGAGATAATATACTAAAGTCCTATAGTCATATACAAAATTATGGCCACCAAAAACAAATAGAATTGGGAAAAGCTATAAGTGTTAGAGTTGCCATAAAATAAGCATATAAAATCTGAATTTTAATCTAAAATTTGTTCTCTTTCTACTTGCACTGATGTCCAACTTTATACTCTTCTAATTCTTGAATTTTGGCATTAATCTAAAAGATGCTGCTGTATTTTATTTTAAATGGAATACACCTTATATTTTACCACTTAATTTATCCCAGTTCTGAAATGAGGAATGTTTTTCCTTAATATTGCAACTGAATCTTGAGATTGAAATTAACTTAGAAATGATGTGATACATCTTGCTGTTGTATACATAAAATTACCAGATGCATGATAGTAATGGGCAAAAAACTAGTGAATGATGAAGCTGAAATTAGCTCCGTTCCAAGCTAGTCTTGTTTTTATTGATCTCCCTTGTTGCCATCTTTCCTCCAAATGCTTTTCTACACCCAGAACACCTGGCTGTTAATTTCTTACACCTTTTCTATTCTGATGTGTTATTCTTTGTTGAGACTATACTATAATTTGTGTTTTGTTGTGAAATATTAAAGCATAGGTACTTTAATGTCTAACACAATGCCTTTTACATATTAAGTACTTGGTAAATGTTAACTAAATTGTAATACAAAATAATAATCAGCATTTAATGATCTTTATCCCAGTTAAGAAAACCTTATTCAGGGGCTGGTGCTGTGACACAGCAGGTTAAACTGCTGCCTGCGGCACTGGCATCCCATATAAGCTCCAGTTCCTGTCCCTGCTACTCTACTTCTGATCCAGCTCCCTGCTAATAGACCTGGGAAAGCAGCTGAATATGGCTCAAGTACTTGGGCCCTTGCACCAACATGGGAGACCTGGATGAAGCTTCTTGCTCCTGGCTTTGGCCTGGCCCAGCCCTGGCCATTGCAACCATTTGGGAGTAAACCAGCAGATTGAAAAGTCTCTAATTTAAAAAAAAGAGCTATTCAGTTTCCTCAACTTATTGTTTTATTTTCTTGAAATGTAGCTGGAGAGACTTTAAATATGGGTCCTGGACCTCAGGAAAGGAAAACTCATGCCAGTTTAATGTCTCCTGGTAGACGTAAAAGGTAAATGATTTTTAAAATGCGCAAGTTGCAGATGACCATTAAAAAAGAAATAATAGACATTTACATTGTTAATAAAGTACTGATACTGAAGTAAGTTTTGAGGATTGTCTACTGTTATATCCATTCCTAAACACATCTTTTTGTACATTTATTCTTCAAGAAATTATGTTGCATGCTTCTATCATTGATATAACACTGTTTCATGGGAATTATGGGGGTTTTTTGTAATGATATATAAAATAATGATGTATGTGCTAACAATTGATGTTATCACAGATCTTTTACAGAATGTAATTAAATTTTTTAAAAAAAATAACACATAATACCAGCATGGTTTATGCCCCCAAACACTTAAAGTACTAATTCAATTGGTAGGGTCTTTCCAGGTATGTTCTTGGAAAAAAGTTCTGTTCATTTATACTTAATCTTCGTACCTTTGTTGGAAGGATGTTTAAGAGAAGAGAGAGAATAGTTTTTAAAATGTGTCCTCTCTTTTGCAGTGGGGGGAGGATGTCTCTGAACTGACAACCTGTAGATATTTTGATTGAGTTTTTAAAGCCTACATATACTTTATTTCTTGCCATTCTTCTCTAAAATCTAATAATGCAGTTAGTCTGAAACCATTATAAAATGTATAAGGTGGCAGCACTTGCTTGGTTTTGACTATATAGCTAGTAAATGGTAAAACTAGACCTCATATTTATTCTCAAAGTGTCATATTGCTTTTTTTCTACTCTGTTCCTATCGCCAATAGAGAAAATAATCTTTTCTACCATGATTATAAATTTTATATATAGCTAATGTAGAATCTGTTCAAGACATGGTAGTTGCAAAGCAAACTTCTTAAATTTCTTTCAGTGACTCTCAAAGAAAAAGTATCAACTTTTCTGGGCCTCATTCAACAATACGGAATTTGCAGGATCCTAATGCATTTGCAGTAGAAAAAGTAAGTGACCCTCTAAAACTTTACAACTTAAAATATTGCTGAATTTAAAAATAGTATCATAAAGGGTGAACATTGTGTCACAATGGTTTAAGCCACCTTTTAGAACAACCACAACCCACAACTGAATGCTAGTTCAAGTCCTGGCTCTTCTGCTTCTGATCCAGCATCCTACTAATGCACCTGGAGGCAGCAGATGGTGACTGCTATTCTTGGGTCCCTTCCATTCATTTGAGACCTGCATGGGGCTCCTGGCCCCTGGCTTTGGCCAAGTTTAACCCCAGCTGTTGGATGTATTTTGGGAGTGACCCAGTGGATGGAAGATATAGATCTCTGTTTACTCCTTTATTTCTGTCACTTTGCCTTTCAAATAAATCAGTAAATCTTTTTTAAAAAAATTAAAATATTAAAATTGGATACATCTTGTGTATATGTATATAAAATATACATATAAACTAGTATGTATGTATAAAAACATACCTATAAATACATGTATAAAATACAGTATTTCCTTAAGACTGAGCATTGCAATAGCCTTGGGATACAGAATAAGAATATGTAACTGTGGGAGATAATCTGTTCAGAATAGATAATGTGACAAATATACCAGATAAGAAACTTTTGATATTTCTAGGAAACTATAAACGTTTTGTTCTTGCTGGATCATGTTGTAATAGGGCATTTTTCTGGAACTGATTATGTCAAGAGGGAGCATGTAAAATTCATTTTAAAAAATGGAATTTCAAAAATAAATTTAATTTGGTTTTTTAAAAAGTTTTTCAAAACCACACATTTTCATAATAAAATTTTTCCATAAACTTCTTAAACACCTCCACCTGGGAAGATAAAGAGCATGACTATAAGCAGTGAAGAAAGAATTGGTGAAAGATAAAAATTGCTAAGTTTAGGTTTTGATATGGAGAAAGCCGCCACAGCTTCAGAGTTTTTACATGAGTTTGTCAAAATTATCCAGATTCTTTTGATTTCAAATTAAAATAAAACTTTCCTATTCTTTTGCTAATAATTGACTTTGTTTTCCAGCAAATGGTTATTGAAAATGCACGAGAAAAAATATTAAACAACAAATCTCTTCAAGAAAAGTTAGCAGAAAACATTAATAAATTTTTGACGAGGTAAGCAGTATATCTAAGATACCAATTTAAAGGTGCCTAATTGTGTAACTCTGCTAAAAATTTCCCTTTCTGTTTTACAGTGATAATAGTATTGCTCAAGTACCTAAGCAAGCAGATAGCAACCCTACTGAGCCAGAAACTTCAATTGATGAACTCTTGGGACTTCCGGTATGGGTAGATATATATATATGTGACTGTGTGTGTGTGATACATATTTCCCTAGTTAAAACTGGTGATATGTTGATTTCCCTCCAAAACCAAAGAGTTAATGTATGAAATGCTTTAAAACAATTAAGATACAGCTTTCCATCTTTACCTGAAAATGTGTTAGAAATTGACTTTGAAAATGGAAGCCATAGAGGCCAGTGCTGTGGCACAGCAGTTTAAAGACCCAGCCTGAAGCACAAGCATCCCATATTGGCGCCAGTTCGAGTCCCAGCTGCTCCACTTCCAGTCCAACTCTCTGCTATGGCCTGGTAAAGCAGTAGAAGATGGCCCAAGTCCTTGGGCCCCTGTATCCATGTGGGAAACCTGGAAGAAGCTCCTGGCTTCGGATCAGCTCAGCTCTGACCATTGTGATCATTTGGGGAATGAACCAGCCTAATGGAAGATCTCAATCTTGATCCCTCTCCTCTCCCTCCCTCCCCCCTCTCTTCTCCCCTCTCTTCTCCCCTCCCCTCTCTTCTCCCCTCTCCTCTCCTCTCCCCTCTCCCCTCTCCTCTCTCCTCTCTCTCTCTCTCCTTTCTCTCTCCTTTCTCTCTCCTCTCTCTGTTCTCTCCTCTTTCCCCTCTCTCTCTGACTCTACCTCTGTAACTCTGCCTTTCAAATAAATATTTTTGAAAAAATATCTATGTATTGCATTATCAAAGTGGTAAAAGTAATAAGCTATTTCTGTGGCCGGCGCCACAGCTCACTAGGCTAATCCACCACAAGCGCCGGCACCCCGGGTTGTAGTCCTGGTTGGGGCGCCGGATTCTGTCCCAGTTGCCCCTCTTCCAGTCCAGCTCTCTGCTGTGGCCTAGGAAGGCAGTGGAGGATGGCCCAAGTGCTTGGGCCCTGCACCCACATGGGAGACCAGGAGGAAGCACCTGGCTCCTGGCTTTGGATCAGTGGCAGCCATTTGAGGGGTGAACCAACGGAAAAGGAAGACCTTTCTCTCTGTCTCTCTCTCACTGTCTAACTCTGCCTGTCAAAAAACAAAATAAAATAAAGTAATGAGCTATTTCTAAACCATCTAATAGCTAAGCAGTTTTGCCCTGTATCTAAAATCTCTTACTCATACAATAGTCCATTCTGGATTTCCAAGTATTTAATGTTTAACAGCTCATTAGTGAGAAGATTGATGATTGTAATAATCAACAATATATATGAGGTAGCTTCAAAAAGTTGTGGCGGGGGTATACATTTAATCTAGTGACTAAAACACCAGTTAAGCTGCCTGTGTCCCACATCAGAGTGCATGGTCTGAATACCCAGCTCCAGCTCCTAAATCCATTATCCTTCTAATACAAACCCAGGAGGCAGGTGTGATGGCTAAAATGATGAAGCTTCTGGGACCCAGGTAGGAGACACAGACTGAGTTCCCAACTCCCAGCTTCAGCCTAGCTCATGCTGGCTGTTGCAGACATTTGGGAAGTCTCTTTGTCTCTCGGGAAATTCACATTATCCTTTAATTCAAATTCTTCATGAACTTTTTGAAGTCCTTTCCTACAGTGTTTAAATTATATCTCTTCTACACTGCTACAAACTATATAGTATGATAAAGATAAGTCCAACTCATATTTAACAAAATAGACACTAAAAAACACTGAATGAATAATTATGCAAGATATTCCTTCGAAGATAGGGGCTGCAGTCACTGTTGCTGTTCAGTCTTGAATACAAAAAGTGACTATAACAGCACAGCAATTAAATCTCCACTTTGTTTTTTTTTTTTTTTTTTTTTAAGATTATTTATTTATTTCAGAGGTAGAGTTACAGTGAGAGGGAGAGACAGAGGGAAAGGTCTTCCATCCGCTGGTTCACTCCCCAAATGGCCGCAACTAGCAGGAGTTGCGCCGAACGGGAGCCAGGAGCTAGGAGCTTCTTCTGGGTTTCCCACTCAGGTGCAGGGGCCCAAGGACTTGAGCCATCTTCCTTTGCTTTCCCAGGCCATAGCAGAGAGGTGGATGGGAAGAAGAGCAGCCAAGACTGGAACCTGCGCACACATGGGATGCTGGCACCGCAGGTGCAGGATTAGCCTATGGCGCCACAGCACCGGCCCCTAAATCTCCACACTTTTTTTTTTAATTTCTTTTATTTATTTTTTTATTTTTGACAGAGCGGACAGTGAGAGACAAAGGTCTTCTTTTACTGTTGGTTCACCCTCCAATGGCCGCCACGGCTGGCGCGCTGCTGCCAGCGCACCGCGCTGATCCGAAGCCAGGAGCCAGGTGCTTCCCCCTCGTCTCCCATGCGGGTGCAGGGCCAAAGCACTTGGGCCATCCTCCACTGAACTCCGGGGCCACAGCAGAGAGCTGGACAGGAAGAAGGGCAGAATCCGGCGACCCGACCAGGGCAGAATCCGGCGACCCGACCAGAACTAGAAACCTGTGTGCTGGGGCCGCAGGCGGAGGATTAGCCTATTGAGCCGCGGCACCCGCCTAAATCTCCACTTTTAACATGAGCATCCCATATCAGAATCCACTCTGCTTCTGATTCTGATCCAGCTTATTGCCAATGGACCAAGGAAGGCAGTGGAGGATGGCTCACGTGCTTGGGCTCTTTGCCACCCATGGAGGAGATCAAGCTGCAATTCTGACTCCTGGCTTTGCCCTGGCTCTTGCAGCTATTTGGGGAGTGAGGTAGTAGATAGATCAATTGCTCTCTGTTGATCTCTCCTTCCCTCTCCACTGCCACATGTGTCGGTGTGGGTGTATGTACCTGTATATACCCCTCTTAGTTGTTCTGCCTTTCAAATAAATCTTTAAAAACAAAGAATGAGCCAGCCAAGGTAAAGGAAGAATTTTACACTGTATAACATTTTTCCATGTACAGTTTTCCTTTTTTGAAGAGTAACTGAGGTTGTGGCTATAGCACATCCATGTACTTGTAATTCTGAAAATGTAAACATTTTTTATTGACATGCCCATGTGAATTCATTATAATAGGTTTTCTTTGAATTCTAAGTAAAACCATTCAATATTTTTTCCATACGCCAGTACTTTATTAAAAAAATTTCCTATATAAACATTTAACTAGTACATTCCCTTTATCTAAATTTTTATATAGTCTACAACTCCGTGATTTTGTCTTCACAACTGCATCAGTTGCTGACCATAATCAGAGCAATCTGTTTGATATTATGAAGAATTATGTGAAAGTGAAGACAGGGCCCTCTGTTGGTTGTTGATAACATTGTCTATGTGGGAAAGTTAAAAAATCAGATTTAAGTAATAGTTTGTAAAACAGTACAATGAATGTTTTCAAAAGCACAAACTCCCAAGGCCAAAGAACAAAAGGGAGCAAAATGGGAAAGCAATTCTTAGAAGTTGAAAAGGAGAAATAGTACCTGACTTAGAGACCCCAATTCTATACCAATAAAGGCAAAGCTCAGAAAAAATAAAATTCTAGGGGCCGGCGCTGTGGCGCAGTGGGTTAACACCCTGGCCTGAAGCGCTGGCATCCCTTGTGGTCACCTGTTCTAGTCCAATCTGCTCCACATCCAATCCAGCTCTCTGCTATGGTCTGGAAAAGCAGTAGAGGGTGGCCCAAGTCCCTAGGCCCCTGCACCCACTCAGGAAACCCAGAAGAAGCTCCTTGGCTCCTGGGTCTGGATTGGTGCAGCTCCAGCCACTGCGGCCATTTGGGGAGTGAACCATCAGATGGAGGACCTCTCTCTCTCTCTCCCTGCCTCTCCTCTCTCTGTGTAACTCTTTCAAATAAATAAATCTTTAAAAAATATATATGTAAAGGGGTGAGGAAGCAGCAAGAAGCAAACTTGTGTTCTCTCCGTTACATGCTACCCACCCCACAAATACTATTGCTAGGCATAAATTCTGCCAGCAATGAATATGACTTGATTGAAAGTAAAGAACTAAAAATATATGTGGTTCTAGAAGGTAATTCTGTAGCTTGGATTTTGTCCCTCCTACGCCAATTGGCATAGAGCTTACGTAAGGCAGCTTTTGGCATGCCACTTTTGAATATGAGTAGATAAAAAGAATTATGTAGCGCTTTAAGAAAGCATTTAATATGAAGAGATCAAAGCAGACAAGAAAAAAGGATTGAGATAAATTTATACAGAAGGATAAAGCAATCTACTACAAAATATTACAGTAGGACTTTGTTTTTATTTAGATATGTATGGATAGTTTATATATTCATTTGAATTTTGAGGAATATGTTCATCAAAGTGATTAGTTAAGTGTCATTTAAAAAAACGTTCACCTTCTATTTTCTAGTCTTACTGCAATAGTTGTTTTTTTATTTGACAGGCAGAGTTAGACAGAGAGAGACAGAAAGGTCTTCCTTCCGTTGGTTCACTCCCCAAATGGCCGCTACGGCTGGTGCTGTGCCGATCCAAAGCCAGGAGCCAGGTGCTTCCTCCTGGTCTCCCATGTGGGTACAAAGCTCATGAGCCGTCCTCCACTGTTCTCCCGCCCACAGCAGAGAGCTAGACTGGAAGAGGAGCAACCGGGACTAGAACCCGGCGTCCATATGGGATGCCGGTGCTGCAGGCAGAGGATTAACCAAGTGAGCCATGGCACCAGCCCCTCTGCAATAGATTTAAAGTATATACTTACAATCAGTTTTCTTGAAAGGGAATGTTTTTGCATACAAAGTCAAATATATTAAATGTCTGCTAATTATTTTGCTTTTACTAAACCATATTAATTCAGTTAGGATCTTGCCTTTACCTCACTCTTTTGCAGAGCGAAATTCACATGTCTGAAGAAGTTATACAGGATATATTGGAACAGACAGAATCAGACCCAGCATTTCAGGCCCTCTTTGATCTCTTTGACTATGGTAAGTGTATCATTTCTTTCACAGCAGTTAGACAAAAAAATTTCTCTAGTTTCTTTGGTTAACTTAACACAAGCAACACTCCACAGCACGTCTTGAAAAAGTTCTTAACTTTGTTAAAATAAATATTGTATGAACAGGTGAAAGAGATAGTGTCTTGCTTCACTTTGTTTTTACTTAAACTTTAGCCATTAAAATGGGCAGGCTTTATTTCTTTGTTTTTGTGAGCATTGTGGCCAGTCAGCAGACTGTTGAGGTCCACTACTATTATTAATAAACAAAATAGAAAATACAAAAGGAGTATGAAAAATTGGCCATTTTCTTCAGTCTCATAATCTAGTGCAGTAGTTCTCAAATTACAGCCCCAAAAATCAGCACTATCAACTTTATCTGAGAACTTGGGGCCTCCAGGAAATTCTAATACAGTTAAATAACCACAGGACTGGTGTAAAAATGTTTGTACTGGGGCCATCGCTGTGGCACAGTGGGTTAACGCCCTGGCCTTCAGTGCCGGCATCCCATGTGGGCACCAGTTCTAGCCCCGGCTGCTCTACTTCAAATCCAGCTTTCTGCTATGGCCTGGGAAAGCAGTAGAAAATGGCCCAAGTCTTTGGGCCCCTGCACCCACATGGGACACCCAGAAGAAGCTCCTGGCTTCAGATCGGTGCAGTTCCGACCATTGCAGCCAATTAGGGAGTGAACCAATGGATGGAAAACCTCTCTCTCTCTCTCTCTCTCTCTCTCTCTCTCTCTGCCTTTCCTCTCTCTGTGTAACTCTTGAATTTCAAATATTTATTCTAAAAAAAATTTTTTGTACTTATAAATGATACGTAAAACAGCATGTTAAGGGGCTGACACTATGGCACAGTGGGTTAAAGCCCTGAACAGCAGCACCGGCATCCCTTATGGACAATGGTTCAAGTTCCAGCTGCTCCACTCCTGATCCAGCTCTCTACTAATGCATCTGGGAAAGCATTGGAGGATGGCCCAAGTCCATGAGCCTATACCCCCACATGGGAGACCCAGATGAAGCTCCTGGCTTCGGGTTGGCCCAGCTTTGGCCGTTGGTGCCATCTGGGGAATGAACCAGCTGATAGAAGACCTCTTTCTCTCTGTCTCTGCCTGTCTCTGTAACTCTCTTTCAAGTAAATAAAATAAATTTTAAAAAGTATGATAAAGTCCTTGGGTCCTGCACCCCATGGGAGACCAGGAGAAGCACCTGGCTCCTGCCATTGGAACAGCGCGGTGCGCTGGCCGCAGCGCGCTACCGTGGCGGCCATTGGAGGGTGAACCAACGGCAAAAGGAAGACCTTTCTCTCTGTCTCTCTCTCTCTCACTGTCCACTCTGCCTGTTAAAAAAAAAAAAAAAAAAAGTATGATAAAATATCTAAAAAGCCAAAATTAAAACCAAAATTTAACATTTGCTTGACCCCTTATTTTATATTGGTCACTAATTACTTCCATGTATCTTTTTTTAACAGGTAAGACAAAGAATAATAAGAATATATCACAAAGCGTTTCTAGTCAGCATATGGAAACCAGTCAACATATGGAAACCAATCAACATATGGAAACCAGTCCTAGTATAATTTTAGAAGATGAAACTAATGTAACACCTAAAGGTACTTTTAAAACAGAAGATTCTGGTAAGAGTTTGATTTTATCAATCCAAATCTATACTTTCGTCTTAAAATTCAAAAGGAGGAAATACTTGAAAGTTTGTCAATTTATCACAAGGGTCTTTATTTCTAGTTTTTTCTCCATTAAAAAAAAAATTATTCCTGGGGCCGGTGCTGTGGTGTAGCAGGTAAAGCTGCCACTTGAAGTGTGGGCATCCCATATGGGCGCCAGTTCAAGACCTGGCTGCTCCACTTCCGATCCAACTCTCTGCTATGGCCTGGGAAAGCAGTAGGAAATGGCCCAAGTCCCTGGGTCCCTGCACCCACTTGGGAGACCCAGAAGAAGTTCCTTGCTCCTGGCTTTGGATCGGCATAGCTCCGGCCATTGCAGCCATTTTGGGAGTGAACCAATGGATGGAAGACCTCTCTCTCTCTCTCTCTCTCTCTCTCTCTCTTTCTCTCTCTTTCTGCCTTTCCTTCTTTCTCTATGTAACTCTGACGTTCAAATAAATAAATGAATCCTTAAAAAAAAGTATTCCCAAGAGTTTAGTAGTTTGAAAGGTGAACTTTTAGTGCTCATTGATTTATCTTGCAGTAAGTTCTGGGAAAGAGAATTTTTTTTGTTGTTGAGGATAAGATTTTTTAAAATTTTTTAATTGACATGGTAATTGCACATTTTATGATGTACATTGTGCCATTTTAATACCTATAAACAAAGGATAGTGACATGTCATGCTAGACACATCCTCTTTCAATGCCTCCCTACTCCTTACCCTTCCCAGGCTCTGTATTCAAATGCTAGTCTCTTTTACTTTAAGATCCACATTTTAGCTTCCATGTGTAAGGGAGAACGTGCAGTATCTGTCTTTCTGTGCCTGATTATGTCACTTAATGTGATATTCTTCAGTTCTCTCTATTGCATAACAAATAACAGAGCCTCATTCTTTTTTGACTAAATAATATTCCCTTCTGTACAATGACCATATTTTCTTTATCCATTCTGCTGTCATTGGACACTTAAGTTAATTCTGTGTCTTAGGTATGGTGAATGCTTTTATAGTAAATATGAGAGATTCTGAAACATTTCAGTTCATTTGGATATGTACTCATTAGTAGAATTACTGGATCATAAAGTAATTGTATTTCTAGTCTTTAAAAAAATTTTTGTTTAGGCAAAAGGACAGAGAGAGGGAGAAAGAGATAGACCATCTTGGATGTGCTATTCACTCCTCAAATGGCTGCGATGGCTGGGAGTATCACAGGCCAAAGCCAGGATCCTGGAGCTCTATCTGGGTCTCCATTTGGGTCTCCCCTATGGGTGGCAAGAGCCCAAGCCCTATTGCCATCCTCTGCTCTTTTCATAGGCCCATTAGCAGGGAGATCAAAAGTGCAGCAACCAGAACTTGAACTGGTCTCTAGTATGCCAACATTGCAGGTGGCAGCTTACCCCACTGTGCTACAACATCAGCCCCTATTTCTAGCTTTTTTATGGAAGCTCCTTACTGTTTTTCTAAAAATTGCTGTACTATAGATTGATACCACTAATGTGTGAGAGTTACACTGTCTCCAAATACTCATCAGCATTTATTTTTTGTCTTTGATGATAGCCGTTCTACCTGGGATGAGATGGTATTTCATTTTGGCTTTGATTTGCATTTCGCTGATGAATAGTAATGCTGAGCATTTTTTCATATACTTGTTTATTTCTACAACCTCTTTTGAAAATTATCCATTGAGTTGATTCACTGAATTTATAATCGGATTATTTTTTGGCTGTTGGATTGAGTTCCTTATAGATTGTGGAGGTTAATCCCTTGTTGGATGAATGGTTTGCAAATAATTTATTCCATTCTATGGGCTGTCTCTTGAGTCTGATTGTTTTGCTCTGCAGAAAGTTTTTGGTTTGTGTAATCCCATTTATAAGTTTTTGCTTTTGTTGCCTGTGTTTTTGAAATTATATCCAACAAAAAGGCTTTGCCTCTGTGTTTTCCTCTAGTAGCTTCACATTTAGGGATATTTGAAGCCAGTTGTGTTTTTGTTTGTTTGTTTTCTGGATTTTTTTTAAGCCTACTGGTAAATATTACATGACCTTAAGCAGGTATACTTTTTCCTTTACCATGTCAGATATTTTCTAAAAAATTGATAAAAATAATTTGTCATTTATTTTAAAAGATATGAGTAATTTGAAAGATGCATGTAAACACTTCAATGCTCAGAAAATGAGATATGAGGTATATCATATTTTTACCTGCCGATATGTAAAAGATTAGTTACTTCCTTGGCAAAATAGGCTTTATAATAAATTGCCTCAGAAGCTGAACTTACCACATTTTTCCACCCTCCTGCTATTTTGCAGATGGTCAGTCTGGTCAACCCTCATTTTGTTCATCCTATCAAAATGAAGATGCATTAAATGCTTTGAAAAATGGCAGCAACCATGATGGGCTTAGGCAGGAAGCCCAGGAAAATTTTTCCCACATAGTTCCTAGCATCCAGAAGAAGGCCTTTAAAGCAGCTGTACCTACTGAAGAGAAGTGTAACCTTGACATTACTTTTGAGTCTGTGCCTAATTTGAGTGACTTTGACCAAAGAGGAGATTCTGTTGCTGAGTGTGATGTACTCTACCCCACTCAGATGTCTGCTGAAACTGAAATGGCTATGGAGGTTGAAAAGAATTCTTTGTCTCCAAATGTACAAGGTGAATCTCACTTACAGCCTGAAGTACCAATAACTTCATTTGTTCCACTTGGTGGTGAAGCTAACAATGAAAATCTACTCTCTGGGAAAAATTCTCAACTTTTATCTGAAAATACTTCATTAACTGGAAAGTCATCCAAGAAAAGTCAGTTTTGTGAAAGTCCTAATAATTCAGTGGGACTTAAAACTAACTTCCATGGTTCTAAGTCACCAAAGTCTAGTGAAATTCATGAGAGTAAAATTGAAATTAGTAATGTGTTACCAGTTGTGTCACAGCAATTATCAGATTGCCAAGGTAATTCTTCACCACAAAGTAAAATACTACCTTTATCTGTTGAAAGTTCAAGTTTAAATGTACAACAAGTAGAAATTAGTTTTGGAGAGTCCATCTCTTCTAATAAACAACCATCTAATGATTCAACATCTATTGAATTAAACCATACAGAAAATGAAACTGAGCCATCCAAGTCTGAGAGAGTTACTTTGGATTCACAAGACCCTTCATCTACTGTAAAAGAAGTTGGAGATGCCATCTTTGTCTCTTTAGATGGAAGTGATAACTGTAGGGAAGTTGCATTGATGCCTCCAGAAGGTAATTCTACAGAAAATAGTCACTCTCCTCCTTCAGAATCTGTGTGTTCTGCAGTGGGAGATGCTCACCCTGAGTCCCAAAATACTGCTCATAAGCCTTCTAGTGACAACTCAGCAGAGATAGATGCAGCAAATATTGTCTCTCTCAAAATTATCATTAGTGATGATCCATTTGTTTCCTCAGATACAGAACTTAATAGTGCTGTTTCTAGTATCAGTGGAGAAAATTTGCCAACTATAATTTTGTCATCTCCTGCTAAATCTCCCACCAAAAACCCAGAGTTAGTTAAATGCCTGTCTTCAGAAGAAACTGTAGGTGCTATTGTATCTGCTGAAGTAGGGGATTCAGCCTCCATGGAACAGAACCTTTTAGCACTCAAACTTGAAGACTCTGTTGTAAACAACACTCAGAATGAAGATAGCATTGCTTTTTCAGCCAATGTCACACCATGTGTTTCCAAGGATGGAGGATACATACAGTTGATGCCAGCCACAAGCACAACTTTTGGCAATTCGAATAACATTCTGATAGCTACCTGTGTTACTGATCCAACTGCAGCCTTGGGAACAACTGTAAGTCAGTCTAATGTTGTAGTACTGCCTGGAAATTCTGCACCTATGGCTGCACAGCCTCCACCGCCTCAGTTGCAGACACCACCAAGGTCAAACAATGTATTTGCTGTCAACCAAACTGTGTCACCAAACTTTTCACAAGGTAACAATAAGAATGTGTTAAAGTTTATGTCTCTGGATTGGGATCTGATTTCTCTTGTAGGTAATAAATCAGATGGTATGAGAAAATAGTCTGAAATTTGTAATTATGCCTCTTGTTTACACTAGGTGAGTAATTCAGTCAGAACTTTTTTTTTTTTAAGAATTGTAAGCCAGGAACATAAGTGGTTTAATTTTTTCTTTTCACAATTAAGGTCTCAATCTTCGAGAAAGAAAGATTAATTCATCACATAGCTGTTTTTTTTTTTTTATCTCCTATAATATTGAATTTTAGTAGGTATGCACCTGGTATGGTTGTAGCTTTCAAGAGAGTTGTCATCTATTTGGAACAAAATCCAAGAACAATTTGAATAATATCTGTTTAGTTTCCCTTGTTCATAGGGTGTCTTGTAGCATTTATTACATGCTGTTTTTTATTAATGATTGGCATGCCTGTCAAATTAGTCATTCTAGATCGTATGTTTATCAGAGATAGGACTTACAGTATATTCATCTATATTTCTGTATGTATTGGTTCTTGAGCTTCCCTCCCACCCCCCCCTTTTTTTTTACATCACAGACATACAATAAAATTTTATTAAATGTCATCATCTGTAAGTATTAAAGCTGATGGGCCTGTTTCAAATATTGCTTCAAATAAGAGGTCAGAATTGGTATAGAAACTGGGCTTGAGATAAAGCTTATAGAAATAAGGTAGGATTTTGAGTTAAAGGAAGGAAGTCTTTATAGCCAAGCGAAGTAGTGCAAGCATGAATAAGTATTATAAGACTATAGTAGGTATGTCTAAAAGTGAAATCAACCTAAGAGTAGTTAGTGTATTAGGAAAATACTCTCATTACAGGGCATGGATAAATTGTGATAGTAACAGATTATATGGTTGTTGACTTTTTTTTTTTTTTATTTGACAGAGTTAGACAGTGAGAGAGATAGAGAGAAAGGTCTTCCCTCCATTGGTTCACCCCTCACTGCTACAGTGAAGCCAAGAGCCAGGTGCCTCCTCCTGGTCTCCTATGCAGGTGCAGGGGCCCGAGCACTTGGGCCATCCTCCACTGCCCTCCCAGGCCACAGCAGAGAGCTGGACTGGAAGAAGAGCAACCGGGACTACAACCCGGCACCCATATGGGATGCCGGCGCTGCAGGCAGAGGATTAACCTAGTGAGCCCCTACACTGTTGACTTTTAATGACTATGTAAGCATTGTAATTCCCCCAACACATGCACCCACACACCGTGGTTTTGTCTGAATACTCATTTACCTTTTACCTGGGCTCTTTTTTTTCTTTTTTTCTTTTTTCTTTTGAAAAGCATAGTCGGATAGAAAGAGACAAAGCAGACAGAGGTTGTCCTTCCACTGGTTCTTTCCCCAAATTGTCACCACACACAGGGCTGGGTCAGGCTGGAGCTAGGAGCCTTAAACTCCATCCGGGTCTCCCACATGGGTACAGGGGCCCAAGCATTTGGGTCATCTTCTGCTGCCTTCCCAGGTACATTAGCAGGAAGCCGGGTCAAAAGCAGAGCAGCCGGGACTCAAACCACCAACCATATGGGATGCTGGCATCTCAGGCAGCAGCTTAAACTGCTAAGCCACAGTGCAAGCCCCCACCTGGATCATTTTTAACCAGTGTCATTGATATATAATAGGCTAGGTGTATGAGCACAGTCTTGGGCTATAAACATTCAGTTGAGGTTCTAATTTCCTAGTGTAAGGTTCAGACTTGAAACGTTCACTGATTTTCTAATTAGTTTCACTATTTTTTCTATAAGAGTCAGCAATACAATTGGATGACTTCCTTGCTTATGATTGTTGTGAAAATGTTATCAGACCATCTTTCTATTCAGTTGACCTACTTGTTGGCCTTGCTGTTGTTCCTTAATTAATTTTCTAAAATAATAGATTGTAAGGAAAGATTATTACTTTATTTCAAAGTAACAATTACTTTGTTTTGTGCCAGAATTAAGAGAAATTTTTACTTTAATGAGAATTATTTTTCAGGTTCTGCCATCATAATTGCTTCTCCAGTGCAGCCTGTGCTCCAAGGAATGGTGGGAATGATCCCTGTATCTGTGGTGGGACAGAGTGGAAATACCTTTTCTGCTCCTCCTCGGCAGGTGAGGTTTATGAACGAAAGAGGTACAGTGAAACTTTTCAAACATCGTATAATTAATGCCTCCTTCTCTTCCAGGTCCTTCATATGCCTTTGGCAGCACCTGTGTGCAATAGAAGTATCCCTCAATTCCCTGCTCCTGCAAAATCTCAAAAGGCTCACGGACCAAGAAACAAGCCTTGCATAGGTAACACTTTAAGTTTGTTCATGTCAACCTTATGTTTGTCTATTAGTTTGTAGCAGTGCTTGACTCTCTTCTTCTTGAACACCAATAACATCCTTAACAAGTAGTCATCCTAAATTTGTTTAAAGTCTCATAGCACTAGATATCAGAAGGCAGCCAACCTTGATATAGGACATCTTTGATTCTGATAAGTTTCCTTTTATAAGTTTTAGCTTTGTTCCAGTGTTCCTTAATTTATTCTTTGGAGATACCTAAAATAATAATAATCTTAATTTTCTGATAGCTTTAAAAATGTTTACTGAATGTCTTACATATTTATATTAGATTTTAGAGGCAGTGTTTGCTGAATGTTAATATGTATATGAATTACTACCTGGGAATCTTGTTAAATGCAATTGCTGAACAGTAGGACTCCCATAGGGCCTGAGATTCCTTGTTTCTACTAAGCTTTCACTGAATGCCTGTGCTGCTGCTGCTGCTACGCCACACTTTTGAGTGACAGCCTTTGAAGTTTCCAATTTATTTTCCTTCATTCCCGATTTGTTCAGTGGCTCACCCATCTTAGTATTTATCCATGTCTAAAACCTAGGAGTTTTCTTTTTCTTTTTTTTAATTTATTTGACAGGTAGAGTTGTAGACAGAGAGAGAGAGAGAGAGAAAGGTCTTCCTTCCATTGGTTCACTCCCCAAATGGCCGCTATGGTTGGCGCTGCGCCAATCCAAAGCCAGGAGCCAGGTGCTTCTTCCTGGTTTCCCATGCGGGTGCAGGGGCCCAAGCACTTGGGGCATTCTCCACTGCCACCTAGGAGTTATTCTTAACACAAATTTCTCTGTAGTAGAAAAATTCATCATTTTTCATCTAATTTATATCTAACAGTCTATCCTGATTTGCCTTCTTTTTTTTTTTTTTTTTTTTTTTTGACAGGCAGAGTGGAGAGAGAGAGACAGAGAGAAAGGTCTTCCTTTTTGCCGTTGGTTCACCCTCCAATGGCCGCTGCGGCCGGCGCATCGCGCTGATCCAAAGCCAGGAGCTTCTTCCTGGTCTCCCATGCGGGTGCAGGGCCCAAGGACTTGGGCCATCCTCCACTGCCTTCCCGGGCCATAGCAGAGAGCTGGCCTGGAAGAGGGGCAACCGGGATAGAATCCAGCGCCCCAACGGGGACTAGAACCCGGTGTGCCGGCGCCGCAAGGCAGAGGATTAGCCTGTTAAGCCACGGCACCGGCCCTAAAAAATACTTTTTTAAAAATTTGTTTATTTATTTGAAAGAGTTACAGAGAGAAAGGGGAGAGACAGAGATCCTTCATCTGCTTTTTCACTCCCCAGATAGCCACATTTGACCGAGGCTGGGCCAGGCTAAAGCCAGGAACCAGGAACTTGTTCTTGGTCCCTTTTTTTTTTTTTTAAGATTTATTCATTTATTTGGAAGGGAGAGTTACAGAGAAGCAGAGGCAGAGAGGTAGAGAGAGGTCTTCAATCCACTGGTTTATTTCCCAAATGGCTGCAATGGCCAGAGCTGGGCCAATCCAAAGCCAGGAGCCAAGAGCTTCTTTCAGGTCTCCCATGTGAGTGCAAGGGCCAAGGACTTGAGCCATCCTCCACTGCTTTCCCAAGCACATCAGCAGGGAGCTAGATCAGAAGTGGAGCAGCCGGGTCTCAAACCGGCACCCATATGGGATGCCGCACAGCAGGCCAGGGTGTTAACCTGCTGCGCCAGAGCGCTGGCCCAGATTCTTTAATTTCTAAAATGACATGTATGCTGTTTAACTCAGCTTGAACTACAGCTATCCTGTCATTAGTTTTTATGTAGAACCCAACTTAAATTTATAACTTTTTTGTATTAGATTATTTTTTATTTTGGTAAAATATATATACCATAAAATTTTTGACATATGACCAATTTGGGGCCAGTGCTATGACACACTCTCTCTCTCTCCCTCTCTCACTCTGTAATTCTGACTTTCAAATACATAAATAAATCTTTCAAAAAAAAAGAATCATTCTTTTTTAGTCTCAGAAATATATAATGGCAATAATTGTTTAGCACAGCAGTTAAGACACCTGCATCTTATATTGGCATACCAGAGTTTGGTGCTCAGTTCCAGCTTCTCAGACCAGCTTCCTGCTAATGCAGGCCATAGGGGGTAGCAGTGAGGACTGAAGTACTTGGGTCCCTGGCACCCACAGTGGAGGCCTAGATTAAATTTACAACTTGCAGCTTCAGTTTTGCCAAGTGTATTACAAGCATTTGGGCAGAGAACCAGCTGATAGGAACTTGCTAACTGTGTTGCTGTCTGATTTTTCTCTCTGCCTCTCAAATGAATAATTGTTTTATAAAAATATATAAAGAAATAATGGTAATCATGGGAAACTCAGTGTTCATCACTCCAATTCGGTATGTATCTTTTCCACTTCCAAAAGCGTTCTTCCGTTTTCTATTCTTAAGGAATAACTCATTCTTTCTAAGGTTAATGCAGACTACTTGTGTTCTAGGTTGTATCTTTTAACATTCATTTTTTCTCTTTGTTTCTTCCCTATGTGTCTGAAACTTGCCAAACTTTTACTCCTGACCCTTCTTAATCTCACGTTCCTTCATTTGTATTATTCTCTTTTCTTATTTAACATGAGAGGTCACTAGTGACTTTCTAATACTGCCTTTTGCATTGAACTTTGCCATTCTTTTTTTTTTTTTTTTTTTTTTTTTTGGACAGGCAGAGTGGACAGTAGAGGGAGACAGAGAGAAAGGTCTTCCTTTTTGCCATTGGTTCACTCTCCAATGGCCACCACGGTAGGCGCACTGCGGCCGGCGCACCGTGCTGTTCCAATGGCAGAAGCCAGGTGCTTATCCTGGTCTCCCATGGGGTGCCGGGCCCAAGCACTTGGGCCATCCTCCACTGCACTCCCTGGCCACAGCAGAGAGCTGGCCTGGAAGAGGGGCAACCAGGACAGGATCGGTGCCTCGACCGGAACTAGAACCCGGTGTGCCGGCGCCACAAGGTGGAGGATTAGCTTACTGAGCTGCGGCACCGGCTGAACTTTGCCATTCTTATTTTCCTGTAATTTTTTTTTTTTTTTTAAAGATTTGTTTTATTTATTTGCAAGAGCTACAGAAAGAGACACAGAGAGAGATAGGGGTCTTCCACCCGCTGGTTCACTCCCCAAATGACCACAACGGCCAGAGCTGAGCTGAACTGATCTGAAGCCAAGAGCTTCTTCCAGGTCACCCACACGGGAGCAGGCACCCAAGGACTTGAGCCATCTTCTACTGCTTTCCCAGGCCATAGCAGAAAGCTGGATCGGAAGTGGAGCAGCCAGGACTCAAACCAGCACCCAGATGCGATGCCAGTGATGCAAACCGGGGCTTTAACCCACTGTGCCACAGTGCCAGCCCCTCTTCTAATTATTAATTCAACTGATAGTTTCTGAAACCATCACTAAATTATTCTGTCATTCTCTTGCTGATCTTACATATAACTCAAGTCCTTCAAATTCTACATATCCTATCTTTTTTTCCTTAAGATTCATTTATTTGAAAGAGTTAAAAAGGGAAAGGGAGAGAGGGAGAGAAAGTACACTCTCTCATCTGCTGGTTTACTCCCCAAATGGCTGCAATGACTAGGGCTGAGTCAGGGAAAAGCCATGAGCCTGGAACTCCATCCAGGTCTCACATGTTCGTGGCAAGGGCCCAAGTACTGGAGCCAACTTCTACTTTCCCAGGCACTTAAGCAAAGAGCTGGATTGAAGTGCAGCAGCTGGAATTCCAATCAGCATTTACATGGGATGCCAGCATCACAGATAGCAGCTTAACATGCTGACACATTGCTAGCCCCCTCTGCCAACTTTATCAGTGTCACCACTGATTGCTTCGTTACCCTTCATACCATGTAAATGCGCATTGTCTCAAAGACCTTCATCATCTCTCATCAGTTCTTCCAGTTTTCTCTCCTGTTTATTCCATCTTCTACATTATTGCCAAGCTGATATTCCTAAAGCATAAACCTATGTAGGCAACTTTCCTATTTACAACACTTAAAAATTATCTCTAAAATCTTCTGCATAGTGCACTAGGTCCCTTATCTTATTTTTGCTTTCCTTTCCAACCTTCATATCTTGCTCCTTTCTCACATAAGCTCTGAAGGCCATGAAAATTAAAATGTAGCTGTTTAAGTTAGAGCATTGAGACCTGTGTTGTGGCACAGCAGTTTGGGCCACCGTCTGCAACACCAGCTTCCCATATGAACTCCAGATCAAGCCCCAGCTGTTCTGCTTCCTGTTAATATGCTTGAAAGGCAGTACATGATGGTCGAAGTACTTGGGCCCTTGCCACCCACATGGGCACCCATATGGGGCTTGTGGCTCCTAGCCTCGACCTTGCCCAGCCCTGGCCGTTGTGTCCATTTGAGGAGAGGATCTTTCTCTTTGTCTCTGCTTCTCTGTTTCTCCCTCTCTAACTGTGCCTTTCAAATAAATGAATAGATCTTAAAAAAAAATCACAGCATGCTCTGTAAGTGACATAGGCTGACATAGATGACAGTTACATTGGGAAAACTTTAAAGGACTTTGATTGTTATATTCTTTAATAACTATCTGGATCCAAGTAGTACAATAAGTATATTGTAATTTCTAGATCCAGAAACTGGATTTATAATATTTGCCTGAAGTTGAAGTTATTTGCTCTTGCATACATTAAAAAGCTGCTTTTTCATAGATATTTTTTAAAAATTTATTTGGTCCAATGTTAAAATATTTGAAAGAGAGTTGGAGCTCACATCTGCGTGTTTACTTCCCGAATGCCCACAACCTACAGGTCGGGCAAAGCTTAAGCCTGGAGGCTAGAATTCAATCCAAGTTTTTCATCTGGGTGGAAGGAACCCAACTACTTCAGCCATCACCTGCCACTATATCCCCAGGTGCACATTGACCAAAAGATGTAATCAGAAGCAGAGCCAGGGCTCAAGCCCAGGCACTGCAGTAAGGGGTGCAGCAATCCCAAGGAGCTTTCATCTACTTCAAAGGTTGAGCAAAGTGAGAAGGAGAAATCTTCCATCACCTGGTTTACTCTCCAAATTGCCGAAACAACAAGGGCTGGACCAGGAAGAAGCTAGGAGCCCAGTATTTCAGCTGGGTCTCCCTTGTAGCAGGGACTCAAGCAGCTTAACCATCATCTGCCTCCCAGGGTGCATTAGCAGGAAGTTGAATCAGAAGCATAATAGCCAGAACTGCAACTAGCACTCCAATATGGAATACAGGTATCCCAAGCAGCAGCTTAACCCGCTGTATCACGTCTGCCCCAGAGCTGCCCTTTTTTTTTTTTTTTTTTTTTTTGGGGGGGGGGGGGTTGGGAAGTGGAAAGGGAGCTGCAGAGAGAGAAAGGGGAAGACACAGAGTTCCACATGCTGGACCACTCCCCAAATAGCCACAACAACCAGGGTTAAGTCAAGCGAAGCCAGGAGCCTGGAACAACATCCAGGTCTGCCACATGGGTGACAGGGCCCCAGGTAAAAAAAAAAGTAACTTAACTTTATTTAAAATTTTTTTTCTCATGATATGTGATTGCTATGTGTTCCATCCTTTTTCAGAAGAGTATATTCTTAGTTTCAGGAATATTTTCTTTCCTAATTAAATCATTTATAATTTCAGGAAAACAGGTAAATAATTTAGTGGATTCTTCAAGTCATTCAGTTGGATGTCATACACAAAGGTAAGTCCAAAGTTGTTTCTATCATAGATTATTTGAATGCTCAGATTAAAAACACTAAGGATTTCTTTTTGTTGTTAGAAAAATCTGTGGGTTTTGTTTTGTTTTGGTTATTTTGTAGAACTGAAGCATCAGACAAGAATACAACCACAGATCTTGGGAAAAAATTGGAAGAAATTACAGTTCCTTTCTCCGTAGAGAGTATAGTTCCAACTAGCAAACCATTTGAAAGCCACAGACGTGTGCTGTGTTTTGATACCACTTCTTCTCCTGCGGCAAACACCCAGGTGACACACCCTAAGATGGTGTCCCAAATCAAAGAAAGGAATGAAATTTCCTTTCCTAATCTTGACTCGCCCATTGTGTCCTCCACCTTAAAACCTCCTTGTAATAATGCTGTCAGAAAAGAGAGAGAGAAACCGCCTATGCCTAAGATCTTATCTAAATCAGAAACCTCTGTTAGCCGACATACCAATGTAAAAGAAGCTCAATCAGAAAAGAAAGGCTCGCCAACAGAAGTTCTACTGGAATCCTTCCATAAAACAACAGCTAACAAGGAAAATGAATTACGCGGTGATGTGGAAAGGCAGAAAAATCCGGAAACCTCAAAGCTATCTATTGGACAACAAAATGGGGGTTTACGGAATGAGAAAACTATGGCTTCACTGCAAGAACTGACCAAAAAGCAAGGCACATCCTCAAATGGTAAAAATGTCATTTCCGTAGGTACAGCTGTGAAGGATCTCAAACAAGAACAAATGAAGTCTGCCAGTTCTTTGGTTACCACAGAAATGTTACAGGATGTTCAGTGGCATAGCCCAGTAAATAGGTTCACTGATGGCGATTTACCTGTAGCCCGGACACCTGGTGCAGGGACAGGGGAAAAACATAAAGATGAACCTACAGATGGTATCAAAGCCCCTTCTAATAGACGTTTTGGTGAAGACAGTAGCACAGCCAAAGTAATGATCCCTCCAGTCACCGCGGACTTGCCTGCCTGCAGCCCTGCCAGTGAAACAGGCAGTGAAAACAGTGTAAACATGGCTGCCCATACGTTAATGATTCTCTCCAGAGCAGCCATCTCAAGGACTACTTCCACAACTCCTCTGAAAGATAACACCCAGCAATTTAGAGCATCTTCAAGGAGCACCACAAAAAAGCGGAAAATTGAGGAATTAGATGAGCGTGAGCGGAACTCACGTACTTCTAGTAAAAATATTGCAAATTCATCAGTACCAATGAAAAAGAAGAAAATTAAGGTAACTTTGAAAGTTTTCTTTCAAAACTACTTACTTATACTATGTAAAGAATTTGGCATCTTTTGCCACAGCCACCTGCCCACATACTGCGGTCAAGACAGCTTTGAATTACAGTTGACAAAAGATGTTGGGGCCGGCGCGATGGCTCAACAGGCTAATCCTCCGCCTTGCAGCACCGGCACACCAGGTTCTAATCCCTGTCGGGGCGCCGGATTCTGTCCCGGCTGCCCCTCTTCCAGGCCAGCTCTCTGCTGTGGCCCGGGAGTGCAGTGGAGGATGGCCCAAGTGCTTGGGCCCTGCACCCACATGGGAGACCAGGAGAAGCACCTGGCTCCTGCCTTTGGATCAGCGCGGTGCACTGGCCGCAGCGGCCATTGGAGGGTGAACCAACAGTAAAGGAAGACCTTTCTCTCTGTCTCTCTCTCTCACTGTCCACTGTGCCTGTCCAAAAAAAAAAAAAAAAGATGTTGGATAGCAGTGTTTCTCAGTTTTTTTTTGTTTTGTTTTTTGTTTTGTTTTGTTTTTTATTTGAGGGGTAGGAGCCAGTCTTCCATCCGCTGGTTCACTCCCCAAATGGCCGCAATAGCCAGAGCTTCATCCTGATCTCCCACGTGGATGCAGATGCCTTCTTGTCCTTGGACCATCTTCTGCTGCTTTCCCAGGTGTATTTGTAGGGAACTGGATCAGAAGTAGAGCTGGGCCGGCGCCATGGCTCACTTGGTTAATCTTCCGCCTGCGGCACCAGCATCCCCTGTGGGCTCCAGGTTCTAGTCCCAGCTGCTCCTCTTCCAGTCCAGCTCTCTGCTGTGGCCCAGGAGGGCAATGGAGGATGGCCCAAGTGCTTGGGCCCTTGCCCCTGCATGGGAGACCAGGAAGAAGCACTTGGTCCCTGGCTTCAGGTCAGCGTAGTTCTGGCTGTAGCAGCCATTTGGGGAGTGAACCAACAGAAGGAAGACCTTTCTCTCTGTCTCTCTCTCACTCACTATCTATAACTCTGTCAAATAAAAAAAAATTAATTTAAAAAAAGCCACCAGGACTCGAACTGGCACCCATATAGGATGCCAGCATTGCAGGTGGCAGCTTAACCTGTTATGCCACCATGTCGGCTCCCGTTTCTCAGTTCTTAAACTTAGAAGTTATCTAGGTGAAACACAGCATTTTCAGAACAATTAAGTCATTTATTTATACACATCTTAGAGAAAAGTAGTTTTATTTTTGTCATGGTAGAACCCAAATTTTTTTCTGTGAATGACATAAAACTATGAAATATTGGAAAACCACTGCTGTGTAGACTTACCAAGTAAAGCACTGCTTGCTCCTTTTAGATGATGAGTTGATTTTTTTTGAAAGATTTATTTACTTATTTGAAAGGCAGAGTTTCAGAGAGGCAGAGAGAGAGAGAGAGAGAGAGGTCTTTGATCCACTGGTTCAGTCCCCAGATGGCCACATCAGCCAGAGTTGTGCCAGTCTGAAGCCAGGAACCAGGAGCTTCTTCGGGGCTCCCACATGGGTGCAGGGTCCAAGGTCTTGGGCCATCTTCTACTGCTTTCTCAGCCAGTAGCAGAAAGCTGGTTTGAAAGTGGAGCAGCTGGGAATCGAACCACTGCCCATATGGGATGCTGGCAGTGCAGGCGGCAGCTTTACCCACTACGCCACAACCCCGGTTTCAAGTTGATTATTTTGTTTCTAGCGTGACTTGCTATCTCTTCCTTAGCCCTTAAAAGTGTTAACATATGGATGCACTGGGAAATTTAGATTTACCTCTTTTTTCTTTAACAGATAGTTGTCCTATTATAGGAGGGCTACAGAGGGTGATAGCATTGATAAATTAAACCATTTATTTTAAGCTTGTTTAGCTGTTCAGTAAGTGGATTAAACAGAAAAAATTTAAAATATCATAGAGGAAGTATAGTATAAGGGGCAGCATTCTTGGCTTTGCTCCCTGCAAGCCTGAATTTAAGTCCTGCATCTGCTGCTTATTTGCTCTGTGACCTTGGCTTTTAGCCTCTTTGATCACAGCCTCATTACTGACATGTTGTTATCATACATTTTCCATGGTGGTTGTGAGGACTGAATGTAGTACCTAGAAGTACCTGGTGTATATTAAGTGTTCAGTATTTGATTCATGTCTATTACTCTTAATATGTTTTGTTCGTAAAGCTTTTTAATGTTAATGGTTCAACAGTAATTATCAACTCATAGAAAGCTTGTTCTGTCTTCTTCTCTTTTTTGACAGAAAAAGAAGCTACCCAGTTCATTTCCAGCTGGAATGGATGTGGACAAGTTTTTATTATCATTGCATTATGATGAGTAAACACTCTGAACATTTAAAAATAGTAGCTATTTAAAACTCATATCCCTTAAACTATGAGTGTAGGGAATGGGATATTGACAGAAATCTGAAGCATAACCTGCACTTTTATTGTACTGAAATTTCACTTTATATCTAAATCATGCTGTTTCTGAAGCAGCTCCCTAATTTGTAAATAGAGTTGGTATATTTTTATTTTGGGGAAGAAAAACAAATTTGCAGAAATGTAAGTAAAGCCAATCTGCAAAACTGTATAGCTTTGACAATTGTATATTGTAAATATTGTGTAAATATTATTGAAATTGAAGTTAAATCAACCTAATGTTCTTATACTTTTTTTGACCTTATGGTTCTTAATTCAAAGGCGTATTCATATGGAATAGTTTCTCAATTTTGGAGGAAAATGATGCTTATCCTTATAAATTACTTTCAGTAATTGTTCAATAAGACATTTAAATACATAGCCGCTAAGTAGAAAAACTGATAACCGCCTCAACTGATAGTAAAGTATCTAATCAGAAATAAACAGTTTTGATGGGTTTTTTTCTAGAGTGGATACCGCCCCTTCTTATAATCACAGTAAATAGTATATTCCTGGGATTTTACACTGTTAGCTGTTTCTTCTGCTCGTTCAGTTCTCTTTGTTTTAAAGAGAGAATTTTGTAAACCATTTATTGAGTGTTCTGATATTTTGTTTGTAACTTTTAAGATCTACAGAACATTTAAGTGGTAAGTGGTTAGACTGTTGAGCCATAAAAAAAGTTTCATAATATACTGGTTGAGGTATCTTGGTATGTATATATTTTTCCCCCAATTACTGGGGATTTAAAGAATTGCACTAATTCATAGCACTCTTTATGTAGTAGTGACCAATGCACATTTTATTTAAATCTTGATTTCTGTGTTAAACCTGTGTGGAGGGTTATCTTCGGGTGTCTTTCTAGTAAGTCATATGTCCATCGTAAGATGTAAAAAGAGAAATCAAAGTTTTATATTTTATTTAGTTTCTTCTAAAGTGGGGTATGCTAGATTACTATTTCTTTACTGCAAGTCCCTTAAAGTGTTAAAATTACTCTCAAAAGAGTCCTTAAGGGGAGTGAGAGAGGTGCCTTCTCTGTAATTAGACTCACACACATCCTTCAAGTTAAAGAATTGGTTTAGACTTTTAAATGAAAACAAAGTATTATTAGTACCTGACCACTTGTGCCTAGATATTCAGGTATGTTCTCCTAAGTGCTTTTTATTTAATTAAATGCAACCTAATAGGGTTTTCTCCCACAAGTGTATATTTTGTTAAACACTTTCCTTGATCATTTTTTGTACTAGGCCTTGAAAAAAATGAATCCATTCTGTTCTAACACAACATTCTCAATGCAGAAATCTTGTCTTCTTAATTGCTGAAACTTATTGCAGAAATTTGTCTTGTAAGAAATTTTTTATGATATGGCAATCGTCTGTTCCTACGGAACTAAATATCAGTTTGTTTATTTAACTCAATTTGATATATTCCAGTTAGGTTTGAATAAATATTTTCATTAACTTCAAAAGTTTGAATTACTTTATATTGGCAAAGAAATTTGGATTGAATTGCTTTGCTAGCAGTGAATTCTTACTGGTTTTTCAGGAATTCATATAATGCTAAAATTACATATTATCTCAATTTTATTTATATGTGCTAAGTAATAGAGAACTTACACAAATAAAACAGGTTCACTTTGTTCACAAACTTAGGAGCCACTACTTGTCGTCTAAAAACAACTTACTCTTGGAACTTTAATATCCCAGAGCAAAACCTTAATCCCCATTTTACCTTAAAGAGCAAATGTCTTGAATTCAATTGTACTGTTGTATCTGGTAGCCTGTGTTAATAATTAGTTGCCAAGTTACTGCATTTCAGAGTTCAAGTGTGCCACAAACAACAAGTGGCTTTTTATAACTACATGTAAGGTAAGGATCCTGCTTATTGAAGTCAGTGTATGCCAAATCTGAGAAGTCTTGGAATGAAAGTACTTGATTATTTTTGCTAGTGGGAACGTTATAATACCCTACAGTGTGTTGAAATTGGGCATGACATGAGAAAGGCATCCATCAGTATTCAGGCAAAGGCTGGATATCATGATTGTTAGGGAGACCAAGATCAGTGCTTTATCTAGGGATAATTTCAAAGTCATATTACTATGTAGTGTTTTTTTAAGATTCTAAATACATTTTGCAAAATTCTTCCAGAAGATTTATGAAACAACATTTTTTTTTTTTTTTTTTGACAGGCACAGTGGACAGTGAGAGAGAGAGACAGAGAGAAAGGTCTTCCTTTGCCGTTGGTTCACCCTCCAATGGCCGCTGCGGCCAGCGCATCTCGCTGATCCGAAGCCAGGAGCCAGGTGCTTCTCCTGGTCTCCCATGTGGGTGCAGGGCCCAAGCACTTGGGCCATCCTCCACTGCACTCCCGGGCCATAGTAGAGAGCTGGCCTGGAAGAGGGGCAGCCGGGACAGAATCCGGCGCCCCAACCGGGACTAGAACCCGGTGTGCGGGCGCCGCAAGGCGGAGGATTAGCCTGTTAAGCCACAGCGCCGGCCTGAAACAACATTTCTATCATCAAATTGTTATTGCTTCTGTAGCAAATGTTTATTCTTTGCCAGAAATATATATTCAACTACTTCATCACTTGATTCTACGCTTTGATTTCTTAATTTGTCAAAATTAGAAGTTAGCTCTTAACCCATATATAATTTGTTTGGGTACCAGTTTGAAGAAAGGAATGAAGTACCCTTCTCGTATATTTATTTATTTTTACTTATTTGAAAGGCAGAGTAAGGGAGAAAGATCTTGATTAGCTGGTTCAGTCCCTAACTGCCTGCAACTTCTAGGATTGGTCCAGAAAGCAAGAACTCCATCCAGGTCTCTCATGTGGGTGACATCACCTGCTACCACCAAGGGTTTTCAGCAGCAGTAAGCTGCATTGGAAGTGGAGCTGGAATCCAACCCAGGCTTGGGTTGTGGGCATCTCACAGCTCCTTAACTGTTCTGTCACACACTCATCCGAATAATTTTGTTGCCAAAAAAATAAAATAAAAATCAAGCTGCATTACAAGCTCATGGATGGGGAAAAGTCATGGAAAATGCATATTATGAAAAATGTATATGTAGATTTCAAAATGTTTTTGTACCAAAAATGTCATTTAATTCAATTTTCCATGAACTTTTTAGAAGTACCATTGCTTACTTCAGAGTAGGGTTGCTGAGTCACAGTGTCTAAATTTGCTCAGAGGTTTTCATTTTCCAGAGTGCGTGGTATCAATTTATACCATACTCAACACAGTGTAAGGAAAGCTCCAGTTTTGTTCTGTTTTGTTTTGATTTTTTGACAGGCAGAGTTAGAGAGAGAGAGAGAGACAGAGAAAGGTCTTCCTTTTCCCGTTGGTTTACCTCCCAAGTGGTTACTGCAGCTGGCGCGCTGCACCGATCCAAAGCCAGAAGCCAGGCACTTCCTCCTGGTCTCCCATGCGGTGCAGGGCCCAAGGACCTGGGCCATCCTCCACCGCACTCCCAGGCCACAGCAGAAAGATGGACTGGAAGAGGAGCAACCGGGATTAGAACCCGGGGTGCCGGCGCCGCAGGCAGAGAATTAGCCTAGTGAGCCACAGTGCCGGCCAAGCTCCAGTTATTGTACGTTATTGCCAACATGTGGTGTTTTCATTTTAGTAGTTTGTGTTGGGTGTTTGATTTTTTTTTTTTTTTTCCTGAACACCTTTTCAAATACTTATTGACTGGGTATCTTTTGTGGACTGTCCATGTTTTCTGCCCATTTTTATATTGGCTTTTCTGCCTTTTCTTTGATTTGTAGGTGTTCTTTCTGTATGTAGATAAAAGTCCTTTTCTAGTTAGATACAATATGTTGGATGTTTTAACACATTTTTGTTTCAAAGGTGCTTTGTTCTTCAGCCTATTATATTTTGATCATCTTGAATTGGTTTTCCACACGGAGATCCAGTGCATCCATCACCACTGACGAAAGATTCCAGCTGTACTGCACCAAAACTTCATCATAAGCTGCTAGATTATGTATCTGTAGGTTTGTTTCTGGACTCTAATCTGTTTCATTTGCTTGGGTTTTGTTTGTTTTTTTCCATTTTATTTTAAAAGCAGATAGGGCCAGCACTGTGGTGCAGTGGGTTAAGCCATGGCTGGCAGCACGGGCATCCAATATGGGCACCAGTCCTGGCTCATCCAGCTCACTGTTAATGTGCCCGAGAAAGCCTCAGAAGATGGCCCAAGTTTGTAGGCTCCTGCACCCTCATGGGAGACCTAGAAGAAGCTCCTGGCTGTTGCAGCCATTTGGGGATTGAACCAGTAGATGGAAGATGATCTTTCTCTCTCTCTTTAACTCTACCTTTCAAAAAAAAATCATATATAAAGTATCTTCTATCCACTGCAGTAGCCATGGTTGGGCCAGGCCAAAGCCAAGAACCCGAAACTCAATCTGGGTCTGTCACCTGCAAGGCAGGGACCCAAATGGTTGAGCTATCATCTACAGCCTCCCAGGATGTACATTACCAGGAAGCTAGATCCAAAGTTGAGTAACAGACTCCAGGCATGTAGATGTGGGATCTGGGAATCTGAAGCAGCAAATTAACTCCACCAAACAGTTGAGCTGCCTTTTTTTCTTAAGTGTGCTGATAACACACATGAGTTATTTTTTAATTCCTACATTTTCTGTAATGAGTGACTTCTGTTAGTGCTAGTGGATATTCAAGTGCATATTATCTGTTAATTGTTTGCCAATTTTACTGCTGCTTACTGTACTGCTACTAACACGGGAAGTATAAATAATGATCAATGTAGGTTTCATTGTCTTGTTCCTCATAAATGTAGGAATGATAAGTATAATGTTGTGCTTCCTCCTGGTCTCCCATGCGAGTGCCGCATCCTCCACTGCCCTCCCGGGCCACAGCAGAGAGCTGGACTGGAAGAGGAGCAACCGGGACAGAATCCGACGCCCCAACCGGGACTAGAACCCAGGGTGCCAACGCCGCAGGCGGAGGATTAGCCAAGTGGGCTGCAGCGCCAGCCTCTTTTTTTTTTTTAAATATTTATTTATTTGAAAGTGTTACACAAAGAGAGGAGAGGCAGAGAGAGAGGTCTTCCATCCGATGGTGCTCTCGCCAGATGGCCGCAACGGCTGGATCTGCGCCGATCCGAAGCCAGGAGCTTCTTCCTGGGCTCCAACGTGGGTGCAGGGGCCCAAGGACTTGGGCCGTCTTCTACTGCTATCCTGGGCCATAGCAGAGAGCTGGACAGGAAGTGGAGCAGCCGGGTCTCGAACCGGCGCCCATATGGGATGCTGGCGCTTCAGGCCAGGGCATTAACCTACTGTACCACAGCACCAGCCCCTTGTGAACTTCTTGAGGTTTGCTTTTAATGAAATTGGTTTCAAACTTTTTTTTTTTTTTTTTTTTTTTTTAAGATTTATTTATTGGGGCCAATGCTGTGGCTCAGCAGGTAAAGCTGCCGCCTGTAGTGCTGGCATGCCATTCAAGTCCCAGCTGTTCCACTTCCAGTCAAGCTCTCTGCTATAGCCTGTGAAAGCGGTAGAAGATGGCCCAAGACCTCAGGCCCCTGCATCCATGTGGGAGATCCAGAAAAGACTCATGGCTTCAGATAGACACAGCTCTAGCCTTTGCAGCCATCTGGGGCATGAACTAGCGAATGGAAGACCTCTCTCTCTCTCTCTCTCTGCCTCTGCCTCTCTGTAACTTTGCCTTTCAAGTAAATAAACAAATCTTTTTAAAAAATATTTTTTGAAACAGAGTGTCTTCCATCCATTGATTCACTCCCTAAATGGCCACTATGGCCAGAGATGGGCCATAAGCCAGGATCCAAAGCCAGGAGCCAGGAACTTCGGGGTCTCCCACGTGGGTGCAGGAGCCCAAGGTCCTGGGACAAATTCTACTGCTTTGCCAGCCCATAGCAGAGATTGTAAGTGGAGAAGCCAGAACTTGACCTGGCATCCATATGGAAAGCTGGCACTGGAGGCAGTGGCTTAACCCACTATGCCACATCACCAGCCCCACTTTTACCAACTTTTGTAAAGAATTTGAAACCTTTTCTTTCCAGTTCATCTGAATATTGGGGATAATGAATTGTACCTGTCTTAAGGTTGAAGTTTAAATAAAACAGTATATATAGGTCTATACCTGGAAAACAATAAGCACTATTTCTTTATTTTTTAGATTTTTATTTATTTGACAGAGTTATAGAGAGAATGAAAGTTAGAAGTCTTCCATCCACTAGTTCACTCCCCAAATAGCTGCAATGGCCAGAGTTGGGCCAGTCCAAAGCCAGGAGCTTCTTCTGGGTCTCCCACGTGGGTGCAGGAGCCCTGCCCAACCACTTGGGCCATCTTCTACTTTTCCAAGACATAGCAGAGCGCTGGATTCAAAGAGGAGCAGCTGGGAATGGAACCAGCCCCAATAAGCACTTTTTTTTTTTTTTTTTTTTTTTTTTTTTTTTTTTTTTACAGGCAGAGTGGATAGTGAGAGAGAGACAGAGAGAAAGGTCTTCCTTTACTGTTGGTTCACCCTTCAATGGCCGCTGCGGCCAGCGCATCTCGCTGATCCGAAGCCAGGAGCCAGGTGCTTCTCCTGGTCTCCCATGTGGGTGCAGGGCCCAAAGACTTGGGCCATCCTCCACTGCACTCCCGGGCCATAGCAGAGAGCTGGCCTGGAAGAGGGGCAACTGGGATAGAATCCAGCGCCCCAACCAGGACTAGAACCCGGTGTGCCGGTGCTGCAAGGCGGAGGATTAGCCTGTTAAGCCACGGCATCGGCCACCAATAAGCACTTTTAAGAACTAGTTGCTGTTGTTTTTCCTGCCACAGTTTATTTAGAATGGGAAATAACTGTTCCTTGAGACTAAATCAGCAAACCTTCTGTGCCTGGAGCCTTTTGCTTAAGCAGTTTTCCAATTTTTTTTTTTTTTTTTTTTTTTGACAGGCAGAGTGGACAGTGAGAGAGAGAGAGACAGAGAAAGGTCTTCTTTTGCTGTTGGTTCACCCTCCAATGGCCGCCGCGGTAGGCGCGCTGCGGCCGGCGCACCGCGCTGATCCGAAGCCAGGAGCCAGGTGCTTCTCCTGGTCTCCCATGGGGTGCAGGGCCCAAGGACTTGGGCCATCCTCCACTGCACTCCCTGGCCACAGCAGAGAGCTGGCCTGGAAGAGGGGCAACCGGGACAGGATCGGTGTCCCGACCGGGACTAGAACCCGGTGTGCCAGTGCCGCAAGGTGGAGGATTAGCCTAGTGAGCCACGGTGCCGGCCAATTTTTTTTTTCACCTAGATTGATTATATCTAGTCAGAGTATGAGCTTTTTTCTGAGTCAAATTTCATGTTTTTCCTCTCCAATTTCTGCTTGTATTCTAAGTTAGATGTCACTAATTTTTTTCTTACAAAAACACAGATTTAGCAGTTGCATTCTTTTTTTTTTTTTTTAAGATTTATTTATTTGAAAGTCAGTGTTAGGGGTGGGGAAGAGAAGAGGTCTTCCATCCACTGCTTTGCTCCCCAAATGGCTGCAGAGGACAGCAGTGGCCAGCCCCAAGCAGGATGCTGGCCCCTGCATTCCTTTCTGATTTACTAATTTCTACTTAATTCTGAGCCTTTGTTTTTCTCAGGGTCCTTTTTGCATGTACATTTAACCTTTAAAATTGAATATAGAGTTATCTCATTTTGTTCTCCTTAAGCTATATAAGTAGTTAATTTCTGATTTCAAGTTTGAACATCAAAATCTAGGAGATGGAGAAAGTGTTTTGATTTTTTTTTTTTTTTAAATATTAAACGCACAGTAAGAGGGAGGGATAGACAGAGATCATCCATCTGCTAATTCACTCCCCTAAATGGCCACAGAGCCAGGGCTGGGCCAGACTGGAGCCAGGAGCTTCTTGGTCTCCCAAGTGGGTGCAGGGGTCCAAAGATTTGGGCCATTTTTTGCTGCTTTGCCAGGCGCAGTAGCAGTGCGCTGAGACTCAAACCTGCACCCATTTGGGATGGTGGCAGCAGTTTAACCCTTTGCACCACAATGCTGGCAGCTGATTTTTACCTTAAACATAATTTTTTAGAATGAGTGTATCATTTTCTTGTTTTTGCTTAAAAATTTGGTTTTATTATGATCACAGTAGATAAAAATTTTGATGTTGGATGGGTACTTTCAGTCTCACACTTTTTCATAAATGTTTAATTTCTCACTATGATTATCTTGGCCATAATTTTTGCTTTGATACTGTGCAATGTGTGACCACCATAATTTCATTTAAAATATTAGAGAGGCAGGGAGAAAGAGTGCATATCAACCTGCTGGTTCTACTCTCCAGATGTCCATAACAGCCAGGTGAGGCTGGGGCCAAAGCTGGTAGCCAGGAATGCTAGGAATGCCCCATCCCTCGTGCGGGTGGCAGGAACCCAGTTACTGCGTTCCAGGATCCACGTTGGCAGGATTATGGAGTCAGGAGCCAGGAATGAAACCCAGGTACTCCACAGTGGGTCATTGGCATCTTAAGTCATCTTTCCCTGGGCTGGTGTAAACCTTTGTTATTTTTGGAGTTCCTACACTTACTAAGTATCTTACCACTTTATTCCAGTGAGAATGGTTAGTCAGTTGTCTTCTGGCATTTATGTTTCCTACTATATTTTATTATTGCTTCATATACTGCTTGTGTGTTGCTTCCTCTACATTTTTTTCTGGGATAGTCAGCACTTTTCAGATGTTTACCACATCGCTGCCCTTTGGTTGCCTCGTTAACTCTGCTTATCTTCAGTAAAAAAAAAAATTTTTTTTGCAATTTTTTTTTTTTTTGACAGAGTGGATAGAGAAAGAGAGACAGAGAGGAAGGTCTTCTTTGCCGTTGGTTCACCCTCCAATGGCCGCTGCGGCCGGCGCATCTGGCTGATCCGAAGCCAGGAGCCAGGTGCTTCTCCTGGTCTCCCATGCGGGTGCAGGGCCCAAGCACTCGGGCCATAGCAGAGAGCTGGCCTGGAAGAGGGGCAACTGGGATAGAACCCGGTGTGCCGGTGCCGCAAGCCGGAGGATTAGCCTGTTAAGCCACGGCGCCGGCCTCAGTAAAAATATTCTAATGAGTACCCTCTTCTCCTATTTTATCCAACTCCTGGTTCAGTTATGTTAGGGTGGATACTTAAGGGAAAGTGATTAAAGCCTAGTGAAACCTGGGCTCTGAAGACTGACTAGGATTTGAACGCTAGGTCGGCTACTTGCCAGCTGTTGGACTTTGGTATTTACTTTGTCATTCCATGCCTCGTTTCCTAATCTATGAAGTAGACGTAACTGTCCCTACCACTGACTTTTTGGGAGATTCAATGAGTTAGTACAAATTAAGGTTTGAGGATAGTACTTAGCACCTGAATCTCAAGTTAGTTGTGATTACTCTATAGATGTTTTTGAAAGTATTTTTCCCCTGAGTTGTAAGAATAGTTTTTTCCCATATATTCGTTGTCTTTTGTTCTTTAAAGGTAAGGGTTCACAAGAATTACTTGGCAAGATAGCTGTGCACAATGGCCTTTACCGCACCGTTTCTCCAATGAATTTTCCCTTTTCACAGTTGCAATTGAGGCTAATATAAATAGCACCTGCTACAATGTTGTTGTTTTTTTCCAGATGAAAATGTAATTCAAGATATTGGTGCTCAGATCCGTCCTGCCTATGAACAGACATTGTGGCCAGCTGTAAGTAGTAATCTCTTGCTCTTTTTGGAAAAAAAAAAAATTTTTATTTGAAAGGTAGAGCTACAGAGAGAAGGAGAGTGAGATCCATCCACTGGTTCATTCGCCAAATGGCTGTAACAGCCAGAGCTGGGCAGATGCAAAGCCAAGAGCTTCTTCCGGGTGTCCCTCATGATGCAGGAGCCCAAGTACTTGAGCCATCTTCTACTGCCTTCCCAGGCTATAAGTAGAGAGCTGGATCAGAAGAGGAGCAGTAGGGATCAGAACTACTGCCCATATTGGATGCCAACACTACAGATAAATGCTTAGCCTGCTACACAACAGTACCAGCCCCCTCTCTTCACCTTTTTTTAAAATCCATTGAGTTCATCAGTTTATATCTTTTTTTCATTCTTATACTGCTATAGTAATTTGAAGCCCAGAGCCTAGATTTTCCTCCAAATATTAATGCAAGGTTCTAAGTAACTGCCCCCATTCTACACCTGGGCACTTGTGGTTCTCTTGTTTGTTACTGTTGCACACACTGTGTCTGTGGCTTCCTCACTAATAACGAGATACTCTGTATAGTCTTCCCAGAATAGCCAGTTCTCACTTTTAAGCACCTACTGTGAGGCAGGTGCTTGGCCTGACAGTTTTATCACCTTTGTCCCACGTTGGAGGCCTGAGTCCTATTTCCAGCCCTGGTTCTCAATCCAGATTCCTGCAAGTGCACATTCTGGAAGGCAGCAAGTGATGGCTCAGTTAGGTCCCTGCCACCCAGCCCTGGCTACTGTTGGTAAATATATTAGAGGGTGAGCCTTCTGAAGGTTAATTACCTATAAATATTCAAAGAAAATATAAATATATATAAATATATATAAATTTGTGTCTCAAATGGACGCTTCTAGCTACTTACGTTAGTCACTAATACCACCAATGGTATCTCAGACAATGTAGATTCATAAGGTAAATATGTCACACTCTTAAAGATTGCAAAAGAAAAGGTTTATTTAATTCAAAAGGTTTGGGGATTTGATTAAAAAAATAGTACAAAATGAAATCGCTTATTTTAAGTACACGCTGAGTCAGGAAAGGCACGCTGGTGAGCTTTCTAGTCACACAGTGCGTCCTTAACACAGGTGGTCTACAGCTTCTGAATCAGCATAGCAGAAGCACCTCCTCCTCCATTGCAAATGCTGGCAAGTCCATACTCTCCTTGCTTCAATGCATGAGCCAAATGAACGATGATCCTGGCTCCAGACATCCTAGGATTAAGAAAGCATTTTGATTATTTAGTGGAGTACAGAGTTTATCGCAAACCAGAAAATGTTCTATTCCACACTTTCTACAAACCATTTATAGCTGAATTAAACTTGGGAGACCTGTCTCAGAAATGTCAGTTCTTTTGAAGCCCATGTGGAATTGAGTTCCTAGCTTCAGCACAGGCCTACCTGTGGCAGCCACTGGGAAAAGCATTTTCTAACTACCTTTCACATAAATTAAAAAATTTAAAACTCTGAGCATAGTCTTTAGTCCTTTAAGATTTTCATTTGAAAGAGAGAGATGTCTTCTATCCACTGGTTCACTCCCCAGATGGCCACAATAGCTAGAGCTTAGCAAATCTGAAGCCAGGAGCTTCCTCTGGGTCTCCCACATGGGTGCCAAGGCTTTAACTCCCTGCACCACAACATCGGCCCCTAGACTTTAGTCTTAAGGGATCTTATATTTGGCATGGAAAAAAGGTTTTAAACAATAATGTGACAGGTCTTTGAGGTTAGTGTTGCTTATTGTATACCACAAATGGTGTCTGCGTTATAAAGAATGGGTAGGAAGGAAAACTGTTAAACCAAAAGCAGCAGGAATTATCATGAAGCAGGTTACACAGCTGCTTGAGACATCTGCATTCCATAGTGGAGTTCTGGCCCCTCTTACCATCCAACTCTCTGCCATGTTCTTAGGCAAGGAGTGGCAGACAAGCCCATTACTTGGGCTCCTGCTACCTATATGGGAGACCCAAAGGGAATTTCTGGCACAGCCTAAGTTGGGCATTTGGGGAGTAAACAGAAGACCTTTGTCACTCTGTGTTTTAAATAAATAAAAGTTTTGTTTTTTTTTTTTTTTTAAAGTTTAAATGGGAACCCAATAGGAACTATTCATCTAGGTATATTTGTATGTTACCTACCCTATTGGATGCCCCAGAGAAACAGCTCCTCCATTGATGTTCACTTTCTGGGGATCAATCTCCAGCATTTTAATGTTTGCTAATACGACCAGACTAAAGGCTTCATTTACTTCCCACATTGCAATATCTTCTTTTTTCAGTCCCGCATCTTTAAGGACCTAAGTTTATAGAAAACAAATGATACTGCCTTAACAATCACAATTATTTTGATTGTTTTCTTAAAATTCTCTAATTCTAGTTTTTGTTTCTATAACTATGGAGTTTTTAATAGGAAGGATCCACTTTCACATTTTTAATTCCTCATGTTATAATCAATGAATTGTGTTTACATTAGTTTATGTCTCATTTTGAGCTGATAGAACAGACATCTGAGTATACTATATATTCCTAAGGTCTATCTTTTTGATTATATGTTTAGTTCTCGATTCCTGTTAAATGAAAAGGGTTTGTTCATCTCTGTGAGGATGCTTCAGAAAACGTGTGGAAAATAGAATTAAAAGGTAAGCTTATCTTGGAGTCAAAAAATTTGAAATCCATGCATAGCTTTTTTCATATGTATTTTCCATGAGAGATCCTTCTATACATTGATTTATGACACCAAAACAAATGCCTTAATTCAATTTTCACGAACAGAAACTATTACTACTGTGGACTTAGTGATAACCACAGATGTAAATACTCGTGACTTTAAACTCTTATACAATCTGTTTTATTTTGGTCATTCTCTGGGCTAATTATCCTTAAGCTAATACCTTTACACAGTCTTTCCCAGAATCGAATACATAGGTTTTCTGTCTGATTCCACTGCTTACTCTGTAAGACCTCCTGTCAGCAGATCCCATTCAAGAGGGATGCCACTGCTTCTCATTACCAGCATTCCCTTTTCTATTTAATTTTTTTTAATGCCACCCCATCCTTTGCCTTTTTAGAATATAGTAATTCAGTTATAAAATTCTTACCTTTTTTCAATGTCTATGGAAAATGTGGTTTGGGGTTATACTTTATATTTTTGTCATTCTGTTTTCACAAGAAGTAGAAAGATTAAGATCAAACTGTGTGCTTTGGCAGATAAGTAATATTTAAAATATAAACCTGCAGTATAAACCTGGTATAAGCAAAGAAGGCAGCTCACTGAAACACAGTCCCTCACTGTTCTCACCTTTGGTACAGCATATGCAGGTGCAATTGGAAAGTCAATAGGGTCTACAGCAGCATCAGCAAATGCTATTTAAAAAAACAAAAGTTGGTAAATGTCTCTTTATAAGCACCCAAATTTGTATCTGCTATACATAATATACAAAAGACAAGCCATTTACTGTAGACTTCCTAATCCCCATAATACATGTAAAGATAGCTGTTCCTTTTCTAAATTTCTAAACTTTATACTAATCAGCTAAGAGTTTAAAGGGAATCTGCCTGAAGGGGACATGGGCACTGTCTACAGATATTTTTGTCACAACAGGTAGGAAGGATGCCAGTGGAAGTTAGTGAATACAGGCCAAGGATATTGCTAAATATACCACAGCACACAGAAGAGCCTCCATAACAAAGAACTACTTAGTGCAAAATGTCAATAGTGCTGAGGTTAAGAAAAAAAAAAAAAAAACATGAACTGGAGTATAGTGGTGCAGCAGCTTAATCTTTTGCCTGCATCATCAACATCCCTTGAGAGCATAGGTTTTTTGGCTTTTTTGTTTTTTGACAGGCAGAGTGGACAGTGAGAGAGACAGAGAGAAAGGTCTTCCTTTTGCCGTTGGTTCACCCTCCAATGGCCGCCGCGGTAGGCGCGCTGCGGCCGGCGCACCGCACTGATCCGATGGCAGGAGCCAGGTGCTTCTCCTGGTCTCCCATGGGGTGCAGGGCCCAAGGACTTGGGCCATCCTCCACTGCACTCCCGGGCCACAGCAGAGAGCTGGCCTGGAAGAGGGGCAACCGGGACAGGATCGGTGCCCCGACCGGGACTAGAACCTGGTGTGCCAGTGCCGCAAGGTGGAGGATTAGCCTAGTGAGCCGCAGCGCCGGCCGAGAGCATAGGTTTGAGAGCAGAATCCAGCTCCCTGCTAATGTGCCTGAGAAAAACAAAAGATGACTCAAGCACTTGGGCTCCTGGCTTCAACCTGGCCCAGCTGCAGCTGTTGTAGCCATTTTGGGGAGTGAATCAGCAGATGGAGGATCTCTTCTGTGTTTCAAAAAAAATAAACCTTAGAAGATGTAAAGAAAAAGCTGTTTCTATTTTTATAGAAGTCCATCTGCTTTAACTCTTTATGAAGAGGGCCAAGTCAAGGAGACTGATACCCTGCCCAAAGCCACATAGTTAATGAAACAGGAAATCTAGATTTCCTGTTTCTAGACTCCCAATTCATTTTTTTTCTCCTTTCTGCCTAAGACAAAATACAAACCTTAGTCTCACATAAGAGGACAAGTTTTTTAAAGACTTGCTCTAATATAAAAAAGTATAATATTAAAGGAGTTTCTATCTCAATTGACATACTTATCAGTTAAATTCTCTCCTAATAGATAGAAATAGCTAACTACAGCATTATGTGTTAGCAATAAACAAAATTTCAGAAAGGACTATAGAAGTTTGGTCGTAAACAAGGTCAGCACATTTTCTACCTGCTATTCTTGCCAGCGGTTTAGCATTGAGCCTCTTGGCTGCGTCTGCAGTCATCAGAACCACAGCTGCTGCTCCATCGTTCAGTGTGCTGGCATTGGCGGCTGTGACAGTGCCTGCAGACAACAGATGGGGTCAAGACACTCCTCAACCCTGGATTCATTTGGTTCAGTATAAAAAATGCTACGGGAGTACTGCCTATGCTAGTAAATGTGTGAAGACAGTTGAACCTCCACACAGTATAAAGTTTTCTCTAAGCTAGCTCAGGAAGACATGTATGGGGGAACTGGATAAGTGCTAGTCTGTAACCCATCAAAGCAAGGATCAGTTCATATTTTCTCCCTAGAGGCTAACTCTGTTTATCTAAAACGTTCACTATATCGGATTCTTGACAGAATCAGCTAGAGTTAAATGGCAAAGAATACTAAAAACTACTGAACTGTTAATAGTTTCGTGATGCAGAATTTGTCAATGTAGACTCCATAAGACTTACAGAAATTATTAAAATACTCTTGTAAAATGAAGTTTTAGGTAATGTTTTAAAAAGAAAAAACAAAGACAATTCACTCAGGAAGGGGGAAAAACTAATTTCAGGTTAATATCACACTGTACATGGCCAACTGTGAAGAGATCTGAGTGACTCAGTGAGGAGCCATGACATGCCAGGCACAGAGGATACATCCCTGAATACTGTCCTTGGGTAACGTAACGTGTACACTTGACTTTAGTCACAAACTTTCAAGATGAACTGCATGTGAAAAGCAATTTAAAACTTACACAAGGGATAAACTTTGAAACAATTCAATTTTACTGGAGTCTGAAAAATTGAAATCACTTTCTAGAATCACTTTTTAAACCCTTAAACCATTTTCAGAATAAATCTGGTATACTGTTTTTCTTTTGCTTTATTTTTATCCACTAACCATTTTCTTTTTGGAAAACAGTCTTCAGCTTTGGAACTTTGCTAAAATCAACACGTTTATATTCTTCATCTTCGTTCACCACTACATCTGGTTTACCTGAAAAAAAATTTTAAGACAAGTAGTCATTCATCAAGAAACTGTTGATCAAGGTGTGCTGGGGTCTGTGCCTCCCTTTATGGGCCTGCATGCCTAAAACCCACGTTAATGCTAATCTGCAATTTATTATCCCTGATCTCCATTATGTTCAGTATCTTAAAGAGGAGCTTATTGAAATGTTCAGGGCTAATGGTGTGGTGTAGTGGGTAAAGCTGCAGCCTGCAGTGTCAACATACCATATGGGCGCCGGTTCGAGTCCCGGCTGCTCCACTTCAATTCAGATCTCTGCTATGGCCTGGTAAAGCAGTAGAAGATGGCCCAAGTCCTTGGGCCCCTGCACCCACGTGAGAGACCCAGAGGAAGCTCCTGACTTCAGATCGCCGCAGCTCTGGCCATTGCAGGAGTGAACCAGCGGATGGAAGACCTCTCTCTGCCTCTCCTCTCTCTGTATAACTCTTTCAAATAAATAAATAAATCTTAAATATATTTATCTCTGCATTGGCACTCTTCCCTTTATTAACAAGTGTCAACTGAAATGAACAAAGATTATGTGCTAATTTAAATCTTAACTTCAACATTTAAAACCTGGTAAAAAAAAAAATTCTAGGGGATAGTTAAGATATACCACTTGGGATCACAGCAGTCCATGTCAGAGTGCCAGGATTTGAGTCCTGGTTTGGCTTCTGATTCAAGTTTACTGCTAATGTGAACCTTGGGAGACAGGGAACTGTTCAGATAGCTGGGTCTCTGTTACCCATGTGGCTGGTAGACATGGATTGAGTTCCCAGCTGCCACTTCAACCTGGGCCAGCCCCAGTCGTTGCAGTTATTTAAGGATTCAACCAGTGGATAGAAGATATACGTGTCTCTTTCAAGCAATAACAAAACTCAAAATATATTCTGGAACACAGTACCTTTTACAGTAATTGTGACAGGAATAACTTCATTTGCAAACTTCCCAGCTTCCCATGCTGCTCTACTTCTGGTGTAAGAGTTAATAGCATAAGTATCCTGTGCATCTCGTGCAATATTTAGCTTCTTTGCAGTATTCTCAGCACAATTGCCCTGATAAAAGTTGGAATTTCACAAAATGACATTTGTATAACAAAATATCAATTTGCACAACTTATAAAATAGTCATTAGCAACTTTGGGCCAATTCAAGTATTTGAAGAAATGCTATTTTAGAAGTAAAAAAATGGGCCAGCACCGCAGCTCACTAGGCTAATCCTCAGCCTGCGGTGCCGGCACCCCAGGTTCTAGTCCCAGTCAGGGCGCCGGATTCTGTCTCAGCTGCTCCTCTTCCAGTCCAGCTCTCTGCTGTGGCCTGGGAAAGCAGTGGAGGATGGCCCAAGTGCTTGGGCCCTGCACCTGTATGGGAGACCAGGAGGAAGCACCTGGCTTCGGATCGGCGCAGCGCGCCAGCCGTAGCAGCCATCTGGGGGTGAACCAAAGGAATGAAGACCTTTCTCTCTTTCTAACTCTTCCTGTCAAAAAAAGAATAGAAGTAAAAAAATGCACTGTTCAAGCATTGGGCAATTTTTCTAACAGCTAAGCCATGCTGATGCCATGAGCATGGAAAAATATCTCTTGAAAAAAATGACTAAAATCAACATTTGTAGAGCCTTCAAATGCTAAAATACATTAAAAAAAATATTGTTTATGAGATGGTTCTCCATTACAGACAACACATACCATGTGAATTTTATTGTAGACGTCAGTTAGCCCATCTTTTACGATCAAATCCTCCAGCTTCACCCCACCATATGGTGTTGCTCCTCTGTTCATTACATAGGGGACGTTGGACATGCTTTCCATTCCACCTGCCACCATCACGTCCTGCTCAGCAACACAGAACAGCCAGCATCAGTTCACCCTTTACTCAGCTACCAGTGAAGTGAGTATTCAACATGGATTTTTTAAACACTTTCTACACAGTCAGTACAGGAAGGATCCTCTTTGCCACTTGACCCTGTTGGAAAACAAATGGTCTAAATGTGTGAAGAGAATTAAGATCAGAGGCAGCCATTAACCAGAGTTTCAGGAATCTTTCGTGTAAGATCATCTTCTGAAACTCTTATCTCCTTACTCTTCATTTCGCTCACACTGGTAAAAATGTAATGTCTTAAAAGGAGTAATCTTGTTCATGGAAATGATCCTTCCAACTTGTGATTTTCATCAAAATCAGCCACCTGATTTTACCAGCTGACCTCTGACGTAGCCTTTCTTGCCCCAAGTCGTCATATTCACCTGAGTGCTGCATGCCTGGGAGCACTGGTCTACACCTCAGGTCACACAGAACTCATCAGGCTTCTCTGAGAAGCTCCTGACTAGTTCCCTGCTAAAGCACACCCTGGGAGGCGGTGGTGATCACTAAGTAACTGGGTTGTGCTACCAGCATGGGAGACCTGGATTGTGGCGGCTTGTGCTCTATTCTCTCCCTTTCTTGAACCAGCAAATGGGAACTCATCATCTTTGTCTTCCCACCTCCCATCTCATCTCACTGCCTCTCAGGGGAAAAAAAAACCTCCCTGCCTGTCATTCAAAAAGCTTTAAAATATTAATCTCATAATCTTCACCCACTGGCTTGACAACCGTTCAGTAACACTCAATGCTCAGGAGAATACAGGCAAACAGGCTTACACAACTTTTGGAAAGTTAAAGTATTACAGGTTTTACAGAAAGCATGTCAAAATACGAAAATTTTTAAATCCTGACTCGGCAGTTCTTTTGGGAACTTTTCCAATAGAAGCTTGCACATGAAGAGATTTCTTTTTAAATATTTTGTTCATCATTATCTCCAATGACTGTCATAAAGACATTCAGTTGACAAGTTAGAACTAGGCGTTGAATTTAGTCTGGCCCCAGATTCGTAAGCACTAAGGTAGTACAGTATCAACAGAATTAAGTACACAAAGATTTTATAAATACATATACAAGCATTTAAAATAATGAACTGGAGATAACCTAGATGTCCACTCAATAAGGAAAGACAAAAAAAGGTACGGTAGTTCAGTAGTATACTATCATGGGCAGACACAGATCTCAACATGAACCCAGCTCCTGGCTTAAGCCTTGCCAAGTTGCACCACTGTAGGTATTTGGGTTGTAAACCTATGGATGGGAACTTGCTCTATGTCTGTCTCTCCCTGCCTCTCAAATAAAGTCAATGAAAAATGGAATTAAAAGTATAACTTGATTGTGGCAAAAAACTGAAATCCATGCATAGGCTATTCAGAATATGCACTTCCCACATATTATCAAAATATCACCAAAATAACTTTTGCACCCAAAAATAATATTTTTAAAAATTTTGTATTTATTTGAAAGACAGAGTCCCTATCAGCAATAACTCCCCAAACACTTGTAACAGCCATGGTTGGACTGGGGCCAGAGCCAGGAATGCAATACAACTCCTCGAGGAGGGCAGCAGGAATGCAACCACCAGTGGGAAGGAGGAGCCACGAGCCAGAGCAGAGACTCAAACCCAGGCACTCAGCGCGGGACATGGGCCTCCCAACTGCTAGGCCAAAGGTCCATTTCCAAAACTCATCCTTTTCATTTCACTCTTCCACAGATGTTTAAAGTACTCTTGTACTGCCTTTATACCCAAGTGTCTGGTACAGTAGCTCAGATTTCCATCCTTTTTCTTTGGCTTCCCTTATCGTTAAAAACAGGGGCTGGCACTGTGGTATAGTGGGCAGCTCCGCCTGAGGCGCTGGCATCCCATATGGATGCCAGTTCAAGTCCCAGCTGCTCCTCTTCTAATCCAGCTCTCTGCTATGGCCTGGAAAAGCAGTAGAAGATGGCCCAAATCCTTGGGCCCCTGCAGCCATGTGGAAGACCTAAAAGAAGCTCCTGGCTCCTGGCTTCAGATTGGTCTAATGCTGGCCATTTGGGAAATAACTAGTAGATGGAAAACCTTTCTCTGTCTCTCCCTCTCTGTAGATCTACCTCTTAAATAAATAAATAAATAAAATCTTTAAAAAGAATAAGGCAGGAGTACAAAGTAAAGGTACACATAATTGTGGCTCTTATGTATGTGAGACATAATTTGCAAACCATTCACAACTGATTTTCCCCTGGTAGGCTAGAATGTACTAGAAAGGGATAAAGATCTCTGTTTTCACATTTCACCCCTGTACGTTTGTATTTGCCTATGACTCAGTCACACCTGCTATGCAAAAATCAAAGCCTTGCATCTGGGAAGATCTTAGTTCTCTGAGGCTAGGTCTAGTCTGCTGACATGACAGTCTGTTTGCAGAGCAGCCTATCTCTTGCTTGATCTGTTAAAGACAAGGTCTAGATCAATCAGCAAGGCCAATGGAAAGCCTGCACAGCAACTCAATCTGAGCACTGCAGGAACTACAGATTAGTCATTAATCCAGAGCCCAATCAGTGCTTTGATTCCCAGATCAGCACCTTGTTCTCCTTATTAATGGAAACCCTTCTTGCTGTGGGTAAAATGTAATTTATGATTTTTTTTTTAAATCACAGTTTTCAGTAAAAGGCTAGCCCAAGGGGCTGGTGCTGTGGCAGAGTGAGTTAAGCCAGTTCAAGTCCTGGCTGCTCCACTTCTGCTCCAGCTCTCTGCTAATGTACCTGGGAAAGCAGCACAAGGTGACCTATTGCTTGGGCCTCTGCACCTATATGGGAGACCCATATGAAGCTTCAGGCTCCTGGCTTCGGCCTGGCATAGCCCCAGGTGTGGTGGCCATTTTGGGAAGTGAACCAGCAGATGGAAGATCTCTGCCTTTGTCTCCTGTCTGTCTCTGTCTGTCTCTCTCTCTGTAACTGCCTTTCAAATAAATACTCTTTTTTTAAAAAAAAGTCATCCCAAGTTGACTAAGATGACTATAATACCTTGATTAAAAACTTTTTAACCCAAGACACACTGGCCATCATTTTGACCTATACTTCAAGTGCAATTAGCAAACCGAGAGAAGAGACAACATAGCAACTTCATTTATGCCCATTTCTGAAGCATTAGTGTACTAGGTCTTTAGCATTGGCTACTATGTTAATTAGAAAGTAGGAAAGAAGCCAGTTCTTACCTGATGTCCACACATAAGGTTTTGAGAGGCCATCATGATGGCTTTCATTCCTGAAGCACACACTTTGTTCACGGTGGTGCATGGAGTAGAAATAGGTAGGCCTAAAACCAATATAGGTCATATTTTTGACAGAGACACTTTTCAAACACAACTGAATAATTAAAATTAACAGCATAGAGCACATTACTAGAAACTACATTTCTTCTGCCAACATGTCTCTAAATGTATGATTCATTTAATACTTTATTTGAACAGAAATAACCTTCATTTGGCCATTTCAGACATCTTAAATACAAAAGCGGAAGTGTACTCCTGGTACCTGCGCCCAGGGCTGCTTGCCTTGTGGGGGCCTGTCCTTCACCTCCTTGCAGAACGTTGCCCATGTAGGCTTCTTTCACTTCTTCCTTTGGAATCCCTTTTAAAAAAAAACACCAAAAAAGCACTGCAGGCTGGGTTCATTTTAATAATGAGTGATTTCCTAGTAACAGCTAGGAATGGGCTTCTTACTCTTAGCAGTGTTTAATTTCCTCACTCTGTACAAAGACTTCTTTATAAGGGAATTTGGAAATGCAGGCATAAGCCATTTCTATAAGTTACATACATATATAAAAATATAAATAATATATATTGTATACAAAATATATTAAAATATATAAATATATAAAAGACACAAAGTAAACATCTGGTCCACTAAATCGACACAAAAAGCAAAGCAGCTACCCACCTGCCTTTTCAATGGCTCCCTGGATTGCAATGGAACCAAGTTTGGTGGCTGGCAGTGAGGACAGGCTGCCTAGAAAGGATCCAATGGGGGTTCTTGTGGCACTTACTATGACCACCTCCTAGCAAGACAAAGGTTGGTAAAAATTACTGCAGCTTCTGTACCCAAAGCATCTTTTATTAAATAGACATAATTCACATATTATCTAAGAAACAGACTACTTTTAGAATGAGTAATGTTATCAGAGATTAAAATACTCTCAGTAGGTAAACATCTGTGAAAGGGATCAATGTAAAAGTAACCAATTCAATGATTTAAGATGTAATAGATGGGGCCAGTGCTGTGGCATAGCCAGTAAAGCCACCACCTGCAATGCCGGCAGCCCATAATGGGTGCTGGTTCTAGTCCAGGCTGCTCTACTTCAATCCACCTCCCTGCCATGGCCTGGGAAAGCAGTGGAAGATGGCTCAAGTCCTTGGGCCCCTGCACCCACGTGGGAGACCCGGAAGAAGCTCCTGGCTTTGGATCGACACAGTTCCAGCTGCTGGGGCCATCTGGGGAGTGAACCAGCAGATGGAAGACAACTGACTCACTTTGTCTGTCTGTCTGTCTCTCTCTGCCTTTCAAATGAATAAATAAAATCTAAAAAAATGTAATAGAGGGGCTGGCACTGTGGCATAGTAGGTTAAGCATCTGCCTGCGGCACCAGCATCCCTTATGGGTGCCACTTTGAGTCCCGGCTGTCCCACTTCTGAACCAGCTCTCTGCTGTGGCCTGGGAAAGCAGCAGAAATCCTTGGGCCCCTGCACCCACGTGGAAGACCCAGAAGCAGCTCCTGGCCCCTGGCTTCAGAAAAGCCCAGCTTCGGCCACTGCCACCATTTGGGGAGTGAACAAGCAGATGGAATACTTCTCAGTCTCTCAGGTAAAAATGAACAAATCTTTTTTTTTTTAAAAAAAAAAAAAAAAGACGTACTAGACAAACCTACTGGAAGACAGTCCTAGCTTCCTTCCCGTTCCCCATAGGAATCAGGCCAGAAGCTTCCATTTCAATTCTATGGCTCCCCCAAAGTTGAAGAAATAGTCACTTTATCCTTTTCAGCTAAATACACAACCCTAGCCAAAAGAATCCCTTACTGAAAGGAACGGTGGGCTTGGAATCCAGCCCTGTATGGAGGAAGGGGCCGTATATCTTAATCAGGGCAAAGCCACACCATAATTTCTTAATGATATGAAGATTAAGAGAAAGAACTGCGACACAGCAGGTAAAGCTGCTGCCACTGCAGTGCTGGCATCTCAATATGGGCGCCGGTTCGAGTCTCAGCTGCTCCACTTCCCATCCAGTTGTCTGCTATGGCCTGGGAAAGCACTAGAAGATGACCCCAAGTCCTTGAGCCCCTGCACCCACGTGGAAGACCAGGAAGAAGCTCCTGGCTTCAGATCAGCTCAGCTCTGGCCATTTGCAGTCATTTGAGGAGTGAACCAGCAGAGGAAGACCTCTCTCTCTCCACCTCTGCCTCTCTGTAATGCTACCTTTCAAATAAAATAAATAAATCTTGAAAAAAGGAAGACAAAGAAGTTCTCTGAAACACTATAAAAGCCTACTGTAACAATTCCCTCCCTTATTCTTGTTTTCTACAATCTCCTGGTAAGCTCACGGATAAATAAGAAAACTGTACTCAAGATGTTGACACAAAGTCACTGTGACCAAGTGACTTTTGAGAGCCTTGTATAACAAAGTGTGGCGCCAGACAGCACCGTGCCTCACGCAACACGAGGGGCCCTGTGAGTGAGGCCTCAGACACAGCACAGGGCTCTGGCAGGAGACTGTGGGAAAGCAGCAAGAACTAAGCCAGGACTCATAGAAAGGTGCTGCTGGTAAGCCAGGAGGAACTTAACATCTGATGAGTCAGCTATTCCTTGATCATCATGTAATCCAGTGCTGACCTCCACATATGCATTTTCATGAACTACACTCACATTTCCTTTATATGCTTGAACATTTAATGCACAACTTAAATTTATACTTACATTCAACGTGGGTTTTGATACATAAGTTCGCTCCACGTATCTCATTTCCTGTAATACAAATATTTTTAATGTCATGACATAAAAAAACATTGCATATAAATAGGATCTACATTTCCAGGCAAATTCCTATTTCTTAAGAAAGGAAAGAGTAAAATTCTTGCCCATACTACTTCTCAATTCTTTTTTAAATGATTTTTATTTTTAATGGACACATAACAATTGTACTTATTTATGGGATATAGTGTGATATCTTAACGCATGTATGCAATATGTAATGATCCAACCAGACTGTGTTCCTAGGAACATAGGCCAACAGGAAGAAATTCTGAAAAATGCAGGCCACAGTCCAGCGACCCAACAGATCTGAAACTGAACTGTTTACAGGACCAAGAACAAAGAAGAAAACTTGACTCTCTGAGGTCAGAAAGCAGAACAAATATTCCAGTAGGACAGCTTACATTTAGAACCAACTGTTGCCGACAGCTACAACGGGGAGTCACGCCTCATAAGCACAGCGACAGATCAACAGGCCCACCGACATCCAGACATTAACAGACCGAGAACTTAGCTTCTCCCAGATCACACACACTTTGTCTTGACCCAGTGCAAAGAACTAAAACTTCCCACTGATACTACAGAACAGACGAACACAAAGTAGGCTTGACAAGTAGGGGTCATAGACAGAGACGGGCCTATTAACCCCAAATATTTCCCCTCTCTCCCTCCCATATACACACTAATTGGAGTAAAGTGTGTGGATGAAAACACAGACATGCAAATGGCAACTCAGAGGGTGTGCTCCTGGGCAGGGCAAGGCCAGAATGTCACTCTGTGATCCTTTCATGCTATGTCATGTGGTGGGTTAAGTCACTTGTAGGTGGAAACAACTCTGCTTTAAGAAATCACCTTTCAGCCCTCATTTTAAAATGTCATCATTACAAACATTCGGTGCACCCTCTCTTCTTAAGACGCCTCCATGAGGCAAAGCTGACTGACACAGGGCAACGTGATCCTTCACTTGCTTAACAGACACACTGACAGCACTTAGCCCTTAGCCGGCGGTAACCGCGGATTTGAGATTTGTCAATTATGGTCCTTATACTCAAGTGGCATTACAATCTTCTGGGGGAGAAATGTTAAAGTTATCCGGACATAATCCTAAAACGCAATCTGGTAAGAACCACAAGAGTGACATCATACATAAGCCAACCCTTGGGTCTGGAGGAGAAACACCCCATGGTGTGGCATCAACTTCCAATCTGGGGCTCTGCTGAAACACTTCAGCTCCGAGTTCCACACACATTGTTTAAATTTCACGTTAACACAATATTTGTTACTCGTTGCCATCAGATGCTGAAGGGAAACTTGTTTGCCATCTTCTGTCTGTATTTCACTTCTTCAAGCTATGTCAGGTATGAGAAGGGTGTTTCTACTCCCCTGAGCTGCACCTGGGCGCTCAGCTAACAGCAGCATCACCAGCCCATCCAGCACACACAGCTGTGCTCAAGAAAGCAAGTCCCAAACACTGCACGGATACACTCAGGAGCAGCTGGGTGAACGAACACACGTGTCCCTTTGACACAGAATTTTGATCTGGGGCTTATGCAACCTATCTGTGATCTGCCGTCCTGGCCAGAGCGGATGGGACTGAACCAAGCTAGCACCCTGAGAAGCCGCGTCAGCTCCATAATGGTGGGGACCGGAGCTGTAAAGTCACAAGGGACTGCAGCCAGTCACCACCATAGCCAGCTAAGGCCACGTAAAAGCGGAGGTTAGAGCAAGGAGCAGTGCCGAAAGCAACCAGAGAAGCCAAGCAATGGAGCATTTGTCTACTCGGAAAAACCACAGTCCACTCTAAGAGACACAGAGTTCCTTACTTAGATTTGGTTTGAGTTCCGGCAGGGCCAGCAACCTTTTATTTCCTATCTTTGGATGGAAAAAAAACCCTTTCGAGGCTGGTCTTTGGCTCAGTAACTAAGATGCCACTATTGTGGTACAACGGGTGAAGCCACCAGCTACAATGCCGGCATCCCATTTCCAAGCAGGTTCCACTCCCAGCTGCTCCACTCGCAATCCAGCTCCCAGCTAATGTGGTGATGAAGCCAGCAGAAGATGGCCCAAGTGCTTGGGCTCCCGCCACCCACATGGGAGACTCGGATAAAGTTCTTGGCACCTGGCTTCAGACTGGCCCAGACCTGCCTGCTATAAGCATTTGGGGAGTAAACCAGCACATGGAAGATTTCTCTTTTTGTCTTTCTCTTGCTCTCTGTCACTCTGCCTTTCAGATACATAAATAAATCTTAAAAACAAAAAGGACGAAATGAGGTACAAGCATAAACTACTAGGGAAAACCTCCCTTTGATTGGCTTCCATTATTGTGTGTTCCTGCCTACCTCACTGTTTTATTTTTCTCAGTCCATTTTCTATGTCATCTTTCCCCTCCCGACCTCTAAGTGCTGAAATATCCCAGGGCCTTCTTCCTGGTCCCTCTCAACAGTTCAGCCTGTCTCCTCCAGGCCTTCTGGTCCCATGGCTTTAAACAGCATTTAAGTGTTCATTCCCAAATTTCTCTCTCCAGGTCCCACCTCTCCACTAGTCCCTAGTCTCCTAGACCTAATCTGGTAGCTTCAAGTCAATGTCCAAGTCATAGCTCAATTTTCCCACTTCTTCCCAGTATCGTCCACCTCAGCTGCTCAAGCCAAAACCACTCTTGCAACTTCCCTCTAGCTCAACTCCTAAAGCAGATGCTCTCAACACTGTATGCAAAATATCCCTGAATTCTCCTCTCTGCCTCATCTCCCCCAAATCGCCTAGATCATGCCACAGTCTCTTGCTCCTACTCATAGCCCTTACCCAATTTCCTGCTTCCCCTGGCCTTGTTATAGTCCATCCCATTTTAAATAGTAAATCACTTGGAGCCAGTACTGTGGCATAGCGGGTAAAGCCACTGCCTGCAGTGCCAGCATCCCATATGGGCACCAGTTCGAGTCCTGGCTGCTCCACTTCCAATACACCTCCCTGCCATGGCCTGGGAAAGCAGTGGAAAATGACTCAAATCCTTGGGCCCCTGCCCCCACACGGGAGACCCAGAAGAAGCTCCTGGCTCCAGATTAGCACTGCTCCAGCCATTGCAGCCAGTTGGGGAGTGAACCAGAGGATGGAAGACTTCCCTCCCTCCAACTCTTTCAAATAAATAAATAAATAAATATTTAAAATAAATAAATAAACGGTAAATCATTGCAAACTCTTCCCTCTCCTGCTTCAGATCCCTTGGTGGTTTCCCATTCTCTGGGAAATCCTTACTTACTACACCATGCAAAGCCCTGCATGACCTAGGCACCAATTTCTTTCCAAATCCACTTTTGCTCAGAGTCACCTACATGCCTTCCTCTTTGTTCTAAATCCTGTCCTACCCCAGGCTCTTCATAGGGGCCTCTGCCAGTAATACTTTTTCCATAGCTCTCCCTGGCCCCTGGCAGGTTCATTTTTATTCTTCACATCTTGGCCCACATGACACATCCCCCACCCCTTGATCTTCACTAACCACTCACTCTATTTAATCTTGGCCTCAACCATTTGTTCTCTTTGGTTTACACATTTTTTTTTTTCTCCTTCAAAGCACCTCTCACTTTGTAAGCACATGGGTCTCATCTCTGCTTTCCTCCCTGCCCCCAACACACTGGCAGTTTCTCAAGAGCAGGGCTGTGTCTCATTCTCTGCTACATCCCTATCACATGGGTGAGCCACTGCTTAGTGTTCACGGAACTTCAGAGGAATGAATGACAGCTTTAGAGCAGTGTGGTCAGAACACTGAACGGGTTCGGCGCTGTGACGTAGCGGGTAAAGCCACCACCTACAGTGCCAGCATCCCATATCGGTGCTGGTTCAAGTCCTGGCTGCTACATTTCTGATCCAGCTCTCTGCTGTGGCCTGGGAAAGCAGCAGAAGATGGCTCAAGTCCTTGGGGCCCTGCACCTGCATGGGAGACCCAGAAGAAGCTCCTGGTTCCTGGCTTCGGATCAGCACAGCTCCAGCCGTTGCAGCCATCTGGGGAGCAAACCAGCAGATGGAAGACCTCTCTCTCTCCATCTCCTTCTCTCTCTGTGTAACTGTGACTTTCAAATAAATAATCTTTAAAAAAAAACCAACACTGAACCCAGTGAGTAATAAAATGTGCTAAGTGAACACAACCAGTTAAGTTCTATCTATGTACAGAATCATCCTGAAAGAGCTCAGCTGCACTGCCAACTCTGGAGGCCGAGACCAACCACCTGGGGCACAGCACACTGTGCACACCTAATGACTTCCACATACACACCTGTGGCCTGAATGTCTGCTCTACTAGACTCTTCATTCCAAGAAAGTGTTTATTTTCCATCCTGTAATGGCAGTTTTTGCAAAAAAAATAGGTGAACAAAGCTGAACACTTACAAACAACTCTGCAAAACAAAATTTCAGCTAAAGAAAATACATCATGAAACCAACAAAATGGGATAGAAAGCTAGAGAAAAACTGAGAGCTACTCTACACGGATGGTCAAACAAGCCTTTCTGGGAGAGTCAGAGAGAAATGAATATCAAAGAGTTAGCCTTGGGGTGGCTGGCACTGTGGTGTAGTGGGTAAAGCCACTGCTGGCAGTGCTGGCATCCCATATAGGTGCCAGTTCCAGTCCCAGCTGCTCCACTTCCGGTCCAGCTCTCCTCTGTGGCCCGGGAAAGCAGTAGAAGATGGCCCAAGTGCTTGGGCCCCTGCACCCGCGTCTGGGCTCCTGGCTTCGGATCAGCTCAGCTCCGGCCGTTGCAGGCAATTGGGGAGTGAACCAATGGATGGAAGACCTCCCTCTCTCTCAAATAAATAAATAAATCTTTTAAAAAAAGTTTCCACATAGCCAAGAAAATAAGCAACAGAGTAAAAATACAAACTATGGAGCAAGAATATTAGCAAACTATAAATCTGATAAGGAGTCAATGTTTTAAAAAAAAAAATTATTAGCCTTGGGAAGATCTAGGAAAAAGACATTCATGACCTAGGGGAGAATTAGGACAAAGGCTATGAATCAGGCCTTGGTACACAGTAGGGACAGGAAGGGTGGTGTATGGAGGAAAATGAACTCAGGAAGACCTGAGGCTGCAGGGCTGAGAGACCAAACCCGGCCCGGAGGAGTCTGGAACCTGGCCTGTGTGCAAGCGCAGCCACTGAGGGCTCTTCTAGGACACGATGACCACACTGCCACGGTACAGGGAACTGACTGTAACAGGTAGGAGGAGAAAAGGAGCGAGACCAGACAAAAGCTAATGTGGCCAGTGCTAGGAAGGTGGCAATAGGGGTGGACAAAAACACAGGGACTTGGGCTGTAGTTAGAGAAGGAACCAACCAGTGGCAATGGCTCTCGTTTTACAGATGTGGGAACAAAAGCACAGCAGGCCAGGTAGCCTGTGCAAAGTCACACAGCCAAGGAAAGGCACAGCTGGGACTTCAAATCCAGGCAGTCTGACCCCAGAGCCTCTCAGCTTCTGGCTTCTACACTATCATCATCTGTGTTATTAAAAATCATAGCATTGAGGAACTTGAGGACTGCTGTTTCCAAAGCACTACATGTTCAGTCATTACTGGCTTACGGAATCCCTCACTGACCAAGCCTGTCAGCAGGGACATTCAGCTCTTACTATTCCTCTCTAGGACTAGGCCAGGAAGCACCCAAAAAGCCACAGGTAACATCTGCAAAGTTCAAACAGCCATTATCAAGAAGCATTTTGGGAAGAGTGATTAAACCACATTTAAACTTTTCAACTTCTTAGGATAGAGAAACACAAAATACCTTGTGTTTGTTCATATTGTTTGTATAAGGAACACAAAATCTCCTCACACAAAAGCAACACATGGCAAATCTGTACTTCTTCATGCCTTTATAAAAGTCTCCAAGCAGGGCCAGGCTGTGGTGCAGCAGGTTAAACCACCATTTTGGATGCCCGCATTCCCATATCAGAGAGCCCAAGTTCAAATCCAAGCCTTGTTCTCCACGCCAGCTTCCTGTTAATGCACACCCTGGGAAGCAGCAAGTGATGACCCAAGTATTTGAGTCCCTGCCACCTACACTGAGTTCCAGGCTCCTGGTTTTGACCTGGCCCAGCACTGGCTGTTGCTGGCATGTGGGGAGCGAACCTGTTAACAATAAAAATAAAATAAAAATTAAAAATAAAAAATTTGGAACCTGGTATTGTGATGTAGAGGGTTAAGCTGCTGCCTGCAATGCCAGCATACCATATGAGATCCAGTTTGAGTCCTGGCTGCACCACTTCTGATCCAGTTCCCTGCTGGTCTGCCTTGGAAAGCAGTGGAGGATGGCCCGAGTGCTTGGGCTTCAGTCACCCACATGGGAAACTGGGATGGAGTTCCAGGCTCTTGGCTTCAGCCTGGCCCAGTTCTAGCCACTGCAGCCATTTGGGGAGTAACCAGTGATGAAAAGTCTCTCAATCCCTCCCTCTCTGTAACTCTGCCATTCAAATAAATAAATTTCTAAAAAATATTTTTTAAGTCTCCAATTACTAGCTAGCTATGTTAATTTTAATCAACATGTTTCATTTTACATATTGTTCACTTTATGTATGTTATTTATAAATATAATTGCTTTGTTAAAACCTTACTTTAGGCCGGCGCAGTGGCTCAATAGGCTAATCCTCCGCCTTGCGGCGCCGGCACCCGGGTTCTAGTCCCAGTTGGGGCGCCGGATTCTGTCCCGGTTGCCCCTCTTCCAGGCCAGCTCTCTGCTATGGCCCAGGAGTGCAGTGGAGGATGGCCCAAGTGCTTGGGCCCTGCACCCCATGGGAGACCAGGAGAAGCACCTGGCTCCTGGCTTCGGATCAGCGAGATGCACCGGCCACAGTGTGCCAGCCGCGGCGGCCATTGGAGGGTGAACCAACGGCAAAGGAAGACCTTTCTCTCTGTCTCTCTCTCTCTCTCTCTCACTGTCCACTCTGCCTGTCAAAAAAAAAAAACAAAACAAACAAAAAAAAAAAACCCTTACTTTACCACTCTGACTTGTCAAATTTTAACACTGTTGACAAGTTGTTGAGATTGGTAACAACCTCTGTTATGAGTTGGTTTGCATCTGCAAAGAAAAGTAGTGTGACACCCTAGGAGCTCAGTTAACCTGATTTGGAAATGTGGTCCTTACAGAGATATCCAAGTTAAAATGAGGTCCCCAGGGTGGGCCCCTAATCCAGTACAACTAGTGAGTGTCAGTATACAATGGGAAAATTTGTCCAGAGATAAACATACACACAGGGAGAACACCACATGCAAACAGAGGAGTGAAGAAGCCACAACCACCAGGAGCCAAGAGGCCAGGAAGGATTCCCCTACTGATGAGAGGCTCACACTATCACTTCCCGTTTCTGCCTTCCAGAATTGTGACACAATGCCGTCCCATTGTTTGCCATGCAGCACTAGGACACTGATCCGCCCTCCTTGAAAACCTCACCTCCCTTAGCACTCTGAAGATGCAACACCCTCTGGTTTCCTGCTAGGTCATTGCCCTGTCTTTCCACTCACCTTCACAGGGTCCTGCTTGCTCTTCCTGGGCCTGGGATGCTTTGCCCCCCCAACAGCCCCATGCTAAACCCACTTCCCTTTCCCCCAACACATTCACACTAGGGGAGCTCATGGACTATGGTTTCCCCTCCATCTACAGCCAAGTGTGCCAGGCCCTTCCACCTAACCCAATGAGCCCAAATACAAGCCCAAAACTCTCACCACTTTCTTTCTACTCCCAAATCTGTTCATCAGTAAAAACCTGGCCTAGCCATCTTCATGCCAAAGGCAGGGCCCCCAAATTCTACTTCACCTCTTGTCTCTCAGCCCCTCCAAGCCATTCATTCAGTTCAACAGGTCCTACCACCTCACCAGCCTGAGTCTATCCATTCCTCTCGATGTTTATGATCACATCACATCACTATCCCCACCCCCACTCGCTTCATCACACCAACGTTCTGACTTCCTTGGACCTGTGTGAAAAGAAAAGTCTACGGAAGAAAGTTGAAAATTTACAGAATGGAAGGAAAACAAAACAGTGAGTGTGTTCACTGAGATTCAACCAGGAAAATGGAATATACAAATGACACAACAGCTGAGAGCCTGGAGGGCAGTTAGGAAACCATCAAGGTCAAGGGATAGAGTTTTGGGTTGGGGTAACTGCAGAGGATCAAAGATGTTACCCTGGCTTCTCCCTTCTCCAGCCAGTGGCTGAACCAGGACAGAAGCTGGCATTGCCGTCCCTGAAACACAACCTGCAATGGTCAACCCACAGCAACACACACGAGATCTGGGAAGGGAGAGAAATCCATCTGGGAGCAAACAGGTCCAGGAATGGCAAATTACAAGAGTAGTGTTTTGTTTTGTTTTTGTTTTTGTTTTTTTTAGAAGTCTGAGTATTAAAATAAGTTGGATAAAACACAGGAGTTTCAGGGAGGGAGTGGTCAACACTGTCAAACACAGTATAAAGGTCAAGAAGAGAAAAAAAACAGAAAACTAAAATCACTGGTATCTTTTAGCGAATGGCACAAAAATTTAACTGCAGAGGGTCAAAGGGAAACAGACATAGAATAAATGATAGGAAATGAGTAGAGACTAGCCCTTTGACCAGATAGCAAGGTGATTAGAGCTAGAAAAGCAAAGAATTTCAATAATAAAGTCCACAAAAGTCTGTTGACTATAGGGGAGCCTTGTGTTTATTTGAAGGCAAAGGTGAAAGAGCCAACAAAATGGGTGAAAGCTCAAATCCCATGCCACGAAGTGGCACAGAAAACCGAAAATCCCAGATTTCCATGATTCAGTAAACGACCATTTAACTCAAGTAACACCCAGTGCACGTGAGCACTAGAGTTCAACAGAATGTCACACAGGACGTGCTACCCAGCCTCCAGCTGTTATTTTTAAATCAGGAACATTTGTGTTCGACTGTCAACTGGAAAGCAAGAAGGTTGTGCATCTAGAGCACCTGGCTCACCCAATTCATGAGGGCAACACCGGCTGAAACCCAGCTGAATCTCATTACATTTCTGAGCTTTCCTAAGTCATTCCTTAGAACCAATAGGCTGATTAAGAACAGAACTCTCTTGGAAACCCAGGCCCTTTAACTTTTCATTGATCCCAGCCACGCAGGACTCACATTAGTCTTCCTTCTCCTGGGCCTGGGCCCCTTCCCAACCCTCCCCCCCTAAGTATTAACTGCTATTATTGTCACAGTCTCTTACCTAAGGCAGCTCCTCCTCAGCGCCTACTACCAGCAGCCTACCGGTTGTGCTAGTCTACACCCAGTTTTCTCCCCACTCAAATTCTTTCTGACCTGTGGTTATGACAAACACACAACGATCAACAGTCCACAGCCATGGGGCAGATCCAAAGTCTTAAAACAGAACTGGATTTCACAGCCTATGACCCCAACCCTCGGAGGGGGGGAGGGTGGAAATCAAGCCTCCCCAGCCGCACCTGCCCTGCAAGTTCTTAACCTATTTCTGAAGCGTTGCCAGACACTAAACCTGGAGAGCAGGCCTGCATTTCCACAAATGGAAAATAAATCCTTTCTTTCAAGGCTCTGCCACGCCTGTGTTCTCCGAATACAAGAAGCAGAGGAGCCATGGGCTGTGAACACTCCAGCTACGCCTACAGCTGGTATACTTCGTGTCCTGTATTACCCGAGTCGCCATTTATTTTTCCCTAAGTTTTTAAACGCTGCAAGACAGCAACACTTTTTATGGTCAGAGAGGGCCTTGTCCATTGTGCCGGGTGGGGTTGGGAAGAAACACTGGACAACAACGCTCACAAACACGTTTCACCGAACATCTCCAAGCTGTTTTCGGGGCCTACAGAGAGCAGGCCCTCTCCCTCCAGCCCCGGGCCCTCAGGCTCCGTCTACCCTGCAGGGCCGCTGAGGCCAGGACGAGCAGTCCCCGCACAGACACGCGCACGGCCCGCATAGGGCGAGGCCCTCCCGGCGGGTCTCGGGGCGGGGGCTGCCGTCCAAGCCTGCACCCGAGCGCGCGGACCCTCCCGAAGCAGAAACCGGGCTCGGCGCCCCGAGGCCCAGCGAGGGGCGAGGCCCGCTCACCTGCACCAGCCTCCGCAGCAGGGGGCCGCGCCCGCGAGCGCCGCCACGCAGAAGGGCCGCCAGCACAGCCATGACCACAGGGCGCTGAGCCGCAGCTTCAAGGGCAAAGACCCGCGCGCGAGTACAGCCACTTCCCCGGTCCGCAGGACCCCGCGATGCGGCGCAGGCTCCGCCCCCGCGCCCGTCTCCTCCGCGGCCGGCCGCGATTGGCCGGCAGCCGAGGGCGGGGTGGGGCCTGGCGCCGGCAGCTGCGCCTGCCACAACCGACCAGGAGCGCACTGGACGGCTCGCGGCCGCGGCACCGAAGTCACCAGGCACCTGAGCCGCTGCTGGTTCCCGTTTCCACTCGGAAGCCTGTGGCTTGGGTGTAACCCGAGCCTTTCTATTCACTGAGCCTGCTTCTCACATTTAACACCCCCCTAGTACAAAGATAGCGCAGGAAAACGTTTTAAAGCAATCCGGTCAGCTTTTAATTTATGAGGAAAACTTTGCAACTGTCTTTCGGAAAAAAGATGAAAACTAGAAAACATTTTAAAACGTTATCTATGTATTTTGTTGGAAAGGCAGAGAATTAAAGATAGACCATCAGAGAGCTTGCATCCGCTGGTTCACTTTCCAGATGCCTGCCTGCAACAGCCAGGACTGGGCCTGGCCAAAGCCAGGATGCCCTGAATTCAGTCTGGGATTCTCATCTGGGTGACAGGGACCCAGGTAGTTGGCCCATCACCTGCTGCCTCCCTGGGTGCACATTAGCAGGAAGCTGGGATCGGGAGTGGAGCCCGGACTGAGAACCCAGGCACTCCCACACGGAATGCAGGCATCCCAGGCAGAGAAACCTCTGCACCAAAGGCTCACCCCTAGAAAGCTTAGTAACACCGCTACGGCACAAGTAAAGACTCTACTTCAAAAAGAGAACTTCGAGAAGTTCTTGGAAAATGGAATTAAAAGATAAGTTTAGGGGGCTGGCTTTGTGGCATTGTGGGCTAAATGTTCCTGTGATGCCAGCATCCCGTGAGTACCAGTTCAAGTCCCAGCTGCTCCGCTGTCAATCCAGCTCCCTGCTAATGCACCTGGGAAAGCAGCAGGAGATGGCCCAGTGCTGGTGCTCCTGCACCCATGTAGGAGACCAGGATGAAGGTCCTGTTTTCAGCCCTGCCCCAGCCCTGGCCATTGCACTCATTTAGGGACTGAACCAGCGAATGGAAGCTCTGTGTGTGTTTGTGTGTCTCCTCCTCTCTCTGTAAGTCTGCCTTTCAAATACATAAATAACTTTAAAAAAAAAAAAAAGGTAAGTTTATTGTGCTGCAAAAAATTTTTTGAAATACATTCATAAGTTTTTCATAATATGTTTTTTTTTTTTTTTTTTTGACAGACAGAGTGGATAGTGAGAGAGAGAGAGAGAGAGAGAAAGGTCTTCCTTTTTGCCACTGGTTCACCCTCCAATGGCCGCTGTGGCCGGCACATCGTGCTGATCCGAAGCCAGGAGCCAGGTGCTTCTCCTGGTCTCCCATGGGGTGCAGGGCCCAAGCACTTGGGCCATCCTCCACTGCCTTCCTGGGCCATAGCAGAGAGCTGGCCTGGAAGAGGGGCAACCGGGACAGAATCCGGCACCCCAACCGGGACTAGAACCCAGTGTGCTGGCGCTGCAAGGTGGGGGATTAGCCTGTTGAGCCACGGTGCCGGCCCCATAATATGTATTTTTCATGAACTTTTAAAATGTTTAATAACATTCATTAATTTATTTTAAAGGTTTGTTTATTCAAAGGGCAGCATTCAGAGAAAAAAAAAAGAGGGACAGAGATATTTTCCATCTGCTGGTTCACTACCCAAATGACCACAACAGCCAGGGCTGGGCCAGGCCAAAGCCAGGAGCCTAGAACTCCATCAGGGACTCCCAGAGTGGGTGGCAGAAGCCCAAGCACTCGGGCCACCTTCTGCTGCTTTCTCAGGCACATTATCAGGGAGCTGGGTTGGAAATGGAGCAGTGAGCACTCACACTGGCACTCATACAGGATGCCAGTGACACAGGCGTGGGTTACCCTGCTGCACCACAACACCAACCCCTATTCATTTTTATTTGAAAGGCAGAGAGAAAAATCTTCCATCTAGTGGTTCACACCCACTCCCCACCCCCAAGTGCCAACAACAGCCAGGGCTAGGCCCAGGATGAAGCCAGGAGCCGGGAATTCCATCCGGGTCACCCATGCGGATGGTAGGGAGTCAAGTACTTAACTGCTGCCATCATCTGTTGGCATTTGTATGAGGCTGCAGTTGCAAACAGAGCCAGGATTCAAACCCAGGCACTGCAATACACAATGTGGGTGTCCTAAGCAGCAGCTAATCCCATCGCTCCAATAACACCTGCCCTTTCCTGCACTTCATATTAATCTTCACAAAGACTCCATGAATTAGATGCTATTGCTATCCACCATTTAAATGAGGTAATTTTGGGATAAAAACCTAACTTTTTGTTGTTGTTGCTGTTCATGATTGCAAACACAGCGACAGAGCTGGCGTCTGACCTGATGTCACATTGCACTGCCTTCTCTCACCTTTGCACGTAGAGCATTATGTGACCTAAGATTATCCTCACATCTTAGGAACTCTTTACTTCAGACATGCAGTTGTGGACAGTAAATACTTATGACTTTGTAAACATTATTTTCTCTTGTATTTATTGTCATATACAAGATAAAAGAAGTGGGGATGGCACTGTGGCATAGTAGGCTAAGTCTCCGCCTGTGACACCAATATCTCATATGGACACTGGTTCATGTCCTGGCTGCCCCTCTTCCAATCCAGCTCTCTACTAATGGCCTGGGAAAGCAGTGGAAGATGGCCCAGGTGCTTGGGCCCCTGCATGGGAAATCTGGAAGAAGCTCCTACCTACTAGTTTTGGATTGGCCCAGCTCCAACCATTGTGGCCATTTGGGGAGTGAACCAGAAGATGGAAGACTCTCTCTCTGTGTGTCTCCCTCTCTCTGTGTGTAACTCTGCGTCTCAAATAAATAAATGACATCTTTAAAAAAAAAAAAAAGATAAAAGAAGTGGCAACATACAAGTTGAATACTTCGACTTGCCAAAACAATTTTTAAAGAAAGTAAAATTTATTTATAACAGTATTGCTTTAACAAATAATGCTTTATTATTATTATTATTATTATTATTATTTGATAGGCAGAGACTGACACAGAGAGATCTTCCCTACACTGGTTCACTCCTCAAATGCCCACAAGAGTCAGGGCTGGGCCAGACTGAAGGCAGGAACCAGGAGCTCAGTCTGGTACCTCAAGTACCCAGGTACCTGAGCCATCACCAGCTGCCTCCCAGGATGCTCATTAGCAGGAAGCTGGATTGGAATCAGAGCGAGGACTCAGACCTTGGGACTCTGATAAGGGATGTGTGTCTCAAGTGGCGTCTTAACCACTGCGCCAAATGTCTACCCCACAAATTATGTTTTGCTGGCAAACGTGGGAGATTGTAGTTTTCAAAGATGACCACACCGCTAGCCTGCTACCCAACAAGCTCCAGTTCCAATCTGACTCACATCCACTCTTCCCACCAGAGATGGGGCCATGTCCCCCACTGCCCTGGCCAGTGGAGTATGGCAGAAGCAATGTCACGTGGCTTCCCAGGCTAGGTCTGAGCAGAAATACGGGTTCAAAGGTCACAGATGATTCCAGTCCCCAGCCCTCAACACCTCCAGATGAGACACCAGACATTGTGAGGAGACATAAGGCATCCCCAACAGGCTGTGTCTGAATTCATGACCCACAGAAACAGCTGTTTTCAGCCATTTGGGGAAGAATTTACTTTACACAGCAATAACTATGGTTACCCTTACCTTTAATTTCCCAGTTCTGCCACACTGGTGCCTTGAGGTTCTCTGAGACTCGTACCCCAGATCACCACGTCCCGCTCCGTCCCTGCAGTGTCACACCTTGAATGTCATACCGTCTCTTGAATGTCTTCAGCTTCGACCCCACCTTAGCACAGACATCTTTACACCTGGATCATCTCAATAATGTGAAAGCCATGAGCATCACAATGCAGTCAGTCGGCTGTGTCGACCCTCACAGGAAGATAAAGCCTCAAGGTTGGGAAGGAAACTTGTGTGCACCTGCCTGACGGCAACTCACACCACAGACTGCCAGCAGCGCACCTTGAGGAAGGCCACGGCCAGCTCACCCAAATACGTGAGGTCGTCCACCCGGGACTGTCTGTTCCACCTTGGCCTGGCCCACCCTTGTGGCTAATCTTGTGGCCAAGGCTAGTTTTCAACATGCCTGATATAATCATCTTCATTTCTGCCTTGAAAAACTCCCCTGGCCCCGACCCAAACTTGACCTTTAGAGATTCTCTCTCGGACTGTTATTAGGTTGGCAAAGCTGGTGTCCAGAGCGGATGTGAAGCAAGACCACGTTTGCTGGCGACGCGGGGCCTCCTGGGCTAGGGAGTGGTGCCGACATGGAGCCCACGCTCCTCTGCCTTCCACGCCTCGCCTTACTCTGCCCTGGTGAGTACCCTCCCAGGCTGAGCCCCCTCTTTGTTTGGGATCTAGTTTGGATAAGGCCCTTGCATTCCTGTGGGGGACTGTAAGACTTCGGTCTCTCCTACTGAGTTCTCAGATTTCCCCTGAACTTCCATCTCAGAGGACTTCGTCTGTCTTCTGGCGAATTCTTTTTTCATTCTGCATGCCTGGTTTATTTAATATTTCATGTCACCTAAACACCTAATTTAAAACTTTGGTGAGCACTCTTATTTTGGTTTCATTCTGGTTTGGTTACTCATGTCTATAAATGATTGAACTCTTATTACCTTTTTTTTTTTTTTAGTCCCTATCTGTTTCTGAAAATCTTCCAAAAGCAAAACCAAACACTAAATGGTGAATGTAGATGGCCAATTAAAAGCTACCAGGGCAGCTGTCTCCACACGTAAGCGATTCTAATCTCTGATGATTCAAGTCTCTCTCTCTCTCTCTCTCCTTTCAAATAAATGAATCTTGAAAAACGAAAAAATTACCTGATCCCAGGCAAGATTACCCACAGAGTGCTGGCCTGGCACAAGACAATTTCTGTTCAACTAGGGAAACCTTGGTCATGGGTTGGACAAACTAGGGAAAAGGCCATGTGCTAAGTGAAAGAGGAACACTTGGCCAAAATCCTTAGCATTCTCGAGTAGAGCTTACAGAATTTTATTTATTTGAAAGGCAGAGTGACAGAGACAGAGGAAGAGACAGATTTTTCCATACACTAATTCACTTCCCAAATGGCCACAACAGCTGGGGCTGAAACCAGGAGCCAGGAACACTATCCAGGTCTCCCACATGGGTGCAGGGACCCAAGGGCTTTGGCCATCTTCTCCTGCTTTCCCATTAACAGGAAGTTGGATTGGAAGTGGAGCAGCCGGGACTCAAACTGGTGCCCGTATGGGATGCTTGCGTGGCAGGTGGCAGCTTAACCCAGGGCACCACAACGTGAGAGGCAGGATGAGAGAGAGCAGGAGACAGAGAGATCTTCCATCTACTTGTTCACAGCCCAGACAGTCATAACAGCCCATTCCAGGCCAGGTCAAAGCCAAGAGCTAAGAACTCCATCCACGCCTCCCACATGGGTGGCAGGGGCCCAGGCACATTAGCAGGGAGCCAGATTGGAAATGGAAAGTTCCTAGTTGAACAGAAATTGTCTTGTGCCAGGCCAAACCAGGCTGAAACCAGGAAGCCTTCAAGCAGTAAGACTTGAAGGGGCGCTCTGATATGGGATGCAGCGTTCCAGGCAGCAGCTTGACTCACTGTGCCACAATGCTGGCCCTTGAGAACATTCTCTACACTCTCAAAAGATAGCTGAAAAACACATGCAAAGAACATACCCATTCAGGGAATCCAGCCAGCTGATATACATATATATGATTTATTTATTTGAAAGGCAGAGTTAGAGAGAGGGAGGGAGGGAGAGAGAGAGAGGTCTTCCATCTGCTGGTTCATCCCCCAGATAACCAGATGACCACAATAGCCAGGGCTCAGTCAGGCCAGAGCCAGGAGCCAGGAGCTTCTTCCAGTCTCCCATGTGAGTACAGGGGCCCAAACACTTGGGCCATCTTCCACTGCTTTCCCAGGCCATAGCAGGGAGCTGGATCGGAAGAGGAGAAGCCAGGCTTAAACTGGCACTCATCTGGGAAAACCAGCATGACAAGCAGTGGCTTTACCTGCTACACCACAACACTAGCCCCCCACCCCCAGCCAGCTATATTATGGCCTATTTTCATGCAAGTCCTTTTTAAAAAAAATCAATTTTAGGGTTACATGTAAGAATACTTTAGCAGTAGTTTGTTCTCTTCATATTTGAATGATAGCTCTTTTCCTTATATTAAGAAGTACACACATACACACATACACAAAGTGAAATGAAAGTAGGGGAAAAAAAAGAAAGGAATAAAACCATTTCAATTTAATGGTCTTGCAATTTACATAGCTCCATAGCAACCTAGATACTTAAGTATTCCCTTTTAAAAATGTAAAACGAACTTTGCCTGACTAATAATTGCTTACAGTGATGAAAGAGTTAATTTTAATTTTAACCACCCTATGCCTTGGTCAAACTCTTGAGCTCAGAACAATAATATAAGACCTCTCTGTCTGCTATACAAACTGCTTGGTCTGACATGTGGGTCAGGAAAATAACAAGTCAATGTCACGATGCAACCATTCCTGTTTATCAGCAAACCAGGAAAATATGAACGCCCAAGAAAGTGTGAAGAGAACATGCTGAAAGTGACAGACCGTGAACTTAAGGTTTATGAAAAAATGAATTTTCATTGAGCATAGGTCAAAGCAACTACATTAACAGTTCTGTGATGCAGAAATGGAATGATGAGAAAGCTGACTCTAAAACAAAATTAAAGAACCTTTTTCATGTCTGAACCTGTGGCTTTGTGTTATTATTCCTGTTGCGCGAATGAATATAATGTCTGAAGATAAATTTGTTACTAAAAGACTACAGCTTTCAAATAGTTTATCTTGGATTGGGAGTTGATGGTGTTTCTCAAGGAGAGCTAGCTAATACTGCCACCTGGTGGCAAAACTGTTAAGTAACAACGTCTCAAAACGCCTTTCTTTTTTTATTTTTTATTTTTATTTTATTTTATTTTTTTTTGACAGAGTGGACAGTGAGAGAGAGAGAGACAGAGAAAGGTCTTCCTTTTGCCATTGGTTCACCCTCCAATGGCCGCTGCGGCTGGTGTGCTGCGGCCGGCGCACTGCGCTGATCCGAAGCCAGGAGCCAGGTGCTTCTCCTGGTCTCCCATGGGGTGCAGGGCCCAAGCACTTGGGCCATCCTCCACTGCACTCCCTGGCCACAGCAGAGAGCTTGCCTGGGAGAGGGGCAACCGGGACAGAATCCGGTGCCCTGACCGGGACTAGAACCCGGTGTGCCGGCGCCGCAAGGCGGAGGATTAGCCTAGTGAGCCGCGGCGCCGGCCTTTTTTCTTTTTTTTTTTTTTTTTTTAAGATTTATTTATTTATTTGAGAGGCAAGGTTATAGAGAGAGGGAGAGACAGAGAGGTCTTCCATCCACTGGTTCACTACCCAAATGACCACAATGGCTGGATGTGGGCCGATCAAAGCCAGAAATCAGGAGCTTCTTTTGGGTCTTCTGCACAGGTGCAGGTGCCCAAGCACTTGGGCCATCCTCTGCTGCTTTCCCAGGCCATAAGCAGAGAGATGGATCAGAAGAGCAGCAGCCAGGACATGAACCGGTGCCCATATGGGATGCTGGCACTGCAGGCAGAGGCTTAGCCTGCTAGGCCACAGCGCTGGCCCACAATGCATCTTAAAAAAATCATTTTCCTCTCTGCAAATGTCTATAAACCCAAGAGTGCTTTCTAAAAGTATAATTTTAAGAATATTAGAACAATATTTTCACAGCATGAAACAAATGAGAAAATAAGTTTCAAAGAAGCTAGGAGAAATTGCTATTAGATCCATAATACAATAGGGATTGATATCCACTTTGAAGTTCCTCTATAATAAACAACTTCTATAAAAGTTACACTGTGGGACAATATAATTGTAGTAGGTTGAATAGAATACCCTCACAAGACGTGTCTTAACTTTTGGTACATGTGAATGTGTAGTTACCCAAAAATAGGGTCTTCACAGATTTATTTATTTATTTATTTATTTTTGACAGGCAGAGTGGACAGTGAGAGAGACAGAGAGAAGGTCTTCCTTTGCCCTTGGTTCACCCTCCAATGGCCGCTGCGGCTGGCGTGCTGCAGCTGGCGCACTGCGCTGATCCGATGACAGGAGCCAGGTGCTTCTCTTGGTCTCCCATGCGGGTGCAGGGCCCAAGGACTTGGGCCATCCTCCACTGCCTTCCCGGGCCATAGCAGAGAGCTGGCCTGGAAGGGGGGCAACCGGGACAGAATCCGGTGCCCCGACTGGGACTAGAACCCGGTGTGCCGGTGCCGCAAGGCGGAGGATTAGCCTATTGAGCCACGGTGCCAGCAAGATTTAATTATTTTTTAAGATCTATTTTATTTATTTGAAAAGCAGAGTTAGAAAGAGGGAGAGACAAAGATCTCCCATCTGCTGGTTTACTCCCAAATGGCCGCAACAGAATTCAGGAGCCTAAAACTCTTGGTTTCCCACATGGGTGCCCAAGGACTTGGGCCATCTCTTGCTGCCTTCCCAGGCACAGTAACAGGGAGCTGGATCAGCAATGGAGCAGCTGGGACTTGAACTGACACTACGAGGCAGGCATTGCCTTAACCCACCACACCACAACACCAGCCACACTTTAATTAAGACAAAGTCTTGGAGCTGGCACTGTGGCGTAGTGGGTAAAGCCACCATCTGAGATGTCAGCACCCCAACTGGGCACCAGTTGGAGTCATAGCTGCTCCACTTCTGATTCAGCTCCCTGAATCCTAATGGGATTCACTGCTCCTGCTTCTCTGCGCGCCCTCAGGCGAAGTTTTAAAAGGGCCTGTTCCTGAACACGTGCTCTCTTGGTTCTTTTCTCTTGGCTCTTGATCCTTCTCTCCTGCGCTCTCTTGGCCTCTCTTGGCTTCTCTCCTCCTTTCATCTCTCTTCTCTCTCCTGTCTCTCTCTCTCTTATAGTCTCTTTCTCTCTTTTTCCTTCGCCGCCCCTTCACTCCGGTCTGTTGGGTGTTCCCCAATAAACCCTTTCCCTTACTCCGGTGTCCGGTGTGTTTTGCGATGGCTAACATTAATATATACCATTGGTGCCGTGACTCGGATGGATGGGGGTGGAGCCTGGCTCAGGTAGCTGGGCCATGCAGCCACCTGGCTAAAACTGCACCAGTTTCCTAACATTTGGTGCAAGTGCTTGGACTCAGGCCACCCACATGGGTGACCTGGATGAAGTTCCTATCTCCTGGCTTCAGCCTGGCTCAGCCCTGGCTGATGCATCCACTTTGGGAGTGGGTAGAAGATAGAAGATCTCGGGCCGGCACTGCGGCTCACTAGGCTAATCCTCCGCCTGCAGCGCCGGCACCCCAGGTTCTAGTCCCGGTTGGGGCGCCGGATTCTGTCCCAATTGCTCCTCTTCCAGGCCAGCTCTCTGCTGTGGCCCGGGAGTGCAGTGGAGGATGGCCCAAGTGCTTGAGCCCTGCACCCACATGGGAGACCAGGAGAAGCACCTGGCTCCTGGTTTCGGATTGGCGCAGCGCAGCTCGCCGGCCGCAACGCACTGGCCATAGCGGCCACTTGGGGGGTGAACCAACGGAAAGAGGAAAACCTTCCTCTCTCTCTCTCTCACTGTCTAATTCTGCCTGTCCAAAAAATAAAAAATAAATAAATAAAGAAGATAGAAGATCTCTCTATCTCTGTAACTCTGATGGTCAGATTAACAACAACAATAATAATGGATGAGTTCTTACTGGCTTAGGGTCTTCTGTATAATAATATAAGACATATACACACAGAGGAGGGTTAAATGCAGGCAGAGATTGGAGGCACGTGTCTACAAACTAAGGAAGAACTAGGATTTCTGGCAACTATCACGGCTGGAAGAGGCAAGGATCAAATTTCCCAAGACTGTGCAGAAGGAACCAACCCTGCCAACAACCTCAACCTTGGACTCCTGGCCTGCAGAACCACGAGAGAACCCATTTCTGCTGTCATAAGCTGCCCAATGGCTGCCACGGCTGGAGCTACGCCGATCCAAAGCCAGGAGCCAGGTACCTCCTCCTGGTCTCCCATTGGGTGCAGGGCCCAAGCTCTTGGGCCATCCTCCACTGCACTCCCGGGCCACAGCTGAGAGCTAGACTGGAAGAGGAGCAACCGGGACTAGAACCTGGTGCCCATATGGGATGCTGGCACCGCAGGCGGAGGATTAGCCAAATGAGCCACGGCTCCGGCCCCCAATTTGTGGTAATTTGTCACAGCAGCCTTAGGAAACAAATACAGATTTTGGTTTTAGGAGGTGGGATGCTACCATAGGAAATACACAAAAATATGGAAATGGCTTTGCAGTTGGGTGACTGGAAGAACTTTTTATAAAGATTTATTTATTTATTTATTTATTTGGACAGGCAGAGTGGATAGTGAGAGAGAGAGACAGAGAGAAAGGTCTTCCTTTTTGCCGTTGGTTCACCCTCCAATGGCCGCTGCGGCCGGCTCATCGTGCTGATCCGAAGCCAGGAGCCAGGTGCTTCTCCTGGTCTCCCATGCAGGTGCAGGGCCCAAGCACTTGGGCCATCCTCCACTGCCTTCCCGGGCCATAGCAGAGAGCTGGCCTGGAAGAGGGGCAACCGGGATAGAATCCGGCGCCCCGACCGGGACTAGAACCTGGTGTGCCGGCGCCGCTAGGCGGAGGATTAGCCTGTTAAGCCACGGCGCCGGCCAAGATTTATTTTTTGAAAGTCAGAGTTATGCACAGAGAGGCAGAGAGAAAGAGAGAGAGAGAGAGAGAGAGAGAGAGAGAGAGAGAGACTCTCCCATCCGCTGGTTCACGCTCCAAATGGCCACAGTGGCCAGAGCTGGGCTGATCTGAAGCCAGGGACCAGGTGCTTTCTCTGGGTAGAAGGACCACCTTCTACTGCTTTCCCAGCCCATAGCACAGAACTGGATCAAAAGTGGAGCAGCCGGGATTCGAACCGGCGCCCATATGGGATGCCAGCACTGCAGGTGGCAGCTTTACTCACTATGCCACAGCACTGGTCCAAGAAGAACTTTTTTGAAAAATTTATTTACTTATTTGAAAGGCAGAGTTACACATAGAGAGAGCGAGAGCCAGAGATCTTCCATTTTGCTGGTTCACTCCCCAGATGACTGCAATGGCCACGGCTGGGCCAGCTTGAAGCCAAGAGTCAGGAGCTTCTTCTGGGTCTCCCACATGGGTACAAGGACCCAGACACTCAGGCTATCTTCCACTGCTTTTCCCAAGCCATTAGCAGGGAGCTGGACCAGAAGTCCAGCAGTACTTCCAAACCGATACTCAAAACAGCACACAAACTGGCATCCATATTGGCTGCCTCTGTTGCAGGTGGCGGCTTCACTGCTTCGCCACCAAGCCGGCCCCAAGAGAAAGAACTCTGAGGCGTACAATAGAATAACCTGTCTAGAGCGTTGAGCTGTGCTTGTGACATCCACATCTCATATTGGGTTGCCGGTTCAAGCCCCAGTTGCTCCACTTTTCATGCAGAAACCTTTCATTTAAGGAATATAAACTTCATGCATTTCATAAGTACAACTTTAGGAATATAGTGCTTCTTGCTACCGAACCCGCCCTCCCTCTCCTCCTTCCTCTCTTATTCCCATTCTTATTTTTTAATAAGATCTATTTTCAATTAACCTGATATACATATGATTAACTCTACTCAATAAAGAGTTCAACAAAAAACCTTCCTCAACAGTCAACGTAAGAGCTGTTCAAAAGTCACTGTATCTCAAAGTGTTAATTATACTTCTATAGATTGGTCCTTAGGTGCTCTGTTAGTTATCACAGGTCAGGGAGAATATATGCTATTTGTCCTTTTGGGACTGGCTTATTTCACCAAGTATGATGTTTTCCAGTTTCATCCGTTTTGTTCTAAATGACAGAATTTCATTATTTTTAATCGCTATGTAGTAGTCCATGGTGTACATATCCCATAATTTCTATATCCAGTCTCCAGTTGACGGATATTTGGGTTGATTCCATATCTTAGCTATTGTGAATTGAGCTGCATGCTCCACTTCTGATCTGGTTTCCTGCTAATGTGCTTGGGAAGGCAGTGGAAGATGGCCCAAGTGCTGGGGTCCCTGATACCCACGTGAGAAAAAATGGAGTTGCTGGCTCCTGGCTTCAGCCTGGCCCAGGCCCAGCCACTGTGGTCATTTGGGGTGTGAGTGGATGGAAGCTGTTTCTCTCACTCTTTCAAACAGATTTTTTTAAGAAGCCTATACTGCTTTCAAGAGACGATTAGAAATGTGGACATTAAAGAGGATGCTGATGAGGGCTCAGAAGGAAGTCGAGCACACAGAACGCTTTCCTTTTTTTAAAGATTTATTTATTTATTTGGAAGTTACACAGAGAGATAAGGAGAGGCAGAGAGAGAGAGAGAGAGAGAGAGAGAGAGAGGTAGAGACAGAGAGAGAGGTCTTCCATCCGCTGGTTCACTCCCCAGTTGGCCGCAAAGGTCGGAGCTGCGTGAATCTGAAGACAGGAGCCAGGAGCTTCTTCTGGGCCTCCACGCTGGTCGCGGGTACACGGGCCCAAGGACTTGGGTCATCTTCCACTGTTTTCCCAGGCCACAGCAGAGAGCTGGATTGGAAGTGGAGCAGCAAGGACTCCAACCAGCACCCATATGGGATGCTGGCACTGCAGGCGGCGGCCTTACCTGCTAAGCCACAGTGCCAGCCCCAAACAGAATGCTTCTGTCACCTTAGGGAATGCATGGCTGTCATGCACAGAATGCTGGTAGACACAGGTACCGAAAAGTGCTTCTTCTGTCGAGGTTTCAAAAGGAAATGAAGATCACACTACTGGATACTGGAAGCAATGTGACTCTAATTATATCATGGTAGAAGTTTGGCTGCAGGGTCTTGGTGTTGGATGGAAAGAAGAACTTGTAGGCAATGAACTTGGATATTTAGCTGAGATTTCTAAGCAAACTGTTGAAGGCAAGGCCTGTTTTCTGCTTGTTGCTTGTATTCAAATCCAAGAGGAAAGGGGCCAGCATTGTGGTGTAGCAGGTAAAGCCACTGCCTGCAGTTCCGGCATCTCATATGGGCATCAGTTCAAGTCCCGGCTGCTCCACTTCCAATCCAGCTCTCTGCTGTGACCTGGGAAAGCAGTAGATGGCCCAAGTCCTTGGGCCCCTGCACCCACGTGGGAGACCCACAGGAGGCTCCTGGCTCCTGGCTTTGGATCGGCACAGCTCCAGCCGTTGCGGCCATTTGGGGAGTGAACCAGCGTATGGAAGACTTCTCTCTCTCTCTCTGCCTCTACTCTCTCTAGCTCTGACCTTCAAATAAATAAATAAATCTTAAAAAAAAAAAAAATCCACGAGCAAAGAGGTAAGTTGAGGTGGGAATTGTTAGGCAAAAACAACCAGAACTTGATGATCTGAAAAATCCTAACTATCCTGCAAAAATGAGAAATGTGCTCTGAAGAGAACACCAAGCACTGTGTGGACAACCATTTGCTGCAGAGATGAGGCGTGTGGCTAACAGACCTAAACACCCATCTGAGCAGAAGCCGGAAACAGAGGGGCTACCTGGGAAGAACTCTCATGTCAGATGGCATCGATTCCCTGACATCCAGAGAAGACTGACGATTTCTGAGGATTTAGTACCAGCAGAAACACTACCATCCTGGGTAGGAAGACAGAGACAGAACCAAGAGAGAAGGAAAAGTCCCTCGTGGTTCCCTCTGGATCTGTTCCACAGCACTAGACCATACATGAGGGCCAGGCCCTGACAGCCTATCACTTCCTGAAGGTCCCACCTCTTCTTCTCCTTTTTTTTTTTTTTTCTTTAATAAATCAGAGAGAGGGAGAGATGAAGTCTTTCATGCACTGGTTCACTCCCCAGATGGCTGCAATGGCCGGAGCTGGGCCAATCCGAAGCCAGGAGCTTCTTCCGGGTCTCCTAAGAGGAAAGCACTTAGGCCAACTTCCAGTGCTTTCCCAGACCATCAGGAAGGAGCTGGATCGGAAGTGGAGCAGCCAGGACTCAAACTGATGCCCATATGGGATGCCGGCATTGCAGGAGGCAGCTTTTACCCACTAGGCCACAGTGCCAGCCCCAGGCCCACCTATTAATACCACAAGGGGATCAAGTTACAGCAGGAATGTTGGAGGGGGCACCTGCAAACCACAGTCCCCATCATTTTCTTAGAAGCCAGTAGTTTCAAAGGTCCACTCGTGAGAGAGGAATTCTGCTGCAGGATGAATCGTACCTTATCAATTCAACTTCACAAATGCACGGGCACTTCAAAATATTCATGGAAAAACCAGAGTTGAAAGATACATTTCCAAAATTTATTATTTATTTACTTGAAAGGGGTGGGGTGTGGAAAGAATGAGTCTCCCATCTGCTGGTTCACTCCTTAGATGCCTGCAACAACCAGGTTTAGGCCAGATCAAAGACAGAAACTGGGAACTCAATCCAAGACACTCACGCGGTTGCAGAGACCCGCCTCCTCGGGCCATCACCTGCCTCCCAGAGTGCACATGAGCCGGCAGCAAGCAGCAGCAGAGCCCAGACTTGAACCAGGCACTCCCAAATGAGATGCAAGCGTCTCAAGCAGTGACTTCACTGCTGTGCCAAATACACATCTGGGGAAGTTTTCTTTTGGTGCAAAAAATTGAAATTCATGCATACAAGGCATCTTCAAAAAGTTTATGGAAAGTGCGTATTACAAAAAACTATACCTGGATTTCAAACTGTTGTACCAAAATAAGCTTATCTTTTAACTCAATTTTCCATGAATTTTTTTTTTCTTAAAGATTTGTTTATTTATTTGCAAGGCACAGTGTGAGAAAGAGACAGAGAATGCTAGTCCTGCTATGCCAGAAAGATGGCCCCTCCAGGAACTTCCTGAAGGACTTGCTGTGGATCCCTAACTGAGCAAGAACTGTGCTCGAAAATGGAGAACGAATAAAATGATGAAAATATTTTCCCTGCTTTTATTCTTTAGGTTTGGAGTGAAATCTGAGAAACAGGCTAAAGGAAAAGACCAGATCCATTGGAGTCTTGGGCTTCAGGCCTTGGGGCTACAAGCTCAATTAAGAGAAACACGGGGAGTGGGGGGGTGGGGGCCGTGGAGGAGTGGATTAAGACGCTTCCTGTGACAGCACCCCATAAGAGTGCTGGTTCAACCCCTGGCTGCTTCATTTCCAATCTAGCCCCCTGCGAATGCACCTAGGAAAGCAGCAGCAGATGGTTCGAGTATTTGGGTCCCTGAGTTACATGGGAGACCAGGCACCTGGCTTTGGCCTGGCCCAGTCCTGGCCACTGTGGCCATCCGGCAAGTGAACTAGAGAATGGAAGACCTAATACATAAGTAAGTCAGAGAGAGAGAGAGAGACAGACAGAGACAGAGACAGAGAGACATTGTGGAGGGGCCAATGATCTAGAAATGCCAAAACAAACCTATGCTAATGCAACCTGGGATGCAGTAGATGATGGTTCAAGTGTTTGGGCCCCTGCCACCCATGTGGGAGATCGGGTGGAGTTCCTGGTTCCTGGTTTCAGCTTGGTCCAGCCCTGGCAATGTGGGCATTTGGGGAGTGAACAGAGGATGGGATCTCTGTCTCTTTCTCTTGAAGTAGCTGAAAATAAACATTTAAAAATAAAGCAAATCTATACTTTTATTTATTTGAAAGGCAGAGTAAGAGAGAGAGAGAGAGAGAGAGAGAGATCTTCCATCCACTGGTTCAAACCCAAATGGCTGCAACCACCATGGCTAGGCCAGGCTGAAGCCAGGAGCTTCTTTTGGGTCTCCCACATGGGAGCAGAGACCCAAGCACTTGGGCCATCTTCCACTGCTTACCCAGGTGCATTAGCAGGGAGTTGGATCAGAAGTGGAGCAGCTGGGACTCAAAATGTCACCACATGGGGTGCAGTGTTGGCATAACAGTCTATGCCACAACGCTGGCCCCAATAAAATCTATATTAACATAACCTACTGTCTTACTGTCTTAGTTTGCTTTTCATTACTGTAACAAAATACTTCATACAAGGTAACTTTATAAAGAAAAGAGGTTTATTCAGCTCAGTTTTGGAGGCTGAAAGTCCAAACAGCATAATATCAGCTCTGGTGAGAGTCACATGGTACATGGCAGGAAGGTGAGCAGACGTGAGAGATAGTATGAAACAGGCAGCCAGAAAGCTTGTGTGGAGTGGATCACAGGCCCTTGCAATTCACTGTAGTATTCCCTTCTGAGGGCAGGGACCCCACCTCTTACAGATTCCAATAGCTCCCACACTGCCAAACTAGGGACTAAGCTTCCACATAATGCCATCTGGGAGACTAAGGATATTCAAACCATTGCACTTACTGGTCACTATTTACCACTCCATACACTTAGACAGTCGTCCAAACATAAGCCATGAAGCCACCCAGCAGCTAGTCAAGGTATATCTTTTCCTACCTAAGATGGTAGAACCATAACCTTAAGTGGAAAACCTCTTTTCTGCCAAGGGCCATCTGATATATTTAAGGTTTAAGAAAGAGTGAGAGAGAGATTGTCTTCCATCTGCTGGTTCACTTCCCAATTGGCTACAATGGCTGGAGCTGTGCTGATCCAAAGCCAGGAGCCAGGAGCTTCTTCCAGGTCTCCCATGAGGGTGCAGGGGCCCAAGGACTTGGGCCGTCTTCTACTGCTTTCCCTGGCCACAGCAGAGAGCTGGACTGGACGTGGAACAGCTGGGTCTCAAACCGGCGCCCCTGTAGGATGCCAGCACTGCGGGCATCGGCTTTAGCTGCTATGCCACAGTGCCAGCACCGCCTCTGCATATTTTTAACATCATTTGCAAGCCATACACAATTCTCAACTGCTAAAATTATAACCAGCTGGGGCCCAACACTGTGGCTAAGCCTTTGCCGTCGCTCCAGCACCCCATATAGGCAACAGTCCGTGTCTTGGCTGCTCTTCTTCTGATTCAGCTGTTTATGGCCTAGGAAAGCAGTAGAAGATGGCCCAGGTGCTTGGGCCCCTGTACATGCGTGGGAGCCTGGAAATAAGCTCCTGGCTTCAGAACAGCCCAGCTCTGGCCATTGAGTCCATTTGGGAAGTGGACCAGTGGATGGAAGACCTTTGTCTCTCCCTCACAAATAAATAAATAAAAATTTTAAAAACCTTAACTTGCCATAGATTTACTACCTTTTGAGTCTCACCTGTGGTTGCCTTGGCAGGGCCAAATAATTTCATGGGCCTTAGACAGCCCATGGGTGACGTTTCCCACCACTGCTTTATAAAGTGTTCTTACTCATTCAGTGAACACAGTAGCAGAGATAAACAAAGGTTAGAATTTAGAGATAATACAAAAGTAGAATCAATAGAATGCCATGAGGAGAATTAAACCAAGGATGCTAACCTGGTTATTTATATTGTTAACCTAGAGATAGTTGGAACAAGTTCAGGGCCAGCGCTGCTGCCTAGCGGGCAAAGCCTCTGCTTACAGTGCCGGCACCCCATATGGGTACTGTGGAGTCCAGGCTGCTCCACTTCTGATCCAGCTCTCTGCTAATGCACCTGGGAAAGCAGTGGAGGATGGCCCAAATACCTGGGCCCCTGCACCCATATGAGAGGCTTGGGAGAATCTCCTGATCCGTCTAGCTCCAGCTGTTGCAGCCATTTGGAGGTGAACCAACAGATGAAAGATCTAACTCTGCATTTCAAATAAATAAATAAATCTAAAAAAAAAAAAAAAAAAAAAAAAAGCAAGATGATGATGTTCAAGAGTAACTAGAAATACATGTTGATCTTGGGCTGGCGCCATGGCTCACTAGGCTAATCCTCTGCCTGCGGCGCCGGCACCCCGGGTTCTAGTCCTGGTTGGGGCACCGGATTCTGTCCCGGTTGCCCCTCTTCCAGGCCAGCTCTCTGCTGTGCCCTGAGAGTGCAGTAGAGGATGGCCCAAGTGCTTGGGTCCTGCACCCGCATGGGAGACCAGAAGAACCTGGCTCCTGGCTTCGGATCAGCCGCTACGGCCACTGGGGGGTGAACCAACGGAAAAAACAAAGACTTTTCTCTATGTCTCTCTCTCACTGTCCACTCTGTCAAAACAAAATAAAACAAAAAACCAAAACAAAACAAAACAAAAAAACATGTTGATCTTGGGAGAAAAGCTTGGGATGGAGCATCAACATGTTGACATGTAGAAGCCAGGAGAATGGATGAAATCACCCAGGAAGAGCATCTCACTTGGCAAGATCAGACAACCCTGAGGCAAACTCTTGGAAGTGTGCAGGCAGAGCCAGAGAATCGGACTGAGAAAGCTGAATTCAGAGTAACGCCAGGATGAAACAGTGTTTTCAAAGTCAGGGCTTGAAACAAATGCATAACTAGAAGTGTCCAAGGTTCAGATGCTGCAGGGCCAGTGTTGTGGTGCAGCAGTGAAGTGGCCACTTGTGATGCCAGCATCCTACACCGGACTAAGAGTTCCAGCTTGGTTTCTGCTCCAGCTTTCCGCTAATGCACCTGGGAAGGATGATGGCCCACGTATCTGGGCACCTGGCAGCCATGTAGGAGACCAGGCTCTTGGGTTCAGCCTGGCCCAAACCTGGCTGTTGTGAGGCCATTTAGGGAGTGAACTAGTAAACAGAAGATCTCTGTGTCACTCTGCTGTTCAAATTAAACAAACTTGAAAAAAAAATGCACCTCTGATAAAGCACTAGGGAGGTCACTGACGACAGTGGCAAGAGGAGCATCAGGGACATATACTAGTGAGGAGCTGAAGAAATGGATGGTGGAGCCTGCCCAAGATCAGCAGAGAAGGGAAGCAGGATAACCAGGTCATCACTTGACAGCGATCAGAGGAACTTTGTAAGGATGGTGGACACTTGACTATTCATAGGCCAGTGGCTTCCAAACTCTGGTATGTATCAGCATCACCCAGTGGGCCTGTGAAAATTAAGATCACTAGGCCTCACCCAAAGAGTCTGATTCCGTAGGTCTGTGGTAGAGCTAAAAACCTTACATTTCCACTAAGCTCCCAATTGAGGACAAAGCTGCTGGTTTGTGGACCAAAACTGAAAGCCACTGTTGCAGGCTAATGAGGAAATAAGAAGGATGTCTGGAAGATTTAGGAAATACAGATATTTGTTGAGCAAAACACAGGCAGCAGGATAGGATGGGATTCAGAGAAAAGGCCCTGAGTAAGAAGTGAGGTATGTCTTCCTCTAGGACAGGTAGGCAGATGATTTTCTGTGCCAAAAGTGATCTTCTAATTCCATTTTCCCACAAACTTTTGAACTCCTTCATACAGACACAATTATGGTCTCAGTAAGGGAGAAATAATTTTCTTTTTGTTTATTTTTTGACAGGCAGAGTTAGACATTGAGAGAGAGAGAGAGACAGAGAGAAGAGTCTTCCTTTTTCCGTTGGTTCACCTCCCAAATGGCTGCTACAGCTGGTGCACCACGCTGATCCGAAGCCAGGAGCCAGATGCCTCCTCCTGGTCTCCCATGCGGTGCAGGGCCCAAACACTTGGGCCATCCTCCACTGCCTTCCTGGGCCACAGCAGAGAGCTGGACTGGAAGAGGAGCAACTGGGATAGAATTTGGTGCCCCAACCGAGACTAGAACCCGGGGTGCCGGTGCCGCAGGTAGAGGATTAGCCAAGTGAGCTGCAGCGCCGGCCTGGAGAATTAATTGTCAAACCTGTCTCAATGCAAAGTTGCTTGTTTCCTCAGACCTTTGCCTTCCTGGTTCCTTTTGTTGACTTTCAACCATGTGGTTGAAGAAAAATCTAGGTAGTATTAGTCAGCCTCAGTAATCATCACAGTATTATAAAGGAAATACTGTTTTCCCCTTACAGTTAAACACAAACAGCAAATGCCATTAACACCTAGGTTAGTCTTCTGTCATTCTTGAGATAAGAAAGAACAAATCTAAGTTTGGATCAGCACTCCAGATGTTGGGCCATGAACAATTCACAGAGGATGCTGCTACTTGCTTGCTCACAGACTTTACTATTAAAAGAGTTTTAATCTTGGGGGGGAGGGGGTCAGTGCTGTGGCATAGTAGGTAATGCCTCTGCTTGCAGTGCGGGCATCACGTATGAGTGCCAGTTTGAGTCTGGCTGCTCCACTTCTGACCCAGCTCTCTGCTATGGCCTGGGATAGCAGTATAAGATGGCCCAAGTGCTTGGGCCCCTGCTCCCACATGGAAGAAGCTCCTGGCTTCAGAGAGGCCCAGCTCTGGCCATTGCGGCCACTTGGGGGAGTGAATTAGCAAATAGAAAACCTTTCTCTTTCCCTCTCTGTCTGGAACTCTACCTCTCAAATAAATAAATGTCTTCAAAAAAAGATTTTAAATCTTGGGTGTATGAACCCTTGAAATTTATACATGGAATTATATAGCTGTGTTATGCTTGTTGCTCTACTATCAATTGTTCATAGAAGTCTGGAGCTCCCTGACAGGCAAGGGTCCTGTTCCATATTGTCCACAGGTCAAAACAAGAATTCAGTGACATATAAAGCATAAAGTTATTTGCATGGCCTAGAACAGGGAACTAGACATAGGTACCCCATTTAATACTTAAAATATTGAACTCTACAACCTTTTCTCAGGTATACACATTCTCATTCATTCAATCCACATTCAGTCCTTCTATGGCCCATAAAGGTTTCCTTTTGTATTCAGTTTTAGCAAAGCTGGATTCAACTGGGGCCAGTGCTGTGTCATAGCAGGTAAGGCCACCATCTGTGGTGTCGGCAACCCACAGGAGCACCGATTCAGTCCCAGATGCTCCACTTCCGATCCAGCTCTCTGCTATGGCTTGGGATAGCAGTAGAAGATGGCCCAAGTCCTTGGGCCCCTGCACCTGCGTGGGAGACCTGGAAGAAGCTCCTGGCTCCTCGCTTCAGATCAGCCCAGCTCTGGCAGTTGCGGCCATTTGGAGTGAACCAGTGGATCAAAGACCTTTCTGTCTCTCCCTCTTTCTGTAACTCTGCCTATAAAAAATAAAAATAAAATAAAATAGCCGGCGCCGTGGCTCAACAGGCTAATCCTCCGCCTTGCGGCGCCGGCACACCGGGTTCTAGTCCCGGTCGGGGTACCGATCCTGTCCCGGTTGCCCCTCTTCCAGGCCAGCTCTCTGCTGTGGCCAGGGAGTGCAGTGGAGGATGGCCCAAGTGTTTGGGCTCTGCACCCCATGGGAGACCAGGAGAAACACCTGGCTCCTGCCATCGGAACAGCGCGGTGCGCCGGCCGCAGCGCGCTACCGCGGCGGCCATTGGAGGGTGAACCAACGGCAAAAGGAAGACCTTTCTCTCTGTCTCTCTCTTACTGTCCACTCTGCCTGTCAAAAATAAAAAATAAAAAAAATAAAAAAATAATAATAAAATAAAAATCCCAATGAAAGTTGAAGGTTGAGGAGGACATTATGCAGTGAAATATGTTCATCCATCCACTGGTCTATAAAACATTTAGATACTACTACTGTAGTATCTAGATGTGGCCTCTCAATTTAAAGGAGCCCTTTTAATAAAATTTCTTGTAAATTTAGTACCTCTATGCAGTTAGGTTCCTGTAAACAATTTAAGTTTTCCAGTGTTCTGATTATTAAATTGCTAATTAAAAAATTGCTAATGAGCATATCGTTCATATTCATAACCATATTACTAAACTAGTTCTAGCTCTGACGTATTTCACAAATTTCCAAGTACGTCCTAGACAGGAAATGATGTGTTTTATATTTAAGCTTTTATCTGATGTGAAATGGGATTTTCTTATGACATATCTATCTAAGCTGATCATGAATGATGGATGTTCAAATCTTAAATTTTTGACTTCTCCCAAGCAAGACAGCTGATGGAAAAGCTACATTCCCTATTGCTCTCCTTTTCAACAAGAATGTGAAATCTAAAAGTGGGTTACTTTTTATATATTTGATTCCTAAGGCTGGCTGAGATCTGCCATTTCACCTTGAAATTTATGAATATACTAACTGTAAAAATATAAATTAAATTCCCAGAAACTATTTTATAGTAGAACAGCAACATTTTCTGTGTAGGTGAAAGCTTTTATATTACATTTTTATTTTGCAAGAAAATAAATTATACAACTTAAAAAATAAAATCCAAAAATTAAGCAGTTCATCAAAATATTTCAGCCTACTGCATACAGAAACTGCTACCATTTAAAATTGTACAGCATTATCATCTCAGTATGTAGTGGCACACATTCAAAATCGTATAGACCATATAAGGATAGATTACAACCTAGGAATTCAAATTTGTTCAACACTCCAGACAACATAATGTAGATGACAGGAAAGCTCTCATGTAATGTTTATTTCACAAACATGACCTTGGAAGAATTTCTAAGACAGCATCCCAGTCATTTACATGAAAATAGAAAAACCAGCTTGAGTTTAAGATAGGAAAGCTTTCTGTAAAACTAGCAAATCTTTCACCCAAATTGAATTTTTAAAATTTGCCCCTTCGGCAGGGCTAATGATAGCCTACTGCAAAGAATGCAAAATACTTTTTTTTACTATTCAGGTCACAGTATGTATTAAATTTAATAAAATGAAAATATAAGAAAGGTAACATTTCATTTTTGGAATTTTTAACATTTATGCAAAAGTAAGAGCAAGAGACTTAAATAAACAGGTTGACAGAATTCAGTGACCCCCTCCAAAAAAATGTAAAAATTGGAAGACTTCAGAATTTATTTCAAGATCCTCATTAAACCATTGGAACAGTATAATGGTTCTAGTATTTATCTCACTGTAAGCATCAAAATTGACCTGTATTTTACTTTGTAAATTCTGTTTCATGTCTACTCACTCTGGCAACGAGATGACAACAAAAGTTAACATCATCCAGAAGGCTCCATCTTAAATTAGAAGGTAAGTGTTCACAGTTTAAATCAACCTCTGAAGCATCATATTGCCAAACTACTCATGGACAAAAAGCAAAACAAAAAAAACACTGGGGAGGGGTGGTTGCTGGATTTTTTCCCCCCTTAACTACGTCAGGTTTCACCTCTGCTCAGACAGCACTAATTTCTCAAAACATATTACAGAAAAGACCTGATAAAGGATACTGTGCCTCTACACCTGTAGCAAACCGCTGGTAACATTTTAATTATGTTTTTTTAAATGAACAAATCTATTGTCAAAACATCTTTAAAGAAAATTCAACAATGGTATAGGCACCTTGTTCAACTAAATGGTTTTCATAAATACCATGAAGTAAACTTTAGTATACATAACAAAAGTATGATGAAAACTAAGTCTACAGTATTTGCTGCTGTTTGATCCCCCAAATATAATCAAGACATAATTAGCTATTAAAAAATTTACAAAATTGAATAGAAAACTTTGCCATGGATTTACTGTTACCCACTTCTACATTAAATTTGCCTTTATAAATCAAAACATTATGGCACTCATTCTTCAATTATATGACCAAAAAGACTACAAATTCCAAAAGAGTTCAGAGAACAATTATGGTTTAAAACAAGTCTTACACTTTAAAAAATGGCCTGCAATTTTTCCTCCCGTTGTTTTCTCTTTTGGCATCCTTGTATTGGGATAAGCAAATATGCCAATACCAAACTATTTGTTAAACAGAACAACCACAATTATCACAAAATTATTTCTTCTAAATTTCAAACCTACCCATGTGGTTAGCAGACATCTAATTCAAGAAAACAGTGAGCACTAATTTTATTTTAATTTTCCACAAAATCCTTGGTCTAATAAGTGACATACACTACCTTAGAGAATGAAGTGTAAAACAAATTTCCAATTTTCTATGTGCTTCAGAACTGGTATTTATATATCATCAGTAAAACCTTACATGTTTTAGATCTGCTTTCCTTTCTTTCAGCAGGCAGCTCACCAAAGCCTCTTGGGACTGGGGACAGATTCCATGAAATGCCTGAAAAAGCGCTCTGCTATCATGTAACACTGCATGCCTTTCAGTTCTAGCACTCCACTTCCTACTGCCTTGAAAACCATACTTTTAATCTAATTACTTAACATCAAACAAGATACAAAATAATTTGTAAGAAAATTTGAAATGTGCACCACAATGAGTAAAAATCCATGTTGATCCATTTTTCCCAATGGGGAATAAATTTTTCTAAGTTGTTTAAGACCTCAAGTCATAAAATTTCTACTACTCTGGGTATTCAGTTGCTAGCAACTAGTAAGTTGCTACTTTGGATTGACTGAAAGGAACAAGGTAGTGTTGCCTTCTGAACATTTAAAAAATGTTTATTTTAAAATATATAAGTATATATATATATACATATATTTGGCAAGTTTACTGCTCATATTATGATTGCAACAATTCTGCTTATGCTTTTCAGGTCTTATGTTGTGGTTTTTTCTCTTCCTCCTAGATGATAGACACTTAATTCTTTTTAAAAGAGCATGTCTGTCTTTCCAGAAACCTGAGGCTATAAATCCCTAACCATCAGACTTTAAAAATACCAAAATAGCTCTATGTTACAACTTAAGAGATCAGTTATGTAACTGTATTATACCAGAGAAAGAGATCTGTGTGATGTTTTTAATGAAATTGAATATGGCATAATAAATATTAAGTATATAAATATTAAGCGTGCTAGCAAACACACTTAATATGTTTGTCTTGCTATTTTTGACTCCACAATTTTATGTAATGACCTATCTCCAAGGAAAGTTTTTTTAAAAATGGAAGCAACAGTTTATGTTTCACTTTTTTCAAAACAAGCTCTCCAGCATTTTAAGATTAAAAAAGAAACAAAACAAAAAAACCCAAACATTTACCAACAACCAACCAAAACAGCAGTCTCCTGCTGAAAGAAAACGAACATTTCCAAGTTGGAAGTATTTAATACCATTTTTAGGTCACTTTTAAAATCCAGGTATTCTGCTGAGCAGTGTTCGAACAATTCAACACTATTAAATACTTATCTTCTCACCTACGTCTGCCCTCTCCCAACGCTGTGCTGACAGCTCACTCTTCCATCCAAGAAACCAAGAGTGCTATTTCTAGTTTTAATGGAATTTTTTTAAAAACAAAAGATAACAGCATTTTCAGTGCATGAGTATCTGAAGATCTTTCCTTGTGCAAGTACATTTTTTTAAGAGAGGAAAAAAGAGAAAAAAGCAACAAGAACCCCGCTGTCACCCTTTTCAACTGTATTTCTCCAGGTGGGTATAAATCAAATTTACCTTTTAAAGTTCATAATGGGCTCTTCATGAATGCAAGTTTCTCCACAAAACAGCATGCTGTTAAAGTGTGTGCAACATGAAGGGGATGCCATCATGCTAACTAAAGTGATTGGCAAAATATAGTTGTTTTATAAGGTAAGGCAGAGATTTTAATATTTATGTAATCAAAGTCCAAATAAACCTTTCTCCAGCACAAACTGTTACAACTTTCTGCCCAAGCACTCCAAAATCTGGGTTCTTAATATTGTCCATGATTTTCAAAATTATGCCATATATATGAAAGTGTTGATATCAGATTCATCTCTTCTGATGTATTTGTGCTCTATTAGCCATTCTATTTGCTCTTTTATCATTTTCTTTTGTGGCAAGAACATGTTTTTCAAAATTTCAACTAATTCAGTCTGCAGCTGAGCATTACTAATTTTCTTTCTCATTTTCATTATTTGTATGATAGCTTCCTAAAAGAAAAAATAAAAATGAAAGCATATTAATATACGAAATTATGTTAAGTAAAACAAAATGAAAAGTGACAGATTTTTCATCCTTGACCCAATACTTAAACAAAATAGCAATCAGTAAGGATTAATACCAACATTAAGTAACGTTTTTTAGCTAACAAGCGAGAGCATTTTTTTTCACTCCTCATAGTAGAAAATTTGCTTCTTACTGAGATTTTTCAAAGAAAAAACAAATTACCCATAATCTTCCTGCAGAAAGAAAAGCACATCTAATATTTTAATATACCTGATTCTATACTATTCACATATAAAAATTTATCTTGCCTGTGAATACAATATGGGTATAACTAGGTATTATACTTATCATCAATTAAAATACAACCATACACAACAAACATTTTTCTCCTCACATACAGAGTTATTTCTCTATGTATTAGTAACAGGCAGTTGAAGTCTGTTTCAAAAATCAGGAAGTAGTATTCTTTTATAATATTTAACAGATAAATCAATGACATTTGCTATAAATATCATCTTCAGTTTGTACTGACTCAATTATATAGTTAAAATTTTCTAAAGGAATAGACAGTTTTCATCTAAGTCCATTTTAGTAATATTTTCTTTGATTCTTTCTTTAACTACTATTAAGCTTACAACAGGGGTTATTTGAAAACTGCTAAATATTTTTTCTTTTTCACATTTCCCAGTATAAGTTCTCTCCTTAAGCAAACAAAAGGATCTACTACATTGGTGGAAATTACAATTTATTATAAAACAAATGTGAAAAAAGGAAAAGAAACAATATTTGTTTTTCAGTATTTGAAATGTAATTTTGCTGCAACTGGGACTCAGGCACTATTCTGAAAGAGAAAACCTCCTGCAACTGCTGATTATGTACATGTGACAACTCCTTTACTGACACTATGGGGTCAAGTGAATTCTTCTCACTCTCACTATATCAGGCTCCTGAACATAAACTGGAAGCAGGGGGTTATGTCAGTTAAACAAAGAGAAAAAACCAAACTGGCAACGTCTGTCACTTCAGGAACTTGAAGAACAGCTTTGATAGAGGTGAAGACAGTGACTGTGTCAGAAGCTAAGAGAAAACCAGAGTGCACAGACTCTTGTCCTCGTCCCCATTTGATATGCTGGGGGTCACTCAAAGAATAATGTGCACTCCTGAGTCTCATTCAGTTCCCAGAGACAAACACAGAGTGTAGAGCTAATGAAGCAGGCTGTACAGGGTCTCTACCAGCAGAGCAGGATGATCCTCCAGTAGCAGATAAGGAAAATGTGCCATGTAGGCCAAGGGGCCACACAGTACATGTGTCAGTCTCAAGGGGGCTCAAGAATTCAGTTAAAGCAAGAAAGAAGCCATGCAGCTCCCCCCCCAAAAAAAATACATAAATAAAAGAAAAAAAAAAAGAAAAAGAATAAACCCTACGTTCATCTGCTATACACATCAGCAACAGCTACCAAAGAAAGCCAAATTCCCAAAGATGACAGTCAAATACACCATAGCTACCAAGACTGAGAACCCAAGACACGGTCAAAACTGTATAGATACGACAGTCCTTTCACTGTCATTACAAGGTCAAGTGAATTCCTCACAGTATAATCAGATGCCTTCTTATAAACATAGTAAGAAACAGGGATAGAGCACAATCAGGAAGAAATAAAGTCTGATTATTATCTACAGAGACATTTTAGATTACCAGACTGGGCATAATTATAGATTAAGACAAAACAAAAGAAACTCATTTTCTCTGCACATTCTATATGACTATACCTGCCATGCTATTATCCATTTTATCTCTTTAATCTATCTGGAATTTATCCTGGTATACCTGTAAACTAGGAATATATCCTGATTTTTCCCCCAAACAGTAAAATCTCCTAATATCTCTTACTGAATAATCCATTCCCTGTCCATGGTTTACAGAAATTATTTCCTTCACAGCCCAAGTTTGTCTACATCCAAATAAGTAGGTTTAATTCTGGTTATCTTCTTCTATTAATGTTCTTGCCAAGGCATTTTTCATTTTTGTAGATATTATAATGCATTTTAATATTTGGCAGGGCAAGTTCTACCACCACCACTACCTTATTCTGATTTTTGAAGTTATCCAATCACCTTTATCAATTTATTCCGCTAAAACTCAATAATTTATAAAATTCTGAAAATATTCTTAGAGTTTTATATGATATTCAATGATTTTGGCATTAGTATTTAAATCATCAAAGAATGTAGACTCTAATAATGAGCAAAAGAAGCTAGACACACGAGGACATACTATCTGATTCCATTTATATGAAGACGTAGATTATGCAGAATTAAGCAATGGTGACAAGAATCAGCTAGGGTAGAAGGGAAGGCTGGCTGGATAGGATAGATGAGCAAGTTAATAGCATGACAACATATCCTGGCCTTCGGCTTTTTATTTTTATTTAAAAAAATATTTATTTGAAAAGCAGAGAGAGAGCAAGAGAGAGATCTCTCATCCACTGGTTCACTACTCAAATGCCCACAACAGCTAGGGCTGGGCCATGCCAGAACCAAGAGCCAGGAATTCAATCTGGATCTCCCACTTGGGTGGTGGAAAACCAATCACTTGAAGCATCATCTGCTGCTTCCCAAGGTGTACATTAGCTGGAACTGGGAATTGGGAATGGAACCAGGACTGGAACCCAGGCACTCCACGTGGGATGTAGGTCACCCAAGCAGGGGCTTAACCACTTCACTAAACATCCCACCCCTTTTAAATTTGAGAGACAGAGACTCAGGAAGAGACAGACAGCGAGTGAGAGGTCCCATCCACTAGTTCACTCTTCAAATACCCAAAATGGCTGGGGCAGAAGCCCAACAACTTGAGCCATAATGACTATATCCCAGGGTCTGCATTAGCAGGAAACTGGAGTCAGGAGCCAAACACAGGCACTGAATGCAGGCAAGCCAATACAACCTACAAGCACCTTATCTGCTAGGCCTATGGCTCATGTTCTGTGATGGCTACACAAGTACACAGAATTGGCCGGCGCCGCGGCTCACTAGGCTAATCCTCCGCCTTGCGGCGCTGGCACACCGGGTTCTAGTCCCGGTCGGGGCACCGGTCCTGTCCTGGTTACCCCTCCTCCAGGCCAGCTCTCTGCTGTGGCCAGGGAGTGCAGTGGAGGATGGCCCAAGTCCTTGGGCCCTGCACCCACATGGGAGACCAGGAGAAGCACCTGGCTCCTGCCATCTGATCAGCGCGGTGCGCCGGCCGCAGCGCGCCTACCGCGGCGGCCGTTGGAGGGTAAACCAATGGCAAAAAGGAAGACCATTCTCTCTGTCTCTCTCTCACTGTCCACTCTGCCTGTCAAAAAAAAAAAAAAAAAAAAAACCAAACAACAACAACAGAAGTACACAGAATTATTACAACTCTCCTTTTGAATCTCTCAGTGAAGGACTACTTCCTCGATAAAGGTCCTATACACTACTTTCTTTAAAGGAAGCATATAAATTTTTTGGTTTCTCATTTTATTTTATCCCTATTTACTGCTATACAGAAAAGCAACTGGTTTTTAAGTATATTTTCTCTTCCCCCTTTTCACATATATGATCTCTAAGTAAGTAAAATTTTAACTCTTTTCCTATATTTCATAATTATTGCACTGGTCAGAAGTTTTAAATAAAGTAAAAATAGTAACAACAGAACAACTTGATTTTAAAGAGACTATTTCTTTTTTATTTTTATTTATTTTTTTGACAGGCAGAGTGGACAGTGAGAGAGAGACAGAGAGAAAGGTCTTCCTTTTTGCCGTTGGTTCACCCCCCAATGGCCGCTGCGGCCGGCGCATCTGGCTGATCCGAAGCCAGGAGCCAGGTGCTTTTCCTGGTCTCCCATGCGGGTGCAGGGCCCAAGCACTTGGGCCATCCTCCACTGCCTTCCCGGGCCATAGCAGAGAGCTGGCCTGGAAGAGGGGCAACCAGGATAGAATCCGGCGCCCCAACCGGGACTAGAACCCGGTGTGCCGACGCCGCAAGGCGGAGGATTAGCCTATTAAGCCACGGTGCTGGCCTAAAGAGACTATTTCTAAAGTTAGTAGGGGCCGGCAGTGTGGTGTAGCGAATAAGGCCGCTGCCTACAGTGCCAGTTTGAGTCCCAGCTGCTTTACTTCCAATCCAGCTCTCTGCTGTGGCCTAGGAAAGCAGTAGAAGATGGTCCAAGTCCTTTGGCCCCTGCACCCATGTAGGAGACCCAGAAGAAGCTCCTGGCTCCAGGCTTCAGATCGGCACAGCTCCGGCTGTTGCAGCCATCTGGGGAGCGAACCAGCAAATGGAAGACTCCTTTCTCTCTCTCTGCCTTTCTGTAACTCTCTCTTTCAAATAAAATAAATATATCTTTAAAAAAATAAAGTTAATAGAATCATATTAGTTTGTAATAGATATTCCTTTTCATGTTCAGAAGGTATCATAATATGTGAAATACAATTTTAAATACTTCAATCCTAAAATTGTAATTTGTTGCAGAGATAAACTTATTCAGGTAAGATTAAAAGGCTTAATCCAAAATTAAGTTTGTACCAACTGAACAGAATCTGCCAGTGGCCACCAAGCCATACAGACAAACTCTTTCAGCAGTAAAGAGAATTCTATCAATATAATTTTTTGATTCCAGAAAAATTAAAAATTTGTTCTCTTAAACAAGGTCTGAAAACTTCCAGGCTTTTAAATTTTGAAAAAGTTTGGCCGGCGCCGTGGCTTAACAGGCTAATCCTCTGCCTTGCGGCGCCGGCACACCGGGTTCTAGTCCCGGTTGGGGCGCCGGATTCTATCCCGGTTGCCCCTCTTCCAGGCCAGCTCTCTGCTATGGCCCGGGAAGGCAGTGGAGGATGGCCCAAGTGCTTGGGCCCTGCACCCGCATGGGAGACCAGGAAAAGCACCTGGCTCCTGGCTTCGGATCAGCGAGACGCGCCGGCCGCAGTGGCCATTGGAGAGTGAACCAACGGCAAAAAGGAAGACCCTTCTCTCTGTCTCTCTCTCACTATCCACTCTGCCTGTCCAAAAAAAAAAAAAATTGAAAAAGTTTGAAGATCTTAAAAAAATACATGTACATATATATATATGTAAATATATACACAAAGTTTCTCAGAATTTAGACATTTTGTCTTAATATTACATACCTGGGTTCTTAATATTCTTAGTTGAACTATTCCTTCATTCTCTTCTTCTCTCATCCTTTCTGTAGTGAGCTGCAAGCGTCCAATCAAGTTGATTTTACCCCTTTTCTGAACTTTTGCATTTTTTCTATAAAAAAAAAAGGAATCCAGTATTTTATACTGCAAGGGCTTCAAACATCACATTATAACAACAATCAATGTCTGACAAAAGATTTATAGAATATTCTAAAAATATACAGATCTATAGGAAAAGTAAAACAACCAATATACAGCTTTATTCAAAATAAACTGATTTCCCTCAAAAACATGATATAGTATCTATTAAAAAATGACTATATTCCCTGCAATAATAAAGTAACTATGAAGCATGTCATGAAAATAATTAGATAATTGAAGATACACAGGTTATGATTCAGCATTAGCGTCTAATGGATTTTTCATTAGAGAAAAAATTTTTCGTTACATATTCATATAAGGGAGAGAGGGAGACAGAGAGAGAGGAAGATGGAGAGAGGGCAGAGAGAAAGGGAGGAAGGGAGAGGGGGAGGGAGGGAGAAAGTGAGAAAGTGAGGGAGAGAGGGAGAGAGGGAGAAAGGGAAAGAGGGAGAGAGAAAGGGGAGAGGGGGAGGCCAGGGGTGGGCCAGGCCAAAGCCAGGAGCCAACAACTCCATCCTGGGCTCCCACATGCGTAGAAGGAGCTCAGGTACTTGGGTCATCCGATATGGGATGCTGACACTGCAGGCAGAGGCTTAACCTGCTGCTCCACGAAGACTGCTAAGCCAAATGTGTGACCAACTATTTTATTTTTTAATTAATTAATTTATTACTTTTACTTTATTTGAAAGGCAGAGAGAAATTATCTTCCATATGCTGGCACACTCCCCAAATGCCCACAATAGCCAGGGATGGGTCAGACCAAAGCCAGGACTACAGTTCAATCTGGGTCTCCCACATGGGTGGCAAGGACCCCGTTACCTGAGTCATCATCTGCTGCCTCCATCGGTGGTTATTAGCAGGAAGCCAGAGAGGAAGCAGAGCCAAGGACTGAAACTAGGCATTATGATATGGGGCATGGTTGTCCTAAGCAGTTTCAACAACTACACCAAATGCTCACCCCAAATATTTTTTATTAACTAAATAACAAAAATTTAGAGTAATGACGGTATACAGTATGTTTAAAATATCATATGGCCGGCACCGTGGCTCAACAGGCCGGTGCCGTGGCTCAATAGGCTAATTCTCCGCCTTGTGGCGCTGGCACAAGGGTTCTAGTCCCAGTCGGGGCACCTGATTCTGTCCCGGTTGCCCCTCTTCCAGGCTAGCTCTCTGCTGTGGCCCGGGAGTGCAGTGGAGGATGGCCCAAGTGCTTGGGCCCTGCACCCCATGGCAGACCAGGAGAAGCACCTGGCTCCTGCTTCGGATCAACGCGGTGCGCTGGTCATAGCGCGCCGGCCACGGCAGCCATTGGAGAGTGAACCAACGGCAAAGGAAGACCTTTCTCTCTGTCTCTCTCTCTCACTGTCCACTCTGCCTGTGAAAAAATAAAAAAATAAACCTTATAAAAATATCATATAAAGAAAAATAATTTACTAAAAACAAAGCATCATAATTTAAATTTTTTTTTATTTTGGATCATCTAACATAAGCCTTACATTAAACTGAACTCCTGGTTCACTGAGAACAGGGTACCTTCTGTAAAGTCTTTGGGTGAGTTGACTTGAGGTTCATACAGTAACACTTGTCGTTTGAGCTTTGGGAAAGCTACTAAAGACTGTAAAGAAGAAAGAGAAAATAATTAGCATCTATAAACCATATGAAATACTGAAATCAATTTTACAACAAAATCAACACAAGTGAGAAGGGATTATGAATACAAATTCAGAATTTAAACTTTTATTTGGCACTCCACAAAGATAACAATGTAAATGACAACTAGGAAAGACAGAAGGTAGAGAAGAGTTGGCTGAGAGGAAGCAGTAACTGCTGTCTTTACAGAAAGACAAGAAATTAGGATTGGTCATATATTACCATAGCGAACACCACATGCTAGTTATAAACCAGTTGTTTCCTCCATATTTGGTAACTTATTTTGAAACTTAATGTCTATAGAACTGGCATAAAATGTAGTTATGAACAAGTGACTAACGAGTACATTCTATAATTCCACAAAAGCATCAAAGCTTTTTTAAATGTTAGATTGTCATCATAAAATCTTGCACCACACTCTCAGAATTAAGTACATGTCTTTTTTCATAGCTAACATTTAAATGCTAACTCAGTGTTTCTCTTCTGCCAATTTTTTTTTTTTTTTTGAGGGGGAAGGGAGTCTTTCTTTGGGTTGGTAACTGGCCTATTTTCAACTTCTTTTTTCTATAAATACCTCACTAGTTTCTTTTGCTTGGTTAAAAGTCACTTTGAGAGTATCATGAATTAATTTTAAGTGGCCAATCACACTTTCGCTGCTATGTAAGAGGATACACTTTTAAAAACAAAAAATATAAAGACACCAACCCATAAAGTCCTTCTAAGCTCAGCATCAGGGAGTTCAGTTGCAAGTTTGAGATTTTCAAAGCTGATTTTCTCTCTGGGTCTTTGGTTCCATGCAAACAATACAGCCAGCTGAAACGTGGTCACCTCCAAATCATATTGACCTACTTCATTCTTAAATGTTATCTAAAACAGATAAAATAATTTTTAATAAATCAGAATTTCTTTCTATTATCATTATCTAATACCTGTTCCATGAGATTGCTTACAAAAAAGATTATTGTTTTCTAAAACCCACTCTTCTAATTTTCCCATTAGCAAAAGGGGCCATGTGACTGAATTCTGTTCAATGTGATACAAGAGAAAAAGGATGGAAGAGACTTCTGGAAGTTACCCATAGGAAGATAGATATAGTGAGGATATCTGATTCTGTAGGCAATACCTTAAACATAACAACCAGAAGCCCATGTCCCTAACGGCTTCACGGAACAGATGCTTATTCCTATTCAAACTTTTTTCATATGAGCAAGTCAAAAATCTATTTTGTTTAAGTAACTCTTATTTGCAGTCCTGCTACTTGTACTCAAACTAGAAGCTTAATATACTATCTACTTACAATTCCATTTGACATGAGATGATGCCAATGCAATTTTCTACCACTATGATTTTTTTTGTAGAATTCTTCTACTTCAGGTATCAAATCCTCCAGTTCAGTAGGAAGTGAGACAAAGACCTTCTCAGAGCTTCTTGACCAGGCACCAGCATTCAAAATTTTTATATTAACTGAATCAGCTATAGGCAAGAATATCAGAAAATACAAAATAAAAGCAAACAATCTTGACAATGGCTAAACTTCAACATAGAAGAGGGTAAGCTTTCGTGAAAAATAAACAGAACTAAAGATTCCATTGAAAGTGTCCTTTTGTTTCAAAGTAAGCACCTGTAAATATAATATTCTACTTTGACAGTGGTCTCCAAGGAACACAGACTTTATAACATCTTTGAATTTATTACTGCTAACATTTATTGTCAATTTACTAGAAAACAAAGACATTCTTTGTTAATAATGTTTTAAAATATATGTAATATGTAATTACAAAATAATACCTGGTAAAGCCAGTTTATTATTTTTGTGCATTTCTTTAAAAGCTTGATTCAAATCTTCAGATACTTTTATGTCTTGAAACATTCTAGCAAGTTTGTTTACATAATCTGCTGGCATACCAACTTCCTACAAAAACCGAAAACAGAACAGATAAGTATATTATAAATAAATATTTATGTATATATACATTCATGCACACACATGCATTCATATATTGCTAGGCAAAGTTTTGAAACTAAGTCTTAGGTACTTTAAGTTTTTCCATCTTTTCTTTCTTTATCAGAATGTGTAATTCCAAGTAAAGTTTAATTTTAGTCTAGCAGTGTAACATCTACTAAATTTGATTCTTTGAAACTAAATATGATAGCAGGCAATCCTGCTTTTGAATAACTGCAGTATGAATTTCAATTACTACAATACATAAAATAACACAAGTACTTCAACAACACAGTTTAAGTTTCAGTTGTCACTATATAATAAATGTGATTATATAAAGCTCAAATTCCATTTCTAGCTTCTTAATCCACAAACTACAAAAATAACAGAAGCACAGTAAGATCAGTGACCAATCATAATACTTCATTAAAAATCTACTAATCATGTTTATTCAGTTCACTACAGACAGCAAAGTGTGGTTTTGTTGCATCCCTGTCTTCTAGTGATAAATCCACATGACATTTAAAAAAATGGATAATCAAAAGAGGTAACCAACAAAGTTGGCAAGAGTATACAAAAATGAATGGAAAGTGACAATGCTGAACATGAGAACAAAATAGAAAAATAAAGAGAGTTACAGAAGAAAACTAACTGTGGTCATCATTTTGCTACTGCCAACATTGAGGACTCTTGAGATATGTGGGCATAGAAACTTTGTGAAGGCAAATCATCAACATAAATGAAAAAAGTACAAAGTGAAAAAACAGTAAGATATCCCAGAGGAAATGACACTGCCAAAAAGTTAACAGTAAAGGAACTATAAATATTTCATACACTGAAATCCTGGGGCAGGGGGAAGAGGTGACCTGACAACTTTTCAAAGCATAAAAAAGATGATCGCTTTTTCCTTTTCTTTTTTAATGTGTTTTTTCTTTATCTTCCCAAACAAGATTTATTTATTTATTTAAAAGGTAAGGTTTCAGAGAGAGAAGGAGAGACAGAGAGAGAGAGATGTTACAACTTCTAGTTCACTCCCCAAATGGCCTCAACAGCCAGACCTGGGGCCAAAGCCAGGAACCAGGAACTCCCCATCCTGGTCTCCCACAAGAGTGACAGGAGTCCAGGTACTTGGGTCACCTTCTGTTTCTTTCCTAGGTGTATTAGCAGGAAGCTAGATTGGAAGTGGAGCAGCCATGACTTGAACCAGTGCTCACAGGGGATGCCAGCATCCCAGGTGGTAGTCTAATCACTGTGCTACAATGCCGGCCCCGCACTATTTAAGTCACATGACAAGAAGGCAACCCTCTTCACTGTATAACAGTTTGCTGCGATATATAATTCACTTAATTGTAAATTCAACCCTTTACAGTATACAACTTGGCGGATTTTTAGTATATTCATAAGAGTTGTGCAACCATCACTATTATCTAATTGCAGAAAATTTTCATCCCTCTATAAAGAAACTCCATGTTTATTTACAATCATTCTACAGTTCATCTCCCTGTCCCAGCTCCTGGAAACCATAAATCTACTTTCTGTGTATTTCCCTGTTTTGGACATTTCATATTAGTGGATTCACAAGATACACGGTCTTCAGTGACTGGCTTCTGGCATTTAAGCATTATAACTGTTTTAAATTTATCCATACTGTAACATGTAATAGTACTTCATTCATATTTTTATTGCCAAATAATATTCCATTGGAGGAATAAGCCATTTTGTTTATTCATTAATTCACAGTTATTTTGGGTTGTTTTCACAATTTGGCTATAGTAAACAGTGCTGCCATGAATACAGGTATACAAATTTTGTCATGGACAAATGTTTTCATTTCTCGAGTGGAATGGATCAACTCTCCATTTAACCTTCCAAGGAAATGTCAGTTTTCCAAAGTGGCTACACCATCTCATATAGCTTCACTTAGCAACTCATGAGAATTACAACTTCTCCTCTTCCTAAAAACATTTGTTATTGACTTAAAAAAATTTTTTTAATTGAAAGAGGGGGAAATAAAGTAAGAGAGAGAGAGAGTATGAGAAAGAGTAAGAGAGAGCGAGAGCGAGAGCGAGAGAGAGCACTTTCATCAGTTGGTTCACTTTCTGAAATGCCCAAAACGGCTCAAGGTTGAATCCAGAAGCTGGGAACTCAATCCTAATCTCCTATGTAGTTGGCGGAGCCCAACTAGTTGGAACATCACTGTTGTCTCCCAGAGTGCATTAGCAGGGAGCTGGAATCGGGAGCCAGAGCCTGAAATAGTACCCTGGCACGACGATACGGGACCCAGGTGTCTTAGGTGGCTTCTTTTCAGCCTGACTGCTAGGCCAAATGCCAACCCCTGTATATTTTAGCTATCCTAGTATAAAGTAAAGTGATATCTCCTTGTGGTCTAGATGTGCATTTCGCTAAGGAATAAGCACACTATGTAGGTGTTTATTGACCATTTATTTACCTTCTGTGAAGAAAGGTCTATTTTAATTCTTTGTCTATTTTTGACTGAGTCATCATTTTATTGTTGTGTTATAATAGTTCTTTGGTTATTCTAGATAAAACATCTGACTTAAGAATTACAAATATTCCCTTATTCTTTTAAAAGAAGATTTATTTAATTAATTTGAAATGCAGAACTATAGGGAGAAAATGAGACAGTGAAACAGAGAGTGTGAGTGATCTTCCATCCACTGGTTCACTACCCAAATAGCCTCATGAGCCTAGGCCAGATTAGGTGGAAGCCAGGAGTCAGGAACTCCATATGGGTTTCCCACATGGGTGTTAGGGACCCAAGTATGTGGGTGCCTTCCCAAAGGCATTAACTGGGAGCTGGATCAGAAGTGGATTGGGACTTGAACTAGCATTCCCATGTGAGATGCCAGTGTTTTAAGTAGTGGCTTAATCCACTGTGCCACAATGCCAGTCTCTATATCCCTAGTCTCGATCTATTTTTTTACTAAGAAATTAAACACTTAAATTCTCTAAGTTTTTTGCTTTTAAACTATAGTATATTAAATTTATTCTTTTCACTATTTCCTTTTCTTATATATTTATAACATTAAGACTTTTAAATGTTTTGAGAAGAATTTTTAAATGTCACAAAGCAAGGCCGGCGCCGTGGCTTAACAGGCTAATCCTCCACCTTGCGGCGCCGGCACACCGGGTTCTAGTCCCGGTTGGGGCACCGGATTCTATCCCGGTTGCCCCTCTTCCAGGCCAGCTCTCTACTATGGCCCGGGAGTGCAGTGGAGGATGGCCCAAGTGCTTGAGCCCTGCACCCGCATGGGAGACCAGGAGAAGTACCTGGCTCCTGGCTTCGGATCAGCGAGATGCGCCGGCCGCAGCGGCCATTGGAGGGTGAACCAACGGCAAAAGGGAAGACCTTTCTCTCTGTCTCTCTCTCTCACTCTCCACTCTGCCTGTCAAAAAAAAAAAAAAAAAAAGTCACAAAGCAATCAGTTTTCCCGTTGGGCATAATTTATCTGGCATAATAATCTCTACCATCTCGCACTGCCATGCAAGGCAAGTTTATGTGCAATTTAAAAAAAAGTGTGTGTGCATGTGGAGAGAGAAGAGAGCAAAAGTGGGAAAGGGAATTCATTTTAATAAAACTCAAATTCTATGAAAATGCACAGAGGAACAGACTCAAAACATTTTATATGATAATTTAGTTACAATCAGCATCAATTACCACAAATAAGGCATCATTAAAGGTTCTTTTGGCTACATACATTTATTTGTATTTTTACAAGCATCTCCAGTTATACATTTATTACTAAATAGACCTTACAAAGGAAGTGATTTGTCCTACAACCTTTAAAGTCATTTGAAACAAAGTCAGTAGAAACAAAGCAAGAGCAAAGATGCTTTACTAAAAGTCTTTATTAAGAAAATTCACTTTATTAAATATCCTTTTATTTTATATAATTGATGCTATATTATAAAATGTTCTCTATTTCTTTGATGTTAATGTTATCACCAAAATGTATGACCAAAGCACAAGTACGAATCACATGCTATATTAGAAAACCAAATATTTTTTTAAAAAGTTACTTACTCTTAGCCATTCTACCATATTTTCTTCAATTTCACTATCGGCAGAGATGTCTAATATAAGACGTCGTGTCAAATGAGCTTTGTGATACCTCATAAAAACGTCTTTGTTTTGTACATATTTAAGTACCAAGAGCTGTATGGAAAACAAAGTTACTTTCAATTCTTCTATACTTTTAGATCTCTCTCATTTAGACCTTTCTATGTCCAACTGCCAAAATCAGAAATTTATTGGAGCATATATGCACAGAGGTCTACTATATTACCCATCTCTGAAAAATAACCAGTACTGGTAACATTACTTTACTATTTAAAAGTAAGCAAATTTAAGACCTTACCCAAATAAGCTTTTAGTCACTATAATAACAAATTATTTAGATTTGATATAAATGTGGCAATACTTCACATGAAAATCAACAGTTCTTTTCCAATTTTCTCTCACATATTTTCTTTACTTTTTCCTGACAATAATCATCTTTCTGATGTTTTTGTCTACTATTTCTTTCCTCTTTGTATTCTCAGGCTTATAACATTTCAATAACAACTGGGGTACAAAAATATAAGCAAGTTACTCTCTACCTACTTTCATTTGTCCCTAGCTTGTCTGTCAAAAAGAAAGAGTGAAGAACCAACAATCTTTGAACTATTCCACATATCAGCTCCACCCCCACCCCTTCTTGTCCTTTAACAGGAGCTAGAATTTAATTGCCTGAAAAGAATAAAAAATAGAGAAGAATTAAATGGTATTTCCCTTTCAGGCAGCTGTAATATAAAAAATTTTAGGTAGAAAAAAAAACTGCCCTGTAGAGGTCATGTACCATAACACTTTTTAACAGTGGCTTACAGATATATATTTTTTGATTCTATCACAGAAAGTTTCAAAAGCAAAATGCAAATTCAAAAAAAGGTAATTTAAAGTTTTTAAATACAAGATATCTATATACCACTTCTTTAAGCTTTGCTTCAATCTCTTCAGAAGTTAGTTTTTTGCTTAATGGTGTTTTTCTTAGCAACATGTCACAGTAATTGGCAAGCAGTTCAGGGCATTTTGATTCAGGCTGAGTTTTTAATCCCACCCTAAAAAACAAATTAGAAACAATTGATGAAGAATGACTGGTATTTCCAAGTTTTTTTTTTCTAAAGCCAATTTTCCACAAACTATTTTTTTCTAAAGATGTACTTATTTATTTAAAAGGCAGAGAGAGAGAGGATAGAGAGGAGATGGGAGCAGGGTAGGGAGGAAGAGAAAGAGAGAGGTCTTCCATCTGATGGTTCACTCCCCAAATGGCTGCAATGGCTGGAGCTGAGCCGATTCGAAGCCAGAAGCCAGCTACCCAAGTAGGTAGCCGGAGCCCAAGTACTTGGGCCATACTCCACTGCTTTCCCAGGGACATCAACAGTAAGCCAAATAGAAAGCAGAGCAGCCAGGACTCGCACAGGCACTGCAATATGGGATGCCAGGGTTATAAGTGGCAGGTTAGCTTACTGTGCCACATGCTGGCCTCATGAACTAGTTTCTAAGGCTGAATAATCTGGTGTTCCAGCCCAATGTCTAGAGTTCAAAATTTAAGGAAGTATTCACTCTACATTCCCAAAGTGCCAACAGTTCACTTGCAAGGACCCTGAGAGGGAGAAACTCCTTAAATTTTGTACATCAGGTGTTTCTTTGCCTCATCTTAGTGCCAGCACTGCCAATGATCTTATTATTTTTAAAGCAGTAAGCATGCTAGCCAAGTTTAATGAAAACAGTATACATGATAGACCACACAGGCACCTCAGGAAAGAACTAAAAGCCTCTTTAAAAATTTTATTCCAACACCTGCTAACATGTTTTTAAAAACTGTAGTTCTTTGGATATTTTGTATGTTAACATTTGAAACTTTTTATTAGGGATAGCTATAGTGGTGCAGCTTGTGACACCAGCACCATATCAGAGTGCTTGGGTTTAAGTTCTATATGCTCCACTTTCAATCCAGCTTTTCTGCTAATGCACACTAGCAGGCAGCATATAATGGCTCAAGTGCTTGGGCCCCTGCTACCTACCTGTAGGATCCACATGAACTTCTTGGGGGGGGGGGGGGGGGGGTTACAATTCTTACTTCACTCTCTGGATGTATCCAATTTAACCTTCACTCCATAGTGATGTGGTGTCTACAATTATCTACTTTAAACAAATTCTTAATTAAGAATTTGGATCTCTACTTCACTTCCCTGACAAAATTTAAAAATCAGTACATTGTAGTTTCATGCTTGAAAGTCTTGCTAATTCTCTAGATAACTTATGTAAATCAATTAAATGTAACATTTAAAAATTTCATGTGCCTTTAAAATTTGAGTTATTTTCCAAAGACTGAAGTATCCAAATATAAGTATACAAATTATCAACACAATGTAATTATGCTGCGTGCACATACTCATATATAAAACATACACATATGTAAAATTTTACTGGATGAGTTTTCTCAATGTGGTGGATGAAAATCCTATTTTCCATTATTCCAATTATGAATACCAGAATTAGCATCAGTTCTTTCAGTACTTTTTTTTCTTTTTAAGATTTATTTATTTATTTGAAAGTTAGAGTTACAAAGAGGCAGAGGCGGGGGGTGGGGGGGGGCAGTGGCTTTCCCCGGAATGCCACAGCGCCGGCCCCCTTTCACTACTTTTTAAAATATATATATATTTATGTCTTTGCCCTGAGAAATCTTAGATAAGTAAGTGGGTGGGACTACCTTCTGATGTCACTAAATTCTTTGAGCACTTCCTGAATCATTTTGCTTAAAAACAAAACCATACTCATCTAATGTTAAAAATTATTTTAACAATGAATATTTTAAATTATTTTTAAAAGTTAATTTTCATCTTTTTTGGAAGGCAGAGAGAGACAAGACAGATGGAAAGAGACAGAAATCTCCCATCTGCCAGCTCACTCCCCAAACTCCCAAAAGCCTGCACTGGACCATAATGAAGTCAGGGGCCTGGAACTCTACCATATGAGTGGCAGGGCCTCATTATCTGCCACCTCTGAGGCTGCATTAACAGGAAGCTGAAATCAGGAGCAGAGCCAAGACTTGAACCCACATCTTCCAACACAGCATGTGGGTATCTCAATCAATGTCTTAACTGCAAGGCCAAATATCTGCACCAGTTCATTCAAAGTGTACAATTCAATGTTTTTAAAGTCATATAATCATCACCATAATCAAATTTTAGAACATTTTCATTTCTCCTGAAGTAAAAATTGAAACTTCATTCTCCAACTATTCCTCCCTTCCAGCCCCTAGCAAAAACCAGTGTCTTTTTGTCTGTGAATTTACTGGTTCTGGACATCTCTAAATGTTTATCTCATAATATGTAGTTTTGTGTGACTTACTCCTTTTACTTAGCATAATGTTTCCAAAATTCATCCACATCATAGCATGTATGTCAGTAATTCTTTCTCTTTTTCAAAATACATCTTTATTTTGGTAAAAAAATTATCTTGACCATTTTTAAGGATAAGCTTATTTGCATTAATTTCATTTACAATGTTGTGTAGATATCACTGTTTTATTTCCAGAATGCTGTCATTATCTCAAGAGAAACGTTATATCCATTAAGCAATAATGTCCCATCTTCCTTACCCTCAGGTTCCTGGTAACTTCTTTTTAAAAAATTCTTTCCTTTCAGGAATTCATTCTTTCTCTCTACCTACCTACCTACTACCTACCTCTTTCAAAAGGCAGAGTGCCAGAGAGAGAGGGCAAGACAAAGAGAGAGATCTTTGATCAGATGGTTCATTCCACAAATGTCCTCAACAACCTGGAGTAGGCCAAGCTGAAGCCAGGAGTCCTGAACACTAATTGAGTCTCCCTCCCATGTGGATGGCAGGAACCCAAGTACTTGGGCCATCATTTCCTGTTCCCACTAGCAGGATGCTGAACTTCAAGTAGGGCAGCCAGGACTCAAACTGGCAATCCAAAATAGGATGTGGGTGTTACCAACAAGTGACTTTGGCTGTTATCACAATGCTTACCCTGCCTGGTAACATTTATTCCACTTTAGTCTCAATAGATTTGACTATTCTAGATATCTCACACAAGTGTATTCATACAAAACATGTCCTTTTATTTCTATCTTATCTGACTCAGCATTGTGTTTTCAAATTTCACTTATATAGACATCTTCTTTTTCTTACATTAGAATTCCTTTTATGGCTGCATAAGAGTTCACTGTATGAGTACACTACTTTGTGCTTATCTATTCACAGACATTTGAGATGTTTTTACTTTGGGGCCACTAAGAATAATGCTTCTCGGGGGCCGGCGCAGAAGTGTAGCAGGTAAAACTGCCGCTTGCAGTGCCAGCATCCTATATGGGCGCCGACTCGAGTCCCAGCTGCTCCTCTTCCAACCCAGTTCTCGGCTATGCTCAACTATGGCCTGGGAAAGCAGTAAAAGATGATCCAAGTCCTTGGGCCCCTGCAATCATGTGGGAGACCTGGGGGAAGCTCTTGGCTCCTGATCGGCCCAGCAGTGGATGGAGGACCTCTCTCTCTCTGCCTTTCAAATAAATAATCTTAAAAAAAAAAAAAAGCTGTAACAGACACGGTGACTGCTTTTTTTTTGAAAAGAGTAATGCTTGTCTGCTACGATCAGTTTTATAAAAATTTTTGAATGATTGCATATTTTCATTTCTTTTGTATACATGCCTAAGATTAGAACTATTGGGGCACATGGCAACTCTATTTAACTTCTAGAGAAACAAGCTGCTTACAAAGCAGCTACACCACCAATTTTCCTACATTCCTACCAACACTTGTTATATCTGCCCCCGCGCCGTGGCTCACTTGGTTAATCCTTTGCCTGCGGCACCGGCATCCCATATGGGCTCCAGGTTCTAGTCCTGGTTGCTCCTCTTCCAGTCCAGCTCTCTGCCATGGCCTGGGAGGGCAGTGGAGGATGGCCCAAGTGCTTGGGCCCCTGCACCCGCATGGGAGACCAGGAAGAAACTCCTGGCTCCTGGCTTCGGAACGGCGTAGCTCCGGCCATTGCAGCCATCTGGGAAGTGAACCAATGGAAGGAAGACCTTTCTCTCTGTCTCTCTCTCTCACTGTCTATAACTCTACCTGTCAAATAAAAAAAAAATACTTATTTTAAAGGCATAGTTACAGAGAGGTAGATACAGAGATCTTCCATCTGTTGGTTCACTTCCCAAATGGTCGCGACAGCCAGGGCTGGGCCAGGCCTAAGCCAGGAGCCTGGAACTCCATCTGGGTCTCCTAAGTGGGTGGCAGGCACTCAGACCACCTTCCACTGCTTTCCCAGGTGCACTATCAGGAAGTTGGATTTGAAGCAGAGCAGGTGGGACATGAACTGGCACCCATACGGGATGCCAGCATCACAGATGGTGGCTTAACCCACTACACTTGCAACACAGGACTCCTGCTTTTTTTACTTTAACCAACCTAGCAAGTGTGAAGTAGTATCTCATTGTGGTTAAGCCATTAATCTTTTTTTTTTTTTAAAGATTTATTTATTTATTTGAAAGGCAGAGCCTCAGAGAGACAGACAGATCTTCCTTCTGCCTGTTCACTCCCCAAATGGCTGCAATGGCTAGGTCTGGGTCAGGCTGAAGCCAAGAGCCAGGAGCTCCTTCTGGGTCTCTCATGTGGGTGCAGGGGCCCAAGCACTTGGGCCATCTTCCATTGCTTTCCCAGATGCATAACCAGGGAGTTGGATCAGAAATGTAGCAGCCGGATCTAGAACTGGCACCCATATGGGATGCCAGCACTGCAGGTAGCAGCTTTACTCACTATGCCACAGCACCAGCCCCATGCCATTAATCTTAATTAAAGTCCTTATAGGCTACCTCTAATATCCAGATCACTGGAAAATTTGCTTCTAAATTTTCCTCTTGGGTGATTATTAGTTTCTCTGCCTTCACAAGTAATTTCATATTGATACTGGAAACATATGAAAGAACCACTAAGGCACAAGATGATGTCATCTTATATGAGGAGAAGATTGACCCTTTGAGATGACAACTGTAATCCTATTAGGAAACAAGAGCTGGTTCAATTTGAGCTGCAGGTTTAGTAAGAATCAGGTGACCTCTAATGAGCTGCTAAATCTAAAGAATGTTCCTCCTGGGCTTTCAATTGAGAGCCCAGGGACTTTTGTTACTCCAGTACAGTGAGACTACCAAAAACTCTACTGCCATTTAGTGGCCTTGCTCAGGCTGGGCCGAACCTAGATTGTCAGCTAATGCTTCTTTTCCTCAAGGATATTTAGTTACAAATCCTCAGCTAACTCCTGAACTTTTCTCCCATTTCTGTAACTTTCAATTCTTTTCTCATAGTTATATATGTGGCTCTCTGAAAACATTATAATCTAAATTTACCCAATTTTTCTAATTGTTTTCAATGGAGTCATTTGCCTACTATAAACTACGCAATTCCTCCTGAGAAGTGAGTCTACCAAATAATCCGAATGCAGTTTATCAGTCTGTTCTAGACTATCACCTCTCCGCCTCTATGAGCCATAACATCTATGCTCTGCTGCCTAGATCACTAATGGTACTCATCTCACTCCACAGAAATTTTCTACTTTAATCTGCGCCTACAGGAAGGAAATGGTGATCTCAGAATCAGAAAATAAATGAGAAACTCAACAATCTTAACTTTTGGGAATCCATTCTACAGACAGATTCATACATGTAAAATGACAAATGCACGATATTACTTTTTGTAGCAACAATGGTAACAGAAAAATATCAGTAACTATTTATGCAATAAGGGCCAGTTAAATAAACAATGGTACATCTATGAGACAGAATGTCAATCTACTATTAAGAATAAGATAACACGAAACCCCACAGCTAACACCACATTGACCAAAGACAGTGAACCCCCTAAAATCAGGAATAGACAAAACTGCCTGTATCCACACCTCCATTCATCAGTGTTCCACATATCTAGTCATAGCAATTAGGAAAGAAAATGAAAATTAAAAAAAAAATCCAAACTAGAAAGGAAGAAGTAAAAAAATTGTCTTTATTTATAGATAGCATGATTATTTATAATGAAGATCAGAAAAAAAACCACAAAAAAGCTACTGGAGCAAATATGAATTTAGGGAAAGTTGCAGGGAACAAAAGGAAGACAAAGAAATAATTTGTGATTTTATACACTAGCAACAAATAATCGAAAATAAAATTTTAAAAAATTCTGTCTATAATAGTATCAAAAGGGAAAAAAAATTGAGGGATTAATTTGATCAAGGAGATGAAAGACTTGCACATCAAAACTATCAAATGCTGCTCAAAGGAAGAAAATCCTAAATAAATAGAAAGGCATCAAATTTTCATGGATTGGGAAACATAACATTAAGATGCCAATGTTGGTACTGGCATTGTGGTTCAGCAGTTTAAGTCACTGCCTGCAATGCCATCATCCCAAATGGGTGCCAGTTCAAGTCCTGGCTACTCCACTTCCAATCCAGTTCCCAGCAGCAGACAGCCCAACTATTTGGACCCTTGCCACCCACATGGGGGACCTGAATGGAATTCCAGGTTCTTGGATTTGGCCTAGCTGCAGTGAACCAGCAGACACAAGATCTCTCTGTTAACTCTGCCTTTCAAGTGAATAAACTTTTTTTAAAAAAAGATGTCAATATTACTCAGCACAATATACAAAACCAATGAATTCCCTTATCAGGATTCCAATAGCATGATTTTTCATAGAAATGGAATGTTGACTCTCAAATTCAAATGGAATTAGAATGGAACTTGCCGGCGCCGTGGCTTAACAGGCTAATCCTCCACCTTGCGGCGCCGGCACACCGGGTTCTAGTCCCGGTTGGGGCACCGGATTCTATCCCGGTTGCCCCTCTTCCAGGCCAGCTCTCTGCTATGGCCCGGGAAGGCAGCGGAGGATGGCCCAAGTGCTTGGGCCCTGCACCCACATGGGAGACCAGGAGAAGCACCTGGCTCCTGGCTTCAGATCAGCAAGATGCGCTGGCCACAGCGGCCATTGGAGGGTGAACCAGCGGCAAAAAGGAAGACCTTTCTCTCTGTCTCTCTATCCACTCTGTAAAAAAAAAAAAAAAAAAAAAAAGGAAGGAACTCAAATAGCCAGAATGATTTTTAAAAAGAGCAAAATTGGAGCATTCATGTGTCTTAATGTTAAAGCTTCCTACAAAGGTACATCAGTCAGAACAACATGGTAGAGGGTATGTATTTGGCCTACCATCTAATACCCTTCTGGGGACATCTGTGTCCCATATCAGACTGCCTGTGTTCAATGTCCAGTTCTAGCTCCTGACTTTGCTTTCCTCCTGATGTAGACCTTGGGATGCAGTGGTGATGGTTCAAGTAATTGGGTTTCTACCACTCATGTGGAAGGCCTAAACTGAATTTTTGGGCCCTGGGCATTTGGAGAGTGAACCAATGGACAGTTTCTCTCTGTCTCAAATATTTTAAAAACATGTTTAAAAATAAATTCGAAATGGATGAATGATTTACATTTAAAAACCAAAACCCACAAAATTCTTAGAAGAAAACACAGGATAAATTTTCATGACTTGGATATAGAAATGGATTCTTAGATATGAAACCAGAAGCATAAGCAATGAAAGAAAAGTAGGTTGACATCATCAAAACTAAAAGGTTTTGGGGGCCAGTGCTGTGGCGTAGCAGGTAAAGCTGCCGCCTGCAGTGCTAGCATCCTATATGGGTCCTGGTTCGAGTTCAGGCTGTTCCACTTCTGATCCAGCTCTCTGCTATGGCCTTGGAAAGCAGTAGAAGATGGCCCAAGTCCTTAGGCCCCTGCACCCACATGAGAGACTCGGAAGAAGCTCCTGACTTTGGATTGGCGCAGCTCTGGCCACTGCGACCATTTGAGGAGTGAACCAGCAGATGGAAGATCTCTCTCTCTGCCTCTAACTTTGCTATTTAAATAAATTAATTAAAAAAAAAACTAAAAGGTTGTGTGCATCAAAGGACATTATCAAGAAAATGAAACAGCAATCTACAGAATGGGAGAATATATTTGCAAATCATGTACCTAGTAACAGAAAATATAAAGAATTCTTACAGCTCAACAACAAAAAGACAAGTCAATTTAAGAAATGGAAAAAGGACTCAAAAAAATTTCTCCAAAGAAAATATACATCTACAAACACATGACGAGATGCTCAAGATCATTAGTCATTAGGGAAATGTAAACAAACCATTTCACAACCTCTAGGACGGTTATCATCAAAATAATACAAAATAACAAGTGCTGGCAAGAATACAGAGAAACTGAAGTCTTGTACATTGCTGTAAGAATGTAAAATGGTTCATGCATTATGGAAAACATTATGGAGGTTTCTCAAAATGCTAAACATGGAATTTCCATATGACCCTACAATTCTACTAGGTATAAATCCAAGAGAAGTAAAACCAATTATTCAGGGAAGTACATGTATAGTCATGTTTATGTCAGCATTGTTCACAATAGTCAAAAGATGAAAAGAGCCCAAATGTCAATGTGATAAATTAATCAACAAACTATGGTATAACCACCCTCAACATATGTAAATATATACACACATATACATATACAGAAATGTATCTATTTTACCATACTATTCAGTCATAAGAAAGAATAAAGTACTGATGCATGAGACAACATGGATGAATTTTGAAAATATAAATAAATTATGTCAGAGATAAGTCACATATCATATGACTCATTTATATGAAATATCTATAATATATACAGCTACACAGACAGAATACTGACTGGTGGTTTCTAGGGGCTGGCAGGAGGGAGAAACTGCTTAAGAAGAAAGGGTTTCACATTGGCATGCTGGAAATGTCTTGGAAGTAGAAGTACTAGTTGTACAACACTGTAAATGCACTAAATGCCACAAAGTTGTTCACTTTAAAATGGTTGATTTCATGTTGTTTCAAGTTATCTCAATAAATTACAAAATAAAAAGAGCAAGGAAGAGCTTCAATTTGAGTAAGAGCAGAATGACTTGTGCTAGACCAATTCTCCTTTGGAAGACAATTACAAACTGTGGACAAAACATTTTAAATCACAAAAAATTCCCATGAAGGCATTGGATAGTGAATGAACACAGGAAAGACCAGAAAAGAATTACACTTTAAGGAAAGGAAGAGTATTGGGTAGTTTTCCAAATTGTAGAGAATATAGCCTGAGGGAAAGCCTAGTCAATGACATCTGCACCACAGCTAAAATTCAGAGAGAAATCTGCAGTCTAGTTGAATGGTCAGGATAGCGTTCAAGCCACACAACAAAATGGTCTCTGTACCATCTTTATTTACAAAAATCAGCAATAAAATTTAACACTACCAAAAATGCAAAAATACATGAAAATGAGAACCATATACATGAAAAAGGTTAATTAATGGAGACTGGAGATGACTGAAATGCTGAAAACAGCATCATTTAAAAGAAGATTTTCAAAGCAGTTATCACAAGTACTGTGAGACATAAATGAAAATAATTCACTCCTAACAACCACATGGAATATGAATAAGGAAACAAACTAAAGCATCAAACATAAAAACCTAAAGAAAAAAATACATTAAATTAAAAATTCACTGGATATATATAAGAGAAGATTTTAAATAACAATCAGCCAACCTGTTGATCAATAGAAATGATCTGAGATGCAGAGACAAAGACCGAAAAAAACTCAACAGTCATTATCAAAGAATCTAACAAAACAATCTAAACCTAGCACTTCTTAGTCAATCTGATGAAATTCAAGCACCAAGAGAAAATTTCTTTATTACTATTATTTATTTGAAAGACAGAGAATTAGAGAGGGGAGAGATATGTTTGTGTGTAGGGTGTGGGGAAATCTTCCATTTGTTGGTTCTCTCCCCAAATGGTCTCAACAGCCAGGTCTGGGCCAGGCCAAAATCAGGAGACAGGAACTCCAGCTTGGTCTCCCTAATTGGGTGGCAGGGGTCCAAGTACTTGGGCCATCATCCTCTGCCTTTAAGAGCATTAGCAGGAAGCTAGATTGGAAGTAGAACAGTTGGGACTTGAATACACATTGTGATATGAGATGACAACAATGCAAACAGCACCTTAAACTGCTGTGCCATAATTCTGGCCCCCAAGAAAAATCTCAAAACAACAAAACTGTGGAATGACTGCACAGATAGTATCTGACTTCCCATTGGAACAGTGAGGATAAATGGTATATGGGGGCAGGCACTTTGTCCAGCAATTAAGACCCCTACATCCCATACCAGAATGCCTGGGGGTTTAATACCCAACCTCTGGCTCCTAACTCCAGATTCCTGCTAATACAGACCCTGGGAGTCAGTTGTGATGGCTTAAGTAATTGGGTTCCTACCACCAACATTTAGACAATTCCCAGTTCCTGGCTTTAGCTTTTTCCTGAACTCTTGCCCCAGCCTTGGCCATTGTGAGCATTTGGCGAGTTAACTATAAGATGGAAGTTCTGTCTGTTTCTAAACAAACAAACAAATGAAGCAAAACAACTAGTACTAAGACAAATCTAATGTGCTGTAAGAAAAAGCCCTTATTAACCCAGAGTTCTATATACAGCAAATATACCTTCGAGTGAAGATAAAGACATTTACAGATAAATAAATCTTAAGATAATTAATTACCAGCAGAACTACTTTAAAATGCTAAAAGAAGTTCTACAGGCTGAAAGGAAATAATACCAAAAGAAAACTCAAACTTTTTAAGAAAGATTGAAAACATTAGGTAGGTACTATGTGGGTAAATATAAAAATACTACCTCTGCATGGAATATTCACACCATATGCAGAAATAACACATACCTAGAGCATAAAGGCAGGGGAGGTAAACAGAACTATATATTCACCAAGTTCTTATATTTGGCATAAAGTGTTACAATAGTAATTCCAAGTAGATGGGGAAAAGCTAAGGATAAATGAGTGTGTAATCCCTACAGCAATCATTGTAAAAAACAAATTAGCTAAGCAGCCAAACGATAACTTAAAATGGAAATCTAAAATATATTTAATTATATATTTATAACATACAAATTATGTCACATATAAATACATAAATTACTTATAAATTATATTATTGATTAGAAAAAAGCAAGATCTTAGGATATCTATGAGAACAAAATGATGGTGAAAAGTACCATGCAGAAAGTGAACCTAAGAAATATGGGAATACACATTCTTTTCAAGTACAAATGAGTATGTTCAACAAGGCAGGCCACATAAGTGGGTCAAAATATATTTAAATCCAAAGGAACTGAATTAAAAATTAGTAACAGTAAGACAGCCATAAAACCCTAAATACTTGAAAATTACAACCACATATACATCAACTGGAACAGAACTGTTGTGAAAGCTGTGAGCACAAACAACCTTCCTGCCTGGGAAGCTGGAAACTCAGGTGTCTCCAGAGTACCCCTGTGTTCTCCAAGCAGCCCTGATCCCACAGGAAAAGGAATCACCAACTAACGTTCCTGAAGAGGTTATGTGAGAGGAACGGCAGTAGGAAAACAATGAAGACCAAGAATAGCCACTCCAATCAAGGTAAGATGCCATCCAACTCCCAAACATCCAACCTTAAAAAAAATACCCATTTTTTTAGAAATGGCCAAAAGGGAATCTAGCTCCTCATTTAAAAATTTCTTATGTGCCAGCTAATATGCTCATGTCAATCACTGACAGTCCAGAAGTTGGGAACTCAGTTGGAATGTCTTTCCCCAGGGATTAAAAAATGCCTCAACCATATGTGGACAAGTTCTGGCAAGGGATCTTGGAAATTTACAACTTACTGAGTTATATGCTTCTTCAATACATACATATTTTGATTGCCAGTTAGACCCATGAAGCCTCAGACAAAAACACTATATTGACCTCAAAATTTCTGGCTGAAAGGGAGATAAAGTTTCCAAGAAAAAAAGCCCAAATTTCATAGTCAACTGTGAAGTATCTGAGATTTGAACTTCTGCAAGGGCAGAGAAACCTATTTCCAGACTAGCGAGGGGTTCTTGCCAGGGCAACTCAATCTGCCATCCGTCGACAGTTGAGAGAATTCTCAGGAATGGCAAGTTTCTGCTACATCTGGACCCCAAACTTTGGTCTAACAACAAAATCCCTAAATGAAGCCCCAAAGGGATCAGAAAATGAGCCATCAAAATGGAACCGGGAGCAACACCAGGTATTCCTCTTATGTAAAACTAAGCTTCTAAGCTCACTGGCCTTTGGGCTCCCAGGTAATTCAAAGTATTTTGACTTGTTTGTCCCTGAGAAGTGAGAAATCAGTGTAAGAGTCTTGACACAGAGAATCGGATTAACTAGGAAACCAGTGGCCCACCTCACTAAACAGCTACACATAGTTACCCAGGGATGGCCAGCCTGCCTGTGTGCAGTAATAATCACTTGTGATTTGCTGCAGAAAGCAGCAATGTTCACTCCAGGCCAGTTAACCACTGTGCACATCCAACTGCTAGAATAAAAAGGGGCATATTGGCTGACATATGGAAGGTTGGGAAATTTTTAGGCCATCCTGCTAGACAACACAAATCTGAAATTAAAAGCGAAATCAGTTCTTAATGCTGCTACTCTACTGCTAAGCAGTACTGAAGGAACTGTCCACGACTGTATTCAAGTAATCGAACAAGGATAATCTAGCTGAACTAACTTGACTGATCTCCCTCTTCCCCTCCTTAGAGGATTCAGATTTGGAAATGTTCACTGATAGAAGCAGCTTCATGGAACACAGAGAATATAAGCTGGGTATGAAGAGGTAAGCCACCGGGAGATTTTTCCAGCTGGGCCCTGAAAGTAATTAATTGCACTTACTTGTGCCTTGCAGCTGAGAACCAGCAAAAATGTAACCATACATACTGACTGTAAGTATGCTTTCTCAGTAGTACATGCGCATTGAACCTCTCTGGAAGGAAGGAAGTCTTTAAATAGCAGGTAATAGGGAAATTAAGCAGAATAATGCTTGGTCTCTTAGAGGCCATTATGCTGCTGAAAGAAGTGACCATTGTACACTGCATGGGCTGAGACCCCACTAGCTAAAGGAACTAATATATCAGATAAGGAGTGAAATAGGTGGTTTGGTTTAAGCTACCAAAGGCCTAAGAAGACAAAATAATAGCCTTAGTGCTTGACACAGACTTAAGCTATATCTATCTTAAATATTATAAAGAAGATTTGGGAAGGCCTGATGAATGGGGTTTTGACTGCTCTCCTCCACACTCACAGGATTCAACTTACAAGTGTATCAAGGAAGGAAGGATCTATAATAAACAGGGAATCATGTTAATACTAGAGCACTTTATGAAAAAAGGTGATTAATCATATCTATCAGAATACTCACTAAAGGTCAGTATGCTACTCCACAACGGAGAGAGTAAATAATTGGGCCAAATACAATAAAAACTTTCCAAAAGTGTGATACAAAGCTGTGTGGTCTGTGCAAAATATAATCCAGATTAGCCCTCCTCCAGTCATTAAGGCAAGGGAACCGCACCAGGCAAAGACTGGCAAATAGATCTCATCATGATGCCAAAGGCAACTGGAAACCTCAATAACTTCTTAAATGCCTTTATAGGATGGGTGGCAACTTTTCCTGCTAGGACAGAGAAGTCTTGTGAAGTGCTAAAGGCCTTCCATCCAGATTTGGACTCCCCTTTTCAATTCATAGTGACAACTGAGAAGCCTTTATTGTCAAGACACTTAGAAAGTATCAGGGGCCGGTGCTGTGGCATAGCAGGCAAAGCCGCCACCTGCAGTGCCAGCATAACATATATATGGGCGCCGGTTCAAGTCCTGGCTGCTCCACTTCTGATCCAGCTCTCCGCTATGGCCTGGGAAAGCAGTGGAGGATGGCCCAAGTCCTTGGGCCCCTGTGCACCCACTTGGGAGACCCAGAAGAAGCTCCTGGCTCCTGGCTTTAGATCAGTGCAGGTTCAGCAATTATGGTCATTTGGGAAATGAACCAGCAAATGGAGGCCCTCTCTCTCTTTCTCTCTTTCTGTGTAACTCTGTCTTTCAAATAAATAAAGAAATCTTTAAAAATAAAATCAGGAGCTTTAGGAATCTGATTGACACTTCATGTCTCCTACAGACCTCAATCAACCGGAAAAATGCAGAAAATGAACCATACCCTTAAAAAAAAAAAAAAAAAAAAAAACCCTCTATCTAAAATCTGTCAGGAAATTAACCTAACTTGAAATAAGGTGCTGCCAGCTGCACTGCTTAAAGTTCAAGTAGTCCCCTTGAAGTGGGTTCTAATTGAGCTCTCATGAAATGTTATATATGGGAGACCCTTCCTTACACAGTGATCAGGTAATAAGAGTAGATGCCACTAAGTATGTTCAATCTATTGTTGTGACTCTAACTACTATTTACAAGTTTGTCTCCAACAGGCTGAGCTATCTCACTGATGAACATCTTCACAGTATACTCCCAGGAGACCTAGTGTCACAAAAGTCCTGGAAAAACAAACATGCTAAAGATCAACTCCATCTTCATGGGATGGACCCTACCCTGCCATACCCTATTAGTGATTCATTCTTCAGTAAAACTACAAATAATCAAGCCTGCAGCTTGCACCACTGCAACCCGTAGACAAGCCAAGCATTCTTCTTGGCATCAGCTGTCAGGCACAAGTAAAGGAAACTTTGTTCAAGCAAAAGTAGAGCATTTCTTACCATATCTAGAAAGCTCGCACACTGACCTCTCCCAACCATTAGTACCTGGATATTCCTAGAGTTAAACTACAACAAGAGTTAGACTATAACTACAGTCTACAACTCTACAGAGTCTAACACCTATTATTTAATTATCTCATAGGCCTAGGGAAACTAGGATGCAGCCCAGTCTTTACCTCCTCCCTCTATTCCTGATAGCAGTTGTTATGCAATGAACTTGGGGTACAAACTCTATATAAACTCTCAAAAGCTGTTAAAGCAGGGTAAAGAAGAATGCTAGGTCTGTCATCCTAATCCCTACAGCCAGGACAAAATATACTTAGCTCCACCAGCCCAAAATGTCTCCCAGTTACCTCAATTACTATTTAAAGGGGACTAAATACTTCCTTTGGAGGCTAGCCTAATATCTACTCCAGAGATAATGTTCCCATGTATTAACCTGATTTCCCCTTGTATATTAATTAGCTCTCTAAATATTGTATACTTAAATGCCTCCCTATAGGGTTCAACCCACTATACATCTGCAATCCAATATGCCTTTAAAAATGGGTCCCAGCTGATGACTATAACCTTTTTTTTAAAAAACTTTCTTTTCTTTTTAAATTTTATTTTATTTTTGACAGGCAGAGTGGGCCAGAGAGAGAGAGAGACAGAGAGAAAGGTCTTCCTTTGCCGTTGGTTCACCCTCCAATGGCTGGCGCGGCTGGAGTACCGCGCTGATCCAAAGCCAGGAGCCAGGTGCCAGGTGCCAGGTGTTTCTCCTGGTCTCCCATGAGGTGCAGGGCCCAAGCACTTGGGCCATCCTCCACTGCACTCCCGGGCCACAGCAGAGAGCTGGCCTGGAAGAGGGGCAACCAGGACAGAATCCAGCGCCCCGACCAGGACTAGAACCCAGTGCGCCAGTGCTGCAAGGCAGAGGATTAGCCTGTTGAGCCACGGCGCTGGCCAGACTATAACCTTTTTTTAAAGAAATTTTATTTATTTGAAAGGTAGAGTTACAGAGAAGGGAGAAAGAGAGACAGAGGGAGAGAGAGAGAAAAAAGATCTTCTATCTGCTGGTTCATGGCCACAATGGTTGGGACTGGGCCAGCTGGGCCAGCTGAAGCCAGGAGCTAGGAACTCCACCTGGGTTTCCCACAAGCATAGCAGAGGCCCAAGCACTGAGGTCATCCTCCACTGCTTTCTTAGGCACATCAGCAGTGATGTGGTTTGGAAGTGGAGCACACTGGACTCAAACCAGTGGTCATATGGGATGTTGGTGTTGCAAGCAGTCCAACCTACTGCAAAACAATGTCAGCTCCAATGACTTTAATCTTATAAGCTGTAACTTTGCTATAGAAGTCCAAAATGAGTCAGCTTTATGTTTCAAAAAAGATCTGACACTAATTTAGAAATGGTCCAAGTTTTCAAGTTTATTGCCATATCTCCTACAGGGTCTTAACTCATGCAAACTACTAAGAGTCAAGTAAACTGCAAGACTAGGCTCATGCATGCAAAGATAAAAGTTGGTGTGAGTCTCCCAAATAAAAAGGCCTATCATATCCTTTTAAATCAGGCCTATTATCCTCTTCATGTCACTTATGTACTACTACTAACATCTTTAGCATTAGCCCTCTTGTCCCTACAGGATACTCCATGGATGAAAATGGGTATTCCAAAAGGCTTCAAATTCCTGAGAGAGCCAACTGTTGAAGGAAAACAGGGAACCAATTTATTCTGACCAAGTCAGAATGTCCCAGAGGATCAATAATGTTTGGGAATGTGGTCAGTGTACACTGCGACAATGGATATTTTTCACCTAGGAAAGCAGACAAGAAGAAAAAGGGCCTTGCCAGTACCATGGCGCAGTAGGTTGATCCTCTGCCTGCAGCACCGGCATCCCATATGGGCACCGGTTCTAGTTCCGGTTGCCTCTCTTCCAATCCAGCTCTCTGCTACGGCCTGGGAAAGCAGTGGAAGATGGCCCAAGTCCTTGAGCCCCTGAACCCACGTGGGATACCTGGAAGAAACTCCTGGCTCCTGTCTTCGGATCGGCGCAGCTCCAGCCTTTGTGGCCATCTGTGGAGTGAACCAACGAAAGGAAGACTTTCTCTCTGTCTTTCCCTCTCACTGTCTGTAACTCCACCTCTCAAATAAATAAATAAATAAAATATTAAAAAAAAAAAAAGAAAGAAAAAGGGCCTTAGGATGAATAATAGTAGTGTAGGCCAAGAACTAGGACTGTCAGTACCATGGGGAGGATTTGCTTATCATGAGGCCCTTTGAAATCTAACTGCCTCAAAGGAATTGGCTAACACTATACCCTTTAGTTTCAATGAATTGAAAATCTCAGTAGACTCCTTTGCAAATGAAGTAATGGATAAGATAATAGCACTGGATTATCTCCTGGCAGAAGGAGGAGGTGTTTGTGTAGTTGTTAACACTTTCTGCTGCATATGGATCAAGAAAAGCAGACAAGTAGAATAGAATATAAGGAAAATATACCAAGAAGCTAACTGGTTACATGACATCAGTAATCTGTCTGGAATTCTATCAAGGATTTCCTTCCCAATGAATCCTGGGAAAACTGATTACACTTACTAAAAGGTCCGTTGGTCATGGTCTTATTACTCCTCCTGTTTGGGCCTGTGATTCTTAAAATTCCTCTACAAACTTGTTACTTAAAGACTTCAAGTCCATCTGAACTCCAAATTTAGGGCACAGAGATCTCCCCATCAGTCCCATGTAAGTGACTAAGAATACAACTTAGTGCCAATCAATATTATTCCTTAAATCCTAACTGATTTGAGACCCTTGTCAGTTGGAAGTAGTTAAGAATAGTTACCATTCCTTCTTCCCCTACCTCAGGATTGAGGAATTAAAAAAGAGAAGGGAGAGACTGAAACTGTGCACAACAAAGGAGCCCCTTTCCCTTGCTTAACAGCAAGCTTCTGTTAGCTGCCTAATATACTAAGCCCCTAACAGTCACTTGTCTGCCTGTGTATAGTAACTTCCTATCCTATAATAGGTGTCTTTCCCAAAAAATCTGTTGTCTTTTTAGGGTCCCTGATAAAACTGGACAGAAATAGCTGCAGCTAATACTATAACTGGAGCCTGCACAGACCAATGAGAGGGTTACTTTATGGTTCATTACAATGTCAATGACACAACTCCAGTGATAATTCAGCAGTCATCTTTGAACATATAAGGTATATATAGACATGATTTGTCAAGGTACATACTCAAAGGACTTTCTTTAACCCTTTCCTCTGCTCCCATCATGTTGTCTCACTGTTTCCCGCAGTTATGCCCCATCTATCCGGACTCCAAAAATTCCCAAATCCCTTTCTAAACAAGGAGATTGATTTGGGTCTCATTGTCACCTATTCCTTTTCCTTAATAATAATTATTATAATAATAAATACTTTCTTTCTCAAAAGATGTTATCAGTGTTTTTATAATAATACTAGCATACATGCAAGTGGGGGGATCTGCTACCTAACAAAAATACATGAAAAATTCCTCAACATTGATAGTTACAAAAGTGATGGACAAAATGGAAATTAAAATTACAACAAGATACCTCTACATATACCCAAATGGCTAAAGTAAAAATCACGGGGCCGGTGCCGTGGCGCACTAGGTTAATACTCCACCTGCAGCACCGGCATCCCATACGGGCACCAAGTTCTAGTCATTGTTGCTCCTCTTCCAGTCTAGCTCTCTGTTATGGCCCGGGAGGGCAGTGGAGGATGACCTGAGTGCTTGGGCCCCTGCACCTGCATGGGAGACCAAGAGAAAGCACCTGGCTCCTGGCTTTGGATCGGCGCAGTGCGATCATTTGGGGAGTGAACCAACAGAAGGAAGACCTTTCTCTCTAACTCTGCCTGTCAAAAAAAAAAAAAAAAAAAAAAAAGTAAAATCACACCAAACATTGGTGAAAATGAAGTTTCACTGGTACTTTTCCTATTTTACTAAAGTATAAAAGAGTATAACCGCTTTAGAAAACAAATGACTACTACATGAATTTTAAAACCACAATCTGGATAAAAGAAGCTTTCCATTAAAAAGTATATATTGGGGCTGGCACTGTGGTATAGCGGGTAAAGCTGCTGCCTGCAGTGCTGGCATCCCATATGGGTGCCAGTTCGAGACCCAGCTGCCCGACTTCCAAACCAGCTCTCTGCTATGGCCTGGGAAAGCAGTGGAAGATGGCCCAAATCCCCTGCACCCGCGTGGGAGACCTGGAAGAAGTACCTGGTTTCGAACTTTCAGATTAGCTCAGCTCTGGTCATTGCGGTCATCTGGGGAGTGAACCAGTGGATGGAAGACCTGTTTCTCTCTCTTTCTCTCTCTGATTCTACCTCTCTCTGTAATTCTGTCTTTCAAATAAATAAAATTAATATTAAAAAAAAAAAGTAAACAAAAAAAAATGACTGTCATTCAAACCATTCACATCTAAAGACTGAATTTTATCTGTTTTGAAAATGAACTTCTCTTGCTACACAGAAGTAACAAATATGGTAGTCAGTTTTTAGGGATATTTTCATAATTTTCAGAGATTATGCATTCTTCATGAATACTTTTGTAATGCTGCTTGCAAATATGCATTTCCAAACTTGAAATATAGGTGTGAACAGTGTGTACCAGTTAAAAAAAAAAAAAAAGTATACATTGGGGTTGGTGCTGTGGTGTAGTGGGTTATGGGTACCAGTTCCAGTCCCAGCTGCTCTACTTCTGATTCACCTCCCTGTTAATGTGCCTAGGAAAGCAGAAGATGGCCCAAGTACTTGGGGCCCAAGCCCACGTGGGAGACCTGGATGAAGCTCCTGGGTCCTGATTTTCATCTGGTCTAGCCCTTGTTATTGCAGCTATTTGGGAGAGTGAACTAGTAGATGGAAGATCTCTCTGTTTCAATACCCCCCCAACTCTGCCTTTCAGGTCAATCAATGTTTCTTTTAAAAAAAGTGTGTATTGTATTTATATGATTCCATTTATGTAAAAACCTAGACCAGGTCAAATTAATCTGTGTTCAAATAATCAGATCAATAGTTGTCTCCTGAAGGAGGTGGGATAGGACTGACTAGGAACAGGCATGAGACAATTCTATGGTGATGGAAGTATTGTATATATTAATGGCAACACAGGCATTTGTCAAATTTGAGTCTATTTTTACTTAAGACATATATATGACTGTGTAAAATTTTCCTCAAAACAAATATCAAATTCAATTAATGGCTGTATGATGAAGTATTTAGGGAGTAAGGGCTACTAATGTCTGCAACTTCTTTAAAAATGAATTTAAAAACGGGGCTGGCACTGTAGCAAGTTAAGCCGCTGCCTGCAGTACCAGCATCCCATATGGTTGCTGGTTCAAATTCCGCCTGCTCCACTTTTGATTCAGCTCCCTGTTAATGTGCCTGGGAAAGCAGTAGAAGATGGCCCAAGTCCTATGGTCCCTGCACCCACATGGGAGACCTGGAAAAACCTCCTGGCTTCAGCCTAGCTCAGACCTGGCTGTTGTATCCATTTGTGGAGTGAACTAGTGGACAGAAAATCTCTCTGTCTCCTCCACCATAACTCTATGTTTCAATAACATAAATCTTGAAGAAAAAAATTAAAAAAAAAACAACTTAAATGATGAACATTAGTTTCCCCTTGGTATCTGAAAAGGATTAGCTGTAGCACCCCCATGGATACCAAACGCTGAGGATGCTCTAGTCCCATACACAAAATGGCACAGTATTTGCATGTGACCTATGCACATCCTCCCAAACATTTAATACTATTTAAATAGTTGTTAAATTGTTTGGGGAATAATAACATGAAAAAAAAGATCTGCACAAATTCAGGACAGACACTATTTTTTGTCCCCAATATTTTCAATTGTGGTTGATTGAATCTGGGAAATGGAACCTATGGATAAAAAGGGTCAACTATACATAGGGAGATATATATTTGATAAAGCAGTTATTGTGATAGTACGGTAACTCTGAAAATTTTCATTAAAAAATGCTTGAGTAGAGAAGGAGGAGGAAGATCTCTATGCACTCATACAATGAGGCTGTCAAGACAACAGAGCTATATATTTCATGTATTTCATAATTTATACATGAGAAAGTGATAGGCTGGCATTGTGGTGCAGTGGGTTAAACCACTTGTGATGCTGATATCCCATATGGGCACCAGTTCAAGACCCAGCTACTCCACTTCTGATCCAGCTCCCTGCTAATGAGCCTGGGAAAGCAGTAAAAGATGGTCCAAGGTTTTTCCTCTGTCACCCATGTGGGAGACCTAGAAGAAGCTCCAAGCTCCTAGCTTTGGCCTGACCTTTGTGGCCACTTAGGGACTGAACAATCAGACAAAACATCTCTCTCTCTGTCTCTCCCTCTAACTATGTCTTTCAAATAAAATAAATAAATAATAGAGACTATGATATACAGCTTTCCAAAATATGTCAACTACTATAATATACTATGATTCAGTGTCTTCCAGCACAGTGTCACTCAATCAACTTAAACAGCTCCAAAATAAAAGGAAAATACCTAACCCACTTTACCTTAAGAAATGGCATTTTTTCAAATATTGTAATACACTAAAAATTTCTTTAAGCCAGTAATTTGCAGTTATAAAATACATCAAAAGGATTTTCCCAATTAGCTTTTATTGCTACTTGTACTGTTACTATAATTAGCTCATATTTATTCCCATATTTTATTTTTTTATTTCTATAAACTGTACTTAGCATAAGCAAATTCATCTTACCAAGGAGACCAATTTTTTAGATGGTAATTTAAAAATTCACATAAAAATTGACTTCCTTAATAACACTACTGAATTGGGAAATATTTCCTATGTTTTTATAGTAGTATAATCCTTTTAGTGATTAATGAGGAAAAACGATCAAGTAGAGATTCTAAAATTTTCTACTAAAAAAATACTTTTGGTCATAAAAGGAATTTAACACAAAACTATAACTATTTTTTTTTTTTATCAGCAAAAGGCAACAAAAAATCATAAAAGTAACAATCAACAAAACAAAGCTAAGAGAGTAACAGGGCACTCTGCAAACCTAATAACATAAAATATTCTAAACATATAAGTATTTTAAAAATATGGTTTAAAAACTTACCCTTTCTGCTTCAAAGGTAATTCAAGTTTAAAAATTGTAGCATCATTAACAACTGCTTTATACGCCTGCAAAAATAATTTGAAATATAAACTTTGTTTTAAATACTTAAAATACAAGTACAGAGCTAAATCATGACATTTCCAAAATACATATGCACATTTTTCATTCCCTATTGTTTTATCAGCCTAATAAAAATCGTCATTTTTTTACATCTTTTTTTAAAAAAATTTTTTTCCATTTATTAAACTTTTATTTAATGAATACAAATTTCCAAAGTACAGCTTATGGGATACAATGGCTTCCCCCCTCCCATAACTTCCCTCCCACCCGCAACCCTCCCCTTTCCTGCTCCCTCTCCCCTTCCATTCACATCAAGATTCATTTTCAATTCTCTTTATATACAGAAGATCAGTTTAGTATATATTAGGTAAAGATTTCAACAGTTTGCCCCCATATAGCAAGACAAAATGAAAAAAATACTGTTGGAGTACTAGTTATAGCATTAAATAACAGTGTACAGCACATTAAAGACAGAGATCCTACATAATATTTTTTTTTTAAAAATTAATTTTCTATGCCATTTCCAATTTAACACCAGGTTTTTTTTTTTTTTCATTTCCAACTGTCTTTATATACAGAAGATCGATTCAGTATATAATTAGTAAAGATCTCATCAGTTTGTACCCACACAGAAACACAAAGTGTAAAAATACTGTTTCAGTACTAGTTATAGCATCACTGCACATTAGACAACACATTAAGGACAGATCCCACATGGGATGTAAGTACACAGTGACTCCTGTTGCTGACTTAACAATTTGACACTTCTGTTCATGGCGTCAGTAATCTCCCTAGGCTCTAGTCATGAGTTGCCAGGGCTAGGAAGCCTTTAGAGTTCGCTGACTTTGGTCTTATTCCGATAGGGTCATAGTCAAAGTGGAAGTTCTCTCCTCCCTTCAGAGAAAGGTACCTCCTTCTATCTTAAAAGTTATCTTCTAGCTTTGTCCACTGTCAACTAATACTCCATTTCCCTCCCTCCCTTTAGCTACGTTCCAAGAAAAATTAATATAACTCACCGTCTCCAATTTCTTGCCTATATTCTTATTGAAAACCACTACTGTAAGGTATTCTTACCATTACTCCACCCAACTTTTCTTCTCGAAGTCACGCACAAGCCCCATTTTGCTGAAGACAATGGTTAATCCTCATCAGCAGTAGCATTTTAAAACACAGTGGCCCCCTCAGGAAAATACCTTCTCCACTTGTTTTCTAGCATGTCATGTTCTTCTGCACATTCTGTTCATTTTCCTCTCTCCTTATGAAAGATGGCTGTTCATCTTTCTAACAACTAAATGTATAATCAAAACGCCCTAGCCAATTCTTAGATCCCTTTTCTTTTCCATCTTCACTCATTACTTTGATGATCACAGATCCATAGTCAGTGCTTTAAAAATCATCTATGCGCTAAAGTTGCTAAATAAATTTTTCTAGTCCCATTCTCTCCTAGACTCAACAATGCCACATGGATGCTTAACAGACGTTTTCAAAGTTAACTTATTCAGAGGTGTAGTTCTGATCTGTAACCATCATCCATCCTACTTCTTCCACAGCCTTTCCCATCACATTAAACATTTCCTTCTAAATGATCAGAAACAAACCTCACTTTTAAGATTTATTGATTTATTTAAAAGGCACAGCTACAGAGAGAGAGAGAGAGAGATATCAAGTTCTTCCATCTATTGATTCACTAACCAAATGGCTGCAACAGCTAGGACAAAGCCACTCGGAAGCCAGGGCCTGGAATTCTATGAGTATCCCATGTGTGTGGCAGCAGCCCAAGCACTTGGGCCATCTTCCACTGCTTTCCCAGACAAATTAGCAGGGAGCTGAATTGGAAGCTGAATAGCTACGACTTGCATTCTGATATGGGATGCCATTGCCTCTGTTTCAAGTAGCACCTTAACCTGTGCCACAATGCCAGCCCCTCATTGTCATTTTTGACTAATATCTATCAGTCTACATCTGATTCATTTGAAAGTCCTGTAGTTTGTTTTCATATCTAATCAGAATCCCAGCAATTCCTCCTTATAAATATATACCCAAAAAATGAAATCACCAATGTATAAAGTTATCTGCACTTCCATGCTCACTGTAGCATTATTCACAATAGCCAAGATATAGAAAAACATTAACATATTATCTGTCAGTGGGCGAATGGATAAAGAAACTGTGCTACACAATATTCAATGGAATAGCATTCAGCCTTCAAAAAAGAAGGTGATCTTGGGGCAGGCGCTGTGGTGCAGTGGGTTAATACCCTGGCCTGAAGCACCGGCATCCCATATGGGTGCTGGTTCTAGTCCTGGCTGCTCCTCTTCTGATCCAGCTCTCTGCTATGCCTTGGGAAAGCAATAGAAGATGGCCCAAGTCCTTGGGCCCCTGCACCCACATGGAAGACCTGGAAGAAGCTCCTGCCTCCTGGCTTCGGATCAGCGCAGCTCCAGCCATTGCAGGCATCTGGGGAGTGAACCAGCAGATGGAAGACCTCTCTCTCTGGCTCTACCTCTCTCTGTAACTCTGTCTTTCAAATAAATAAAATAAATCTTAAAAAAAAAAAATCAAACATGCAGAGATAGAAAACAACGGTTGTCATCAGGGGCAGGGAAAAGAAATGGGTAGAAGCAGATCAAAGCAGCAGATATGCAGGATGAATAAGTCAATAGATCTAACGTATACCACGAGGACGTAGGTAATAAAATTATACTAATGAGGCTGGCGCCACGGCTCAATAGGCTAATCCTCCACCTGCGACGCCGGCACACTGGGTTCTAGTCCCGGTTGCCCCTCTTCCAGGCCAGCTCTCTGCTGTGGCCAGGGAGTGCAGTGGAGGATGGCCCAAGTGCTTGGGCCCTGCACCCCATGGGAGACCAGGAGAAGCACATGGCTCCTGGCTTCAGATCAGCGCGGTGCACTGGCCACAGCGCGCCAGCCGTGGCAGCCACTGGAGGGTGAACCAAAGGCAAAAGGAAGACCTTTCTCTCTGTCTCTCTCTCACTGTCCACTCTGCCTGTCAAAAAAAGAAAAAATTATACTAATGAGATTAATGTTAAATGAGTAGGTTTTAGTTATCTTGCTAGAAAAAAAAAGCAGGTAACTATGTAAGCTTATGGATATGTTAATTTGCTTCACTATAGTAACCTTTTACAACCTATATGTATACTGGAACATCATGTGTATACCTTAAATATAAACAATATTTTTTTTTTTCAAAAAAAGGAGTTTACATTAAATGTAAACTCAAAGGTATGTAGAGTTAGACAGTGAGATGACAGCAGCACAGAAAGGCAGAGCATTAGTGGGGGTGGAGAAGAGTACTCAAAGAACATGATTTAAGGGGAAAGATCTCACTGGGCTGCGGAGGAAAGTAGTCAGTCAAAAAGCCTCCCACTTTTACAGACTGCTGTCATTTTTATCTTTTAATTCCAAGCTACACAGCTAGTATAACAGATGCTGTCAAACTATGCTCATACCCCTCAGACTTTTCCCACTGTTGGTATCTGCACCTGTACCTAAAGGTGCCCTTTCTAAGACTATGGAAATTTGTGCTGCCTATACTCATGTAGATTAAAAATACGAAGGAATTGGGCCGGCGCTGTGGCTCAATAGGTTAATCCTCCGCCTGTGGCGGCAGCACACCAGGTTCTAATCCCGGTCGGGGCACCGGATTCTGTCCTGGTTGCCCCTCTTCCAGGCCAGCTCTCCGCTGTGGCCCGGGAGTGCAGTGGAGGATGGCCCAAGTGCTTGGGCCCTGCACCCGCAAGGGAGACCAGGAGAAGCACCTGGCTCCTGCCTTCGGATCAGCGCAGTGCGCCGGCCGCAGCGCGCCAACCGCGGTGGCCACTGGAGGGTGAACCAACGGCAAAGGAAGACCTTTCTCTCTGTCTCTCTCTCTGTGTTCACTCTGCCTGTCAAAAAAAAAAAAAAAAAGAAGAAGAAGAAGGAATCAACACCTCACAAGTAGGATAACTCTGAGCAGTGTTTTTTTAAATACTTCCAGGAATAAGCTATGGCAGCTCACTGTAGAGTCTTTTTTTTTTTTTTTTTTTTTGACAGGCAGAGTGGATAGTGAGAGAGAGAGAGAGAGAGAGAGACAGAGAGACAGAAAGGTCTTCCTTTGCCGTTGGTTCACCCTCCAATGGCTGCTGTGGCCGGCGCACTGCGCTGATCCGAAGGCAGGAGCCAGGTGCTTCTCCTGGTCTCCCATGGGGTGCAGGGCCCAACCACTTGGGCCATCCTCCACTGCACTCCCGGGCCACAGCAGAGTGCTGGCCTGGAAGAGGGGCAACTGGGACAGAATCCGGCGATCCACCGGGACTAGAACCCGGGGTTCCGGCGCCGCAGGTGGAGGATTAGCCCACTGAGCTGCGGTGCTGGCTGACCCATCTTAATAGCAGACTCTGTGTACCACCATTCCTTCCCTTTATAATCTCCCCCTGCCCCCACCTTTCTACACATGTTCCTTTCATTTCCCAAACTATTTCTATTCAAAAAAGAAAAAGAAACATTCCAGCACTTTTGAGTACCTCCACAACCACACAACCACTCTGGGATGACCCCCATCATCACTTAACTAAATTATTTATATAAATCCTTAACTGGCATTCTTGCTTCTTAGCTTTTCAGTTCATTTTTTTTTTTTTTAACAATAGTCACAGTGATTCTTTTTTTTTTTTTTTTTTTTTTTTTGACAGGCAGAGTGGATAGTGAGAGAGAGACAGAGAGAAAGGTCTTCCTTTTTGCCGCTGGTTCACCCTCCAATGGCCGCTGCGGCCAGCACATTGTGCTGATCCGAAGGCAGGAGCCAGGTGCTTCTCCTGGTCTCCCATGGGGTGCAGGGCCCAAGCACTTGGGCCATCCTCCACTGCCTTCTCGGGCCATAGCAGAGAGCTGGCCTGGAAGAGGGGCAACCAGGATAGAATCTGGCGTCCCAACCGGGACTAGAACCCAGTGTGCCGGCGCCGCAAGGCGGAGGATTAGCCTGTTGAGCCACGGTGCCAGCCCACAGTGATTCTGTTAACATGTAAATCAGGTTCTATCACTCTGTTTAAATCAGCTTCTATCACTCTGTTCAACATCGTTTAGTAACTTTCCATCCTACTCACAGTAAAAACAAAATTCCTTACACCATGGCTGAGTCTTCCATGATCTGGCCTTCCGTTTCCTGTTTGACTTTATTTCCTAATATTCTCCCCCTCACTCCATCTACTCTGGCCACAGTGGTCTCTTCTCCCATTCCTGGAACATGACAACTGTATTCCTGCCAGGGAGCCTTTACAGGCACTGTTTCCCCTAGCTGAAAATACTCTTGTCTTAGATAACCTCATAACTGATTCCTTCATCACCATCAGTTCTGACTCAACATCATCTCAGGAAGGCCTTAGCAGGCTGCTCAATTTAAGATTTCAAATGACCCCTCCATGTCCACCTCCATGTCCTTCCCTCCTTCCCTTCCTTCCTTTTAAATGGACCAAAAAAGTGAGGGAAAAAGCCTACTGGAGAAAGCTGTGTTTTTAGCTTCATTAAAAAAATCTAACGTGGAAAGTAGTTAAGGGTAGTTGAAGAGATTAAAAAACTAAAAATAATTTCTTTTTAAAAAACAGATTAATTTTTTTTGAAATGCAGAGTATTAGGAGGGAAAGTGAGAAAAGAGATCTTTCATCCTCTGGTTCTCTCCCTAAATGGCCACAATAGTCAGGGCTAGGCCAGGTGGAAGCCAGGAGCCAGGAACTCTGTACAGGTCTCCCATGTGGTGGGTGGCATCTTCCACTACTGTTCCAGGTATGTTAGCAGGGAGATGGATTGGAAAGTAGAACAGCTGAAACTTAACCAGCACTCTGATATGGAATGCCAGCTTCACAGCCAGTAGCTTAAACTGATGTACCACAACACTAACCCCTAACAGAACTTTTTTGTGACAGGTTTATGACATTTCAAAAGATACAACTTCATGGACAATACGATGTTTCATTATCATTATTATCTTCTAGTCAGGATGCAGAGAGTTTCTATGCAATGCAAATACTTCTCTGAGAGGCCAGGATAAATCCTGAAATAACTCAAAGGAACCCTATGCAAGGACAGCAGATGGAGGAATCAACTCTTCTTGGGATAAACTCTGGAGGTGGATGAGGTATCAATCCAACAAGTTCCAGAGGGGAGTACACTACAAACTGGTCTTAAAGGAAGGGTGAATAGGAATTGAGTGATTGTAATATTCAAAAACAGGTAACCATTCTTGGGAAAATGAAGAATAGAACAATTTTATAGCTAAATTCTAGTTCACAGAATAGGCAATGCTTACAAAAACATGAGTATAACAAATCAGATGTAATAACTATGGGTGATCCCCACTGATGAAAAAATTAAGAGTTGTTAGGTTATTAGTTTGAAATTTAATAGTACAGCAGTGTATATCACCTATTAAAGGTTTAAATGATGACAGTAACACCTTTAATATAAGTGTTAATATACAGATATATACCTTATCTCTTGCAGTAAGAAATCGTGGATCATCCTGAAAAGCTTCTTTGACGAGTTTACTAAATCTATTAAACAGAGTAAGTAACTGCTCAACATATTTCTCAGAGTCCTAGAAACAAAATGTTTTATATGAGTTTCAAAAGGAATATAATATCAGAAATGAAAAATATAAAATAACAATAAAAGAATATAGTCTTAATACCGGGAAAATTTCTTTTTGAAAATAAAAAGGCTTTTCAACATTGCTGTTTTGTTCTTTCAGTTAAGTTTAATTATCCAAGCTTACATTTAAAAAATAAAGTTGATATTCATCTACCATTGCCATTGAAGAAAACTTACAGTAGTAATAGTTTCAGCAGCTGCTACCATATCTGCCAGGCCAGCACTAATGATATGTTCCTCCAAGTCTTTCAACATTGGCTCTATCCCATTAGGAACTTTGTCCATCAATGAAAACATTAAATGTAATTCTGAAAGGACAGAACACATTCATTGAATCATTTTATTCACTATCATAATTTTTCTCTGATTTGTATCATGAAATGCCTATGGTAATGAGAATTTAGATACGTTTGCCATGTTGATAGTATTCTGTGCATACATTTAGTTTAGGAGCTGCTATAGCGAGTAGGATTTCCTGATCCACCTTCTCAGTTCGTTCAAAACATTTTTAATAAAAAAAACTAATCAAAAATGATCAGATACTACAAAGCCTAACATCTTTAAAAGGTGATTCATTTCGCCTCCAATGTGATGAAATACTCTTTATTCAAAGTTCAACAGTTTACATAGACAACTAGCACCATTTCATAAATCAGCTGCAATAGTAAGTGGATAGCTGCATCACTAAAGGATAACTAATCATGAATAATGATGATAAAGAAATGGTATGTTAAATGATAACATAAAATTGTATTAATTTTCAATTTACAGAGCCCTTCTTCATAAGTTATACCATTTAATTGACCTTCACAAAAACCTTATATCTCAGTACTGGTTACTAGTAAATAAATACTTTCAAAAGTAGTCCAATATGAATCAGATATAAATATACTTAGGTTGGCAAACAGAATTTAAATACTTCATTTATGGCAATGAGTAGCTTGCTCTTCACTACAAAATTTCTAAAAAAAGTAATGCATTTAGTCAGCTGAAATATGTACTCTAAATTCAACTGGAGATTAAGTGAGACCTTGTAGTTAGACACAAATTTATACAGTAATACATCAAAATGTGAAAAGTGGTTATCTCAGGGTTTTAAGGACATAGGAAATTTTTTCTTTTTGCTATATACTTGCTATTTTTCAAAATGTAAGTTTATTAAGAGAAAATTTAAGGGGCCGGTACTATGGTATAGCAGGTTAAGCCTCTCCTCTGCCTGCGGCACTGGCATCCCATATGGGTGCCGTTTTGTGTCCCAGCTGCTCTTCTTCCGATCTAGCTCTCTGCTAATGGCCTGGGAAAGCAGTGGAAGATGGCCCAGGTGCTTGGGCCCCTGCACCCACAAGGGAGACCTAGAAGAGGCTCTTGGCTTCTGGCTTCAGATTGGCCCAGCTCTGGCCACTGTAGCCATTAGGGAAACCAACCAGTGGATGGAAGACCTTTATCTCTCTCTCTCCCTCTCTTTGTAACTCTGCCTCTCAAATAAATAAAATAAATCTTCAAGATGGCCAAGTGCTTGGGCCCCTGCACCCGCATGGGAGACCTGGAAGAAGCTCCTGGCTTCGGATCGGTGCAGGCTCCAGCCATTGCGGCCATCTGGGGAGTGAACCAGTGGATGAAGACTCCCTGTAACTCTGCCTTTCAAATAAATAAATCTTAAAAAAAAAAAAAAAAACAAAAAAAAACTAAAATGTTGATCTTATCAAGATAAGGATATTGCATAACATTTAACATGTTAGCCTTTATATTGAAACTTTTTCACCAGGAAAAAAATCTTAAATTATTAAATGCTTTTCGGAAGGAGGGATGAAAATTAGTAACACAGAAAATTTTATTACATCCTAAAAAATTAGTCACATGGTTCCACATATAAATCAAATACCTAGTTCTATCCTATACTATTTGTTTACAAATTAAAGTTGGCCCCTTTAAAAGCAGAATGTTACTTTGAGAGATAAAATGGAAATTCATTACATATACACAGATATATATATATATATATATATATATATATATATATATATATATGTATAAATATCAAAGGGGGAGAATACTTAAGTTTCTGTTAAAATACTTAAGTCTCTGCTTCCATATTAAGTATTTTATTAACTTCCTTAAGCAGTTTAAAAATACAACTATGTGTAAAAGAATGACTTAACAGCAATTTATTTAGTGATTTTCTTCAGTGATAACAGATTACGATAACTTTATATGATGTTTTTACCTACTTTCAGTTTCATTTCGTTTGATCATGCCTTGGCACTCCGCTAAGATAGTCTCTTTAAATGATGTCACCAGGGCATTTACACAGCATTCCATGAGCTGAAATGTATTAAAAATTAGTCAAAACTACTGTAAGGTTCACAGAAGAAATCTATTCCAACTCACAAAATCATACTGCTCAACAGAAAAAAATAAGGATACTGAATGTTTTTACTTACCTTTACTGTAGGATATTTAAGATGTACACTCTATACTAGTTTACCAAAGTATATGAATATTTACACCTAAGGAAAAAGCTATGGAATTTAGCTCTCTGTAGAAATTTTAATAAACATCACCAAGAAGAGAAGTAGAAAACCAAATATAAACTAAAACAACAAAAAAAACAAACTTTGATTCACCATTCCTATCTGGAATCTGTAATAGAACTGGATTCTAAAATTCTAAAAGAATACATTCATTCAACAAACAATTACTGGATGCCTACTACGTGTAGGAACCAAAGAAATGTTTAAGAGACAAAGAAGAGTAAGATATAATCCCTTCTCTGGAAAAGAATACTGTATAACCAAGAGTGCACAGCAGGGTAAACCTAAACTACTAGATAAAAAATAACTCAATTAAGTGGCACCACACAGACACATCAAACAAAAATGAGCTGATGAATTATTTTTTTTCCTCAGATGGTTAAAATGGCCTCATCCACAAAATAATGTCTCAATTAGAACTAGAAAAATAATCCAAGTCTTAAAATGGAATGAGTATCCTAACAGTAAGAAGGTAAAAATGGAAGGGAAGAAACAGATCATGGAAGCAAAGACTAGAAAGATGGGGTGAGGGCCGGTGCTGTGGCGTAGCTGGTAAAGCAGCTGCCTACAGTGTTGGCATCCCATATGGGTGCCGCCAGTTCAAGACCTATCTGCTCCACTTCCGATCCAGCTCTTTGCTATGGCCTAGGAAAGCAGTGGAAGATGGCCCAAGTCCTTGGGCCCCTGCACCCATGTGGCAGACCCAGAAGAAGCTCCTGGCTCCTGGATTCAGATCGGTGCAGCTCAGGCCGTTGCAGCTGACTGGGGAGTGACCCAGCAGATGGAAGACCTCTCTCTCTCTCTTTCTGCCTCTCCTACTCTCTCTGTGTAACTCTGACTTTCAAATAAATAAATAAATCTTAAAAAGAAAAAAAGAAGAAAGACGGGGTGAAGCCAGATTGTAAATGAAAATCTACTGTGTGGGATTTTAGCCCTTATGTAGGAAAGGAAAAAAACCAAGGAAGTTTAAAACAGAGATACTGAAGCCTAAAACATCATAATACTTTAAAATGTTTGTGAAAATGAAATTAAGTTAAGTGGCACTGAGAGAGTGCTAGAGAGACTGGTAAAATATGTTGTTGGAACATTTCATGGGGCCCGTGCTGCGGTATAGGAGGCTAAACCTCTGGGCACTGGCATCCCGTAAGGACACCAGTTCTTGCCCCAGATCCTCTTCTGATCCAGCTCCCTGCTAATGGCTTGGGAAAGCAGTAGAAGATCCAAGTGCTTGGGTCCCTGCACCCACAAGGAGACCCAGAGAAGCTCCTGGCTGCTAGCTTTGGATGGGCTCAGCTCCAGCTGCTGTAGACATTTGGGGAGTAAATCAGTAGATTGAAGACCTCTTTGTCTCTCCTTCTCTCTGTGACTCTCTAGAATAAATAATAAAGTCTTAAAAAAAATAAAGAAATACTTCATGTAAGAGGGGCATGGGTGTAGTGTTCTTAGGAGGCCATAAGTAAAATCCCTTAAATGGGACAAATTATTTCCACACCATCCCTTTTTTCACATAGCATGTAATTACTTACTCTTCTTCCTAGGCTTGCAGATTGTGGGCACTGAAGCAAGGTACACTAAGGCTGATATACCTCTTCTGAAAAACAAATCATCTACTTATATAAAAGGAAGGAATTACATTAAAGGAGAGAATTTTATATGCTTTAAAAATTCTTTGTTATGGGGGCCAGCACTGTGGCTGCCTGCAGTGCCAGCATCCCATAATGGGCGCCGGTTTGAGTCCTGGCTGCTCCACTTCTGATCTAGCCCTCTGCCATGGCCTGGGAAAGCAGTGGCAGATGGCCCAACAACTTGGGCCCCATACCCACGTGGGAAACCCAGAAGAAGCTCCTGGCTTTGGATCAACACAGCTCCGGCTGTTGCGGCCAACTGGAGAGTGAGCCAGTGGATGGAAGACATCACTGCCTTTCCTCTCTCTGTGTAATTCTGACTTTCAAATAAATAAATAAATACATATTTTAAAGAAACCTTGTTAAAGATTCCTCTTGGAATCAACATAATGCTATTATTGAAAGTAAATTTAGGTAATGAGGATTTGTTATACTATTCTTCCTATTTTTAAAATGTTTAATATTTTATAAAAAATTTTATTCAAATCTCTTGAAAAATTATGCTATCCACTTTTTAACCCATGCACTTCAATTCATTTTCTAAGAAAATATTTCGTATGTGAAATGGCTGAGAAACTTGTGCCCCAGCTGCAGAGTATTCTCATTCTATTCCAGCTCTGTAATATGCACAATGAACCCTCTCACTTTCAACAGCAAAACCATATTGAAAGGGGTCCTATGTAGCAAAGCAGGTAAAGCCACCTCCTGCAGTGCTGGCATCCCATAAGAATGCAGCAGGTTCATGCCCTGACTGCTCCACTTCCAATCCAGCTCTCTGCTCATGTGCCTGAGAGGGCAGTGGAGTATGGCCCAAGTCCTTGGGCCCTTGCCTTCCAAGTATAAGGCCCAGATGGAGCTCCAGGCTGTTGGCTTCAGCCTGGCCTAGGCCCAGGCAAAGCTGTTGTAGCCATTTGGGGAGTGAATCAGAAGGAAGATCTCTCTCTGTATGTCGCTCCCCTTCTCTCTGTAACTCTGCCTTTCAAGTAAATAAAAAATAAATCCTAAAAAAAATGAGAAAGGTAAATCTAAACAACTGATGGTGAACAAAGATAAAGCGCAATCTAAATAAACTCTAAGCCCCAGTCACTTGATCTATTTTCTTTTTTAAAGGCTATGTGTGTTTTTTTTTTTTTTTAAAGATATTTATTTGAGAGTTACAGACAGAAAGAGACCGAGAGAGAGGTCTTCCATGTGCTGGTTCACTCCCCAAATTGCCGGAGCTGGGCCCATCCAAAGCCAGGAGTTTCTTCTGGGTCTCCCACGCAGGTGCAGGGGCCCAAAAACTTGAGCCATCTTCTACTTTCCCAGGCCATCAGCAAGGAGCTAGATTGGAACCAGTGACCATATGGATCATACGTGCCCATAAAGGGTGCAGATGGAGGCTTAACCTACCAAGGTGCCAGCACCTGGCTTTTTTTTTTTTTTTAATTTATTTACTTATTTGAGAGAGTTACAGACAGACAGAGGGAAACAAATAAAGGGGACTTGATCTATTTTCTATTTCATTGAAAATCTTCGGAGGGGATGGCGCTGTGGTGCAGCGGGTTAATGCCCTAGCCTGAAGTGCCGGCATCCCATGTGGGCACTGGTTTCGAGACCCAGCTGCTTTACTTCTGATCCAGCTCTCTGCTACGGCCTGGGAAAGCAGTGGAAAATGTCCCAAATCCTTGGCTTTGAATCGGCACAACTCCAGTGGTTGCGGTCAATTGGGGAGTGAACCACTGGATGGAAGACCTCTCTTTCTCTCTCTTCCTCTCTATCTCTCTGCGTGTGTGTGTATGTGTGTGTAACTCTGACTTTGAAGTAAATAATCTTTAAAAATAAATCTTCGATTAAACATTATATTGTTTAATAGTAATCCAAATTTTCTAGATTCCAAAAATCTAGACAAGCATAGTTCAAACTACTGTGAAGTGAGTTTTAATGGTTGTAACTAGCTTCTTTTCTTAATGACATATAACAGGACAAAAAGTATCAGAGTACATCAAACATTCTAAGAAGGAATGTTATTTCATGAAACTTGTTTCAGATATCTACAAGTAAAGTGTAGAATAAAAAATGTATTTCTTTTTTTTTTTAGGTTAATTTATTTATTTGAAAGTCTGAGTTTCACAGAGACAGAAGGAGAGGCAGCGGCAGAGTTTTCCATCTGCTGGTTCATTGCCCATTTGGCCACAATGGCTGGAGCTGCGCCAATCCAAAGCCAAGAGCCAGGAGCTTCTTCTGGGTCTCCCACATGGGTGCAGGGACCCAAAGACTTGGACTATCTTCTACTGCTTTCCCAGGCCGTAACTAGAGAGCTGGATCAGAAGTGGAGCCGCAGGGACTTGAACTGGCGCCCATATGGGATGTCAGCACTGCAGGCAGCAGCTTTACCCGCTATGCCACAGCGCTGGCCCCAAAAATGTATTTCTTTTTAAGAATAAGGATCCAAAGAAGAGTAAAATAAAAGATAATTGAAGAAAACTGAGAAGAATTTAGTAACTGCTTAAATTAAAGGCATTAAGGAAATAAAAGGAGGTTGAAGCAGTTTCTAACTTAACAGGTTAAACAGGGGCCGGAATTGTGGTGTACAAGATAAAAGCCACCATCAGCAATGCCAACATCCCACAGGGGCGCCAGTTCATGTCCCGTTGCTCTACTTCCAATCCAGCTCCCTGCAAATGTGCCGGGGAAAAGCAGTACAAGATGGCCCAAGTGTTGGGCCCCTGCTTCTAGGGGACCTAGAAGAAAGTCCTGGCTCCTAGATTTGGGCTGGCCCAGTCCTGGCTGCTGTGACCAACTGGGGCCTAAACCAACGGATGGAAGATCTTTCTCTCTTCTTCTTCTCCTTCTCTTTCTGTAACTCTGACTTTTCAATAAATAAGTAGATCTTTTTAAAAAGATGTTAAATTAATTTAGTAATAGGTTATTATAATATTGTAGTGAATATTTACTCTGTACTAGGCTTTATGCTAAATGCATTACATATATCATCTCATTTAATTCACATGATAATCTTATGAAGCAGGTGTTTAATTTATGCAGATACAGGCTGAGAACAGCTAAATAATTTGTAAACACTGTAGTTAGTTCAGAGGCCCTGGGTTGTAAAGAGGCCAGATATGTGACTTCACATCCTCAAAATTTTCTTGCTTTACAAAAGAACATGCATATACTAAGTAATGGCCACATGACTCTCTCTCTCTGTGTAACTCTGACTTTCAGATAAATACATACATCTTTTAAAAAAAAAAAATCCAATACTGGGAAAATGGCAAAAGTTAATAGAAAAACTTTAGTTTGGCAAAGATATGAATGGATAAGCACACTACTGATAAAAGAATTACAACAACGTTGCTGAAAGTCAGTTGGATATTATGTAGCATTTTGTAAAAGGTTCATACCCTTTGCTTCAGCACTCTCATTTCTAAAAGATTCCACGGTAAGAGAATGCCAAATGTGAGGGGCAATACATATGCATAAGGATGTCAAAAAGGTATGTAGGTACATAAGGATATTCCAGAAAGCACTACATAGAAGAAATAAACCATAAATAATGACAGTGGCCATCACTACAGTACGGGTTAGGTAAATTATAGTACATATAAGCTATTATGCTATAATACAGAAGTATTTCCAGTGAAAATATACAGTGTCAAAAATTTCTTTTAAAATATATTAGAAAGAGAGAGGAAGAAAAGAGAGTAAAAAATAAAAGATAAAAGGGATTGAGCAAATAAGTACAACAGGATGAATATAACTATTGAATCTGGAAGCTGAGTATGGAGGTTGGAATTAAACTATTTTCTCTACTTATGCAAATACTTGAAACTTTCATTAACAAAGCTTTGAAAAAAATAGTTATGGTATATATCTCTTCCTGTGTATTGAAAATTTCTTCAGAAAACTATTTTATCTAAGGAAAAAAAAAAAAAAGAAAGAAAGAAAGAAAGAGATTGCTAGATATAATTCTCTCATTATTTCAAAAGAGTTTTGTCCTAGGAAGAGTCTAGTTCCCAGTCCCTTGAGGACAGAGACTACGATATTCCTTTTTTGTATTACTTCCCCATCATTTACCAAAGTACTACATAATACATAGTGGATCCTAAACATACCTGTTATTTGAAAAACACATCTGAAATCAAAAGGATAGTGATAAACCATCTCTCTCACCTTGTATTCCCCTTTCTGTCTCCTTTCGCTAGCTTCCGTGAAGAAAAAAACTTTTTGTCATATGCCATCAACTCCTGTATTTTGTTTGCCTGAGATGAGCACAACTTCTAAATCCATAGCAATCTCTCCCCAGAGGTCTGCAAGGTGAAATACTTTAACTATCAATGTGCTTGATGTTTTAACCTCCCTCTAGCAAGACTATAAACTCTTCAAAGACAATGCCTGGCATAAAACACAGCAGCCACTCAATAAGTATTTGTTGAATGAATGAATTCATAGGTCTCTAAAGATGAAAAGTGAGCTAAGTAGGTACAGACTTTTCCTTCAGTGGTATTCAATTAGCACAACTAATTCTACTTCACTGATATTTAGTAAACAACAACAAAAACAGTTAAATTTTTATTGGCTATACAACTGCTGAAGCAATCACTTGCTTGCCTCAGTTACAAAACAAGTATTGAACTAAAAATTGTCTTAAGGTTCTCCACTTTTCATTCTTATCTTTCTTAAGCTTTTCACCATACAAAGATATATCCCACATGAAAAGGCTATTCTCAAAATCAGTTTCTCTTAGCCCTTCTAGTTTAAGATTCCAAGTAACCTTTTATAGAGAACAATGAAGAATGTGACTCACCTTGGATTTTTGGATAATACTCTTACCATACTAAAATACTGACAGGTAGCAAGTACTTATTTTAATATAATTTACAACTTGTGACCAGTTTTTTAGTAAGTTCCTTTTTTTTTGTTAGTTTGTAAAGAGAGTAAAATAGTTTCTATTTGTCTTGGTAAGCAATTTTCTACAAATCAGAGACCTACCAGTAAAAGTTATCATGCCAAGAACAGTGTTAAAATGTTTAAATATGTCATACTTCATTTAATTTGGACAACTTGTTATTATTGTAAATTATTATTATTCTATTTCACAGTTAGGAAAACAGGAATTAAAAGGGTTGAATAACTTGCCAAAGGGCAGACAGCTTGTAAAATAACAAAACTGGAATTCAAATCCTTATCTGATTCCAGTATGTGTGCTTCTAACCATTTTATTATATTTCTCCCTATCTATGTTCTCTGGTCATTCCTTTTTTTTTTTTTTTTTTTAAATGTGAAAGTAGAGACAAAATGAGAGACAGAGACAGAGAGAGAGAGAGAGAGAGAGACAGAGAGAGAGAGATCTTACATCCATTGGTTCACTCCTCAAATCCCTGCAACAATCAATAGCCTAGAACTCAATCTGGGTCTCCCATGTTAATGACAAGAACTCAACCACTTAATGCAGTCTCTCAGAGTGAGCATTGGCAGGAAGCTGGAATCAGAAGCAGGGCTGAAACTCCAATGCAGGCACTCTGATGCAGATGTCCCAAGTGGCTATTATTTTTTTATTTATTTTTTTTACAGGCAGAGTGGACAGTGAGAGAGAGAGACAGAGAGAAAGGTCTTCCTTTTTGCCGCTGGTTCACCCTCCAATGGCCGCTGCGGCTGGCAAATTGTGCTGATCCGAAGCCAGGAGCCAGGTGCTTCTGCTGGTCTCACATGGGGTGCAGGGCCCAAGTACTTGGGCCATCCTCCACTGCACTCCCTGGCCACAGCAGAGAGCTGGCCTGGAAGAGGGGCAACCAGGACAGAATCCGGCGCCCCGACTGGGACTAGAACCCGGTGTGCCAGCCTCGCAGGCGGAGGATTAGCCTAGTGAGCCGCGGCGCCGGCCCCAAGTGGCTATTATTTTTTTAAAGATGTATTTATTTGAAAGGGAGAGTTATAGAGAGGCAGAAGCAGACAGAGAGCAAGTGGCTAATAATGCCTATCCTACCCTGATAATTCTGAAGAGATCAAGACTGGTTACTGCCAATTTACTTTTCCATTATTCTATTATAGAAACAACCCCTTTTATTCTAGTGTCATCCTGAGCACAGAGACCAGGTCTATCTTATTATGCCCTTAAAAATAAAGGTTTGACATATGAAGGTACCTAACAAACACTACATAAAATTCCTCAGAAAATACTAGGGTATGCAGGACTATCACCTAAAAACTAATAGCTACTAATTTAAAAAGTCATTATGGGTATAAGTGTTGTAGCACAGCAGATTAATCCAACCACCTGGGACACCAACACCCCATGCCAGAATGTCAATTTGAGTCCTGGCTACTCCATACTTCTCACTTCTGCTAATGTACCTCAGAGACAGTAGACGATGGCCCAAGTAATTGGGTTCCTGCCACCCACGTGGGAGACTTAGATGAAGCTCCTGACTCCTAGTTGCAGTCTAGCCCAGGCCGACTGTTCAGACATTTGGGGAGTGAACCAAATACACAAAAGTGGATGGAGGGGCTGGTGCCATGGTGCAGTAGGTTAATCCTCTGGCCTGTGGTGCCGGCATCCAATATGGGTACCGGTTCTAGTCCTGGCTGCTCCTCTTCCAATCCAGCTCTCTGCTGTGGCCTGGGAAGGCAGTAGAAGATGGCCAAGTCCTTGGGCCCCTGCACCTATATGGGAGACTGGGAAGAAGCACCTGGCTCCTGGCTTTGGATTGGCACAGCTCCAGCCGTTGCAGTCATTTGGGGAGTGAACCAATGGACGGAAGATCTTTCTCTCTGTTTCTCCCTCTCATTGTCTGTGACTCTACCTCTCAAATAAATAAATAAAATTAAAAAAAAAAAAAGTGATGGGACTCCTTTTACCTTCTCTTCCTTTCCCCACCCTCCCCCGCCAAGTCTCAAATAATAAAGTCTTTTTAAAAAGTCATTTTGGCTTGAAATCTTTTCTCATTCCTAAAGTTCTATCACTTTTGCTGTCAATGTGACTGATCAATAGCACAGCTCTGAAGTTCTGGTTTACTAATGTACACACTGTTGCTCACTGCCTACCCAATGGTAATCAAGCTTATCAGAATTGTGTGTGTAACTGGATCTGAGTAGGGCCTAAGTGACTCTCCAATAAGTAAAACTCTAAGAGCAGGACTTGTTGACATCTAATACAATACAATACTTAGGTGCTCAGAATTCTCAGGGGTTGTCCTCTGAGTAAGTCTAATCTTACTATTTTATAAACATACACACACACACACATGTACGCACTCAAGCCTGCCTATACATATACATGTGCAAAAACACATGTACACAGAGCATGTGATTGAAGTTTGGGCACTCAACTCAAGCTGGGTCAACTGAATTAACTGAAACCAGTGAGGGAACACTGTCATCACCTCTCATCACAAACTGGAAATTAAGGCTGTCAGTTTTCATAGTCCCCAATTCAACAAAGTTTATTAGTGATAGGAGATAATGAGACAGACCATCAGAAAGATACATACCTCAAAAGTCCTATTAGAGTTCCAAGTTTTTTAAATCCAGATTCCCTTCCTTGCATTTTTCTTAGCATTTTCCATGATAGATTACACACAAGCTTTTGAGATGGCTTTTTTAAAAAATTTATTTATTTGAAAGGTAGTGTTAGAGAGAGAGAGATCTATCTATCTTCCATCTGCTGGTTCACTCCCCAAATGGCTTGGACAGTTAGGGCTGGGCCAAGCTGAAAAACCAAAGCCAGGAGCCCAGAACTTCATCTGGGTCTTCCGTGTGGGTGGCAGGGGTCCAAGTACTTGTGCTACTCTCCACTGCCTCCTTAGGTGTACTAGCAAGAAACTGGACTGGAAGTGGAACAGCTGGGACTTGAACTGGCCCTTTGATATGGGATCTGACATTGCATGGGGTGGCTTAACCTGCTGCACCACAGTCTACTGCTGGCCTGACATCGTTTCTTGTTCCTTCGAACCAAGAGTGCTGGCTAATTACATACATGCATGTGCAGTACATATACTCAAACTATTTAACAAACTATGTATACCTTCTTTACATATTTCAAAGTGCCCAACATTATCCTTAGGAACTCAGAAAAAAGAATTAGGCAAGATTCAGTTTCACTGTTTTCTAGTTGTGTAAGTAAAGGCACCCTCTGATACATCTGTGAATTTGTTTACTCATCTGCAAAACAGCAGCACTAACAGCATATATCAACTAGTTATATACCTCCAGACTCTATCCTGAACGCACCCACTTATATATCCATCTCCACTGCCACAACATCTCCCACCAAGATTATCAGCCTTTAATTTAAATACCACACTGTAGCCAAAATATTTCATACTATGAAAATCAGATCAGTTCCCTGACTACAGCCTTGAACGGCTTCCTTCTGCACCAAGCTGCTGCTTTCCCCTCTGTCCTTACCTGGCATCCTCTCTTGCCTTCACCTTTTGCTATTACTAAGTATGTAAATCCCTTTCCTGCTTCAAAGCTGTTACACTTGGCTTTTGTTTCTGTTGGAATGTTTTTGTCTCAGATCTTCACAGGGCTAGCTCTCCATTATCCAGGTCTTAGGTGTAATATCGCTCCCTCAGATACCTTTTCTTCCACAAAGAAAAGTAGCAGCAGAAGCATTACGACTGCCAATTCACTATCCATAGCACTACTCTATTTTATAATCACTTTTCACTTAATTTGTTTACTTGCCCTCATTTGTCTATCTTCACTAGAATGTCTGCTCTGTAAGAGCAAAGACATTCTTTTGTTCATGCTGCATCCCCACTATCTGCTTTACCGTAGGCACTAAATAAACATATCCTGAGTGACTTAGTACCCAATAAATACTGGTCAAACTGTTTAACGAAAAATTGGAGGAGTATAAACTCTAGGCACAAGATACTACTTCCCAATAAGCCAAGGGCATATTTACCAAAATAAATTAAAAATAAAGGAAGACATACATAACTGTTATCCACATCACATGGACCATGATATTAAAAGAAATGCAGTACAGTGAAAAAGTGCTACTTTGGAGCCAAGCAACCAAACCTGTAATTCATCATTACACCGAGAATACAGAAGACAGTGACTACTCATTACTCTTCATCAAGTATTGCTAAGTAGTGTGATTAGCCCTTACACATGCTCCCCTCCTCAAAATTCTAAGTTAAAACTTTTAGGGGTCCTGAAGCTCTTCTAATTAAATAATTACTCAAAAACTAGTGAGGGCCCTCAAAATTACTTCCCTATGGCTCTACTCAGATTCCTGTAATAACCCAGGAGTCCATGGTTCAAGCACCTTTCAAACAATTAAAATGTTTACTGATTTTTTCTTCAAAATGCCTTTAATATCCCTTCCTTTCCATTCCTTTGTTAACATGTGTCTAGATGAAACCCTATTACATCATTCAAGACAGCTAAAAGCAAATCTCTTATATCTTCGAATCCTGTCATGTGTCCCATGGAGAATGAATCCTCTAAAATTGCAGCTTTGTTGCCTAGATGTAAATATTTAAAGACTTTTCACCACCAAATATGGATTCTCAAACCTACCAGCTCCAAAATTTTCTTGACTAGCAAAACCTAAAATGAGTTACCCATATATAATTTCAGAAACAGATAACATTCTCTAATCATACAAGAGAAATCAGAAGGGAATATTTTATAGTAAGTCATTATGTATTTCAACATAAATATTTAGTGATAACTGAACTAGAAGAGATAATAAAGTAAGCAGATACATACTATCAGCCCTCAAAAATGTAGCATCCAGGGACTGGTGTTGTGGTAGAACAGGTTAAGTTGCTGCCCTCATATGGTATGCTGGCATCTCATATGAGTGTTGGTTTGAGTCCCAGTTGCTCCACCTCCCCCCCCCCCTCAGGGGAGAGCACAAATGCAGTCCCCCACTATCAAATATTATGCAGTCAAGCTTCCCACATTTGGGGAAATCGAAGGGGCCAGCACAGCTGGAGTGCAATGGATAAGCCTCACCTGGGGAAAACCACTTTCGTGATCATGGTATCTCCCCTGCCAGGTAGCTCCACCTATGATATAGCTTTTGCTAGTGTGCCTGGCGAGGCAGCAGAGTCCCAGCTGTCATGGTCACTTGGGGAGTGAAACAGTAGATGCAAGATCTCTCTCTGTCTCTACCTCTCTCTGTAACTCTGCCTTTCAAAAAAAAAAAGTATTTTTAAAAATGTAGCATACAGGGCCGGCACCATGGCTCACTTGGCTTGGGCCCTGCACCCGCATGGGAGACCAGGAGGAAGCATTTGGCTCCTGGCTTCAGATTGGCGCAGTGCGCCAGCCGTAGTGGCCATTTTGGGGGTGAACCAATGGAAAAAGAAAGACCTTTCTCTCTCACTGTCTAAATCTGCCTGTCCAAAAAAAAATGTAGCATACAGTAATATAATGCAAAAAAACATTCTGGTTATAAGCAAAACAAAATTAAGTTCTAGTTTCAAACAATATTTTCATCAATATGAGTGGTGAGACATTCTATATTCACATGGAATGTGAGATAATTGCTATATATGTGAAACAGTCTGAGCATTTTGAGACATCTAATAATCTAGGACCCCTATCTAGTATATATCCAATCACAGTAACAATCAAAAAGTTGTCTCCACAAGTTCCAATAATGCTCCCTGCCAAGTAGACACTACCTTCGTTAAAAAATCTAAGAAATGTTAGATGTAAAACATTAGAATTCAAATATGCTACACAATGAGATAGAAACCTACCATCCGGCCGGCGCCGCGGCTCAAGAGGCTAATCCTCCACCTAGCGGCGCTGGCACACCAGGTTCTAGTACCAGTCGGGGCACCGAATTCTGTCCCGGTTGCCCCTCTTCCAGGCCAGCTCTCTGCTATGGCCCGGGAAGGCAGTGGAGGATGGCCCAAGTGCTTGGGCCCTGCACCCGCATGGGAGACCAGGAGAAGCGCCTGGCTCCTGGCTTCGCATCAGCGTGGTGCGCCGGCCACAGCAGCCATTGGGGGATGAACCAACGGAAAAGGAGGACCTTTCTCTCTGTCTCTCTCTCTCTCACTGTCCACTCTACCTGTAAACAAAACAAAACAAAACAAAACAAAACAAAACAAACCTACCATCTACTTGTTCCTACAATTTCCAACACAAAGTGTAGGCTTTAGAGAAAACAATTTATCTGCTCCCCACCCTATATCCACCTTTTGCTTACTGGCATGTTAGTTGTGATATATGAAGAACTCAAGAACTCATATCAAAACTAACTTTCCATTAATCATCTGTCAGACTTAATGTACTAACAAGAAGCAAATTCAACTAAAAGTCAAATTAGAATAAGTCTATAAAATTATACTAATATTATTCTGATTACATAATAAACCTAACATATCAGTTAAGTGTTTGGCCTAGCAATTAAAATGTCAGTGAAGACAGCTATGGTTTGCATCAGAGTACCAAAGATTCAACACCTACCTCTGGCTCCTGACTGGTTTCCTGCTAACACAGACCCCGGGAATCAGCAGTAGTGACCCAAATGGTTGAGTTTCTGTCACCCATGTGGGAGACCTAAACTATTTTTCTGACTCCTGGTTTCAGCTGTGACCAATCCCAGCCACTGAAGACATTTGGAGAGTGAACCAGCTGATAAAGTTCTCTTTAACTATCTCTGTCTCTGCCTCTCGAATGAATGCATAATAAAAAAAAAAAAAAAAACTACACATTTTACATGTAAGAAATTGTAAGAAAATCTTGAGACAATCATTTTGGGGTACATAGGCTATGTCAAATCCCTGTGCAGCATTCAATTTTTATCCATTAAAAACGAGCCTTGGGGTGGGTATCTGGCCTAGTGATTGAGATGCTACTTGAGATATTAGTATCCCATGCTGGAGTAAATAGACTCGTGTCCTAGTTCTGATCCCAATTGTTGCTTCCTGTAAATACATGTAATGGGAGGCAGCAGGTGATGGCCCAACTGGTTTGGTCTCTGTCCACAAATGAAGTCTCTGATTGGGTTCTAGGCTTCTAGCTATGGTCTGTGGGCACTGGTGTAGTAAACCAGCAGATGGAAGCTCTCTGCCTCACCCTGGCCCCCAGTCAAGTAATTTTTTTCAAGTAAGTAGAAGAATGGTTTAACATCAGAAACTCTGTTCAGGTAATTAAATAAATTAGTCAATAGAGGAAAATACATATAATAGTCTCTATTGATGTCTCCCAAATTTAAAAAAGAGGCATGCTTCATAACAAATTGATTAACTGTTATATAATATCTGCCAAAAAGCAGAAAAAAGTACCCATACAAAAATCAACATTTGAAAAAGAGAAAGGACCCACTTATCACTCATCCCACTTCTAATGTTAAAATCCTCCATAACTATATTATCTCTTATTAACACCAGGAAAACATCAGTTTAATACTAGTATCTAACTACATGCCTTACCTGAAACTCACCAGTTTTTTCACTAATGTTTTTCCAAAGAATGCTACCCATAAGCCACAATACATTTGTTATTATTTCTCCTAGTCTCCTTCAATCCCTGATATTTCCATGCCCTTTTTTCAGTCTGTGATGTTTTTGACACCTTTAAAGAATACTGATCAGTTTTCTGTAGATTGTTTCTCAGTATAGTATTGTCTAAACTTTTTTCATAATAGAGAATATGATTACCCATTTATGGTACGCATACTACAAAAATGATACTGTATTAATCTATGTATTATTGTTTTTATTTATTTAGAGAGAGAGGTAGAGAGAGAGAGAGAGAGAGAGAGAGAGAAATGTCTTCCGTCCACTGGTTCACTCTCCAAATGGCTACAATAGCTGGAGCTGGGCCAGTCTGAAGCTAAGAGCCAGGAGCTTCTTCTGGATCTCACATGTGGGTGCAGGGGTCAAAGGACTTGGAATATCCTCTGCCACTTTCCCAGGCACATTAGCAGAAAGCTGGATTGGAAGTGGAGCAGCCAGGACTCAAACTGGCGCCCATAAGGGATGCCAGCACTGCAGGTGGAGGCTTTAATCCATTGTCACATAGCACTGGCCCCGTATTATTCTTTTTTTAAAAAAAATAATTATTTATTTATTTAAAAGGCAGAGTTAGAGAGAGGGAGAAGGGGAAAGAGAGGGCAAGGGGAAAGAGGAAATGGAGGGAGAGGGAGACAGGGATGGGGAGGGAGAGGAAGAGAAATCTTCTATCTGCTGGTTCACTCCCCAAATGGCCTCAAAGGCTGGGGCTGGGCCAGGCCAAAGCCAGTACCCCAGAGTTTCCTCTGGGTATCCCACGTGGGAGCAGGGACTCAAGCACTTGGGTCATCCTCTGCTACTTTCCCAGGCACATTAGCAGGGAGCTGGATCTAAAGTGGAGCAGCTGGGACTCAAACTACCATCCATATGGGATGCCAGTGTTGTAGGCAGAGGCAAACTGCAACATTGGCAACATTCTATGTATTATTCTTCTCTAGTGCATCCTGCCATGGGGTACATAATACCAATAGGTCATATTATCAGTGATGTTAACCTTGATTACTCAAGGTTATCTTTTGGGTTTCACTAGTATAGTGTTACTATTTCTCTTTCAGTAAATATATGTACATATATATATATATATATACATATATATATATATATATATATATATATATATATTTCTTTATTTGAAAGGCAGAGTTACAGAGAGGGAGAGACAGAGAGGTCAGTCCTCCATCTGCTGACTCCCCAGCCCAGATAGTCGCACAAGCCAGAACTGGGCAGATCCCAAGCCAGGAGCCAGGACCTTCATCTGAGTCTCCCATGTGGGTACAGGAGCCCAAGCAGTCGGGCCATCATCCACTGCTTTTCCAGGCCACTAGCAGAAAGCTGGATCAGAAGTAGAGAGGCCAAGTCTGGAACCAGGGTCCATATGGGGCAATGCTGGCATTGCAGGCAGAGGCTTAGCCTACTACACCACAACACTGGCCTCATTTTTTTCCTATTTTTGAGGACCACTATTATATATAATTTTGGGTGAACAGTTTTTATCTTTTCCCCATTTCTCTTATCCATGGAAAGGGAGAAGGAAAAAGGGAGAAGAGTCAAGACAATGAGATCTCCCACTGGCTGGTTCACTCCCCAAACGTTCAAACAGCCAGGGAAGGGGTAGGATGACACTAGAAGCCAGGTACTCAATCCAGGTCTCCCATGTAGGTGGGAGACATCCAATCAGCTGAGCACATATAGAAAGCATATGTACAGGAAGTCGGAATAAAGAGTGGAGCTAGGACTCATATGCTGGCATCCTAAATTTAACCACTGAGCCAAATGCCTACCTGTTCTTCGACTTTTAGAAGTTTTTATATTTTAGGGATATTAGTGCTCTGACTGTCTGTTACAAATAGTTACTCCCTGGGCCAACACTGTGGCACAGTGGTTTAAAGCCAAAGCCTGCAGGGTCAGCATCCTATATGAGCACCGGTTCAAGTCCCAGCTGTTTCACTGCTGATCTACCTCCCTGCCAATGCGCCTGGAAAAGCAGTAGAAGATGGCTCAAATCCTTGGGCTCTGCACCCACGTGTGAGATCTGGAGGAAGCTCCTGGCTCCTGGTTTCAGCCCGGCCCAGGCCTGGTCCTTGCGGCCATTTGGGGTGTGAACCAATGGATGGATAGAAGACCTCTGTCTCTTCTCTCTCTGTAACTCTATCAAATAAGTGGATTAAAAAAAAAAAAAAAAAAAGGTAAAAGTGACTTACAAGGTAAAGAAAATCATATAAAACAATAAAAAGTTACTCCCAAGTTATCAGTTCCCTTCTGATCCTTTTTAGTCATTTTTTTTAATGTTAGTCAAATTTAACAGTCATACTAAGAAACAGACTTTCCCTATTCCAAGACAAAAAAGAATGCTTTGAGTATTTTCGTTTTAACATTCAGATTCGTGATCATTTGATGTTTTTCTGTGTAGTGTAAAATATCCTTTTCCAAATGGCTATTGAGTGGGCTCATTATCAGTTTTTAAAAAGTCCATCTTTACTCCCAATGACTTGAAATTCAACCTTTATCATACATTTAAATTCCCATAAGTATCAGAGTTTAATTCTGCATTTTCCATTCCATTCCACAAATCTTAAATGATACAATCTACTCATGTGCCAGTACCACATTGTTTTAATTATAGAGGCCTCATACAGTATGTTTTAATGCATGGTAGGGCTAACCCACTTGAAACTTTTCTTTTTCAGTATCATCTTGACAATTTTAACATGTTTATTTTTCTACTTTAGCATCAAAGTGGAGAACCAGTGCCTATATGGGATGCCAGCACTGAAAGCAGTGGCTTTATCAGTTATACCACAGTGCCAGCCCCAATAAATAACTTTTAAAAAATTTTGGCTGGCGCCGTGGCTTAACAGGCTAATCCTCCACCTTGCGGCGCCGGCACACCGGGTTCTAGTCCTGGTTGGGGCGCCGGATTCTATCCCGGTCGCCCCTCTTCCAGGCCAGCTCTTTGCTATGGCCCGGGAGTGCAGTGGAGGATGGCCCAAGTACTTGGGCCCTGCACCCGCATGGGAGACCAGAAGAAGCACCTGGCTCCTGCCTTCGGATCAGTGCGATGCGCCAGCTGCAGCGGCCATTGGAGGGTGAACCAATGGCAAAAAGGAAGACCTTTCTCTCTGTCTCTCTTTCTCACTGTCCACTCTGCCTGTCAAAAATAATAATAATAATCATAATAATAATAATAATAAAAAGTAATAATAATAAAAATAAAAAAGAGTTATAGAGAGGGAGACACACACACATACACACACAGAAACGGGGGGGGGGGGGGGGGGGCGGAACAAACCTCCATCCTCTGGCTCACTCACCACAGGCTGCAATGGCCAGGGCTGAGCCAGGCTGAAGCCAGGAGCCAGGAGCTTCATCTGGGTTTCCCATATGGTGATAGGGGCTCAGGCACTTGAGTCATCTTCCTGGGAATGATTTTCCCACACCATAAGCAGGATGCTGGGTCAGAAGTGGAGCAGCCGGTGCTATGGGCGGTGACTTTACCTACTATGCCAAAATGCCAGCCCAAAGTACTTTTTTAAAACACAATACAATGTTTATATCATGCCAAAGACCAACATGATGCTTAAAGGTAAAAATTTAGAAGCTCTGGGGCCGGTGCTGTGGATCAGTAGGTAAAGCCGCCGCCTGCAGTGGAGTATCCCATATGGGCACCTGTTTGAGTCCCGGCTGCTCCACTTCCAATCCAGCTCTCTGCTATGGCCTGGAAAAGCAGCAGAAGATGGTCCAAGTCCTTGGGCCCCTGTACCCACCTGGGATACCTGGAAGAAGCTCTAAGCTCCTGGCTTGCAATTGGGCAAGCTCCAGCAGTTGTAACCACTTGGGGAGTGAACCAGTGGATGGAAGAACTCTCTCTCTTTTCCTCTGCCTTTGCCTCTCTGTAACTCTGCCTTTCAAATACATAAATACATCTTTTAAAAAAATTTAGAAGCATTCTTATGAGTGTCTACCATATTATTTAACATTTTTCTAGAAATAATTGCTAAATATTTAGTTCAATGATGGAAATAAGAAGCACTTATGTTAGAAGGAACCATGGGGGCTGGCGCTGTGGTGTAGCAGGTAAAGCTGCCACTTGCAGTGCTGGCATCCCATATGAGCACTGGTACAAGTCTTGGTGGCTCCACTTCTGACTCAGCTCTCTGCTATGGCCTGGGAAAGCAGAAGATGGCCCAATTCCTTGGGCTCCCACACGTACATGGGAGACCCAAAAGAACCTTCTGGCTCCTGCCTTTGTATCAGTGCAGCTCCTTAGTTTTTCCTTTATAAAGTTAAATTCCCATTATTTAATGTAGATGTAATAAAATTAAGCTCTATAAACTGGAGTAGAACAAAACACTCCAGCTACACAGGTACATCAATCTATTAAAAATACTCAAATCCCCAAAACTGAATTCATTCTTTTCCCTAACATTTATTTTTATACCTAATCTCTCTGTAGCAGCAAAATTTTCCCAAACTGAAATCCAAGAAACAGTACTGGCTCAAATGTCTGCAATGTCTAGTCCTACGCATATGATAGTATGTTCTACCTCTGGAAAGTCTTTCTATCTTTTGTCCTTTCCATTCTTACTGCTGTAACTCTACTGGTCTTCTTAATCCCTTGCTTGAATTACTGTAAAACCTTCTAGCTATTATTTTCAGCTCTTCCTCATTCTGTACTATTACCACATTAAACTTCTTGAGGGACAACTCTGACCACAGCATGTCTGTTTTTAAAACATTCAATAACCTTTTCTGCCTTATGAATGCAGCCCAAGCTTAGCTTTAAATTTTTTTTTAAGATTTATCTCTTTATTTGAAAGTCAGAGTTAAACTGAGAGAAGGGGAGGCAGAGAGAGAGAGAGAGAGAGAGGTCTTCCATCCACTGGTTCACTCCCCAATTGGCCACAACGGTCAGAGCTGACTGATTCAAAGCCAGGAGTTTCTTCCAGGTCTCCCACGAGGGTGCAGGGGCCCAAGGGCTTGGGCCATCTTCTACTGCTTTCCCAGACGATAGCAGAGAGCCGGATAGGAAGTAGCGTAGCTGGGACTTGAACCAGCACCCATACCACAATGCCGGCCCCAAGCTTTAAATGTCTATAAAGAATTTCTATTAATGACCAATAAATTAGACATCTTTCCTTTTTTTGGCCAATATCATTACTTTAACAATTGAAAGAGGATATATATTATAAATCATGAACAAACCAAAAATTCCCTCCAAAAAAAAAAAAAGGGAAAAAAATCCAACTCCATATGATTTCTGAACAAAGAATAAAATAAACATGACTATCATTCAAGATGGAAGAACCCAAAGTCAGCAGTAAAAACAAACTTCTTCAAAATACCACCCACAGATGGAAAATGTTTGGTTATAGGCAAACTGGAATGTTACTCCTTTGAATGTAAATCTATACCTAGTTGTTAGTTAATAAGACTGACAGGAACTAAAGGAAATACTGCTGCTGTACATTAGCAGATTCCAAGACCGTCCAAACTTGAATTACTGTCTATTCTAAAGCACACAAAGGTCAGCTCTCTGTGTAAAAGAAAACATGTAGCATGGTTAATTCCTCTGATCATTTTTTTAAAATGAAGAACTTGTTCTATAATATTAAACAAAGCTATATAATTCTCTTTTTAAAAAATATTTTTATTTATTTATTTATCTGAGAGATAGAGCTACAGTCAGTGAGAGTGGGAGACAGAGAGAGACCTTCCATCTGCTGGTTCACTCCCCAAATGGCCACAACGGCTGAAGCTGTGCCGATCTGGAGCCAGGAGCTTCCTCCAGGTCTCCCACACGGGTACAGGGGCCCAAAGACATGGGCCATCTTCTATTGCCTTCCCAGGCCATAGCAGAGAGCTGGATCAGAAGAGGAGCAGCCAGGACTAGAACTGGTGCCCATATGGGATACTGGCACTGCAGGTAGAGGATTAACCTACTGAGCTACAGCGCTGGCCCCCCCCCCCCCCTTTTTTTTTTTTTATGACAGGCAGAGTGGACAATGAGAGAGAGAGACAGACAGAGAGAAAGGTCTTCCTTTTTCCGTTGGTTCACCCCCCAATGGCTGTTGCGGCCGGCGCACCGCGCTGATCCAAAGCTAGGAGCCAGGTGCTTCTCCTGGTCTCCCATGCAGGTGCAGGGCCCAAGCACTTGGGCCATCCTCCACTGCACTCCCGGGCCACAGCAGAGAGCTGGACTGGAAGAGGAGCGACCGGGACAGAATCCGGTGCCCTGGCCGGGACTAGAACCCGGGGTGCCGGCACTGCAGGCGGAGGATTAACCTAGTGAGCCATGGCGCCGGCCTTCCAATAATTCTTAATAATATTTTATCTCATGACAACATCCTCCCTCAATAAGAATAAAGATTTCCCTGGGAGTATTGGTTCAGTATTCACTAATTCAGTGCTCAAAGCCACTTGACCGAACATCACTGCTGTGACTAATGAGAATCAACTGTATCTTTCAGGGATCCTACTTTACTTGCAACAAGAAAATCAATAAAATGATTAACTTTAGATATACATAAAACATAATAAAAGAAGATGTTAAAAATTAAGTAGTGGATATTAAATACAGAAAATCTATAGAAGGGATGGCTAATAAATTTGTATCTTACACATCAATGCTGAAGAACAATGTGTTCTAAGGCACTTTTTGAAGCTCTGGTTTAGCTCACAGGGCAGGAGTAATATAATCAATTAGTAAATGTCAGAGACATGACAAAGAATAATATTATGTGTATCAAACATGTAGTTGCCACTCCTGCGCTACTGTACTTCAAATAACCCCATAAAATGTACAATTACAAAATTACTTACTGCTTCAACAGAGTTACATTCTCGTCTTGTTTCTAAATAACGCAGTGCTCGTTTTTCTTCTTCTTTTAATTTAGCATCTGCCTGTCCAGAAGCAAAGCAGCAATCATTTAAAGAAGATCAAAAGAATAGCTCAAATTATCACACAAAGTTTAGACTTACATATTTCATATAATTCTGCACACCATTTTGTTGTAAATACGAGGGTGCCTGTGTTCTATAAAACCTCTCTGTTGAATCCAGGTATGCCTTCTCAAAATTGTCCCTATAAATTTGAAGCTTATCCTCAGGATTAGAACAAAGGTTAACTGAAAAACAGAAAATAAAATGTTACTCTAAATATGACCTAAATGTGCATTTTGAGTACAATAAATGAAATAACAAATACTGAGTCATTAAATGCAGAGACAATGCTCAAGGGAACTTCAAAGCAGTGAGTATACAGTACAGGTAATATGGACTACTTTATTTTTGAGTAGGAAAGAGACTGACTTCTAACTGGATGATTAAAAAAAAAAAAATCACTGAAGAAGAGATGGGATTCAACTGAATCTTAAAGAATAAACTAGGACCTGCAAAGGTAGAGATTAATAAGAAAGATAAATATTCAGAAACAGAAAAGCACAAGCTGTAACAACCAGATTGTCTAAGTGGACTGTGAGGTTAATGGAGGATAAGGTAGAATGACAAATTAGGAATGACAGCAGAGAGCCTCAAATCTGAAACTAAGTAGCCTGAATTTAGCATGGTGTACCACAAAAAAGCTAACTAGGAAAAATACCAGTAAAGATGGTACTTAAAAATTAATCTTATTAACAAGTAAGCAAATGAAATGACAGCAGTAAGATCACTATAAGAAGACTGTTTCCAAAGTCTAGATGTAGAGTTTAAAGAGTTCTAAACTGACATCAGCTGGAATAAAAAGAAATACATTTTGGGGATTTTGCTAATTAAAAAAAGCCTTGATAACTAAAGAAATACAGAAGCAACGGAGAACAGCCAGTAAAAATAACTCTAAAGATTCATTAATTCAATAGTCACTTATAGAGGGGCAGCGTTATGATGTAGTGGGCAAAGCTGCCACCTGCGATGCCAGCTTCCCATATGAGCACAAGTTTCAGTCCTGGAAGCTCTATTACCAATTCAGCTCCCTGCTAACGGCCTAGAAAAAACAGCAGAAGATGGTGGCAGGCGCCCCTGCCACCTATATTGCGACCCAGAAGAAGCTCCAGGATCTTGGCGGTGGTCTGACCCAGTGCTAGCCACTGCAGTCATCTGGGGAGTGAACTAGCAAACGGAAGATCTCTTTATGTCTCTTTTTCAAATAAATAAATAAATCTTTTTTTTAAAAAAAGGACATAAGACTACTTCAGAAAGACTGTGGAAAACTGAATTAAGTGTGTTTGCAAAAAATTTAGAAATTCATGCAAGTTTTTAATAATACATATTTTCCATGAATTTTCTGAAGATTCTCTTAGCTATTTGAGGGAGTCACAGGTACTATGAAGCACTCAGTGAGAGTATCTAACCAAGTTTTGAGACAAGGAAAGGCCTCCAGGAAAGAAACAAATGAGGATGAGTTGAAAATGAAGAAGGGAACAGAAGAGTACTCCAGGTCAGAGGAAAAAACATACATGACTGAAAGAACAAATATGAGCATCATTGTCAGAAGCTAAGAAGTTAGAATAATGAACACACGAAAGCTGACTTATTTCTGAAAATAAAAACATAAACCCAGTTACATTTTATGAGTGACAGATTCATATTTATATTTCTCTAATTTAGATCACTAAAAAGATTTTCCAGTAAAGAAATTAATGACATGTAGAACAATATTAATCACGTCAAGGATTTTTCCAAGGGTTCTTTAAAGAAGAATTAGTACCATTTTTATATTTCTTAGAAAAACAAAAAACAGGGGCTGGCCAGCACCGTGGCGCAGCAGATTAATGCCTTGGCCTGAAGCAAGTGCCAGCATCCCATATGGGCGCCAGTTCTAGTCTCAGCTGTTCCACTTCTGATCCAGCTCTTTGCTATGGCCTGGGAAAGCAGTAAAAGAAGGCCCAAGTCCTTGGGCCCCTGCACCTGTGTGGCAGACCCGAAAGAAGCTCCTGGCTCCTGGTTTTGGATCGGCACAGCTTCAGCCGTTGTGGCCATTTGGGGAGTGAACCAGTGAATGGAAGACCTCTCTCTCTGTCTCTGCCTCTATTACTCTTGTCTTTCAAATAAATAAAATAAATCTTTAAAAAAAAAGAAAAAAAAAACAAAAATAGCATAAGTAGAAAATGTGACTTTATATACTAATAAATATCACTTTAAAAGAACTATTCTATAATTGTCATAGAGTGTCCATGAAAAGAAAACTAGTAACAAACTTTCAGGACATACCATAGGATTCTCTTACTCCAATGACAAGTTGAGAATCAAAAGCTTCTCCTAATCTTTCAGCATGAACCAGCTTCATTGCACTATCTTGGAGTCTGTTTTTTATATTTGAAAAGATTGACTCATTCCATGTATCAAGCATGAGCTAGGAAAACAAGAACAAAATATGTCTTCACTTTCAATTATTAACATACAACACAACCCCAGAAACTTTTTTAGTACAAATATTATAAACCAAAATAAAATTCATTTGAATATGTCAGGAAAAACAATGTACTTAGTGTAACAGTAATGAGTAAGTGCTTCCGAATCAGACTAAATTGAGTTTGAATCCCAGCTCTGTTACTTATTTGCTTTCCTATGTGTAAACAACAGCACAAATTTCAAGTGGTTGTTGCAAAAATCAGATACAATAACACATGGGAAGTGCTGTTTCTCCTGTAGTTCCAAGACTGAATTATAGAAATATTGATATGTTTGAAATACACACAGGTATGTGTCTGGAGACATATAAAAACATACAAAAACAATCAGTCAAAAATCTGTTCAATACCAGACCTTAAAAACAAAAAAGTGGATCTATTATATATTCCACTAAAATGATGGAAATATACATTTATTCCATTATTGGTAAATATATATTAGTGCTCCAAGTAACAGTCAATTTAGGAGATATTTTAGTAATATTAGTAATAATTAAATAGTTTCGTAACATTAACTATGTACCTGGGACTACTCTATGTATTTTCCACACACAACTCTCTTAATCCTTGCAACCTTGATACAGGTACTACTATTATATCCCTGTAGATATGTGGATCTGGAGGCACACAGAGTAAAGCTAACTTGCCTACATTCATAGAACTCTTATGTGGCAACACTGGGATGTGAATACAACTGTGGCCCCAGAATCAACGCTGCTTATTTTTCTGCTGTTCAAACAATTTAATAATGTTTTAAAAGCAAACTTTAATTCATAATTCACACAATAAAACCAATTATTATAGTGGATGTTAGACAAAAATAAAGAATTCAGAATAATAAAACTTCTTTAAAAAACATTCTGATAATATGTTGGGCAAAATTTTTTTTCAAAAATATTTTTATCTCTTTTCCTTAAAAAATTTTTTGGAGGCTGGCACCGTGGCTTAACAGGCTAATCCTCCGCCTTGCGGCACCGGCACATCGGGTTTGAGTCCCGGTTGGGGCGCCGGATTCTATCCTGGTTGCCCCTCTTCCAGGCCAGCTCTCTGCTATGGCCCGAGAAGGCAGTGGAGGATGGCCCAAGTGCTTGGGCCCTGCACCCGCAAGGGAGACCAGGAGAAGCACCTGGCTCCTACCTTCGGATCAGCGCGGTGCGCCGGCCGCAGCAGCCATTGGAGGGTGAACCAATGGCAAAAAGGAAGACCTTTCTCTCTCTCTCTCTCTCACTATCCACTCTGCCTGTCAAAAAATAAAAAAAAATAAAGCAAATTTAACAAAACATTATAGTGTTTGCAGCAAAACTGATACACTTGGGCATTTCTTTTGTTTGCCTTGTTTGAAGGTTGTTTTTTTGCTTGTTTGTTTTTTACTTTTAGCTTCCACATATAAGGAAGAACATCCAATACTTCTTTGTCTGGATTACTCACTCAACATGATGTACTCCAATTCCAATAATTTTGCTGCAAATGATAGAAGTTCATTCTTTTTATAGCTGAATAATATTCCATTGTGTGTATGTACATGTGTGTGTACATATATATACATACACACATTTCATATTGTCTTTATTCACTCATCTGATCATGGACACCTTTGGCTATTATGAACAGTGCTGTAATAAACATGGTGGAGCAGGTATGTCTTTGATATGATGAGTTCATGCCTTTTCAGTATATACCAATAGTGGGATTACTAGATCATATGGCAGGTCTATCTCTAGTTTTTTTTTAAACTCTCCATCCTGTTTTCCACAGTAGACCTAATAGTTTACATTCCCACCAACAGTTCTCCTTTCTCTACATCCAGCCAACATTTATTACTCTCTGTCTTTTGGATAATAGCCATTTTGACAGGGGTGATATATCATTGTTGTTCTGATTTGCATTTCCCTTATGGCTAGTGACACTGAGCATTTTTGCATATATTTGTTGGCCATTTATTTCTTGAGAACTGTCTATTCTTAGATAAGCCCTCTAAAGTACAAAAAAAGCAAAACTACAAAAATGGAATTATATCGCCTGTGATGCTGGCATCCCATGGGCGAACCAGTCTGAGTCTCAGCTGCTCCACTTCCAATCTAGCTCTCTGCTAAATGGCTTAGGAAAAGCAGAGGAAGCTCAGGTGTTTGGGCCCCTGCAACACGTATGGGAGACCCAGAAGAAGCTCCTGGCTCCTGGCTCCAGCCTGGCCCAGTGCTGGCCATTGGAGCCATCTGGGGAGTGAACCAGCAGATGGAAGATCCTGGTCTCTGTCTCTCTCTCTTTCTCTCTTCCAAAAATAAATAAATCTTTAATAAAGGAACAAAAAAGGATGGCAAGAAAGGAAGAAGGGGGGAGGGGCAGAACCAATGCTCTTAAACATTAAGTGAGACTGCTTCCCATAATTAATAAGGAATAGTAAACAGTAAAATAAAAATAATAACAATAGAACTAAATAGGACAAATAAAACTGCATCTAGAAATACTGTCTTATTACACATTTCTCATATTGCAGTTATTTCAACCACTGAATCTAATCTACTACTATATCTAAATTACAATGTCCCTATCAAAATTAGAGCAAATTTTAAGGCTGAGATGGAACAAGACACAGGTCACACTATTTTAATGTGTAAGTTTGTTACAAAAATTATCACAGTAAACAGCTGTTTAAAATTCAAATGGCATTTTCTACTTTTTAAATCTATGGTCCCAATTGATTCTCACAAGTAGGAAGATACATGGTAAATGATGACACAGAGCTTGAAGAACACTGACAAGCAGAAAAGGAAATCTATGACCCTTTCACTTTCAGGGCTGATTGATTCCATTAAATCATGACTGGATACTTGGAATACAACTTTTAATTAGAAACTATGCAAAATATAAAAATAAGCAAAGTATGTACCTAGTTTATACTGACTAGAAATCAAATAAAAGGAAGCTTATAAAGATGACAATAGTTTAGCCACAATTAAACACAAAGATATTACAAAGGCAATCTAATTAAATATTTTTGAAAGAGGAAAAAAAGTAAGTTATAGAAAGACAAAAGTGAAAGTGAAAAATAAAGAAATAAAATATTGAAGATTAAATTAGGAAAAAGGAAATGAAAGGGAAAAGCCAAAGAGGTAATATTTTTAGGATACAGATCTGTAGTTTAAGACCATAAAAAAAGATGAAATAGAATGGAAGCTAAAGATGGGTAAAAAAAAGCCAATACTGGCTAAACCCAATAGGACCTGAAAAAAATTTACATGTGAAGTAGAAACACCCACTTAAAATAAAAAATTACTTTGGCCGGCGCCGTGGCTTAACAGGCTAATCCTCCGCCTTGCGGCACCGGCACACCAGGTTCTAGTCCTGGTTGGGGCACCGGACTCTAACCCGGTTGCCCCTCTTCCAGGCCAGCTCTCTGCTATGGCCGGGAAGGCAGTGGAGGATGGCCCAAGTGGTTGGGCCCTGCACCCGCAAGGGAGACCAGGATAAGCACCTGGCTCCTGGCTTCGGATCAGCGAGATGCGCCGGCCACAGTGGCCATTGGAGGGTGAACCAACGGCAAAAAGGAAGACCTTTCTCTCTGTCTCTCTCTCTCACTATCCACTCTGCCTGTCAAAAAAATAAATAAATAAAAAATAAAAAATAAATAAAAAATTACTTTTAAATGCCTTCAAATTACCCTCTTTTTAAGAACACTAGGAAAACAATGGGAAAAACTGACTTACCTTTCGAACAATACTGTCTTCCACATTGGATTTTTTATTGCTGCCTTGTTTACCCATTAAAGTAATCTCTAGTTGACAAAAAGGTTTCGGCAAAATGTCACATTGTGTAAAGAATTTTCGCCATTCAACAATATATGCTTTTAACAAAGCTGTATCATCTTGATGGCTCAGAACTCGCTGAAAAAAAGAATCATACCAATTTGAAATAAATGCAAATACTCTGATGAATAAATATAAAAGATATTCATGACATAATTTTTAATATTTTATTTATTTTATGAACCGTATGATACCCAAGAGAAAATTATATGTTCACCATGAATGCTCACAGCAACATTATTTAAAATATACAAAAAATAAAAACAACCCAAATATCCACCAACTGATGAATGAACAAACAGTATGTGGTACAGCCATAAAAATAGATGTTAAAATACAGATGAATCTTAAAAACATTCCAAGTGAAAGAAACTAGTCACTAAAGGACATATATTATGATTCTATTTATAGGAAGTTATATAAATAGACTAAGACAGAAAGTGGGTTAGTGATTGCTAGGGATTGGGAGGAGGGAGCTATGAGGAGTTACTGTTAATAGGTACAAGGTTTCTTTATAGGGTGTTTGAAATATTCTGAAATGAGCTGGTGATGGTTGCAAATTTCTATGAGTACATTAAAACATACTAAATCATACACTTTGAAGGAGTAAATTCTATTGTCTGTAAAATAAATCTCAATTTTTTAAAAAGGTGGTAGAGTATTTCCCCATTGCTAAAGTTTGGGCTGGCCCTCTGACTTGCTTTGAGAAACAGAATGCACATGTAATGTTGTGAGACTTCAAGTCTAGATCTGAAGATATCCTGTAGATTCAACTTTTATTTCGAAGGCAGGTTCCCTTGAGAAGGATATATCACATGGAGAAAACCAGTATCAAACATCAGATACATGATAAAGGCTTTCTTGGATCACCCAGTCCCTGTAGAGCCAACAGCTAACTGCCTCTGTATTAATATAATCTTAGGAAAGGGCTGGTGGTTGGGGTGCAAGGGGCTAAACCATTGCTTGCAATGCAGGCATCCCATATGAGCAATGGTTTTGAGTATAGGCTACTCCAATTCCAATCCAGTTCCCTGCTGAGGTACCTAGGAAAACAGTGGAGGATGGCCCAAGTATTTGGACCCTTGCTACCCACATAAGAGATATGGATATAGCACCTGGCTCCTGCTTTGGCCTGGCACAGTCTCTGGCTGTTAAGGTCATTTGGGGAGTGAAGCAGCATACAGAAGACCTTTGTGTCCCCCTCTCTCTGTCACTCTGCCTTTCAAATAAGTAAAATAAATCTTTCAAAAAACAACACAAAATACCTTAGGCAAAATCAACTGAGTCCAGCTCAAATTACAAACCTATAGAATTATAAATTAGCTACAATAAATCTAAACAAAATAAAATCTAATAACTCCCCAAGCATTATGTTTATTTTTACTTATCACTTTTAATAATACTATAATAAATAATTTTAAATTTTATATTTTATTTATTAAGAACAGAGAAAGTGAGTGAACGAGAAATTCCATCTGCTAGTTCACTCCCCAAGTGACCACAAGAGCTGGGGCTGTGCCAAGCCAAAGGCATCTAGCTCTCCCACACAGGTGACAGGGACCCAAGTACTTCAGCTATTATGTGCTGCCTCTAAGGGGGCATACTAGTAAGAAGCTGGATTGGAAATGGAGGCAGAATTCAATTCCAGGAACTGGGATATGAGATGTGAGCATTCTAAGTGGTGGCTTAACCCACTGTGTCACAATGTCTGCCCTCAAAATAAACATTTAATGTTTACTGTCTTTACCATTTGGGAGATCTGGTCCTTCTAATCAAGGTAAGTACAATCAAATGTTGTCTAGTAAAATGACTTTCATAAGAGTTTAAAAAAGTATACACCTTGTCTGTCATTGCTATTTCTACAATTTAACTGCTCTAAACTAGCATGATACTAAATCCCATCCTCAGGTTCTTCCTGAGATACACATTCCAGATTTTACTGGGTCATATTACAGTAAAACTCTAACAAACTACAACTGATAATGTGAAGTTAGTTTTTAATATCTGTCAAACGGTACCTCAGATGATTCTTAGGAGCCTATTTCCAGAAACTGAAGAATGACACCATCTAAGGCAGGTTTGAGACAAACCTACCTTAACCAAAAGTCTAAAAAGATACGCTAATTTTCTAATGCAAATCATATTTCTAAACCAGTTGTAGTGAAACTGTATTGATTAAACTGTGATACTGAAACATTGAAATTTCTAAATAACGCTTGAAGATAGGATTTATTTTAATAAAAGATATTGCCTAGGGCCAGCCTTGTGATATAGGGAATGGGACTGCCATCTATGACTCCAGCATGCCATATGGCTGCTGGTTAGAGTCTGGGTTGCTCCATTTCTGATCCAGCTCCCTGCCATTGGCCTGGAAAAAGCAACAGTAGATGGTCCAAGTGCTTGGGTCTCTGTCAGCTATGTGGGAGACCGAGATGAAGCTCCTGGCTGTAGGCTGGTCCAGCACTGGCAGTTCTGGACATCTGGGGAATGAACCAGTAGATAGAAGATCTCTCTCTCTCTGTCTCTCCCTCTGTCTCTGCAACTCTGACTTTCAAATAAATAAACCTTTAAATAAATAAATAATTCTCTATGACACCATTTAAAGAATGTAGAAAGATGTTGTCAACAAAATATTTTTTTACTATATGATACCAGAGGTAACCAGCAAATATAAACTCATTATACACTTAATTTTTTTTTTTTTTAAGATTTATTTATTTGAAAGTCAGTTATACAGAGAGAGGAGAGGCAGAGAGAGAGAGAGAGAGAGAGAGAGAGAGAGAGGGCTTCCATTGCTAGTTCACTCCAATTGGCCCCAACAGCCGGAGCTGCGCTGATCCTAAGCCAGGAGTCAGGAGCCAGGAGCTTCTTCCAGGTTTCCCATGTGGGTGCAGGGGCCTAAGGAATTGGGCCATCTTCTGCTTTCCCAGGCCATAGCAGAGAGCTGGATTGGAAGTGGAGCAGCCGGGACTCAAACTGGCACCCATATGGGATGCCTGCACTGCAGGCGGTGGCTTTACCCACTATGCCACAGCACTGGCCCCACACTTAATTTCAATATCTGCAGTTAAGCCACATACAGAAGAAAGTCAATTTGAAGTGCAATTGCTAAGCAGCTATTAGTAATTAACAAGAGGCGCTGGTGCTGTGACAAAAAGGGTTAAGCCAATACCTGTACTACTAGAATCCTGTATGGGCACAGGTTCTAGTTCCAGTTTCTCTACTTCTGATTTAGCTCCGTGCTAATGCACCTGGGAAAACAGCAGATGATGGCCCAAGTGCCTGGGCCCCTGCCACCCACATAGGACACTTGGAAGAAGCTTCTAGCTTCGATTGTGGCCTAGTGTGGCCTTTTGAGGAGTGAACCAGTGGATGGAAGATCTCTGTGTCTTTCATTCTGTCTCTGTTAACTTTGTCTTTCAAAACTAAATTCCATGGCAGGGGGAAGGAGGCTTGACATGTGGTGCAGTGGGTTGAGCCCCTGCCTGCAACACCAGCATCCCACATGAGCACTGCTTCAAGTCATGACTGCTGTGCTTCTGATCCAACTCTCTAAGGTGCCTGGGAATGCAGCAGAAAACGGCCCGAGTGCTTGGGTCCCTGCCACTCACGACCTACAGAGACTTCCAGACTCCTATGTTCAGCATGGCCCATCCCCCCACTGTAGTCATTTTGGGAATTAAACAGATGGAAGATCTCTAGCTCCTTCTCTCTGTCTTCCCATCTCTCTAACTCTTTCAAATAAATAAATCTTTAAAAAAACTAAATCCCACTAAAATTAATGAAAACTAATATTTACTTCAGCAATATTAAACATTTATATATAACATTAACATAAGAATACTGAATTATTCAGCAACAGCAACACAAAGGATAACACAAGAATTTTACAATCAGAGGAGTATCTGGAATTGAAGAAAATTACAACTTGAGAAGAGGTCATGAGAGGAAAAAACCAGATTCATGTGGACTGATATATGGTCAAAAAATCATGGTGGTGAAGACTTCTAAAAAACATTTTAAAGAGTAAATTCTTTACAGCATTTTCTGAGGACAGTAATGCATGCTCTCTCTCTCTTAAAAAGATTTATTTATTTGAAAGTCAGAGCTACAAAGAGAAATGAAAAGAGAGAGAAAGAGAGACCTTACATTCACTGGTTCACTCCCCAAATGGTCTCCCATGTAGGTGCAGGAGCCCAAGGACTTGGGCCATCTTCTGCTGCTTTTCCAGGCACGTCAGCAGGGAGCTGAATAGGAAGTGGAGCAGCTGGGTCTCGAACCAGTGCCCACATGAGAATCCTGATGTTGCAGGCAGTGGCCGCTCTATGTCATAATGCTGGCCACTGTAAGGTACTCTCTCTTTTTGTTTGTTTTTTAAGATTTATTTATTTATTTGAAAGTCAGAGTTGCACAGAGAGAGGAGAGGCAGAGAGAGAGGTCTTCCATCTCCTAGTTCACTGCCCAATTGGCTGCACTGGCCAGAACTGTGCTGATCCAAAGCCAGGAGCCAGGATATTCTACTGGGTCTCCCACGTGGGTGCAGGGGCCCAAGGACTTGGGCCACCTTCTACTGCTTTCCCAGGCCATAGCAGAGAGCTGGATTGGAAGAGGAGCAGTCAGGACCTGAACCGGTACCCATATGCGATGCCTGCACTGCAGGTGGTGGCTTTACCTGTTACAGCACAGCGCTGGTCCCTGTAATGTACTCTCTTAGTAAAAATAATGCTGTAGGGTGAAAAAATAAATGAAATGACAATCATTTCATTAAAAAAATGTATTTAAGGGGACGGCACTGTGGTGTAGGGGGTAAAGCTGCTGCCCATGGTGCCGGTATCCCATATGGCACCAGTTCTAGTCCCAGCTGCTCCACTTCTGATCCAGCTCCCTGCTAATGTGCCTGGGAAAGCAGTGGAGGATAGCCCAAGCCATCAGGCCCATGGACCCACATGGAGATGCAGAGGAAGCTCCTGATTCCTGGCTTTGGACCAGCCTAGCTCCAGCCATTGTGGTCATTTGGGGAATGAAACCAGTAGATGAAGACCTCTTTGTCTCTCCATAACTCTGCCTTTCAAGTAAATAAATCTTTTGAAAAAAATGTCAATGTGATATTTAAAGTTACTTTAGGAAGCCCCACTGTCAAAATCATAAAATATGATATTGTCAGAGTAGTTTCAGAACAAATCTAAAATAAAGATAAAGAACTTACTGCCTGTGCTTGTTTAATAAACTCAAGAATGTCTTCTTTTAAAGCCTGATGGATTTTTGCTGGGCCTTTATCATCCCAGAGACAGACTGCATGCACATCCCTGTAAAAATAAAGCAGGTAAATGAAGATTAGATATGGAACAAGGAGAGACAAAACTCATTTTAAATTCTGTATTAGTACAGTTTTCAGGGATCATACTAGATCAAACTAATGGTGCCTGAATCCACCACAAGAATCAAGCACTGTTTGTAAGTTGTTTAACACACATTTCTTTCTGTAATTGTTTTGACTTTGCTTTCTTTCTTAGTTCTCTGCTACTTATTATATGAAATTCAATTATAAAACATGCTTCCATCTCCCAATCTCAATCCCTAATGTTAACTGCTATTAATATTCACTTGTGCAAAAACAAGCCTAAATCTTAATTCTTTAACAAAAAAGATGTAAACTATTCATTTTTTAAATATTAGTCACTCAAATCTCATTGGAGCCAAGTTCCTCCAAAGATTCATTACCCATTTACATTTCAATCACCACTGTGTCTTCTTTGTTTAAACAAAAAGAAAAAGCTCTCAGAAACTGGTATTCAAAACAACTTTTAAAAACTGACACATTGGGACCAGTGTTGTGGCGTAGCAGGTAAAGCTGCCAACTACAAGGCCAGCATCACATTTGGGTGCTGGTTCATGTCCTAGCTGCTCCACTTCCAATCCAGCTCCCTGCTAATGGCTTGGGAAAAGCAGGAGAAGATGGCCCAAGTGTCCAAGTCCAAGCCAACCACATGGGAGATCTAGAAGAAGTTTCCTGGATCCTAGTTTTGGCCAGGCCCAGCACTGGCCATTACAACAATCTGGAAAATGAACCAGCAAATGGAAGATCTCTCTGTCTCTCCCCCTCTTTTGGTAACTCTTTCAAATAAATAAATAATCTTTAAAAAAAACTGACATATTTACTAAAAAATTAAAGAAATATCGGCCGGCGCCGTGGCTTAACAGGCTAATCCTCCGCCTTGCGGCGCCGGCACATCAGGTTCTATTCCCTGTTGGGGCGCCAGATTCTATCCCGGTTGCCCCTCTTCCAGGCCAGCTCTCTGCTATGGCCCGGGAAGGCAGTGGAGGATGGCCCAAGTCCTTGGGCCCTGCACCCACATGGGAGACCAGGAGAAGCACCTGGCTCCAGGCTTCGGATCAGCACGATGCGCCAGCTGCAGCGGCCATTGGAGGGTAAACCAACGGCAAAAAGGAAGACCTTTCTCTCTGTCTCTCTCTCTCTCACTATCCACTCTGCCTGTCAAAAAAAAAAAAAAAAGAAAGAAAGAAATATTTAATACCAGTACATGTTCACAAAGTTAATTTTTAAAAATTATTTATATGGGCCGGCGCCGCAGCTCAATAGGCTAATCCTCCGCCTGCGGTGCTGGCACCCCGGGTTCTAGTCCCAGTCGGGGCGCCAGATTCTGTCCCGGTTGCCCCTCTTCCAGGCCAGCTCTCTGCTGTGGCCCGGGAAGGCAGTGGAGGATGGCCCAAGTCCTTGGGCCCTGCACCTGCATGGGAGACCAGGAGAAGCACCTGGCTCCTGGCTTCGGATCAGCACGGTGCGCCAGCCATTTGGGGGTGAACCAACGGAAGGAAGACCTTTCTCTCTGTCTCTTTCTCTCACTGTCCACTAAAAAAAAAAAAAAAAAAAAAATTTATTTATATGTTTGACAGAGATAGAGAGGGTAGGGGAGAAGAGTGTACATTCCCACGTCTGTTCACTCCCCAAATGCCCACAATGGCCAGCCAAAGCTGTTCTGGTGCTGAGCTGGGAGTGAGGAACTCCATCCAGGTCTCCCACATGGGTAGCAGGGACCCAACCACTTGAGCCATCACCTGCTACCTTCTCTCAGGGGGGCACACTAGCAGGAATCTGAAACCAGGAGTCAGCACCCAAACGCAGGCACTCAGAGGATGTGGGCATCCCAACAGCAAGGCCAACTCCTGCCCTGAAAATTTCTTTTTAAGATTTTTTTTTAAAGATGTATTTATTTATTTGAAAGTCAGAGTTACAGAGAGAGATCTTTCATCCGTTGGTTCACTCCCCAGATGATCACAATGGCCAGCACTGGGCCAGGCCAAAGCCAAGAGCCAGGAACTTCTTCCGGGTCTCCCCTGAAAGTAGCAGGGGTCCAAGCACTTGAGTTATCATCTGCTGCTTTCCCCAGGCTATCAGCAGAAAGCTGGATGGGAAGTGGAGAGCTGGGGCATGAATAGGCACTCATGTGGGATGCCGGCATTGCGGGCAGTGGCTTTACCCTCCACACCACAGCACCAGCCCTGTAAGTTAATGTTTTAATGACAAAGTCATAAAGCAGGAAAATTTATAACAAAAGGATATGGTCAAAATATGCTCCCTAGAGATTCATTCACTATATAATGGAGCGCTGGTGCAAAAATGTTAAAGAAATCAAAATAAAACGTCTTCAGAATTATAACATGTCAACAACTAAGAAACTTGTTTTATATTCTGGTAGCTAGAAGCACTGTTATAACCTAAAGTTCAGTCTGTTTACATATTACTTTGAACTTGTTTTTGTCACTTGTTACATTCAGCTTAATAATGGCATCCAGCCCAGTGCCATGAAGCAGTAAGTACACAAATATATGGTAATAACAAAATAGAGGAGTGTTGAGGCACAGCAGATTATGCTTGCGGCTTGGGACATCCACATCCCATATTGGAGTGCAGATTCAAGTCCCAGCTCCTCTACTTGTGATCCAGTTTCCTGCTAATGCATCCTGGGAGGCAGCAGATGATGGCTTAAGTGCTTGATACCTGTTGCCCACAGAGGAGACCAGGATGGAGTTCCTGGCTTCTGACTTTGGCCTATTCCAGTCCTGGATGTCATAGGCATTTGGGGAATGAACCAGTAGATGGAAAATGTATCTCTTTCAAGTAAATAAATATAAACAAATAAATAAATTTCTAAAAACAAACATAAGGGGGCCAGTGCTTTGGCACAGCAGGTTAGGTTAAGCTGCTGTCTACGGTATTGGCATCCCATATGGGTGCAGGTTTGAGTCCCAGCTGCTCCATTTCCGATCCAGCTCTCTGCTAATGTACCTGGGAAAGCAGCAGAGGATGGTTCAAGTCCTTGAGCAACTGAATGCATGTAAGAGACCCAGAAGGAGCTCCTGGCTTTGGCTTGGTTCAGCTCCAGCCGTTGCAGCCATTTGGGGAGTGAACCAGTGGATGGAAGATCTGTGTGTGTGTGTGTGTGTCTCCCCTTCTCTCTAACTCTACCTTTCAAATAAAAAAAATCTTAAAAAAAAAAAAAAAAAAAAAGAGGTAGGGCCGGCACTGTGGCACAGTGGGTTAACACCCTGGCCCGAAGCACTGGCATCCCATCTGGGTGCTGGTTCGAGACCCGGCTGCTCCACTTCCAATCCAGCTCTATGCTATGGCCTGGGAAAGCAGTAGAAGATGGCCCAAGTTTTTGGGCCCCTGCACCCACGTGGGAGACCCAGTAGAAGTTCCTGGCTCCTGGCTTCGGATCGGCGCAGCTCTGGCCGTTACGGCCAATTGGGGAGTGAACCATCGGACGGAAGACTTCTCTCTCTCTGCCTCTCCTCTCTCTCTGTGTTAACTCTGACTGTCAAATAAATAAATACATCATTAAAAAAAGCATATATCTTTAAAAAAAATAAGGGGTAGTATCTACTTACTATGTGCTAGATACTATTCTAAGTTCTTTTACTTAAGAAACTCTAAGGTAGTGCTATTTTATTCCATTTTACAAATGTGAAAATACGGGGGCCGGTGCCATGGCTCACTTGGTTAATCCTCTACCTGCGTTGCCGGCATCCCATATGGGCACTGGGTTCTAGTCCTGGTTGCTCCTCTTCCAGTCCAGCTCTCTGCTGTGGCCCGGGAAGGCAGTGGAGGATGGCCCAAGTGCTTGGGCCCTGCACCTGCATGGGAGACCAGGAAGAAGAACCTGGCTCCTGGTTTCGGACTGGCACAGTGCCGGCCATGGCGGCCATTTGGTGGGTGAGCCAACGGAAGGAAGACCTTTGTCTCTGTCTCTCTCTCTCACTGTCTAACTCTATCTGTCAAAAAAAAAAAAAAAAACAAAAAAAAAAAAAAAAAAAAACAACAAAAAAACTACAAATGTGAAAACTGATACCTAGTATACAAGGGAGATAGTCAATCAGGCTCCAAGGCATACATTAAGCAATTTCCCAAACTACTCTTGTATATCTCTAATCTATTCACTAAGTAACTAAACTGAACTTCATAAAGCACAGATTAAAACCATATTACCCCCTTAGGGCCAGTGTTATGGCATAGTAGGTTAAACCTCAGTCTGTGGTGCCAGCATCTCATAGAGGTGCCAGTTAAAGCCCCAGCTACTCCACCTCCTTTTTTTTTTTTTTTTTTTGGACAGGCAGAGTGGACAGTGAGAGAGAGAAAGACAGAGAGAAAGGTCTTCCTTTACCATTGGTTCACCCTCCAATGGCTGCCACGGCTGGCGCACTGCGCTGATCCGAAACCAGGAGCCACGTGCCTCTCCTGGTCTCCCATGCGGGTGAAGGGCCCAAGCACTTGGGCCATCCTCCACTGCACTGCCGGGCCATAGCAGAGAGCTGGCCTGGAAGAGGGGCAACCGGGACAGAATCCGGCGCCCCGACCGGGACCAGAACCCAGTGTGCTGGCGCCACAGGCGGAGGATTAGCCTATTGAGTTGCAGCGCCGGCCAAGCTCCACTTCCAATCTAGCTCCCTGCTAATGTGCCTGGGAAAGCAGTGGAAGATGGTCCAAGTGCCTGGGGCCCTGCACTCATGTGAGAGACCCAAAAGAAGCTCCTGGCTTCTGGCTCCAGACTGGCCCAGCTCTGGTCATTGTGGTCACTGGAGCAGTGAACCAGCAGATGGAGGACTTCTCTCTCTCTCTCTTCCTCTCTCTGTAACTTTGCCTCTAAAATAAATAAAGTGGGCAAACCAATCCTTTTTAATCCCCTACATGCATTTACAGTCCTATTGTATCCATCACCTAAATAGCTCTCCAGTTTGGACATTTCCAACCAGCACCATTACCACAGTCAAAGTCATCACCATCTCTTACTTAGTTTACTATAACAAAACTAGTAAGTATTGATGGCTTACTACGTGCCAGACACTTCGGTTAACTCTTGTGATACTTTATTTAGTTCTTGCAAGAAGTACATGAGTTTAGAAATGGAAGAGAATGAATGAATGCCTGTGAGAGAAAAATGAAAAAAGCAAGAGAAAGCTGGTCAAGTGATAAGCCCAAAGGAGAATAAAGATTCCTGTAGGGACAGAAGAAAAGAGAGATGGGCAGCAACAGAGGTAGACTGCAGTGAGGGTCTAAGAAAATTTGATATAATTGTTGGAGAGTTTTGTAGCCACAGTTACCTATCAGAGGAGTCTTATGCCTCTCCAAAGCAGTCTGACTTAGTATGCTTGCCATACTCAAACCACTGCTGGGTGTACGTCAGAAGGGCTCATACAGAAAGAGGAAATGGTGAGGCGAAGGCAGTGGGGTTGGGTAGCTTCCTAAAAATATATTCAAGGAGGAATCAAACTTGAGCAACTGGGTACATCTTCTCCAGCTCTCTTTTCTCAACCTTCAGGTACTGCTATGCTTTGCTACATCAGGGAAGAAAGCCCTCAATGTATTCACTGTTAATTTAAAGCATAACATCTACTCACCTCCACAGAACAGAGTGTGTTAAATCTCCTGGACATTTTTTAAAAAGATTTATTTATTTATTTGAAAGGCAGAGTTAAAGAGAGAAGGGTAGAGACAGAAATCTTCCATCTGCTGATTCACTCCCCAAATGGCTGCAGTGGCCAGAGCTGGGATGACCCCAAGCAAGGAGCCAGCAGCTTCTTTGGGGTCTCCTATGTAGTTGCAGGCCCTCTACTGCTTTCCCAGGTGCTTTAGCAGGGAGCTGGTTTGGAAGTGGAGCAGCTAGGACATGAACTGGTATCCACATGGGATGCCAGTGCTGCAGGTGGCAGCTTTACCCACTACACCACAGCCTCAGCCCCCCAATTTTTTTTTTTTTAATGTAAGGGACAGAGAGACAGATGGGGAGAGAGTGAGCACTTTCCCACGTGCTAGCCCATTCTCCAAACGCTCACAAAGGCCAGGAAGGGGGGGGGGGGTCAAAGCCAGATGCCAGGAATCTAAGCAAGGCCTTCAACATGAATGGCAAGAATCCAAACACTTGAACTATCACTGCTATCTCCCACAGTGTGTATTAGCAGAAAGTTGGAATCAGGAGTCTGAGCTGAGAGCCAAACCCAGGCAGTCCAAAGTGAGACACAGGTGTCATAATCTATTGTCATAATCTCTAGGCCGAATGCTCACACTTCAGAAAATTTTCATAAATATAATCAAGCCAGAATGTTTCCCCCAAGTTTTATCAGTGAATGTAATATGAAGATTTCTGAACTTTATAGAAATCATATCAAATAACTTTTTTCACTAAAGATTATTCCTGATATTTACCTATATAGCTGTATGCACTTCTAGTCATGCATTCTATCTGTTATATTTCAAGACAAAATATATAAAATGTTATACTTCAAGATAAAAAACTGGGGCTGAAGCTATGGCATAACGGGTAAAGCTGCCACCTCAGTGCCAGCATCTCATATAGGTGTCGGTTCGAGAACCGGCTGCTCCACTTCCAAATCAACTCCCTGCTATGGCCTGGGAAAGCAGTGGAAATACTTGGGCCTCTTCACCCATGTGGGAGACCCAGAAGCAGCTTCTGGCTTCAGATCGGCCTAGCACCAGCCGTTGTGGCCATCTAGGAAGTGAATGAGCGGATGGAAGACCTCTCTCTCTCTGCCTCTAACTCTCCATAACTCTGCCTTTCAAATAAATAAACAAACCCTTTTTTAAAAAAAGATAAAAGAAACTTAGGTGAGCAATACATATAGTAAACTAAATCTGGATAGATAAGAACACATTCCTTTGGACCATAACCAGTGCTTTTAAAAAGGAACATGCTAAGGTACAACAGATTGTTACTACTTCGGATGTCCACATCCCCTATCATGGTGCCAGTTCAAGGTTCTGTCTATTCCACTTCTGCTCCAACTAGCTGCTAACGTGTCTGGGAAGCAGGGAATGATGCACGTGAATCTCTGCCACCCCATGCATGAGACCCAGACACAGTTCCTGGCTCCTGATTTCAGCCTGACATGGACCCAGCTGTTGCAACCATTTGGAGAGTGAATCAGCAATTAAAGATTGATCTCTCTGTCTCTCTGTCTCTGTGTGTGTGTGTGTGTGTGTCTATGTGTGACTTTGCCTTTCAAATAAAAAGAGAAACGTCAAAAAGGAAATTCTTTTAAAATATTTAACTGTGCTGGAATCATTTATGATTCAAGGAATAAGACAAGGAAGAAATAAAAGCCTTAAAGAAGTTTTAATGAGAAAGGGAGAAAGGATGGAAGAAGGAATAAGAGGCAAAAAGTTGACCAAAGATTTCAACTTGGGCAAAAGATAAAGAAGAATGAGTGTGATTTTGAATGAAAAATAACAGGCTATTATGCTTTCAATTAATAGTAAAAAAGTTTCTCAATTGAAAACAAGCAACAAGATAATCAATAATGAAAGTGAATTTTCCAATCAATAACAATACGGTATAGGAAAATAAAAAATCAGTAAGATCTAATGCATGAGAAAGTCACAGAAGCAATAAAAAAACAAGTTTATCAGTTATACCATTAAACCTAAAGTGAATAAGCTATTCCATTAAAAGAGAACAGGCTTTTCAAATCGACAAATATTGCTCTGGCTTCATCTATAGCAGTCGTCCATTATCCACGGCGGATACATTTGAAGATCCCCCAGTATTAGTTCAAGCCACATATAGTACTTTTTTAAAAAATTTTTATTTTTTTTATTTTTTAACAGGCAGAGTTAGTGAAAGAAAGAGACAGAGAGAAAGGTCTTCCTTTTTCCGTTGGTTCACCCCCCTAAATGGCTGCCACGGCCAGTGCACTGTGCCGATCCGAAGCCAGGAGCCAGGTTCTTCCTCCTGGTCTCCCACGTGGGTGTAAGGCCCAAGCACTTGGGCCATCCTCCACTGCCTTCCCGGGCCACAGCAGAGAGCTGGACTGGAAGAGGGGCAACCGGGATAGAATCCGGTGCCCCAACCGGGACTAGAACCCGGGGTGCCGGCGCTGCAGGCAGAGGATTAGCCTAGTGAGCCATGGCGCCGGCAAGCCACATATAGTACTGTACCCTGTAGATGTACTATGTTTTTTCCTACAAATAAGGTTTTTTTTTTTTTTTTTAAGATTTACTTTATTTATTTAAAAAGCATAGTGACAGAGGGAGAAAGAGAAAAATGAAAACATCTTCTATCTGCTGGTTTACTCTTCAAATAGCCCCAGTACATTAGCAGGCAGCTGGATTGGAAGCAGAGCAGCTGGGACTCAAACTGGGGGCTTAACCCTCTGCCTCACATGCTGTGCCTTGTAAACTTTAATTCATACAAGTACAGCAAAAGAATAACAACTAGTAATAAAATAAAATATGCTTAATAATTTACATAAATGTGGTCTCTCTCAAAATATCTTATTGTACTTTCATATTTTCAGTTAAACAAAGCACATTACTATTTCTCTTTGGCATATCCAAATCACCAGTATTACTACTATTCCACTTTGGGACCATTAGTAAGTTAGACATGGGATACCTGAACCCAAGTACTATGATACCGCAACAGTCAATCTGATAACAAAGGTAACCTAACCACTAAGTGACTGATGAGAGTGGCACACAAAGCACGGATATGCTGGACAGATGATTCACATCCCAGGTAGGATGGGACAATATTTTATCATATGACTCAGAATGATATGCAACTGAAATTCATGAATTGCTTTTATCTGGAACTTTCCATTTAATATTTTCAGACCATGGCTGATTGTAGGTAACTGAAACCACAGAAAGTGAGACCAAAAATTAGAGGGAATTAATGTATATGAGCCACCTAAACAGACAAATTTACAAAGAGTAGAATGGAGGTTACCAGGTACTAAGATGAAGGGTCGGGGCCAGCGCTGTGGTGCAGCAGGTTAACACCCTGGCCTGAAGCGCTGGCATCCTATATGGGCGCCGGTTCTAGTCCCGGCTGCCCCTCTTCCGATACAGCTCTCTGCTATCACCTGGGAAAGCAGAAGATGACCCAAATTCTTGGGCCTCTGCACCCATGTGGGAGACCCAGAAGAACTTCCTGGCTCCTGGCTTTGGATCGGCATAGCTCCAGCTGTTGTGGCCAACTGGAGTGAACCATCGGATGGAAGACCTCTCTCTCCCTCTCCTTCCCTCTCTGTGTAACTCTTTCAAATAAATAAATAAATCTTTAAAAAAAAAAAAAAAAAAGAGGGGTCATGGGGAGCTATTGTTTAATGGGTATAGAGTTTCTGTTGAAGATGATAAAGTTCTGGGAAGGGACAATGCAATTAAATTAAACATCACACAGTATTATAATTAATGTCTCTGTCTGCCTCTGCCTCTCTGTAACTCTTCCTTTCAAATAAATAAATGCATCTGATCCTGCTTCCTGCTAAGGTTTAATTAAAAATACAAATTTTTAAAAATGACCAAATGATAAATTTTATGTAATATACATTTGATCACAATTTGAGGTGGGCATTGTGGCACAGGTGGTTAAGCTGCTGCTTCCAAAGCCTGCATCCCATTTCAGAGTGCCAGTCTGTTTCTCGTACTCTGTGTTTCTGATCTAGTTTCCTGCTAATGTGCCTAGGAGGCAGCATATGATGATACAAATACCTGTGTACCTGTCACCCACATGGGAAACCTAGATGTAGTTTCTTCCTCCTGGCTTTAGCCTGGTCTAACCCCAATGATTGCAGGCATCTGTTGGAGTGAGCCAGTGAATAAAAGTGCTCACTCTCTGTTTTTCCCCATCATTCTGCCTTTGAAATAAATAATTAAATCTTTAAAACACACACACACACACACACAGTCTATATAAAGAGCTACCAAACACAAACCAGAGGAAAGCAGGCTGGTAATAATAACGTTATCCAAAGAGGAATTTAAGGTTAAAAGAAATAAACAAGCATCACATAATGATTAGAAATTATTTACTAGCTAGCCTATTTACACCAAAACATGCATCAAAATATACAGCAAAACTGATTAGAAATCTAAGTTGGACATAAATGTATTGGAAATTTTTTTAAAAGATTTATTTATTTACATGAAAATCAGAGTTACAGAGAGAGAGAGAGGCAGAGGGGCAGAGAGAGAGAGAGAGAGAGAGAGGGAGGGAGGGAGGAAGGGAGGTCTTCCATCCGCTCGTTCACTCCCCAGTTGGCTGAAAGGGCTGGAACTTCACCGATCCAAAGCCAGGAGCCAATGTTCTCTAATAATTTGATGGTGTTGGGTAGTAGATTTAGATGTTTAATCCACGTTGAGTGGATTTTTGTGAAAGGTGTAAGGTAGGGGTCTTGCTTCATGCTTCTGCATGTGGAAATCCAGTTTTCCCAGCACCATTTATTGAATTGACTGTCCTTGCTCCAGAGATCGGTTTTAGATCCTTGATCAAATATAAGTTGGCTGTAGATGTTTGGGTTGATTTCTAGTGTTTCTATTCTGTTCCACTGGTCTATCCATCTGTTTCTGTACTAGTACCATGCTGTTTTGATTATAACTGCCCTGTAGTATGTCTTGAAATCTGGTATTGTGACACCTCTGGCTTTGTTTCTGTTGTACAAGATTGCTTTAGTTATTCGAGGTCTCCTGTGCCTCCATATGAATTTCAGCATCATTTTTTCCAGATCTGAGAAGAATGTCTTTGGTATTTTGATCGGTATCGCATTGAATCTATAAATTGCTTTTGGGAGAATGGACATTTTGATGATATTGATTCTTCCAATCCATGAGCATGGAAGATTTTTCCATTTTTTTGGGTATCCTCTTCTATTTCTTTTTTAAGATTTTATAATTATCATCGTAGAGATCTTTGACATCTACGGTTAAGTTTATTCCAAGGTATTTGATTGTTTTTGTAGCTATTATGAATGGGATTGATCTTAGAAGTTCTTTCTCAGCTGTGGCATTGTCTGTGTACACCAAGACTGTTGATTTTTGTACATTGATTTTATATCCTGCTACTTTTCCAAACTCTTCTATGAGTTCCAATAGTCTCTTAGTAGAGTTCTTTGGATCCCCTAAATAAAGAATCATATCATCTGCAAAGAGGGATAGTCTGACTTCTTCCTTCCCAATTTGTATCCCTTTAATTTTATTTTCTTGACTAATGGCTCTGGCTAAAACTTCTAGTACTATATTGAATAGCAGTGGTGAGAGTGGGCATCCTGTCTGGTACCAGATCTCAGTGGAAATGCTTCCAACTTTTCCCCATTCAATAGGATGCTGGCCATGATTTTTTCATAAATTGCTTTGATTGTATTGAGAAATGTTCCTTTGTAAGCAAATGTTCCAATTTGCTTAGAGTTTTCATCATAAAAGGGTGTTGTATTTTATCATATGCTTTCTCTGCATCTATTGAGATAATCAAATGGTTTTTCATCTGGAGTTTGTTAATGTGGTGTATCACATTGATTGATTTGTGAACGTTGAACCATCCTTGCATACCAGGGATAAATCCCACTTGGTCTGGGTAGATGATCTTTCTGATGTGTTGTTGCATTCTATTGGCCAGAATTTTATTGAGGATTTTTACATCTACGTTCATCAAAGATATTGGTCTGTAATTGTCTTTCAATGCTGCATCTTTTTCAGGCTTAGGGATTAAGGTGATGCTGGCTTAATAGAAAGAATTTGGGAGGATTCTCTCTCTCTCAATTGTTTTGAATAGTTTGAGAAGAATTGGAGTTAGCTCTTCTTTAAATGTCTGGTAGAATTCAGCAGTAAATCTATCTGGTCCTGGGCTTTTCTTCGTTGGGAGGGCCTTTATTACTGATTCAATTTCTGACTTGGTTATGGGTCTGTTTAGGTTTTGGCTGCTACAGCTGGTGCACTGCGCCAATCCGAAGGCAGGAGCCAGGTGCTTCCTCCTGGTCTCCCACATGGGGGCAGGGGCCCAAGCACTTGGGCCATCCTCCACTGCCTTCCCGGGCCACAGCAGAGAGCTGGACTAGAAGAGGAGTAACCAGGACTAGAACCCGGCGCCTATATGAGATGCCGGCACCTACATGAGATGCTGGCGCCGAAGGCAGTGGATTAACCAAGTAAGCCACGGTGCTGGCCTGGTTTTTCTATGTCTTAATGGTTCAGTTTAGGTAAGTTGTATGTGTCCAGGAATCTATCCATTTCTGACAGATTTCCCTGTTTGTTGGCATACAACTCTTTGTAGTAAATTCTGGTAACTCTTTTTAAAATTATATTTTAATTCCTTTCTCCACAAACTTTCTGAAGCACTCTCATATAGTTCCCTCCTACAGTGCACAAGGGTTAAGCTGTGTGAACAGCAGCATGTGGCAGAAGTGATGTTTAATGTTAGGAAAAAAAAAACACCTGACTTCTATCTTGGAAGTACCCTCTCTTTGGATTATTGTTATGGACTACATAACAATATTTCCTTCAACATGTCACACACACAGAGGTAGTCCCATAAGACTATAATGAAGCCAAAAAGTTCTATCACTTAATAATACTTAATGCCATAATGCTGTTGTAAACAAACTTACTTATTGCACTGCTAGTGATAAAAAGTACAGCACATTATGCATAGGACATTAGTTCTGATAATGGTAAGGACTATGCTACCGATTTATGTATTATCTATACCACGTATTCTATTATTGTTTTAGAATATATTCCTACTTATTTTAAAAAATTTACTATAAAACAGTATGTAGAGGTGGGCCTTTGGCCTATAAGATGCTTATACCACATATTGGAGTGCCTGAGTTGGAGTTCAAGCTCTGTTCCCAATTCTAGCTTCCAACTAAATGCAGACCCTGGGAGGTAGCAGGCAAGAGTTGAAGTAGTTGGGTTCCTGCCACCCATGTGGACGATCTGGACAGAGTTCCTAGCTTCTGGCTTCAGCCTGACCCAGCTCTGGCCGTTACAGGCATTTGGGGAGTGAAAAGCAGATGGGAACTCTGTCTCTGCCAATCATTCTCAGTCTCTCTCATGAATTAAAAAAAAATTCAATGACAGACCTAATATTATCTAGCTTTGTGTAATGTAAGTATTCTCTATGATTTCTGCACAAAGAATTACCCAATGATGCATTTCTCAAAATATGTTTCTGTCATTAACCAATGAACTTGCTCTAGGCAGGCAAAGCTGTCACATGGTAAACAGCCCTAAGGAGGGTCCCACATAGTGTGGAACTGAAGTCATTCGTCAACAGCAAATAAATCTAGGACTTGCCAACAATCATGTGTGAGCCTGGAAAAAGATCAAGTTGAACCTAGGGCTAGCTCTTTTGCTGAAACTTGACATCATGGCAGACCCTGACCTAAAAGAATTCAGCTAAATCATTTTAAGATTCCTAACCTTTAGAAACTGTAAAATAAATTTTGAAGTTGCTAAGTTTTAGAGTAATTTGTTATGCAGCAATAGGTAATTAACACAGAAAGATATAACAAAGGACTAATGTAATTGTTCATACAAGAGACAGTAGCCAAAAAAAAAAAAAAAAAAAAAGCCAGCTAGAATGGAAAAGAAATTCAAGAGATTTTATCAAAAATCTACAAAGCCCAATAATAATTTAGATATATTGAGGTTAAAAAAAAAAAGATAATGGGGCCAGCGCCATCACGTAGTAGGTTAATCCTCTGTCTGTGGCGCTGGCATCCCATATGGGCGCTGGTTCTAGTCTCAGCTACTCCTCTTCCAATCCAGCTCTCCGCTGTGGCCTGGGATAGCAGTGGAAGATGGCCAAAGTGTTTGGGCCCCTGCCTCCACGTGGGAGACCGGAAGGAAGCACCTGGCTCCTGGCTTCGCATCAGTGCAGCTCCAGCTGTTGTGGCCATCTGGGGAGTGAACCAATGGAAGGAAGACCTTTCTCTCTGTCCCTTCCTCTTACTGTCTGTAACTCTACCTCTCAAATAAATAAATAAATAACCTTTAAAAAATAAGATACTGAAGAATGCTTCTAGATTTCTGGCTACAGACTATGAATAAAGATTTTTATCATCCTGCTTTTATAGTATTTATGGAACTTAGAGACAGATATAAGCAAGCAAAAAAAAAAAAATGGTGACATGGCAGTTCAAGTCAGGAGACTAATCAGGACTATTTACATACAGACACAGAAGTCAGGTAAAAGAATTAGGAAAATGGAACTCTGGAAGAAATTAACATTTAAGAATCATACAGAGTTAGCTAACTCAAGTGAAGTGGACTACAGAGGCAAACAGAAAAATGAGGGGAAGATGGTGTCATAAAAACCCACTCAGCAACAAAAGAGACACCACTTGGCTAAGCTTTGTAAAATAAAATGAGATGCATGCAAGCAGATGAAATGGAAACAGATCATTAAAAAGTTTAGTTGTATCATGAACGAGGTACTAAAATCCACAGCAAAGCAGGTGAAGCATCCAAAGTTCTGCAGCGCCTTTGACTTTCTGATCATGCTTCCGAACCATCAGCTCACTCTTAGTTTTCTCTTTGTTAACGACAATTTTTAAAAAGTTCTATTTTGCTTGTTAACTGTGAAATTTTCCCAACAATTTATGTTTCCACATGAAGTTTGTTAATGTTGTTGCAAGAGCTCCTTCCTTGCAAAATTAAACATGAGTGTTTTTGTGCTTATTTAAAATTTAAGACAAATGTTTGAAGGTGGTACTCAATTTACTAAGAAGAAATAAAATTACTGTTGTCAGCAAAAAAAAAAAAAAAAGATTTAATAATTTATTTGAAAGGCAAGTGACTGAGGGGGAGAGACAGAAAATAGAGAGATCCTCCATCTACTAGTTCCCTTTGTATATGTCCACAACAGCCAGGGCTGGGTCAGGCCAAAGCCAAGAACTCCAACTGGGTCTCCCAAATGGATGGCAGGAACCCAAGAATTTGGTCCATCATCTGCTGCCACACAGGCATTTAGCAGGAAGCTGAATGGGAAGCATAGCACCGAGGACTCAAATGGCACTCAAATATGGGATGCAGGAATTCTTCTAGGCAAGTGGCTTAACTCACTATGCTACAACACCTGCCCCTTTTAAATATTATTTATACTAAACATGAATTTCTTAAAAATGTCTCAAAAGTTTAAAATAACTTATTGTTTGATTTCTGTTTTTAATTTCACAGACCAGAGTTAATCCTAACAACACGGATCTAGAGCAGCAGTTTTCAGCTGAGCGGTAACTTTTTATGATGCAATAGCAGCAGGTGAGAAGGGCACACAGAGCGATCCACTACTGAAGTTTATAAAGGTGAAGGCCAAAGGTGATGAACATCACAATATCCAGGACAATCTCTCACGTTACTCAGAATGTCAATATTACTCCAAGTGAGAAACAAAGATACAGATTATAAGAAAAAGGGAACAAATCTCAAATAGCTAATGTACCTTTATATCAATACATGATTTTCGTGCCTCAGTGCAATGGTTTAAATGTGGTTTGGTCCCCCTTCCTCCATTCCCCTTTGCAAAGTCATATGTTAATGGTGTTAAAAGGGTAGAAACTAAATCCTACTAGGGTGTTTAGAAATGGGGCCTTTGAAAAGTGATTCCATAAGGTCAGACCCATACCATGATGTGACATAGCTAAGGGGAAGGGAAGGGACCTGATCCAAGCAGTACCATGCTTTTTGGAGGTCCTGTCTCCAAATCTGTGAGTTAAATAAACCCCCTTTCTTCATAAGCAGCCTACTTCAGGTATTTTGTTGAAGTGACAAAAACTGACTAATAACTCAGATTTAGAATGATAAAAACAACTATAGGTTTTGTGATGTTATTACAGGAGATATATTATTCCTTTTACTTAAAAAGACTACAAATTGGACTTCTTTAGGTACTCCAAAGAGATCAAGAGTTTTTTTTTTCCAATATTGTGTTAAGGCCACCAATTACAGCAAGTATAAGGTTTTAACTATTAACCATGGATGCATGCTTAGAAGTATGCCTTAAGCAGAGAACACGATCATTCCACGCTCCTTTTCCCAGTTAGAAGCACTCAGAGAACACATGTTATTTTTGAAAACAAATCACATCAACAAAGACTGGCAAATCCCCTCTAAAAGGAAAACTCGCCATACTCAAAAGTTTATTAAAATGCATGTACACATACTATGAATCTTTAAAAGGTCTCAGCTGTTTCTTACACCTACATTTCAACTGATACACCATCTAACTAGTATGCAGAATAAAGTTATTATAGAAGGCCTAAAATTGCTATCCTTAGAAAGACCTGTTTACAATATAGGAACTTAGCTGGTATCTGGACACTCTAATTTTTCAAAGTGTTTCCAGTATTCCTTGATAGGAATTCCTTGTACCTAAGCTGTTTATACAAATTGATATTTATGTTGGATACTTGCTTTCCTTTTGGGAGTCTGGAATTTTGGTTATATGCCAGGCACAGGGTGCATTCATGATTAGCTCCCAACAGAAACAAAGGGCACTAAGTCCATAATGAATTTCCTCATGACATATACTTTGCAATAATTAGTTGCTACAGAAATTAATCTTGTCTTGTGAGACTCTTCTTGGGGAGGACATTTGGAAGCTGGTTATTTCTCACTAAAGAACTGTTATAAAAGCTTGAGCCTGGCCCCACCCAGTCTTTGGTTTCTGCTTCACTATGTGACCGATCTCCCACATACTGCATTTGCCATGAGGTGATACAGTCAAGGGAAAGGGCCTTGCCAGAGCCTGCCCCATGCAATATTAGACTTTCAGCCTTCAAAACCATGAACTATACAAACCTTTTTTTCTTCAAACACAGTAATGCAAAACTGACTAAAACAGATGGCTATGAAATTATCCATGCTATGAAATAGTAGCTGAGTTTGTCTGATTTGAGAGGTAAAAGTTATACAAGAAATTTGAAAATGCTGAGTGGGGGTAGGCACTTGACACAGCAATTGAGATCCTGCTTGGGACGTCTGCATCCTATATGGCAGTGCCTGCTTCAAGTTCCAGCTCCTCCACTTTTGATACAGCATCCTGCTAATGAGTACCCTGTGAGGTAGCAGTTGATGGTTCAAGTACTTAGGTCCTGACCCTCCATGTCACAGACCCAGATTAAGTTCTGGGCTTCTAGCTTCGACTTGGCCAGGCACTGGCTGTTGTGAGCATTTGGGGAGTAAACCAGCCAATAGAAGGTCTTTCTCTGTCTCTCTCTTTTCAAATAAAAATGAAAACGGGCTGGCACTTTAGTGTAGTGGGTAAAGCTGCTGCCTGCAGTGTCGGCATCCCATATGGGCACTGGTTTGAGACCCGGCTGCTACACTTCCATGGCCTGGGAAAGCAGAAGATAGTCTAAGTCCTTGGGCCCCTGTACCCGCGTGGGAGACCCGGAAGAAGCTCCTGGCTCCTTGCTTCGGATCAGCACAACTTTAGCCATTGTGGCCAACTGGGGAGTGAACCAGTGGATGGAAAGCCTCTCTCTCTCTCTCTCTGCCTCTCCTTCTCTGTGTAACTCTTTCAAAGCAAATAAATAAATAAATCTTTAAAAAAAAGAAAAGAAAAATATATCTTACAATGGGAATTAAGTTTCAGAAAAAAGGAAAGAAATTTGAAAATAAGAGAATTAACCCTAGGAAAGTTGGCTTTCTCAATCACCAGGCTGCTTCTGGTTATGCCAAATAACTACAATGAGGGAAGAATGGTACAAGCTCTAAGTTGTGTCTTTGGTTTTTGTTCTTGCCTCCAAGTGGGGAGAAAAAATGTCCTAAAATTACCAAAGATGAATTTGAGAGCATCAAAAATGTTAAAAATCTGTGTTTTTCTCCTCTCCAAGTATGAGAAAGTTAAGAATTAAATGAGAGCCCAGGGCTAGAGTAGAGCTTTAGATAAAGTAGAAAAAGAGGGACGGAGAAGGGACTCTGTTACTGTTTCCTCTTCCTTGCTGTTGTTGCTGCACAGATATCAAACCCAGCCAGAGGTTCCCAGCAACTCTAAGGTTCATGTTATAAACGCTGAATTTCCTGTTCAGGGTTTCATTAAATGTGTAATGAGACAAAAACAATGGAGGGAAAAGGGATTAATAAATGGCTTTGAATTTTGCAGCTACTGCATTTAGATGTAGGATAAAATTGATATAATGTGTGTGAGATGTTTGTTGTTTCATGATTGTAAAGGGATCATCCCAACTAGGAAAAGTAACCAAAAGGAAAAAAGTTAGAGGGACACAACTTTTACTGGCTGCTGAAGGAACTGGCATTTAAACTCTCAATATTAGAAACAGAATAAATTTCTGTAATAGGTAGTATTTCCTGTAAGTTTTACCTACTAGAGCATATGGAAAAAGGAAGACATCATGAAAACAAAGGAAATCTCCAGGTAGAAACACACTTTGACTTTTTAAAAATTTTTATTTCAATTTTTAGTTAGTTTTTAACAGATTCGATATAGTTCATAGATAAGAATTCTAAGAATATAAATATATTCCCTTCCACCCTCCTTCCCTCTCTTTTGTTTTTGAGATAACATCTTTTAAATTTCAAATACTGGGTTTGTTTGTTTAATGGTGCCTATCTGCAGTTGGAAGTTGAACAGCTGTTGCATTATGCACTTTTTCTTTTTATTCAAAGTCTGAAATCAAACTTGTCTTGATTTTTCTGTTTTATGGAATTTCTATGTTGAAGGTATTCTGAGGGGAGTGGAGGCAGGGACTGTTAATAACCATTTCTTTTTTTCATTTGTGTGGTGTATAAAGCCTATATATTTATTGTAAAAAAATATAATAAAATGAAACAATCACCACCACTATCATTAAACTGTAACTTGTCTAGTAAACTGTCACTATTACTATTTGCTATGGGCATTCCATTATTTCTGTTATAGCACTGACAGTGCCTTATTGTGCAAGGCACCACCAAAATATACTTACAAAGATTTAAAAAAAAAAAATGGCAGTTTTTCAAGGTGGATGTTTAACCTAATAGTTAAGACACCAGTATCTCACACTGGAGTGCCTGGGGTTCAGCTTCTGGCTCTACTCCTGATTTCAGTTTCCTGCTAATGCACATCCTAAGAGGCAGCAAGTGGTTGTTGCTGCCACCTCCAGGAGAGATCTGGATTGAGTTTCCAGCTCCAACCTGGCTCAGCCCCAGCCATTGCAGACATCTGGGGAGTGAACCAGAGGATGGGTACTTTCTCTCTAGCCACATCCTACGTCACCCCACCCCCACCCCAGCTCGCTCTCTCACTCTGGATTTGAAACAAATTTTTTACTTTTTAAAATTTGTATTTATTTTATTTCAGAGAGGAGGAGAGGAGGTGGAAGGAACGGGGGAGAGGGGGAAAGGGGAGAGAGAGAAAGAAACGTTCTCTTCTGCTGGTTCATCCTCCAAATGCCAGGAATCAGGAATTCAATTCATCTCCTTTGTGGGCGGCAGGGAACCAACTACTTTAGTCATCATCACCCACGACCTGCCAGGGTACACATTAGCAATAAGATAGATTTAGGAGCCACAGCCAGTTATCAAACCCAGGTATTTCATTATGGGATGTGGGGATCCCAAGCATTTTTACTGCTGTGCTAAATGCCCACCCCTAAAGTTTTAAAAAGTAGTTTTTCATTGCTCCTAAGCTCTTATGAAATCAGATGTCTAATCCATAGAGGCTGATGATTTTCTAGACTGATGTGCATATTTTGGGGTGCATCAATTTGGACTCTTAAGATTAACAGATCAGAGGCCGGTGCTGTGGTGTAATGGGTTAAGCCACCTCTTGGAATGCTAGCATCCCATATGGGTGCCAGTTCAAGTCCTGGCTGTTCGACTTCTGATCCAGCTTCCTGCTAATGTGCCTGGGAAAGTAGCAGAAGATGGAGGTCCAAGTCCTTGGGCCCCTGCACCCACATGGGAGACCAGACGAAGTTCCTGGCTCCTGGCTTCAGCTTGGCCCAGCCCCGGCCATTGCAGCCATTTGGTGATTCAGCAGATGGAAGATCTCTCTCTCTCTCTCTCCCTCTTGCTCTCTGCAACTCTGCCTTTCAAACAAACAAAAATCTTAAAAAAAAAAAAAAAAAAGCGACAGTTCAAAGGGCTTTGGAGAGGCTTTCATGTCACTTTCACTTGGGATATGACTATAAGCCTATAGTATCTGAGCTCTCCTATTGCCAAAGAAAAGCTGTTGGTGCTTTTAGACTTTTGAATCACAGATTTTAATGGCTGGGATCTAACTCTAGGCTAAAACCAGAGATGGTCTGACACCGGGCATTTCAACCTAAACACAACCTGTGCTGAACTGAAAGCAGATATCTGTTTAATAAACAGGATTTTGCCTCAAAGACTGTTTAAGATTTAAAAGACACTGCTCTGTGGAGCCATTAAAACAATGGATTCTGGCTCAACCATCTCAATCACTGACAGATACTCACAGAAAAGGGCTTATTCTTTTGTATACAACTCCAAAAATCAAGCTGCTAACTGGCTCTATATAACTAATACAGAGACTAACTGCATTCCTAATTTTGGTTCCTGCCAGAAGCTGCAAATTGCTAGAGTGTAACCCTTTCACATGCTCCTTACAGATAAAACTCTTGACTCCTTCTTGAAATATCTCACTGTATTAACTTGGGTTTGGCTTTCTGGATTAATTGCAGTCTGCAGCAATGTTTTTTGTTTTTTTTGTTGTTGTTGTTGTTTTGTTTTTTGTTTTTGACAGGCAGAGTGGATAGTGAGAGAGAGAGACAGAGAGAAAGGTCTTCCTTTTTGCCATTGGTCCACCCTCCAATGGCCACTGCGGCTGGCGCGCTGTGGCCGGCGCACTGCGCCGATCTGAAGGCAGGAGCCAGGTGCCTATCCTGGTCTCCCATGGGGTGCAGGGCCCAAGCACCTGGGCCATCCTCCACTGCACACTGTGGCCACAGCAGAGAGCTGGCCTGGAAGAGGGGCAACCAGGACAGAATCCGGCGCCCCGACCGGGGCTAGAACCTGGTGTGCCGGCGCCGCTAGGCGGAGGATTAGCCTGTTAAGCCACGGCGCCGGGCTGCAGCAATGTTTTAACAACTTGACTATTTCTCTTACCTTCTCGTCCACACACCTTAGTAAACTTGGTTATTAAATGCAGCTGTCCTCAGAAAGGAATTTATCTTTTCTAGACTACCCAGTAGATAATCAAGACAAAAGGAGTGTGAGGTAGTATAAATATGTTTTTTTCTAGGATTTATTTATTTATTTGAAAGCCAGAGTTACACAGTAGAGAGAAGGCGAGGCAGAGAGAGAGAGAGCGAGGTCTTCCATCCACTGGTTCACCCCCCCAGATAACCACAATGGCCAAAGCTGCACCAACCCGAAGCCAGGCCCCAGGAGCTTCTTCTGGGTCTCCCACGCAGATGCAGGGGTCCAAAGACCTGGGCCATCTTCTATTGCTTTCCTAGGCCATAGCAGAGAACTGGATCGGAAGTGGAGCAGCCGAGACTCGAACTGGCACCCGTAGGGGATACTGGCACTGCAGACAGTGGCTTTACCTGCTATGCCACAGCACCAGCCCCATGTAATCTATTTTTAAAAATTTTGAAACTTCAGGACCTCATACTGACGGATTCTTTAAAATGGTAAGCTGAACAAAAAACTAAGTTTTTTTAAAAAATGCTTTTGAAGGTCTGGATGCTTAAAGAAAATCAAAGTTTTCGTTACTTAGTAGGATATCCTGATTTTGTAAAGGAAAAATAAATCCCAGCACCTGGAGAGCTCAGGAGAAAAGAGGGGGGGAAAAAAGTGGTTTTTGCTTTTCAGAACTATTCCTGAAAGTTTTCCCCTCTTCCTAAAGGAAAACTAGAAGCTGTCATGGAGTGCTTTTAATTCAAACTAACTGCCTGGGGCCAGCACTGTGGCATAGCTGGTAAAGCGGCGCCTGCAGTGCCAGCATCCCATGTGGGCACTGTTCGAGTCCTGGCTGTTTCACTTCCAATCCAGCTCTCTCCTATAGCCTGGGAAAGCAGTAGAGGATGGCCCAAAGTCCTTGGGCCCCTGAACTTGCCAGAGAGACCTGGAAAAAGCTCCTGGCTCCTGGCTTCAGATCAGCCCAGCTCCAGCCCTTGTGGCCTTTTGGGGAGTGAACCAGCAGACGCAAGATCTCTCTCTTTCTGTCTCTGCCTCTCTGTAACTCTGCCTTTCAAATAAATAAATAAATCTTTAAAAAATAAACTAACTGCCAAACTTACAAGCACACTTAACAGCACACCCAGGTGAAAACCCGTGCTGAACACCTCCAGATGTCATTCACACTACTAAGGCAAATGAACTGGTATGATGGATGAGCAAAATTGTTTGGAAATAACAGCCCTCAGTCCATCCAAAACCAAGGTCTCAACTGAATAATAAGGCCACACTGGAGGCCTTGGTAACTTTTACTACTTAATGTCTATCTTGCTTGCGTACCCTAACACTTTTAAACTTTGTTTCCAGGGGTCCCACATGTGCCCTCAAGGATTTATTGTGTATGCTAACAATGTATGATGACACTGTCTCAACCCTGGAAGGCTCTCAGTTCTGCTTCAAATTACTGGCCCAAATTATGCTATGCCTGAACTGATGGTTCAGGCCATGTCAAAAAAAAAAAAAAAAAAAAGTTCATTCAGAAACTCAAGGAGAAAGCCACTTGACTTTCTAAGGTAACGCTTAGAGTTAATGGAATTTCATTTGACTGGCTATATCCCAGAACCCCAAAAGGTATATCGAAGTCAGTACTACCAGCTGGCCTTTTGCTGCTGCCTGGGGACCTACTGACAAAACGTCTGCAAAGAAATTTTGGCCCAGAGCCAAGAGTCAACACAGCAGACCCGAGACTGCATTCCTTGGAAAAGCTTATGTGTAAGGTTAGCCCTTGGCTGGCATTTGAGAACTGGAATGGTCGACATTTTCCTACTCTTACATAAAACTGTCCTGAAATGATAAGAGCAGCTCACTGTACCTAAACTGTTTATACAAACAAAATGGGTTACATTAAATATCTGCTCTCCTTCTGGGAGCCTGGAATTTTAGTACATGACAGACAGAGACCGCCTATGTGGCCAGCCCCGACTAAAGCACTGGGCACTGGGGATGGTAACAGCAGGTTAAGCTGCCACTTGGGACGGCAGCATCCCATTTGGAGTGACGGTCTGAGGCCCAGCTGCTCTATTTCTGGTAATGCTCCTGGGACAGCAGAGAATGGGAGTCAAGGACAGAGCTCCTCACTCCTGGCTTCATTCTGGCCCAGCCCTGACTACTGCAGACATTTGGGAAGTAAACAACAAACAGGAGATCTCTCAAACGCTGACAATCTGCATTTTAAATAAAACAATCTTAAAAAAACAAAACAAAAATCCTGGGCACAGAGGTTCTAACAAACTTCCCAAGGAGACAACATCTCACACATGTTGTCACTCTGGTTGCTGAGGAAATCAGGCATGTCTTATCTGACAACCCTTAAAAGATTCTTAGAAGTTTATGCTTGTCTCCCCACTGAGACTTTTTACCCCAAGTGCTTTTTTCCTTTACTGGTTTTGCTTTGTATCCTTTAACTTTAATAAACCATGCCTGTGAGTATGTTCTATGTTTCGTCCTGTGAGTCCTTCAACCAAGTCACTGAATCCTTGGGAGGTCTCGGGGTACCCCAACAGAACTAGTAATAATTTTAAACAGATCAATACCAAGATCATATACTAGACTTGGATTTAAAAAGACATTATCAAAAATTTACTTTATAACAAAGAAAAGTAATGCATTACTTACGAAAACAGATCAAACCACTGCTGCTTTGTAACAGATTCCTGGCGTAAAAGCTTCAAAACAATTGGACGCATGAAATCCCATTTGTCTTCAAACTGAAGAGAGCCTTTATTCTTAAAACAAGAACAAAAAAGGATACAGTAGTTTAATTTAAATGCTGTTAAAATCTAAGTGTCCTATAGCTTTCATCTTTTTTTTAAATTTTTATTATTTTTTTTGACAGGCAGAGTGGACAGTGAGAGAGACAGAGAGAAAGGTCTTCCTTTTCATTGGTTCACCCCACAATGACCACTGCGGCCGGCGCACCGCACTGATCCGAAGCCAGGAGCCAGGTGCTTCTACTGGTCTCCCAGGTGGGTGCAGGGCCCAAGGACCTGGGCCATCCTCCACTGCACACCCAGGCCACAGCAGAGAGCTGGACTGGAAGAGGAACAACCAGGACAGAATCTGGCGCCCCGACCGGGACTAGAATTGGGGGTGCCAGCGCCACAGGCGGAGAATTAGCCTATTGAGCCGCAGGGCCGGCCTGGCTTTCATCTTTTAAGATACAGCTAGAAGGGCCGGCGCCAAGGCTCACTTGGTTAATCCTCCACCTGCAGCGCCAGCATCCCATATGGGCGCCAGGTTCTAGTCCCGATTGCTCCTCTTCCAGTCCAGCTCTTTGCTGTGCCCCGGGAGGGCAGTGGAGGATGGCCCAAGTGCTTGGGCCCTGCACCCACATGGGAGACCCGGAAGAAGCACCTGGCTCCTGGCTTCGGATCGGTGCAGCTCCAGCCATAGCGGCCATTTAGGGGGTGAACCAATGGAAGGAAGACCTTTCTCTCTGTCTCTCTCTGTCTAACTCTGCCTGTCAAAAAAAAAAAAAAAAAAAAAATACAACTAGAAATAGGGTTCATATGTAAAAGAATCAGTTTTCAAGAATAGAATCCCTGTATGTTTATTCTGGTATCAAGGAATCATACAAAGACAGCCATATAGAGAAAAATTAATTGTACAAGTTTGTAGAGAGGAATTTGGCTTTGCCCAAAGAGAAGGTCTGGTCTTTCTTTTTGGCTCCTGGTAGGCAATCTCTGGGCAGTTGGAAGGTACTGTCTGACTTATGTCTTTATTTGCCTGGGAGTCTTGGGTCACCCTAGATAGAATAACAATGTGATTTAGGGAGGGTACTGGCCACATACGGTCTTAGGGTAGGGGCTTGGGTCATGGATGTCATTCAATTCAGACACTAAAATTATCCATATGAGTAATCAACTATGCTGATCGGAAAAAGGTCCATAGATAATCAACAACTGCGTCTTCCAATTTGGCAGTACTCACGGCTATTACTGCAACACTCTAGTGCCAGGAGAGAAATGCTTCCTGACTACATAAGGAGGTTACAACAGCAGCTCTGGGCCTGAAACCCTGGTGTGTCTCTTTCTTTGGATGATTTGAATCTGAATCCTTTTCTGTAACAAATTATAACCATGAGCACAACAGCTTTCAATAAATTCTATGAAACTTTTTAATGAATGATCAAACCTGAAGGTGTTTGGGGAACCTCAAACTTGTAGTCAGTGTCAGAAATGAGGATAGTTTGTTGAGAATGGACCTTCTAATTCTGTAGTTGTCCTAAACGCCTCACAAGTATAGTCAACCAACAATATCCATAGCAGAGACTGGTTCCAGGGCCCATCTCACATATCATCTTGCATATGCTCAAGGCCCTTAAATGAGCATAAAATGGTATAATATTTGCATATAACCTACATGTACTTAAAATCCTCCCCACATACTTTATAATGCCTAACATGGTGTAAGTGCTATGTAAATAAATGTTATATTGTTATTTGTATTGTTTAGAAAACAAGGACAAGAAAAAGATAAATTCCTTTTCCAAAGCTTTTCACACACTTGATCTTAGCCAAAAGGCCGAGAAGCGATTTTCCAAAGCTTTTCAATCCACAGTTGGCTGAATTAACAGATGGAGAACCCTTGGATACAAAGGGTCAAAAGTAAACTGGAGATTTATATACTCTGAAAACTAAGGGAAAAAAATGGGAAGATACACATCTCCATTTATAATGCTATCAAAACCCTGATACCAAACTGTTGGGACCAGCACAAGAAATGGAAATTAAGAAAATGTTAACACAGACTAGATGCAAAAATCTAATTAAACATTAACAAATCAAACAAGTGGCAAATCAAAACAATCACACTTCATAATCATACATAGTTTAACCCAGGAACATGACAGTGGTTCAACATTAAGGAAAAAAAACTGGCAAATAATTTTGCTACCAAATGGAAGAGGAAGAGACCCAATAAATATAAGTCATGTTATATGTGGCTATGTGACTTGCTTTGGCCGATGTGGTTCCACAAAAGCCATCATTTTTCTAGTATACTAACAAATACCTTAAGAAACTCATGAATGTTTTACTGTATAAGGATACTGCTCACTGTATCACAGGTTCTCAAATGTGGTGATTACATGGAATCTGCAAATTCCCCAAACAATTTCTCAAATGATCTGACAACATCTATGTTAAAATCAGCTGAGGGGTGTGTTACCTATCTTAGACCTGTCAGAGTTCAAAATTAGCATGCTTATCAATACCAAATTCATGATAAAACTATATAAAAATATTGGAGGGTCCACGACCCAAAAAGGTTAAGAACCAGTAATAAACAACACACCCTTGTGAAAGCAAGTGATACTTCTTATATTCACAGTTTATCCTAAAAGTTGTTTTGCCTTAGATGCCTGCTTCTTTTCACACAGTATTCCTAGTGAAAAAATGGGAAATATGGACTTGAAACTTAGTGCAAGAATGAGATGAGTTTTCCCCCTGAACAACTAACTTGTTTTTATCTTATAGACTTAAGTGAATGATATAGGTAACTGCTCACCTCTTATTGTTGGCTAATGAGATCTTCTAGCCTTTATATCTTATAGCAAAACTAATTCTCACACAGGCACTCCTCTCAAACATACAAGTGGGCCATAGAGAAGCCAATAGGGAATTGACAATGGAGGTTACTGGAAGAGGGCCTCCTACGCAGAGGAAGCAGACAACACAAAGATCATAGGTAGGAACACGCTTAATGTATTCAAGTAGAGCAAAATGGGAAAATAGGAAAGAACAGATGAGGTCAGAGAAGTAACTTACCTTGCTGAACTTTACTGGGCTGGATCTTATTCAGCCTTGAAGAACACAATAAAAACTTGTGTTCTTTTGTTTTTTGAAAAGTTAATTTATTTATTTAAAAGGCAGAGCGAGCAAGAGAGAGATTGTAAGAGTAACAGCAAGAGCCATCTTCCATCTGCTGATTCACTTCCAAAAAGCTCACAAAAGCTGAGGCGAGGCCAGGCCAAAGCCAGAGCAAACTCCATCCAGGTCTCCCATGTTGCAGGGACCTGAGCACTTGAGTCACCATCTACTACTTCCCCAGGGTGTGCATCTGCAGGAAGCTGTATGGAAGTAGAGGTGGGACTTGATCCCTGGCACTCCAAAAAGGAATACAAGTATCTCAAGAGCTTTAACTCCTTGTACCACAACATCCACCCCTAGCTTCTATTGTAAATAAGATGGAGAGCCTTTACAAGATTTTGAGTAGGAATTTCCATGATCTGATTTACATATTACTATCTTTCTGATTACTACATATTAAGAATACACTGTTAAGGCAAGTATTAAAGTTAGGTGTAGAAAGGGAAGGGAAGGTAAGAGATGATAGGTGACCTGGAGGGTAGCAATGGAGGTAGGAGATAAAGTGAGAAGTTGCTCTATTTTATAAAGATTTATTTATTTGTTTGAAAGAGTTATACACAGAGAGAAGGAGAGGCAGAGAGAGATCTTCCATCCGATTCACTCCCCAGTTGGCCGCAACGGCCAGAGCTGAGGTGATCCAAAGCCGGGAGTCAGGAACTTCTTCCGGGTCTCCCACACGGTTGCAGGGGCCCAAGGACTTGGGCCATCTTCCACTGCTTTCCCAGGCCGTGGCAGAGAGCTAGATCAGAAATGGAGCAGCTGGGTCCCAAACCAGTGCCCATATGAGATGCTGGCACTGCAGGCAGCTGCTTAACCTGCTACGCCACAGTGCCAGCCCCTATATTTTATATTTTTAAAGGTGATACTAACATGATTTCCTGACAGCAGGTCTCTTGGGTATGAGAAAAAGAATAAACCATGACTTTAACATTTGTGTCCAGTAAGTATGGCCTTACCGTCAGCTGGAATGGAAAAGACACAACAAGCTAAAGAAAAGCTCAAGAGTTTGGTTTTAGAGGTTACATTTGGCTTATGTATTAGACATGTCAAGATTTTGAACAGGCAATTATATGCAAATCCAGAATTTAAAAAGCTTGACCAAGAAATTAAAATTTGGAAGTTATCAAAACCCAGATGGATTTTAAGACCTCTTAGTGGATACAATCACTGTGTCAGTGAATCTAAATGAAGAGGTCCCAGACCTGAGTTCTTAGGTATCCAGTGTTAAGAGGTAGGGAGAACAGCAAAGGAGAAAGAACAGAGAAGGGGCAAGAAAAATCAAGAATATGACATTCTGAAAACCAAGTGCATAGAGTGTACCAAGAAAGACAGTTATTGGGGTGGTGGTATGGTTTAGTTTTTTTTTTGTTTTGTTTTTAAGATTTATTTATTTATTTTTTACTTGAGAATCAGAGTTACAGAGAGAGGAGAGGCAGGGAAGGGGGGTGTCTTCCATCCGATGGTTCACTCCCCAATTAGCCACAACAGCCAGAACTACGCCAATCCGAAGCCAGGAGCCAGGAGCTTCTTTCGGGTTTCCCACGCAGGTGCAGGGGCCCAAGGACTTGGGCCATCTTCTACTGCTATCCCAAGCCATAGCAGAGAGCTGGATTGGAAGTGGAACAGCCGGGACTAGAACTGGCACGCATATGGGATGCTGGTGCTACAGGCCAGGGCATTAACCCATTGCGCCACAGCGCCGGCCCTGGTTTAGTTGTTAAAACATCACTGGGCACATTAGCATCCCATCTGGAAAGCCTTGGTAGTCTAGGTTCCACTCCTTATTCTAGCTTCCTACTAATGCAGACCCTGGGAGGCAGCAGATTGATGGCTTAAGTAATTGGGTCCCTGTACCCACATGGGAGACATGGATTGGGTTCCTGGCTTCTAGCTTTAGCCTGGGCAGGCTGCTACAAGTATTTGGGTAGTATATCAGCAGATAGGAGCTCTTTTTCCTCTCCATCTGTCTCTGAAATAAAATTTAAAAATCACAGCGTCAGGGCTGGCACTGTGGCTAGAGGGTTAAGTTGTTGCCTGCAGCGCTGGTATCCCGTACCAGTATTGGTTCAAGTTCCAGTTGCTCCACTTCCAATACAACTCCCTCATAATGTGCCTGAAATAGCAACAGAAGACGGTCCAAGTGGTTGGGCTCATGCACTCACATAGGAGACCAGTATGAAGCTCCCGGCTTAAGTGTAGCCCAGCCTTGGCCACTGTGGCTGTTTGCAGAGTGAACCAGCAGTTAGAAGATGGATCTTGACTCCTCACCACACCAACCCCCCACCCTCCAGTAACTCTACCTTTCAAATAAATAAAACTTAAAAAAAAAAATACAGAGCCACCAACTTTAACAAATGTTCCTGACTGATCAAATAAGAGGACCACTAAAATACCAATATAAAAGTCATTGAGGGGCCAGCGCCACGGCTCTATTGAGCTAATCCTCTGCCTTGCGGCGCCGGCACACTGGGTTCTAGTCTCGGTCGGGGCACTGGATTCTGTCCCGGTTGCCCCTCTTCCAGGCCAGCTCTCTGCTATGGCCCGGGAGTGCAGTGGAGGATGGCCCAAGTGCTTGGGCCCTGCACCCCATGGGAGACCAGGAGAAGCACCAGGCTCCTGGCTTTGGATCAGCGCGGTGTGCCGGCCGCGGCGGCCATTGGAGGGTGAATTAACAGCAAAAGGAAGACCTTTCTCTCTGTCTCTCTCTCTCACTGTCCACTCTGCCTGTCAAAAGAAAAAAAAAAAGTCATTGAGACTTTGTCAATGGTAATTTAAAAAAATTAATTATATTTCTTTGAAAGGCAAGTGGTCAGGCACAGAAAGACAGAAATAACCTATATCCTATCTGCTGGTTTGCCTCTCCAAATGTCTACAATAGCCAGGGGTAGGCCAAAGCCAAGAGCCCAGAATTCAATTCTCCCACGTGGGAAAAAGGGACCCAGTTATGTGAGCTATAGCCTGCTTTCTCTATGAAGTGTGCATTAATAGAAAGCTGGAATTGCAATCAGAGCCAGGACTTGAATCCAGGCACTCCAATATAGGATGATGGAATTCCAAGCAGTGTCTTAACCACTGAGCCAAATACCTGTCCTTTAATAGTGGTTTTTGTGGAGTAGGACAAAAGTAACACTGGAATGAAATTAAAAGAGGATGCATGGTGGGAAAAACTGGAAAAAATACAGTCTTTGATAATTTTTCCTGTGGAAAGGAGTACTAAAATGATTGTATGCTTGTAGAAATATTCCAGGACCCAATGAGATTTTGATAAACGTAAGACGGGAAAATGTTGCAGAATTTTAATTACTCTGGGTATAGATGAAGGATGTAGTACACAGATGCTAAAAGGGAAAGACAAAGGATACAGATGCAGATGCTGTTAAGAATGTACAAGGGTAGATGTGATAAGACTCTGACAAGTTCATTTTTTATTGTGCTGGTTTCTTAGTGGCAGAGAAATACAAAACAATATCTGAGAAGCTGGGAGAGGAGATGCTGGAATTTTTGAGAAAAGATGTGAGTAGGTACTAGGAAAGTAGAATAAATGACTATGAAAGTATAGTATCATTGGGCTCATTTGTAGTCATAATCATCTATTTTAGGTGAAAACAGCATGACACTCAGCCATAAAGGAGCTGGTACTGAAAGCTGGGGAAATGGACTTAATGAAGGTTATGGTTTTCCAAAGTCAAATAAGAGAGGGGCAAGGGAATCAAAAGTATATTGAAGAGAGTAATTGCAATTGAAAAGAGAATTTATGCTGGGCAAGTAGGAGAAAAAGGACATTATGACAACAATAGAGAGAGATTTCTACGTTCAATTCAATGGAATAACAAGAATCGGATTCCCCTCCTGTCTTACCAACTAGAAAGCCAAAAAGTGGTGTAGGACAGTGCTTCCGGAGGAGGGAAAGACACAGACACACACACACACACACACACACAAGCTGAGCTCTACAAATACCCAAATACTGCTTAGGGAGTATTTCCAGGCCTCAGCACAAAGAGAGAGAACCTATATACAGCCTAGTGGTTTCACTGAGTTTAAGAGAGAGTTTAGAGGGGCTAAGGTGACTAGAACTTGTGACACAGAGGACAAGAAAAAGTGGCACAGAGAGGGGGCTCTGGAGTCTGTAGAGAGATCCCCCTCAAACTATTGGCTGAGTACTGACCTGCACATATGTGTGGTAAAATTGAGACTGGAGAAAGAACCAAGCAGAACAATGACCCAAACACACACATGGCTAGAAATGGTTTGTGTTACCACCAGCCAGAGTAGAAACAACTCTTAAAGTGCCAGGCACTGGCTAGTCTTCAGAAAGGCATCAATTGGGGCCAGTGCTCTGGCATAGCAGGTAAAGCCACCACCTGCAGTGCTGGCATTCCATATGGGTGGCGGTTCTAGTCCCGGCTGCTCCTCTTCATAGAAGAGAATCCATTTCTCTTCTATGGCCTGGGAAAGCAGTAGAATATGGCCCAAGTCCTTGGGCCCCTGCACCCGCATGGGAGACCCGGAGTAAGCTCCTGGCTCCTGGCTTCAGATTGGTCTAGCTCCGGATGTTGTGGCCATTTAGGGAGTGAACCAGCAGATGGAAGACCTCTCTCTCTCTCTCTCTCTCTCTCTCTGCCTCTGCCTCTCTGTAACTATGCTTTTCAAATAAATAAATAAATAAATAAATCTTTAAAGAAAAGAAAGGAAGAAAGAAAGGCAGGCAGGCATTGACAGAATCTACAGCGGAGCCAAAGTAGTCCTACCCTAAATGTTATCCTGGACCACTCTAAGAAAGCAAGCTTCCATTTCCAAATTACTTAATGCATCATGGCCAAATCCAAATGTTTAAAAGAAATTTAAAAAATCTAGCTTCTAAAACATAAAACTCAATGTTCAGTATCTAGTAAAAAAATTATGAAGCATGCAAACCAGCAGAAAATATCCATTAAAAAAAGGATGTGGGTGCAGAAATGACATGGATAACATATTTAGTACATAAGGATGTTAAGTCAGCTTATTTGCAACATGATCAGAAAGGTTGAGGGGAAGAGGGAATAGCACAGAAATGAAAAAGTTTTTTTAATGAATTTTCAGTAATCTGCGGAACATCAAATGACCTAACCTATATAAAGATGGAGTCATGGGGCTGGCACTGTGGAATAAGGGGTTAGGCCGCTGCCTGCAATGCCATCATCCCACACGGGTGCCAGTTCAAAGCCAGGATGCTCCACTTCCAATCTAGTTCCCTGCTAATGTACCAGGGAAAGCAGTGGAAGACAGCCCAAGTGCTTAGGCCCTTGCACTCACATGGAGACCTGGAAGAAGCTCCTGGCTACAGCCAACCCCAACCCCATCGCTGGGGCCATCTGGGGAGTGAACCAGCGGGTAAAGATTGCCCTCTCTCTCTGTAACTGTGCCTCTCAAACAAATAAAATAAAAAAAAATTTTTTTAAAGATTTGCTTACTTGAAAGGTAGAGTTACAGAGAGGCAGAGGCAGAGAGAGATTTTTCATCCAATGGTTCACTCCCCAAATGGCTGAAACGGCTGGAGCTGGGCTAATCCAAAGCCAGGAGCCAGGAGCTTCTTCTGGGTCTCCCTCACAGGTACAGAGTCTAACCACTTGGGCCATCTTCCACTGCTTTTCCAGGCTGTAGCAGAGAGGTGGATCAGAAGTGGAGCAGCCAGGTCTCAAACTGGTACCCGTATGGGATGTTGGCACTGCAGGCAGCATCTTTACCAGCTACGCCATAGTACTCACCCCTAAAATAAATCTTAATAAAAAAAGGAGTCTTGGGGTGGGGATAGGAGCAATAATTAAAGGAAAAAAGGCAAGAAGAGTTCCTAATTTGATGACAACTATAAATCCACAAATACTAGACATCAAATTATAAGAAAGTAGAATCAGTGAAATCAAGGCCTTAGTGGTGGAGCTGGATCATTCAAATAAAAGCACTAGAGGAAATCAGTATTAAGGTTTAAACATAATTTAGCCCCTGAAACACATGATGTTTACGCCTAAAATCTTATGGAAACAGTTAATGGGTTAATATCAGTAGGTTAAGGGTACATACTTAATATAATTATGGGCCTAATGGGAGGTGTTTAGGTCACAAGGGGCTTGCCCTCAGATGGTTGCTCTCCAGAGAAGGGTTTTTTTTTGTTTTTGTTTGTTTGTTTGTTTGTTTGTTTTGACAGGAGGAGTGGAGAGAGAGAGAGAGAGAAAGGTCTTCCTTTTAGCCGTTGGTTCACCCTCCAATGGCTGCTGCGGCCGGCGCATCTCGCTGATCGGAAGGCAGGAGCCAGGTGCTTTTCCTGGTCTCCCATGCGGGTGCAGGGCCCAATCACTTGGGCCATCCTCCACTGCACTCCCAGGCCATAGCAGAGAGCTGGCCTGGAAGAGGGGCAACCGGGATAGAATCCAGCGCCCCAACCGGGACTAGAACCCAGTGTGCCGGCGCCACAAGGCGGAGGATTAGCCTGTTAAGCCACGGCGCCGGCCAGAGAAGGTTGGTTATTTAAGCTGTGTTTGACCTACTTTCCCTGCTTTCTGGCTCCCCATGTGATCATCTCTTCATCATCCTCAGGCTGTCTTGTCTTGGACTGTGTACCTCCAAACTGTAAATCAAAATAAATCTTCTTAACTTCTAAATTGCTCCTCTCAGGTATTTTAGCTAGACTAATCAAAAGCTGACTAATATAGGGAGTAATAACAGCCATATATTTTAAAGTGCGACTATGAAAGGGTTCAATTTAGCAAAAAATTGTTCATTCTATTTTTATTGCTTTGTTTAATCATTCCATTGCAAATCTTTCTTTCATGAAAATATGATACTTATCTATACAGAGTTTACACAGGCCAACAAATTTTAAAGGTATTATCTGAAGTACTCTTTTTTTTGTTTATTTTCAAATAGTTTCCTTGATGTTCACAGATAGTTTAAATATCTGATAACTAAATCTGAATTTGGTACTTATTGCCTCTATTTCACTATAATCTTCAGTATAGCTGAATATGTCACTCCATCACTGGTAGTTTTGCTTTATAATATCTGACTAATTATGTGTTATCAAGTACTATACTGTTTTAAATACTTTACAAAGACAAATTCATGAGGCTGCCTGCAGTGAGGACATCCCACATGGGATGAACTGGGCTACCCCATTTCCAATCCAGCTTTCTGCTATGGCCTAGGAAAGCAGTAGAAGATGGCCCAAGTCCTTGGCCCCTGCACCCACGTGGGAGACCCGGAAGAAGCTCCTGGCTCCTAGCTTCAGATTGGCCCAGCTCCAGCTGTTGCACTCATTTGGGGAGTGAACCAGCGAATGGAAGATCTTTCTCTCTGTCTATCCTTTTCTCTATCTATAACTCTACTCTATCTATCAAATAAATTAGTAAAATTAAAAAAAAAAAAAAACCTATACACTGAAACCTGAGATTAAGTTAGGTTATTTGCCTAAGTTTGCAGGCAATAAATGGCAGAACAGGAATTCAAATCTAAGCATTTTAGCTCTGTTAAAAAAAAAATCACATTTTTAACTACTCCCTGATTTTTTTCCCGAATAAAGAAGGGAGAGACTTCTAACCTATGGGCCAGAGCCAATTCTTAGCTTAATTCCATCAAATTTTAGATTAAATAGTGAAAATCTATGATTAAGAAACTTTAGTAGCAATGAACACACTGCTAATAAGATGAATGCATCATTACGTAAAACGCTCATTTAAAAGGCAGAGTGACAAAGAGAAAGGGAGAGAAAGATGCAGAGGGACAGGTTGACAGGTGGAGAATGAGGGGCGGGAAAGGGAGAAACAGAGAGACAGATCTTCCATTTGCTAGTTCACTCCTCAAACACCAGCAATAGATAGCCAGGGCTGAGCCAGGCTGAAGACAAGAGCCAGGAACTCCATCCAGGTATCCTACATAGATGGTAGGGGTCCAGGTACCTGGGTCATCTTCCCAGGCATATTAGCAAGGAACTGGATTCTAAGCAGAACAGCCAGGACTGGAACCAGCACTTGAATATGGGAAGCTAAAACAAGCAAAGGGTTTAAAACCACTGTGTAATAATGCAAGCCCTAGTCCTACTTGTTTTTTTTTTTTTTTTAAATATAGATTTATTTTATTTGAAAGGCAGCAGAAAGAGGACAGAAAGAGAGAGAAGTATCTTCAGTCCACTGGTTCACTCCCCCCAACAGCCACAACAGCCAGGGCTAGAAGCCAAAGCCAGAAGCCTAGAAATTCACCAGGTCTCCCCCATCAGTGGCAGGGGCCCAGGCACTTGGGTCATCTTCTGCTGCTTTTCCAGGTACATTAGCAGGGAGCTGGATCAGAAGTGGAACAGCTAGAACTTGAACCAGTGCTCACGGGATGCTGGCATCACAGACAGCAGCTTAACCTGCTGTGCCACAAAGCTGGCCCCAGGCTTACTTATTTTTAAACACAGTGTGGGAGGAAGAGGTAGAGGAGGACACTATTTCCCAAAAATTTAAATATATTTTTCCATTGAAATGAAAAATGTAACACTACACTCAGTTTAAACTTTGAGATTTTTACAGAAAAGTTTTTAAAACAAATTCTAAAAATGTTTAGAATTTTTGAAACCCAAGTAATTAATTTCAGGGAAAAAAACAAACAAAAAAAAACCACTAATAAATAACTAAAAAATAACTAACATAAGCACCTATATTTATTTTGAGAGGCTTCCTTAACTTTCATTAGCTTTATTCAACACATTTTGGGTGTTTACTATATACTGAGGCATACAAATGAAGTATCTCCAAAGAACTCACACTCCAATATAGTATGTCTTAAACTGTAGCCCACAAACTCCCGAAGATATCCAAGATAATCTGATACTCAAAATAAAAAAAAAAAAATTTTTTAGGATGGACATTTGGCACAGCGGTTAAGTCATCTCTTGGGACAGCCATATCCCATACTGGAATCCCTGAGTTCAAATCCTCGCTGTATCTGGATTTCACCTTCCTGCTGAAAGGCACCCTAGGAGGCAGCAGGTGATGACTCAAGTAGTGGGAGATCCAGATGGAGTTCAGGACTCTTGGCTTTAGCCTAGTCCAGCCCCAGAAGTTATATAACTTTTAAAATAATTTTTTAAGAAATCTAATAAAATGTGAATACTAGTAGATTCTAGACTGCATGACCTTAAAACTAAGCACTAACCAAAGAGCGAAAAATATCTGATGTTGGACCACATTAAAATTAAGAACTTCAGTTCATTAGAAGATACCATTCAGGTAGGTATTTGGTCTAGCAGTAGGTAGTGCCTAAGATGCCTGCATCCTATATAAGTACCCAAGCTTCAGCTCCTGATTCCAGGTTCCCGCTAATGCAGACCTTGAAAGTCAACAGTGATAGGTCAAGTGATGGATTCTGGCATTGTGTCTGGGAAATCTGGATTGAGTTCTTGGCTCCTGGCTTTGGCCCCAGTGTAGGGCTGCTATAGGGCATTTGGGGAGTAAGTGGTTAGGAGCTGTCTCTCAAGTAATAATTATAATAATAACAACAACACCACCAATGAGAGATGTGAGAATGCAACCCATACAGTGGGAGAAGATATTTGGAACATCTATATCCAAGAAAAACTCTTATCAAGAAGATGTGAAAAACTTCTTTTAAAAATGACTCAGAGGGGCCAGTGCTGTGGCACAGTGCGTTAGTGCCCTGGCCTGAAGCACCAGCATCCCAAAGGGGCACCGGTTTGAGATCCAGCTACTCCACTTCTGATCCAGCTCTCTGCTATGGCTTGGGAAAGCAGAAGATGGCCCAAGTCCTTGGGACCCTGCACTCTTCTGGGAGACCCAGAAGAAGCTCCTGGCTTCAGATCACCACAGTTCGGGCCGTTGCAGCCAACTGTGGAGTGAACCATAGGATGGAAGATCTCTCTCCCTCTCTCCTCTCTCTGTGTAAGTCTGACTTTCAAATAAATAAATAAAAATCTTAAAAAAAAAAAAAAGACTCAGAAAAGCAAGGCATTCTCAATTTAAAAAATGGCAAAATACTTGAACAAACCATTCACAAAGATGATATCTAGGTGCCAGTGCTGTGGAATGATAGTTTAAGCCTTGGCCTGCAACACCAGCATCCCATATCGGCACTAGTTCAAGTTCTGGCTGCTCCACTTCCAATCCAGCTCCTTGCTAATGGCCTAGGAAGGCAGTAGAAGATGGCCCAAGTGCTTAGGCCCCTGCACCCATGTGGGAGACCCAAAAGAAGCTCCTGGCAGGGGCCAGGACTGTGGTGTAGCAGGTTAAGCCACCATATGTACTGGCTGCATCCCTAATGGATACCAGTTCAAGTCCCAGCTGCTCCACTTCTTTTTTATTTTTAAGTTACCATACACGACCCATCAATTTTTTTTTTATTTGACAGGCAGAGTTAGGCAGTGAGAGAGACAGAGAGAAAGGTCTTCCTTTTCCGTTAGTTCACTCCCCAAATGGCTGCTACGGCAGGCGCTGCGCCGATCCAAAGCCAGGAGCCAGGTGTTCCCTCCTGGTCTCCCATGCGGGTATGGAGCCCAAGCACTTGGGCCATCCTCCACTGCCTTTCCGGGCCACAGCAGAGCAGCTGCTCCACTTCTGATCCAGGCCCCTGCTACTGTGCCTGGGAAGACAGTAGAGGGATGGTTCAAGTGCTTGGGCCCGACACACATGGGAGACCCAGAAGTTTCTGGTTCCTGGCTTCAGATCTGCCCAGCTCCAGCCATTCTGGCCATTTGGAAAGTAAACCAACAGATAGAAGACACTCTCTCTGCCTCTCTATAACTCTGCCTTAAAATAAAAAAATAAATCCTTAAAAATCAAAAACAAAGACAAGAAGCTCCTGGCTTCTGGCTTTGGATCTTCCCAGCTCCAGCTGTTGCAGCCATTTGGGGAGTCAAACAGCAGATGGAAGACCTCTATTTCTCTCTCTCTAAGTCAGCCTCTCAGATAAATAAATAAATCTTTTAAAAAAAGAAAGATGATATCTAAATGGTCAATTAACATATAAAAAGGCACCCATCATTAATCACCAGGGAAATATATATTAAAACCACAATGGAGTATCACTATATACCACCCAAAAGGATAAAATAGGAAAGAATGACCATACTAAGCATGAGAAAGAATGCACCAAATTCTCATCCTGCTAAGAGTATAAACTGGTACTTTTAGAAAACTAGCAGTATCTATGAAAGCTAGACACATGCTTTTTATATGATCCAGCAACTTCATTCCTAGGTGTACTTCCAACTGAAATGCACATGTCCATCTAATCAAAACACAGGTATCTTTATTTTCAGTTCACAGTATCTTTATTCTCAATGGTAAAAAACAAGAAACAGCCCAAATGTCCTTCAGTAGTACAATTCATAAATTGGACTATCTATAACAATAGAATACTATACAGCAATAAAATTAGCATATAAAAAACACAGTAGTCACTACCTTAATTTACATGTTAGAGACTTAGGACAAGAAAGAGGGCTTTAATGATATTGTTAATATTCTATTTCTAAATTTGGGTGATTATACAGATATTTTTGCCTTATTAAAAATGTATCCAACTCGGGGCCAAAGCTGTGGGTTAAGCTGCTGCCTGCAACACTGGTATCCCATATGACCAGCAGCTCAAGTCTCAGCTGCTCCACTTCCAATCCAGCTCCCTAATGTGTCTGGAAAAGTAGCAGTAGATGGCCCAAGTATTGGAGATCCTGTTACCCAAGTGGGAGACCAGCATGGAATCCTGGCTCCTGGCTTAGGCTTGGCCTAGCCCTGGCCATTGTGGCCATCTGGGGAATGAATCAGTGGATGTGAGATCTCTCTGTGTCTTGCCCTCCCTGTAATTCTGCCTTTCAAATTAATAAATAAATCTTAAAAAAAAAAAAAAATCTAAGAGTACCCTTATATATTTCTATACATATATACCATGTTTCTTTAAAAAAATTTTATTTTATTTGAAAGGCAGAGTTACAGAGAGGCAGAAGCAGAGAGAAGAGAGAGAGGTCTTCCATCCATTGGTCCACTCCCCAGATAGCCACAACAGCCAGAACTACGCCGACCCAAAGCCAGGAGCCAGGAACCTTCTCCAGGTCTCTCATGCGGGTGGCAGGGGCCCAAGGACTTGGGCCATCTCCCACTGCTTTCCCATGCCACAGCAGAGACCTGGATCAGAAGAGGAACAGCTGGGACTAGAACCAGTGTCCATATGGGATGCTGGCGCTGCAGACAGGGGCTTTATCCCACTGTACCACAGCGCTGACCCACCATATTTCAACAGTTTATTTTTTACAAGATTTATTTTAAAGGCTGAGTTACAGAAAGAAAGAGAGCGAAATCTTGCACCCATTGGTTCACTCTCCAAATGTCTGCAAAAGCTGGAGCTGCGCTGATCCAAAGCCAGGAGCCAGGAGTTTCTTCCAGGTCTCCCAAGTGGGTGCAGCAGCCCAAGTACTCGGGCCATCTTCTGCTGCTTTTCCAGGTGCATTAGCAGGGAGCTGGATCAGAAGTGAAGCAGCTGGAACTCGAACACACACCCATATGGAATGCTGGTGCTACAGGCAGCTGCTTAACCCAATGTGCCACAGCACTGACCCATGCATGGCCCTTTTTAAAGTAAACTTTAGGGGCCGGCGCTACTATGACACAGCAGATAAAGCCATGATTACATTTAACTTTGAGAAAGATCATCCATAAATCCACTGAATGAAAAACTGTTAGTTGAACAGGAAGCTATTCCAACCATCCATATGAGCAACAAATATTGAAACTAAGGCACTGGAACGGAAAGGAAGGTGTAAATATAACATGTTAAGGAAGCAGACTTTGTAAGAACAGAATAATGACAACCAGTCACCAGCTGTGTGATCCTGAGCAGTTACACCTACGTAAAATAGATTTAATAAAGTATCTATGTGTGGGGCCAGCGTTGTGGCACAGTGGGTTAAAGCCCTAGCCAGAAGCACCGGCATCCCATATGGGCACTGGTTCTAGTTCAGGCTGCTCCTCTTCCAATCCAGCTCTCTGCTATGGCCTGGGAAAGCAGTAGAAGATGGCCCAAGTCCTTGGGCCCCTGCACTCATGTGGGAGACCAAGAAGAAGCACCTGGCTCCTGGCTTCAGATAGACATCGCTCCAGCCATTGTGACCATTTGAGGAGTGAACTGACAGACAGAAGACCTTTCTCTCTGTTTCTCCCTCTCACTGTCTGTAACTCTACCTCTCAAATAAATAAATAAAATCTTTAAACAAACAAACAAAAAAAGGTTGTTGAAAAGATTTAATAATATATGTAAAATGTTTAGAAAAGTGGATGGCATAAACACTGTAAATGTTGGCTACCATTGTAACATCAGCACTTTCACTACAACTACTACTACTTCTACTGCCACAATAACAAGATTTGTGAAAATTAAATGTGGGAATGAGAGAATACTAAAAATGGTTTAACACAGGAAAGTCCTAAACTCTCAAATGATCGTAGTTCCTCCTCCCACCTTTACTCCTCAGTATAATTCAAAATATAAACGGTACTAAATCCTAAAACACATATAGGTCAAATGTCCAAAAGTCTTCTTTAGAAAATTATATGAAATATAATCCCATCCACATTTTTTTCCTGATGTGTTCATGCTTCTTCTGCCTATAGATAATACAAGATGGCTCAAAGATTTCTGACTCGAGTGAAGAATAGAGGAATTACTAACCCAAGAAGAAATGTCAGGGGAAGAATGAAATGGATACTTTGGTAGAAGATGAGCTCAGTTTTGTGCTTAAGCAAATGTAGAAACTATACTTCTTGGCCTTCCAGTCTTTTTCTGTGTCCTCTCTTTATTTTAAATAAAAGTTAGTATACTACTAAATTGCATTTTATTTAATGTTTTCCCCTCAAGTCTCTAGAAAAAGGAAAATTAGTGTCAGTTTCTCACAATTAGGAGAGATAAGATGAACACATTATTTTAAAAAAGGTAAAAGTGACTGGCGCTGTGGCACAGTGGGTTAAAGCTCTGGCCTGAAATGCCGATATCCCATATGGGCACCGGTTCTAGTCCCTGCTGCTCCTCTTCCAATCCAGCTCTCTGCTATGGACTGGGAAGGCAGTAGAAAATGGCCCAACTCCTTGGGCCTCTGCACCCATTTGGGAGACCCAGAAGAAACTCCTGGCTCCTGACTCCAGATCAGCTCAGCTCCAGCCGTTGCAGCCATTTAGGGAGTGAACTAGTAGATGGAAGACCTCTCTCTGTCTCTACCTCTCTCTGTAACTCTTTCAAATAAATAAAAATAAATCTTTAAAAAAAAAAAAAGATGAAAGAAAAAAAAAGTGAATATACGTGACCTTTCCCTGCTCTAATCAGTATAAAGAAAACAGGGTCTCTTAATGTACCATGTTGGTTGTCCAGACCCAAATAAAACACCTTCAGTTTTATCCAGAAAGTATTCCCTAACAGAAGAATCAGTTGTAAAACAGATTTCCCAGTACCGTGCTAGTCTCTCTCACCTGTAGCTATGGCAGCTGTTTCAAAGAAAAACAAATGCAAATTAGGAATAAAGTGGATTACAGAATAGAGTAGTTTAATTTTTCAAAATGTCTTTGGGGTACAGGGAGGTGTTACAGGCCAGGAAAGAAGAATGCTATACAGATTTTTCTAGAATTTATCACTTAAAAAAATCTGCACATCCCCTATGGAAGCTTAAGAGTGCTTTTTTGAGCAATGAGGTCACCTATTGCAATTCCATTTTATAATCCTAAGAATATATATATATATATATATATAAAATTTTTTGTGCAAAGACTGGATTTGGCATCATGTTAAAAAATAAAAATGTTCAATCACATGAAAGTACACACACAAAAAAGGCCCAGTGTTGTGGCATAGCAGGTTAAGCTAACGCCTGTGACACTCGCATTCCATACTGGTTTGTGTCCCAATTGCTCTACTTCTAAGGCAGTTCCTTGCTAATGGCCTGGGAAAGCAGCCAAACATGGTCCAAGTGGTTGGGCGCCTGCCACCTACCCATATGAGAGATCAAGAAGAAGCTCCTGGCTTTGGCCTGGCCCAGCCCTGGATGTTGAGGCCATCTGGGTGAGTGAACCAGCTGATGGAAGATTTACCCCTGTGACTTTGCCCTTCAAGTAAATAAATAAACATTTTTTTAAAAAGTAAACAAAAATTTAGAAATTCAATGACTTGTAAAATGTTTCAAAATGTTTATTTGAGAGACCCTGGATGTTGCAGCCATTTGGGGAGTGAACTAGCATGGAAGACATCTTCCCTCCTCACCTCTCTCCCCTCTTGCCCTCTTCCAAAAACTAAACAAACAAATCCTTACATTAAGAAAAAAAATATAATGGGGAAGAAAGGGCACAGATGATTTTAAAAGTTGCTAGTTTTGAATGCTATTATTTTTTGCCTTTTCTTCAACCTTTTCTTTCATCCTAACTTTTCTTGTACTTTTTTCATCATGAAGTTTTAAAAAGATGAGTAGCAATAGTAACTACATTCTTTGTTTGCTTTTTAAAACAACATTTATTTATTTGAAAGGTCAAGACAGAGAGAGAGAGGGAGAGAGAAACAGACTGAGAGACAGAGTGATTTACCATCTGCTGGTCCACTTCCACAATGTCTTCAATAACCAGAGCTGGGTCAGGCTGAAGCCAGGAGCCAGGAACTCCATCCTGGTCTCCCATGTGAGTGGCAGGGGCCCAAGTACTTGAGCTACTAGTGTTCTCAGTTACATGATTCTAAAATCACAGTTACCAAGTCCCATTAACCAAAAGAACCACAAAATTTCAGTACATATTTGAATACTGGTATTTCTCACTAGGTTCCAGCCACTAACCTTTTAAAGGTGTTCCTAAAATAGGCCAAACTGGTCACAGTATCTCAAGATCTTTGCCTTATGTATTTGTTACTTTAACTAAAACATCTGATAGCAAGGAAGAGATTTATTTCAGTTTACAGTTTTAGAAGTTCACTGTCCAAGATCAGACTGTCCCATTAGTTCAGGCGTCTGCTGAGGCTGGAGTTAGGTAGAGGGACTATCACATGGCAAAGCCAGGAAACAGAGTGAAAAGCTAGGCTGAATTCAGCTTCAACAACAAATCCTCTCGGGGCCGGCACTATGGTGCAGCGGGTTAAAGCCCGGGCCTGAAGCGCCGGCATCCCATATGGGCACTGGTTCTAGTTCAGGCTGCTCCTCTTCCAATCTAGCTCTTTGCTATGGCCTGGGAAAGCATAAGATGTCCCAAGTCCTTGGGCCCCTGCACCTATGTGGAAGACCCAGAGGAAGCTCCTGGCTCCTGGCTTCGGATCGGCACAGCTCCGGCCATTTCAGCCATCTGGGGAGTGAACCAGCATATGGAAGACCTTCTCTCTGTCTTTCTCTAACTCTTTCAAATAAAATAAATCTTAGAAAAAAAAAATCCTCTCATGAGAACTACCTTCCAAGGGCAAGCCCTCAGGGAACTAAAAGACCTCTGCATTGGCAACACCTCCCAGAAAATGAGATCAAGTCTTGGCCTTTAATCCACTAACCATTAACATTAATCTATTAATCACTAATGTGACTTCAGTAACCAAGTCCCCAAAACATAGGCCTTTGAGGGACACCCAAACTATCATCCAAATCATAATACCTTAGAATGCAGATCATTCAGGTCTCAGTTCAATATCATCTCAGAGAAGCCATCCTAAAACAAGCTAAAATGTCCTTCCTCCATTCCTCTCTGCATATTCAAAGTCAGTGTCTTGAGCTGGTAGAAGAAATGCTTTGATTGGCTATGAGAATGAAATTTCAATTCAGACTAAACTGGACTCTTTTAAAAGACCAGAGAGTTGTGGGATATATCTGAAATGCCATCATTTGGCAGGGAAAGAAAATTCAACAGAACATTGTTGAAAACAGTACATGCGTGATTAAAAATAATAACAGTATCTCCACCTTCTGAACACTCCCAATAACATTATATTCATAATAGCTCTCATTACTAGCAAAAATTATGCAATATATTATTTCTTTGGTGTTAATATTTACCCATGACAATATAAGTTCCAAAGACTAAGGACCTTTGTCTTTCACATTCCCTACTGTATCACTGACACTGAAAATAGTAACCAGCATGGAGTAGATGCTCAGATATTTATGGAATGAACAAACTCCAGTTATACAGATCAATTACCCTTGATAATACTTGTATGTATTCCATGTATTTGACCAATGCTTTAACCTAAGCTGTACTTTGCTTTGTTTACAGAGTACATCAAGGCACCTATTTTCTTGACCTACTACACCAAGGCAATAGCCAGATGGCTTTTAGTGACACAACTGGGTTTTACCACCAAGACCAAAAACCGAAATCTAGTAAGAATACATGCTTACTGTCATCCTGCTACCTCCCAGCAGTCTAAAACTCCCCTCCTCCAATCCACTGATAAGAGATCTCTTAAAGTTTATTCTCGGAATACACTGTCACATCCTTTTAGTAGCTTTTTAAACAAAGATTTATTTATTTGAAAGTAAGAGTTTCAGAGAGGGAGAGACAGAAACTTTTTTTTGAAGATTTATTTATTTATTTGAAAGACAGAGTTACAGAGAGAGAGAGAGAGACAGAGAGAGAGGTATTCCATCCTCTGGTTCACTCCCCGATTGGCCACAACGGCCGGAGTTGCGCCGATCTGAAGCCAGGAGCCAGGAGCTTCCTCTGGGTCTCCCATGTGGGTGCAGGGGCCCAAGGACTTGGCTATCTTCTACTGCTTTCCCAGGCCATAGCAGAGAGCTGGATGGGAAGAGGAGTAGTCAGGACTAGAACCAGTGCCCATATGGGATGCCGGCGCTTCAGGCCAGGGCTTTAACCCATTGTGCCACAGCGCCGGACCCGAAACTTTTAGTAGCTTTAATTAACCTATCACCTCCAGAGGCTGGCACTGGCACTGTAAGGTAGTGGGTAAAGCCACCACCTGCAGTGCTGGAGTCCCTCCCAGCTGCTCTGCTTCCAATCCAGCTCTCTGCTGCAGCCAGGGAAAGTAGCAGAAGATCGCCCAAGTGCTTGGGCCCTGGCACCCACGTGGAAGACCGGGAAGAAGCTCCTGGCTTCGCATCTGCTCAGCTCTGGCCATTGCAGCCATTTGGGGAGTGAACCAGCAAATGGATGACCTCTCTCCCTCTCTCTGCCCCGGCCTCTCTGTAATTCTGCCTTTCAAATAAACAAACCTTTAAAAAAAAAAATCACCTCCAGATTATAGTAATTGATTATCTTCACGGAACACGAGTCTCCCATTTACATTTATCACACAGTTTCAGAGACACTGATTTAAAGCACTATTTCCATTCTCACTCCTACCTACAGCCAACATAAATTCTGCTTATTTTGTTTTCTCCTCGTGTCAACTGCAACCAGAACTAGAAAGTTCAGTGGTGTGAGGGAAGGAGGCTCTATGGCTCATGTTCCTCTTGTATGCTTACTTCAGAAAATGAGTTTCTATAAACCCAATAAAAAAAAATCAGAAAGAAAATGTAAATAATATATATTACTCTATTCTTTACCCTGATTGTTATTATCACAGTCTGACTTCAGCATAAAGACAGAGAGGCAAAATGGAGGGAGGTCTTCTACCCTGACCTCCGACCCCCATTCACTTCCCAAATGCCTTCAACAGGCAAAAAGGCCAAAAGTCAGGGGCCAGAACTCCATATGGCCCCCCCACATAGGTGGCAAGGACTCAAGTACGTAAGCCATTATTTGCTGCCTCCCAGGGTACACACCAGCAGGAAGCTGATATAGGATGTTAGAGTCCCAACCTGTGACTTAACTGCCGCCACAAACACCTGCCCCTGCTTTTATGTTCATGGCCTCTCTTCCCCACAAAAATGTAAGTTATACAAATGCAGGAGTTTGCTTGCCTAGTTCAACATTACCTAGTTAGAATTAGAAAATGCTAAGTTCTTATTCAGTGAACAAATTTATTTTCCACAGACTTAGTAACCCTTGTTATGGTTTCAATAACTATGGTATCAGCACCAACGTCACTCATCCAAAGTCATCCCACAAATAGGATTCTGAAACATAAAAAATTATTCTATTTTATGTGTAAAGAGCCAACAATAGGTTGAAGGCTTGACAATATCTCACTTTGTTCCCAAATAGTCATCACCATTATCACTGGAACTTTATTTCAAACCCTCTTGCCAAGCACTGAAGGCTCTTCACAACTTTGTATTCCTATATCCTATTTCCCTGTATTCTAGACTCTTTTCTACAACTCCAGGGAGCACCATCCAGATAGAATGTAGCAGAGCATGCAATCCTACTTATACCACATCCAAATTGGTCCAGTTTCTATTCCTACCAAACTTGCTCCCAATCACCACCTACAAAAAGTCTACCCACAGGCCAGCACTGTGGCATACTAGGTTAAACCTCTGCCTGTGGTGCTGGCATCTCATATGGGTACCCGTTTGAGTCCCAGCTGCTCCCTACGAATGCACCTGAGAAAGTAGTGGAAGATGACCCAAGTGGTTGGGCCCCTGCACCTACATGGGAGACCCAGAAGAAGCTCCTGGCTCTTGCCTTTGAACTGGTCCAGCTCTGGCCATTGTGGCCTTTTGGGGAGTGAACCAACAGATGGAAGATCTCTCTGTCTCTCCCTCACTTTGCAACTCTGCCTCTCAAATAAATAAACAAATCTTAAAAAAAAAAAAAAAAAGTCTACCCATTCTTCAAAATGTAGCTCTAATGCTTTCTCCAAAAAACTTTCTTGGACCAAACTACCTGAAATTATTTCCCCAATCTGTGAAGGACCACAGAGCAGTTGTTCACACATCTCATATTTCTACCTAATAGTAAACCATTAGTGCCTTTTAGTCTCCTTTTGTATATGGTGAATACTCAAAGAGCATGGAACCTGCCTTAATGTACCTTTGTATTCTTCATGGTGTTTCACACATACAGGTGTCTAATAAATTAAACTCTTCTCTAATAACAAATTCTACAGCTACTTTGAATCACTGCTTTCTCTTTCCATTTGCTTTCTTCTCAAAGGATAAAAAGGCTTCCACTAGAAAAAGTGCACTCATATTTCAGTTTAAAGCTTGGATTCTCTTGTGGGTTGGTTGTATACCATTAATCCCTTGTGTCTCTCTCTAGATGTCATTAGGAGAAAGAGAAAGTGACAGTTCTTGGGGAGAAGATCTTTGGCAAGCTAGCAAACCAACAAGTAACCAGGCAGGGAGGAGAGAGAGGAGAAGGGAGGGAGAGAAGAGGGGGGAAGGAGAGGAGGGAGGAGGGAGGAGGGAAAGAGCAGGGGGGAGGGAGAGAGGAAAGAAGCATGCACTAGTTATTAAGGAATGAACATGAAGCTGCAAAGACGTCAAAGAATTGGAACCATCAAAAGTATCAAGCAGGAGAGTGAGATGGTCAGAACTGTGTTTTGGTCTAGAGATCAGATCAGAACTAAGATAAAAATAGTGAAATCACGGGAGTTAAAACTGTCCCAGAAAAAAAAAGTACAAAGATGGAAAAGAACTGAAGATTAAATCCTAAGAAATAATTATACTGGAAGGAGGGGGGAAGGTCAATGAAAAACAACAGTGATTTCAGAGACAGTAGAGCAAGGAAAGAATGTCATAAAACCAAGAGAAGCAAGCAACTGTATCACAAGAGAGGATAAATGTTATCAGAGAAGAATCAGGTTGCTAGATTGACAGTTTCCATATAATTGGATGGAGGGGGGTGGTGAGCCTTATCACAGTCAAGGAAAAGAATGAAATATTATAAAGGGAGCAGGTGGGAGCTGCTTTTCCAAAAAAAAAAAAAAAAATGTGACAGTGAATGAAGACAGAAAAGGGCAAAAGTTTGAGTCAGAAACACAGTACAGGTTAAATTTCTATGAGGAGATACATGAACTTTCTTATAGTTATACAAGTGAGAAGAAGGGAGCAGGAACTAGCCACCAAGTCCTGGGGGGAAATGAGGGCTAAACAAGAACAGATAAAAGGAGACAAGTTAAGAGCTGGCTCTGGAAGCAGGTGTTTGGTGCAGCAGTTGGCACTTGGAATGCCCACATCTCATATGGGAGTGCCTGGTTAGATTCCTGGCTACTCCACTCCTAGTCTACCTTCTTGCTAATCCACACCCTGGAAGGCAGCAGATGATGGCTCAAGTAACTGGGCCCCTGCCCCCCGCATAAGACCTGGATGGAGTGCTGGCTTGGGCCCAGCCTAGCCCCAGCTCTTGCAGGTATTTGGGAAGGGAACCATGGGGTTGAAGATATCTCTCTCTGAGCAGGCAGTCTTTTGGCCTAGCCCTCAAGATACACACATCCCATACAGGAGTGCCTGAGTTTGAGTACCAACTACACTCCTGATTCCAGCTTCCTGATACTGCACAACCTGAGAGGCAGCAGGTGATGGCTCAAGTAGTTGGATCTCTACCACCCACATGGGAGACCCAGAATGAGTTTCTGGCTCCTGTTTTTGGCTTGGCCTTTCCAGCAGTTGAGGGCATTTGATTTGAGGAGTGAGTGGATGGAAGCTTTGTCTCTCTCTACAATAAGGACAATAATTTAAAAAAAAAAAAAAAAAAAACTCGCTTGAAAAAAGAGGTGGCTAGGGGCTGGCGCTATGGCACAGCAGGTTAACACCCTGGCCTGAAGCGCCAGCATCCCATATGGGCACCGGTTCTAGTCCCAGATGCTCCTCATCTGATCCAGCTCTCTGCTATGGCCTGGAAAAGCAGTAGAAGATGGCCCAAGTCCTTGGGCCCCTGCACTCGCGTGGGAGACCTGGAAGAAGCTCCTGGCTTTGGATCGGTACAGTTCCAGCTGCTGGAGCCATCTGGGGAGTGAACCATCAGATACAAGACTTCTCTCTCTGCCTCTCCTCTCTGTGTAACTCTGAATTTCAAATAAATAAATAAATAACTCTTTAAAAAAAAAAAAAAAAAAGAGGAGGCTAGGGAGATCTAGAAAAATCTGTGGTATTGACCAAAAAAGTTAAGGGCATGCCAAACAGGTGGGTAAAATAACGTGCTATGAATTAAGAGAGGTGAGACCCAGAGAGAGGGGAAAAAAGTTTGAATAATATTGCTTGAAATAGGTAATCAAGTGGAAATGAAGAAAATGAGCAATGAGGACCCAGATAACATAAAACAAAAGGAACAAGAATCATATATCAGAAGTAACCTAAAGGTTGGCACTGTGGGCAGATTAAGCTGCCACCTGCTGTTCCAATATCCCTTATCTCCACCAGTTCCAGCCCCAGCTTCTTGCTAATGTGTCTAGGAAAGTAGCAGAGGATGACTCAAGTGCTTGGGACCCTGCTCCCTCGTAGGAGACCTGGATAAAGCTCCTGGCTTCTGTCTGTAGCCTGGCCCAGCCCTGGCCATTGGAGCCATCTCGGGAGTGAACCAGAGGATGGAAGATCTTTCTCTCTCCCTCTAATTCTGCCTTTCAAATAAATCTTAAAAAAAAAAAAAAGTAGGCCTGGTCCTGTGGCATAGAAGGTTAAGCCTCTGCCTGGGGTGCCTGCATCCCATATGAGCACTGGTTCAAGTCCCAGCTGCTCCACTTCCAATCCAGCTCCCTGCTAAAGTGCCTGGGAAAGCAGCAGAGGATGGCCCAACAAGGGAGACCCAAAAAAAGCTCCTGGCTCCTGGCTTCCACCTGACCCAGCTCCAGCTGTCACAGTCATTTGGGGGATGAACCAATGGATGGAAGATGTTTCTGTCTCTCCCTCTCTCTCTGTAACTCTGCCTTTTGTATAAAATAAGCCAATCTTTAAAAAAAAAATCTAAAACAGAAGACAGAATTACAATACCAGATTCTCACAAATGTTCTATAGGCACACTTTGTAAACAACAAAAATAAAGTGGTAATTTGGAAAGGTTTTTGGAGATACAAATCCTCTAAGTGGTTGATACTTATACATGTCAAAATATACTATACAAATGTATACCCAAAAGATTTTCAAGATCCAGTGACAGTCCACTCTTTTTTTTTTTTTTTTTTTTTTTGACAGGCAGAGTGGATAGTGAGAGAGAGAGACAGAGAGAAAGGTCTTCCTTTTTGCCGTTGGTTCACCCTCCAATGGCCGCTGCGGCCGGCGCATCGCGCTGATCCAAAGCCAGGAGCCAGGTGCTTCTCCTGGTCTCCCATGCGGGTGCAGGGCCCAAGCACTTGGGCCATCTTCCACTGCCTTCCCGGGCCATAGCAGAGAGCTGGCCTGGAAGAGAGGCAACCGGGATAGAATCTGGTGCCCCAACCGGGACTAGAACCTGGTGTGCCGGCGCCACAAAGCGGAGGATTAGCCTGTTAAGCCACGGCGCCGGCCTGACAGTCCACTCTTAAACAGAGACTACAACTAGTCAAATGGATATATATGTATATATGTGTGTGTATATATATATGTGTGTGTGTGTGTATATATATGTGTGTATATATATATTTAAATGAAAAAGTTGGTGGGGTTTTTTAAAATTTTTATTTTCAAAGAAAGATCCAGAAAAAGAGATCTCACAGCTGCTGATTCACTCCCCAAATGTTGACAACAGCCTGGGCCTGGTCAGGACAAAGCCAGGTATCAAGAGCTCAATCCAGGTATCCCATGTGAGTGACAAGGATCCAACCACTTCAGTCATTATCTGATGCCACAAGAGTACATATTCCTTAACAGGAAGCTGGAGTCAGGAGCAGAGCAGGGACTGAAAACCAGGCATATGGATACAGCCTTGCATGTAAATGATCCTATAAATTATGTTACAGATCTAACCTGAGAGGATCTCACTACATTTCCCCATGAAGACAAATTTCAGTCTTACCATTTTATGACTACTTTTTAATGTACGAATATAAGATAAACTCCATCCTGACCTTCCATCTTTCGGTTATAGGTAGAAGAGATTTTCTGGCCAACTTGAAAAAGCAAACTTTGGTGATGTAGATGTGAGAATCAAATGTCTGCATCTAATTCTCACTGTATTAGTTATATATAATTAAAATCACATATTATATATTATTCACTTAGAAACTCTGCCTTTTCACATAGCCAACATCTCATAAAATTTTTACTGATATTTTCAAATATATCTTTGGTATCTGTCGTTGCATTCACTAGAGTGACTGAGTCACTTACTAGTTTTTTCCAAAGTGTCACTATCTTCTTTTTATATATAAAAGTTTGATTTGGTGATCTTTTCAACTTCTGCCCTAAGTGCCCGATTTTCATACATTCAAGCAGTTTTTTCATTCTACAGTTATGTACTGTAGAGATTCAGAATCTCTACAAGGTAAGTACTTATGTAGCATGACTGATGTTGTCTTAGATTTCTATCTCCTCCAAATAATCCTTTGTCAGGATTTAGATGAAGTAGAAATACTGACTTACTCTTTAATGAGAATAAGTTTTGATGGAGGGAAAAAGATCTTGTCCTATATCCAGGTAAGAACAAATCAAAAATCCACAAAGAATCGGGAATTCAATTATTCCTTAATGAAATCAGTAACAGAAGATACTGCTTATATAAACACAGGGATGCATTAACAGTCTACAAGTTCAACAAATTGTCTTTCTGATCTAATCTATTAAAACTTTGCTATACTATTATAAACCAAATACTAGAACAGAGTGGGTTCTTAAAGAAACAAGAGCGATAGTTCTAGTCACTTACTTTACCACATGCCAGTTATAAACTTCTGAATACACTAACACATTTAATCTTCAAAAGGCTCCTGCAAGACAGGTGCTATTAATAACTCCCTTTTACTGATGGGACACAGAGAGGTTCAGAAACTTGCTCAATGTGATACAGCTTGTAAGCGGTCAAAATTCAGCGACTCTAGTTCTAAACTGCTCACTGCCTTTTAAAAGTTGATATATTGCCTCTTAGCAAAATCTGGTCTTCATTTTTAAGACCATCCAATCTACTGGGAGCTAATGTGGGTAAAGCAGCCAAGACAGTGAGGCTTCAACACCTTTTTAACACATTTTCTATTCGATTATTTTCTGTTATTTCCATCCACACTGCCAGAAGGCATGACGGATCTACAGGAGGGATGGTCCACCCTTTGTATTTACTTCCTGAGCTAATTACCGCCCTCCCCCCTATTTGAGTCAGTACTTTTAAGGCAAAAGATCCGTACTATAAACACAACCATTTTTTCGAACCGCTGATGGAGAGAAACTGCCCCACTGGGCCTAGATCTCCCTTGGGTCTTCTCTCAGAGGGTAACTCTCCTATGCCCTACACTTAGCAGCTGGCATCTGGTTGTGTCCTGTACCGGGGGTGAGGTGGGGGGATGAGGTGGGAAGAAGTTTCCTAGGACAAAATGGGAAAACAGGAACTCAAGAACAGGGGACCAGGAGGGAAGGTGCAGCATAGAGGCAGGCATTGCTGTCTGGGAATTCCGAGCAGGCAGAACGAGAACAGACACTGAGGCGCTGGGGGTCGTCACTGAAACCTGTTAAGGCAGCATTTCCTCGGATTTTCCGTGTAGACGTCTTGGACTTGCTGCAGAAGAAACCGAGACCCTCAAAGTGAGAACGGCCCAGCGGGCCAGGGCACACCACGACCGTCGCCGGTCCCTGGGAAGCATCGCTGGCCGCCAGCGCTCGGCCGGCGGGAGGGACGGCCACAGCCTCTCGACCCCAAGGCCAGGGACCCGCGTTCCGGTCCTCGGCCGCAGCTTCCCTTCCGGCGGACAGCCCCGGAACAGTCCCACATTTCACCTCTGAACCTGACCCGAGCCTTTCCCCAGGAGCTGCCGCAGACGCTCACGGAGGAAAACCCAGCCCGGAGTGAGGGTCTTACCTTTAACAGATTAGACGTCGCCATGTTCCTTCAACTTAGATTCTCGCGAGACGACGCGAGAATTCGTGGCGCTCCCGGCCAGGCCACAACTGGAGGCCGGAGTTCCCGCCGGGGCCCACGGGCCCAGCGGCCCGCACCGGGGGTGGTGGGCGGCGTGTAGACGGCGCAGACCTCGTCCCAGGCACCCGGAGCTTCCTCTCTCTGTCCCCCCTACATGGTCACCGGAGCTCCCCCACGCCAAAGAGCTCATGCAAATGCTCAGGGAGACGGGACCGACGAACGGTGAGAAGATAATGGGAGCCGACCTGACGTGGAAGAGGAAGCATCCACTCCACGAGCCTCCCCAGCTCCTCGCGGATCAGCCTTTGCGGTTGCACCCGCAGCGGCCACCAGCAACGAATTTAGCTCGGCTTAGGCCCGACAGCTCAGGTTCCGCGGCCGCGTCACGTGACGCGGCGGGCGGGGGCGCGCTCGGGAGCGAGCGAGGGAGCCTGGAAGTCTCGGCGGGTCCCGAGGCCGCGGCGAGGGCGGGAGCGCGCCCTCTGCTGGCGGGACCCGACGTTTCCCCTCGCCTTTCATGTCCCGCACCCGCGCGTGCCAATCGCGGGCTCGCTGTCGGAAGACACGTGATCCCGAAATGCTGGAACAGCTGTCTCCCCCAAGAACTGGCACAGAGAAGGCGCCCCGTCAATACTTGTGGAGTGAGTGAATGCACAAATGTGTTGGCTGTTAAGATTTATCTGCAAGGGTGGCTGGCACTTAGATATTCTTTAAAAAGATTGTTGAGGGAAAGAGTGTTAGTTAATCTTGGATATCCTAAAGGCACGTGGTTCCAGAAGATCCTAAACCATAAGCCCCATAAGTTTCATCCTTCGGGTCACAAACCACTAGTTAAGAGAATAGAATTTACATGTAGAACCTATGAAAGACATAGTATTGTATTATGCATACTTACAAATCATTCATTCGTGCACTCATAGAAATAAGAATGCTATGGTTGGGCCAGCACTGTGGCTTAGCAGGTAAAGCCCCTGCAGTACCAGCATCCCCTATGGGCGCTGGTTCTAGTCCCTGCTGCTCCACTTCCTATCCAGCTCTCTGGCCTGAAAAAGCAGTAGAAGATGGCCCAAATCCTTGGGTCCCTGCACCCACGTGGGAGACCTGGGAGAAGCTCTCAGCTCCAGCCGTTGTGGCCACGTCGGGAGTGAACCCGTGGATGGAAGACCTCTCTCTCTCTGCCTCTGCCTCTCTGTAACTCTGCCTTTCAAATAAATAAATATTTTTTTTAAAAAAATGCTGCAGTAAAATAAAGCTGAGAAATAACCTCACTTAAAGAATAAAACTAAGTAGTTAATATTTTTTGAGCACCTATATGTAGTAGGTACAGGAAATACAGGATTAAATAAGAGCGAAGACACTTGCCTCTTGGAGTTTAGGGTCAAATAGGGAGCCAAACATTAAACAGAGTTACACAAATCAAGTTACTTAGAATTGTGATAAATACTGCAAAAGAAAAATACAGTGGACACTTGAGAGCATGTCATGGGTAGTGGGACTAACATCCTAATCAGCTATGCCATTCATTCTTTATGAATGGAAATGTGTGAATGAAACTTGTGACTACTTTCAGTTACCAATTTTTTATTTATTTGAAAAGCTGAAAGAGAGAGGCAGACAGAGCTTTCGTCCACTGTGTTCACTCCTCAAATGCCCGCAACAGTCCAGCTGGGCCAGGCTAAAGCAAGGACTCCAGCACTCAGTCCAGATCTTCCCTGTGGCAGCAGGGACTCAGGTGCTTACGCCACTACCTGCCACTTCCCAGGGTGCAATTAGCAGGAAGCTGGAAAGGAGAGCAGAGCTGGGACTCAAAGCCAAGAACTCCAGTGTAGGCTGCAGGTGCACTAACTCGGGGTCTTAACTGCTGCACCAAATGCCTGCCCCTCTTTCTCATCTGATTTAGATTTGATGGCCCATCATTGTAAAAATGCTTAAACATTTTAAATGCCTAAATATTTGTTTTAAAATACCACAAGCTTATAGTACAAAATTCAGAAGATGCTGAAGGGAATACAGTAAAAAGCAGTCTGCCTACTTTCTGAGGTGATGTAAGGTTCTATCCAGTATTATAAGGATTTGGGTTACTCAACTGTATACATTTACCAAAACTCAGCTAGTGTACCCTGAAGATGTATGCATGTCATTCAAAATACAAAAAGAGTAAACAAAAGTTGAAATTTCGTTAATGATGTTCATACAGAAGAATTTAAGGATATGTGAAGCTATAATTTAATTTGAAATGCGTCAAAAAATAAGACAGATTGGTGGGTAGAAGGACTGATAAACTTTATAAACTGTTGATGATAGAGTGCAAGTGGTGGATATACTAGTGCTCCCTGTGTATAATTCTTTCAGCTTGTCTATATGTTTTAAAATTTTCATAATTAAATGTTAAGGGGAAATTTTAAAAAAAATAAACAAGTAGGCCTCCCTTCCCTCACAGTCCCCTAGATATTTGTGCTTCCTTTCCTGAGATGGCCACAGTTGTGAGCCTCTTGCGTAGGGCATTCTGTGTCTACGTAAGCACTTGTGTATCTATTTTTCTTTCCACACAAATGACACTCTTCAACATCTTTTTTCTTGCTCACCGGTATAATATAAATTACTGACAAGGTCGTTTATACTTATTTTTTGCGCACTTAAAAAGTTATTTGAGCCGGCGCCGCGGCTCAATAGGCTAATCCTCCGCCTAGCGGCGCCGGCACACCAGATTCTAGTCCCGGTCGGGGCGCCGGATTCTATCCCGGTTGCCCCTCTTCCAGGCCAGCTCTCTGCTATGGCCAGGGAGTGCAGTGGAGGATGGCCCAAGTCCTTGGGCCCTGCACCCGCATGGGAGACCAGGATAAGCACCTGGCTCCTGCCCATCGGATCAGCGCGGTGCGCTGGCCGCAGCGCGCCGGCCGCGGCGGCCATTGGAGGGTGAACCAATGGCAAAGGAAGACCTTTCTCTCTGTCTCTTTCTCTCTCTCACTGTCCACTCTGCCTGTCAAAAAAATAATAATAATAATAAGTTATTTGAGAGGCAGAGAGTGGGAAAGAGAGAGAGTACTACCAGCACTCCCCAAATGCCCACAACAATTGAGGCTGAGCTGGGGCCAAAGCCAGGAACCAGGAACTCTAGGTCTCCCATTTGGTTGGCAGGAACCCAGTTACTTGAGCCATCACAGCTGCCTGTCTGCCTGCCTTCCTTCCCCTCTTTCCACCCCTTCCTCACTCCCTTTCCTTCCTAGAGTTCCCATCCACTGGTTTGCTCCCAAAATGTCCACAACAACCAGGGCTAGGACGGGCCAGGCCAGGCCAAAGACAGGAACCAGGAAATCCATCTGGGTCTCCCATGTGGGTGGAAGGAACCCACGTATTGGGGCCATCATCTGCTGCCTCCCAGGAACAGTAACAGACGGCTGTGACTCGGATCAGGCACTCTGATGAGGCACTCTGATGGGGGATGTTGGTTGTCCCAAGCAACAGCTAAACCTGCACTGCAATGCTGCCGCCACCTCCGTTCCACACACTTTCTTCTAGAAATCCTTCACAATTACTGGAAGGCCCTAATGCATCCGTGCCTCCAGGATGTTTGCGATTATTACTTCCAGAATAGGCTTTGAAGTCTATTTAAAACACAATAGCTATAAAGTCAAAGCTTTTGATTTGTAAGAGGCAGAAACAAGGTTTTTGGACATACAAAAAGCATGTAAAATTTCAATACACTATCCTTGCATAGTGCTTAGAGAATTGGTCAAAAACTAAACGGGGCACCAAAAGTTTACAGGACTGGGAGAGGTAAAAAGGGAGCAGAACCCAGAGGTGGAGCAAGATGGTAACTGGGCCTCCAAGACCCCTGAGTGCCCCCCACCCAGAGGGAAAACGGAGTCTGCATCAAAAGCCTACAGCATTCCCTGGCACCAAGAAGACCCAAGGGAGCCAGCTCTAAACTCAACCTAGCCTGACCCCAACTGAGATCTAATCATAGCCTGTATCAATTTCCATCCTTATTCCTAACCCTGAAGGTGCTTCCTGGCTGGGCGACGCAGGGCCACACACTGTCTCCGAGGTAGCTGTCTTCTCTGTGTCACCTGTGAGCCCAGCCCCTGGACCTTACGTGTTGGCTTGGGCCGCTGTGACTACCGCGTTTGGAGGACTCCCCTGCTATGGCTGCACGCACTTCCAAAGTTCACCAAGTGAGGCCTGAATCAGAGGATGCCTGGAGGAGGGGAGGTGAGAAAGTGAAAGCCCCGCCAGCAGCTGTGTGGAGCTGCGGAGAGAACCACCCGAAGATTCCCGTCAGGTCAGCAGTGCAGTTCTGCAGTCCCAGTTGTACATGTTACGCAATCATTTTCTTGCAGATATCTTTAACAGCCTACTCCCTAACCCACCCCCCTCACACACAAGTAATAAAATCACTGCCTTGAATAAACCCTTTTGTCTTCTCCACGCTACATCCAGGTAGCTGAGTGGCTTTTCTCTGAATTCATAAACTCAGCCCTCAGATCCCAGCAATCCTGTCAGGTTTCCCTTCGGCAGCTTGCTCTTCCCCTCTACTTCCCAGTCCGTCTACTTCACTTCATAACCTCTTGCGTGACTGGTGACATGGAAAACGGTAAGGGTATGATATGTGCAAATGTAAAATGCAAAATTCCACTTGCCCACTGTGATGCTTTGTGAAAAGAAAGGAGAGGGAGAAAGAAAGAAAGAAGGGAGGAAGGAAGGAAATGAAGAAAGAAAGAAAATACAATCTTCTTTCTATTCTAAATGGGAGAAAAACTGAAAAAAAAATGCAAAATGTTACTAGCAAACAAACAAAAAAACCAAAATATTACTAATGCTTGACTGTGGACTGTAGGAAATGGAATGATTTTAAATTTTTATTTACTTAAAATCTTTTTAAAAATCACCAACTTATTAAGGAACATCATGGTAAATCCTAAGAACTTAGAAAATGGAAGTTTGTTTTGTTTTGTTTTGTTTTGTTTTTCAATCTCCTCGCTCCCACTTCCTAAGATGCCCACTGCTAATGGTTTGCTTTTTCCTTAAAAAGAAAAAAAATTATGTATTTGAAAGGCAGAGTGACACAGGAAGAGAGGAAGAGACAGAAAGACAGGGATCTTCCATTGGCTGGTTCACTCCCCAAATGACTGCAACAGCCAGGTCTGGGCCAGCTGAAAGCCAGGAGCCTGAAACTCCGTCTGTGTCTCCCACGTGGGCAGCAGAGGCCCAAATACATGAGCCATCTTCCACTGCCTTAAGGTGCATTAGTAGGAAGCTTGGTCAGATTAGGAGCAGCCGGGACAAAGATCAGCTTCCTACTATGAGATTTTAGAGTTGCAACCCATGTAGTAATCCCCTGTGCAGTGCCAGCCCCTGCTTTCTTCTCATTTGTCTTCTGTTAATGCATTAAAAGATGAATGAAGGAGTCCCTCAAGTGTGGCTGATGAGCCCATCAAAAACACCTGAGGTGCTTACGTGGGAAGCAGATTTCCAGGCACCTCCCTTGGAAGATTCTGATTCCAGAGGTCAGAAGTTGGGCCCCACAACTGCCTTTTCCCCAAATATCGCAGGCAATTTTTGGTGTACTAATGGCTGAGAAACTCAAATATAGTACTTAGGAGTATGTGCTTGGGGCTAGCATTGAGGCATAGCAGGTAAAGCCACTGCCTGCAACACTGGCATATCATATAGGCACTGGTTCATGTCCTGGCTGCTCCACTTCCAATCCAGCTCCCTACTAATGTGCCTGGGAAAGTGGTGAAACATGGCCCAAGTGCTTGGGCCCTTCCAGTCACATGTGAGACCCAGATGGAGCTCCTGTCTCCTGGCTTAGGCCTAGCCGAGCCCTGGCCATTATGGTCAAATGGGGAGTAAATCAGCAAATTGAAAGACTTTTCTTGTGTACTCCCCTACCCCACCCCATAGCTCTGACTTTCTTTCTTTCTTTCTTTTTTTTTTTTTTGACAGGCAGAGTGGACAGTGAGAGAGAGAGACAGAGAGAAAGGTCTTCCTTTGCCGTTGGTTCACCCTCCAATGGCTGCCGTGGCCGGCGCGCTGCGGCCGGCGCACCGCCCTGATCCGATGGCAGGAGCCAGGTGCCTATCCTGGTCTCCCATGGGGTGCAGGGCCCAAGCACTTGAGCCATCCTCCACTGCACTCCCTGGCCACAGCAGAGAGCTGGCCTGGAAGAGGGGCAACCGGGACAGAACCGGCGCCCCGACAGGGACTAGAACCCGATGTGCCGGCGCCGCAAGGCGGAGGATTAGCCTAATGAGCCACAGCGCTGGCCCAGCTCTGACTTTCAAACAAAAAAATAAATAAATCTTAAAAAAAATACTATGTGCTTTAAAACCAAACAGGCCCAGGTAGGTTGTGCCACTTATGGGTCATGAGACCTTGGATGTGAGACTTCACCAGCTCAGTCTTAGTATCCTCATCTGTAAAATCAGAATAACAATGGCATCTACGTTGTAGAGGTTTCCAAGAATTAAATACAAGGGACTTCAAAAAATTCTTGGGAAAATGGATTCAAAGATAATTTTGGTATCAAAAATTTGAAATCCACCCATAGTTTTTTCACATTACACATTTTCCACAAACTTTTTGAAGGCACCTCATGTAATATATGTAAAGCACAATGTATAATATATTTTATTCAATAAATACAAAAATGAGAAGCGCTAACACATGTAAACGTGTAACATATAATGTGTATGCATGTCAGGCACGGTTCCATGCATCTTGCTATAGATGAATGCATTTGATGTCAGAACTTAATCCAAATGCATGTAAATAAATTTAAAAAAGAAAAAAATAAATCATACACTAAAAAAACTTAATCCCTCTGTGGAGATCTTATATATCATTTAAACTTCACACCTGAGAAGAGCAGGCGTCAAAGGGAGCTGATGGGAATGAAATAAGAGGAAACAAATGGGTAGGCGCCGCGGCTCAATAGGCTAATCCTCCGCCTGCAGCACCGACACACCGGGTTCTAGTCCCGGTCGGGGCGCCAGATTCTGTCCCGGTTACCCCTCTTCCAGTCTAACTCTCTACTGTGGCCCGGGAGTGCAGTGGAGGATGGCCCAGGTCCTTGGGCCCTGCACCCACATGGGAGACCAGGAGGAAGCACCTGGCTCCTGGCTTCGGATTGGCGCAGCGCACCGGCCGCAATGCGCTGGCCATAGCGGCCACTTGGGGGGGGTGAACCAACAGAAAGAAGACCTCTCTGTCTCTCTCTCTCTCTCACTGTCTAACTCTGCCTGTCAAAAAAAAAAAAAAAAAAGAGAGAGGAACCAAAGACTGAAGAGAAATTCGTCAGCAACATTATCCTTTTTTAAGATTTATTTATTTATGTGAAAGTCAGAGTTACACAGAGAGAGAAGAGAGGCAGAGAGAGAGAGAGAGAAAGAGAGAGGTCTTCCATCCGCTGGTTCACTCCCCAATTGGCCGAAACGGCCAGAGCTGCACCGATCCAAAGCCAGGAGCCAGGAGCCAGGAGCTTCTTTCGGGTCTCCCATGTGGGTGCAGGGGCCCAAGGCCTTGGGCCATCTTCTACTGCTTTCCCAGGCCATGCAAGAGAGCTGGATGGGAAGTGCAGCAGCTGGGACCCGAGCCAGCACCCATATGGGATGCCGGCACCACAGGCAGAGCTGTTACCCACTGTACCACACACCGGCTTCCATAGACAATTTGTGAGGCACTCCGGCTGCCTCCTCGGGGTCCCAGTGGACTTGGATTCCCTTTGTTCACGGCAGTGAACACAACAGCACAGCTCTGCAGAGGCTCTCTTCTTTCCCCGCCATCTCTCCCTACGGCCTTGTTTCTGCTTCCTGGGCCCTGTCCCAAATACACCACTTGTATGCACCCCCAGTTCTGTGTCAGACTCTGCTTTCAGAATCAACCTTAGCAAGGCATCAGGAGTTGACACTCTTCTGCAAGGACACTGAAATTACTAAGAATTGACAGGGAGGACGAGCATGGGGGTCAGGATCTCCATTGGTTAAGGAATGAGGGCTGAGGATGGTGGCTGGGGGAGGGGCAGAAGTCAGTACATGACTAACAGGAGGATTAATGAATGGATGGCCCATCGCCACAAGACAAAACTGGGTGTTCCCAGAGAAGGGAGGAGGAGAATCTGGGTGGTACTGGGGAACAAAGGAGAGCCACCGTGAACTCCAGGTCCAGGGCACGCTGGCCATCCTGTGAGAGAGGAGTGGAAAAAGCAGTGACCCTGGGGGGGGGACCAAATTCTGCTTAGAACAGTAAAGTGAAGGAGCCGTTAGGAGGAGAGCTTGCAGATACAGGGGGTTTTGCTGTCCATCCAGAGGCTCAAAGTTTGGGGGAAAGGGAAGATGGAATCAGATGTGGAGGAGCACCACGTTTTCCTGGACGAGGGTAACTTACTCTCCTTTGGAGATGGATATCCAAGTCTCCAGGTGTAAGCAGATTGCTCTTTATGGTGGAAAGGCAGACCGTGGGGTGGGTGCTGACAGGCAGATAGTGGAGTGCAGTGTATGTGTTAGGTGATAGGAAGCGGTGGGGGGCCAGCGCTGTGGTATAGCAGGTGTGCCGGCATCCCATAGGGGTGCCTGTTTCTAGTCCCGGCTGCACCACTTCTGATCCAGCTCTCTGCTATGGGTCTCAGCCACTGTCGCCATTTGGGGAGTGAACCTAACGAATGGAAGACTCTCTCTTCCTCTCTGTATCTCCTTCAAATACCTAAATAAATCTTAAAAAAAAAAAAGGAAGGGGTGGGGAAATCTCCCCCAAGACACATCGAGTTCCAGTGTCTCCTCTTTATAGCCTCAGCTGCAAGTGAGGACGTGGAGAAGGGCACCCTGACTCCAAATAGATAAAGACCCAGGCTCCAGTCCCCCTGCTCCTTGTTCACAACTGTGGTCTCCCACTGTTATGAGGAACGCCAGCCTTGTGCATGTAAGGTGTGGCTAAACGGAGATGCTTCTTGCTTTCTGATGTTTCTGGGGACTGACTGCTTAGCCTCTGAATCTTTTTGCTCCACTGTCCAAGTTCTTACACAGTAAAAATATTCTCCAGCAGTTAGAAACTTTTCCACGGAAAGAGGTTCTTTAACCTCTCACTCTGGCACCCCCCAGTGGCCGCTGCTGTGTTTGCAGCCGCTAGGATGGGGCGTATTCAAAATTCTATCTCAGCAGTGCTTCCCAGCGGTACTGTGGTTAACTGTAGGGCAGGAGCTACTGTGTAGATCTTAACGCCGTGGCTTAACTAGGATTTCAGATGCATCCCAACATTCCTAATATTTCTTTCATGATCTATTTCATGCATAAATATTCATCTTTCCTACACCATAAAAAACAAGTAACTTTATCTTGTCTAATTTACACTAAGCAGAAGAGACAAAAATTAGCTCTTGGCCAATTATAACACATTTATTTGTGGTCTCATTTGAAGACTTTGTCAAAGTAGAATGTTATTTTTTTTTAAGATTTATTTTATTCATTTGAAAGAGTTACAGAGAGAGATAGAGACAGAGGGAGAGGTCTTCCATCCGCTGGTTCACTCCCCAGATGGCCACAACGGCCAGAGCTGCATCAATCCGAAGCCAGGAGCCAGGAGCCAGGAGCTTCTTCCGGGTCTCCCACGTGGGTGCAGGGGTCCAAGGACTTGGGCCATCTTCTACTGCTTTCCAAGGCTATAGCAGAGAGCTGGATGGGAAGAGGAGCAGCAGGGACTAGAAGTGGTGCCCATATGGGATGCTGGCACTTCAGGCCAGGGCTTTAACCCACTGCACCACAGCACCGGCCCCAGAATGTTATTATTTATTTATTTATTTATTTATTTTGACAGGCAGAGTGGACAGTGAGAGAGAGAGACAGAGAGAAAGGTCTTCCTTTGGTTCCTTTTGGTTCACCCTCCAATGGCTGCCGCAGCTAGCGTGCTGCGGCCGGCGCACCGCGCTGATCTAAAGCCAGGAGCCAAGGGCTTCTGGTCTCCCATGGGGTGCAGGGCCCAAGCACTTGGGCCATCCTCCACTGCACTCCCTGGCCACAGCAGAGAGCTGGGCTGGAAGAGGGGCAACCGGGACAGAATCCGGCTCCCCGACCGGGACTAGAACCCGGTGTGCCGGCGCTGCAAGGTGGAGGATTAGCCTAGTGAGCCGCAGCGCCGACCTATTTTTAAAATCTGTAATAATCCCTCTTATTCAAGCTACTATCATTAAAACCTTTTCTAATTTATTTTTAAAATTTCTCAGTTCAGATAATTTACAAGAATGGATCATGTGAAAATTATATTACTAATAGAATTTAGACATTTATTTTTCCCTAAAGCACAATTTCTTTTTTAAAAATTTTTGTTTACTTAGTTTCATTTTGTTAGAGAGAGATCTTCCTCTTTCCTCTTCTGGCTCATTCCACAAATGCCTGAAACAGCCAGAGCTGGGCCAGGCCAAAGCCAAGAGCCCAGAAACCATGTCCTGGAACCATTATCTGCTGCCTCCCAGGGTGTACATTAGCAGAAAGCTGGATCAGAAGTGGAGGAGCCAGGACTGGAACCAGGTGCTGTGTTATGGGATGAAGAAGACCCAGTACCATACACTTGCCCAGAAACTCAATTTCCTTTTTTTAAAAAGATCTATTTATTTATTTGAAAGGGAGAGAGAGAGAGAGAGAGAGAGAGAGAGAGAGAGAGAGAGAGAAACAGACCTTCCATCTGCTGGTTCACTCCCCAAATGGCTGCAACAGCCAGAGCTGGGCCAAACTGAAGTTAGGAGCCAGGAACTTCCTTCAGGTCTCCCATGTGGGTGCAGGGGCCAAGCACTTGGGCTATCCTCCACTACTTTCCCAGGCCATTAGCAGGGAGTTAGATCAGAAGTGGAGCAGCCAGGACTAGAACCTGGTGCCCATATGGGATGCCAGCACTGCAGGTGGAGACTTTGGCTACTACGTCACAGCACTAGCCCCCCAACTATGGGGATTAAAACTGGCTTCTTGACAACTTGGTAGTTACAATAAATAAAAAAATAAAATAAAATAAAATAAAATATGACATTTATCAAGTGCTATGTGCCAAACACCACTGTAAACATTTCACATGTATAACTGATTATGTGTGTAGAAGGTATGAACATTTCCTCAGTGTTAACTCAAAATGTAATATATGGGCAAGGCTGAAGCAGGACAAAAATGAACCAAGTGGAGAAAAGTCACAAATTTTGAAATACCTGCTGAGGCATAGAGCTAGGACAAGGTCTCTTTTCTGCAATTCTGTAGTTCACAAAGCTCTGAAAATCTAAGATTCTCTTTTTAACTCATTTGGAAGGAAAAATCTGACCTGACCTGACAGGTTATTTATAGATTTTATCTCTGTTAGTGTGAATATTCACATACTTTAGTGTTTGATTATGGAGTTCTGCTCCACACTTTTCCAAGGTAATCTCCAGTTGATTCTTGTTTTCACTTTATTTGTGAGTATACACACACACGCACACACACAAATTGAAGTAGTTGCTTCAGTTTTAAAAGCACCACCGAAGATGGATAGCATAACAATCCTATGACAATCACAGTTCTCATTCTCATTATTTTTATTCATTATTTAAAATCAAATAACATTAATGACATATTCAAGTTTATATGGTATCTTACTTCTATTGGCTATCATTCTGGAAAAAAATGCAAGACATGATGAGAGCAAAACGTGTTTATTACTTCATGAAATGAATAAATTAAAACCAAGGATGTGGAACCCATATTTAATATGATTAATTTAACACAATTAACCATCAATTAGCTGTCACTGAATGTCACATACATTAACGTTTTAGGCACTATTCAAAAAAAGACAAAACATTTACCCAGAGAGATAACAACACAGGACACTAATGGTTTCTATACCTTTAACAAATTTTGTTTTCATGTATTTCCTACCATGACTAAGTGCAGTATGTGAACTAGATTGTGTAATGATTGATGCAGATTGTCACAGCTCATCACTCATGTGTCTACTTGCATCGGATAATAGCATTATGGAAATACCAGGCCATGCAGCAGTTCATTCAGGTTCAGGAGTAGGGTTTGTTAGTTATTTTAAGATCAGGTGAGGATCAGTTGCTAAGTCAAGTTTGGTGAAAACACTGACATTTGGAAAGATTCTGAAGCAGAGGTGGCTATCATTTACAGGGTTCCAAGAGTTAGCTTTTCTGGTTGGGAATGTATTTTACTATTTTAAAATACAAAGGATCTAACTTTAAAGCCTTTATAGTCTTTCATTTTTTGTTCCCCAAAAGAGTACATGTTTCCTTTACACGTTCAAGCTAAGTCTTTCCAGGTAGTCACTGGGAAGCAAATGGGGTTACCTTACGAAATGAGTCTTCCTTCTCACTATGCAAGTGTCAGACTAAGGAAAGTATTCAAAAATAGTGCACGCTTCAAAGTCAATGAAACCTTGTTCTTAGTTAAACCAAGGACAGTATAAAATCTGACAAAAATACTCCTAAAATGATTTTATTAATCCATAGGTTCCGATTTTTAATTATGTCAAGTTGGATGAAAGGATTTTGTGCTGGCAAAGTTCACAACAATATAAAAGACTGGGTTTCTACACATAAAAATTTCATGGCATGCTTGAGGCTTTTGGAAACTTAGAAGCGAATTCTCAAGTTTCCATGCTCAAGAAATCCTGCTTCCTACTGTTATGCATATAAAGGCCACATTTAAAAGCATTCTGTTTACTTAACATTTTGGCTTAAGCTTACCATTTAATGAACCATCACATCATTTTATGCACTAAAAGTGTTAATGCGACTCAAGATGAGCAATTCTCTCAAGGAAAAACTTACCATAGGATTGGGACAGTTTTTACTTTCTTTCTAAAAATCACACTTACCTAAAATATTTAGTAATTAGATACATCATTGATCAGTTTTAAATTTTTTTAAATTTAAATAAGGTTTAAATTTAAATTACATTTTAAATGAAATGATTTTAATATAAATAATCTATATCTGATTTTTTTAAGAAATTCAGTTAATATGTTTTCTTGGAGCAAACATTTTTACTATTTTGGCATTATTATCCATATCCTCTGTAGTGATGTATAAGAAAATAAGTCAGCTATTTTATATATAGAAATGGATAAAGATCTCTGGCTAAGGTTATAGAGATATTTGGCAATCTTATTTAAGAATTCAGATCTCTGTAGTCATCAAAATTTACACTACTATTGTTTTACCACAAATAGCTCCTGTATAATATAAAAATGAGTTAGCCCAGTTTTAGCATCTTGCAGATTCAAGTGATCACATTTTCCTTCACATCACATTGTGACCCCCACTCCCCAACACATGTACACACCCAGTGCAGCAGGGTAATCAAGGTGCCAGGAGCCCACAGTTCAAGGCTTGCTTCTGCTCATGCAAGTATCAACTTTTTGGGGGCCCTACCTTCCCATTTGCTTCTTCTAGTTCCTTAATTCTGTCCTACATCTTGCTACACATCACATCCTTCAGCCTCAATACTGGACTCACACAACATCGGTGGTACAAAGGGTGCTACTGCAAGTTAAATCACATTTTAGCTATTTAACTTTAGAAACAGGCACACATGACTATAAACTGTTGGATATTAAGTAGTTGAGTTTATGCCATTTTGGAGTGATGGAAAATTATCATGTCAGATTTTAAGCTGTAGTTTAAAATAGACTAGTTCACATTTTGGGGGACAGGCATTTTCTCATCTGGTCAGTTATAGTTTGAACTCCTTCATGTGAAATTAATCTAAGGTTATCAATAAAAAGTCAATATAAATATTCAAAACTTTTCTAGTGGTTATAATTTATATTCTTCTTCCCATAAACACTATTAAAAATACTTACATGAACCTAGAAAATGTACAAGTATTTGAAAATACAATTAAATATTTACTTCAAAGATGCACTTTAAAAAACACATTCAAACATAACTTTTGATGTGATTGGTTCTCCAGGGACTTCCCTCCCTATCATTTCTAACTTTAGAGGAACAGCAGTTCAGGGTAAAAGGGCAGAGAATAAGCTTCAGTCAAGAATTCTCCCAAGTCCACAAAAAAGTACCTTCTTTTGTCCCCTCTGCACAGGAGTGCAAGGAAGGAACAGGAGAAAGCTGTCTCATGAGCAGCTGATATCACTGTCACATTTATAGAACGCTTTCTTTAGCTACAAAAGCTTTGAATAGGATTCCCTTGATTCTCAAAATAATTCCATGAATAACAACAAATGGCATTAGGAGCTTCAATTTGCAGAAGAGAAAATCTGTAGCTTAGGGCGTAGTCACGGTCAAACACTGGCTGAGCAAAGGCAAGCTCAGAAGCAGGTTTTCTGATTTCTTGTTAAACATTCTTTCTACTACACCACCTTGCTTTTCAAACAAGTGAAATAATTATAGTTTGTTTAACAGTAAAAACATTATGATTCCAAAATGCAGGTTTAGTACCCTCTCTGTGATCAGGAACATTTTATAAAGAACATGAGGAAAATAAATATAATAAAATATTTGACATTGTGATCAAAATGTCCCTTTCAGAGGACTTTAATCAATAAACTTTCTCCTTCCACAGAAGATTAATCAATAAGTTAAAAATTAGGAAACTCAAAAGGCTTTTTACTCTCCTGATTATTCTACCTTCCCTTGTAATGATGATTGTAAAATGCAATCTCAATGCTAAATATATCAAACATCTAACCAATTTTCCTTTGTCCATAAAAATGTCTACACTCTTCTTGGATCAGAAATGGGAAAATTTGGAAATTTGCTTGGGCAAAAACGCTATTACTAACCTACATTATTAATTTTGGGATTAGTTTAAAGTAAATTGCATATTTTCTATGAATATAAATAAATTTTGTTTTTCTTTTCTAATCACAGACAGTATACTATAACATCAAAACATTTGCTGATAAGTGGCCCTTTGTTCTTATTTTTACAAATATCAGCTTAAAATATTTTGCTTGGATCCTTAGATAGCTTATAAAACACAAAAGTTTCAGGAACAATAAATTGGTAAACAAAAATGAGTATAAAGCTTGTTTTCTTGCTTTCAAACAGAATAAGGGAGCATAAATATTTTGGAAAGTTGTAAAAAACTGGTACCTAAAACAGGGAATTGATAGTTGAGACCTAGTCGATACCTCTGAGATTTTTTACCTTGCAAGTGAACGGTGTACTCTTAAATGCACTTTACTATTCAATATTAATTAATGTAAGATAACATACTCCTGATAAAATCTTTTCAATCAGATTATACATATACAAAAATCCATTTTTAACTGTCAAGAAAAATGAGTAATGTTCACATATCTGAACACTGAGGTCAGCTATATGCTAGCAAAGTGAGAATGCAGGTAATTATGTAGAGACTCCAAGTTCAGGAGTCTCTGAAATTATCCGCTTTGCCTGATAATTTAGCAAAATATCCAATCTTATAGTGTAACAAGTAAGCACAGGGCTCTGAATCAAAACCTTACAAAATAGTGCTAGCGTGGGTTTATAATTTATTTTTAATGCTTTCATTGCATCACTCTGCTGGATGTTGGTATTTATCCTGAAATGACATCCAAGCTGTTCCTGTTAATTCTTTGGCATGTTAGAAGTCAGCAGAAGCACTCTTTCCTGGGCTTTACTGCTTCCTCAGAAGAATGCACAGTATTTGGAACAAAACCACTTTTAACCCCTTCCCAGCCATCCTGAATACAAATGTCTCCCTTTTTAATGAGTTCATATATGTCTCTTGTCAAGATGGTGAAGGACTCCTCAACATTCGTAGCATCTTTGGCTGAGGTTTCTATGTACTTCATACCACAGTCTGCTGACAATTTTTCAGCTTCTTCCCTTGTAACTTGACGTTGTGAAGCTAAATCACATTTATGTCCCACTAGCAGAAACACAATCCGGAATGGTTGTACATACATTTTTGCCTCCTCCAACCAATCTTTCACGTGTTCAAAAGATCGACGGTTAGTAATGTCAAATACTAAAAATCCACCAACTGAGTTGCGGTAGTAAGATCGAGTTATTGACCTAGAAAATAAAAAGAGAAATGGTTGTATGACAGCAACTTCAAATAATTCAGCGCCATAACAGAATCTGAAGATATTCTGATGTGATTTAACTAGAATTTACACATCAACTATGAAGTGTGTTAAGTGGTAAAAATATTCTGAGACTAATAGATAAGCCGGTTTCATACACAGACAGAAATTAAAGTAGCTGTTATTTTTAGATAGTCAAGTGAGCACTTACATGGTATGTCATCTTGCACTGTCCTACAATTACTTGCTTTGTTTTAAAATACCTGATCGAATAATTATTACATCATGGTGGTTAAAAATAGGCATACAGAAAGACTGGGTGACAGGCTGAAGTTGCATAGCAAATCAAATCTTTAGAATTCTTTTTCTGTCACATAATTCAGCAGCCCCTCCATAAATGCAGAATGAAACAAGGTCAGTATTAGGGACTGAATGTCTATGTCTCCCCCAAATTGTTCACTGAAATCATAAGTCCCAATGTGATGGTATTAGAAGGTGTGGCTTTGGGAATGTAATTTAGGTCATGAGGTGGAGCCCTCATGAGTGGAATCAGTGTCCTTACAAAAGGGACTCCATTCTCTCTGTCTCTCTCACTGTCCAATCTGCCTGTCAAAAAAAAAAATAAATAAATAAAAATTTAAAAAGGGACTCCAGAAAGCTCCCCAATTTTCTTCCAACCACATAAAGATACCACAAGAAATGCTCTCTACATTGCAGAAGAGGGCCCCCACCAGAATCCACACGTTGTTACCTTGAGCTCTGACTTCAGCCTTTCAAAGTGTGTTACAGCTGCCTGAACAGATCTATTATAGTATTAGTTACAGGTATAGTCATCAGAGATTTAGTCTCAGTTCTTTTTTTTTTTTAAAGAAAGATTTATTTATTTATTTGAAAGTCAGAGTTACAGAGAGAGAGAGAGAGAGAGAGAGAGAGAGACAGATAAAAAGAGCTCCTCCCTCCACTGGTTCACTCCCCAGGTGGCCACAATGGCCAGGGCTGGGCCAGGCCAAAGCCAGGAGCCACTAGCTTCTTCCAGGTGTCCCACATGGGTGGAGGAGCCCAAGTACTTGGGTCATCTTCCACTGCTTTCCCAGGCCATTAGCAGGGAGCTGGATCAGAAGTGGAGCAGCCAGGACATGAACCGGCACCCATATGGGATGCCAGCGCTGCAGGTGGAAGTTTTATCCGGCTCTGCTCTTCTATAGTCTCAGGAGCCTGGCCTTTTCAGGAACCATTCCTAAATTCCCTTGTCCTCTGACTTGTAATGGGTTCAGTCAATGGGAAGTGCTGGCTGGAGATCAGAGGAAAAAGAGAATGTATCCACTTCTTTGTCTCTGCTTGGCAGTGGCTTTATTCCCTTGCTTGTAGTCAAGGTTCCTGTTGGATAGTTCCTCTCCACGGCTTCCACTCTCACACAGTCTGGTAATATTCTCTTTTCCTTGCCTCTTCCAGACAGGTGGTTAAAGGTTTTCCACTGTTAGCATCCCTGAATTCTTCAGCATCCTTTGTGCTTTTGACCTTATCTCTGGAAACAGTTATTTCACTGTGTCATCTGTTTCCAGGTTGAATCAGGAAGCAAAGTATCAAGGCCATGCTGTTTTGTTTCACACCCTTACATATGTTGTCTTCTATACCCAGAGTGTCTTTTACCTCTCTTCTGTCTACCAAATTCCCCTTTCTCCTCCAGTAGTCAGATCAAGAATCGTATTATCTGAGAAGGCTTTCCTCCCTCTGACTTCTCTATTAGGACTCCTTCTCTTATAATCATTTCATTGGAAAACTGTCATATTGCAATCATGGTCACATCAATCTTCATAATGAGTTCACTGGATTTGCTGGTATGTCTCCCATTCCATTCAAAGCTCCTTGAGGGTCAAACATTTTTCATCTAAGTATCTCACATTCATAGTGCCTGGCAAATGATGGATGACATAGATTTTGTTGTATTGGATCAATTAATCTTACAGAGAGAGAAAGTGCTAAATGTATGAGCCAGGGATCTCACGTGTCTCAATTTCCAAACTGTCAACAATCCTTCAGGAAACTCATCTGACTACTAGCTTGCGGCATCAAGATCGTTGTGAAGACCCAGTGGGTTGCTTGTTACTCTTAGGTTCTTCAACTTTCACCTATCTTCATTGTCTCCAATGCTGAATCCACAGCTTAGTTCAGGGGCCCAATACTACAAATACGTTTGTTGCCAGAGTGTGAAGAAATCATTGCAAAAGGTAATTTCTCTTTCATTCTATTTGCTGCTTCCCTGTTTCTCCTCAAAATTATTATTATTTTTTATTTTGACAGGCAGAGTTAGACAGTGAGAGCGAGAGACAGAAAGATCTTCCTTCCGTTGGTTCACCCCTTAAATGGCCACTATGGCCGGTGCGCTGCACCGATCTGAAGCCAGAAGCCAGGTGCTTCCTCCTGGTCTCCTATGTGGGTGCAGGGCCCAAGCACTTGGGCCATCCTCCACTGCACTCCAGGGCCATAGCAGAGAGCTGGACTGGAAGAGGAGCAACCGGAACTAGAACCCGGCGTCCATATGGGATGCCGGCACCACAGGCGGAGGATTAACCAAGTGAGCCACAGCGCTGGCCCCCTCCTCAAAATTCTTAGTAAAGAGATACACAAGTGGCCATTTTTTTTTTTAATGTTTATTTACTTATTTGAAAGGAACAGTGAGAGAGAGAGAGAGAGAGAGAATCTTCCATCTGCTGGCTCACTCTCTTAAATGGCTGCAACATCCAGAATTGGACCAGCCTTAAGCTAGGAGCCAGAAACTTCTTCCTGGTTTCCCATGTGGGTGCAGGGGCCCAAGCACTTGGGCCATTTTCTGCTGCTTTCCCAGGCATATTAGCAGATAACCGGATTGGAAGTGCAGCAGCCGGGACTTGAACTGGTGTCCATATAGGATGCCGGCACTGCAGTTGGTAGCTTTACCTGTTACACCACAGCACCGGATCCCCAAGTGGCTATTTCTAAAAAAAATTTTCTTAAGGATTATAATACTATACAGAAATTTTAAAGAAAACTCTCTTACCATTTTTTTAAAAAATGTATTTATTTGAGAGACAGAGAGAGAGCAAGAGCGAGAGTGAGAGAAACAGAGACATTATATGCTGGTTTACTCCCCAAATGCCCATAGCAGTTGGGGCTGGGCTGAGGTTGAAGCTGAGAGCTAGGAACTCAATTCAGGCCTCCCACATGAGCGGCAGGAACCTAATTACTTGAGCCATCCTAGCTTACTCCCCAGGTCTGCTTTAGCAGGCAGAAGCTGGAGCTGGCGCTGGCTATGGAACCCAGGTTCTCCAATATGGGATGTAGGCAAAATCTTTACTGCCTGTTCTCTTTTTTTTTTTTTTTTTGACAGGCAGAGTGGACAGTGAGAGAGACAAAGAGAAAGGTCTTCCTTTTGCCGTTGGTTCACCCTCCAATGGCCGCCGCGGTAGGCACGCTGCGGCCGGCGCACCGCACTGATCCGATGGCAGGAGCCAGGTGCTTCTCCTGGTCTCCCATGGGGGTGCAGGGCCCAAGCACTTGGACCATCCTCCACTGCACTCCCTGGCCACAGCAGAGAGCTGGCCTGGAAGGGGGGCAACCGGGACAGGATCGGTGCCCCAACCGGGACTAGAACCCGGTGTGCCGGCGCCGCAAGGCGGAGGATTAGCTAGTGAGCCGCGGCGCCGGCCGTACTGCCTGTTCTCTTAACAGCTTCGACAGATTACAAAAAATGCAATTCATTTAACTTGTTGCTGTTCTTTGGGGGTTATTTAATTTGCTTTTGTTCTACCACTCATTTTTATGAATGTGAAATTAGGTAGATGTGTGCAGTATCTTAAGAGAAATCTAAATAAGGCTATGCTATTAAACTGAAAGTTTTAATTTAATCAGCAGTATTTTGATATCCCTAGTCATTTAATTTAACATTACTATAATTTTTAGAAAATCATGCTTTTGGGGTTGAAAGCTCAATGTTAAAATGTTCATGTATTATGCAGAGGCATGTCTTACACTAGGAAATATGTTTGGAAGTCTTAAAATGTTATCTTGTATTTTATTTGAGGGTTTTTTTTTGTCTTTTTTTTTTTTTTTTTTTTTTTTACAGATTGTTAATGTACAAAGAGTTCTAATGGCCTCTAAAATTACTGCCTTAAAATTGTTAAGTAACAGAGGTATAATTTGAATTCACATCAGAGCTTTCTAAAATGGCAACAATACAGGCATATGACTTTTTCTAGTATTCAAAACCTGTTTTGGCCCTCCCTTGGCTGAGGAATACAAATCTAGACACTTTCCTAATGCTGCTAGTAGTGTGGTCTTATGTTCTCACATCAGGGTCGCTGAGTTTCTATTCAAGTACCAGTGTTGGATGACTGGATACAATTTCAGAAACCCATAAACCCTAAAGATTTAGCCTGTGAAAAAATAGTAGCCAGAAATCTATATGAAGCTTGTGATGCTGGCATTCCATGTCAGAGCACTGGCTTAAGTCCTAGCTGTTCTGCTTCCAATCCAACTCCCTGCTAGTGTGTTTGGAAAAGTAGTGGAAGATGGCCAGGTGCTTGGGTCCCTGCCACCCACATCGTGGAGCTGGATGGAGTTCTGGCTTTGGCTTGGTGCAACCTTGGCCACTGTGGCCATTTGGAGAGTGAACCAGTTGATGGAAGAGCTCCCTCTCTGTCTCTTCTGCTCTGTCACTCTGCCTTTCTAATAAATAAAATAAATAAATATTTAAAAGTTAATAATAAATCAATCTTTATAAAAACAACTCAATATTTGATAATGAATAACAATTCTTTTTTTAAAACCTAACTCAAGATAAGTTTAATCAGTTTGCTTTCCTCATAGAGTAACAATTCTTTATAAGTAACAATATCTTGTTTTTTTTTTTTTTTTTTTTTTTTTTTAACAAATCCAAGGAGCCAAGGAAGGGAGTACCTTTACTAAATTAGAAAACTTTGGCAAATCAATTCAGTACTCTTTAATGTAACAAAATCATATTTTTTGTTGGAGTCATATATTCTTGTGCTAAATGTTCACTCCAAAAATATCATTTAAGTACCAAATCAAAACACTGGTTTTTCAGCAGAGCAAGTTATGTTATACAAATTAATGACAAGGCCGGCGCCGCGGCTCACTAGGCTAATCCTCCGCCTTGCGGCGCCGGCACACCGGGTTCTAGTCCCGGTCGGGGCACCGATCCTGTCCCGGTTGCCCCTCTTCCAGGCCAGCTCTCTGCTGTGGCCAGGGAGTGCAGTGGAGGATGGCCCAGGTCCTTGGGCCCTGCACCCCATGGGAGACCAGGAGAAGCACCTGGCTCCTGCCATCGGATCGGCGCGGTGCGCCAGCCGCAGCGCGCCTACCGCGGCGGCCATTGGAGGGTGAACCAACGGCAAAAAGGAAGACCTTTCTCTCTGTCTCTCTCTCACTGTCCACTCTGCCTGTCAAAAAAAAAAAAACAAAAAAACAAAAAAAAAAAAAACAAATTAATGACAAGAGCCTCGGGTGATTACTGATGTCATAAATAAGAGTGTCAATTGTTAAATCAACAACGGGAGTCACTCCATGTAGGACCTCTGTCCTTAATGTGTTGTACTATGAGAATTAACAGTAAAACTAGTCTTCAAACAGTACTTTATATTTTGTGTGTCTGTGTGGGTACAATCTGTTGAAATCTTTAGTATATACTTAGTTGATCTTCTGTATATAAAGATAATTAAAAATGAATCTTGGGGGCTAGTGCCCTGGCTCACTTGGTTAATCCTCCGTTTGTGGCGCTGGCATCCCATATGAGTGCCGGTTCTAGTCCCTGCTGCTCCTCTTCCAATCCAGCTCTCTGCTGTGACCTGGGAAAGCAGTAGAAGATAGCCCAAGTGCTTGGGCCCCTGCACCCATGTGAGATGTGGGAGACCAGGAGGAGGTGCCTGGCTCCTGGCTTCAGACTGGCGCAGTTCTGGCTGTAGCGGCCACTTGGGAGTGAACCAACGGAAGGAAGACCTTTCTCGCTGTCTCTCTCTCACTCTCTTTAACTCTACCTGTCAAATAAATAAATAAAAATGAAACTTAATGAAGAATGGGATGGGTGAGGGAGTAGGAGATGGGATGGTTTGCGGGTGGGAGGGTGGTTATGGGGGGAAAACCACTATAATCCAAAAGTCATACTTTTGAAATTTATATTTATTAAATAAAAGTTTTTGGCCAGCACCGCGGCTCACTAGGCTAATCCTCCGCCTAGTGGCGCCGGCACACCGGGTTCTAGTCCCGGTTGGGGTGCCGGGTTCTGTCCAGGTTGCCCCTCTTCCAGGCCAGCTCTCTGCTGTGGCCAGGGAGTGCAGTGGAGGATGGCCCAAGTGCTTGGGCCCTGCACCCCATGGGAGACCAGGAGAAGCACCTGGCTCCTGCCATCGGATCAGCGCGGTGCGCTGGCCGCAGCGCGCCGGCCACGGCAGCCATTGGAGGGTGAACCAACGGCAAAAGGAAGACCTTTCTCTCTGTCTCTCTCTCTCACTGTCCACTCTGCCTGTCAAAAATAAAAATAAAAAATAAATAAATAAAAGTTTTTTAAAAAAATTAATGTCTTTTAAAACTGTACAGTTTCTCCTTTTACAGTGAACTCCCTCATGCAAGCTGTTGAATTCTACAGCAGTAACACAGTGATGTGTTTGGAAGAAGAGGCTCTGTTTTATTCTGCGGTGGGTCCAAAGCCAGGTAGAGTTCTACTGTATGAAAAGCTTTCAATTCTACTTCAGGAGAATCAAGATACTCATTTCAGACAATACTAATTTCAGATGATGCTGCTGATTTAGAAGCCCTGCATATTTTATTTTGATCAAAAGTCACATAGTCTTACTGCAGCTTATTAAAAAAATTCTACCTAAAATATAGTTGTTAAAGATTTATTTATTTTACTTCAAAGAGTTACACACAGAGAAGAGAGGCAGAGAGAGACAGAGAGAGAGAGGGCTTCCATCTGTTGGTTCACTCCACAATTGGCCGCAATGGTCAGAGCTACACCTATCCAAAGCCAGGAGCCGAGAGCTTCTTCCGGTTCTCCTATGCGGGTGCAGGGGCCCAAGGACTTGGGCCATCTTCTACTGCTTTCCACAGTACTGCCATAGCAGAGAGCTAGATGGGAGCTAGATGGGAAGAGGAGCAGCTGGGGCTAGAACTGGCGCCCATACGGGATGCCGGCAATGCGTTACCAACTATGCCACAGCGTTGACCCCTAGTCGTACTTTTTAAATAACAAATAGATACATCAGCCTGGAGAACTGGGAGACCCAGATGGAGCTCTTGGTTCCTGGCTTCCATCTGGCCGAACCCTGATCATTAGGAGAGTGAACCAGTGGATGGAAGACCTCTCTCTCTGCCTCTGCCTCTTCCTCTCTGTAACACTGTCTTTCAAATAAATACATAAAAATCTTTAAAAAAGGGGGGGGGAGGAGGAATAAGGGGCAGAGATGAAGAGCAAGAACATAAGAGAGACAAAAATAAATTATAGAGTTCCAACCCAATCTCACGTGTGTTATAGAGGAATTAAGAGCTCTGAGACTATTCTCTGGCAACAATGATGAAGGAGATATAGGACCCTCCTAGAAACACCATGATGATGATGTGATGGGCAGATGAATTATGAAGAACAGAGAACAAGGTCACAGCTCTTGGCACCATCTTATTCCTCCCAAATGGGAGATCTCCCAGTTCTTATACCTTGTAGGCTACACTATCAGCAAGTCTTATTCTATTTCCAAAGGTAGAGTCTCCACTTGGAAGGTTTTCTCTACCTTCTTACCCTAACTGAAACCTGCTGGTCCCTGAGAACACTACTTCCCCCACAGCACACTCAAGTTGTCTTTTCTGCAGGGGTAAGAGGATTGACTTCTGCTTCCCCAATGCCACTTCCACATAATCATTTTCTCCCAACCCCTACTGAATAAAAATCCCCTGCTCCTTTAAGGCTTATGCCATCTGGCTCTATCATCTGGGGTTATCTGCCAACCGCTTGGTCACTGTCCATGTACAAAAGATTTTAGCACTTTTGCTGTGTTTTTCTTTCAATCTGAACTCCTGTAACTCTGCTTACTGATTTCAACATCCACTTGGATGAGCTGTCCAATGATACCTCTCAAGTTCTTAACTTCCTCATGTCTAATGAACTTTTCTCTCCAACCATTCTTCTTGTCTTAACTGCTTTTTCACCATCAGAAACATTCAGTACCTCCAAAACTACAAATTCACAGTCTACATCTTTATTAAAAATTCATAGCCTCCCAGCATATCTTTAATGTTAGAATTATTTAATGTCATCAAGATTTATAAGCCACTGACCAACTGGATCAGTCTCTACTTACTAATGCCCATGTATCATTATCTTCCTCCATATCTTAATTTCTATAAGACATCCATGATGATTGCTCTCTTGGAAATACTTCAATTCCCAAGCCTCTTCCCTCTGTCATATTCATCTGGGAGAAACTATGTCTGGATCAGTCCAACACACAGCTGAAGGTTTCTGGGGGAAAATCACTCAGCCAAGCAGAATGGTGTCACTATGAATTAATTATAACCAATCCCAAGTGGGCATGCAACACTGCCAAGGAATACTGCGAGTATCAAAAGAAACTCATCTCCATCTTTCCTCACATTGAGGATTCTACTGTGGGAAGAAATAAAGTTTCCATTCAGCCTCTCTCTCCTCACCAAAGTGAACTACAAGAACAGTTTACCCCATGGAAAGAAAAAACAGCTGCTCTGTTTGGCTACAGTCTGTTTCTCAGGTGAGCAGAATCACTGAATGTTCAAGGTCAGTACTATTGAACAGCACCTTTTTCCCGTCCATGTTTCTGGCTTGCAGGTTGTGAGACGTATGCAAGTGCTGTGAATGCTTTGTTCACTGATTAATATCCAATGGTTTTAAGTGATGACACACAGTGGGCATTCAGTGCATCTTAGAGCATGAAAAAATGGCTGTACATAGCCATGTACACAGCCATTGAGGAAACGGCAAAATGGCAGAGAGAATGGGGAAGTTTGAGGGAAAGAGATTAGCAGTGCAAACAACAAAACAAACCAAAACAAACAACAAAAACAAAAACAAAAAACCCAAAATAAAAAGTTGCCTAACATTAGAACTATTAGCAGTGTGGTTTTCTTTTTTTTTTTTTTTTTGCAGGGAATTTGTTTACTGAGCATTAATGTTAATACTTTTTTTAAAAAAAGATTTATTTATTTATTTGAAAGAGTTACACAGAGAGAAGAGAGGCAGAGAGAAAGAGAGAGAGAGGGAGAGAGGTCTTCCATCCGATGGTTCACTCCCCAGATGGAGCCTCTTCCGGGTCTCCCACGTGGGTGCAGGGGCCCAAGGTCTTGGGCCATCCTCTACTGCTTTCCCAGGCCACAGCAGAGCGGGATTGGAAGAGGAGCAGCGGGGACTAGAACTGGCGCCCATATGGGATGCGGGTAACGCAGGCAGAGGACCAACCCACTGCGCCATGGCGCCGGCCCCAATACTTCTAAATTAAATATTCACTTACGAGTTTTGTCACTATCCTGTCAAAGGACATAATGGTAAAACTCAAGCATGGAAACAATAATTAACAAAATACCTAACAAAAAGTATATTCTTCACATTTAAAAAATTAGTGCAAACAAAATACTTTGAAACATACCTCTGATTTGGAAGTTTCAAAACGTTCTCTTGTATTTTATTTGAGTTTGTTTATCTTTATTTTTTATTTTTATTTTTCACAAATTGTCACTGTACAAAGAATTCAAGTGGCCTTTAAAACTACTGCCTTAAAATTGTTAAGTAAAAGAGGTGTAATTTGAATTCACATCAGAGCTTTCTAAAATGGCGACAATACAGGCATATGACTTTCTCTAGTATCCAAAACCTGTTTTGGCCCTCCCTTGGCTGAGGAATACAAATCTAGACAGTTTCCTAATGCTGCTAGTAGTGTGGTCTTATGTTCTCACATCAGGGTCGCTGAGTTTCTATTCAAGTACCAGTGTTGGATGACTGGATACAATTTCAGAAGCCCATAAACCCTAAAGATATAGCCTGTGAAAACACAGTATCAAGAAATGTCTGTGAAGTTTCTTGGGGAAAGGGGGCTCCTTAATCAGAGGCAGGTTGAGGAAACCTCTCTAAAGAAGACAAGTTGTGCTATCTTATGTCCCATCCAAGAAGAAAGAAACAATAATTTGGTGGGCATTTTTGAGTTTTGGAGACAAGCTGTCCAGTGCAATTTGCTTCTCGGATCCATTCAGTGGGAGACCTAAAAGGCCTCCAGCTTAATAGGGCTGAAAGCAGGAGAGGTCCCTTCCACTGGTTCAAGCTACAGTGCAGGCAACATCGCCATCTGGCCCATGGGCCCTCAGACCTAATGACAGGTGTCTGATCTGCCTGTTGAAGACTGGGATACCCTATCAAGCCCAGGGAAGACTGTGGGACAACCGTAGAAATGGCATTTGGAATAAAGTCACGCTCACAATGTCAAAGGCTACCACATTTTTGAAAAATAACTCTTGGCTTATAACCTGGTTTGACAGAGACTAAATACAGTAGATGACTGTGTAATGCAAGTGCCCACCATGAGCTGGGTGTTCTCTGAGGCTTGTGCTTCATTACCAAGCAGAAGTCACATGTGTCGGCAGGAATGTGGGGCAGGACCTGAGTGGACTTGCGGATAACAAGGTTCGCACACCCAGCATACCTACTCCTGCAGCACCCTCTCCACCACTGGCTTTTCTGGATTTCCTCATAATTAAAGAGAAAGAAACTCAAGTGTAACTTACAAAATGGCTCTAAATAATAGCTGGTATCAGTCAGCCCCACTTAATAGAACCTGAAGGTCAGTGGAAAAAGGGATGCTTTCATTTGTGGAACTTCTGGCAGCACAGCTTATTGTTTTATTGTCTACTTTTTCCAGAGGAAGAGATGGAGAGCTGTAGGTGAGGAGCCACAGCAGTTCATAAGCAGAAGCTGTGAGTTTAGCAGGCTTGGAGGACAGGAATAAGGAAGTCTGAGGAGCAGGTATGTTGATGGGTCTAGAGTATGTGTACCTAAAATTTATATGGATACTTACCAAAAGCCACCACAAATAGAGCAAAATGTCCTGTCCTCAGTTATCAGTCAGTGTATCTACCCTACTTGGATTCACACAAGGTAGACAGGGTGGAGAGATGGAAGCTATGCCAGGGTTCACTGAAAACTTTCTTTTACCTAGTCTGTCCTGCAGTGTCATTGCTGACTAACCAGTTTCCCAGCAGCTACTGTCACCTTGGATATAGCACCTCACTCTTGAGAGCCACACAGAATGGACCCTGATGTCCTCACTGTAATAATATTTAATCCAAATTCAGCCTATGCTACTAGCACATCCATGAACTTACAGAATACCATATATACAGTCATGGAATCCTATGTGATGCTACTGACCAAAGAATTCACTTCACAGTGGTGGAGACGGGGAAATGGGCTGAGGCTGTGGGAAACGTTGATCTCACTAGGTCACTAACACCTTGAAGTATCTGGCCCTTTCAAACTGGAACAAGTGATTTAGATCTACTTAGGCCCATGTCTATCAGATGAACCTTGTACGATTTTGCCATAATCCTTTAGGATGTACACATCCTAAACTAGTGAGTGATGAAGCAGGTGGTGTGCAATGGGAAGCAAAGTATGACAGTGAGGTGATGGCTTCTAATCCCCATGACTCCGAGCTTTGCTGACATAAAGATTTTTAGCACACAAAGGAGAAATGATTTTACTAGAGAACCCTGTGATTCCTTCTATGAGTTATCAGGCCATTAGGGGCTTCTTAGGGCAGTGGGTAAGTAGGCAGAGAAGGGCCAACAGCAGCACAGGGACCACACTGGCTTTTTGAGGTTCTTGCTGCCCAGACCTCTGGAGATCTTTTGATTCTTTTCAAGCCTGGCCCTCCAGCTTCTCACCTCCCTGTGCTTCAAACATGCTTCTAGGAACTTTCACTTTTGATTAGGTTCTCAAGTTGTTTTTGCTGCTGTTGACCAAGGACCTCAATGACAGTCAGTGTAGATTTTGTTATGAAAAATGGCACAAAACAAGGTCACAAATATTTTATAAATTTCAATATTTTTTTTCCAAGACATAAGCTCATTTTTAAAAAATTGAACCCAGATGCTCTGAGTCCCACACTGGAGTACATGGATTCAATTTCTGTGTCCAGCTGCTATCTCTAGCTTCCTGCTAATGCGGAGCCTGGGATGGGTTCCTGCCATCCACGTGGGAAACCTGGATTACATTCTTGGCTCCTGGCTTAACTGGCCAGGCCTCACCGGGCTGCTGTGGCATTTGTGCAGTGAGCCAGTGGATGGAGGATCGCTCTCTCTCTCTCTCTCTCTCGCTCTTGCTCTTGGTCTCTGCCTCTCAAATACATTTTAAAAACTGTGGTGAAAAAAATGGCAGAAAATCTGTTCTTCTAATTTTTCAAGTGCACAGCAAGTATTACTAACTGTCAACACACTATTGTGTAGCAGATCTCTAGAAATTTCTCATCGTGTATGAGAAACTCTAAAACTAAACCTATTGAACAGTAACACCTCATTGCTTCCTCTGCCAGTCCCTGACAGCCACCCTTCTCCTTTTGCTGTGACTACGAGTTGATGACTTTAGATACTTCTAACTCACACAAGTGGAATCACATGAGGTACCTGTCCTTCTCTGATTAGCTTATTTCACTTCCATATGTCCTCAAGGTTCATCCATGTCATGACAGGATTTCTTTCCTTTTTAATGACTGAATAATATTCCACTCCCACACATACATACTTTCTTTATTCATCCACAAAATTCATTCTTATACAAATTTGCTTTAGAGCAATAGAAAAGAAAAATGGTTGCCTTGTTTATGTAAATATTTTTAGCTTTAATTTTTTCTACATAATAATATGTAGACAAGTGATTATTTGGCAGCATTGGAGTGTGCTTACATTTATAAAGAATTACTTAATATGTGATTACAACAATCAAGCACAGATGCCATGCCCTGGAATTTGGAATCTTTTTGACATAAATGACGTGAATACTTAGGTTCTAAAAAATGTAAATATAACAAATTAAACAGTTATCTAGTTTCCTGGAAGGCACTGAAAACAAGATGCTGTTATCATATTAAGAACAAAAGTCCACAGATTATTAGTAGTTACTTTATAAACTTCTATCTGAAAGTGGCAAGATGATATAGCTCTTAGGTTATTATTATGAATTTTGTGGCATGTGCACAGGGCCTTCAAAAAAGCAACAAAATACTGAATACTTGCTGACTTAGGCAAAATGAAGCAGATGTTTCATTCTAGAAATGCCCATCTTGTGGCTTTGCCGATTGTCAAGTAGGCATTCAGAGGATAGGAGTTATCTGATGCCAAAGGCTGTGGCAACAAGCAGCCTATGCATGCGTTAGCCTGCCGAGTGCCGCTTTTTCACCGCAGCGCTACATACCTGCTGCCCTGGGAAGTCGGTGTGCTGATGCTTTATTTACCCGCTGCCTTGTAATGCTAGTCCTCAGGACTGCTTTCAAGAGGCTACAATCCAAGTCACCTCACTCCTTTCACTGTTACGGATAAGAATGGTTCCTGCGCTTGCCTAAGCATAGGGTTGTTTTATTCTATTTTATTTATTTATCTGAGAGGAAGAGTTACAAACAGAGAGCGGGAGAGACAGAAAGAAAGGTCATCCATCCACTGGTTCATTTGCCAAATGGCCACAACGGCCAGGGCTTGACAGATCCGAAGCCAGGAACCAGGAGCTTGTTCTGGGTCTCCCATGTGGGTGCAGGGGCCCAAGGACTTGGGCCATCCTCTACTGCTTTCCCAGGCCATAAACAGACAGCTGGATCAGAAGAGGAGCAGCTGGGACCCACATGGGATGCTGGCACTGCAGGCTGAGGTTTAGCCTACTATGCCACAGCACAGGCCCCTTCATAAGAATCTGAAATTTGATGCTTTTAACTTAGCATAGTGTTTCTTCCCAGAAATAAAAATTAAAATCCTTTTATAATTCCAGGTCTTGCCATCAAAACTCATGTCTGTATCAGTAGAGACTATAATTGTATAAATACTGGGAGACCTAAGGGGCTATATTTTCCCTTTGAATATGCGCATCAACTCCCCTGTGTGCACCTTTTATTTTCCTTTCATGACACTTCTTTTTATGACAATTATGCCATCTTACCACCCCAGAATTCTCTACTCATTGCTTTTACACTATTTTCCTCTGTAGCAATTAACACACTCTGACATCCTATATATCTTTTCCAGCTTACTTGGTTATACACCCCCATTAGAAGATAAACTCTGGGGCAGGCTTTGTGAAGCAGCAAGTTAAGCCCCCACTTGTGATGCCAGCATCCCCATAATGAGCACTGGATCAAGTTCACTTCTGATCCTGCTCCCCAATAATGTACCTGGGAAAGCATCAGAAGATTGCTCAAGCACTTGGGTCCCTGCCACCAATGTAGGAGACCAGATGGAGTTCCAGGCTCTTGGCTTCAGCTTGGCCTAACCCCAGCCACTGTAGCCATTTGGGGGTGAACCAGTAGGTTGAAGATCTCTCTCTCTCTCTCCCCTCTCCCTGTTCCCCATCTGCCCCTGTCCCTCTACAACTTTGCCTTTCAAATAAATAAACAAATCTTAAAAAAAGTAAACTCCCCGAGAGCAAAAATTTTTGCTTAGTGTTTTTAGATGCTGTATTCTTTTTCTTTTTTTTTTTTAAGGTTTATTTATTTTATTTGAAAGACCGAGTTACAGAGAGGCAGAGAGAGAGAGAGAGAGAGAGAGAGATCTTTCATCTGCTGGTTCACTCCCCGGATGGTGGCAATGGCCAGAGCTAGGCCAATCCAAAGCCAGGAGGTAGGAGCTTCTTCCAGGTCTCCCATGCGGGTGCGGGGCCCCAAGGATTTGGGCCATCTTCTACTGCTTTCCCAGGCCATAGCAGAGAGCTGGATCTGAAGTGGAGCAGCCAGAACTTGAACTGGTGCCCATATGGGATTCTGGTGCTACAGGCGGTGGCTTTACCTGCTATGCCACAGCGCTGGCCCCTTCTGGTTTTTAAAATTGGTAGTGCAAAGTCCTATCAATATTTGTAAATAAATAAACACCGAATTAACCATGTCAGGTTGTGCCCAGGCAGCAATCAAATGTGGAAACAATGGGAGAATAAAAGAGAGAAATATTAAAAAGTTTATTTCCTTTTGATATTTATATTAAGGACTTATAAAGTTAAAAGGGGAGATATGGGATGGAGAACTAGACACATATAAACATACAGGTAAAGTCATCGATGGTTTCCAAGGAACCATTGTATTTAAATTGATGGTAATTAAAGCTGTACTTTGCAGTGGATTTTGAAAGGCAGAACAAGTTCTGTGTGAAAGTAGAGAAATAGTTTTGTCTTTGATATTAATGAGAAATGTTTCCAGATTCACTAAGAGTCTGCAAGGTGATCATGAAAGCATACTTATTTTCTATCTGCTATGGTACCGTTAAGTGCACAGAGGACTTCAGCACGTATTCCAATGCTTTCTGGTCTAATTTTGCAGAGTGATAATGAGATGACGATCAGTTTTCCAAGATTACTTTATTTTCCATGTAACATGGTGGATTATGTGATCCCACACCCTTGAAGATTATCACTGCCCCACTAGTTCTCTGCCTGACATCTGTTTCCATACAGCCTTCCCTATACTGCTTTGTTTCACGACTTCATGTATCTGTCCACACCCTAGAATGTGTCACTGATGTTTGTCTCTTTCTCATTTCACCACATCTCCAAAATTATTCAGCTTTTACTTTCAAGTTAATTGAATAGATGGCAGTGGTTTCCTCCTTTCTTTCACGTTTGTGTTTTTCTCAAAGTTACCTGTGCTCCTACCATACATCATCACTTTTCTCATTCTGCCAATATCATTGTATCCTCATTTTAGTGAGATCACTTCCTAGCATTTGTGTTTCTCTGACCAGGTAGATACTTTCACGGATGAGTCCTATGGTAAACTACGAATTCTTTGCCTTTCCTGCATACTTTTTCTTAGTGTTAATTATCTTGCCCACTAGTCAACACAGGCCAGATTATACCATTCCAACAACCTACCTCTCAACAGTAAAATGGTAAAGAATTTGGACTGTGTTTTATTTATTTAAGCTAAATTTTAATTTGTTTTCCTTTCTAATTTGAAAGAGGGAGGGAGATTGAAAGAGAGAGAGAGAGAGAGAATCTCCCATCAGCTAAGTCACTTTGCAAATGCCTGCAACAGACAGGGCTGGGCCAGGCTTAAGCCAGAAACTGGGAACTCAACCCAGTTCTCCCATGTAGGTGGCAGGAACCCAAGTATTGAGCTATCACTTGAAGCTGGAATCAGAAGGGGAGCTGGGATTCAAACCCAGGCACTCAGATATGCACAGCTGCCCTTGGGCTGTGTTTTAGAACGTGTTGCTTTGCTTAAATCCACTGGCCGGAACTAGTCACACAGTTCTGCTTAAGTGCAAGAGGGAAGGGAAATACACTCCTCTCCTGTGTCCAGAAGTGAAGTGCTAGATTCAAGTGAGCACAGAATTCTACCACGTTAGCCTTCCCCTTCTTCTTGATAGATTTTCCAAGTAGTTCCCAACAATGCAATCTCCTGCTCTTCGCCAACTGCCTTCTATTAAGAAGTCCATTTCCATTAGCTTTTCTGTCAGAGGAGGTCTTGCCTACAACCTTCTGCTTTGCTCCAGTTTGGCCTGGTTATCTTTGGTATCTGCAGCAGAGATGTGGTCCAGGATCTCCCTTCACTAGCTTCCTAGGCACTTGCTTTGCTGCTTTCCAGAGGTACACTTGTTCCTTGCCTGCCTTTTCTTCACTCCTTTTTTGCTCCTGTGTGTGTATGAATGTGTGTAACATATCTTTAAATAGCTTCTAAAAATGCATGAAGTAATATTTTGAAATCTTACAAAGTTGATGCATTTTGCTCTTACAGTTGAGTGTTAATGTGGCCAGACACAGAGGGCATAGTGGTTAAGATGCCACTTGCGGTGGGGGGAGGGTGATGCTGTGGCATAACAGGTGAAGCCACAGCCTGCAGTGCCGGCATCCCATTTGGGAGCCAGTTCAAGACAAGGCTGCCCTCTTCCAATCCAGTTCTCTGCTATGGCCTGGGAAAGCAGCAGAACATGACTCAAGTCCTGCGTGGGAGACCCGGAAGAAGCTCCTGGCTCCTGGCTTCAGATCGGCGCAGCTTCAGCCTTTGTGGCCATTTGGGGAGTGAACCAGTGGATGGAAGACCTCTCTCTCTGTCTTTCTCTCTGCCTCTACCTCTCTGTATCTCTACATTTCAAATAAATAAATAAATCTTTTTTAAAAAAAGATGCCACTTGGTCTGCCTGCATCCATATTGGAGTACTTGGGTTCAAGTCCTGGCTGTACTTGTAATTCCAGCTTCCTACTAAAGCACAGCCTGGGAGGCAGCAGGTGATGGCTCAAATACTTGTACTCAAGAACCAAGTCACTGCCATCCATGTGGGAGACCCACATGGAGTTCCTGGCTCCAGGCTTTGGCCTGGCCCAGCCCTGGCTGCTGTGGCATTTGGGGAGTGAAGAAGGGAATAGGAAATCTATCTGTGTTTCTTTGCTTTTCAGAAAAATTAACCTTAAAAAAAAAATATGGTCAGATACAGAATTCTCTCAGAATTTTGAAGTCATTTCTTCATTGCATTCTGGCTCTCATTGTTGTCTTTGGGAAATTGGAAGCCAATCTAGTTCCTGTTCTCTTTTTACTCGACTTGTTTTTACTCTCTGAAAGTTTCTAAGAACTTCTCTGTGGTTCCAGTGTTCGGAGAGTTCATGCTGACATGCCTTGGAAGGTGTCTACCTTCATCCATTGTGTTGAGTTCTTCCAATCTGAGAAATCAGATCCCGAAATTTTGGAAACTCTTGCTTCACGGATGATTCCTCCCCTCTGTTTTTTCTGTTCTTTCTGGGATGTCTGACACTTGTATATTGAACCTTTTGGACTAGTCCTCTATTTTTTAAATCCCCTTTCCTTCTTTTTAAATAATTTTGTTCCACTTTTTGAAAGACTTTTCTCAACTACATATTCATGTTTTTTTTATTTTTTTGCATTGTATTTTTTAAAGGTATTCCTGGTAGCCATTTAGTTCCTTCCTTCCTTCCTTCCTTCCTCCTTCCTTCCTTCCTTCCTCCCTTCCTTCCTTCCTTCCTATCTTTCTTTTAAAGATTTATTTATTTATTTGAAAGGCAGAGTTACAGAGAGAGAGGGAGAGACAGGAAGAGAGACTGCCCATCAGCTGATTCACTCCCCAAATGACTGCAACAGCCAGGGGTGTGCCAGGCCAAAGCCAGGACCGAGGAACTCCATCTGGATCTCCCACATGGATGGCAGGGGCCCAAGCACCTGGGCCATCTCCCATTGCTTTCCCAGGCCATTAGGAGGGAGCCGGATTGAAAGTGGAGCAGCTCTCTGCTGCAGCCTGGGAAAGCAGCGGCAGGTGGCCCAAGTGCATGGGCCCCTGCACCCACGTGGGAGACCCAGAAGAAACTCTTGGCTCCTGGCTTCTGATTGGCACAGCTCCAGCCATTGCAGCCATTTGGGGAGTGAACTAGCAGATGGAAGACCTTTCTCTCTGTCTTTCCTTTTCACTGTCTGTAAAGCTACCTCTCAAATAAATAAACTCTTTAAAAAAAAAAAAAAGAAAGAAAGTGGAGCAGCTGGGACTTTAACTGGTGCTCTTATAGGATACCGGCATTGCAGGCAGCAGCTTAATCCACTGTGCCATAACATGCACTCCAAGTTGTTTTTTTTTTTTTTTTGACAGGCAGAGTGGATAGTGAGAGAGAGAGAGAGACAGAGAGAAAGGTCTTCCTTTTTGCCGTTGGTTCACCCTCCAATGGCCGCTGCAGCCGGCGTTTCGTGCTGATCCGAAGCCAGGAGCCAGGTGCTTCTCCTGGTCTCCCATGGGGTGCAGGGCCCAAGGACTCGGGCCATCCTCCACTGCCTTTCCGGGCCATAGCAGAGAGCTGGACTGGAAGAGGGGCAACCAGGATAGAATCCGGCACCCCGACCGGGACTAGAACCCGGTGTGCCGGCGCCACAAGGTGGAGGATTAGCCTGTTAAGCCACGGCGCCGGCCCAATCCCTTGTTTTTAATAAGGAACCTCAACCTCTATTATACTTGGTGTTTCCAGTCAAAGACTCTCCATTTAATTTTTTTTTCCAGAGAACAACATGTGTTTAGTTTTCTGCTAATGCGGGGTGGTGGGGTGGGGGTGGGGAGCCACTTAGTGTGTGGAGCAAAGAGGATGCAACAGTCCAAACTTTCTTAACCACACTGACAATCAATATTTTTGTTTTTTTCAATTTCTATATTAAATTTTTTTTATTTGAGGAGAGAAGAGAGAATGCATATACTCCAATTCACTAGTCCACTCCCCAAATACTTGCAATGGCCAGGGCTGTGCCAGGCTTAAGTCAGGAGCTGGGAACTCAAATCAGGTCTCCTACATGGGTGAGACCCAACTACATAAGCCATCATCTGCTGCTTGCTATGGTGCACATTAGCAGGAAGCTGTATTGGGAGCAGAGCCAGGACTCAAACCCAGGTGCTCCAATATGGCACACAGGTGTCTTAAACAGTGTTTTAAACATTAGGCTAGACACTCACCCCAATGATCTTTGTTTCTGCACTCCCACTTCCAGAAATATCTGGCACCATTATTTCCTGAGTATTGGGAATATATTAGTATTTGAGTATATATTAGTTTTTTTAAGTTGTTTTTGTTTTTTAACTATTAGCTGAGAAGTCAGTTTTCTTGAATTTGCTAATTCTTTTTCCATTCTCCATCTGCTTTCCTGCTTCTAAAATTTTGTTGCTGTTTTTTCCCCATCTGTTTTTTTTGTTCAGGGGTTTATGATACAGAAAATACTGTCATTTTAGTGAGGTTTCAGGGAAAAAAGTTAAAATAGCTACAAGTGTTCAATCTGCTATCTTCACAAGAAGACACTTTTTTTTTTCTACTGGTATTGTTTCCTGTCGTCTTTCTCTTACTACCGACATATCATCATTCCCAGCATCAGGCCCTATCTTCTTTGAAATATGTCCTCTGACACTGACCCTCACACTAGCTACAGATAATTTCTCCCTCTGCTCTGCCACTGGAACTTACTTTCGTACTTATGAGCCTTTACTGCATTATATGATTACTATCTCTCTTTGTTATGAGTCTGTGAGAAAGACCTCCAACTGTCCCCAGTCTCAATTTTCTCTGTCTTCCTATTGTAGTGGAAATCTAAGAGTTTTAGCTGGCACATAGCAACCCATAAAAAAACTATTTCCCAGCTTCTCTTGCAGTTAGTAGCTCTAGCATTGTCTGATCAATGGTATCTGAGAAGGAATGTGTATAGCCTGAGGTTTCAGCTACTTGAAGAAGTCATTTGCTCTATGCTTCCTTCTTGCCCCTTCCTGCTGCTAAGAAATGGCAATGACTGGAGACCCCTGGAAACTGATGCTGAGGCAGAGCCACTCTGATTACCCAGGTCTGCTCATTCCGGACTATGATTATGGGAGAAAGCAGTAAAGCTCTGTGTTGTCTGAGTTACCGTATTTCAGCAGTCTCTGTTACAGCAGGGGAGCCTGTATGCTACCTAGTCCAGAGGCCATATGAGCCTTTTTATATCTCTAGTGCCTGGTATACACTTAAGCTAAATAAATGCATAGATTTTCACAAATAAATCACAGTCCTGGTTAATTTCCACTTATCCAGAAAAAAAAAAAAAAAAGGGGTCAGCATTTAAGGGCTGGAAAGCTATTTCACAGTACTTATGAGCCATATCCGGTATTTGCTTGTAGCTTTGCCCAGCATTCAGTACGTCTCCTTGCCTCACAAAGCAACACAACACACTTCACCTGTTTCTCCACTACAGTGTTGGGGCTCACTACTGTTACCAACTGTAGCAGTGCAGTCAGTACCATACAGAGAGGAGGACTGAGTGTCACTGATGCCCTGGGTGTGTGCAGCCAGCTTTCAGGACTGCTACTATGGGAGAAAGCCATTTATTTCCCCCTTCATTTTCTTAATATAGCAGGAAAATAATGGTGTGAACACAGTAATTAACTTGGATTACAGGAAGGGGGTTGGGTTGTATGCAAGTAGAAATACTTTTCCAGGATAGAGAATGTACAACATGCCATTAAAATACCTTTCAACAAGGACAAGAGGCCTAGAGTAGCAGAAGCTGCATACTTGATACAATGTTATGAGAACTGGGCTCTTGAGTAGGCTACTAACCATCTGTAAGACAAGCCAAAGCCTATCAGAATATTAATTACCTTATTTAAAAAGGAGACTGTTGTATCAGATCATCTCTGCTCCTTCCCCTTCAGTCCTATGGCATTGGTTACTTACCTACCAAAATGGTCAGAATGCTGCCCCAGCATGGCTGAGTTCTTTCATTTTCTTTCTGTCTTTTCCTCCTCACTTTTCCTCTCACCCCGAATCTCCTGCTACATGATTGATTATATAATTTCTTCTATTTTTGATTCTATTCATCTAATCTATCAAATCCATCTACATTTCACCTCATATTTGCTTCATTAACTTTTACTTTTCTAATCCCATAGCCTTTTGTAGCCCCTTTATATCTAAGAAATCTAAAATTATGAATGTTCAGTCATTTTCCTCTTTATCTTTCTTCCAGTTCTAGTGATTGCTTTTTGGGAAAATGGGACTTTGCTTCTATTTCTTACATTTTTATTTAAGTATTTTCATTTTATTTGAAAGTCAAAGAGACAGAAATTTTCCACACAATGGTTTACTCCCCAGATACCCACAACAGCCAAGGCTAGAGCCAGGAATTTGGGATTTAATCTGGGTCTTCCATGTGGGTGACAGGAACTCAAGTATTTAAGCCAGCGTTTGCTACCTCCCAGGCTGTATATTAGTGGTAAGTTGGTTTCAAAGTAAGGAGCTGGATATGGAACCAGACACTCTGATATCAGAAGCAGGCATCCCATATGATGTCTTAACAGCTACGCCAAACACCTGCCCCCTTAGCGATTCCTACAGGGAAGTCTATAGTGACCTGTGCAAGTGTGACAAATAGTGAGAAGTCAGGCAAGAAGACAAATCTTTTAATTTTGAATGAAGGGATAAAGCCAAGGGACTCTCAAGGGTTTCTAGGTATTTCTCTAAAATACATTGAGTATTTATTTTTAACCAACACACAAAAATTATACATATTTATTGTGTAATATGTGATGTTTTGATGCATGTATATATTGTGTAATGTTCAAATCAGGACAAATCTGTCTCCTCAAACATTTATCATTCCATTATGAAGAAAACATTCAAAATCCGTCTAGCCTTTAATAAAGAGAGCAAATTATTTTTATCTACAGTCATCTTACTGATCAATGCAACAGAAAAATTTCCTTGTCCTATTTAACTACAAATAACCACATACTAAAAAGGGGACATTTCATTTGGAAGCACCAGAGGCCCTCAAATATATTCCCAAAACTTAAGGAATTTCTTACTTTTTTTTTCTTTAAAGTATCAGTTCCTAAGTGTGTTTTGCACTATCTTGGCTCTTTGTAAAAATATTTTTGGTTGAGAAACACACACCTGCCAAGATGGCTCATGATACGCATCCATATATTCCAAGCTCTGAGAACTCCTGCTACAACTTTGCATTTCCAAAATTACTTGGTCAAGAAACCTCTTTCTCAAATCATACCTATTAATATCACTTTGAAAAATACTACTCCATGGCCGGTGCCGTGGCTTAACAGGCCAATCCTCCGCCTTGCAGCGCCGGCACACTGGGTTCTAGTCCTGGTTGGGGCGCTGGATTCTATCCCGGTTGCCCCTCTTCCAGGCCAGCTCTCTGCTGTGGCCCGAGAGTGCAGTGGAGGATGGCCCAAGTGCTTGGGCCCTGACCCGCATGGGAGACCAGGAGAAGCGCCTGGCTCCTGGCTTCGGATCAGTGCAATGCGCCAGCCGCGGCGGCCATTGGAGGATGAACCAACGGCAAAAGGGAAGACCTTTCTCTCTGTCTCTCACTATCCACTCTGCCTGTCAAAAAAAAAAAAAAAAAAAAACTACTCCAAAGAAAAATGACAGGCAATGCTTGTTAGTAAAATGGTGCAGGTCTTCTCTCTGGCGTGATTTATGTCCTAGACACCAGCCTAGGCTCTAGACCCCACTGCCATTGCTAGAAGCCAGGTGACCAGATGGCCCAACCACAGGTGTCAGCTCCATCCCTACTCTAAGGGGATTCACTGCTCCTATTTCCTTGCCCCCTGCAAAGATACAACAGGACCTGTTTCTTGCACACATGCTCTCTCTCCTGATTCCTCTTTCTCTTACTCTCTTGCCCTCCCCCCTCTGGCCCATCAGCTTCCCCCATCAGGCAATAAACCTTTCCCTTAACTCCACTGTTTGCTGTGTCTTGTGGTGGCCTTACATTGGTACCATGACTCGGATCCAGGCTCTCCCATCAACCTTCGGGTATCTGAGCTGCTTTGCAGTCCTGATTTCTGCCAGTCACAAAACACACCCCAGACCTCCTCCCGCACCACCGAACACTGTGATCTCCATCCACACAACAGCATTTAAAATCCTGAGGTAAGATGCGGAATGGGAATTCTCTCATGGCAACCTCTACTACGGGTGTGGTTCTACTTGACTTCATCTTGAAGTTCTGGTACCAGGCACCACAACCCCCCAGGGGCTTTATGCCTTCAATGGGCCTTCTGCCTTTCACAGGCTCTATGCCTTCCCATGGACTCTAGGCCTCGGGCTCCAGTGGGTGCATGGGTGATGATCCCCACTCTCTGTTCCTGTCCCCTCCCCATCGGACATCCTTGATCTTGGGGATGTCTAATATCCGCCAGTCTGACTCCATTGGTTGCCATGGGAATTTCTCCATCCCATGTTCTGTTCAACCCTCCTCTCAGTTGTCTCCTACCTTGACAACTAGTCCACATTTGATCCTGACACTATTCAAGTTCTTTATCACTTCTGTGAGCATTTGGGAAAGTGGGAAAAATGTCCTATGTCTAAGCTTTCTCCATTCTCAGCTCTAAACCTTCTCTAGCTCAAGTTCTCTTAACTTCCAAAGCTCTCCCTAAAAAGCCAAAACCCCTTTCTTCTACATTGGCTGCTCCAGCTCTCACAGTCTCCTCGCTGTATCTTCCCTTCCTGCCTGGGAATTCCAACCTTATTTTAGAACCAGCCCTTGTCTAAAATCTACTCCCCCTATCTTATCTGTGACCCTCTCTAACACCCTCCTCCCAGAGAAGCAAAGCCAAGTTTGGGAATGGGCATCTCCATGCCATCACCCTCTGGCCCTTGTTCTCCAACTGGTCTTTGCCCCCCCCCCTCCAATTTTATCATATGAATAGCAAGAGATGGTGATTCCATCCTTCTGAGCACCCTGTTTACTACAAAAGAAATTAGGTATTCCACCCTTTGGATGGCTCTTTTGTTTTATCATGAGGAAGATAGACAGGATAATCAAGTTTTTTGATAGGTTTTGTCCCCACCTTGTAATCGAATTTCAAACTGCCCTCGATTTCCTGGTCCCATTAGCGAGCATTTCCTAGACTGGCCCTTTAAACCAGCCGGCTCACCAGGCTAATTACTATTTTCAGACATATCTCCTTTTCCCTAATGGCCCTTACTCTGTCACCTATCAGATTCTCCTCCTTAGGAATCTCTGGAGGGGTGCCCATCTGCTCTGGCGGATGCCCTCTCCCATTAAACCTAACAACGGTGAACAATCTTCACTGGCACGTCAGCCTCTAGCCCACAGTCACCATTGGAACTTGTCTGGCAGCTGCCTGAACTCTTGTTTCAGAGGTAGTCCCAAGTAGCTGACTGTTGACTAGGGCATCATTGGCCTAAGGTATTCTTTGGGTAAAAGGAAAACTAGACCGAAATTCAAGTAAAATCTAAAAAGATATCTTTGGTAAATAACAATCTCCTGCATGAGAATTTGGATCAGCTGTAGCTAGTGTTGGGAAAATGATCCAGGTTTATCTATGGTGCAATCTACACCCTGATGCCATCCTAGGCTCTAGCCCCCACTGCCATTGCTGGAAGCCAGGTGGCCACATGGCCCAACCACCAGTGTCAAGCTCCACCCCCATCCTAATGAGATTCACTGCTCCAGCTTCCCTGCCCGCCCTCCGGCAAAGTTTTTTTTTTGTTTTTTGTTTTTTTGTTTTTTTTTTTTTGACAGGCAGAGTGGACAGTGAGAGAGAGAGAGATAGAGAGAAAGGTCTTTCTTTGCCGTTGGTTCACCCTCCAATGGCTACCGTTACCGTGGCTGGTGCGCTGCGGCCGGTGCACCTCGCTGATCCGATGGCAGGAGCCAGGTGCTTCTCCTGGTCTCCCATGGGGTGCAGGGCCCAAGCACTTGGGCCATCCTCCACTGTACTCCCGGGCCACAGCAGAGAGCTGGCAAAGTTTTAAAAGGACCTGTTCCTGGCTGGCGCCGTGGCTTAACAGGCTAATCCTCCGCCTTGCGACACCGGGTTCTAGTCCCGGTTGGGGCGCTGGATTCTATCCCGGTTGCCCCTCTTCCAGGCCAGCTCTCTGCTGTGGCCAGGGAGTGCAGTGGAGGATGGCCCAAGTGCTTGGGCCCTGCACCCGCATGGGAGACCAGGAGAAGCACCTGGCTCCTGGCTTCAGATCAGCATGATGTGCCGGCTGCAGTGGCCATTGGAGGGTGAACCAACGGCAAAAAGGAAGACCAGAATTTTTCCTCTCTGCCTCCTAAACTCTGTCTCCTTCTCCCTCTTTCTCCTTCCTCACCCTTTCCCTCTGGCCTGCTGGGTTTTCCCCAATAAACCCTTTCCCTTACTCCAGTGTTTGGTGTGTTTTGTGACAATCTTATAGCTAGATATGGGGTTTAAAGGAATTTTTCTCTTTAAATCTAGGAAGATCACTGCCTTTAAAAATATTGCTTGTAACTTGCTGAACTTATTTATTTTTTAAAAGGTTACCGATGATATAGCCAATGGGTAATTAGCACTCATTATAGCCCCTAAGGTAGATTTTTCAATCTGCGGTTTAATGTCACTGATTTATAGCTAGAGTTTTATAAAAATGGTAGAATTCCATATAAATGGAATTCAGATAGAAGTATGATATAATACTGGCATCCTCAGTCATCCAGGTGTAACTGCTAAATGTAAATGGGGTAAAGTCAAATGAGATAAATGTGTCTAAATGTAAATATTGGTACTCTTAACACTTTATATTGAGTTTGCTAACATGTTTTTATAAATTGTCCATATGAAAATAGTTCAACACTGCTTAAAAGTAACTAAGGCTGAAATTTAATGTTATCTTATTTAGAAAATGTTGTCTTAATTTGGAGATTTCTAAAGGGTTATTTCAAAATATAAGTTAAGGAAATCAGCAGGTGGAAAGCAAAACCTATTATTTGATACAGAAATAGAATCTGATCCTCTGCTAAAGCAATGAGGTTTTTGCAATGCATATATGTTAGTCAATATTTTAAATCATCTTAAAAATCTGTTTAAAACTGCAGCATCTCCTTTTGATGGTTTTGCCTAATTGGTGACTGTCAGTTTTCTAGCCAGCTCCAGTAAGCTATTCTCTCTTCCCTAGTTCTGACTCTGTTAAAACTGTTCCAAGTTACGGGATATGATCCCATGCACTAGCTCTTAAATTTAAGTTTTTATTTCCAATTTTTGGAATGACCAAAGAGACTACTGTTAAAATAATCTATTGTGTTCTCTATTATTTAGGAACAATGGAGTTTTAAAAGAATTATGGTTTGTTTAAATATAAGCTTATTCTAAAACATTTGAGTAATTACCTTGTAACAATGATCAAATCCGGTCTATATTATGGTCATGATGTTAAGGGATCTTCTTTCTTTTTTTAGACAGGCAGAGTGAACAGTGAGAGAGAGACAGAGAGAAAGGTCTTCCTTCCATTGGTTCACCCCCCAAATGGCTGCTGTGGCTGGCGCACTGCGCTGATCCAAAGCCAGGAGCCAGGTGCTTCCTCCTGGTCTCCCATGCAGGTGCAGGGCCCAAGCACTTGGGCCATCCTCCACTGCCTTCCTGGGCCACAGCAGAAAGAGCTGGACTGGAAGAGGAGCAACTGGGACAGAACCAGTGCTCCAACCGGGACTAGAACCCAGAGTACCGGCGCCACAGGCGGAGGATTAGCCTAGTGAGCCGCGGCGCCGCCGGCCTAAGGGACCTTATTTCAACCAGGTATTGTAAGCCTTCTTGGCATCCTTGACAGGCATTTAAAAAAAAAAAAAAAATCAAAGTCCAAAGACTTTGATATTTCCAGTTGGGTCCCTAGAAATATCAAAGGATATATGTCTCTTATCTTGTAGAGACACCAACTAATCAGGCTATTTGGATTATATTACAGGTACTGTCAAGACATGAAGTGATAGTAAATTTTAAGTTATGATAATGTAAAATGCCACTGATACAAATATCCAAAAGTTAAAAAGTCTAATGATCTTGTGTTACTAGACAGGATGGTTATTTTAATGAGAAAGGCCCAGAGGCCCAAAAGGGATAAATGTTTTGTAAAATCTTACAGGTGCTTTTTTTTTTTTTTTTTTTTTTGACAGCCAGAATGGACAGTGAGAGAGAGAGAGACAGAGAGAAAGGTCTTCCTTTTGCCGTTGGTTCACCCTCCAATGGCCGCCGCGGCTGGCGCGCTGTGGCCTGCGCACCGCACTGATCCGATGGCAGGAGCCAGGTGCTTCTCCTGGTCTCCCATGGGGTGCAGGACCCAAGCACTTGGGCCATCCTCCACTGCACTCCCTGGCCACAGCAGAGAGCTGGACTGGAAGAGGGGCAACCGGGACAGAATCCGGTGCCCCGACCAGGACTAGAACCCGGTGTGCCGGCGCCACAAGGCGGAGGATTAGCCTATTGAGCCACGGCGCCAGCCATTACAGGTGCTTTTGAAAATACTGTGTGGAGTAAACAAGTGCCTCTTGTTGGTTAATGAGTTTATAATTTTAAACATGGCTATTTAAAGTCTTTTGTCATCTACAGTTTTATATATCAGATTTGCTGCTCATAAAACTAAAACATTGTTGGTTCTGTGTTTAGCTGTTCTACAGGTTCTGATGAAATTTTTCCAGTCACTTCTATTGTATTCTGTACTTTGGGACGGCTCTGTAAGCAGATGAAATCAATAATGCACTACAGGTTCCAACTGAGAGAAGTATGGTTAACAGAGGTTGCTAGGAGCAGAAAGTAATTTGAATCAATTGGTAATTTAAAAAACAGGTAAAGATTTTAAGAAGCTATTACTGAAACTGCTTTATTGTTCTATCTTGTATGTTATACATGTATACGTATTGTATGTCTACATGGGAAAACTTATTAAGAACTCTGTTTTAATTGGCTTATAGATAAAAGATTGCTCATAAATTTAAACTGCTAATTGAAGATACTTGATGGTACGTGTGACCTGAGTATCTTTATCAGATGTTTTAAATTTGTTGGAAGAGAGATGCTAAAACTGCTTTAGTCATTGACATGTTTGTGCTTGAGTTTGCTGGTCAAACAAGTTACACCATGTTAGATATTTAAGAGATGTTTCCAAATACATCTATTCTTGTCTTAAAATTTATAGAAGGCATTGGACCTTCTGGCAAATGTTTTCATAAGTTATTATTCAACAGTTAAAATTGTTTGCTAAGTTTTTATTTGATATTGCTATTGTCAGTAAGCCATCTGGGAAGCCTGACTTGCTCCCTCATTTCTCTATTCTTTTCAAGATGGGAAACTGACTCCATACTGAAGGACTCTCCAGGATGTACAGTTTGATCTTTAGACCTTATAAAAGGGATGGCTAACATTTTTCTGTAATAATAGCATAGCCAAAATGAGAGCTTAAATTATGATTTCATGGCTAGATTTACTTTGCCATGGGCACAGTAATCAGGCAAAACCTCCTTTTCTGACCAAACAAAGGAAGAGAAAGCTTTAAAGTGAGGACATAGCCTTCCTCATGGACATTGTCTACCTCACGGAAAAAACACCCTTAGAACATGCCTGTGACTATAGACTTCTAGTTTAGAACACCAAAGATTAGAGATGGGTCTTGAGCAGTCCCTTGAGTTGCATCCTGTGGTCAGCTTTAACAGAAACCAGGAGGAAAAGAAAGCCAGGTATCAGAAGTAAGGTAAAGACAGGTGGCAGGCCAATTAATGGCTGCTTTGCACAGTGATCTGCCATCAAGGAGATCCAACACGCCGGTCCACTGCAGTGGCTTTCGGTGTGCAAGGCCGGGGCTTTAGCAGAAATCAGCATATGAAGAAATCCTGGCAGTTCTGCCAGCCAAGAGTTGGATCACTGGAAGCGGAACTGCCCTGGAGTCGAAGGTCACCCATCAGAGCCACAGATCTTATTGGCTCTAAACTGAAAAGCCCTCCACTCAGCCCACCTTCCAAAATAAGCATCAGTGCTGAGGGGACGGCCAAGCAGGGTCAGCAACACTGCAGGCAGAACTGTAAATTTCCTGTTAGAGATGCCACCTGCCTATAGCTGGCCAGCTCTCCTCCCAGGCCAGCTACATAACGGAATTCAACAGGGTGCCTTCCCCAAGGAGGTTCACACCTCCCGTATGATGTACCCCATGTGAGGAGATGCTTAGGCCTGGGCTTCCTAACTGGCAAGGCCGTAAAGTCCACCTGATCACCATCAAGTCCCTTCTGTCAGTTTCCATTTGCCTCTCAATGGGAAAAGTTATTTGTGGTTTTCCTTAGACCCTCTAATGATGACTCTGTCTTTTGTTCTAGACCCTGTCTAGCCCACTTGGGGCCTCATTCCTTTGTAATCATAATCTTACATCAATGGCTCTACTCCTAACCCATGTGTGTTGATGGTACTCTGCCCCACTTAACGTTGTATGATTGTTCAGAATTTTTCTACAGACAAACCCCTCTACCCGCTAATGAGCAGCCTTTCTCCCAGTCTTGGCTGGGATCAGCTTCGCAGCCTCCCTCTCCTCAGTAGTGATCTCAGGAACAGCTTTGGGCCACAACGTTATCTTGACCAACCAACTCCAAAACAACTCCAACAGTTACAAGAGGAGGTCACTAGGTCCATTGAGCCCTCAGCTGATACCATCTGATGTCTCCAAAACTGTATCACCTCACTAACAGGTGTGGTACTATGGAACAGACGGGCCTTAACCGTGTTGTTATTATGTTAACCAATCAGGCTACATAAAAACACATCCATCTAACAGTCTTCACCAGGGTCCAGAGACACCTCCCCCATTTCCTCTCCTCTATGAAATCCCTTCATTACTTGGTTAATGCCACTCCTAGGACCATTGGCTGTTATTCTCACCCTGGCTTTTATACTGTCTTTTATACTTTTATACTGTTTACAGGAGGTGATAATGGAACAAACAAAAAGAGGGGAATGTTAGTAAAATGGCCCAACTCTTATCTGTGGTACGGTCTACATCCTGGTCACCATCCTAGGCTCTAGCCCCTGCTGCCATTGCTAGAAGCCAGGTGACCAGATGGCCCAACCACAGGTGTCAGTTCCACCTCCACCCTAATGGGATTCACTGCTCCTATTTCCCTGCCCCATGCAAAGGTATAACAGGACTTGTTCTCGCATATGTGCTCTCCTGATTGCTCTCTCTCTTACTCTCTCGCCCTCTCCTCCCGGCCCATCAGGCTTCTTCCACCTGACAATAAATCTTTCCCTTAACTCCAGTGTGTGGTGTGTTTTGTGGTGGCCTTTCAATCTTACAATTTGAAAATCTATAATCTTTCTTCATCATGTCCTCTCTTACAGCCAGGATATTCTTACCTATCTAACCTCCCTTTTGCAGCATCTCTCCTGACCTCTTCTCAGAGAAGAGGGTTCATGAACTATCTTTTTTTTTTTTTTTTTTTTTTTTTTTGTACTTATGAGCTAGCAATCTGTCATTAAGCATTAAGGCTATACTTCAGCCTTACCTACTTGAGGTCATATTACACTAAGTCCCATGAAAAGGAAACATATTTGGAGAGGCTAAAATATCTGAAGAAATACTCTTTCCAACATTCCTGGTAGAGGAAGACAGTTTAAGGCGATCATAACCAATGATACAAAAAGCAGAAAAAAGAGAGAAAGCTCACATTTGGCAGTAGTCACTGCTGGATTACCTTTAGGACTGCTTTTGTAAACACTTTCTTGTGTGACTTTAGACACAAACACCATAATAGAGAAGTAAAACACAAAGGAAGTGAGAAGTTTCTGTTCCCTTACTTCAATATGTTTTTGACACTGATATTTTTGATGGTTCCTTTGCATCTTTGTTATTTATCAGTAGATGGTCTTAAATATTTACTGCCAACAGTGTAATAATTTGATTTAGCACGGTGTTCCTAAATTAAAAGTGAATCATTACTGCAAGGCAAGGAGAAATTAGCACCACATTTCAAGAATGTTTAAGAAGGGCCGGCGCTGTGGTGTAGTAGGTAAAACTGCTGCCTGCAGCGCCAGCATCCCATATGGGGTCCCGGCAGCTCCATTTCCGATCCAGCTCTCTGCTATGGCCTAGGAAATCAGTGGAAGATGGCCCAAGTCCTTGGGCCCCTGCACCCACATGGGAGACTCAGAAGAAGCTCCTGGCTTCTGATTGGCACAGCTCTGGCTGTTGCAGCTATCTGGGGAGTGAATCAGCAGATGGAAGCCCTCTTTCTCTCTGCCTCTGCCTCTCTGTAACTCTGCCTTTCAAATAAATAAATAAATCTTAAAAATCAAAACAAAAAACCAAAAGGAATGTTTAAAAGAAGATTGTTGGCTGGCACCGTGGCTCACTAGGCTAATCCTCCGCCTTGCAGCGCCGGCATACCTGGTTCTAGTCCCGGTTGGGGCACCGATCCTGTCCCGGTTGCCCCTCTTCCAGGCCAGCTCTCTGCTGTGGCCAGGGAGTGCAGTGGAGGATGGCCCAAGTGCTTGGGCCCTGCACCCCATGGGAGACCAGGAGAAGCACCTGGCTCCTGCCTTTGGATCAGCGCGGTGCACCGGCCGCGGCGTGCCGGCCGTGGCGGCCATTGGAGGGTGAACCAATGGCAAAAGGAAGACCTTTCTCTCTGTCTCTCTCTCACTGTCCACTCTGCCTGTCAAAAAAATAAAATAAAATAAAATAAAGAGAAGATTGTCAAGATTTTAGCTAAGATAATATGCCATCAAAATTTACTCACTAATGCTTAAATGCAGCACTACTATCTGTTTTGAAACTCTTTCACAACTTAAAATAAAGGTATACTTTTAAATTTAAAACATACTTTGACCTTTCTCATGTTTTTCTGGATCTCCTGTAGGCTAGTGCAGTATATTATCATGTATTTCATAACAGACCAAGTAGATTGTGCAAGGTGGCAATTTTTTTTTTTTTTCTGACAGGCAGAGTTAGTGAGAGAGAGAGAGACGGAGAGAAAGGTCTTCCTTCCATTGGTTCACCCCCCAAATGGCCGTTATGGCTGGTGCTGTGCCGATCTGAAGCCAGGAGCCAGGTGCTTCCTCCCGGTCTCCCATGCGGGTGCAGGGCCCAAGCACTTGGGCCATCCTCCACTGCCCTCCTGGGCCACAGCAGAGAGCTGGACTGAAAGAGGAGCAGCCGGGACTAGAACCCGGCACCCATATGGGATGCTGGAGCCACAGGCTTAGGATTAGCCAGGTGAGCCACGGCGCTGGCCCCTGCAAGGTGGCAATTTTAAAGGTTAATTTCCTTGAATCATGTATTATCAGAATTGATTATGGGTCAGTGCCATGGCTCACTTGGCTAATCCTCCATCTGTGGTGCCGGCATCCCATATGGGTGCCAGGTTCTAGTCCTGGCTGCTCCTCTTTCAGTCCATCTCTCTGCTGTGGCCCAGGAGCACAGTAGAAGATGGCCCAAGTGCTTGGGCACCTGTACCTGCATGGGAGACCAGGAAGAAGCATCTGGCTCCTGGCTTCAGATCAGTGCAGTGCACTGGCCATAGTGGCCATTTGGGGAGTGAACCAATGGAAGGAAGACCTTTCTCTGTCTCTCTCACTCACTGTCTATCTGTCAAAAAAAGAAAAAAAAAAAAGAATTGATTAGAAGTTCCTTACATATGAGATCATAAACTCTATGTTTTGTAACTATTTTGCTTAGGAAAGAATTAGGGGCTACTGTTATAAGGCAGTGGGTTAAAGCCACCCTCTGCCCGTGATGCAGGCTTCCCATATGAGCATCAATTTAGAGTATGAGTTGTTCTACTTCTGATCCAGCTCCCTAATGTGCCTGGGAAGGAAGAAGATAATGGCCAAAGTACTTGGGCCCCTGCCACCCACATGGGAGACTTGGATGGAGTTCCAGGCTCCTGGCTTCAGCCTGGCCTAGCCCCAGTCATTGAGGCCTTTTAGGGAGTGAAACAGTAGAATGGAAGATCTCTCTGTCTCTCCCTCTCTATAACTCTGTCTTTCAAATAAATAAAATAAATATTAAAAAGAACTCCAAAGGATTGAAATACCTTATCAAAGATGTATCTGATGTTCCCTGGTATATGAGGTGTGTGTGCACTTCAGTAATGGATTACCTTTCTTTTCCACAGCTTGACAGATAGAGCAGGCTGGAAGAAAGCAAATTTCCTTTAAGTTAAGTGCCTCTTAATAAAGTAAAATAAATATTCTTGGACAATCTTCAGAGATGCCTCTTCCAAGTTTTAAGAAACAAGGCTATGGACGGTAAAATCTTCGCATGCTAGTCAAACTGACAATGGCTGGATGTGTTTTTGTCTCTCTCTCTCTCTCGCTCTCTCTCTCTATATATATATTATATATATTTCAAGCACATTTATACATACATGTATAAATAGAAATATATACATATACATATATATATATATATATATATATATATATCTTTCTCAGTCTGAGAAAAGCATTTTCTTCATTTGAAAATCTCACTGTGGTGATCCACGTACTCACAACACCATCTCTAACTTTTTTTTCTAGCCTTTGCTTGAAAACTAATTGTGTGTGTGTGTGTGTGTGTGGCGGGGAGGCCAGTAAATCAGAGCAGGTGGTCACCACTGTGGCGTCATGAGAGGAAAATTCCTGCACCCATCTGCCACATATCTATAACTCTACCAATAGGAAAAAACCATTTGTCTCTCTTGGTGGTCATCCTCTTACAGAATATAGATACTTCTGCTTATTAAGTTGTTTCCAACTATTAATCATTTTGTATGTCTTGGTCTTCAACTATTCTCTCTGAAGCTAAGAGAGCATTAAGGGGGGCTTTTAGAATAGGAGAGAAGGATATTCAAAGTCTCGCTTTCCAAAAACACAAGAAAGAAAGGTGGGAAGGCCCCAAATGAGCTTTATTTACTTCACAAGTTCACCCTCATGCATGTAGTATATGGTATTTTGTTTACTTTAGGGGGTATAATTGGACGCCCGCTCATTCTTCCACAACACTTTACTCTGAGACAATATAAAATAGACGGGTTTGGCGATAACGCCACTGCTCACTTCCTCCTTCCATGAATTTCTTTTTCCAGAAAGTGGACCCTTACAGATACTTTTGCCTTATATGACCTATAACACCAACACAGTATATTTGATAACACATGGTATTACAGTATATGTATCTCTAAAGCCTGACCACACAGGAGCTGACTCACTGGCCAACTAAGTAGTCCATGAGATTTCTTCTTTTGAGAATTTGAGTAAGAGTCTGGGAGACAACAGAGTTGGAGAATGGAAACAGACTAGAGGGGAAATCCACAATCTCTGGTCCTTGGATTTTCAAAACACTTGGATGTTCACTTATAACGTATCCCTATTATCTAGTTGGGCTAGATTTCTGTTCAAAACAAACTATTTTAACCAAGATATATTATCTGATAACTCAGTATAAATATAGCCTGCCTTCCCATTGTTTCTAACAACACAGTGATATGCGTTGGTAGGTAGTGTTAGACAAAGGAGGTGAGGTTTGACAGCCCCAGTCAGGCCGTTGGTTTGACAGCTGTGGCTGACTTGCCACATGACATCCAAACCTAAACCTCTTTTTGTGCACCATCCAAACCCACCTTCTGTGCGTTACCAGCCCCTCTTCCCCACTGTTCCCTGTAATGGAAACCCAAGTTCCACTTAGAACCAGAACTGGCTGGAAATATCCACTATGGCTGCAGGATATGTCCTCTGAGATAACTTTTAGGTTATTAGTCATTACAATAAAATTATCATTGAAGCACTACCAATCCCACCATGCACCTGATGTCATGATATTTCTGACATTCTCCAAAAAGGGTACAGAAATGGGTGATTCACAAGCCACACACCCAACTTTATTGCTTTTGAATATTCAATTCACCCCACCCCAGATACTACCCCCTATGCCTCCCCATAAACGATTATAAACGATTGCTTGGGGGCTGGAGCTGTGGCATAGTGGATAAAGTGGCTGCCTCCAGTGTCGGCATCTCATACGGATATCGGTTCAAGTCCTGGCTGCCCCAATTCCTATCCAGCTCCTTGCTAATGCACCTGGAGAAGCAGCAAAGGATGGCCCAAGTTCTTGGGTCCTAGCGCCCATGTGAGAGACCAGGAAGAAGCTTCTAGTTCCTGGCTACTGGCTTTGGATTGGCCCAGCTCCATTTGTTGTGGCCATTTGGCGAGTGAACCAGTAGACAGAAGATCTTGCTCTCTGTATTTCCCTTTCTTTCTCTCTTTCTTTTTTTTTTTTTTAAAGATTTATTTATTTATTTGAAAGTCAGAGTTACACAGAGAGAGGAGAGGTAGAGAGAGAGAGAGAGAGAGAGAGAGTCTTCCTTCCACTGGTTCACTCCCCAGTTGGCTGCAATGGCTGGAGCTGCACTAATCCGAAGCCAGTAGCCGCAGGTGCAGGGGCCCAAGGACTTGGGCCATCTTCTACTGCTTTCCCAGGCCATAGCAGAGAGCTGGATCGGAAGTGGAGCAGCCAGGACTTGAACTGGCGCCCACATGGAATGCCGGCGCTTCAGGCCAGGGTGTTAACCAATTGCGCCACAGCACTGGTCCCACTCCTTTCTATCTCTGTAACTAACTCTACCTTCCAAATAAATAAATGAATCTTAAAAAAAAAAAAAAAGTATAGCTGGAATCTTGTTGATGGGAGTCTTTGGCTTTCTGTCCATTCTTTCTCTCTCTCTAGCTTGTCTACACGTTTCCTTTGCTTTAAACAGAGCCTCCTCCCTTGCACACTTTTATGCCTCTGCCTTGAATTCTTTTATGTATGGAAGGAAGAGCCTGGAATAAGCCCAGCCGGGGGCCCTGTTACCAGAGACAACAGACTGCAGTGGTTATGGCACACAATTGTGGACAACCGCTGCTCTATTACCTATGCAATTATGGACTCTGCAATCCAGGAAGAGAAAATCTTTTCCTACTGGAGACCTCAGGCCATGGTGGGGGTAGAGTAGGCAAGCCAATAAAGATTCTTTTTGTTAAAAACAACAACAAAACAACTACTTAGGGACTTAAGACCTCTTAAGGAAAAATTTTAAATGTTGATGTCACTTGCTTTTAACATTAAGAACAGAGAACAGATATCAAAGCACTCTGCAACATGAGCTTTCCATGAATATCAAATAGGCAGAGGCGAGGACAGACAGAAGGCAGCCAAAGAGCTAGGGGAGATAAACCAAAAGGAGAGAGTAAGAGTCACATCACAATATAAACAAGGGAGAGAAAAAGACACTGAGAGTAAACTGTGAGTAGGGGCAGGCAGAGGAGAGGGGTGAAGGAAAAATAAGTCGGAAGAAGGGGGAGACAAAGATAGATAAAGCAGAAGAGAGATGAAGGGGTTAGATTGGGGAGAGGGTTAGGGGAGACTTGGTAGATTTAACAGCACAGTTAGAGAGCACCCCTAGATTTGAGGGAGACAGAGATTGTCTCCATTGTTAGTTTGTTGGTTGGCTGGCCAACTAACATCTCCAAGTTTTCCACTGCAACCTCAATTGTTCAGCAGCTTTGCTAATGCAATTTACCAAGGGAGCTTTTCCCAATTATACTCCTCCCAATACTAGTTATCACAAGATTTTCATATTTAATTTTATTTATTTATTTATTTATTTATTTGACAGGCAGAGTGGACAGTGAGAGAGAGACAGAGAGAAAGGTCTTCCTTTTGCCGTTGGTTCACCCTCCAATGGCCGCTGCGGTAGGCGCACTGCGGCCGGCGCACCGCGCCGATCCGATGGCAGGAGCCAGGTACTTATCCTGGTCTCCCATGGGGTGCAGGACCCAAGGACTTGGGCCATCCTCCACTGCACTCCCTGGCCACAGCAGAGAGCTGGCCTGGAAGAGGGGCAACTAGCATCAGCCATTTGGCCCAGGGGTTAAGACATGGGTTGATTTGCTGATTAAGACACTCATGTCCGTGTTGGAGTGGCTGGGTTTGGTGCCTGGCTCTGCTCTCGGGTTTCCTGCTGATGCAGACCCAGGGAGGCAGTGGTGACTGTTCTAGTGGTTAGGTTCCTGCCTCATACAGGAGAGACCTGGTTTGAGTTTCTCAGCTCCTGACTCCCGCGGGGGTGAGCCAGTGGATGGGCATTCTCACTGGCTGGCTGCCTCTGTCTGTCTCGCCAATAAAATAAATTAATTAGGCCGGCGCCGCGGCTCACTAGGCTAATCCTCCGTCTTGCGGCGCTGGCACACCGGGTTCTAGTCCCGGTCGGGGCGCCGGTTCTGTCCTGGCTGCCCCTCTTCCAGGCCAGCTCTCTGCTGTGGCCAGGGAGTGCAGTGGAGGATGGCTCAAGTGCTTGGGTCCTGCACCCCATGGGAGACCAGGATAGGCACCTGGCTCCTGCCATCGGATCAGCGCGGTGCGCCGCCTGCAGCGCGCCTACCGCGGCGGCCATTGGAGGGTGAACCAACGGCCAAGGAAGACCTTTCTCTCTGTCTCTCTCTCACTGTCCACTCTGCCTGTCAAATAATAATAATAATAATAATAAAATAAATAAATAAATTAATTAATTAACTAACCCCTCAGAAATATTTGGAAAATGCTAGCTTAAAGAAGGTTAAACCGATTTCTCTGCTGCAATAGCTCTTACAGCCTTTGAAATAAATTTTTAAGAGTGTCACATGCAGTCCAGGGATTTCCAAATTTCTATGACTACCGAGCCCATCTTTAAAAGAATCACATGGATGAGTGTTCTGTAGAACGCACTCTGAGAGCACTGCATGAGGAGGACATTATTCTCTGGGCTTTATAACCAGTGGCTGCAACTGTAACACCTAAAAGGTCAGACAACGTGAAATAAAAGGCTAAATCTGGCTTGAAGTCTAGAGGTTTCCTATTCCTACAGCCAACATTGCTGTTTCTTTATCTCACTTTACATTCACATCACTTTAAATGCTTTTTATAGGAAAACTCAAAATCTATCTTCTTCTATTTAATATTCTTTAAGTTTCTAGTCCTTCCAATATATTTATCCTTATTAATGCTGTACTAAACATTATTTACTCTTATTTCTTTTACTGCTAAACTTCTTCCACTATGATGATTAAGAATTATAAAATGTGATGACTGTAGTTTCTCTACAACACCCGCAACCCCAAGTTTCTTTCTCTACCTCCTGTGCACAGGAAGGCCCAATCTGAATGTGGCCTTGTAACTAAGTTCTCCCCAGTGAGTTGACAGCTGACATGATCTGGAGCACATTGACCTCACTTGCGTAAAAGGAACACTGCTTGGTTTAGATCCTCTCTCCCCTTCTCCTGAGCTGACACTGTGTGTCTGCAGTGCAATTGTGACCATGAACATCGTGATAATGTCCTAGGATGGCAGCAAACTAAGAGAAGGTACATGAATAATGGCCTGGAACAAAACCATTTCATCAGCTTGGACCACTCAACTTGAGACTATTATGCAAGGCAGAAATAAACATACATCTTTGATGAAGGCACTGTAATTCCAAGTTTCCTTAACATAGGAATTTAACATTTTTTCCCTCACTAAAATATTGTGTTAGTAATCAAAAAGCTTAACATTTTCAGGTTATATTACAATTTACAGTATGCTCACATATATACTTTTTCTTATTTTTTATTTTTTTGACAGGCAGAGTGGACAGTGAGAGAGAGAGACAGAGAGAAAGGTCTTCCTTTTTGCCGTTGGTTCACCCTCCAATGGCCGCCGCGGCCGGTGCATCGCGCTGATCCGAAGCCAGGAGCCAGGTGCTTCTCCTGGTCTCCCATGGGGTGCAGGGCCCAAGCACTTGGGCCATCCTCCACTGCACTCCCTGGCCACAGCAGAGAGCTGGGCTGGAAGAGGGGCAACCGGGACAGAATCCAGTGCCCCGAATGGGACTAGAACCTGGTGTGCCGGTGCTGCAAGGCGGAGAATTAGCCTATTGAGCTGCGGCGCCGGCTACATATATACTTTTTCTAAAGCTACTATGATTTTGTTCCTTTTTATTTTGAGTATTTGTCAGCTACTAGAATGTTAATCTGAACACTGGAAGCGAAGGGTAATCATATTGATAATTATCAGCTCACTATTTTATTGTTCTGTAACATATCTGTTCATATTTTCAAGCTATCCTGTGAGCTATCTAAACTAGGTTCCATTTTGTTCATTTATGCCTAACTACCAATAAGCCTTCAAACACATTACTCACTAGTGTGATTATATATAATCCTCATAGTATGATTATGAGTATGACAGGAATATAAATTCACGAACTATAGTATTTTCTATGAAATAAAATGTGCAAGGATATCTATTATTCAAATAAGTATATTTTCTTAGCAAAAGACACAAAATTATTTAACAGTAAATGTTTTAAATGCAATTTTATGGTGAAACTTTCTGTCAGATAATAGAAAGGCAAGTATTTGGAGGCAGTTACTGAAATATTAATGCATTCATGAATATGTCTTTGGTAAACAGCCAACAGCCAAACAAAATAAAGTATGACTCATTGTCCGTCAACACATTCCCTAAATGTCTTTGCATTATTAGGGGAGAGTTACTGTGTGGTTTTAATAATGTATTTAAGATGAATTACTATTCACATTTTTTTTTAAGATTTACTTACTTGAAAGGCAAAGGAAGAGAGAGAGAGAGAGAGAGAGAGAGAGAGAGAGAGAAATAGAGATCTTCCATCTGTTGGTTCACTCCCCAAATGGCTGCAACAGCTGGGATGGGGCCAAGCTGAAGCCACAAACCAGGAACTCCCTCTGGGTCTCTCACATGGAAAGCAAGTACTCAAGTACACGATGATCCACTGCTTTCTCAGGCACATTAGCAGGGAGCTGGATTGGTAATTGAGCAGCAGGGACTTGAACTGGCCCTCTGACAGGGGAAGGGGACATCCCAAGCAGTAGCTTAACTTGCTGCACCACAACACCTGCTTCCACATCCTTCTTAAAGGCATTCAAAAACAATAACCTATTTAGCAGAAAGGTCTTTAAAGTCCAACAAATTATCCTTTACTTTCCTGTCAGTAAGTTGAAGAGCTACATTTAAAGAAATAATTCGACACAGCAAGATTTTACTGCCTATGCTTCTTATAGTTGCAAGAACTTTAAGGCGTAAAGAACCCATTTTTATTGTACTACGTACTTTAAAAGGTGAACAAGATCTATTAGTAAATGTTTTTCTGTGACCCTAAGATACTTCAAAGTTTATCTCTGACTGAGATGGCAAATGAAAGAACTTAGAATCAATCTTCGAGTAGTCACATTGGTAGGGATCTTAAAGACCAGTGACTCCTTCATTTCATGGATAAGGAATCAGAAGTTTGAAAACTATTTTAACTAAAGGAAGCTTCTTGGAAAGGAATTTCTTGAAAATATTTATATAGTACAAATCAAATCAATAATCTTCAACAACTCTCTAAAGGCTGACCTTACCATCTTTCCACTTTGCATAGGAAAACTAAGGTACAAGCAAGCTACGCAGCTCCATTATTATCTTTATGAATCAGTGTCATAGCTGAGAACGAAGACCAAAACTTTGAATTTTGGACCATTCCCACAGATGTAGGCTGACCTCATCAGATGGAGCGGATGCTGGCTGGGGGGCGAAGAGAGGCCATGTTTGGGAAGTCCCCTTGTGCATTTCACAAGAGCACTTGCTGACCAATGCTAAATGCTTGCTTAAATGAGTTCCACTTGATAATGCAATCTTTAAGAAACAAAACATTACAATACACCAGCTTTCCGACCTTCCTCTAAAACAGTGTCCTTGAATCCCAGAAACTGAAAATATGCTTTAAACCTGGGTGTGTCTAATATAAATGCATGAAATGCACACAATCTTGTTTACTTTTTATTTAGAATAAGACCATTCAATTTGGATCCTTCCTTCTCTATCGAGAAACGCTATTTTCTATTCTGTTATCACCCAGAATGTTGAGTGCCAATCACGAGTAAAATAAAAGTTCCTGGCAAGCCTCAATATATTTCGTTTTCCTATCAATGCACCAATGATGACAAACTTCCAAAGACAACTCAGCCCTTTAAGACACACACACACACCCAAACCGTCAGCGGGGCCAGTGTCCCTGGTGTGGCATCTAGCTGTCCTACAAGATCCATTCCCATGGGTCATGGCCCGGTATTTCTGATGACTACATTCAGTGCTGTGAGGTGTTCAAACCATTACCGCATCCACCTCCGTGAACCAAGCCCGGTGAGCTCATGCAGTAACCCAGGCTGTGGAGCTAAAGCATCAACCACGAATCTGGGAACCCTACTTCGCCGTTCTCCCGGGCCGCATAACGGGGGGGACTTGCTTGGTTAGCGCAGAAACAGAGGCGCTTGGAGGGGAGGGGGGTGGTCGGGTGAGGGTGGGTGCAGCGAGGGAAGCCGAGTTTGGCGAGAAGGCAGTGGCAGCGAGCCCAAGGAGATCAAAGCATCAGCAGGAGCAGAAGGAGTTGGGAAACAGGGGTGGGCGGCGGGGGCGACCCTGGTGCAGGCGGGAAGCGAAAGGCGGAAAGGGGGCGCAGGAAATGGGCACCCAGAAAGAAGTGAAAAATTGCGGAGGAGGAAGTCGTCCCTGGAAGAGGAGGGGCAAAGGGGAAGCGAGAATGGAGTATTTGCACTTTCGAGAGGGGAGGGCCCGAGCCTCTCCCAACCGGGGCCGGCGGGGCGGGACCTTAAGGAAGGGGCGTCCCCGCGGTCCCCGGGGGTCCCTGCGCGCGAGTGCGCGCGGCCCTACCTGAACCTCTCCTGTCCCGCCGTGTCCCAGAGCTGCAGCTTGATCCTCTTGCCCGGCTCGATCTCCAGCAGGCGCGAGAAGAAGTCCACGCCGACTGTGGGGTCGCAGGCAGGGGAGCGCAGCCCGGGGAAGCGGCCCTGGGTGAAGCGGTGCAGGAGGCACGACTTGCCCACGGTGGAGTCCCCGATCACGATGAGGCGGAACTGGTAGATCCAGATGGTCTCCATCGCTCACGTGCCTCACCGGCCCCGGGCCGCCCCACCCGCGCGCCCGCCCTCCGCGGGGCAAGTTCGGCGGCGGGAACTGTCCCTTCAGCACCTCCCGGGCGCCCGCCCGCCGGTTTCCAGCATATTCCGGAGGCTGCGGCCGCCGCCTGGTCCCCGCCCTCCCGGGAGGTAGAGGCGGGGCCCGGCCGGGCCGGGGGAGGGGTTCAGGGCTGGGGGCGGGGCGGGAGCCGCGGCGCGGGGGTGGGGGAAACGGACCTGCAGCGTACGGACTCCCGCCCCCCGAACGCTATAAATTACTTTCCGTCGAAGCTCACTGGGCGCCGATGGGGAAGTGGGTGTGGCGAAGGGACGTGACAGCAGCAACAACCAATGAAAATGACACAAGGGCTCAGCTCCGGGAGGGGCAGCCAATGAAAAGTGAGAGCCATTTTCTTACGGGCGTCAGGGAGTGCTCGCTAGATTGGAACAAAGAATTTGGAAGTCTCGGGAGCTTTAACTTGCGTTGCCTGCCGTCGTTTCTTCTTTGATGTATTTCTCACTTCTGAGGTTTCTTTCGGCGGCCTCCTGCTCTCTAGCCTCGCCGAGCGCCATCTTCGTGGAGTTCTAAGGTGAAGGAGTTGAGAGCACGATGGAAATAAATTTACAGAACCTGTTCTGGATGCTTCCAGCGAGGTCTCTGCCCACCGCTGCTTGCCATCGCTCGTTCTTCACGGCCCTCAGTGTTGATGGGGATGTTGAGAAACTCTGAGCAGCACCCCCATACCCCCTGCCCCGGAGCCCTCGAGCCAAGGGAAGGAGTGGGGCAAACGTGGAAGACTGAGATGCTCCTGAAAGCTCCCATCTTCTCGGCTCTGTTCTGGACCTGGAAGAATACCTACAGTCTCCTCTACTTAGCTTGTGTCTGCTAGTGACCTAAATAGGCAAGGTGGAGCTTGAGCTCTATCGAGATCGAAGGACTTCCTCATGCCTTTCCTCAGACTCAATAGTAGTGAACTCATTTTATCTTTAAAAAGTTAAACGATTTTAAAGTGTGTGTTTTTTTACCAAAAAATAAAAATGCTAACAATTCCACTTTTCTCTTGATCATGTCCAAACTTTTGCTGTCCTTATTTCTTATTTTGGAGCAAGAGATGTCACTAGCAAGGATGTGCTATTCATCTTTCTGGGACTTTTTGACAACAGTTGGCCTTTTTTAAAATTTATTTGTCTATACTTTAAATCTCTGCCCTCAAAAGGTGTCTTCTCTTCAGCTGATACACATGCTGTAGTAGTCACAATTTTTTTTGAAGATTTATTTATTTTATTTGAAAGGCAGAGTTAGAGGCAGAGAGAAAGGTCTTCCATGGGTTCACTCCCCAAATGGCCACAATGGCCGGAGAGGGGAGGGGGGATCCAAAGCCAGGAGCCAGGAGCTTCTGGGTCTCCCACGTGGGTGCAGGGGCCCAAGGACTTGGGCCATCTTCTACTGCTTTTCCAGGCCATAGCAGAGAGCTGGATCGGAAGTGGAGTCCATATGAGATGGGGTCCATATGGAATGCTAGTACTGTGGCCAGTGGATTTACCTGCTATGCCCAGGACCCACCCCAGCATTCACAATTTTAACACTAAGCAAAACATCTCTTTCAAATTTTTGCTTCTTCCATTCTCCTTTTAAATATCAGAAATATCCCTCTACTCCCAGTCTTCCACAAGCCCAATAGAACCATAATATACTCTCTATACCTAATATAAGTCGAAATTCTTGCTTTTGAAAAAGTTACCAGAGACTTCCTAATTATCTAATTCAATCTCCTGCCCCCACAACCTTGGCCCATCTGGCCCCTATCTTTCTTGACTTCCTGGCATCTCTCTGGTTGGGGATGGCCAAGTGACAGAGATGTGACCAGTGAGACACAGAAGGACTTGCAAAGCTTTTACTTTCTATAAGGAACTGGCACCCCTATTGCCCTTCAGCCCTTTCACCTTTCCTTTTCCTTCTGCCCTGGAAGCTTTAACAATCATAAAGATCAAGATCTAGATACTAAAGATGGTGGCAGGAGAATGAGGAAGACCCTGAGTCCCCAATGACTTTGTTGGTCTGTTTTACCAACTCTGGATGTCTTACTGTTTGAGACAAATAAATCACCATACCAATAAGCTATTGGTGGCTGGATTTTCTGTACAACCTGAACACTTTTATTTCTTGGCTTCCACAAAAGCATTCTCTCTTGGTTTACTGTTCTTTCCAAACATATTCACTGGTTCCTCTTTCTTGATAGTGAAGATGCTGAGATCCATTGTTCATCTGTTCTTACTCTCCCCGTATTTTTTCCCTTTGCCTCTTTGGGCTTTTTCTGGCAACCTCATCTACTCCAGTGATCTCAGAGAACTCTTTTTTCAACATCATATGTCCATCTCTAATCTCTGCTCTGTATTCAGATCCATGCTTTCTCTTGGATATTAGATACACGCTTCAGACTTAGCATATCTGTTGTTGGTTGGGATTCTTTGAAGCATACTCCAGTGAGTATAATGAAAAAAAAGTGAGTATACCTAACCTAAGGACACAGAGGTGTTTTTGATAGAATCCATAGGCAGGAACCAGCCTGAGAGCATCCTCTCTCTTTTCCTCTGTCTCGGTTTCTCTTCTTCCCTCCCTCCTTCCAGATGTTTCTATGAACATCTGCCGAATTGCTCTCTGCAGACCAGCTTTCTCTACCTCTTAGTACATATAGAAGGCTATCGCTGCTGTAGTTTCTGTGTTAGATATTTAGACATATTCACAAACTAGTTTCCATTTATCTGCAGAGACAATCAAACTGAGTCACTTTAGAACGGGTGTTCCTGCCAAAGAGTTATGCTCAGTGGGCTGTTTTGACAGGATATATGGAATGTTAGCAGTCCTGGAGAAAGGATGGGTCAGTGAGTTCCTTTTCTGTCAAAAATGTATTTTCTGCAATGCCCCAGAGTGAACTCAGTACCTTTCTTGCCATTTTCTTTTCCTGTATTTTACTCATTGCTTAGTGTATTTCAGTATCTATTCTAGCTCCCTAAGAGATGAGAGCTTGTAGTACTAACTCTGAGCTGGACTCCTTGGTATTGCACCTGGGAAAGCAGTGGAAGATGGCCCATGTACTTGGGACCCTGTACCCACATGGGAGACCCAGAAGAGGCTCCTGGCTTCTGGCTTGAGCCTGGCCCAACCCAGGCTGTTGTGGCCATTTGGGGAGTGAACCAGCAGATGGAAGATCTCTCTCTTTGTGTGTCTCTTTCCGTCTCTCTCTGAACCTCTGTATTTGCCTTTCAAATAAACAAATCATCAAAAAAAATCTAAGCTGGAGATTAGGGGTTTGTTCTGTGTATATCAGAGAGAAGGATAGTCTAAAGGTGGTAGAATATAGAGCTAAGAATAATTTCATAGCATCCAGGAAAAACTAAAATGGAAGAGAAAGTAGGCAGGTCTACTGACTGTGTAGAAGAAACAGAATATGTGTACACTAATAGAATGGAAACTCCAAATAAATTCGCATTATGAAGTACTAGGGATAATGACTTCTCTGTCTTTTCTAGGGGACACAGTTCAACCTATCATAGCTTCCTATTTATTTTCTACAGACTCCTTTATTCAACAGCCTTGGTGCTCATTTGTTCATTCTAAACTTTGCCTGATCATGTCACATATGACCAATCATAAATGACACCCATGCTCTAGTCAAGTGATTCTTCTATATGATTTGTTTTTCATGCTGTAATTTTTCTTTTTTAAAAAAGCAATTCCTTCCTCCCATACCCCTTTCACTCTTCATCTGCTCAATTAATTTCTTTTTTTTTTTTTTAAAGATTTTTATTTATTTGACAGGTAAAGTTACATACAGTGAGACAGGGAGACAGGGAGAATGGTTTTCCTTCCATTGGTTCACTCCCCAAATGGCCTCAACGGCTGGAGTTATGCTGATCCGAAGCCAGGAGCCAGGTGCCTCCTCCTGGTCTCCCATGCGGGTACAGGGCCCAAACACTTAGGCCATCCTCCACTGCCCTTCTGGGCCACAGCAGAGAGCTGGACTGAAAGAGGAGCAGCCGGGACTAGAACTTGGCGCCCACATGGGATGCCGGCGCTGCAGGAGGAAGGATTAACCTCGTGTGCCATGGAACAGGCCCCATTAATTAATTTCTATTCATTCTTCAGGGCCTGTAATAAATAGTACCTCTCCTTTGTAGTTTTTTCTGAAGCATCTATACCTTCAAGGAGATGAAATTTCTCCCTCATCTGTGTTTCTATGGCATTTAATCAAAGAATACTCTGTACATCTATGATTTCTCTTATATCTTCTATAAAATATCTCATTTTGAATTGTGGCGCCAGTTCGAGTCCCAGCTGCTCCTCTTCTGATCTAGCTCTCTGATATGCCCTGGGAAAGCACTAGAAGATGGCCCAAGTCCTTGGGCCCCTGCACCCATGTGGGAGACGTGGAGAAGCTCCTGGCTCCTGGCTTTGGATCGGCAAACAGCTCTGGCTGTTGCAGCTATTTGGGGAGTGAGCCAGTAAGGCCTCTCTCTCTGCCTCTCCTTCTCTCACTGTATAACTCTGACTTTCAAATAAACAAATAAATCTAAAAAAAAAAAAAAAGAAAGAAATGAGCTATGTTAACCATAATTTTGTATTTGCTTGAATTACTATGAATGTGTAGTGTATGCATTACCTCATGAGCTTCATGATGAACTAAAATTTGATGAATTTTACCATTACTAACATTTGCCTTTGACTAATCATTGAATAACTTTAATTTTAAGTATATTTTGATTATACATGCTGAGAACAAATATAAATATTTAAACTCAGAAAATTAGGCAAATGCGTAGGATATACTTAAGAAAGCTACTTAATATATTATCCAGTAACTTCTGTTTTAATATATTTTTAGGGGACAGGCATTTGCTGTAGCAATTAAAGGATACCACTTGGAATGCCTGCAACCCATTTGAACCCATCCTATATTCTAGCTTCTTGCTAATATGCAACCTGGAAGGCAGCAGGTATGTCCCAAGTTCTTGGGTCTTTGCCACCCATGTAGGACACCCAGATTGAGTTCTTACTCCTAGCTTTGGCCTGGCCCAATCCTAGCTATTGTGGGAATTTGGGGAGTGAACCCAATGGAAGGTCTCTATCTTTGTCTCTCTGTCTTTCAAGTTTAATATATGCATGTATATATATACATACATATATGTAATTTTAAAAAGTGAAAAATATGAAAAGTGCTCAGAAGGAGAATCTGATCACTTTTTATTGTGGAAGGCACTGGGCCAGGAGGAAGGAGACCTGGTTTATGGTCCCAATGTGGCAATTAACTTTGGGGGACTTTAACAAATCACTTATTCTTTCTGTTTCCTCATCTGTGTACTTAAAAGGTTGTGTTATATCCGTATTTCTCAGCTGAAAACAGTGCTGGAAATGAAGTAAGGCATTGAGGTACACCACATACAACAAGGATGTCTGTTTTGTGAAACTTTTGTTTGAGTGATATGTGTCTATACATGACTGAGTGAGAGAGAGAAAAACACATATGTGTGTTGGGTGAAGATGTAAAATTTCTTTTGGCTCAAAGTGAGAATTGTCTAAAGCCAGTAAGCTAGGTGATCTGTAATTCATCTTCTGGTCCTGAGGTTCTCCACAGTGCTCAGAAGTGCTTGGTGTGCTCTTTCTGATTGCTACATTACAGGACACACCGCGGAGTGCTTTCCATGCCCAGTGTGGGCGCTACAATTAACAAGAGAGAAAACATCAAAAAGAATTTGTTCCTTCTCAGTCTTTGTCACGTTAGAACATGGAAACGTCACTCTTCTAGTTGCTCAGGCCAATAATCTGTCTTAATACTACTCTTTCTTGCTCCTCCATATGTATCCCATCAGCAACTTTTGTGGATTCTATATTCAAAATATATTCACATTCTAGTCATTTGTCACTCCCTCTACCTTTGCCTGCTAAAATCCCAGCTCCAGTCATCTCTTGTCTGCTTCATTGTTCTAGTCGCTATTTAGGCCTTGCCCTGCTATTACCATATTTTCAATTTAGCAGCTGGAATTAACAACAACAAAAAAATGTCAGACATTTTTTGTTCAGGAACTCCTGTTTTTTAATTTTTTTTTTAATTTGAGAGGTTAGTTATAGGCAGTGAGAGGGAAAAACAGAGAGAAAGGTCTTCCATCTGGTGGTTTTACTCTCCGATTGGCTGCAACGGCCCAGGCTGGACCAATATGAAGCCAGGAACTAGGAGTTTCTTCTGGATCTCCCACACAGATGCAGGGACCCAAGCACTTGGGTCATCTTCCATTGCTTTCCCAGGCCCTAGCAGAGAGCTGGATCAGAAGAGGAGCAGCCAGGACTCAAACCAGCGTCTATATGGGGTGCTGTAGGCAGAGGATTAACCTACCGCGCCACAGTGCCAACCCCATTCAGAAACTTCTAACAGCTTCTCATCCCACAGCAAAAGTCAAAGTCTGCGTGGAACATCTCATTATCTGTTGCGTCTCAACTTCTATCTCCCTCTTCAAGTCTCCCTAACAGTCATACTAGCTTCCTTGATAACTCTCCATGTACCAGGCAGGGTACCACCCCAGAACCTTTGCACCTACTAAGCCTCTGGAACAGTTCTTTCCCATCATCTTTCATAGCTTGCCCACTCACTCATTGAGTCTTCCTCAAACACCTTCCTGCTTTATTTTCCCCCTTCCTTATTACTTATCACCGTGTAACATAATATGTAGTCCACTTATTCATTTTATTTATTGTCTGCTTCCTCCAAGATGAGCTCTGTGAATGTGGAGATTTTTGCTTTTCTTGATCTGTTTTTGTTATTTTTTAAGGATTTATTTATTTATTTGAAAGGCAGAATAACAGAGTTAGGCACACACACACACACACACAGGGATACGTTCCATCCACTGATTCACTCCCCTAAATGCTCAAAACAGCCAGAAATGGGCGAGGTCAAAGCCAGGAACCTGGAGTTCCATCCCGGTCTCCCATGTAAGTGCAGGGGCCACAGTAATTGAGTCATCATCCATTGCCTTCTAGGCTCAGCAGCAAGGAGCTGGATTGGAAGGAGAGTATCTGCGACTCAAAGGAAGCAATCTGCTATGGGATGCGGTATCCCAGGCAGTTGCTCAAACTGCTGCACCACAACCGACCCTGCTTTGGTCTGCTTTATTCATAGCTGTATCCAAGTACCTGACACAGTATCTTAAATAGAATAGACACTTAGTAAATATTTGCTGGATAAACTTAAAGCTTCCATAAATTTCCTCTAGAAGAATAAATCAGAATAACTGCTAGTTAAATAAGAAAGATAATGATATTTGATTTCAGATGTGAAGAGTGAAGATTTTGGGTTTAAATTAAAGAAAAAGAAATTTCTGGTCGTGAAGAGTGAATACAGTGTGATAAGTTACAATTTGGGGGGCCGGCTTTGTGGCACAGCTGGTGAAGCCACTACATGCAATGCCAGCTTCCCATATAGAGGCAGGCTGGAGTCCCAGCTGCTCCACTTCTGATCCAGCTCCGTGCTAATGTGCCTGGGAAAGCAACAGAGGATGGCTCAAGTGTTTGGGTTCCTGCACCAACATGGGACACCTGGATGAAGTGGGACATCTGGCTCCAGGCTTTGGCATGGCCCAGTCCCGACCATTGTGAACATTTGGGGAGTGAACCAGTGGTTGGAAGATCTTTCTCCCTGTCTTCCCCTCTCTCTCTGTAATTCTGCCTTTTAAATAGAGTAAAATAAAATAAAATAAATCTTTTTAAGCATTTTTAAATTTGGCATAAATAAACTGAATGAGTTTTTAAAAATCTTTTTTTTTAAAGGAATTGAATGTTTTATAACATTTTCCTACCAAGGATTAAGGTGGACAATCAAGTTGTTGCCAGAACTGGATATTTTCCTGGTGACTCCACCCAGAAGAAGCTCCTGGCTGGCAGGCACCACAGCTCACTAGGCTAATCCTCCGCCTGCGGCGCCAGCACCCAGTGTTCTAGTCCCAGTTGGGGCGCCGGTTCTGTCGTGGTTGCTCCTCTTCCAGTCCAGCTCTCTGCTGTGGCCCAGGAAGGCAGTGGAGGATGGCCCAAGCGCTTGGGCCCTGCACCCGCATGGAGACCAGGAGGAAGCACCTGGCTCCTGGCTTCGGATCGGCGCAGCACGCCAGCCGTAGTGGCCATTTGGGGGGTGAGCCAATGGAAGGAAGACCTTTCTCTCTGTCTCTCTCTCTCACTCTCACTGTCTAACTCTGCCTGTCAAAAAAAAAAAAAAAAAAAAAAAAGAAGCTCCTGGCTCCTGACTTCAGATCAGCCCAGCTCCAGCCATTGTGGCCATTCGGGGAGTGAATCAGCAAATGGAAGCGCGCGCACTCTCTCTCTCTCTCTCTCTCACTTGTCTTCCTCTGTCTTTGTAATTCTGACTTTCAAATAAATAAATAACTCTTAAAAACAGATGAATAAAAATGTTAAAAAAACTATAGCTATTACATTAGTTGGGGACTTTGTCATCTCTCAATTGGACTAATGTCCGATTTTACTCTACATTACAAATCCAATGAACTCAGAAAAACATCTGGGTGTTTCAATAACCTGAACTAACATGAAGAGAGGGAGAAAAAAATCCTGGATTGACAATGGTTGCAGATAATATCTTAAATATCTAAATTATACATTCAGGTGAAATGGAGGCTCAAGTTGAGTTCTAGGAAGATAAAGTTACAATTCATTTGCATGCCTGAGGCAATAGATCGATGATATCTTGCCTGCTATGAGAGGAAGAACTGATCCAAATGATAACTGACATGTAAGAGTGCTTTAAATATGTGTTCACTCTGATACAGTGTGCCCATTTGTTTAGACATGACATGTATGTGAATCTCAGAACTTCCGTGAAAACTATATATGCAAATGGTCAAAGAACAACCTGCGGCATGGGTAGCAGAATTTTTTGTGCATTTCTCTGGAATGTCATTTCTGATATCAGCTGGTGGCAGACTGGTGACAGTGCCTGTCTGCCTCTATTGCCTCGGAAGTCATTCCAGCTGACCGCGTTCCGTTTGGCTCTACTTTGTACATATCTTTCAAATCTGTCTCCTCTTCGCCTTCTTCAATACTGATTTGAACCTTTATTATCTCTTGTTAGAGTTGTTATAAGCTCAATTGCTTTCGTCTTGCTCCAAAATATCCATCATGTCTTTTTTTTTTTTTTAGTTCTTTTTTTTTAAACTTTTATTTAATGAATATAAATTTCCAAAGTACAGCTTATGGATTACAATGGCTTTTTCTCCCCCATAACTTCCCTCCCACCCGCAACCCTCCCCTTTCCCACTCCCTCTCCCCTTCCATTCACATCAACATTCATTTTCAATTCTCTTTATATACAGAAGATAAATTTAGCACATATTAAGTAAAGCTTTGCACCCATACAGAAACACAGAGTGAAAAATACTGTTGGAGTACTAGTTATAGCATTAAATCATGATGTACAGCACATTAAGGACAGAGATCCTACATGAGGAGTAAGTGCACAGTGACCCCTGTTGTTGACTTAACAAATTGACACTCTTGTTTATGCATCAGTAATCACCCTAGGCTCTTGTCATGAGTTGCCAAGGCTATGGAGGCCTTTTGAGTTCGCCAACTCTGATCATATTTAGACAAGGTCATAGTCAAAGTGGAAGTTCTCTCCTCCCTTCAGAGAAAGGTACCTCCTTCTTTTCCATCATGTCTTTCTAACATATACAATGATCTGATGGGGCCGGCACTGTGGTGCAGTAGGTTAAAGCCCCAGCCTGCAGGGCCAGCATTCCATATGGGTACTGGTTCAAGTCCTGGCTGTTCCACTTTGGATCTAGCTCACTGCTAATGTGCCTTGCAAAGCAGCAGAGGATGGCCAAAGTACTTGGGCCCCTGCACTCATGTGGGAGACCTGGAAGAAGCTCCTGGCTGCTGGCTTTGGATCGGCCCAGCTCTGGCTGTTGTAGCCATCTGGGGAGTGAACCAGCAGACAGAAGACCTCTCTCTCTCTCTGTCTCCACCTCTCTCTGTAACTCTGTCTTTCAAATAAATAAAATAAATCTTTAAAAAAAATCTGATCATATTACTCCCATCTCACAATGTTACAAATCTACCCTGTCTGTACATATGTATTGTCTAAATGCAAAATTTAAATAAATTAGAATGGCATAAAAGACATGCTTTAGTTACTTTTGGACTTTACTTCACCTTCTACTTCTTTCTCTTTGCAGTTACATTACTGTACTGTATGTGGCTTTTAAAATGTCTATCTTAATACCATGCACTTTGTATCAGATAGGATTAGAATAGGTTGTTACAGAAAAACTGAAAATAACAATGGCTTAAGCCAGATGGAAATTTATCTTTCAGGTAAAAGAAGCATAGAGTTGGGCTGCCAGGACCAATAATGTAGCTGAGCTCTCTATGTTTCTGCTCTGCCATGATCTATATGTGATTTTCATCCCCAAAATGACTACATAAACACTGTTCATCCTGTCTGCGTTCTAGCAAGCCAGAGGAAGAAAGGGTCAAGTTTGCATCCTCTTAAACTCTTTTGGTTGAATCTGAAATTTTGGGGCTGGTGAGTGCAACCTGTTTGCCCTGAGGAGGAGAGCACCTGCCTGAGAATGGAGTTAACCTGGAGGAAGTAGAGCTCTTAAACCCAGAAAAGATACTGGGTTCTTGTGCCTCTGTCTGATCGATACGACCCAAACCATGACCAAAGCGGGTTGTATCCTCAGATTTTTTTAAAATGTCATAAGTGGTTATACATTTCACAGCTGGGTACCTAAGGTAGACAAGGAATAAAGTGAAGATAGGCAAACCTTGTCAGACTGAGAGTGCTGGTGGTGGGATGGCAACGCCTAGGTATCCCTAATGAGAAGGAAGAGTTGTGGCAGCAGCTACTGAAGTAGGGGGCTGCTGGAGCAAGAATGGGAGTGTTGGTGGGCGATGCTCGGCGTGGGCTGTTTCTAGGGGTGACGATTCCAGGATGGCATTGCGGAGAATGGGTACTCAGTGTAGATGAAAACGTCAATGTTGACGAGGAAGTCAAGGAAGGAGAGCCAGCGAGTTTGACTTTCTCAAGTCAGTTCCCCTCATTGTAGGTCAATGGTGGCACACTGAGTGTAATTCAGCAAGAACAGATGAAGAGAGGCTGAGGTCCTGTTTTCTCCTGGCTTGGTCTTTCCTGGGGATAGATCTTAGTATAAACCAGGTTAACAGACCAGTCAGTCAAACTAGCATACATATTGTTTGTCTTGCTTTTGAAAAGTGTTATGAATTCAGTGTTATTCTGAATTCCAAGAACCTGAAGTGTAATGTAGGTCTATACAATTAGAAAAATGTTTATTATTTCATTATGTGTGTGTGTGTGAGAGAGAGAGTGAGAGAGAGAGCGAGCGAGCGAGAGCGAGAGAGAGAGCGAGAGAAAGGGAAAGAGAGATCTTCATATCTTCAAATGCTCTTCATCTGGCACTCCCCAAATGCCCATAGCAACCAGGACTGGGCAGGACAAAGTCAGGAGCCTGGAACTCTATCTGGGTCTCCTGTGGGTGGCAGGGGCCCAAGCACTGCTGCTTGTGGAGATGCATTAGCAGGAAGCTGGATTGGAAACTGAGTAGCCAGCACTCAAACCAGAACTCCAATATGGGATGTATGCATTCCAAGCTTAATCTACTGTGCCACAATGCCCACTCTTGGGCCATACATTGTAATAGTCAGCTGGCCTGGGGATAGCATTGACAACCTCACTTGAAGGCAGAAGTCTTTGAAGGGCATGCAGGGAGCACCCCTGAGCAGGGCCAGGAAGCAGTTTGAAATTCATGGCAGCACACGAATGAAAAGGTCTTCCAACCCAAAGCTCTACATAGTAGAATATGACTTCTGTAACTAGCCTAAGAAAATTTTAAAATCAGATAAAATTAAATGCCTATCTTGAACATTCAAAGTGAAATAAATTAGGTAACCCACTGAGTAAACTTGTATAAGTTTATAATTTGTGTGTTACACTTTAGTATCTTTCTTGCAAAGGTAGGCATTTATTTTTGGAACAGTTGACTTTATAGGTACATTTCTTCTTAGAAGATAGGGAGCAGATCAGTGACAGCAGAAACATTAATAATTTATCTTTAAGATTAAGGCTGGCTGGCACCATGGCTCACTAGGCTAATCCTCCACCTGTGGCACCAGCACCCCGGGTTCTAGTCCTGGTTGGGGCACTGGATTCTGTCCCGATTGCTCCTCTTCCAGTCCAGCTCTCTACTGTGGCCTGGGAGTGCAGTGGAGGATGGCCCAAGTGCTTGGGCCCTGCACCCGCCTGGGAGACCAGGAGAAGCACCTGGCTCCTGCCTTCGGATCAGTGCGGTGCGCCAGCCGCAGCGCACCGGCCACAGTGGCCACTGGGGAGTGAACCAATGGAAAATGAAGACCTTTCTCTCTGTCTCTCTCTCTCACTGTCCACTCTGCCTATCAAAAAAAAAAAAAAAAAAAGATTAAGGCTGGTCTTTGCTTCATTTCAGCTTATGGCTGTGGTCTGTAAACTATCCATCCAACATGTCATTAGCCTGCAAATTTAAAAAGAGAGAGGAACCAGAACAGAATTTGTCTCTTCTCCACTGGAAATTGCTACTTGATTTATCAAAAGACCATTTCCATCTCTGAACAGGTTATTCACAAAAGAAGAAATTTAAAAGGCCAGTAAGTACTGAAAAAATGCCCAACCTCACTAGTTAGTCAAAGAGATGCAAATTAAATCAATGCTATGCAATTTTAACCTCTCAAATTGACAATTTTGCTGAGGCTGACTAACTCAATGATTGATCATTCTAGTTTTTCCTTACCTCACTTTTCCCATCACTGGAAATTAAACGATTCAATGGTTAGGGCATAATTCATCACAATGAATTTCAAGATCATTAAAGAAGGCAGTTTGTTGGAATTTCTGAACAGTGAAAAAAAGAAGCAAATTTTCCTCTAGTCCCAAACCTAAAACATTTAGAAGAATTTGTTTTACAAAGATGCACAAAAATCAATATTACTGACAGAGAGGACAGAGAAAAAATTGGCTCTTTTCCAATGCCCAGCCTTCTCAGACTCTAGTTATTTCTGATTGGAAGTCTACCAAAGAGTGTTTGGGATCTATCCACTTTATCAGAGCTAAATGCCTGGGCTGTCATTATTCCTTAAGAAACAATTTAGTTTTTACTGTATTTTCTATCAACCAGCATTTCACCTGATTGTAGCCTTCATTCTTCAATAATACATTCATGTAGTTACTTGCAAATGAGTGCTCATTTATTTTTATTTAAATCATGGAGCTGGGATGGATGCTGTGGCACAGCTTGTTAAGCTACCACTTGGGGCGCTCACGTCCCATGTAGAGTGCCTGGTTTGAGTCCTGGCTGCTTCACTTCTGTTCCAGCTTCCTGCTGATACGTCTGGGAGGCAGCACATTATGGTCCAAGTGATTGAGTTTCTGACATGCATGTGGGAGATCTGAATGGAGTTCCTGGTGCCTGGCTTCAATTTGGCCCAGCCCTGGGCTGCTGCAGTCCTCTGGGGGAGTGAAGCAGAAAATAGATATTCTCTCTCTCTCTCTCTCTTTCTCTCTCTCTCTCCTCTCCGTGTAATTCATTTGCCTTTCAATGAATAAATAAATGAAGCTTTAAAAAAATGAAGAGTTAGGCCGGCGCCGTGGCTCAACAGGCTAATCCTCCACCTTGCGGCGCCAGCACATTGGGTTCTAGTCCCAGTTGGGGCGCCAGATTCTGTCCCGGTTGCCCCTCTTCCAGGCCAGCTCTCTGCTATGGCCCAGGAGTGCAGTGGAGGATGGCCCAGGTCTTTGGGCCCTGCACCCTCATGGGAGACCAGGAGAAGCACCTGGCTCCAAGCTTTGGATCAGCGCGATGCGCCAGCCACAGTGGCCATTGGAGGGTGAACCAACGGCAAAAAGGAAGACCTTTCTCTCTGTCTCTCTCTCTCTCACTATCCACTCTGCCTGTCAAAAAAAAAAAAAAAAGAGTTGATATAAGAGTCAGCATTATTTTCTTCTCCAGAGTTAAAAATATCAAATTACATTTACCTAACATCCTAAAGAACCCAAAATGGAGAAGAAAATGTTCTTTGTTATTTCAAGCTAGTTTCTTTAGAACTCTTCAAATGATGATGTTTGGCTGGTAGTTCTTGGGGGCTTTGTGTGGTTTTCCTTTCAGCTAGCTCTTCTTCATCCTCCAAGGCTCTCAGGGAAGATCACCAGGGAATGCAGTGTGACCGGCTGCTCCACTCTTCCCTGACCACATCACACCACTGTCTGAATGTTAGAGGAGTCTAAAGTGCCCCCGAACTGAGAAGGAATCCTGAGACTGAATGAAGAAGGAAGCTCCATGGGAGAACAGAGCGTTTATTAGGGCAACTTGCATACTGGATTCCAGACTGGAGTATATGTGTGATCTGAGCACATTCTGCAGTGAGGATTTTCCTGCACAGGGTAGCAGAAGGGGCAAGATTTTAGACATTTACAAATCAATAGGAATCCTGTGTTAAAACATCAGGCATCCAGCTAGTTTCTCTGAACTTATCAGCCAGGCTTGGGAGAATACTAAAACTTTAAAGCTGAGGAGTAGCACCAGTTAGGCAGGCAGGTGGTCAGTATCTTTCTTGGAGATGGAGGTCAAAATTGAGTGGCGAGACTGAAGATGGCATTGCTATAGTTTGCTATCAAACAGCTACATGTCATACCTTCTCTACTTCTTCCCCTTCCTTTCCTCCTCCACCTCTTCTTCCCTCCCTTTCCCTTCTCATCTCTATGTGACCATTAGCATTTTACCCTTCTCTTCAAATGCACCTCTTCTCCAAATACAGATTTTAGAGCTGAAAGAAACATAAGAATGATGTAGTCTAGTGAAAGCCAATCATTTTAATTTTCACCAAAGTATAACAAAATGGAAAATTCAACTGAATCTTCTATATGACAGAGAACATAATTCAAAGTCTTTAAACCAAGATTCAAAAATTTCAAAGGGAGGGAGGAACAGCATTGTGGTGCAGTGGATAAAGCCTTCTGTGGCGCCAGCATCCCATATGGGCACCAGTTCCAGTCCTAGCTTCCCCTCTTCCCATCCAGCTCCATGTTAATGTGCTTGGGAAAGCAGTGGAAGATGGCCCAAGTCCTTGGGCCCCTGTACCTTCATGGGAGACACAGAGGAAGCTCCTGGCTCCTGGCTTTGGCCTGGCTCTACCAGCTGTTGTGGCCATTAGGGAAGTGAACCAGTAGATAGAAGACTCTGTCTCTCTCTCTCTCTAACTCTGCCTTCCAAATAGATAAACAAACCTTTTATAAAAATCTCAAAGAGGACAGCCTCACCTGGCCATTCCATTCATAACCCAATATTTATATAGAAAATATAAAAGGTCATGGGCTTCTTTTAATAAGAGAGGGTTTTGGAGAGAGCTGGCAGTGTTCTGTGAGTTCTCCCCTTACCTCAGGACCAGGGAGAAAACCTCAGCAGGACCACTCACTGAGTCCAGTATATAACCCCTGAAATTTCAGTTGTGTTTCATTCCAGCCAAGAAATCTAAAGAATGAGAGCTTTTCAGACTATCTGTTCCAAGAGAGGACTGAAGGAGAAGTTGCTGAAGAGCAAAAGGGAAGTTTCAAAGATATCAAGGAACTAACTTGAGTTCTTGTTCTTTGGGACAAAGGATGAATGAGTGTTTTCCATAGACCAGAAGGAAGTCAGACCTGTGAGGCAGCCAGCATGGAATTGTCTTAGATTCCATCCAAGAGGACTTCCTGGGGCTGTACCACTGGAGGTCTGTGACTGCAGGAGTAGCAAACCACCTGCCAGAATACAGATGCATATGCCTGTGGCCAGGGACTTGCAAGAGAAAGCTTCCTGCCAATGTGAAGATTTATGCAACCTGCCATACAATCTATTAAAGTGTCCATGAAATATAGAACTGGCTTAAAGCCTTCTTGGAATCCAGAGAACACTGATGCCACATCGCCATGACAGTATCAGACAATTAGGTCTGAAGTTTTCTGCTTCCCTTATCTCTCTCTTTCAAATGCACTAATTTCCAAAGTGGTCAAAAACCAAGGTTAGGAGAAAAAAAAAGTATAGGGGAAAAATTTAAAGGAAATGTGGGAGGCAAAAGTACCCAAACTTCTCATATTTTCTTCTTCTTCTTCTTCTTCTTCTTCTTCTTCTTCTTCTTCTTCTTCTAAGATCTATCTATCTACTTGAGGGGCAGAGCCACAGATAGAGGAAGAGAAAGAGAGCGAGAGGTCTTCCATCCCCTGGTCCCTTCCCCAGATGGCCACAACAGCTGGAGCTGGGCTGATTCGAAGCCAAGAGCCAGGAGCCCTTTCCCCTGTCCCTGCCCTGGTCTCCCACATGCAGGCAGGGAACCAAGGACCTGGGCCATCTTCTGCTGCCCTCCCAGGCCACCAGCAGGAAGCTGGATAGGAAGTGGAACGGATCATATGGGATGCCAGCATCACAGGCAGAGTCTTAACCTACTATGCCACAGTGTTAGCCCCCTCATTTTTTTTTAACTCCAATTTTGTTAGAGACAGTAACTAACCCCACAGTCCTGGTATTCCTCATGCTCATCAGACCACAGCATGCTTCAGCTACTCAGTCCACCAAGTGCCTACACAGACACTTCATTTCAGTGTACACATGCGACAACTTAAGCACATTTGCCACTGGGTGCTGGGCTATCAGTTTCCCTTCTTCTAATTGTAGCAAATCCCCCAGCCCTTTCAAACCAATCCAGGTCACATAACCCCAGCTTCTTATCCTTAAATGTCTGTTGTCCACAATGCTGTCAGGTACAGAAGGACAATGGAAATCACTCTGTTTTAAATAGAAAATTAATATACGGATTCAGTGAAAATAGTTGCTGAGAAGGCTAGCGAGAACTCCTATCTGTTGGGTCACTCCCAGATACCTGCCACAGCTGGTGCTGGAAACGGGAATTGGTCCATGTCTCCCATATAGGTGGTAGGAATCCAATTACTTGAGCCATCACCTGTTGCTTCCCAGGGTCTGCATTGCTTGGAAGCTGGAGTCAGGAGCCAGAGCTGGGCTTTAAATTCAGGCTCCCTGATGTGGGTGCCCTAACCACTAGGCTGAATGCCCTCTCCATAGCCCTTGTTTCTATTTGGTTTATTACTTGTTGAGGATCTGATAAAGCTAAGAATGAAGTCCTTACAGATTACTGAATGACTATTTTTATATCACATAGAAATTATTGTTGTTGCTTAAGGTTTTTTTTTTTCCTGGGAATAAATATGCAAAAAGTTTCCCAAAAGTTTACATAAACTGAGAATCTGATTCATCGGATTACATTAGACCTCACAGTGTTTGGAGATGTGCCTAAAACAATGAAGGAGGCAATTAACTTCTCTTCTGCTATTGCAACTTTTTTACACATGGAGGCAGTACAGTCTAATAGTAGAGTCTAGGGTCAGCCGTCAGACTGATGTTCCCAGCCAAGATCTGTTGGCCGGCGCTGCGGCTCAATAGGCTAATCCTCCGCCTGCGGCGCCGGCACCCCAGGTTCTAGTCCCGGTTGGGGCGCCGGGTTCTAGTCCTGGTTGCTCCTCTTCCAGTCCAGCTCTCTGCTGTGGCCCGGGAGGGCAGTGGAGGATGGCCCAAGCGCTTGGGCGCCTAAACCCGTGTGGGAGACAGGAAGAAACATCTGGCTCCTGGCTTCGGATCAGCGCAGCTCTGGCCGTTGCGGCCATTTGGGAGGGTGAACCAGCGGAAGGAAGACTTTTCTCTCTGTCTCTCCCTCTCACTGTCTATACCTACCTGTCAAATAAATAAATAAATAATAAAAAAAATCTGTGGTGGACCAGGTGCATGATTATGACATTTGATGTGAGCTATCAAATCTATGCCTTTGTTTCTTTACGTATCAAAGGATATTTGATAAAATACATTTGGAAGGGCTAAATTAACCTCATATTAGTGGATGTTAAGAAATCAGTTCCAGGGGCCAGCACTGTGGCGTAGCGGGTTAATGCCCTGGCCTGAAGTGCCGGCATCCAATATGAGCACCGGTTTGAGACCTGGCTGCTCCACTTCCAATCCAGCTCTCTGCTGTGGCCTGGGAAAGTGGTGGAAGATGGCCTAAGTCCTTGGGCCCTTGCACCCATGTGGGAGACCCGGAAGAAGCTCCTGGCTCCTGGCTTCAGATCGGTGCAGTTCCAGCTGTTGGGGCCAATTGGGGAGTGAACCAGCAGATGGAAGACCCCTCTCTGTCTCTCTCTGCCTCTCCTCTCTTTGTAACTCTGACTTTTAAATAAATAAATAAATCTTAAAAAAAAAATCAATTCCAGGCAGCAGATTTTTTTTTTTAAACCACTTTACTGTACACCTCCATCTGAATGTCTTAGAGGCCATGCAAGCACACAAAAAGTCATGATTTTCCATTTTGGAACTACTCCTCTCCCTATAGTCCATAAAGGGAATAAATCATCTTTTATGCAGATGCTTCTGTCAGAAGCCAGGGACTTCGCCTAGGCTTCCCCGTCCCCGCTGCCCATGACATCCGAGCAGTACCAAACTTTGTTAATTTTACTTCCTAAGTGTGTTTAAACTCTGTCCCTTTCCCACTATCCTTAGTTCAGGCCTTCCTCCTCTTTTTCCTGGACTGGGAAAACTGCCCCTAAGTGATGTTTCTGCCCTCCCATAGGAAGGCACACATTTGGCACACACATTGTGACATTCCCAGGCTCCCCGGGCTGCAGGTCCTGGAGTGGCACCAAGCTCTCCTATGAAAAGTTCCTGCCCTCCCTTCATCTCTCTTCTTTTATCACCATGCATGTCCTCTGTGAACCAGCCAAACCTGGTGTGTTTGAAATTCCTCCTCTTTTTTGCTGTAATGTCTTTTTTAAAAAAAATCTCCTTAACTGTCTACTGAATTCCTATGTAAAGATCTGCCTTTGCCACTTTGTCAGTCAATCACTCTGGATCCCTTTGCACCTTCTCTGTGCTGCCTCTTGCTCTCTGCATCAGGAGCTTCTTTCTTTCTACATTCAAAGCACCTTTTTCTGGAGAAGGCATACAGTTGTATTTAAAAGCCCAGACTCTCAGGCTGGCGCTGTGGCGTACTGGGTAAAGCCACTGCCTATGGCACTGGCATCCCATATGGGTGCCCGTTGAGTCCTGGTTGCTCCACTTGCAATCAGTTGCCTGCTAATGTGCCTGGGAAAGCAGTAGTCCTTGGACCCCTACACCCACAAGAGAGACTGGGAAGAAGCTCCTGGTTCCTGGCTTTGGATTGGTCCAGCTCTGGCCATTGCAGCCATTTGGGGACTGAACCAGCAGATGAAAGACCTTTCTCTGTGTTTCTCCTTCTCTCTGTTTGTAACTCTACCTCTCAAATAAATACATAAAACTTTTTTTTTTGTTTTGTTTTTTACAGGCAGAGTTAGACAGTGAGAGAGAGACAGAGAGAAAGGTCTTCCTTTTGCCATTGGTTCACCCCCCAAAAGGCCGCTACGGCCGTTGCTGTGCTGATCCAAAGCCAGGAGCCAGGTGCTTCTCCTGGTCTCCCATGCAGGTGCAGGGCCCAAGCACTTGGGCCATCCTCCACTGCCTTCCCAGGCCACAGCAGAGAACTGGCCTGGAAGAGGAGCAATGGGACAGAACTGGCTCCCCAACCAGGACTAGAACCTGGAGTACCGGCGCCACAGGCGGAGGATTAGCCTAGTGAGCCACGGTGCCGGCCCAAATACATAAAACTTTAAAAAAATAAAGAGAGTAATTTACTCCTGCTTGCAGACAAATTGTCCTACATATAACAGTTACATACAAAAAGTTATAAAATTGTCTTATCTTTATAATAGTAAATGAAAAACATTACAATTCTCCCATCAAACAAGATATGCAAGGATTTTTATGTTGCTGTTAAAATAGAGAAAAATAATCACTGGAATATAAAGATAAGAGCTGAATGATCATGCCACTAATGGAGAAAGGGGAAAAAGGAATGAAGAGGAAGATGAAATAATCGAGAAAACCATTCCATAGCAGGCAGGATGTCATGGAACCAACTGCAGTTTTCTGAATTAGAATGTACTCTGGGTCTGAAAGGACAGAGCTCAGTGGTACAGCAGCAGCCTCCCTTCTTCGTGGACACCTCCTCTCTGCTGGTGGAACACATCAATTCTATCTTCAGCCTCCAGTTCCAACTGCACAGGTGGGTCTCACTCATTGATTGGATGCCCATCAAACTGGAACCTGATCTGCCTCATTGACAAACCCTGTGGTTCACAATAAGCTTTCCTTAGTTTACTAAGTGGTATACACCTCATAATCTTTTTTTTTTTTTTAAGATTTATTTTACATATTTGAAAGGCACTTACCGAGGGAGAGAGAAGGGGAGAGACAAGGAGATATTCTATTCACTGCAATTGCTGGGCCTGGACCAGGCCAAAGCCAGGAACAAAGAACTTCTTTGGGATCTCCCACATGGGTGCAGGGGCCTAAGCACTTTGGGCCATCTTCTGTTGCTTTCCCAGGTGTATCAGCAGGGAGCTGGGCTGAATTAGAAATGGAGCAGCCAGGACTTGAACCATTGCCCATATGGGATGCTGGAGCTGCGGGCAGCAGCTTAACCCTCTAAATCACAATGCTGGCCCACACCTCTTGTTTTTTTTTCTTTTTTTTTTTTTTTTGACAGGCAGAGTGGACAGTGAGAGAGAGAGACAGAGAGAAAGATCTTCCTTTTGCCGTTGGTTCACCCTCCAATGGCCGCTGCGGTAGCGGGCTGCGTCCGGCGCACCGCGCCGATCCAATGGCAGGAGCCAGGTGCTTCTCCTGGTCTCCCATGTGGGTGCAGGGCCCAAGGACTTGGGCCATCCTCCACTGCCTTCCCGGGCCATAGCAGAGAGCTGGGCCCACACCTCTTAATCTTAAACTGCACCACAGAACCATCCATCCCTGCCACCTTCAAATTAATGATTGGTGTTCTCAGTCTTGATTCCTTCCTTGGGCTTTTCATCAGCCTTGGCGAGTTGTGGAGTCTCCTCAGCTGCTGCTTCACAAAAGAGGTACCAGGGCCTCACCAAACCAGCACACCACACACCAGGAGAGGCAGAAGCAACCTGGTCAGTTTCTGAAAGAATGCAATTAGCTAATGGACTCAGATAGCCAGCACAGGTGATTTATTTCTTACGCATATATATGTCATAAATTTTGTATTCAGTAGCTCAAATATTTGTATACATATGCTTTATTACTCTTCATCTCACCTAAATGAGCAGCTTTTAAAAAAAAAAAGATTTTATTTATTTATTTGAAAGTCAGAGTTACACAGAGAAAGGAGTCGCAGAGAGAGAGAGAGAGAGAGAGAGAGAGAGAGATATCTTCCATCCACTGGTTCACTCTCCAGTTGACCACAATGGCTGGAGCTGGGCCAATTTGAAGCCAGGAGCCAGGAGCTTCCTCCAGGTCTTCCCATGCAGGTGCAGGGGCCCAAGGACTTGGGCCATTTTCTACTGCTTTCCCAGGCCATAGCAGAGAGCCGGATTGGAAGTGGAGCAGGCAGGACTTGAACTGCTGCTCAGATAGGATGCTGGCAGTGCAGGTGGCAGCTTTACCCATTACGCCACAGCGCTGGCCCCATGAGCAGATTTTAAAATCATTTATTTATTTGAAAGGCAGAATGACAGAGAGAAGAAGGGAGAGATCTTTTATCTGTTGGCTCACTCCCTAAGTGCACACAATAGCTAGGGGTGGGTCAGGCTGAAGCGGGAAGTCAAGGATTCAATCGCAATCTCCCACATGGGTGGCAGAGACCTAAGTACTTGAAACATCACCTGCTGCCCCCTGGAGTTCACATTAGCAGGAAGCTACATGGGGAGGAAAGCTAGAACTCCAACCTAGGCACTTTGACAAGGGGTGCAGGCATCCCAGTAGTGGTTTAACCACTGCACCACAATGCTTGCTTCACATAAGAAGTTTTTAATTGGAAAACATTGCAATATTTATCTGTTGTGCCTTAATATGTTATGATTTCTGTTGAAGGAATTTCTAAAAGAGGGTTGCTTTTTCATTATTCTTAGTAAACTTTCAATATCTTATATTTTCCTGAAAATATTGAATAGCAAATTTCTAAAATAATTATCGATATCATCATGCATGTTACTACTCCCTGCACCGATGTCCAGGAAATGTTTTGACCACCCCCACGACCTTTCTTCCTCTTCCCATCTTGTAAGTAAGGGCGATTTCCAGGTTTGGTTCTCTTTTGCTCTACTTACACTCTTCAAGGAATTTAATTCAGTTTCATCATCTCAGCCACTCATTCCAGGTGAGAGAACCCAAACCTTTTTCTATAGTATTGTCTATTTTATATATATTAACAGCCCCATACCTAATCCCTGGAAGTTAGCAGCTCCTTGAAGTGCAAAATGCTTGAAAATCAAACTATTTTCTACACAAAGTGACTCCTCCTGATTTTTCTTTTTTCTGTCAGCAGTATTGTCATTCTCCTAGTCACTCACAGCCTTTAGGCTGTGTTTACCACATTTTCTTTGTTCATCTTTTGAGAGACATTAAGGTTTGTTTCCACATCTTGGCCACTGTGACTAGGCCACAGTGAATATAGGAGTGCTACTACACTTATTTTTTTTTTTTTTAGATTTTATGATTTATTTATTTGAGAGTAGAGTTACAATGAGAGGGAGAGGCAGAGAAAGGTCTTCCCTCCATTGGTTCACTCCCCAAATGGCCACAATGGCCGGAGCTTGCCGATCCGAAGCCAGGAGCCAGGTGCTTCTTCCTGGTCTCCCATGCAGGTGCAGGGGCCCAAGGACTTGGGCCATCTTCTACTGCTTTCTCAGGCCACAGCAGAGAGCTGGATCAGAAGAGGAACAGCCAGGACTGGAACCTGGCGCCCATATGGGATGCCAGCACCTCAGGCAGAGGATTAACATACTGCGCCACGGTGCCTGCCCCTACTATACATTTTTGAGACTGATTTCAATTCTTTTGGATAAATACCCAAAACTGGGATAGTTGGATCATATGACAGCTCTATTTTTAATTTTTGGAGGAACCATAGTGGCTGCACCATTTTGTATTCCTGTCAACAGTGGCAAGGGCTTTAATTTCCCTCTCTCTTTTTTTTTATTGACAGGCAGAGTGGACAGAGAGAGAGAGACAGAGAGAAAGGTCTTCCTTTGCCGTTGGTTCACCGTCCAATGGCTGCTGTGGCTGGTGTGCTGCGGCCAGTGCACCGCGCTGATCTGAAGCCAGGAGACAGGTGCCTCTCCTGGTCTCCCACGCAGGTGCAGGGCCCAGGGACCTGAGCCATCCTCCACTGCCCTCCCGGGCCACAGCAGAGAGCTGGCCTGGAAGAGGGGCAACAGGGACAGAACCCGGCGCCCCAACTGGGACTAGAACTTGGGGTGCCGGTGCCGCAGGCAGAGGGTTAGTCTAGAGAGCCATGGTGCCGGCCTAATTTCTCTTCATCCTAGCCTATATTTGCCTTTCTTTTTTGGGTAGTAGCCTCTCTTATTGCTGCGAGGTGACATCTCATTATAGCTCTGACTTGAATTTCCCTGACAACTAGTGACCCTTGAGCATTATTCATAGGTTGGCCATTTGTATATGTTCTTTGGAACAATGTCTGCTGCAGTCCTTGGTGAAAGAAGGAAATTCTGCAATATGCAACAATATGGTGAAACTTCAGACATTATGCAAGGGAGGTAAATCAGCCATAGAAAGACAGATATTGCATGAGTCCACTCATGTGAAGTATGTAAAACAGTCCGATTCATAGAGCCAGAGTGGAATGGCGGTTGCTAGAGGCCAGTAGAGGGGAACGAAAAGTTATGAATCAATGGGCATAAAGTTACAGATAAACAAGATGAATAAGCTGTAGAGATCTGTTGTGCAATGCTGTACTATGCTAAGCAATAATGTGCTGTATACTTAAAAATACGTTAGGGTAAGACTCATTCAACATTTAAATGTGTCCATAATTGGCCCTTCCCTCAAAGTACATTTATAAGCACATTTTTTTTATACTTAAAAACGTTTCCTTATTTTAATCTACTTGAAGGGCACAGTGACAGAGAAAGAGAGAGAAGTAGAGAGAGAATTGGAGGGGGTGGGGGCAAGTGGTTCTCACCTACTGGCTCACTACCCAAATGCTGAGTCTGGGCCAGGCCAAAACTGGGAGGCCAGAGCGTGGTCCAGGTCTCCCATGTGGGTGGCAGGGACCCAGGTATAAGGGAACTAACATGCAACCTGGGAGGCACCAGGTGATGGCTCAGCTGGTGGGATCCATTCCATCCACATGGGAGGCCAGATTGAACTCTGGGCTCTTGGCGTTGGCCTGGCCCAGCCATGGCTGCTGCCTGCATTTGATGAGTCAATCTACAGATGAGAGTCTCTCTCTCTTTCTCCAGTCAAGTGAAAAGTAGAGGAAAAATGTGGAGGGACCCCAGCCTTGGGAGGGATCAGTCTATGGGCAAATCCTGATCATTTCAGCTCCCGCACGGGCAGACCTCTCTGTCTGGGTTGGTGTTTCTGGGTGACCTGATAAACAGAGGCTGTGCTATTTTGATGATTATTGATAGAGGAAATACCCAGGTGACCAACACCGAGTTACAGAAGGAGTATTACAAATACAGTTGATGTGCCACCTCTTCTTGCTGAAAATTCTACCATTTAGAGATCTGTGTAACTGATTCTCTTGCTCTGCTTTCAAAATGTATAATGGATGCAGAAAAAATATGTTAGGGCAGAACTCACAGCAAGTGTTTCTACGACGAGAACAAAACCAAACCAAAGCTTCAGGTTCTCTTTCATCTCTTCCTTTTCCTTGCTGAGATCTGTGAATTCTTCAGACACTTTTGTTTCAGTTCCTTCTTTTGTACTCCTGTTACCATTACAAGGGGACCCTGTTACCACTCTGATGCTGTAATAATTATGTCTAGTGGCTCTCCCTGCTTCCAGAAGCCTTTCTTTCTGATATAGTCTGCATGAGCAAGCTTCTTAGTACTCCTCTGCTCACGAAAGCCTCTCAGTGACTGCCCACTGTTTGTGGAACGAAACCAAAGCTTCTTGACTCATAATTCAAGACCCTCCACAATCAGGTCCCGATCTGTTTTTCTTCATCATTTCCTGTTTCTTATCATGAATTCCCTTCTTTCATCTAGGCTGTTTTGCTTATCCTTGTATGTTAAATATATGCTCCACTTTTTTGCTGGGTTCCATGTTTTCTCTTGTGCATCACCCATACAGGTCTTGATCATAATTTAAATCTCAGAGAAACAGCAATCTTTTTTCTCCGGGAACCTTTCTCTGATTGGATCCTGAACCATTTCATCTTGTTCTGAATGCCTGTATAATGTACAACGTTGACGTGTAATGCCTCACTTTTAATGCGTGTGCCTTAATTCGCTAATGAATTGTTAACTTCTTGATGCCAAGAACACAAAATCCTATACCTGCTAACATATATTACAATGTCTTGAGCCCAACAACTATACACATTTAACAAAAATTGGGACATATGTTCTGTGAAAATGTGTGGATTCTTGGGAGGACCTAGGACTGGCCAAATGAAGTTGGGACATTTGTGACTGGTGGAGAATCCCCCAAAATTTCATGACTCGTGTATAAGTGCTTTTTGTTGATGTATTTAAACTTGTTTTCTAACAAGTGGATGTTGTAGGGCAGTAAGGTGATGTAATTTGTCATATATGAATCACAATCCTAACTTTTTTCTTTTATCTGATTTAATAAGAAAACAAGTAAATCAAAGCATGAAAATCAAATGCATTAAACCTCAGAATATTCTTAGCTGATTTATTTTGACAAGTTTGTAAATTATTTAGCTGTTCTGAATTTATTTGATTTTAATTATTTATAACAACACTGTAGTGCATTAGTAAATGTCTTAAAGAGTGTTTTGTAAAAGTAGGCAGCATCTTGGTAATTATTTCACTATAACTCTGCCATTTAATTTTTGCTGACAAGTGGGCTGAGCCTATGAGGATAATTATAAGAAACATTAGAGGACAGAGTTTATGCAGTTGGTACAGGATGGCACTGTATTTGCCTTTTCAGTTCTTTGTGTTATTCTTTTGTGCCGCTGTAGTCTTTCAATAGATTTCAAAACTGTCAGCAGTTCAATATGACTTTTAGTTCAATCTTGAGCTTAAAATATCTTTATATGCACTCTATGCTATATGCCCAAAATTTCTCAAGTGCTTACCTACTTACTTTTTAACTGTAGCACTTTCAAATAATGTTCCATTACATCCTAAATGTACAAACCTCTTTTTTTTTTTTTACTTCCTGGCAAATTTTCAAAAGCACTTTAGTGTTTGAACAATAATGTAATAATCCACAATGCAGATTTTTTGCACAGAAAAACTCTAGCTCCTGAAGTTAGCTTCTTTATGTATTTCCACTCTTAATTCTTTCCATTTGACATTTCCAATAGAGGCTAGTTAGTTATTCCTCAACAGGGAGGAGAGTAGTAAAAAAGAGAGCTACATTAAGGCAGTCCCAGAGTTTCCTGGCTTGAGAGAAAAACTAAAAAGAATCATGCATTCATTAACCAACTTTTGTAGTGGATACCAGCTGCAGAAGGATTCACCCTAAGATTTGTATTGCTAATAATTACTGTGACTAAGATGTAGTCTTTTTTTTCTTAAGATTTATTTTATTTATTTGAAAGGCAGAGTTACAGAGAGAGAGAAGAGAGACAGAGAGTGAGGTCTTCCATCACTGGTTCACTCCCAGATGGCTGCAATGGCCAGGACTGGCCCAAGTCAAAACCAAAAACCAGGAGCCAGGAGCTTCTTCTGGGTCTCCCATGTGGGAGCAGGTGCCCAAGCACTTGGACCATCTTCCATTGCTTTCCTAGGCACATTAGCAGGGAGCTGGATCAGATGTGGAGCCACTGGGCCTCAAACCGGCAGCCATATGGGATACTAGCACTGTAGTTGGAGGCTTAACCTGCTATGCCACAGTGCCAGCCCCTAAGATGTAATTTTTTTCTTTAAGATTTTTATCTATTTATTTGAGAGGTAGAGTTACAGACAGTGAGAGGGAGAGAGAGAGATAAAAGTCTTCTGTCCACTGGATCATTCCTCAAATTGCCGCTATGGCTGGAGCTGGGTTGATCCGAAGCCAGAAGCCAGGAGCTTCTTCTGGATCTCCTACATGGGTGCAGGGGTCCAAATGCGTGGGCCATCTTCTGCTACTTTCCCAGGCCATAGCAGAGAGCTGGATTGGAAGAGGAGCAGCCGGGACTAGAACTGGCACCTATATGGGATGTCAGCACCGCAGGTGGAGGATTAACCTACTGCGCCACAGCACTGGCCCACAAGTTGTAATCTTATGACTGGTAAATCATCCAGAAAATTATAGCTTTTGGTATTATCCAAGGGAGAGAGGCACTGTGTTTCACAGATATAAACACCCCAGTTACTGGAGAAACAGAATCCACTGTGGAATAGGGCCTTTCTAATCTCTGAGCCACTTCTTTTTTTGTTTTATTTATTTGGTAACATGATAGCTTAAGACTTTATCTCCATTCAGTTTTCTTGTAGTGTGCTTTTCTTATTTGCAAACACTGAAAATAAAAAAATTAGATCTCCCATACTTCTTTGGGACTATGGAAATACAAATGCTCTCCAATAAAGTAAAATAAAGTGCTAAGAGATATTATCTTTTATGTCCCTACAGACATAAACTTTATATCATTTTCTGTAATATGCTTTTCTGTTTGTTTTATTTTTTATTATTTTAAAAATCAGGTATAACTCAGAATAAAGTACATATGAAAATGTAGGCTGATAAATGTTTACATATGTATACACAGTGTAACCACCACCCAGATCAAGACACAGATCATTTTCAGTGCCCCAGAAGGCTTCTTCATGCTCTATCCCAGCTGACAGCTCCCCATAGTGTATGAATTTCCCAGGGCTGCCACAGCAGATTATCATAAACCAGGAGGCTTTAAACAGAAGAAATTCATGCTTTCACAGATCTGGAGGCTAGAAGTCCAAAGTCAAGGTCCTGGAAAGAATGATTTTTTTTTTTTTTTTTTGGTTAAGATTTGTTTATTTGAGAGGCAGAGTTACAGAGAGGCAGACAGAGGCAGAGAGAGGAGAGGTCTTCCTATCCACTTGTCCATTCCCCAAATGGCCACATCGTGGATCTGAAGCCAGGAGCTTCTTCCGGGTCTCTCATGTGGGTGCAGGGACCCAAGCACTTGGGCCATCTTCCTCACTTTCCCAGGCACATTAGCAGGGAGCTGGATCGGAAGTGGAGCAGCCGGGACTTGAACAGGCGCCCAAATGGGACACTGTCACTGCCGGCGGTGGCTTTACCTGTTATGCCATAGTGCCGGCCCCTATTGATAGCTTTTTTTTTTCAAGAAAAAATATTAATGGCTCGACACTTTTAGGTTATAGATTAAGTAAAAGCAGAACTCCATTTCAGAGACTATTGTTAAGTTAGATATCCTAATGGTCCTCCAAACTAAACAATTAAAATATAAGGAATACAAAATAAATTTTACAATGCATTGCTGAGTTGGTAGGAGTGTAATAACTCTGCAGAATCTTCCAAATAGAGTGAGGTAAAAATGTGCTGAAGGGGCCAGCACTGTATTGTAGTGGGTAAAGCCGCTGCTTGCAGCGCCGGCATTCCATATGGGTGCCAGTTCAAGTCCTGGCTGCTCCACTTTTTTTTTTTTTTTTTTTGACAGGCAGAGTGGACAGTGAGAGAGAGAGACAGAGGTCTTCCTTTGCCATTGGTTCACCCTCCAATGGCTGCTGTGGCTGGCGTGCTGCGGCTGGCACACCGTGCTGATCTGAAGCCAGGAGCCAGGTGCTTCTCCTGGTCTCCTATGGGGTGCAGGGCCCAAGCACTTGGGCCATCCTCCACTGCACTCCCTGGATTGGAAGAGGGGCAACCAGGACAGAACCCGGCGCCCCGACCGGGACTAGAACCCTGTATGCTGGCGCCACAAGGCGGAGGATTAGCCTATTGAGCCACGGCGCCAGCGTTGCTCCACTTCTGATCCAGCTCTCTGCTATGGCTTGAGAAGGCAGTAGAAGATGGCCCAAGTCCTTGGACCTCTTCACCTGCGTGAAAAGATCCAGAGGAAGCTCTTGGCTCCTGGCTTCAGATTGGTGCAGCTCCGCCTGTTGCAGCCATCTGGGGAGTGAACCAGCAGATGGAAGACTCCTTTCTCTCTGCCTCTCCTTCTTTCTCTGTGAAACTCTGACTTTCAAATAAATAAATAAATATTTTTAAAAAATGAGCTGAAGCTAGTATTTGCCCTGAAGATTTCTACTAAATGATGAAGAATGTGAGGCTTTGATTTGAAGACCTCTTGGAGCTACTTCTTTAAGTGTAGAAGTTAAAATCCAGGCATGCTGGAAGTTTGGCATACTGTGCCTTCTTCTTCTTCTTTTTTTTTTTTTAAGATTTATTTATTTATTTGAAATTCACAGTTACATAGAGAGAGGAGAGGCAGAGAGAGAGAGAGAGAGAGAGAGAGAGAGAGGTCTTCCATTTGCCAGTTGACTCCCCAGATGGCCGCAATGGTCGGAGCTGTGCCAGTCTGAAGCCAGGAGCCAGGAGCTTCCTCCGGGTCTCCCATGTGGGTGCAGGGGCCCAAGGACTTGGGCCACCTTCTACTGCTATCCCAGGCCATAGCAGAGAGCTGGATTAGAAGAGGAGCAGCCAGGATTAGAACCGGCGCCCATGTGGGATGCCGACACTTCAGGCCAGGGCTTTAACCCGCTGTGCCACAGTGCCGGCCCCATGGCATACTATGCCTTCTAACAGAGCTGGAGGGCCAGATAGCTATCCTTGAAGTATACAGGAAAGTGACAAAATAAACCCCATCATGTGGAAGGGCTCACCACAAAGACATGCTAACTAAGTATTCTGATACCTGGATTGGAGCTGAATTCTTCCAAAGTTCCTTCTACCTGGAAACAGAACAACTCTCACCAGACAACTGAACCTGCCAGCACCTTGTTCTCACAAGAATATAAAAAAATAAATTCTTGGCTGGCGCCATGTTTCACTAGGCTAATCCTCCGCCTGCGGCACCGGCACCCCAGGTTCTAGTCCCGATTGGGGCGCTGGATTCTGTCCCAGTTGCTCCTCTCCCAGTCCAGCTCTCTGCTGTGGCTTGGGAGTGCAGTGGAGGATGGCCCAAGTGCTTGGGCCGTGCACCCACATGGGAGACCAGAAGGAAGCACCTGGCTCCTGGCTCCTGGCTTCAGATCAGCGCAGCGCACCAGCCGTGACAGCCACTTGGGGGGTGAACCAACAGAAAAAGGAAGACCTTTCTCTCTGTCTATCTCTCTCACTAACTCCACCTTTCCAAAAAATACAAAATAAAAAAAAGAAAATAAATTCTTTTCTTTATAAAATAACTATTATTTTCTTAAATAGTTATTTGTTTGTTTTGAAAGAGTTACAGAGAGAGAAGCAGAGACACAGAGAGATCTTCCATCTGCTGGTTCACTCCCCAGATGGCTGAAACAGCTAGTGCTGGGCCAGGCAGAAGCCAGGAGCCAGGTGCTTCATCCGGGTCTCCCACATGGGTGGCAGGGGCCCAAATGCTTAAGCCATCCTCTGCTACTTTTCCGAGACCATTAGCAGGGAGCTGGATTGGAAGTGGAGCAGCTGGGACACAAACCGGTGCTCCTATGGGATGCCAGCATTGCAGGTGGCAGCTCAAACTGCTAAGCCACAATGCCAGCCCCTCAGGCAATTTTTAAGTAGTCGCTCAGGAAAACTAAGACTCCAAGCATGACTTCTGAGCGTGGGGCCTTATGTGACTGCACAGGTCAGACATCCATGGCTCTGGTCCTAAACAATTGTCACTGTATGAAACTAAAAATAATACCTGCTTTGTGGGCGACAAAGAGCAAACTAGAACTAAATTACTGGTCAACAATAGCATATAAGTTAGGGGAGTTATTAGGGTTAAAATAGTCTAAGGTTCTTGCATTGCTTGAGAACAGGATAAATATTTTGACTGATTTTAGACTTCGGGGTGGGCTTGTAGCACAGCAGGTAAAGCCACCAGTTGGGGTGCCCATGTCTCAAATTGGAGTGTAGGCTTGTGTACTGGCACTTCTACTTCCGATCCAGTTGCCTGATAATGTATCCTGGGAGGAGTAGATGATGGCTCAAGTGCTGACTCCCTGCCACCAATGGAGGAGACCTAGCCCAGCTCCTGCTATTGTCAGCATTTGGGAAGTGAACCAGTGGATAAAAGATCTCTGTCTCTTTCTCTCTCTGTTGTTCTGCCTTTATTTTATTTATTTATTTATTTTTGACAGGCAGAGTGGACAGTGAGAGAGAGAGACAGAGAGAAAGGTCTTCCTTTTGCCGTTGGTTCACCCTCCAATGGCCGCTGCGGTTGGCGCATCGTGCTGATCCGAAGCCAGGAGCCAGGTGCTTCTCCTGGTCTCCCATGTGGGTGCAGGGCCCAAGGACTTGGGCCATCCTCCACTGCACTCCCTGGCCACAGCAGAGAGCTGACCTGGAAGAGGGGCAACCGGGACAGGATCGGTGCCCCGACCGGGACTAGAACCCGGTGTGCTGGCGCCGCAGGGCAGAGGATTAGCCTAGTGAGCCGCCGCGCTGGCCTTAATGTCTGTTTTTTTTAAATGTCTATTCATTTCTGTTTATTTTAAAGGCAGAACAGGCCGGCGCCGTGGCTCACTAGGCTAATCCTCCGCCCTGCGGCGCCGGCACACTGGGTTCTAGTTCCGGTCGGGGCACCGATCCTGTCCCGGTTGCCCCTCTTCCAGGTCAGCTCTCTGCTGTGGGCAGGGAGTGCAGTGGAGGATGGCGCAAGTCCTTGGGCCCTGCACCCGCATGGGAGACCAGGAGAAGCACCTGGCTCCTGCCATCGGATCAGCGCGGTGCGCCGGCCGCAGCGCGCCTACCACGGCGGCCATTGGAGGGTGAACCAACGGCAAACGGAAGACCTTTCTCTCTGTCTCTCTCTCACTGTCCACTCTGCCTGTCAAAAAACAAACAAACAAACAAAAAAAACAGACATTAAATAAGACAAATTGAAAACAGTAATTTGGTAGAAATAAATCCAAATATATCAGTAATCACTCTATTTAAATAAACTAAACTGTCCTATGAAAAGACAAAGATTTTCAGAGTAAAACACACAACAAAATCCAGCTCTATGCTATTGATGACATATATAGACATCATTTTTATATATATTGAAAAGGAAATAATAGGGAGGAAAATACCCCAGGTCTATACTAACTAAAATGAAGCTGGAGAAGTTGTATATGTGTGATATATTGATGTTTTGGTTTTCATTCCTGGTTCCTGGCTCATAGCTCCCACAGCCCATTCTACTTCCACAATGACTAATGCAACAAGGTTAAAGCATTTGGCCTTTTGTCCCTTGTTCCTGAAGCAGCTTCCTAGCAACAGAGGTGAAAGAGAGTCGTTTGTTGTGGTGTTGGGGTGCTTTAGGCCTTGGAGAGCAAAATCTCTCTCTCTCTCTCTGAACTTCTGCCCTCCTTTTACCTGCTCCTTTTCCTCCATAAGGCAGGGGATAGAAGCTAGGATTTCTCTTTTCGAGGAAACTCATAGAAACTCAAAACCAATGCTTATCTTCCCCTACCTTTCTGTCTTGGAGCTAGCCATAACAGAATCTTCTGACTTACCTTATCTGATAGTAGATCACAAGACCTCCATTTTAGAAGGTGTCTGGCCCCATAGTGGGGAGGAAGGAATGCTGTACAGAGATACCAGAGAGAAACAAAACAAACAGGCCTTGCTGAATTTGCCCATTAGTCTCTTAGCACTAGGTCATATCCTTTTGGTCCAATCACACTTCTACAATGGTTGTCCGTGCTTTGATCATGCTTATGAAATGAAGACTCTATAAAAACTCAAAAGGTCAGAATTTGGGAAGCTCAGGGGAAGCCCACACTAGAGATGAAAATTTGAGTCATCAGTCTATGGATGGTACTATGGGATTAGATAACAAAATATTTAAATAATAAAATAATAAGGGGCATCTACACTTAATTACAAAACTGAGTATTTATTTTTAAAATTTTTTTAAAGATTTATTTATTTATTTGAAAGTCAGAGTTACACAGAGAGAGGAGAGGCAGAGAGAGAGAGAGAGGTCTTCCTTCGGCTGGTTCACTCCCAAATTGGCCACAAACGTCAGAGCTGCGCCGATTCGAAACCAGGAGCCAGGAGCTTCTTCTGGGTCTCCCACGTGAGTGCAGGGGCCCAAGTTGGGCCATCTTGTACTGCTTTCCCAGGCCGTAGCAGACAGCTGGATTGGAAGTGGAGCACCGGGTCTCGAACCGGCGCCCCTATGGGATGCCAGCGCTTCAGGCCAGGATGTTAACCCGCTGCGCCACAGTGCCGGCCCCCAAAACTGAATATTTCTTAGATAACTTTCCTGTCCCCTTATTTTGGTTATTTATTTATTTTTTTGTTCAATTCATATCACTTTTTGTCAGACCATGGCCCTTTTCATGATCCCTTCAGTACTTATTTTAGGAGCTGGGCATCCTCAGGAAGTGATTCAGGAAATGGCAGCTGGAAAAGGGTTTGTTAAGAAGAAAATCTGTCAGGGTTGTAGGTAGAAAAACAAGGGATGAGGTAGGAGTCGGCTGGGACTAGGGAATAATCTTGGAGTCTTCTCAAATAGACAGTAGGGTCATTTAGAGTCATACTCAAGTATTTTTCCCTATTTAATTGTAAACACTTTCAGAGCAAGAACCAAATTTTATTCTTACTACATTTTGCCTGCCACCTAGCACAAGGCACTGAAAATAGTAGGTGTTCTAAACATGTTTATGGAAAGAAGGGAGAAAAGAAAACTGGAAGAAAGGGTGAAAATATCTTTTATGTCTTGAACATCATAGATCATGTGGTCTGTACATGATTTTCCTTCAACCAATACCTGGTTGATTGATTTGCAATATGTCCTATACTAAAGCAATAGCAATAATGTGAATTCTCCAAACTTGCTATCTAAGCGCAGAATATTATTGATTCATTTTGCTTAATGACAAATAATTCTGACATTTTCATTTGTTTGGTACCTTGTGTACTTTTGGCCATTCAACTAGAAGACTGGCTGGCCAGAATTTCTAGAACACCTCTGAAAGGGGAAACAAGAGGCTTAGCTGGAGTAAGACTTTTGGGAACGTCAAGTGTAGTGCAATAAATGTATTGAATAGGATGTTCCAGGTGGGATCTTCTTAAAAGAAGGCCTTCTAAGTAAGGGCTTCAATATGAACTTTAAGTGCAGATTACCTTAAACACTGGTTCTAAGTCAAAAGGGTCGTACGTTTTCATATCTGCAAGCTGTCTCAAATTTTTTTTCTTCTTTTTGACCCTTTTCAATATAGAAGTTCTCGTTCATGGCTAACATGACATTTTTGGAATTCAAATATGCTTTGCAAAGTAATATAAAATCAAAACCATTTAGAACTATAGTCCTATATTTATAGCTCTTTATTTTGTTTGGGGGGGAGGTGGAGAGAGAGAGAGAGAAAGAGAGATACAGAGTTCTCCCATCTGCTGGTTTACTCCCCAAATGTTCCCAGCTGTGGTGGGGCCAGGGCCAGGGCCAGAACCAGGAGCCTGGAGCCTCAACTCAGGTCTCTCACATGGGTAGCAGGGCCCACTCACTGACCTGTGAACCTGCTGCCCCCCTGGGTGCCTTGCTGTAGCAGGAATCTGGAACTGGAGATCAGAGCTGGAAATTGAACCCAGGTACCACATCATGGGATAAGGGTGTCTTAACTACCAGACCAAATCCCACCCCAATAGTCTTAAGCCTTTTGTTGGATGATAATGTGAATGTGACTATAATTGTCCTTATTATTCAATATGTTGTGTTTGGTGAGATTTACAAAAGACGTTTACCTATAGCTGTTTTTACAAGCAGTCAGAAAAAGATGTTAGGAAAGAGGCTTGTTCCATGCTTCCCAGTTAAATTAGAGAGGCAGCCTGGTGACTTGCAACAACATCAGTTAGTTACTGTTCTTTTTTTTTTTTTTTTAAGATTTATTTATTTATTTGAAAGGCAAAGGCAGAGAGAGAGAAGACACCTGCACAACCAGCTTTTACTATGCTCTTATTATCCATTATAATAGTGCTAGAAAATATTATCATTATTTTAATGTAACCTAAAGTGTAATCACATTAGTTTATTAGGCAACTAGTAGTAATAATAAGCAATGTTAAGTGTCTTTGACTTTATATATGTGTTATGTTAGATGTTGAGCTAAGTAATCCAGTATCTACATTAAGTTGATTATTGTACGACCTGCACCACTGCCCGTTCCTGGCTATCGTACACTCCCCCTTTCCTCCACCTGGCCAGATGTGACCCTACCCTGACCCAGGTCCAGGAATGTAAAAGGGAGGTTTAAAGCTTGAGATAACAACCAGCCCCTACCCTGGAGTCTGCAGCGATGTTGGGACTTATCAGAAGTGTCAACTTGACCTAAGCAATCCCCTAAAGCCTGCTTGTACATGATAATAAAAGCTCTGTAAGAATTGGGCTCCGGGCTTCTCGGGGGGCTTCCTCTCCTGGAGTCACTGAGAGGCCCTGGTTTGAACTGGTAATAAAAACGACCCTGCTAATTGGCTTCAACTTTGGTCTCTGGTGGTGTGATTTTCGGGGGACCACGGACTGCGGGCATAACAAGAGAGAGAGAGAGAGAGAAAGAAAGAAAGTCTTCTATCTGCTAGTTCACTCCCCAAATGACCAAACTGGCTAGAGCTGGATTGATCCAAAGCCAGGAGCCAGGAGATTCCTCCGGGTCTGCCACGTGGGTGCAGGGGCCCAAGTACTTGGGCCATCTTCTGCTTTCCCAGGCCACAGCAGACAGCTGGATTGGAAAAGGAGCAGCCAGACTCAAACTGGTGCGCATATGGGATGCCAGCGCTGCAGGTATGTGGTGGCTTTACCTGCTATGCCACAGTGCTGGCCCTGACCCTATTTTAGCTATTAAAGCTTCATTAGCATAAAAACAGGTCACTATGCCACCCACAAAATACCAACTCTCCTGTGTTGGTCAAAATGAGTGACTGCTACTTTGTTTGTTTCTTTCTTTTTTTTTTTTTTTTGAAAGGCAGAGTTAGAGAGAGAGACTGAGAGAAAGGTCTTCCTTCCATTGGTTCACCCCTCAAATGGCTGCTACGGCTGCGGGTGCGCCATGCCCATCCGAAGCCAGGAGCCAGGTGCTTCCTCCTGGTCTCCCCTGTGGGTGCAGGGCCCAAACACTTGGGCCATCCTCCACTGCCTTCCCAGGCCACAGCAGAGAGCTGGACTGGAAGAGGAGCAACTGGGACAGAATCCGGTGCCCCAATCGGGACTAGAACCCTGGGGTGCTGGCGCCGTAGGCGGAGGATTAGCCTAGTGAGCTGCAGTGCTGGCCTGCTACTTTGTTTCAGTTTTATCCTCTCTCTAGACTGCCCTTCATATAAGATTGGTTGAGATATCAATCAGAATTGCATCCAATCTGACAGCATCCAATCTAAAGTGAATGTGTTGTGGGGAAGGGACCCCTGGATTACGTTGTGGGGATCCTGAGCCCCAACTGGGCTGAGAGAGAACTCCAGCTGGACTTAGCCCAGGTTCTTGATTTCCCACATTCAGGAATACAACGAGCAGGTGTAGATAGAGGTGAGGAGAAAAGCAGGATTTACTGAAAGGCCTAGGGATGGTACACACTCAGATACGAGTGTGGGCAACCTCATGAGGGAGAATCGTCCCACCAGGCTGGTGTTGGCCTTCTTATAGGACAAGAGGTTGTGCTCAGGGCATGGCTTGATGGAATATTCAAAGGATGGAGGGTTTTGGGTGGGGCTGTGGTGCACATGGTGATCTCCGGGAGGGTGTCATGACATCTGGTGCACAATTGAAAGTGAGGTGTGGTTGCTCGATGGGGTACGGGTGTATTGAGCATTCAGTCTGGCTGAGTTAACACAGAAGGTGATAGGATTTGAGCTCCTTACAGCTCCCAGCTAGCCGCCTGCCCATACCAAAACCACTTCCTTAGATCCTTTCTCAGATTATTCACTCAAAACCCAAATCATTTACATTCCTTGTCCATCTCTCTGAATCTGTGGAGGATGGGTTCCATTCTGGTGGATACCAAAATCCATGAGTATTTAAATCCCTTATGTAACATGGCATAGTATTTGCATATAACCTACACACAGCCTCCTGTACACTTTAAATCATCTCTAGATCACTTATAATACCTCATGCATTGTAAATGCTATGTAAATAGCTCCTATTCCATATTGTGTGGGAATAATGACCAAGAAAAAAAAGTTTGTGCCTATTCAGGACAGATGCAAATTCTTTTTCAATATTTACTGGGTTTGATTGAATCTGCAGATTTGGAACTCAGGATACAAAAAGCTGACTGTCTTTCTAATACCCCGTATCCATGTGAGGAATAGTAAGTTCAACTTGTTTACATGTATATTCATGGTGGTGTTTAGTTGAAGGACATTTACAATGTGCTTTGGTTATTGTTTCTGTTAGGGCACTTCCTGGGGAATGGGGCACCAGTTGCCATAGAAGTAGAGTAGCTACTCTGATGTCACCAGACTGTGAGGAAGCCCCAATTAGCCCACAAATAGTGTCTGTATGAAGAGCTCCTGAAACTATGTAGGGAGATAGAGATGCTAGCCAGGCTCTGGTTGTTCCATCCTTAACCTCCTACTCCAACCTACGCCTTCCAGCTTCAGCAACCTTCTGATGAGAACAAACTGCCCCTAAGAAGCCTGCAAGGCATTCAAGAGAAACACCTGCTGAGACCTGTCTGAGGAGTGACCAGACAGCTATCAATCTTGTCTACGTCACTTCGACTTCAGTGCACACTGTGTCTGTGTTGTCTTAGTCATCTGGAGCAACCTTGAGCAATTCTTTGTTATTTATCCACAAATTCCCTGTCCATTCACAGAAATGTCCTTAAAGTCAATCAGGAACCTCTTTTCAGAGACAATTTCCTCCATCTCTGGAGATGCTTGTAGCCAATCATCCTGTAAAGAAAGTAATCTCTAACCAGTGAGAAATGTGTGGCCTCCCACCAGACCCCCAACTTACCTAAAGACTTTAAGGACTAAGATGGAAAGATGTATAGTCCTTGTATAATACATAAATTCTGACTACAATTTGAACACTTCCCAATACTCATTGAAAGTCCTTGGGCTTGTGGGTCCTGGGCCTGGGTCACTCATGTCCTGCCCTGAATAAACCTTATATTTACTGTTTTACAGATCCTGTTTATTTACATCAACATGACAAGCCACAGGAGAGACTTCTAACCAGAATTGCCTGGGCCACCTCTTCCTAAATTCCTGACCCACATAAACCACAAAGTATAATAAAATGATTGGTGTTTGAAACCGCTAAGATTTAGGGTGATTGATATGAACAATAGAGAGCATGAAGTATCTGGCACACAGTAGGTGTTTAATAAGTGATGGTTGATTTTTCACATTTGTAAGGCTATTTTATACAAAATCTCCAATACCTAAATTTTTTTCCATAGTTAATTTGCTTTGAAAAAACTTGTGGATTGGTGCCCTTATTTCCACTCAATGTATTTTAATCCTGATACCAAAATAACACAGACTGATCAATACTCCTCAGTAAGGGAGATGACCTCATTTTGAAGGAAGGCTAAAGCAGTGCTACTATTGCAACATTTTGAGGAAGATTTTGTGGTTAGGAACTACATATAACTTTGTAGTTATGGTCCTCTGGGGACCACATGTTGAGCCTAGAATGTTTTAAATTAAGATTAATGCAACCTAAACAGATTGATTTATTTACTTATTAATTATTTGCAAAGCAGAGTTATAAAGAGGGAGGGAGAGACAGAGAAAGAGATCTTCCATATGCTGGTTCACTCCCCAAATGGGTGCAATGGCTGAGGCTGGGCCAAGCCAAAGCCAAGAGCCTGGAACTCCATCTGGGTCTCCCACGTATCCACAGGGTCCCAAGCACCTGGGCCATCCTTTGATGCTCTCTCATGCACATGAGCAGAGAGCTGGATCCCAAGTGGAACAGCTGGGACTTAACCTGTGTTCAGATGAGATGATAGTGGCAGGTGGCAGTCTAACCACTGGGCCACAATACTACCCTGAAAAGTGTCTTAACTGAAAGCAGTATATGCCTGTAGTAAGAAAACAAAATAAAAATAAACAAGGCAATCTCTCTTTCCTTATCCACCCCTCCTATCACTGAGCACTCCCAGGATCTGATCATTATCAACTGCTTGGTTTGCATTCTTCCACACCCAACCCTTCTAGCTCGTATAAACACAGGAAAGCACAAAATACATGTGTATATCTGTATGTGTGTATTTATATGAAAATATTTAGTTACTTAGTTATGGTTTTTATTATAATGGAATCATATTAAATGATTACTCTGTAACTTTACTTACCTACAGTATGTTACAATCTTTATAAATAAGTGTATGTACATCTGCTTTGTTCCCTACAGGTGCTGCAACAAATTAGCAAAAATTTAGTGGCTTGAAGCAACACAGATTTATTGTCTTATAATTCTGGAGGTCAGCCGGCACCATGGCTTAACAGGCTAATCCTCCGCCTTGCGGCGCTGGCACACCGGGTTCTAGTCCTGGTCAGGGCGCCGGATTCTATCCCGGTTGCCCCTCTTCCAGGCCAGCTCTCTGCTATGGCCCGGGAAGGCAGTGGAGGATGGCCTAAGTCCTTGGGCCCTGCACCCGCATGGGAGACCAGGAGAAGCACCTGGCTCCTGGCTTCAGATCAGCACGATGCGCTGGCCGCAGCAGCCATTGGAGGGTGAACCAACGGCAAAAAGGAAGACCTTTCTCTCTGTCTCTCTCTCACTATCCACTCTGCCTGTCAAAAAAAAAAAAAAAAAATTCTGGAGGTCAGAGAGTCAAAATCTGTGTCACTGGGCTACAGTCACTCCTGAAGTCAGTAGAACTACTGACTGCAAAAGTCCCTTTTGCTGCAAAAAGCAAGCTTCTCAGGTTCTAGGGATTAAGATTCGGGTTTTTTTTTTTTTTTTTTTTTTTTTTTGGGAGGGCGGGGAATGTATTCACTCTACCACAACACCTAAGTGCATCTTTTAATATCATGTATTTATGCAAAAGCATATATTTTACATAAAAGGGACTATAGCATAATACTGAAGATTTGATCAATTTTTATAGATTTATTTATTTGGCGTAGTGACACACGCATATGCATATACACACACACAGAAATATCTTCCGTCCGCTGATTCACTTCCTAAATGGTTGAAAAAGCCAGGTGTGCGCCAGGCCCAAGCCAGGAACCAGGAACTCCATCCTGGTTCTCCACATGTACGGCAGGAGCCCAAGTACATGCATGGGCTATCTTTTGCTGTTTCCCAGGTACATTCACAGGGAGCCAGATTGGAAGCAAAGGACTTCAACAGGCACTCTGATAATGGGATGCCAGCATTGCAAGCAGCTGCTTAACCACAATGCCAGACATTGAAGATTTTTCTTTTAAGTACAATTTTCTTTTTCTCATTTTCTGCATTCCTACCTTCTTTTAAGGTTACTTACATTGACATGTGTCCTATTCTTTTTTTCATGTCCATATAACCATATATATATATATATATATTCCAATAAAAATCAAATCTGTTTTAGTTAAAAGACTTTATTTGAAAGGATCAGTACGGGTGGAGGGTGGGGAAAGATGACCATCTATATCAGCGTTTGGGGATTATTCTCTCCCTGTGGGGCAGTGGAATGAAAGGGTGGCTTGATTGCAATCAGAAATGTTTTACTCGAAGGCAGGTTTATGCAGGGTAGGTGAAAATTTACACGCCTGGGGGAAGGAGAAAAATTTAACAGTAATTTGATTAACAATTATTTTGTTCAGATTAGTTAGTGGAGACAAGCAATTCAGCCAATCATTTATGAGGCATGCATGGGGTGGGAATTTGGAAACTCAGTGTCAGGCCTTCTTCTAGTACAAAGCGACCTTGGGTCTTATCCATAAACCATAGCCAGAAGGCCTTTCTGAGAACAGAAAAGGGTGGGCGGTTTCTTAACCATCCTATTTTTTAAGAGCACAGGGCTTAGGCACAACTCAGCATTGTCAATCTGCAGGCTGTGTATGTTACAAAAATGAGTCCATATTAAAGGTGCTGTCAATATCCTCAGTGTGTTTTTCTCCATGTGGTTGTACTATAATAGTCAAACAGTTCTCTGTGGTGGTCAGGTTCTTCATCTTCCTTCCCATCTAGCCTCAATTAAAAAAAAAAAAAAGCATTTCCTCTAAACTTCGGGGCTCTTTCAGCTGCTAAACTTGCCGAACTTACATTTTATTTTTCAAAACCTACTTTTTTCTTAGACTCTTCCTCGAGAGCCGCCTCTTAGGATGGACTGCCTTCTCCCACCTACTTTAGTCCTGTCTAAAAGAAGGTGGCCAGGAAAAACAAAACACAACTCGGTCCCAACATCTCTTTCTTTTGTCTTCTTGCCCTCCTCCTTCCCGGAAGCGCCGAATCTACCAGACTCAAGAGAGAGTCAGGAACTTTGCCATTCAGCTCTCGGTCCCTCTCAGTTCCGCCTCGGTCCGCCGAAGCGTTGGAAGGCGTGGCCGAGGCCCGGGCCTGCTGGCTCAGCGCCCGGGCTTCTGCAGCGTCTTCCTCCCCGGCCCAGCTCTGAAACACCGCCCCAGCACGCCCGAGAAGGCAAGCCCGCCTCGCTCCACGCCGCGAAGACACTTTTACGGGATCCTTTTGGAGTGTGACTTCTGGTTGGCGAGGAAAAGACAGGTCTTTTGATGCGTGGGGGTGGGGTGCGGTGGGGGGGTGTCTGTTTGGTATAAATGTGTCAGAGGGCGGGAGGTTAGGAGAGCAGGCGGCAGGTCGGGAGGTCCTTGAAGTTAGCAAAGTTCACCTGTTAGCTCGCTGCCTCTCGGGTCAGGACACCCTGGGAGCAGTCACGACAACCTCGTATCACCTCCTTTGCTGATTTCAAACAAGGAACCGTAAAAACCTGAAATGCGCATTGGGTGCCACCCAGCACGGAGGCTCGAGTGCCAAGGCAAAAAAAAAAAAACAACAACAACAAAATCCCTGCTCTTCCTGCTGCCCCGGAGGTGCCAGGTTGTTATCTGCAAATGTGTTGTCTGGTCCCTGGGCCTGACAGTTAATGATTTGTCGCAGACGGAGCCCGGCGGAGGAGCGAGCGAGCGAGCGAAGCGGCGAGGGAAGCGGCGAGCGCGCGCGGGAGTCGAGCGGAGCCCGCGCCGGCAGCGCAGGCGCCGCCTCCCGGCTTCTCCGCCCCGGCACTTGTGGGGAGTCCGCGCGCAGGAGACGCTCGGGGGTCCCCATGGAGGCTGCACCGCCCGCGGCACCCGGCGCCGCGCAGGCCCGCGCGCTGGGAGCGGCCGAGGCGTTCGGCAGGGTGCTGAGCCGGATCAAAGGCAAAGTCTTCACCTGGTGAGTGCGGGGCCGCCGCGTGGCGCGGCGGGGAGCGGCGGGGAGCACCGGCTCGCACAACCTGCGGCCCGGCTCGAACGTGTCTGCCGGCGCCGGGGAGGCAAAGGTGGCGGCTCCGTGGACTTTGTTTCTGGGCGCCGAGGACATTGCGCTTCACCTGGCTTCACGAAGTGCTCGGTGCTCCTCCCTCGGAAGGGCATTTCAGGGGACTTGGTGGGGAAGGCGCCCGGCTGGCACTGGGCGGCCGGTGCCTGTGGCTTCCTGGCGGCGGCGGGGGTGGGGGTGGGGGTGGGGACCGAGCCGCCCCCAGGGCTTCGGCGAAGGAGGGGTGCCCACCCTCGGGCTTGGCGGTGGATGGGCTCCTCTTCCTGGGGTGCTGCCGCCCAGCGGGTCACACGCGGCCCGGTGAGCCTCCACTAACACGAGTTCACCCAAGTGCGAAACGCGGTGGAGTTGTGTGCTGCTGAGTGGCAGGAGACCAGAACCTGCCTTCTCCCCGGGCCTGAGCGAGGCCGGGCCCCTCCGGCGCTGGTGTCGCCGTGCCCGGTGGGAAGTGGGGAGAAAGGTTCTGGAGGAGTTGGCAGCGACCTGGGGAAAGCGTTTCTGTGGTTACTGGAAGACTTGCCTTCTGCAGATACAGATAACCTGGGACCTAACTACTGCACTCTGTCAGGTACTGTAATTGCTTAGCAATTTAGATGGATAAAATCTCCCGAATCCTTTAGCATGGTTGTGGGACCCACTTTGCTGATGGAGGAACAAAGACGGCTAAGCAGCTTGCCCTGAGGGCACAGATTTGGGATTCAAATCCTGGCTGGGTCACTCAGTTTCTCTGTGCTCCAGTTTCCTTACTTGTGAAGTGGAGATGACCACGGTTCCTACCTTGTGGGGCTGTGGCGAGGATTAATTGGGTGGCCACCCGGGAGCGGACCGACAGCCTGGTCATTTCAGTGCTCTGCACTGGTTAGATGTCACCGCTGTTCCTAGGTGATGAGAACATGTGGCGGTTGTTCAGGGAGATGCCCGTGGCCTGAGCCTGGGGCAGACACTCTGTCGGTTTAGCAAGATGTAAAGAGAATGAACCATGATGGTTTTTTTCTTCTAATGTCCTCATATTTTCAGGATCCTGACATGTTGTTTTTAAGATTTTAGACAGAAATATATTCCATCCACTGGTCCACTCCCCAGATGCCCACACTAGAGCGGGGTCAGGCAGAAGCCAGGATCCGGGAACTCCATCTGGGTCTTCCACATGGCTGTCAGGAACCCAAGTACTTGGGCCGTCATCTGCTGCCTCTCAGCTTTTGCAGGAAGGTGGATCGGAAGTGGATGTGCTGGGACTTGAACTTGTACTCCAGTATGGGATGCAGATATCCTAATTAGTGGCTTAACCCCCTGTGCCTTATCTCTCACCCTTGAATCCTGGTATGTTTTACAATCAGGAGTGTCTAGAAGCTTTCTAATTAGGAGATTTCTGCTGGCTCTCAATAAACTTTTTGTACCTATATGAGGGCTTTACTTTCTTCCTTGTGTGATAACCACTTGTGGACATTTTATAATCCAGTGGACAGAGTCCCTTAACAGTAGCAATAGCAATAGCAATTTGTTTTTGTGTATCCAGCACACAAATGAGTGAGTGAGTGAGTGGTGGATGACGAATGTTCTTGGAGCTTTCTTTCTACTCTGCCTCACTTCTTGAACTCTCCCCTTTATTGGTCTTTATTCCAAGGGAGGGTCTTGGACTGGAGCTTCTTTGTTGAAGGCCAAATCTCTTGTTCCTTAAGCTTTTCAGTTTAATCCAGGCAGCCGTTCATGCATTTGGTGGATTCTGATTGCAGTTTTTCTTTGTCTAATCCAGTAATCAGAAAAGTACAGCTTACCAGACATCCAGTTCTCCTTCTGCTCAGTATTGGAAACTGTTATTAAATCTCATCTCCCAAGTTTGAATTTTGTTCTTGAATCTCCAACCATGGGCGGTGCACTGTGGAGGGTGAGTTTGGTGGATGGATTTGATGTGTTATCACCATGTGCATGGGATACATTTTTAAAGATTTATTTATTTATTTGAAAGGCAGAGTTAGAGAGAGAGAAAAGAGAGAGAGAGAGAGAAAGTCTTCCATCTGCTGGTTCACTCTCCAAATGGCTGCAATGACCAGAGCTGGGCAGATCTGAAGCCAGGAGCCAGGAGCTTCCTCTGGGTCTCCTATGTGGGTTTAGGGGCCCAAGCACTTGGGCCATCTTCCACTGTTCTCCCAGGTGCATTAGCAGGGAGCTGGATCAGAAGCAGAGCATCCAGGTCTCAAACTGGCGCCCATATGGGATGCCGGCACTACAGGAGGTGACTGTACCTGCTACGCCATAGCGCTGGCCCCTGCACAACTCTTTTCTATTCCTTTTACCAAAATGGGGCTAGAAAAACCTTTTGGCAACTGACTGCTAAATACAGAGGGAAAATTGGGGCCTTGAGCTGCTTCTGTTTTCATTATGAGAAGCAAATAGTCTAGGTGACTCCAACTGCTGACATACCCGCCTCCCTAAGGGTACAGACAGCTTTTCCCTGTGGGTATGAAATCAGATTACTTGTTCAAGAAAGTTTATTGAGCACTTACTGTGTATGTTCTCTGCTTGAAACTTTGCCTTTTATTGCTGTCAGTGATGAATACTGTGATTAATACTGTAACAGAAGGCCTTGGATTTCCAGGAGTCCCTGAAGATACTTATTGTTTAATTGTACAGTGTCAGGCAGTTTACATTCTTACACAGACGCTGTTCATATATTTTAAAAAATGTGCATTCCTCATAACAAACGCAGTTTATATCTGGCAAAAACCTTTAAGCATTCTTTTTTTTTTTTTTTTGGACAGGCAGAGTTGACAGTGAGAGAGAGAGATCTTCCTTTTTCCATTGGTTCACCCCTCCCCAAGTGGCCGCTACGGCTGGCACGTTGCAGCTGGCACGCTGCACTGATCCAAAGCCAAGAACCAGGTGCTTCCTCCTGGTCTCCCATGGGGTGCAGGGCCCAAGCACTTGGCCCATCCTCCACTGCCCTCCTAGGCCACAGCAGAGAGCTGGACTGGAAGAGGAGCAACCGGGACAGAATTCGGCCCCCAACTGGGTCTAGAACCTGGGTGCCGGTGCCACAGGTGGAGGATTAGCCTAGTGAGCCATGGCGCCGGTGGCAAAATCCTTTAATGGTTATTTCATATCTATCTTTTTTCCCCCATCAAATAGAAAACTTTTGGAGAGCACAGATTTTGTCGGATTCCTTTTGTTGGACAGTGCTGGATGCAGTTCATTCCTTCATTCTTTCATTCATGAGAACTTGAACTTCTGTGCTCTAGGCTCTAGACTAGCATCTTGGGTGTTATGATGAATATCTGCTCTCAAGGAAGCTCGTAGCCAAATTATGGTAAGAAGTTATGATGAGTGCTATGGAGGTCAGTACAAAGTTAAGCAAAAACGAGGGCAGAGGCCAAGTCTACGGGGTGCAGTAGGCCTGGGGAGCTTTGAGTGAACGTAGTCAGGATCATGAAGCATAAATAAGAGTTTTCCAGGGGGCTAAGTGAGGAAGGGCTTGGAAGTGCTGGAGAGTGTGTTGCTTAAGGAACTGCAAGTATCGTGGTGTGAGGAGGCCTGGGCTAGAGGAGCAATGGTACAATAACAGTAGGTCAATCAGTGAGTGTTCTCCTTGTTGTCTAACAAAGGACCTGGCCTGGCCCTCTGGTTTCTTCTTTCATTTTTGTTTTCTCCTTGCAGACGATGTTTTAAAAGGGGTCACTGAGTTGTGTTTAACTATGCAGCCTTCACCTGTCCGCTGAGCAGACATCTGTGCACCCCCATGTGCACAGCGCAGGTCTGAAGCTGGTGTGTAGCCCTGCTGAAGGGTGTTATTCCTTAGAGTTATTTAAGCAAAGATGTAAAGTAAGGGGCTTTTTCTGGCCTGTGCAATGGGGCATTTGGGGAACTCTGGATCGTACCCATAAATTCTTCTCCCTGCCCCTTTTTATTAATTTTAATTAATTTCTGCCTCTTATACTAGACTCCAGAAGTCAGAAATGATATATAGTTTTGGTTACTCTTATGTGAATATACTCTGATGGTTATAGTACCTACCTTACAGTAGATACATAGTATGTATGGGATGCATAACTAATTTTTTTTTTAAGATTTATTTTTTTTTTTACTTGAAAAAAAAAAGTTATACAGAGTTATACAGAGAGAGGAGAGGCAGAGAGAGAGGTCTTCCTCATCTGATGGTTCACTCCCCAGTTGGCTGCAATGGCTGGAGCTGCGCTGATCTGAAACCAGGAGCCAGGAGCTTCTTCTGGGTCTCCAATGCTTGTGCAGAGGCCCAAGGACTTGGGCCATCTTCTACTGCTTTCCTAGGCCATAGCAGAGAGCTGGATTGGAAGAGGAGCAGCCGGGACTAGAACCGGTGCTCATATGGGATGCCGGCACTTCAGGCCAGGGCGTTAACCCACTGCGCCACAGCGCTGGCCCCAGACGCATGATTAAATTAACTCCTGATTCCAGAGAGGAATTATATAATGTATAATGTACTATATGTTTGTTTTTGACTCAGTTATGTTGTTTTGTTCATCTGGTGTTTCTCAACCTCAGCCCTGTTGAGATTTTGGGTCTTTTTTTTTTTGGAGTGAGAGTTGTCCAGTGTATTGTAGGATATAGCAGCAGCCTTGGTCTCTATCCCATTTTTTTTTTTTTTTAATTTTTTTTTTTGACAGGCAGAGTGGATAGTGAGAGAGAGAGACAGAGAGAAAGGTCTTCCTTTTTGCCGTTGGTTCACCCTCCAATGGCCTCTGTGGCCGGCGCATCGTGCTGATCCGAAGCCAGGAGCCAGGTGCTTCTCCTAGTCTCCCATGCGGGTGCAGTGCCCAAGCACTTGGGCCGTCCTCCACTGCACTCCCGGGCCATAGCAGAGAGCTGGCCTGGAAGAGGGGCAACCGGGATAGAATCCGGCGCCCCAACCAGGACTAGAACCCGGTGTGCCAGCGCCTCTTCTTTTCTCCTTTCCCCACTGTCCTTCTCTCCCCACAAACATAAAGTTCCTTGAGAACCGAGAAAGGGTGAAAGTTCCTTGAGAACCAATGAACAGTGACCGTGTCGTGACTGCGTTGGACAAATGGATTAGCCTGTTAAGCCACGGCGCCGGCCCTCTATCCCATTGATGACAGGATAGCACACTCCCTTGTCACCACCCCCTTGGTTGTGACGGTGTCAGTGCCTCCTGGGGAATGAAATCACCTCTGGTGGAGAACCACTGAGCCAGCCCCGTGTTTCTGTCTCAGAGAATTCTGTGGCTCCATGATCCCAGATAATGCAACATAGCATGATGAGCATTCCTAGACATTTCCCTTTGAGTACTGAAGAAGAGCTGATGGCCAGGCCTGGGTCTGAGTCCTTCCAAGTGACGTCAGTTTAGCAGGGCGGGGATGAACTGCAGGGTGAAGAAACCATGGGCAACAGCACCACTATGGATTGCTGTTTTGCAGTGCCCCTCCATTAGGCTATTCCTATCAGTTGCTATTATGGGGGGAAGAGTGTCAGCATCTCTAGATTGTAGCCTGTAAGCTCAAGGAGCTTGGAGAAGTGAGAGGAAGAATGATGCTAGTTGGACAACCTGAATCTGTTTTTATTAATTTCTCCATCCTACAGGGCGCTGTTAAAGGGGCAGGTAGCAGTTGTCTCCCTGCAATGTAGGGGAGTGGCAAGAGGAACTTAAAAGCTTTCCTCCAGCTTGCCCCAACTTTGCCCAAGCTGTAGGCCTTTCCCTCTATCAGATTGGTTCTAGACAACCAATGGATTAATGCAGCCTTTCTTTAGGCTGAGTTGAAGGAAGAGCAGGTGGCTGCTAATGTTTATTCTCTATCTTGACAGCACTTTCATAATATTCCAAGTCACCTGCCCCTTCGATGCCTATTGTTACTACTTCAGTTCAAGACTTTATCATCTTGCTTGGACTCTTGTCCAAATAGCTTCCACTGCTGCCCTCCACTCACTCTCTCTCCCACCGTCATCTCATGACACAAGAACCAGAGTGAGCCCCAAAGTGAAAGATCACTGTCATCAAGTAAGAATTCACCATGTATCAGACATCTCATATTTCATCACTCCTATGACAAGTCTATAAAAATGGGGTTTTCAGATCCATTCGATAGAGCAGGCACACAGCTGGTGAGAGGCAGAGCTGAGATGGTTTCATTGGATTCTAAAAGGCAGACCAACTTTACTGTTTCAGAAATCTCACTGCATCAAGTTTAGACTGAAACCTTTCAGGATTCCTCCTATCTTCTGCACATGTGGCTTGCCAACTGGGGGAGCCCTTGGAACCCTTTGGAGTTTCCTTAGGGTTCCCTACTAGGGATAAGTAGGGATTGAGAGCTGGTGGGCTTCTGGCACCCTCTAGGGTATGTTGCTCTTGCCTGTTATATAGCTGGGCTTTTATGCAAGGTGTTTATTTTAGCCCATTTGGGCTGCAGTAATAAAACAGTAGCTGGGTAGCTTATGAACAACAGAGACTTATTTTTCACAGTTGATCGAGGTGCCTTCAGATTCCATGTCTGGTGAGGGCACGCTCCCAGGTTCCTGGTCCATGTCTTCTCACTGTGTCCTCCCATGGTGGAAAGAAAAGACAGCAGCTCCCTCAGGCCTCTTTATAAGGCCATTAATCCCACGGGTGAGGACGCAGCCTTCATTGCCTCATCACCTTCCAGAGCCACACCTCTTCAAACACCATCATGCTGGAGACAAGGTTTCGACATGGGAATTTTTTCAGAAGCGAATACACAATCTGGTTTGAAGAAAGGGTTCTGCAGCTAAACCATGTCTGAAAGGCAGTGTTCAGAGCTAAGCTGCTGCTGATCCTCCTCTTTGCTCTGTTCCTGTAATTGGTTTTCACTTCAGTGGTTTTTGTATTGTGGTTAAATAGAATTTACCATGGTACCATTTTTATGTGTACAATGAATTCAGGGCCATGAAGTCCATTCCTACTATCCATTTCCAGAACTCTGCATTGTCCCAAACACCATCTCTATCCACCGTGTAATAACTGTGTCCCTTCCTCCCCGCAGCGCCTGGCTGGCACCATTCTACCTTTCTGTCTCTGTTATCTGACTTCTCTAGGTAACCTCATGTAAATGGGATTACATGAGATTGAGCCTCTCATGCAAGCTCCAGCTTCTGGACAGGGACAACGAGGCCCTCCCACTTTTCTTTGCAGGCTCATCTCCCAGGATGCCACTCTCACTTGGCACAATCCAGCCACTCTGATATGCCTGTGGCTCCCATGGACACAGAAGGGCCTGTGCCTTTGCACCTGTAGTTGCCTCCTGGGATGCTTTTGCCATCTGACCTCTCCTCATGGTTGCTTAAGAACTTTCCATGGGGGCCGGTTGCTGTGGTGCAGTAGGCTAAGCCTCTTCCGGCCCCCCTTTTAGCCCCTTCTGACACCCATCTTAGTTGGGTGCCCCTCTTCTCTACTCCCCAGACACCTGTTCCTAACTCATGACATTGCAGTTCCCATGTTGTGTGTTCCATGTAATCATCGCTCCCCTGGGAGAACGCCGTATCATGGGCAGAGGCTGTCGTTCAGCTTTGAAGTCCTGCCGGTGCTTTGTGCTTGGCACAGAACTGAAATGGTACCAATTCTTTGTGTTTCGGAGGTTGAACTGATTTCTAGCCATGGTAAAAATGCATTTGTGGGGCTGGCGCTGTAGCCTAACAGGTATCCATTGCTTGCGGTGCCAGCATCCCATATGAGCACTGGTTCAAGTCCCAGCTGCTCCACTTCCAATCCAGCTCTCTGCTATGCCCTAGGAAAGCAGTAGAAGATGGCCCAAGTGCTTGGGCCCCTGCACCCATGTGGGAGACCTGGAAGAATCTCCTGGCTCCTGGCTTCAGATTGGCCCAGGTCCAGCTGTTGTGGCCATTTGGGGAGTGAACCAGTGGTTGGAAGACCTCTTTCTGCCTCTGCTTCTGCTTTTCCCTCTCTGTAACTCTGCCTTTCAAGTAAAATTAAAAAAAATTTTTAAATGAATTTGTAACCAGATTTGATAAATAAGATGTGATGGTTAGAACTGAAATAAAATCAGGCTATTTCTGAAAAGAAGCTTTCAAAGTTGTTTTGGAGGTAGCCACATCTGTGGATGAAGCAGTCTGCCTCTCAAGGAAGCTGTTTGTGTATATAAATTTTGGTAAGTTTGTTAAAAATTCTATGAACAGTTCCTTTGTTATTATTCATTGAGGATTATCAGAGAGAACTAAACATTTCACAGATTAATTTTCCAGGTAACTTAAAGTTCACCTTTTGAGCATTAAAATTTTACTTTTAAACAGCACTTTAAAAAAAAAGCACTACTAGGCCGGCACCGTGGCTTAACAAGCTAATCCTCCGCCTTGCGGCGCTGGCACACCGGGTTCTAGTCCCGGTTGGGGCGCCGAATTCTATCCCTGTTGCCCCTCTTCCAGGCCAGCTCTCTGCTATGGCCCGGGAAGGCAGTGGAGGATGGCCCAAGTCCTTGGGCCCTGTACCTGCATGGGAGACCAGGAGAAGCACCTGGCTCCTGGCTTCGGATCAGCGTGATGCGCCGGCCGCAGCGGCCATTGGAGGGTGAACCAACGGCAAAGGAACACCTTTCTCTCTGTCTCTCTCTCTCTCACTATCCACTCTGCAAAAAAGCACTACTTATGTAATAGATTATCCACTTCTGCTAATTCATTTATTCATAATTTTTGGCAGTGATTCTTCAACATTTAATTGGTTTGTACTCAACAACTCTCTCGGGTAGGTGAATCCATTTACTTAACTGAGTGGGTCTGTTTGCAACTAATCCTGAAGATTTTGCCAAGAAAAAGTGACATGCTGTAAAATTCTTCGTAGCATATTTGGAACAAATATATGTGACTTTGCTCCTTTTAATACACAAAGTGCCTTCAACGTGGTAGATACCAACTTTGCTTTTTGGTTCTGGATCATCACTATGAGCTTCATTATTCTGCTAAGTGGCAGTAACATGCTCAGAGCATTGGAGTGAATTCTCTTATTCTTGTGATTTTTTTCTGTGGTTTCAAGCATATCTCTGGAAGAAGCTTGTGTTCTTTCTGTGTTCTTTTTAAATTAAGATTTCTGATCTATCAACATTTTAGAAACCATAGAAGTCAGCTTCTTAGAATTGCTCTTGCCTTCAAAGTATAGATAGGCCTCATATAAAGATTTGAATAGTCTTCGTTTTAATACATTATAAAATCTTTTAGTCCACAGATTTTGGGATGTTTATTTTGAATGGTCACAGGAGTTTATGTTAATTACAGTCAGACTAAACTTGGCTGTTTAGATTAATGATGCAGAGATAGATTCTGTAAAAAACCATAGTTAAGCCCCAAAATTCTTTCTAGTCATTTCTTAAAAAGCAGAGTATTTGTGTGTGTGTGTGTGTGGAGAGGAGATAATTTGAATACTGAATAGGAAGGGTAGAGGGCCACAGTGAGAGGATGAATTACAGGTGCCAGGTTCTGATGTTCTGTGGCACAGTGGTTGAATGTAGTTCACAGTAACCTGTTACGTATTTAATGAACAAATAAAAGCAAGGAGTTGGAAGGCTCCAAATGTAAGTAATGATAAAGAGAGGGGCACATTAATTACTCTGATTTCTTCAGTACTCATTGTTCACATTTCTTGAAATATCACACTGCATTTCATAAATATGTGCAATTATTAAGTGTTAACATCTTCTGCTGCTTTCCCAGGCCTTAGCAGAGAGCTGGATCAGAAGAGGAGCAACCAGGACACCAACTGGTGCCCATATGGGATGTTGGAACTGCAGGCAGAGGCTTAGCCTACTGTATCAGTGGAGAAAAGAGCCATGGAAGCTGTGGGGTTCTTGTCTTCACACAGAAAGAATTCAGGCATGAGACAGAGAGTGAAGTAATAAGATTTTACTGGGGATAAGGCATCCATCAGAGCAGAAGGGACATATAGAGAGTGCCAAGTCATTCAGGCTGGGGGAGAACGAGGTTACATGGTTGAATGGAGAGAATACACCTGGGCCAGCCAGGCGGGCAGCTCAGCAGAGAGCAGAGGGCTCAGTGTGCCCAGTCTTTGTTTAGACTGGGGCTTATAAGGGAAAAAGGAGCCAGGTTTCTTCTTCCCCTCCTCCTCTATGACAAAGGGTTTGTGGAGGGTAAATTAGCCAATTCCTCCCCAGGTTTGTTGGTGCTGGCCTAGCTGGGCAGAGGGAGTGTCTGTGAAGGCTTTATTGCCCTACTTGGTCCTGAGGAGACAGAATTCTCCTGGGAGCTTTCCTTGGAGGAAAGGGTGGGATCACCTGGAAGGTCATCAGGGTCTGAGCAGGACTTTGAAGTGCACAATGCCGGGTTTCTGGAGCTTGCACAGTAGGTGCTGATCTTCAGGCCCTTCTCACACACACATAGGCTAATTTCTAACTTCCTAACATTCTCTCCCCCCTCAAGAGAGAAATACCCATAATCTTATGGGGATAATTGGCCGAAGGTCCATTTTCTGTAGCTACTTTGGAAGCTGACAAATGGACGTAGAGAGGGATATGGGTATTTTTCTCTTGCTATCTGTCCTATGGTGTTTGAGAGTGGCATCAGGAACCATTGTCCTGCTTGGTCTAGAGGGTTGGTCATCTTATCTGGTGAGGTAGGCTGGAAGCCCTGTCTTAGAAGCACCTGAAGTGGATGGCTTGTCTTCTGTTAGAGGCAAAAAAACAAGGACATTAGACGCAATCGGTTGCAGAGAAGCAGAAGCAATGTGGGTGTTATGTCGCCAATGGGGGGCAATGACCAGGATTTCTATGACCAGATGTTAGGCCAGATATTTTAGCCTTGTCCAACCTGGTCCTCGAGTTGTCTGGCCCTGTCCATGAAAGCATGAACATAATTTTGTGCCCATCTAGTTTGACCCTAGTTCGGGGCACTTTCTTGGACAACAAGTAGCAGGTCCAGGGCCTGCCTGTTTGGAAGGACTGAATTAGCAATCCCTTTCTGAGAGCCCTAGGCATGGCAGCTTTTTTGCTTTTCCCAAAGGAGGGGCCTCTGCTTTGGCTGCTTGTTGAGAGCCTGATCTAGGAACTATGCAATTTACCCATATCTAGGAACCCGTAGCTGGTTAGGGAAATGCTGGAACTGCCTGAAGTTTGCAGAAGTAGGAATTTTCTGCATGGCCCATATCCTCTCTGGCGTTGTTTTTCTGTCCCCAGGGGTGAGGATAAGGGTTAAATAATTAACTCTCTAGTGGACTGGCTATGCTTTTTATTTCCCCCTCTGGATGCCTAATAGCTATGTTTTGCTAGGAAGTTAAGCTAATGTATAAGACCAGAGTCTCAGGCTGGGAAAGGAAACAGACTAATAAATCATTTACATTTTAGATTATTTCATACTCCTTTAAGTCCTTGGTGAGGACCTGTCCAAACAGGTGCAGGGCTAAGTCAGCTGTTGCTGTAAGCCATGTTTTTAGGAACTGGCAGGAAGGGCTTTTTAAGGTTACTAATATTTGGATAGGTTTTAAGGCCTGGCCAGGTATGTGTGAGGCCCAGATCTATCCATGGGATGCTGGAAGAGAATCACAAGAGATGTGAATCTCCTTAAGGGAGACACTGTTTTGACTTCTACTATGTGGCTGGACTAGTAGGAGTGCTGAATAGGAGGCTAGTACAAATAGGCAACTTACGGTTCCCTGCCCCTCGGCCGTCCCCTCAATAGCAATGTTTAGAGCTGGAAGCTGGGCAGAGCCAAAGGCTTTGTAGCTTGGGGCCTCAGGGTGTGCAGTTCTTAACTAGGAATCCTTCGACACCCAGGGCAGTTCTATTTCTTGGCAGAGCTGACAGAAGCTGGGTTCTGTTATGACAGCTTCTTGCCCAATGCCCTGGCTCCTCACATCAGAAACAGGTGCCAATTGGGGTGATCTGGCCTTGTTGGGTCTTCTTGACAGCAGATCTCTGTGTAAAGCAGCCATTAATTGGCCTGCTGCCTATCCTTACATTGCTCCTGCCACTAGCTTGCTCCTCATTCTCCTGGTCTCTAATAAAGTAGATCATGGAAGCAGCCTCCATGATGTCAGTCAAGGGGATGCTCAACCCAACCCTGATTTTTGAAGATTTTTTTTTAAAATCATCAGGATGAGCTAGGAAGCTATGGTCATGGGCAACTTCTGACAGTATTTCCCTGTGAATTAAAACTGTATCCATGTGAAGAAGTATGACCTTTCAGGTAAGATCAAATGTGGTCACCTGTCTATATATTTTGAGGTCATCATACAACTTCCCACCTCCCCCTAAATTGGGTTAAAGTGGAGATCTTCCCATTTACTGTGTACAGAGAAAAATCAGTCTAGCTGCAAAATCATTTCATAGTTTAATCTCTCATTTTCTGGCTATGCTATTTGGTCCTCTATACTGAGGCTAGGCATTATTACAGAAAAGGTCAGTCATCCCTTTATAAGGTCTGAGGATCAAACTGTACATCACTGTGGAGAGTCCTGTGGAACAGTCAACTTCCCTTCTGGAAGAGAAAAGAGGAGACATGAGGCAGCAAGTCAAGTCTCTCTGCTTAGCCTGACTTTCTGGGCTTTTGAATTTAACCGGTGTTTAACAAGTGTTTGCTGCATAGCCTGACTTAGAGAAGTGGCAGACATCTCTGACATCCTTAGGCTTCTGGATTATCAGTGTGTGGCTGGTGGGTTATGGGCCTGGGTTGCCAAGTTTAACCAGTGTCACTGTGTAACCCATAAGTTTATTCTAGAACTTACCAAACACAGTGAGTTTTTGGATTTATGTAGTAAGTTTTTGGACTTCCGGATTTTCACTGTGTAGCCTGTGGATACTAGAGCTTTCTTGGGCTCCTGGAACCCAGTTCTCTGATATCTATCTGTCCTATAACCATCTCTTTTGGAACACTAAGTCTCTTTTGGAATACTTCCTCTCTTTTGGCTGGACCTCCGTTTGATCCACATTTCAAACTAGAATGCTGGGCTTCTGGAGCTTGCGCAGAAGGTGCTGGGCTTCAAGCCCTTCTCACACACACATAGGCTAATTTCCAGCTTCCTGCCTAACAGATGTACCAGTTTGTATACTCAGCAGCGGTCTATGAGAAATCCTTTGAAACAACTTGCTATTTTGCTTGGGACAGCTAAAGAAATGTAAGAGTATGTATTAATTTCCATATGCTGGATCACTAAGGAAATGGGGTTTCTGTATGTTTATTGGCCTATGTGTTTCCTCTTCCATGAAGTGCTACTGTTTTGTGAAACACCCACCTTTTGCACATAATTTTTTTAGTAAGCAGATTGCTCTACACACATCGCAATTTCCGTGGGTTCTAAAGGTACCGCCTGAGAGTTGAAAAAAATCCGGAGCTTGCGTCAACTTCGCCACTAACGTCTGTGTGTTTCACATCATGTGCAGTTCATTTGCAAAGTCTGAGTGTTGGCTGGATTAAATGAGGAGCAGCCGAGGCATGGTAAGGGGAGGAGAATGACCGTATTTCTGGTTTGAGGCCTGTGGGTGTTGAAAGTCTGGAAAGAGTGCATGACTCACAGGAAACCTGCTCTACGCCTCTATTTGCCTCTTTGGGCTGGGCCCTTGGAACTTTCTAGACTAGCCTTAGCCTCCTTTTTTCTTCAGGTGCCTGGCTGATGAGTGGTTTAGGTCGGTTGTTAGAGAAATCCGGCTCACCACTGGCACAGGAAGAAAGAGAATTTATTACTTTACAGAATGAACAAGGGTTCTGCCTTCAAGCCACAGAGAGACCAGAGAAGCAGTTGGAGCCTGGAGCCAGGACCAGCACCCAGCCTGGCGTTCCCTCCCTATCTCCTGTGCCTTGCTCTTGCTGTTGATGATCTTCCTGCGGGGATTCCGTCGGACAGGATAAACCAGCCAAAACAAAAAGCTCACGTTTCCGGAATGGCTTTTATTTTGGCAACCCATAAGGAGCTACTCTTAGATCCTACCATAGTTTAAAAATTCAGTTGAAAACTTTCCATTCCACCTCAATGGGCAGGCAGTATTCAGCACTGAACATTTATGGGATGTGGCTTCTTGGCTGCCTGCTGCGAACGGATCAGTCTGCTCTCCTCAGTTCTCGTGCCAGGCTGGGATGGGAGAGGCAGGGCTGCGTGCCTGTCTCAGGGATGTGAACTCATCTAGTGTGGACTCTAGAAGCAGCAGCGCACTCATTGCCCAGTGCAAGTCACAAGCTTCCTGATTATACCCTTCCCCCTGTCTTTCACCTGCTTTCTCAGTCTCCTTGGGAGCTCCTTTGTCTTCCTGGTGGTGCTCCTCCTGGGATTCTCACAGAGGAGGCCTGGGTGGGAGGTGGATGCTGGGGGCAGGGACCCCAAGCCCCACACAGCACCCCCAGTTCAGTGCACCCTTTCTGTTTTGCCCTCTTCTTCCTGATGTAGGTTCTGTAACTCAAGGTTCTTTGACGTATGTCAACAGAATTGGGGATTGGAAAATGTATTTCATACCTGCTCAGTTTAGCAAATCAAAAATAAGAAGGGAGGGCCCACTGTTGTTTTGTAGGAGGGTAAGCCTCTGTTTGCAACACCTGCATCCCATATGGGAGAGTGGGTTCCAAACCCAGCTGCTGCTTCTTGCTAATGCGCCTGAGAAAGCATTGGATGGTGACCTAAGTATTTGGGCCCCTGCCAGCCACATGGGAGGCATGGATAGAGTTCCAGGCTCCAGCTTGGCCCAGTCCTGAATATTGTGGGCATTTAGGAAATGAACCAGTGGATGGAAGATCTCCCCTCCTCCCATCACTCTGCCTTTAAAACAAACTAAATCTTAAAAGAAACAGGAAGACAAAGAGAAGGATTTCATAAATAGATCTTATACCCTTTCCCTACTTCTGCAGAATAGCCCTGTTACAATCGTTGTAGAACATAGCATCAGATTGTGCTAATCAATGCCCATTGTTAGAGATGCAGGATAATTTGCCTCAGTTAATCTCCCTCTATGGTATCATAATTTTCAGTATTATATATTTTATTACTGTTATTATAAGAAAGGCATTTTGTGGAGTGGGAATATATATAATTTACTCATTCTATGGCCTTGGGCAAATTGCTTCTCTGAATAGCTGATACTCAGTTTCTTAACAGTATAATTGTGCTAATACTCCCCATCTCACAAGAGCTTTTGTGAAATTCAAATGAGACAGAATACATGAGAGTACTTCAAAAAGTTTGTGGAAAATGGAATTAAAATATAAATTTGTTGAAAAGTTTTTTGCTATTCATACAGTTTTTTCACAATATACATTTTCCATGAGTTTTTTGAGCATACCTTGTATAAACACTTGGCACGTGGCACTGTGATTTTGGTTAAGCCACCTTGCTTTTGAGATAAGTAGGAAGAGTTTTTTAAGTTCCCAGCACGGCAAGTGGTGCACTTGCAGTGCGATAGTGACCATGAACTCTGCCTCTAGAGGCCCATCACTCGGGCTGTTCTTCAGGTTTTACCATTTGCTAGCTGTGTGATACTGAGAAAGTTGCTTCACATCTCTGTACTTCCGTTTCTTTATCTATACAAAGCTATCGTAATAATACCTACTACATGGATTAGGATTTTGAAATCGTCAGGACAGTGCTTGGTATATAGAGTGCACTCAGCAAGCCATAATTATTATTACCACTACTATTCTTAGAAGATATTGCGTGACTATGTATATATAAAGGGAAGAAAAATACCCCTGACATAGTTCCCAAATGCATCATGTGAGACATTCAGGCAAAATGTAAAGAAGGGGAAAAGAGGGTTACAATCCTTGTGGCAACAAGGATTTAGAGGTCACCATTGTGGCACTGGGCAGCCTTCTTATTGCCTTTTTTCCCACAATTGTCTCATTTTCTTAGCATGGTAGAATTGAAAGAACATAGACACATTTTTGTATTTTAACCTAGTGCTGCTGTTTATTTTGCCATAGGAACTTGGTTAAAATATTTGAGCTTTGGCCAAATGACACCTGTTTTATATGTTGTGTGAAAATCCAGGAAGTTGATTAAGCCAAGAGGTCAGAACAGTGGCTGGCACTGTGTCCCCTCTTCTTTTTATTGTATAGGGGTTGAGAGGGTATTGATATGCTTCTTCTATGTTCTTGTAGGACATAATGTATAAGAAGAAACTGCTGGATTTACAGTTTTTACTATTGTTGGCTTTTGTGAAACCAGTTCCATTATTTCAGCTTGATGGCCTGGTTTTCATTTTCTACCTTGAAAATGACAGTGTTTTAATCTAGGGTGGCTCCTGCTCAGCTTTGCCTGCCATTATTAAATAGACTCTTTATTTGATGTGATTATCTTGTTTCTAAGGAAATTCATTGAGATGAATGTAGATATTTATAGCAATGATTCAAGCATTGTTTTAAAGTATCACATGCATTTTCAAAAATTTATTTGAGAGGTAGAGTTACAGACAGAGAGGGAGATACAGAGAGAGAGGTCTTCCATCTGCTGACTTACTTCCCAAATTGCTGCAATGGCTGGAGCTGTGCTGATCAGAAGCCAGGAACCAGGATCTTTTTCCAGGTCCTCCATGTGGGTGCCACGGCCCAAGCACTTGGGCCATCTTCCACTGCTTTCCCAGGCCATAGAAGAGAGGTGGATTCAAAGAGGAGCAGCTGGGACATGAACTGGCACTTATATGGGATGCCTGCACTGCAGGTAGATGCTTAACCTACCATGCCATAGCGCCAACCCCACACATGCATTAGCACAAACTTAATGGCTTAAAACTATTAAAAATTTATTATCTTACAGTTAATAGGTCAGAAGGAAAATACAGGCCAAAATAAAAAGATTCTTGGGCTTGCATTCTTTTTTCAAAGATTTTTTGGAGATTGAGTTTCCTTCACTTGTCCAAATTCTACAGGCTACCTGTTTCTTTCCTCGGGTCATGGCTCTCTTGATCTCCAAAGCCAGCCACTTTGCATCTCTTCAATTCTCCCTCTGACTGTAACTGGAAAAGGTTCTGTTTTTTAAGGACTCATTTGATTAGATGAGTCTACCTGGCTAATTCAGGAAGAGCTCCCCATTTCAAGGTACTTAACCTTAATACCATTTGCAAAATCTCTTTTGCTCTGTAAGGTAACTTATTTACAGGTGTGTATGTGTGTGCCAGGGAGGTTGGACATATTGGGAGGACCATTATTCTCCCTTCCATGTTTAGTGATAGGACCTAAAAATGTTTCCAATAAAAAAAATAGCTTTAGAGCACACAGAAAAAAGACCATCTGGATGTTGGTAAAACTGCAGCAAGGATTCATAAAATGTCAAGGAAACTTTTTCTTAGCCCTTTTAACTCACAACCTTTTACATACACTCAGTGCTTGAAATCATCCAAGAATTTCTGTTGACTCTGTTCAAGTCCTACCCCAGGTGTGAAAGAGATTAGACCACTGCTGATACCCATGGATGAGCTGTCAGGCCTAGTCATGCTGGAGAATTTACTGTGTTCTTCCTTCTACTGGGATGACCTGAGCAAGAGATGAACTATCCCTTCACGAACAAGACTTCCGTGAAATCCCAGCTTAGGTTAAGAGCCCATCCTATGCTCTGCATCTCTTTGGTCACATTCATTGCACTGGTGATTTCCATGAGCTCAGCGGCTCTGTCTCTCCATGTTTCTAGAGCATGGTACAGTGTTAGGATCCCTCTAGGAACAACAAAGCAAAGAAACAAAAAAACAAAACTCCAGAAAACAACTTGCTGAATTGAACTGATTATCATTGAGGAGATGGTAATTTAAAAAAAAAATTTTTTAAAACTTTTATTTAGTAAATACAATTTTCCAAAGTACAGTGTATGGATTACAATGGCTTCCCCCCCCCCCATAACTTCCCTCCCACCCGCACCCCTCCCAGAGGAGATGGTAATAAAAATCATTTTGGGCTGTTGAAGTTGCCTCCTAGGTTTTCACTATTTCCACTAAGCAGGTAAGGAAAATCCTTACACGTTGCAGTCTCTATGTAGAAGTCCTGGAGTGGCAAAGCCTTCTCTCCTCCAAAGACACAGGTACAACCTTTATTTGAGTGTTCCCGAGGTAGATGAGCCCTCAAACACTGCTGCAGTTTTATTTATTTTTTTTTTAAGAATTATTTTATTTTTTTGAAAATCAAAGTTCACAGACAGAGGAGAGGCAGAGAGAGAGAGAGAGGTCTTCCATTCTGCTGGTTCATTCCCCAAATGACTGCAATGGCCAGAGCTGAGCTGATCTGAAGCTAGGAGCCAGGAGCTTCTTCTGGGTCTCCCAGGTGGGTGCAGGGGCCCAAGAAGTTGGGCCATCTTCTACTGCTTTCCCAGGCCATAGCAGAGAGCTGGATCAGAAGAGGAGCAGCCAGGACTCAAACCAGCGCCCATATGGGATGCTGGCACTGCAGGCTGTGGCTTCAACCCACTGTGTCACAGTGCCAGCCCCTACGGCTGCAGTTTATCAGGGAGCTCTGTCCTGTTGGTAGGTTCACTTACCCTCCCATACCTCAGGTGGCATTTGCTTGATCTATCTATATGTGTGTATGTGTGTGTGTAAAGAGTTAATTATTTATTTGAAAGGCAGAGTTACAGAGAGAAAGAGGGAGGAGACAGAGGCAGAGAGAGAGGGAGTCTTCCATATGCTGGTTCACCCCCAGAATGGCTGCAACTGCTGGACTGGGCCAGGCCTAAGCCAGGAACCAGGAATTCCATCCAGGTTTCTGGATGGTGGGAACCCTAGTACTTGGGCCGTCTTCTGTTGCTTTCCCAAGTGCATTAACAGGGAGCTGGATCGGAAGTGGAGCAGCTGAGACGCTTAACTGGTGCGCATATGGTGGAGGTGCACATATGGTACAGGTGGAAGCTTAACCTTCTACACCACAGCGGAGGGAGGCCCCATGTGTGTGTGTTTTGAGGTTTTAAGACATTGAATATTGGTCCCTTCAACTAGCATTCATTTTCTGCTAAACTCTAGTTGTTGTTTTTTTTTTTTTTTTTTTTGACAGGCAGAGTGGATAGTGAGAGAGAGAGACAGAGAGAAAGGTCTTCCTTTTTGCCATTGGTTCACCCTCTAATGGCCGCTGCGGCTGGCGCATCTCGCTGATCCGAAGCCAGGAGCCAGGTGCTTCTCCTGGTCTCCCATGTGGGTGCAGGGCCCAAGCACTTGGGCCATCCTCCACTGCCTTCCCAGGCCATAGCAGAGAGCTGGCCTGGAAGAGGGGCAACAGGGATAGAATCCGGCGCCCCGACCGGGACTAGAATCCGGTGTGCCGGCGCCGCAAGGCAGAGGATTAGCCTGTTAAGCCACGGCGCCGGCCTAAACTCTAGTTTTCTAGAGGATCTGATATTTTTAGCTTCTTGGTTATTGCTATGGGATAATAGTGTGATGATTTAAAATTGCCAGGTATTGCACAAGTTGGTATATGTTAGTAGTATGGACAATATTAAATTGATTGGAGTGTGTTAAGATGTATTTCATGTAAAATTCCAAGTACAATGTAAATTATAATTTCGCAATAACTGCATGCTTATTATGAAATATATTATGTGTCATAAAATATATATAAAAAACTCAATGTTAATGGTCAGATAAAAGATTGGGCTTTTTTTTTTTTTTTTTTTTTGACAGGTAGAGTCATAGACAGTGAGAGAGACAGAAAGGTCTTCTTTTCCGTTGTTCACTCCCCAATTGGCCGCTATGGCCGACACTGCACCGATCTGAAGCCAGGAGCCAGGTGCTTCCTCCTGGTCTCCCATGTGCGTGCAGGACCCAAGCACTTGGGCCATCCTCCACTGCCCTCCTGGGCCACAGTAGAGAGCTGGACTGGAAGAGGAGTAACCAGGACTAGAACCTGGTGCCCATATGGGATGCCGTTGCCACAGGCGGAGGATTAACCAAATGAGCCACGGAGCCAGCCCAAGATTGGGCTTTTATAGAAAGAAATGGCATTTGTATGATCTAGCCTGTATTTTTGCAGTTCCATTCATTTCCATTAAGTATCTGGTTAGAGAAGAAAAGGAGATGGATCTTCCATCAGGAAGTTATTTTTAGAGTCACATAGAAGGCAGGTGGCTACTGGAAGCACTCTGCTTAGTGCCAGGGAAATTGTTTCTTGCATCTGACTCCGACACTTTTGAACAACATCAGTTAGGGAACCCTTTCACTCTCTGTGATCCCACAGCATTGGTAAATGGATAAAAAAAATCAAATAAGAAAAGTTTTTGTAAACTGTGAGGCACTATAAAAACACAAGCTATTTTGATGGGGTCCATTAGCATGAGTGTAATAAATAAATAATATGTGACGATGATGGATACCCATTGGCAAGTCCATGGAGCTTTAAATCAGCAGTTTGGAAACCTTGAATATTGACAGAGGGTCACAAGGCAAAGGCGGGTAGGGGAGAAAATGAAGAGGAAAGGTGAGCTGCGAATCCAAGTGAGCACAAGGATTCCAAACAAGTCAAGGAGAGGTTCTTCAGTGTTGCAATGAGCATTTTCTCACTGTTCTTTCACTTTCCTTGTTCTTTTAAAAAAGAATGTAGGTTTTAAAAATTGATTTCTCATTGTCAGTTTCTACACACAGCATGAATAAAGAGTAAAGCAACTAAAAAAAAAAAGCCCCATAATCTGGTCCAAATTCTCTGGTTCTTCTAAGGTTCAGTCAGGTTCAGTTTGCCGAGGTATTGACTTCTCACCCTTTGCAGTGGCATCTTTTGGCTCCGGCCCTTTTCTTGCTCCTGCAGATTTGGAACAGATGAAGCTGATCCAGGACCTTGTGGAGATGGGAATGCCAGGGGTTGAAGTTTGTCTTGATTGAAAACATCCCAAGTTATGACTAAAGTGACCAAATGTAATCAGATGGGCTACTTGCTGGATCTAGACCTGCACACGGCTTGCTCTCTTTAAACTTCTGTTGTGTTCTTATAGGACACTGCAAAATCTCCCCTGCCTCTAATCTAAGAAGTACCATATGATATACATATATATATTTAAAGATTTATTTGTTTGAAAGGCAGAGTTACAGAGAAAAGAGAGGCAGAGACAGATTTTTTTTTTTTTATTTGACAGGTAGAGTCATAGACAGTGAGAGAGAGAGACAAAAAGGTCTTCCTCTGTTGGTTCACCCCCTCAAATGGCCACTATGGCCGGTGCTGCGCTGATCTAAAGCCAGCTTGGGCCATCCTCCACTGCCCTCCTGGGCCACAGCAGAGAGCTGGACTGGAAGAGGAGCAACCGGGACTAGAACCCAGTGCCCATATGGGATGCTGGTGCCGCAGGCGGAGGATTAGTCAAGTGAGCCACGGCACCAGCCCCAAGACAGATCTTTCATCTGCTGGTTCACTTCCCAAATGGCTCCAACATCTGGAGCTGAGCTGACTCGAAGCCGGGAACCAGGAGCTTCTTCTGTGTCTCCCACGTGGGTTCAGGGGTCAAGTGCTTGGGCCATCTTCTACTGCTTTCCCACGCCATTAACAGAGAGCTGGGTTGGAAATAGAGCAGCCGGGAATCTAACTGGTGCCCATATGGGACACTGGCGCCACAGGCCAGCATTACCTTCTATGCTACAGTGCCGGCACCACCACCATATGATGTTTTGTAAAGATTAGTAGAGAAAAAAAATATTTTGTCAATTTTGGAAATGGCCTGCTCAATTATTTTATCTAAAATAATCATGAAAACAAGAAAATGTAATTTGTGTTATGAAGTAGTTTTTGGAAAAGCTTGCTTCCAGTGCTTCATTAAATGCTTCTTGATTTGGTACAACTTCTTTGTTGGAATTTTCTAGCTCTTTTCATTTTTTTTTAAATTATTCATTTTATTTATTTGAAAGATGAGAATGAGAGGAGAGCGAGTGGGCTCCCATCCACCAGTTCATTCCTCAAATGCTCTCAACAACCAGGGCTGTGCCAAGCTGACACCAGGGGCCTGGAAGTCAGTTTGGGTCTCTTGTGTGAGTGACAGGGACCCAAGTACTTGAGCCATCATCTGCTGCCTCCCAGGATCTGCATCAGCAGGAAACTGGAATGGAGAGCAGAGCCAGCAGGTGAACCCAGGCATTCAGATATGGGATATGGGCATCACATCCCAAGTGGTGGTTTAATCACTGTGCCAAACTCCCACCATGAATTTTCTAGTTCTGTGTGTCTGGAACACCAGGTTCAGTCACTTAGGGTGAGTCTTGCTGTCCAAATTTACATTTAAGAAAAAAAAAAGATTTATTTATGTATTTGAAAGTCAGAATAACAGAGAGAGAGGGAGAGACAGACAAAGAGAGATTGTTTATGTGCTGGTTCACTCCCCAAATGCCTGCAATGGCTGGACTGGGCCAGGCCTAAACCGGGAGCCAAGAACTCCATCTGGTCTTCCATGTGAATGGCAGGAGCACAAGGACATGGGCCATCTTCTGCTGCTTTCCCAGGTGCATTAGTTGGGAACTGGTTTGGAAGTGGAGCATCTGGGACTCAAACTGCTGCTCTACATCAGCCCCCCTCCCCCAAATTTATATTTATATTTGAAAGTGAGTGTATTAATTTATAATGAGAATCATCACTGCTAAATTTGGCTTCTAGTCACAATAAGACCATCCCAACAGAAAATACAAGATCTGAAGTTACTTGGTGAATCTAGAACAAGGACAAAAGACATTACATGTTCCCAACTTCATGAAACCCTTTCCCTTGGCACCTGCTTTCTAAACGGGTGAAGACTCGTAGCTTAGGAAGACTCTGGACCCCTGTGTAGGTCGGAAGAACACGAGATAACTCATCCAGTTTCCTTCTAGAATTCATTTTGCCCAGCAGAGCAGATCACTGTCACTCTGTCCCATCTGAATATGCATTGTGACTTATTTTTAAGTTGAATTCTTTCTGGTGGTCACATTTGAGTTGACATTTCCCAGGTGCACTATAGAATGATCTCTTGGTGTACTCCATCATAATGCCCTGGCTACAGCTGTACTCAGAGGCTTGGGTGGCCTCTGGTGGCCTTTTCATGTTTGCAGCAATTCACTCGGCCCATTTTGATGCACATACTGGATAAACAAAGATGGATATGATATTGTTTCTGCCTTTTAGGAGCCTGCAATCTACCCAGGGACCCAAATACGTATACTACCTGGAATACGGTGTGAGATGTTTTACATTATAGCAGCAGTCTTCAGGGTGTTCCTCTGTTGTGAGCTCCTGTTCTTATTTATTTATTTATTTATTTTTGCCAGAATGCTATTTTTTTATTTGACAGATAGAGTTAGACAGTGAGAGAGAGAGAGAGAGAGAGAGAGAAAGGTCTTCCTTTGTTGGTTCACTCCCCAAATGGCCGCTAAGGCCGGAACTACGCTGATCTGAAGCCAGGAGCCAGGTGCTTCCTCCTGGTCTCCCCTGCAGATGCAGGGCCCAAGCACTTGGGCCATCCTCCACTGCCTTCCTGGGCCACAGCAGAGAGCTGGACTGGAAGAGGAGCAGCCAGGATTGGAACCCGGTGCCCATATGGGATGCCAGCACCGCAGGCGGAGGATTAGCCAAGTGAGCCACAGCGCCGGCCCCCAGAATGTTATTTTTGAAAGATTTTGACCCTCCCCACAGTTGCATTTGTTGAGTAGTAATGAGTTTATTTTTCTCTCTTTTTAATAATCAGACTCTAGAGCTTCTGCTTAGCATGAAAAAATGAGTGTTATTCCAGTTGGTTGCTATAATTGTAGCTGGAAGCAAATAAATGTGTGTTTTGGTTTGTGTGAACAGCCTTATTATCTTAAAGGTAGTGTTCCTGTTAGGTTTTGGTTTAAGCTTTATTATGGGAATGTTCAAGCAAGTAGAAGCTGTTTCCTACTGTGATGTACCCATCACCCAGTTTCAGTAAATGCCTTCAGCTCATCTTTTTTTTTTTTTTGACAGGCAGAGTGGACAGTGAGAGAGAGAGAGAGAAAGGTCTTCCTTTTTGCCGTTGGTTCACCCTCCAATGGCCGCTGCGGCCAGCGCATCGTGCTGATCTGAAGCCAGGAGCCAGGTGCTTCTCCTGGTCTCCCATGCGGGTGCAGGGCCCAAGCACTTGGGTCATCCTCCACTGCCTTCCCAGGCCATAGCAGAGAGCTGGACTGGAAGAGGGGCAACCGGATTAGAATCCGGTGCCCCAACCGGGACTATAACCTGGTGTGCCGGCGCCGCAAGGCGGAGGATTAGCCTGTTAAGCCACGGCGCCAGCCTTTCAGCTCATCTTGTTTCATGTACATCCCTCTGTTTCCTTCCTCCTCATGATTTAAATTTCAGTTGTCCTATAATATCATACATACATATTTCAGTATTAATCTCCAGAAGATAAGGATTTAAACATGTAATCATAATACCATTATCCTATCTAAAAACTACAATAATTCCTTAATATAAAATATCCAGTTCCTGTTCAGGTATCTTCAGTTATCTCATAAGTTTAAAAATATTTTGTTCAAGTTGACATGCAAATAAGGTCCGTATATTTTAATGCGTTTTAGTATATGTGCTGCCGAAGTGAGCACTTAATGCATCGTCCTATCTACATCACTTTCTCTCTGTAGTCTTCCTCTTTTAAAAAATTTTTAGTAAAAAATGAAAAAAATTATTTGAACGGTGGGGCTGGAGGAGGTAGGGAGCGGGAGACTCAGCGAGAGAGCACAAGAGAGCAGTTCCATTGCTGGTTCACTTTCCAAATGTCCACAGCAGCCTGTGGGGCTGGGCCAAAACTTGGAGCCAGGAACTCAATCCATGTCTTTTCTACATGGGTGTCAGGAACCCAATTACTTGAGCCATCACCATTGCCTCCCTGGGTCTACTAGCAAGAAGTTGGAATCAGGAGCCCGAGTCAGGAATTGAACCCAGGAACTCATCTGATGTAGGACTTCTGTGTTTTAACTGACAACTTAACCATTAGGCTAAACTCTGGCCCCTCTTTTTAAATTTTCCTTGCAGTTTATTTATTTATTTATTTTTAAAGATTTATTTATTTATTTGAAAGTCAGAGTTACACAGAGAGAGGAGAGGCAGAGAGAGAGGTCTTCCATCTGCTGGTTCACTCCCCAACTGGCTGCAATGGCCAGAGCTGTGCTGATCTGAAGCCAGGAGCCAGGAGCTTCTTCCGGGTCTCCCACATGGATGCAGGGGCCCAAGGACTTGGGCCATCTTCTACTGCTTTCCCAGGTCACAGCAGAGAGCTGGATGGGAATTGGAGCAGCCGGGTCTCGAACTGACGCCCATATGGTATGCCGGCGCTTCAGGCAGGACGTTAACCCTCTGCACCACTGCGCTGGCCCAAAGTTTATTTTTGAAGAAACAATTCATTTGTCATGTAGAGTTGCTCACATTCTGGTTTTTGCTGGCTGTGTCCTGGGTTTCCAGTATTTCCTTCTTGGCATAATGCTTTTTAAAGTATAAACTTAATCACATGGGATTATAACGGAAACCAATTAAATATATTTAGTTGACAAATTGTTAAGAAACAAATTGTGACATGTTAATATACAGGGTACTTCAAAAAGTTCATTAGGGTGGGTGATAAACATAATGGTTAAGAAGCTGGGTTGGGACACCTGTATCCCATATCAGAGTGTCTGTTCAAGTCCTGGCTCCAGTCCCAATTCCAGCCTCCTGCTAATGACCACACTGGGATGCAGCACGTGATGAATCAAATTCCTGGATTTGTGCCACTCTTGTGCGAGACCTGGGTTGGGTTTCTGGCTCTTGGCTTCCACCTGGCCCAGCCCTACTCATTGCAGGCATTTGAAGAATTAATCAGCGGATGAGAGCTCTATTTGTCTTTCTGTGTCTCAAGCAAATAAATAAATGAATGTTTTTTAAATGTGGAAGAATAGAATTAATTATTTAGTTTATTTTGGTGCAAAAGCTTTGGAATCTGTGCATCGGTTTTTCATAATATATTTCCATGAACTTTTTGAGGACCCTTCATAAGTTCTTTACAAAAGTATCTTAAATAATAGATTTTAAAAAGATTTATTTGGCCGGTGCTGCGGCTCACTAGGCTGGCTAATCCTCTACCTGCGGCGCTGGTATCCTGGGTTCTAGTCCCGGTTGTGGAGCCGGATTCTGTCCCAGTTGCTCCTCTTCCAGGCCAGCTCTCTGCTGTGGCCCGGGAAGGCAGTGGAGAATAGCCAAGTGCTTGGGCCCTGCACCCGCTTGGGAGACCAGGAGGAAACACCTGGCTCCTGGCTTCAGATCGGCTCAGCACGCTGGCCATGGCGGCCATTTAGGGGGTGAACCAATGGAAGGAAGACCTTTCTCTCCACTCCTTTCCCAGGCACATTAGCTGGAATCGAAGCAGCCGAGGCTTGACCCTGCCCTCCCATCTGGGATGTCATTGCTGCTTAACCTGCTGTAACACAATATTGGCTCTCTAAGTTTTGTTTTACATGGTTTCAGTTTATGTGGAATACTTACATGGCTCCAAAGACAAAGCTCTAAAATAGATACAGTGACTTATCCTTTTATTTTGATCCCTCTCCTGCCCTACAGATAACTTTAAAAAAAGTGTTTATCTTTTTATTTAATAACCTCAACAAATTACAGATAAATATTAGCACTCTATACCCATTTCCTGTATATTTGTTGTCTTTTTTAAAATTACACTTTAAAAAGTCACTTTATAGCAGTGAAAAGAAATATTTGACTTGCTTTTTATGGCTCTGCAGTAATCCTGTGTGTTTATTCAGCTAGTCCCCTATTGTTAAGACTAGGTTTTTTCCTTTAGTTTTTTGCTATTACAGATAGTGTTGTAATGAGTAACTTTGTATAAACACTTATTGGTCTTTTTCCCTTAGTATCTTTGGGATAGGTTTCTAGAAATAAAAATTGTGAGAAATTGCCACCCTCACTCCTGATTTAGAGGGTGTATTATTTTGTGCTGTTACCAGCAATAGTCAGAAGTACTACTAAGCTCTTTGAAGCATCAAAGACAGATCTTGAGCAGCCCGTGGATTGCTGCTGCTTCTTGTGTGAATTCCTAGGGGGTCAGAAATCTTGGAATCAGACACCCTGCTTTAGGTTCCTGATACTGAAATTGTGGTCCGTGGACCAGCAGCATAGGCATTGCCTGAGAGCTTGCTGGACATGCAGAACCTCAGCTCTCTCCAAATGTAGGAATTAGAAGCTGCAATTTAATAAGAGCCTTAGGTGATTTATAGCACATTAAAAATTGAAAAGCACTGGGCTAGAGTTGAGTTCTCGAATACCATAACCACTGCCACATGTGGTTATTTAAATGAAAATGAATTAAAATGAAAATTCAGTTCCTCATTCACACTAGCCACATTTTAAGTGCTTGGCAGGTACTTCTCAGACATTCCCATCACTGCGGTAAGCTCTGTTTGCACAATGCTAGTCCATAGCTAAACTGTCCAATTTGGTAGCCACTGGCCACAATGGCTATTTGAATTTAAATTTAAATTAAATGACATTAAAAATTCAGTTTTTCATTCACATTAGTCACATTTAAAGTGCTCAGTAGCTACATGTGGCTAGAGACTACTGTATTGGATGTTGTATACATAAAACCTTTCCTTTTAAAAATTTTTTTTTTTTTTTTTACTTTTTGACAGGCAGAGTGGCTAGTGAGAGAGAGAGGCAGAGAGAAAGGTCTTCCTTTTGCCATTGGTTCACCCTCCAATGGCCGCCGCGGCTGGCGCGCTGCGGCCAGTGCACCGCGCTGTTCCGAAGGCAGGAGCCAGGTGCTTATCCTGGTCTCCCATGGGGTGCAGGGCCCAAGGACTTGGGCCATCCTCCACTGCACTCCTGGGCCACAGCAGAGAGCTGGCCTGGAAGAGGGGCAACCGAGACAGAATCCGGCGCCCCAACCGGGACTAGAACCCGGTGTGCCGGCGCCACTAGGCGCAGGATTAGTCTGTTGAGCCACGGCGCCGGCCCCTTTTTTAAAATTTATTTTTATTTATTTGAAGGGCTGAGAGACAGAGATGGAAGCAGAGTGGGGCCTCAAACCCAGGCATTCCAATAAGGGATGTGGGTGTCTAACCTCCACACCAAATTACTGCCTCCCCTGCCACTGCTTTTATTTTATTTTTTTAAAAGATTTATTTATTTGTTTGAAAGGCAGAGTTACAGAGAGGCAGAGGCAGAGAGAGGGAGAGAATCTTCACTCTTCAAACGGCCACATTGGCTGGAGCTGGGCTGATCCAAAGCCAGGAGCCAGGAGCTTCTTGAGGATCTCCCACGTGGGTGCAGGGGCCCATATTTACTTATTTGATTATTAATTTTTAAGATTTATTTACTTATTTGAAAGGCAGAGTTACAGAGAGAGAGAGGGAGAGAAACAGAGACAGAGATCTTCCATTTACTGGTTCACTCTCCAAATGGTCACAACAGCCAGGGCTGGGCCAGGCTGAACCCAGGAGTTTCTTCTGGGTCTTCCATGTGGGTGCAAGGCCTAAGCACTTGGGCCAGCTTCTTCTGCCTTCCCAGGTGCATTACCCAGGGAGCTGGATCAGAAGTAGAGCACCTAGGACTCAAACCAGTGCCCATATGGGATGTCAGCATTGCAGGTGGCAGCTTAACCGGCTACACCACAATGCTGGCCCTGATGATTTGATACATATATCATTATGTAGTGATCAACCCAGGACATTTAGGTTATCCTTCCTCTCAAGGATTTATTATTGCTTTGTGATGATGAAGTTCAAAATTCCTCTCTTCTAGCTGTTTTGAGTAGCTCTGGGCTTACAGGATGTGATGTTGTAAACTATAATATAATAGTCTCCAAGAGCTTATTCCTCATATTTAGTTTTCACTTTGTACTAATTTTCCTCATCTCCAATTCCTCTCCCTTTCTCGACCTGTGGTAATGGCCATTCTACTCACAACCCCCATGAGCTCAGCTGTTTTAGATTCCACATATGAGTGAAATCATGAAGAATTTGTTTTTCTGTGTCTGCTTTCTTTCACTTAACACTATGATCTCCAGGCCCACCTGTGCTGCTGCAAATGCGAGGATTGTATATCATTTTCTTGCTGAATAGTATTCCGTTGCTTCTATACCACATTTTCTTTATCCATTCACTGATGGACACTTAGGTTGCCAATAGGGAATCACACATTCAGCAGGGGAGTACTGATATCTTTTCCATGTACTGATTTCATATCCTTTGAATTATACCCAGTAGTGGTATTGCTGGAAGAATTTGAGTCATAGGAATGTAGAAATGGAAATAAAACAGATCATCTAGGCTGCTACTCACCGTGTAAAAAAAAACCTACTGATAATTTATTTTTGAGCTTGTTTGCAGTATAACTTAAAATGTTCCAGAAACAGAAACTGAATAACTTGTATGCTAAGTGTGAGGACTTTGCTTAAATGAAAGTTTTTGTTTTTTTGTTTTTTTTTTTTTTTCAGCTATGTGATAGGATTTTTATAGATGTGCTGGAAGTTATTATTCCCCACCAGGTATTTTCAGGTGGCAGATGTGCTGGATTTGAAAATCTACCTGAAGTTACTGTGTTCCATAGAAGTCTTTTAGTGCCATAGGTGTCGTTAGCTGGCAACATGGCAACGTGGCAGCACAGATTTATTGAGACAGAAAGTGAAGGAAATGTGTGGTTTGCATTCAAACAATGCATTTTATCAGTCATTTGGAGCACCTTTCCCCCCTTCAAATAAAAAGAAGAGGATAGCATACTGGTTTGCTGACTGTTTAATATACAGTAGAGAGCTGTAGAGAGCTGTAGAGAGCTGCCTAACTTGAAGTTGCAAAGGGGAAAAGCTCAAGAAGTGAATGGACTGAATGGACCATGTTATTCTTCTGTCTCACGTATATATTATGTAAAACGGGTTTGAAGAAGACAGAAACCCAGGTGATAGCCTTTCCTCCATGCCCGAGTCTCCTTGAAATCATTCATCCTTCTGTTCTGTGACCAAGGGTCTCAGCCTCTGTGAACCTTCTCCAGAAAGTCCTCACCATTCCTCTCTCCGGCTGCAAGCACAACTGTGATGTTGTCACTTTCCCACTTGATTGTGGTTCTGCATTGTCAGGTCTGCCTTCTCAACCAGACAGAACATCCTTGGGATGTTAACAATGGCGAGGATCCTTTTAGCACTTCCTGTGTGCCACGTGCTGTGCCAGTCACAGAGGATGTCATCTGCCTGTCCTCTTGAAGCTTACCGTCTTGGGAGAAGAGTCATACGCAGCCTTGTGAGTGCCGTGATAGCGGGATGTGGTATTGTTTCAGGGCACACAGCATGAGCCCCGTGGTCTGGGCCGGGGGAACCAGGAAATCTGTGGGTCTTTTAAAGTATGAATTCCTTGGGTAGGAACCTTTGTTGCTTACATGACTGAAGAGCTTACCGGCTGAATAAAAGAAGGTATAGTCTCACAGTAAAGTGTGGACACGAGTGTGTTTTGGAGTGGAAGTGGGGTTAACACAGGGACTGTGGGTTTTCTGCGAGAAAGAATGGGAAATAAAGTGTTTTGAAATCTTTTCTTCCTTCATTCCTTACATTATTAAATCTGTAGAACACGTGTAAACCCAGACAGTAAAGTGGTTGGGGATGACCTTACTCAGCCTGTCTCCCGCTTGTTTTCCCACCCCCGCCCCGCATGGCCCTGAGCTCTTGTTTGCTGTGGTTTGTGGTGCCCTGGCTCCCACAGCATGAAGCTGCCTCGGGAAACATGTTCTTGGAGTTTCACCACATCCTGCCATTGAAGTTCACTTCAGTGAAGATTCCGCTAGAAACATCCTAACAGGATATGTCCCAGGGTCAGATGCATGTGGCTGCTGGCAGCTTCTCTTAGGCAGGAACAGATTTTGTTATGGTGTAGAAAGCCTCTGAGTGCAGAATTCAAATGAAGTAGAATCCGGTAAAATGCACATCCACCTCTAAGTGAAGTCAAAAGTAACAAACATTGTTTTGAAGCATGTCTTGTCTTTCCCTACAAGTCTCAGTGTTTTTCTCTTTTCTCCCTTTGTTCCGTCTCTGTCCCCTCCAGCTTCTGCTTGCTCTCGCTCTTGCTCTTCCATTATAGATGAGGTCATTATGGTTTGAAGCCAAGAGAAGTGCATTCCTGTAACTTTAAATCTCCATACTCAATTTGCAAGTCTCCTTTTTTTTTTTTATTTGAAAAAATAGTTATCCTTTATTGTTGGAGGGCAGCTTGCTTAATTGTGCTATTTTAGAATGCAAACACAAGCTTAGTGGAGAAATTTTGTCAATTTGTGAGCAGGGCTCAGCACTTCCACACTTCTTATTCTCACTTATTTCAAATGTATAATTGCTTTCAAGTCCATTACAGGATGTGAAAAGTGTTCCGAATATGATTAGGTTATTAGCCTTTTGATTGAATTTTATGTACCTTGTTCTTTGGGCACCCAGCTCCATCATGATGCATTGGGAAGCCATGTTACTATGGGGAGGAGAAAGATCAGGCTAGCTCCCTTCTTTCCTGGCAGCTAGGTGAGGTGCAAGGGTGTTTTCTAGGTTAAGTTCCGTTGTGGAATCATCATGAAGATGTGAGAAGAGGGAAGAGTGAGGAGGAAGAGAAATACAAGATAGGGCCGGTGCCGCAGCTCAATAGGCTAATCTTCCGCCTTGCAGCGCCAGCACACCACATTCTAGTCCTGGTCGGGGCGCCGGATTCTGTCCCGGTTGCCCCTCTTCCAGGCCAGCTCTCTTCTGTGGCCTGGGAGTACAGTGGAGGATGGCCCAGGTGCTTGGGCCCTGCACCCGCATGGGAGACCAGGAGAAGCACCTGGCTCCTGGCTTCAGATCAGCGTGGTGCGCTGGCCACGGCGGCCATTGGAGGGTGAACCAACGGCAAAGGAAGACCTTTCTCTCTGTCTTTCTCTCACTGTCCACTCTGCCTGTCAAATAATAATAATAATAATAATAATACAAGGTAGGAAGAGACCAGCCATGAGGGGTGACCTCACCTATTTTTCCATGTGCTATCCAAGGACAGCAGGTATTTAATAGCCAGGGCATTTGGGTATTGCCTCTATTCTAACACTTCCCTCTTCTGTACCCCTAGTCTCTCTTCAATTTAAAAATGTGGCATGAGCGCCCAAGATCTAATTCTGAGATTTTCTTCTGGGTAGGAGAGAAAGTTTCCCTAAGTTATTTTCCTAAGTAAATTTTAACTCTTTGAGCCAGTCTTTTGGCAGCTCAGAGTGTTGATTTTCTGCTTTTTATTAACTGAATGGGTGTGGGTGAATTATGGAGCTATTCTGAGTCTCATTTTCCCCATCTGTAACATGATTATAATCATTCTTTTCTCAGGGTTGTTGTGAGTACTATATTGAGAATGTGTGCTGTGATGTTATTATTTGAACAGTGAAAAATGGGATAATTAGAACCATTTTCCTTGCCCAGGTGCCCCTCCCCTTCTGATTCCTGAGGAAGTATTTGGCTGGGAACAATGACATGAAATGGCTTTGGGTCCATATTCCTGTAGACTCCTAGTGCACTGTACAGGACCAAGTAGTGAACTTCTTTTGTCTAGGGTAGGGCAACCCCAAACCATGAATCAGTGCAAACTACGTCTTCCTTCAGCAGGAAGTGACCACGAGAAAAAGAGATAGCAATCCTTGGATCTGTCTCGTTTTGTCAGCCTGTGCCTAGAAAAAAGAATGCTCTATGAAAGTGAGTCCTTTCCCCTTTGCTCATCGTGGTGACAATGTTCTTCAGTAGCTTCATAAAATGTCTTTTGATTCAGCCCATTCCTGCCATCATTCCTCTCTCTTGATGGGTGGAGGGTCTTCAGTTCCTTCCTTTTGGGTGTAACAGACTAATAATAAGAATCCTTTGGAGAACAGTATAGCAAAACAAGTTAAATTGAGGATGCTTATGCCCTAAGACCAACAATTCTACTCTTAGATCTCCAGAGTGAATGAGTGTTTTAGACTCCATGGCACAAATAGAAAGTCTTTATATCCTCAGGGAGCTCTGTTTTACTGTTCCTAGCATTGAAAACAACTGACTGGATGCACTCCAGATGCCTTCTATGGCCCCCATCAGGCCATACTGAATTCTGAGAAGACCGGGTCTTACCATATTTATAATAATCCAATTGTACAACTTTTCTAAATATAGAGAAAGTCTTAGATATGAGGGAGCCTTCAGAAAGTTAATGGATGGTGCATAATATGAAAAGGCCACATGGATATAATAATTTTTGGCATCAAAATAAACATTTTTTATCCATTCCCATGAACTTTTTGAAGTATCTGCATATATATATTTGGACACATATGCAAGAATATTTGTAGAAACATTGTCTGTAAAAGCAGAATGGATGAAGTATGACCTATTCAGAAAGTGGAGCACTTTACTGTAAAGGAATGAACTAGAACTAATGTGTCAATATGGATGAGTCTCTCAGTGTTGATCACAATAGCAAGCTGCAGAAGTAGATGTATAGTATACAGCATTCTATGAAGTTTCAAAACAAAACAATTCTACTTATTGCTTAGGGAAGCATAAATATTACACTGTATAGAAATGAATGAGAATAGTTAATACCAAGTTCTGAAAATACCAAGTTCTCTTATCTCACCATAGTCCCAAGACATCAGGGAGAACATGGGGAATATATTGCTGTTGCTCATATTTTATTTATTTTTAAAAATGTTTATTTTAATCTACTTGACAGGGAGAAAGAGAGAGAGAGGGAGAAAGAGAAAGAGAGAGAGATGTACTTCATTGCTGGTTTATTCCCTAAATGCCCACAGCAGCCAGAGCTGCCAGACTGAAGCCTGGAGCCTGGGTCTCCCACATGGGTGACAGGAGCTTGTGTACTTGAGCCATTTTCTGCTGCCTCCCAGGATGCATTAGCGGGGGGCTGGATAGGAAGCAGAGTAGCTAGGGTTCAAATCGGCCCTCTATGGGATGTTGGTGTACCAAGTGGTGGCTTAACCTGCTGTACCATAGCATCCACCCCTGGTATTTTATTTCTTAAGCTGCCTGGTAGCTACATGAATACTTGTGGAATATACATTATATTTTGTTATACTTTAAATATCTTATAAGAAATTTAAAAACATGAAAAATTAAGTAGGCTGTGAGAGAGTGGCCAAAGATGCGGCTGACGAGCCAGGCATGGTCAGATGGCTGGCTGCCTTGGTGGCCATTTTAAAGTTTGGTTTTCATCCAAGGGCAGACGGAGCTACTGAAAGGTTTTTAGCCATGGGAGCAATCCCATCCAATTAACATCCAGAACATTGACTCCAAGTATGGTGCGGAGACTGGATTTGGAGAGTGAGTGGAGCAGGAACAGCAGTTAGGAGAACGTGGCTGAGGTCCAGACTCCGGGGCTTCCTCCTGGAAATGCCATCTCCATGTAGCCTCCAGAGTGCTCGCCCTTCCTTGCTGGTTCCCTCCTTTCTGACTGTGCCCCTTCATCTCCATCTCTAATTCCTCTTCTTTCAGTCCCTTACATGTGACTGTTTCCTAGAATATTTATTTATGTTTTTAAAAAATATTTGTAAAGGCAGAACAACAGGGAGAGCAGCAGTGAGAGAGAGAGAATGAAAGGGAGAGAGAGAGAGAGAGAGAGATTTTCTGTCTGCTGGTTCAGTCTTTTTGGGCCAGGCCAAAGCCAAGAGCCTGGAACTCTTTCTGGGTCTCCGACATAGGTGGCCAGCAAGCACTTAGGCCGTCATCTGCTGCCTCTCAGGGTGCACATTATCATGAAGCTGGACCAGGAGTGGATTAGCTGGGACTCTGATATGGTATGCAGGTGTCCGAAGTTGCATGTTAACTGCTGTACCAAACACCTATCCCAGGGGCTGGCGCCGTGGCTCACTTGGTTAATCCTCCACCTGCGGTGCCAACATCCCATATGGGTGCCGGGTTCTAGTCCTGGTTGCTCCTCTTCCAGTCCAGCTCTCTGCTGTGGCCTAGGAGGGCAGTGGAGGATGGCCCAAGTGTTTGGGCCCTTGCACCTGTATGGGAGACCAGGAACAAACACCTGGCTCCTGGCTTTGGATTGGCGCAGCACCGGCCATGGCAGCCATTTGGGGAGTGAATCAACGGAAGGAAGACCTTTCTCTCTGTCTCTCCCTCTCACTGTCTATAACTCTACCTGTCAAATTAAAAAAAAAAAACAAAACAAAAAACTATCCCAGGATATTTCTCTTTACCTTTGTTTCTTTTTGGGTTTTAGTTATTTGCCTTGGCAGTCTAATTTATATCCCCAGCTTCAACTACCACCTTTATTATGCTCATGAGTGCCAGATGGATTTCTCCAATCCAGTCTCCAAACTGCCTGTTGAACATTTCTTCTTGGCTGTCTCATAATTAAACAAAACCCAACATGTTCAGAGTGGAGTTATTATCTTTTCCAAATGTACCTTTCTCTACTGTTCTTGGAACCTAAAAATATGCTTAGTTAATTTAATTATTTTAAAGGGAGAGAAAGAGAGAAAAATCTGTCTTCTTGTTCACTATCCAAATGCCCCAGTCTGATCTGGGCGAGGCCAGGCCAAAGGCAGTAGTCTGGAAGTCATTCTGGGTCTCCATGTGGATGGCAGAGACCCAAGTACTTGAGCTGTCACCTGCTGTTTCCCAGGGTGTTCATTAGCAGGAAGCTGGATCAGATGTAGAGGAGCAAGACTGGAACTAGGCCCTCCAATAAGGGATGCAGGCATCCCAAGCACTGTCTTCTTTTTTCTTTTGCTTTTTTTTTTTTTTTTTAAGATTTATTTATTTATTTGAAAGGCAGAGTTACAGAGAGGGAGAGGCAGAAGCAGAGGCAGAAAGAGAGGGAGAGAGATCTTCCATCTGCTGGTTTATTCCCCAAATGGCCACAATGGCCAGAGCTGGGCTGAATTAAAGGCAAGAGCTTCTTCCAGTTCTCCCACATGGGTGCAGGGGCTCAAACACTTGGACCATCTTCTACTGCTCTCCCAGGCCATAGCAGAGAGCTGGATCAGAAGTGGAGCAGCCAAGTCTCCAACCAGCACCCATATGGGATGCCGGCACTGCAGGCGGAAACTTTACCCACTAAGCCACAGCACAGGCCTCCAAACGGTGTCTTAGTCGCTGCACCAAATGCCCGCCCCCCCCCCCCCCATTTTGGGATCTGATTAATCATATTGTTATCTATGAATTATCTGATCCAGGAAACTGGCTATTATCATAAACTCTTCTGTCTCTGTCAACTTGCTTCTTTAATTGGTTTCCATGTTAGGAATTAAGAATAGGTTTTGGTGCTATGCTCTGATGTATTTGGGGATCCAGGGCAATAATCAGTTTTGTGTTACTCCAGTGAAATAGCTAAGACATAATACTGATAAAGGAAAAAGGTTTAGTTAGCTTATAGCCTGGGAGGTTCAGAGTCGGCTTTGCCTGGTGAGGAAGTGTAGTGGCTGGTGAAGCACCTGGAGTGAGGAGCACATGGTGAGTCAGGAAGCAGAGTTCAGGCCCAAATCAGGCTTTTGTAGCAGTCCCCTGGTGGGAACTCCCTTCCCACGACATGCTCCCAGGGACCTAAGGGTCTCCCATCAGACACCACCTGTAAATGCCATGATTGCATTACATTCCACCCTCTTAATAATTGGTAGGTAGTTTAAGACTTTGGGGACTAAACTCTTGAATTTGGGCTGTGGTGGGGGCACTAGTACTTAAACCAGGAATGCTCGGTTCTTGCCTGGCTAATCATGTTACTCCTTATTCAGAAGATTCCAATGATCTCATCACCAGCAAGACAAGTGGCAGCCAGCATTACAGGGTTATACATCACACCTTTTTGATCTGGTGTTGGTGGGCTTTTCCATCCTCATCCACTGCCATTTCTCTCTTAGACTTGGTGCTGCAGCTCCATCGACCTTTTTGACATCTCCGAATGTGTCGCATTGTTTTAGAGCTCATTGCTTTGGCATATGCTATTCCTTCTGCTTGGAACACCCTTCATTATCTTGCCTTTCTGGTGAACTCTTGGAGTTTTTATTTATTTATTTGGTGAGAGATGCCATTCTTTTTTTTTTTTTCTTTTAAGATTTATTTATTTATTTGAAAGGCAGAGTTAGAGAGAGGAGAGACAGAGAGAGAGGAGAGACAGAGAGAGAGGTCTTCCATCCATTGATTCACTCCCCAAAATGGCTGCAATAGCCGGACTGAGCCAGGCCGAAGCCAGGAGCCACGAACTTCTTCCAGGTCTCCCACATGGGTGCAGGGGCCCAAACACTTGAGCCATCCTCCTGCTGCTTTCCCAGGCTCATTAGCAGGGAGCTGGATGGGAAGTAAAACACCTGGGGCTTGAATCAGTGCCTGCAGGGAATGTTGACACTGCAGGTGGCAGCCTAACCTGCTGAGCCACAGCACTGGCCTCAGGAATTTTTACAACTAGTCCGGTTAGCATTTGTCTTGCTGCACTCTCGTGACCAGCGTATATGCCCACTTGTCTGCCAGAGACACCAGGGCTGCCTTTCACTGTTGTGACTTCATGACCTGGCCCATGGAAAGTGCTCCACAAGTGTATTCAGGTTTGTCTTGCCCAGCAAGCTCCACCTTGTGCTATGATTATTTGAGGTTACTTATAAGTTACTGCAACAAATATTCCAGTGGAAAAAGTACATTGTAAACTTTTAGAGATTCTGTGTTTTCTACCTTTTGATATTTTCCTCTTTGTTTAGAAGCTGTGGACACAAAGTACATATTTATTTAATGAAACAAAGACTAAGAAAGACATTTGAAAAAAAAAATGGGGAAAGAATAATATAAACATTTTGAAGCCAGAAGAAACTCCAAGAAGTCTTTGAGAGAAAAGAATGACATGTCCTGTAATTCCACAGAAGTTTGGAAATCCAGTTTGGATAGCTTTGGCACCTTATCTCCACTCTGACGTGGTTGGACTGCATCAGTGGTCTCAACCTGGCAGTGTCTAGGAGAATCACCAGAGAGCTGAAAGAATACCAATATCCCACACTAGAGACTGTCAAATAATTGATCTGATTTGAGCCCTCAGCTTGGAGGGAGGTGGGGGTGGCACTGTGGCAAAGCAGGTTAAGCCTCCTCCTGCAGTGCTGGCATCCCATATGGGTGCTGGTTTGAGTCCCAGTCGCTCCATTTCTGATCCAGGTCCCTGCTAATGTGACTGGGAAAGCAGCAGAAGATGGGTCAAATACTTGGACCCCTGCACCCACGGGGAAGCTCCTGGCTCCTAGCTTTGGCCTGGTTGTTGCACCCCTTTGGGGAGTGAACCAGTGGGTAGAAGATCAATTGATCTCTCTTTCTTGCTCTCCTTCTCTCTGTATCTCTGCCTTTCAAATACATAAATAAATCTTTAAAAAATAAATAAAATGGCTCTTGGGGCTAGAATTTTTTTAAAAGATTTTTTATTTATTTATTCGAGAGGTAGACAATGAGAGGGAGAGACAGAGAGAAAGGTCTTTCTTCTGTTGGTTCAGAGCTGCGCCAATCTAAAACCAGGAGCCAGGTGCTTCCTCCTGGTCTCCCATGTGGGTGCAGGGGCCCAAGCACTTGGGCCATCCTCCACTGCTTTCCCAGGCCACAGCAGAGAGCTGGATTGAAAGAGGAGCAGCTTGCGCCACAGGTGGAGGATTAACCTATTGTACCACAGCACTGGCCCCAGGGCTAGCATTCGATGCAGCAGTTAAGTCACCACTTGGGGCACCCACATCTCATGTTAGAGTGCCTGGTTTGAATCCTGGCTACTTCACTTCTGAACCAGTTTCCTACTAATGCACATCCTAGGAGGCAGTTCAAATGCTTAGGGCCCTTCCACCTGATTGGTAGACCAAGGTTAAGTTCCGGCTTAAGCACTGGCTGATGCAGGCTTTTTGGGAGTGAGCCAGCAGATGGACAATCTCTCTCTCTCTCTCTCTCTCTCTCTCTCTCTCTCTCTCTCGACCTTAATAAAGAAAAGAAAAAGAAACAAAAAGAAAGTCCATTCTCTTGTTAATTCTAGTGCACACCTGTGGTGGAAAAATCAGTGAGTTAGATGAACTCTGAGGTTTACCAAATAATGAACTCACATTTTGTATCTCTCGCTCGCTCTCTCTCTATTTTTTTTTTTTTTTTTTTCGTTTCAGGAAGTATTTGTGTAGAGAACATTTTAAATAAAAGTTCCAGTGTTCTCAATTTTGGTCCTTGAGCGTTTCAAGAACTCTCTTTGTCATCTCTTAAATTTCATCCTTGGAAATCATCAAGCTTTCATTCTCTTTGCTCTCAGTTTATCTTCCAAACATGTTTCAGTTTCCTTGATGCTCCAACAAAACAGTGAACACTCTGTCCTTAACTGCTGCCTGTTCTTCCAGCTCTTGCCCCATCCCAATTCTCCTCCCTTTCCTTGTGTTAACTTAAAGGAGCTGTTTCTGTTTGTCTGCATATCTTTCTTTCCCCTGACCCTGCAGCATTTTTCTTGTTCTCCTTTACCTTAGTGAGACTCTAACAGTCCATCATTAAGCCTTTTGCAAAGCATACCTGGTTATTTAAAAATAAAAGGGAATGTGAAACAACCCTCAAGCTACCTTAATTTTAGGAACCAAAAATAAATCAGAATTCTGTGTGTCATTTGATCATCTGCAAATTGAACACATAAAACAAACAAACCCATTATCACTGAAAGCTCTTACCTTCCTCCAAGATCAAGTTGAAATAAGTTTAGATGGATCATTATTTTAAATACCATTGTGTATATTTGGCAAAAGTAAAATCAGATTAAAGATGGGCCCTTGATATTAGGAAAACTTTAGTTATCAGGACAGAGAGTGGAGATATATCTTTGCAATGTGTCCATGGACCTTGTCTATTAAGTGCAAGGTGATGAACTTGTATGACTCTTGTGCTCTTCATGTAGTAGCAACTATGGCAGATCACTGTACCATAGAATCAGTATCATTTCTACCTACGTTTAGCCTTCAGCAGCCCAAGGAAGTGTGAAGTCATAAAGGTGAAGAGAAAAATATATTTAAATCCCTCCATCTAAACAATCAAATAAATAGCTGAACAACAAACACTCACCCTCATCAGTTAGAGTAATGCCAGAAAAAAGCCAACATCTCACAGGCATCATTTAGATATAAACTTCAAATCTGCTGTAATAGAATAAATGCTAAATACATACTGTGCATTTATACACACACACACACACATATATATGTATATATATATGTGTATATATATATATATATATATATAAAATGCACACACACAACCTGCTTCTCTTTTACTTGCTCAGCACTTGAGATCTGTCTTTGGACCTTGCCACTGATAGAAAGTTTTCCTCCATAGATCCAGCAATCTCCAGTGAGCCAATCACACTGTATCTCAAGCCACAATACCGCTTCTCTGTGTAGCTGCTGACACTCCAGGACTGGTGTTCTCATCCCTCTTAAAATGTGTTTCTTTTCTTTCTTTTTTTTAAAAATTAATTAATTTATTTATTTTTTTGACAGGCAGAGTGGATAGTGAGAGAGAGAAACAGAGAGAAAGGTCTTCCTTTTTGCCGTTGGTTCACCCTCCAATGGCCTCTGCGGCCGGCGCATCATGCTGATCCAAAGGCAGGAGCCAGGTGCTTCTCCTGGTCTCCCATGTGGGTGCAGGGTCCAAGGACTTGGGCCATCCTCCACTGCCTTCCTGGGCCATAGCAGAGAGCTGGCCTGGAAGAGGGGCAACCGGGACAGAATCCAGCGCCCCGACCGGGACTAGAACCTGGTGTGCCGGCGCCGCAAGGCGGAGGATTAGCCTAGTGAGCCGTGGCGCCGGCCTTCTTTTCTTTTTTTTTTTTTTTATAGAAAAATAATTTTTAAAAGATTTATTATTTATTTGAAAGGCAGAGTGACAGAGAGTCAGAGGCAGAGAGAGAGAGAGAGAGAGAGAGAGAGAGGTCTTCCATCTGTTGGTCCATCCTCCAGATGGCCACAATGGCCAGAGCTGTGCTGATTGGAAGCCAGGAGCCAGGACCTATTTCCAGGTCTTTCATGTGGGTGCAGGGACCCAAGGACGTGGGCCATCCTCTACTGCCCTCCCAGGCCACAGCAGAGAGCTGGATTGAAAGTGGGGCAGCCAGGTGGTAGCTCCACTCCCAGACCACAGCACCGGCCTCAAAATGTGTTTCTAGTCTTGGCTTGTGTCATGGCACTCTCAGAGTTCCTTATCTTTTTCTCTGTTGAGAAAGTGGGGAAATATCACATATTTGAGTATTATGGTGTTTTCTTCTCTTTTACATTTATTCATTCAATAAATATTTGTTGAGTGGTAACCAAGTACCAGCTATCTATTGCTCTGTAACGGCTTACCACAAATGGAGTGGCTTAAAACACCACCCATTAATCACCTCACAGTTTTTATGTAGCAGGCATCAGAGCATGTTGGAGCTCTGCCCTGGGGTCTCCCGCAGGGCTGCAGTCCTGGAGCTGAAGTCTCTTGAAGACTCACTAGGATGCACTTGCAGCATGCATGGTTCTAATGTGCAGGCTGTGTGGCCCATCCCTGCCTTTGGAGGAGCTGCTGGGGAAACCAAGTCTCTGGGAGAATGAAAGAAAGAGAAAATGTTAAACATTTATGGAATAAATGGAGGATATAAAACTAGAGTTAAAGTTGCTTTAAAGAAATGCCATACACACACACACATACAGATACACATACGATACACATTTCCATAGTATTTGATGCAACGGAGCAAAAATGATCTCTAAATGGAATGTCAGTGAAATGGCAAATTAGTCTGTATGGGAATGGGGGGAGGGTCAGAAATGCTAGCAAGAATGCAGTGTAGTCTCTCAATCCAACACCGTGCTCCCATGCTCATGAAGTAGGCAGTAAGATGAAACACAGAACCCCTTGGAATAATTGGCTCCCCTTGTGTTTGGCACTGCAGCATATATTGGTGAGTATGTTAAAGGTGTAACTTACTTGCACATTATTCTGACTCCCACCTTTGTTTTCTAGGGATATTCTGAAAACAATCGCTCTGGGTCAGATGTTGTCCTTGTGTATATGTGGGACGGCCATCAGCAGCCAGTATTTGGCAGAAAAATACAAAGTGAACACCCCCATGCTTCAGAGCTTTATCAACTATTGCTTACTGTTCATAGTTTATACCATGATGCTCGCATTTCAATCAGGTATGTCACATGTAGGAATTACCTTTCCAACAGAATCATCTTCATGAAAATGTTGGCTTCCAGACAACCCCCTCCCCCCCCCCAGCCCAAGAAAAACCCACAATGTAAAATGAAGACCACGAAACTACAGATGTTATTTATAAAAGTAATTAGAAAAGCATGACACCTACCCCTAAAGGCCTTGAGAGTAGTGGCTGTAGACGTATACATTCCTGTCTGAACTTGTTGATATTTTTTTTTTCTTTGAAAGGCAGAGTTAGACAGTGAGAGAGAGAGAGAGAAAGGTCTTCCTTCCATTGGTTTACTCCCCAAATGGCTGCAAGGGCTGGCGAACCGCGCTGATCCGAAGCCAGGAGCCAGGTGCTTCCTCCTGGTCTCCCATGCGGGTGCAGGGCCCAAGCACTTGGGCCATCCTCCACTGTGCTCCCGGGCCACAGCAGAGAGCTGGACTGGAAGAGGAGCAACCGGGATAGAATCAGGTGCCCCAACCAGGACTAGAACGTGGGGTACCGGCGCCACAGGCAGAGGACTAGCCTAGTGAGCCGCGGCACTGGCTTGAACTTGTTGATTAAAGCAAGTAGCACCAAACCCTAACCTAATGGAAATTGTTAAAAAAAAAAAAAAAAAAAAAAAAAAAAAAGCTGTAAATGTCATTACTTGTTGGGTTTTATGTTTTTTTCCCCTGTGGTTGATAAAATTAAGACACACTATTAAAAGTACTTGAAATGTCAAGAACTTCACTTTTCAAAATATCTTTGAGTAGAGAATGCTAAATGGAACATGGATTTCACATTGATCAAGTGTATGTTGTAACAGAAATAAAGATGAGGAATTAGTAAAGAATCAGCATTTTTACTACTGGCTGCTCAAGCTACTTTAGAACCATCATAAAATAATTACTTCTAGGTGGAAATGGGAAAAAGCAGGAAGTCACTGACATTTTTGTGACAGGCAATCATTTTGGTTGCTTTACTTTTCTAAGTTGTATATTAATTCATTAAAACCTCATAACTCAGGAGAATATTGTTATTGCCCGCACTTTACAGATGAGGAAATTGAGGCATGGGACACTTAAATCATTTGCTCTGAGACATACTGGCAATAACTGATGGAGTGGAGTCCAACCTAGGCAGCCTGCTCCAGCGCCCATGATCTCACCACCCCTCTCTGTTAGAAGCTGCCCATTTTGCAGCCCCTAAAGTTCTTCCCACAATAGATGGGCATGGTATAAAAGAAATTAAATGGGATTGAATTCAGGGGTGTGAAGAAAATGGATATCCGACTGGGAGGGTGCAATCCTATTTTCATTATCTCTGAGTCCTATAACAAAATGGACAGGATGATGTTTGTTAGTCCCCATTTAAAATGAACCTTAGTGTATCAACTGCATTCCTATGAGTCAAGACCAGTAATTCATTTTTTTAAAAGGAGAGACTCTTTTTGAGGGTGGGGAGATCATTTTTAGGGGAAAACACAAGACTTGACCAGAACTTTTGGGGTTGTTTGTAGAACTGATGCATGGTTCATGACCCTGAACACTGCTCTTCCCTTGAAGCATTGGCCACTCGAATGTCAGTGTGGCTCATAACACATCACTGTGGTCTTCCTAGGGACAGGTCTTAGGTGTTTCCTGCCATGCTATGTAGAGGCTAATTCTGTGTTTTCAGGATGTAACTGCAAATTGGGTCTTAAAGGTAATTATTTGATTGTGAGTCTCACTTACTTTTATTTCCTAATAAGTTATCATACCACAATGCCTTTTCATATGTGTACCAACTTTACTTCTCCTATGATGTTAGATTTTTCCAAACTAGTGGATCCTACTTAATTTGAGAGCACATCTCTTCCAAAAGAATGATCACTTACAGATACTCCTCTGAAGAAGCGTGTTAATTCATTGAAAAACATTTCATTTCTTAGAATACCCTATTGCTTGTCAGAAATGGCAACATGCAAACTCATATCTATATATTGTGTTTCTATTAGGATAGGATAGGGAATTTACCACTTTTCTCTTATTTCCTTTCCGATGCTTTCATTGAACACTTGATTTATGATGACACTTCAACAACTTGAGTCTCAAGCTAGAAAACATATAATTGATTCTGCTGAACTGTTGCAAGAGCTTGGGTTATGAGTAATGGAAATTAGGTGGGGCCCCCATCAAAATACACAACAAACATTATTCTGACTCTTTAAGCTCCAAATGATCTTGCCAAGTACTAATCTAGATTTTTTTTCTCACCCAGGCAATGATAACCTTTTAGACATCTTGAAAAGAAAATGGTGGAAGTACATTCTGCTGGGACTGGCAGATGTGGAAGCTAATTACTTGATTGTCAAAGCATACCAGTACACGACTCTCACCAGTGTCCAGGTAAGGGGGAGTCCTCTGACCACTGGGCTTTACAGCTTCAAGAGGAGAATGTGAACTCATGTTTGTTAACCCGGTTGTATGGAAAATCTTTTCACTTGAAGCAAACCTAAGCACAGGTGGATGCTATCTGTTTCCAGTGGAGCATATGTTCTAATGAGTAATGTTTCCTAGAATTAGTGAAAATGTATACAAGTTAATCACTTCTCAAACTGCTAATGCTATAGCAGATTAGAATTGTTCCTACCAAAATAAGCATAAATATTTAGTTGGCAGTTGATGCTGTGATGTTGATGAGAGCTCAAACATGCTGTATACAATTAGATATATCTTGATACTACTGAAAAGTTGGAGATTTCCTGGCAAAGTTGCTATTGACAACAAAGGAACCCATTAGAAGGAGCTTATTAGACATTTTGGGGTGAGGTTGTACCCAAAGGTAAAACTACCATCACTGTTTCTTGCTGAGTTGAAAAGAAAATGTTCCTACATAGCAGTCCTTTTTTTCTTTTTACTTTTTAAACAAATATTTATTGACTAGCTCTTAAGTGGTAGGCACTAATACCTGCTGAGGATTAGCAGTGAACAAAGTCTGTACCTGGACCTGCACTGTGGTGCATTGGGAAAAGCCGCCACCTGCAACAACTGCATCCCATATGGCGCTGGTTCGAGTCCCAGCTGCTCCACTTCTGACCCAGCTCCCTACTAATGGCCTGGGAAAAGCAGTGGAAGATGGCCCAAGTGCTTGGTCCCCTGCACCCACATGGGAGACCCAGATGAAGCTTCTGGCTCCTGGTTTCTCTCTGGCCCCATCCTGGTTGTTGTGGCCAATGTGCAAGTGAACCAACATATGGAAGATTCTCTCTCTCTCTCTCTCTCTCTCTCTCTGTCCTCTCCCCCCCACCCCCGTAACTCTTTCAAATAAATAAGTAAATTTCTTTAAAGTTTATACCCTCTAGGAGCTTACATTATTGTTGGGGGTCAGGGGACAGAAATAAAGGTGATAATTAAATTATATAATATCCCAGTGGAGAAAAATAAACGAAACATAGAGGTAAAGAGTGTTGGAACAGACAGAGGTGAGGGTTGAGGCTTGAAGCTAAAGGAAGAGTGTTCTAGGCAGAGGGAACAGCATGCACAAAGGACATGAGTGTGCCAGAGGGATTGCAGTGGAGGAAGACGATGGATGGTAGTGGGAGATGAGGCCATAGGTAGTGGGTTTGGGGATAATGTGGAGTGGAGGTGGGGAGGGCATAGCTGTGAGGCTTGATGGGCAGTGATTAGCACACTGGCTTTTGAGCTGACAGATGAGAAGCAGAGGAGTGACATGATCCCACTAGCATCTGTGGATCACCACATATGTGCCAGGCAGATGAAAATCCTTGCCCTCGTGGAGTTTACCTGGTGGTAATGTGAATTATATTTTAAGGGGATCATGGTCATTTTGGAGTGGAGTATAGATCATGTTGAAGGGGGAGGGGTGTGGCAGGAAGCTCACTGAGGAAGCCATTGTAGTATCCCAGGTGGAAGATGCTGATGTACAGTAGTAACCTCCAATTCTGTGGAGCCAGGAAGACTGGTGCCTGTTGTCTTACTGTTAGCAAACTGTTGGATGTATCATGATGCTGACTCACCAACACTAACAACAACACGTTTTGTTAGTGGAAGTGAAAGAGAGAGAGACTCTAAGGACAGATTTAGACTTCTCAGTGTGGTGAATTTATAACTTTCTGATGGCTCACTTCTGCACTATACAACACAGAGTTCTTATTTATTTGATCTCTAAATTTTAGGAGCTGTGTAAGACTAAATGACATTAGACTTATTTCACTTGGAAAAGAGAAAGATTGTAAAAACATGTTTTTCTAAAGTGAACAGACAATAGGCATTTTATTAAGTTGCTGCTTGTTTGTAACATTATGCCAAGCGTGTCCTCAGCAAACCTCTTGGTTCTTGACCAGCAGGAGTTAAACACAAAGTTAAACACAAATGATTTGTTAAGACAGATGTAAGAGGCACACAAAGAACCCAGAATTTCCTAAAAACTAAAAACAGGAGTTACTTAGAGGATGAAGTTTATTGCCAATAGGAGTAAGTATAGTTTTTATCATTAGATAATAAGGTATAAGTATATAGAAACTTTTAAAATTTATTTTGGTTGAAGGGCAGGGTGACACAGAGAGGGACAAAAGAGGGAGGGAGGAGGGAGGGAGGGAGGGAGAGAGAGAGAGTGCGTGCAAGCCATATCTTCAGTCCATTGGCTCACTCCCTAAATGCCTGCTACAGCCAGGGTGAGGCCAGATCAAAACCAGGAGTCAGGAACTTCACCTGGGTCTCCCACATGGGTGGCAGAAACCTAAGTACTTGGTCCATCATCTTTTGCCTCTCAGGCACATCAGCAGGAAACTGGATTGGAAGTGTAGAGCAGGCAAGACTCAAAGTAGCACTTTGATATGGGATGCAAGTGTCCCAAGTGGTGGCTTAACCCACTGTGCCACAATGCCGGCCCCCATATCATAATTGCACACACATTTTAATTACCTGATTATAATTTTTAGTAACATTGATATCAGACTAATAATGATGAAAATTTTTGAGGGGCCGCACTGTGGCTTAGCAGATAAAGATGCCTCCTGTGATGCCGAGATCCCATATAAGTGTCGGTTTGAGTCTCAGCTGCACCACTTCTGATCCAGCTCTCTGCTACGGCCTGGGGAAGCAGTAGAAGATGGCCCAAGTGCTTGAGCTCCTGCGCTTGCATGGGAGCCCTGGAGGAAGCTCCTGCTTCCTGGCTTCAGATTGGCCCAGCTCCGGCTGTTGCAGACATTTGAGGAGTGAACCAGCAGATGGGAGATTCTCTCTCTCTCTACCTCTGCCTCAATGTAACTCTGCCTTTCAAATAAATAAGTAAATTTTTTTTTTTTTTTTCATTCACAGGCTTTTATTGGGGTTCCACTTCCGGGTAAGGTTCCACGGCCCCAACAGAGCAACAGAGCGGGGGCCGGGGAAGTCGTGCGTCAGAGATTGGGAGAGCTCCTTTTATAGATTCAGGGCATGGGAGTTAAAGGTTGAGGTGGGGCTGATCCTCATTGGTTGACCTTTAGGCTCCCTTAGGGACCTTGACAAGGACTTTCTTCCCTGGAAGTAGGCCTCTCCATTCCTGGAAGTGTAGGCCTTCCTTCCGTGCGGATCCCAAAGCTACCATCCCAACCTTTTGATGATAGGAAAGGGGGCAACGATGAGTCTCTCTGGCTACTTCCTGCTGACTGGGGACGTTGTCTACAGGGGCCCACTGGGGGTATCTTGGGGCTCCGCAGGGACAGGCATGTGTGGGTGGAGAACCATCTGGTTGACTGCCTGGTTGCTGAAGGCCTTGGTTCATTCCATTATCACCTGCTGTAAACACTTAAACAGACACTGTAGTATATAAGTCAGGATGAGAATAGCAACCGATGATCTTAAGAGTGGCATTAACCAGGTAATGAAAGGATTTCATAGAGGAGAGGAAATGAGGGGGGTCTGTGGACCCTTGTGAGGATTGTTTGATGGATGTGGTTTAAATCTGATCCCAGCCAAGACCGGGAGAAAGGCCACTCAACTTTTGCAGGTAGTGGGAGTAGAGCCATTGATGTTACAGTAGAGGTTATTATTACAAAGGAATGAGACCCAAGTGGGCTAGACACGGTCTAGAACAAAGGACAGAGTCATTATTAGAGGACCCAAGAAAGGTGCTGTCTCAGCCACAACTAAGTTTGCTGATTGAGAGACAAATAGAACCTGACAGAAGGGGCTTGATAATAATCTGGTGGGCTTTAGGCCTTGTAAGTTAAGAGGCCCAGACCTATCTATCTCTTCCATGGGGTACATCCTAAGGGAGGTGTGAACCTCCTAGGGGAAGGCACTCTGTTGACTTTCGTTACTTGGCTGGCCTGGGAGGAGAGCTGGCCAGGTAAAGGCGGGTGGCATCTCTAACAAGAAATTTACAGTTCTGCCTGCAATGTTGCTGACCCTATTTGGCCATCCCCTCAGCTGTGGTGGTCACCTTGGAAGCTGGGCCAAGTGAAGGGCTTTTCAGCTTAGAGCCAATAAGATCTGTGGCTCTGACCTGGGCATCCTTCGACTCCAGGGCAGGTCCATTTCCAGTGATCCAACTCTTGGCTGGCAGAGCTGCCAGGGCTCTTCACAAGCTGACTTCTGCTGAAGCCCAGGCTTACCACATTGAAAGCCACTGCAGTGGACTGGCCTGTTGGGTCTCCTTGAGGGCAGATCACTGTACAGATCAGCCATTAATAGGCTGCCATCTATCTTTCCATTTCTGATGCCTGGCTTTCTCTTCCTCCTGGTTTTTGTTAAAGCAGACCAGAGGATGCAAGTCAAGGGGGTGCTCAAATCCCAAATCACTTACTGACAATAGCAATATCAAATGAAAATTTAGAAAGCAGTTTCAATCATTAGATAACAAATATAGCAGTGTCAGTACTAGCTTTTTAAACTCTTTAACTGTTTTTTAATTTACCAATTGATTCGAATTACTTTCTGCTCTTAGTAACCTCAGATAACCATGCTTTCAGTTGGTACCTATAATACATTATTGGGTTCATCTGTTTACAGCACCATCCCAAAGTACTGAATACAATAGAAGTGGCTGGAAAAGTCCATCAGAACCTGTAAGAGGACAGCTAAGCACAGAACCAACAACACTTTAGTTTTATGAGCAGCAAATCTGATAAATAAAACTGTGGATGACAAAGGACTTTCAGTTGCCACGTTTAAAATTATAAACTTATTATAAACTCAACAAGAGGCACGTGCTTACTTCACATAGCATTTTTGAAAGCACCTGGAGGATTTTACAGAACATTTAACTCTTTAGGCCTCTGTGGCTTTCTCATTAAGATCCAAGATTTCTTTCGTAACCTTCTGTGACTTCCACAGACCCTCTCCAACTTACTTGAAACATTCCATCATTTCCATTCTAGTCTAGAGTAAACTAGCCATCAGGATGAAGTCAGTCTTACAAACTTTGTCCTTTCTTTATTCAAAATAACTCTTTCCTTTTAACCTTCCTTACCAAATGCACATTTCTGTACTTGTGATGCTTTCCATCTGCCAATTTTCTTGCTTTATGTTTTGAAATAACCTGTTAAAAATCTCAAAATTAAGACATTTTTAAATAAGGTAAGCAATATTGAACTATTTTCATAGACAGTTTATAAACTAACCCAAAATTTTTTTAATAGAATGTTACCCAATTTAAATTAGCAGTTACCTAAATGACCTAAGATGCCGACATTAAATATCGTTATCTGAATTTAATTAAAATTGCATTCATCTAAAACAAGTACTAACTACCCATTGTTGTTTCATTGAGTACTGATTACCAGGAAACCTGTTAAAATAAATTGCAAAATAAGTTCAGCAAGTTACAAAGCAATATTTTCAAAGGAACAGGTCCTTTTAAAACTTTGCCAGAGGGTGGCCAGGGAAGCAGGAGTAGCGAATCCCATTAGGATGGGGGTGGGGAGATTGACACTGGTGGTTGGGCCACGTGGCTACCTGGCTTCCAGCAATGGCGGCTGGGAGAGGCAGGACATGGGGTGGGGCAGGGCGGAAGAATGCGCATATGGGGGCGGGAGGTTCCTGGCTAGCCGTGGGGTCCCCAGGAACTCAGGAGGGTCCAAAAAGGTGGAGGGTGGAGAGTTTGGCAGTAACACAGAAGGGGCGTCCTTAGGCGGTGGGGGCCTGATCTTGGCCAGCAGGACCTGGGCCGTGGAGCAGGCAGAGAGGAAAGTAGGGGAGAAGGGAGTAGGACGGGAGCGGAGGTCACAGAAAGCCTGGATATATGGGACCATTTTCTCTCCCTGCGGCAGAAATTCTCAAGGTAATTAGGCCATGCCTGGGTGGAGTAGAAGATTAGGCGTTTACGCTGTAGGTCCTGGGCCAGTCCCAGTTCGTTCAAGTTCGTTAGCAGGCAGGCCAGGGGGCATTTTGAGTCCCACCCTCAGGATTGGCCAGATCCCATGGTCTCCCCAGTAGCCCGGATCTACTGAAATTTGTTCAAGGCGTCCCCTGTTCCAGACTTCAGCAGACGGATTAGAGGCCAGTCCTCTACGGGGCCAAGGCAGCGGTGGGACGTCTCCACAGCTGCTGGGAGACTATATAGCGGAGAACAGAGGCCACGTGCACACGATTTGGAGGTCTCTGTCCGGACAGAGAGCTAGCCGGAGATCACAGAGACTGGGCCAACCCAGAGGAGGGAGGGAGAACAAGGGAGGAGTTACTTACTGTTGGTTGAGCGTGGTCCATAGTTAGCCTGGGGCACCAGACAGGTTCAATGAGTGAGGGGGCCTCGAACCCAGAAAGGGGAGGCACCAACCTCAGCTTCCATCTGTAAGGTGTCCGACGCGTAACAAATCTTCCCAAGCAGACGAATCGATTCATTCACAGGCTTTTATTGGGGTTCCGCTCCCGGGCAAGGTTCCACGGCCCCAACAGAGCAACAGAGTGGGGGCCGGGGAAGTCTCCAAATAAATAAATCTTAAAAAAAAGTTTTGAATTGGTTCAAGTTTTAAACACAGCTAAGCAAAACACAGTTGGGTTTTTGCAACTGAAGTTCATGCCTTGAACTGTCAAGAACAATTTCTTTCATTCTAGTCTCTCAGAAAAATCTCAGCATTTAGTTGTCAGAAGTCAGGTGCCTGTGGTCCTAGCAAGGAATATATTATTTGAAAAGGCCTCTAACCTCCAAAGCCCCCTCCAGCAGCAGAGATGCCCATCCCTGGAACTATGAGCTGGTTCTCTAGTTGAGTAGATCGCTGGCCTGCATGATCTGCCAGGGTGGAAGTTTGGATTAAATGGTCATTGAACCTCCTTCTTATAAGGATTCCTTTCAAGATGCTCAAATTACAGTCTTGACATTTTATGGCTGAGGTATCTGCTCATGTCCTTTCCCTCTTTACTGCCACAGTCTGCGAGTTCCCCACCCACTATCTGGCCCTTCTCTTCTAAGCTCTTCTATTTTTTTTTAGAATGCAGCCCTCTTGAAGCCCACCCCTAGTGGCCCCCAGGCCTAAATCTATTTCACTTCTCTTCTATACTTCATTATGCACCTGTTGTGGTCTCACTCATGGGTACATTCATGTTTCCCGCCTCCCTCAGGTCTTAGTATCCCCAAATGGCCACAATGGCCTGAGCTGGGCCAGGCTGAAACCAGGAGCCTGGAACTCTGTGTCTCCCATGTGGGTGACAGGGGTTCAAGTACTAGAGTAATCTTCTGTTGCCTTCCCAGGTGCATTAGCAGGGAGCTGGATTGGAATTGGAGCTGTCAGGACTCAAGCTGGCTCTCATGTGGGATGCTTGTGTTGCAGACTGCGGCTTAACCTGCTGTACCACAATACTGGTCTCTCTACCATCATTTAAAAGCATTTAATTAAATGAGACTTTTAGAACTGAAAGCATCGAAGAAGACATCTGTCACCAAGATAATACATTTAAAAAATTTTTAAAAAGATTTATTTATTAATTTGAAAGAGTTAAAGAGAAAGAGGGAGAGAATGAGAACTTCCATTTGCTGGTTCACTCCCCAGATGGCTGCAGTGGCCAGGAGCTTCATCTAGGTTTCCCACATGGATGCAGGAGCCCAAGTAGTTGGCCTATCTTCACTGCTTTCCCAGGTGCATTAACAGGGAGCTGGATTGGAAGTGGAGGAGCCAGGACTCAAACCGGCATTCATATGGTGTGCTGGCATTGCAGGTGACCAAAAATTCAGGCCAGCCCTGAGAATACATTTTGAAAAGGTGGTTCATGTAGATAAATGATCGGAGGCAATAGGGATCAGCTGATAAGTCCTGAAATTTTCAAGTAGGAGCAGACTTGTAAAACCATCGGTCTGATCCCTTCATTCCATGTAAAGTGGAACTCCAGAGTGGGACCTGAGGCCCTGCGGCTCTCATGGTGGCACAGGCAGCTCCATTTTAGGCACAATCATTGCCCACCAAAAATTGTTCAAGCAAATTTCAGTTTGATTTTAAAACACAGTTTGGGGGTAGGAGGGTTCTGTGGAAGTTTTTGGAGTGGCCTTTTCTAGTTTTTTTGTTTAAAAAATTAGTTTAGATTTTGTTAAACCACGATGGTTGCATTCTCCTGGTGTCTCCTGGGACAGGCTGTTATCATCTGCATCATTTAATGGTTTGTTACTCAAGCAGCCCAGTAAAGCACTTAGGAGATTAGGGTTGCACGGCTGGAATCAGTGACAAGGCAAAGGTGCCCATTCCCACACCCGACACGGTGGACATCAGTGATGACACTATGGTGAAGGGCAACCAGTAAACAACTGTGGGTACTATCAGACAGGCTGCCAGAGACTTAGGGGAGAATGAAAGAGAATCAGGGACAAAGTGAAACACACACAAAGCAGGGCAAGCAATACAGCACTTTCAGGAATATTCTATGAAGTGTATTTTATTATGAGTTCATATACAATTTGAATTTGTGAATTTAAGAATTGAGTGAGTGCAATTTCACAGGATCTTGCAAAGTGAGATTGAATTTTCCTTTATCTGACCAATGATTTTGGATTGGCTATAATTTTGGCACCCCCAATCGCCTTACCTTTCAGATGGGCAGTGCCAAGGTTTCTGGAGCCAAGGTTAACAGGTGCTGAAGACATACGATGAAGGGGAGTGAGAGTGTGTGCCATGAACAAGTGTCTGTTTCACATGGTGGGGCTGGACACTAGGTCAGGGAGGTGGCGTCTATTTGCTCTTTCATTGTTTCTTGTTCTTTGTCACACTTGGCCCAATTACAAAACATTGGTTGTGTGATTATTCTGTGTCTGCTAGCTTGTTGGGGGCTCCTTTATCTGTCTTGTTCATCTCTGTGTTCATAGCTCCTTTCAGTGTCTCAAATATGTGAGGGGCTTAATAAATATTTGCTGATTGAACAAGTGAAGGAAGGAAACTTTGCCTCCTGGACTTACAGATAAACACAGTTGAAAGTATAGAGATAAGTTACACAGGACCTTGGCCAGAATTCCTGGCTTCACCAGATGGCTCTTCCTTTTTTAATTATGTGACTTGGAGCAACTCATATAAAGATTAAAAGATAACCCAGGTGAAGTTCTTAGTACAGAGCTGTCAATAATACTCAACAACTATTGGCTCTTAATATGACCCAATTGTCCATCTTGCAGTAATGAGAGAGTTTAATTTTTTAAAGATTTATTTATTTATTTAATTTGAAAGGCAGAGTGACAGAGCTCTTTCATTCACTGGTTCATTTTTTTTTAAGATTTATTTATTTGAAAGGCAAAATTACAGAGAGGCAAAAGCAGAGAGAGAGAAGGAGAGAGGGGGAGAGAGAGAGGTCTTCCATCTGCTGGTTCACTCCCCAAATGGCCACAACGGCTGGAGCTGTGCTGATCCAATGCCAGGAGCCAGGAGCTTCTTCCAGGTCTTCCATACAGATGCAGGGGCCCAAGGACTTGGGCCATCTTCCATTGCTTTCCCAGGCCATAGCAGAGAGTGGGATCCGAAGTGGAACAGCCGGGACTTGAACCGGTACCCATATGGGATGCCAGCACTGCAGGCGGTGGCTTTACCCACTAAGCCACAGCGCCAGCCCTTGGTTCACTCTAAATAGCCCCCACAGCCAGGGCTGGGCTAGGCTAAAACCAGGAGTCTGGAACTCCATCCAGGTCTACCCCATGGGTGGCAGGGCTTGAGTGCTTGGGCCATCTTCTGTTGCTTACCCAGCCAAGACTTCAGCCAGGGTTCCGACTGGTACTCTTACATGGGATGCTGGCTTAACCTGATGCATCACAATACTGACCTCTGAAAGAGGTTTTAAAGTTTCTTTCTCTTTCCATGCAGCTTTTGGATTGCTTTGGGATTCCTGTGTTGATGGCTCTCTCATGGTTTGTTCTGTATGCAAGATACAGAGTGATTCACTTCATTGCTGTGGCTGTCTGTCTGTTGGGTGTAGGAACCATGGTTGGTGCAGACATATTAGCAGGGAGGGAAGACAATTCAGGTAAGATTCTGTTCTTTGTTTGTGGTTCAGTCTCAAAACAGTGTTGCTTGTATTTCACTTCTATTTTGCAAAGATAGAGTAAAAGGCAGAAAATAGACCCTAGTTAATTACATTTAAAACTTTAAGATTTCCTTGTTTCTGGGGTTTTGTAACCACATGGACAAAACAATCTTTATTTTCCTACCAGCCCACAGTCTTGGCCTTGTCCTTTGTGTCATCCTGACAAGTCCTGTTTTGTCTCACAAGAGAGAAGTTTTATTATATATTTGCAATAATCTCCTTTGGCTCGTACCTTTGAATTAGTTAGTGGAAAGCCTACTGTAGATTCTTTGTTTTTCATTTTTACCAAAAAGGAGACTTGAGTTCATTGGAGGACCTCTGATGGATTCACCCTATAGGTGCCTTTGTCCTTTGTGTCAAACGCAGATCATTGATGGCTTAATAGCTAAATAAGGTCTGTGAAGTCACCCAATCTATAGGTGACTTCAATGTCTCCTTGGATTAAGAGAGAAAAGTATCTTGCTCACCAAGCTTCTTTCCCTGTAGTTTTAAATAAATTCCCTTAGGTGGATTCCATGAATTTGTCATGTCATAGAGTCACCTCCTGAGGCTGGATGTTATGGTGTGTACCACCACCTTCCAGTCTGTGACTCTCCTGAGGAACCAGAATAAGAGGAATCAGAGCAGAATTGGGGCAGAAAAGGAGAAGAGTAAGGGATTTTGAATTTCTAGAAACCAGGGTTAGGCATGATCTTATTTAAATGAAAGTCTGATAATTTCCTCCAGGTCAGTGTTAGAGGTTCACCCATTGATGATGTCTTCCTTCTGTGGCTTGTCTTCCTGCAGGGAGTGGCGTACTGATTGGTGACATCCTGGTCCTTCTTGGGGCTTCCCTCTATGCCGTTTCTAATGTGTGTGAAGAATACATTGTGAAGAAGCTGAGCAGACAGGAGTTTTTAGGAATGGTGGGCTTATTTGGAACAATTATTAGTGGCATACAGCTGTAAGATTTTAAAATTTTTCTTAAAAACAAAACAAGCAAATGTTTCAAAGATGATTATCCTGGAACTGCTAATATTCATTGTTGAGTTTGCCAAAATTTACATTTGAAAGCAATAGCTTGCTAAATTTCTACTAGGGGATTGTTAGCATCAACAGTTGTGCTTTATTTTCTGACATATGTGTGACGCTCAGGATTCCTGGTAACAGTGTGTGAGGGTCATTACCAGTTGGAACTTTTCTTTTCCACTCATTTTCAGTAAACGTTAATACCTTAACTTCCTATTTCCCTTGCATTCAAAGGGAAAGCATAATATCATGGCTTCCTCTGATAGTTGACTGTGGTTGAATAGCACTTGGAAAGGAGTACGGCATGTCTTTAAGGACTCTCTTTATTCTTTGTCTTTTTATTAAAGATAGTCATTGTTATATTTTAAGAAAAATTAAAAAGTCAACATAATTCTTTAAAAATTTTTATTCTAATTTTAATTTTAATTCTTCAAATGCCTATAACAGCCAGGGTTGGGCCAGGCAGATACCAGAAGCCAGAAACTCATTCTGAGTCTCCTACATGGGTGGCAGGGACCCAACCACTTGAGCCATCAGCTGTGGACTCCCAGGATGTGCATCCCCAGGCAGCTAGAATCAAGAGTGTAGCCAGGTGGGACTTGAACTCAGGCACCCTAATTAGGGATGTGAGTGTCCCAAGTTGTGTGTTAACCTCCCCAACAAATGCCTGCCCCAAAAGTTAACATAATTCATAACTTTAGCCAAAGAATGGTAACTAACATGCTTATAAAATAGTAGTGGCGTAGTGGGTGCTGGTTCTAGTCCCGGCTGCTCCTCTTCTGATCCAGCTCTCTGCTATGACCTGGGAAAGCAGTGGAGGATGACCCTTGTGCTTAGGCCCCTGCACCCATGTGGGAGACCCAGAAGAAGCTCCTGGCTCCTGACTTTGGATTGGTGCAGCTCCATCCGTTGTGGCCATTTTGGGAGTGAACCAGTGGATGGAAGACCTATGTCTCCCTCTTTCTCTCTCTCTGCCTCTCTGTAACTCTACCTTTCAAATAAATAAATAGAATCTTTAAAAAAAAATAGTAAAAATTAGTATGTAGACCTCTCAAAAACTTCTTGTTTTAACTTTAGGTTGATTGTGGAATATGAGGATATTGCCAGCATTCACTGGGACTGGAAAGTTGGTATGTACATAAGTGATAAGTTCTTTTTAGTTGGTATTATATCCTTTAATCAACAAAATTCACATCAAGAAATGACTATGTCCTTTCAATATTATTTAAACATCCTTGTAAGAATCATACCAGCTATAGTGTTTTACGTTGCTTTTTTTCCTCTGAGAATTGGTGATGAACCTCCGTGAAAGTTAATGCTTGATCTTCACCTGCAGGAATAGCTTTACTTTACTAGGAATTCTGAACCTCACTGAAGATTGACCTTCATCACACTGGCTTTCAGTTAGATCTGTATCTTGGGTCCTCAAACTTGGTGTGAAGGTTGTTATCTGCTTGCTGTTAATTGTGAAGCATTAATCTGAATCTTCTGATGGTGTGTAATCACCCACCACCCCTTTAGCCCCTCTTATCTGATATTCCCAGGCATCTGAACAAATAAATAGGGCAGAAGAAATTGTTAGGCTGGTTAGAAAAGATTTTAACCTTACTTAATGATGGGTAGAACAAGGTAAATATACATGTCATTGAAGGTTGCACACCATGCTTGGATAATTTAATTCAATCAAATAACTTAGATTGCCAGAAAAATGTGTGTGTTGCATATGGGATGAGATTGAAGAATCCCTTGCAAAGCAGACATACAGGTGATACAGGTAGCATCACATGATTAGCACTGACCTAGAGAGGATAGTTGTCTGTACTATCTGGGACTATTTAATCTAATGAGATGAACAAAATACAGCTGACCTTATAATTCTCACTGATGCCCTAAAAATACTTTATTCTGAATCCAGTTACACAAATCATGTCTAACCAACCAAATGAAAGCAAACAAAAGATCATGAGTGATTTTTCTTGAAACAAGATATTGATTCTACTTTTACTGACCTTTTGGCACAGGTGTCACCCTGCCCCGAGAGGGTGGAAGAGTTTTTGATGCAGTCACAACCATAAGCAAGATTTTATGGCCTTAATCATCCAGCACCTAGTTGGATTTTTGAGGTTCCTTCATATACATCACAGCTTGCTGCTGTTATTATTTTTAAAAGATTTATCTTTTATTTACTTAAGAGGCAGAGTTACAGAGAAAGGAGAGATAGAGAAATTGATCTTCCATCCATTGGTTCACTCCCTAAATGGCTGCAACAGCTGGTGCTGGGCCATGCTGAAGCCAGGAACCAGGAGCTTCCTCTGGGTCTTCCACATGGGTGCAGGGGCCGAAGGGCTTGAGCCATCTTTCACTGCTTTCCCAAGCGCATTAGCAGGGAGCTAGATCAGAAGTGGAGCAATCAGGTCTTGAACCGGTGCCCATATGGGATGCCAACACTGCAGGTGGAGGCTTAATGTGCTACACTACATCACTGGCCCTGATAATTATTTTTTTAAAATTTTTTTATTTTTATTTTTTATTTCATAAATGTGAATTTACAAAGTGCAACTTTTGTATTATTGTGGCTTCCCCCACAACCTCCTTCCCTCCCGTGGCTCTCCCCTCTCCCTCTCCCATCCCGCCCTTTATCGAGTTTCATTTTCAATTACCTTCATATACTGAATATCAACTTAGTATATACTAAGCAAGGATTTCAGCAGGCTGCATTAACACAACCACACAAGGTATAGGGTATTGTTCGACTAGTAGTGTTTTTAAGTTTCATAGTAAAACACATTAAGGACAGAGATCCTACGTGGGTAGTGACTCCCTTTGTTGATTTAACAATTGGCACTCTTATTTATGACGTCAGCAATCACCCGAGACTCTTGCTATGAGCTGTCTAGGCTATGGAAGTCCCTTGAGTTCACCGACTCTGAACTTGTTTAGTCAAGGCCGTGTCACAGTGGAGGTTCCTTCCTCCCTTCAGAGAAAGGCGCCTCTCTCCTTGATGGCCTGTTCCTTCTGCTGGGGTCTTGTTCACCAGGATCTTTCATTTAGATTGTTTTTTTGCCACCGTGTCATGGCTTTCCATGCCTGTGAGACTCTCATGGACCTTTTAGCCAGATCCAAATGTCCCAAGGGTTGATTCTGAGGCAGAAGTGCTGTTTTGGGCATTTGCCATTCTATGAGTCTGCTGTGTGTCCTGCTTCCCCCGCAGGATCATTCTCTTCCTTTTAATTCTATCCTTCATTATTTGCTTACACTGGTCTTATTTGTGAAATCTCTTCTACACATACCCTATCTTTTTGATCGGTTGTATATTTATACTTCCTGATAATTATTTTTTACCACAGAAAGTTTTGTAGTCTCATCCACAATGCTGACCGTTAACAAGAGTTCTTATACATGGTATGTTAGCAGACCAGGGAGTTTTAGATGGCAGCTGAGCTTTTGAGCCCTTTGTCTTCTGATTTCTTCACATAATAGTAGATGTTCCCTTTCTTCGCAGCTCTGCTGTTTGTGGCATTTGCCCTCTGTATGTTTTGCCTGTACAGCTTCATGCCGTTGGTGATAAAAGTCACTAGTGCCACGTCCGTCAACCTGGGCATCCTGACAGCTGACCTCTACAGCCTGTTCTTTGGACTCTTTCTGTTTGGCTATAAGGTAAGGAGGTGGATCATGTTAAATAAGAACACTTGGTTGGTCCAAAAGAAGTGGCAGGTTTGTTTAAGACCCTACATCCCAAAATAAAATCTTATCATCCAACCTGGCAAGAATCTCAGTGGCCTCACTCCTCATGTAACTGCTTCTAAACTAGAAAATAGGTCCAAGAAAGAATTGCCCTTTTAGGATTTTTCTGAAGGGTGAAATATAATTGTTTTTTTCTCTGATGGTACACTAGCTTAGGAAACTGTTGCCAGGGGATATGCAAGCAACTCCATAGCTGCTGGGGCCCTCAAGAGACATTCTAGCTTAGACTGCATGCCATGAGCTCACTGTCTTTGCCCTGGTACACAGAGATGTCTGGAGTGGCTTATGGAAGACAATGAGAGAGAGAAAGAGAGAGAGATATTGATTGATTCATACATATGTAAATGGAACAGGGCAAATAGCATCTTAATATTATTGTGATATTAGTTTTGACCTTACAGAGTCCTCTCAGATTTTAGATCCCCTCAAGGGTCCTTGGACCACATTTTGGAGAGCCAGTGCTTTAGAAATGCATCTGTTCTCAGCAGCGAGGTCTTGTTGACTTGCTTGCTATCTTTCTTGATAGTCATTTGAGAACATAGTTATAATGTTGGTTGTTACCTAATAATTTTTAGTTTCAGTGGGAGATACCAACTGTATTTCTTTGTCCTGGTACAATTTTGTATCCATACAGAAAACTTTGTCCCTGATTTGACAGTGTTCCCAGGAATTTGCCATGAATTCACAACATTTATCTGAATTAAGTTCAATGGGCTTTCAGAAATTTCTGCAAAAGAAGCATTAACCTTTTTGCCTTACAAGGCTACATGTGATAGGAACTAGCGGTTGTTTTGCAGGCTTGCTGGTTAAGATGTTCCTGAACTGAGACTGAAAGGGTATTTAAGACTTATTGGTAGCATCATAAAAAGGTGGTAAATGTCAGAGTGAATCAGAGAAGTGGTCTTTGTAGGCCCTAATAATTTTTTCTGTGAGAGCACAGTTTGTCAAGGACTGCATCAGTGCCATGGCTGCATTTCCTATGGCGCCCACTAGGGGATGATGGTGTTTGTTTACTGTGGTTCCAGGTTGGTAACACACTACACCCAAAGAAAGCCTGAGAACTCAGCAGTATAACAAGTAACACCCTCCTTCTGCTTTTTTTTTTTAACCAAACATTGATTTAGCTTTAGTAGTTTGCTTTTCCATCATAAGTAAAACAGTGTAAACTGTTGTAAACTCCCTTAATCTAAATATTTGCTCTTCAGCTGCTTTTGACTTTGATATAAAAAGCCCTTCATGCCTCATCGTTTGGACACTTAACTTCCACTGGTCCCAGAATCAGAGCACGCACTCTAGACATTCCTTTCAGTTCTTTTATGTTCCTTTGTCCTGCATGTCTAGCAGTTCACTCTGGACTCAGATGAGATTTTATTGTCAGAGGTCATGTCAAGCCTTATAGTGTAATACGCCTGGCAGGAGTGGAATCTTCAGAGTCAATTTCAGAGGTAGGAAAAAAAATTCAGGGCATAATAAAGATGTCTAGCATTTTAGACATAGTTTTAAAATACGGAATTGTAAACCCAATGCACCACCAATTTATGAAATTATACTAAGTAACTTTGGCTATTAGTTTTTTGAATCAGACAGTTGAAAGAGAGGTGTAAAATTGCTTTTAAAAGATTTATTTATTAGAAAGAATTACAGAGAAAGGGAGAGACCGAGAGAGATCTTCTGTCTACTAGTTCACTCCCCAAATGGCCACAAAGGCTGGAGCTAGGCCAGGCAGAAGCCAAGAGCCCAGAACTCCATATGATTCTCCCACATGGGTTACTGGGAGCCCCTGGCACATTAGCAGGGAGCTGGGATTGGAAGTGGTACAGCCTGGACTGGAACCATCGTTTATATAGGATGTTGACATTGCAGGTGGTGGCTTAACCTGCAGTGCTACAACTCTGGCCCAATATTTTTCTCTATTTCATGTCAATATTGTAAGCTGTGCCTGTTGTCTGAAAGGGTCTCTCTCAGAGTATTTATGCTGACCTTTTATCTTCTCCACTAAGTAGGACTACTTGCAGGGTAGGGTAGAGCTAGACTATCACTAAGAAAGCCAAAGGTTCCATTTCTCCAGGGATCTGGTTGGTGGAGCCCAGGTAGGCTTGGGAGTGTTCTCAAAGGGCATTAGCATCCCCTCAGGCAGCTTGCCACAAAGGCTTGTGGGATGGGAGCATTAAAAGCACAGCAGCACAGATGAGTTTGGGGGAGCACAGTCCACTGCCTGCTCTTCTCTTCCAGTTCTCAGGACTCTACATCCTGTCCTTCACCATCATCATGGTGGGTTTCATCCTGTACTGTTCCACCCCAACACGCACGGCAGAGCTGGCCGAAAGCAGCGTACCCCCAGTCACCATCATTGGCATCGACAACCTGGGGCTGAAGCTCGAGGAGAACCTCCCGGAGACGCACTCTGAGGTCTTGTAGCCGGAGAGGGACGGTGCCCACCTGTACACCACCAGGAGAAAGCAGCGCCCGGCCACTGCTGAGGGGCCACTTGGGGAAATGATCAGACTCCGAGCCAACACTCCACAGCATCGGATTGGATCCAGTGCGTAGACTTTAGAAAGGAACTCTGAATAATGTATCCAAAGTAGAACTACCAAAATAGAGCAGGCCCAAGGCTAGGGTTATGCTTCCGAGTATTTGAGAGCCAATACCTGTTAGTGTCAGGGAGATGAGGTGTGGGCTCCACACTGAGCTCTCCAAGGCACACGTGGGGAAGCGGGATGGGGGAGGTACCCAGGAGCGAGCCAGCCACGGGACAGGCTGCGGTTGGCCAGGAGTAGGGACAGGGCAGGGTGGCTGTGTCTTAGGTTTCCCAGGTTGGAGGCTTGGGGTTTTCACCCCCTAGAGAGTCACTGTCTACAGGCCTTGTGGCCTTTTTGCAAAGATGGGGCCTGGTGACTGATGGCACGTGCTGGGGGAAGTGGCTGGGGCCGCACTTGAGAAGTCCTGAGATACGGATGTGAGGACTATAGATGTGTTAAATGGCAGTGCCGTAAATTCTGGAGTCATCTTCCAATTTTTTTTTTTAATTTCTCCTCTGTCACTCCTGGCTCCTTGCCAGTCACAGTCACTCCTTCCCTCCAGGCCCCAGAACAAACTCTACAGCCTGTGACACTGGATGTTCCTTCCACATATTTACTCCCACACTATGCTCTCCAAGACTTCGCAGACCTGAGTGAATACATGGACGCCATCCTTTCTAAAAAATTCCCACAACCTCCTGGAGTATTCCTCTTGGTCCCATTTTATTAAACACCGACTGAAGAAACCAAGTCTTACTGCCAATTTTCACAACAAGAAGAGAGCTTTATTTCTATAAGTGGTAAAAAATAGATTTTAATCAAAATGGAAACAGAATTAATCATTTTTCAGAAAAGGATATGTCCAGGAGCCCTGGGAATGGGGCTCTCCCCTTATTTGTCTTACAAATATCTGTAATGCCATGACATTTCTGTGATGTGATGCGCCTTCAGTACAAAGTGCTGTCATGCAGATTCAAGTGTAATTTCAACCACCAGAATGCCACTTCATGAAAATATGTATGTAAATTCTTTGTAAGACTATAAAAGAAATTGGGGTTAAGTGTCCATTTATTAAAAGACTTTTTATTCGTGGAAAGACATTCACCGTGGTTTCTTTGATGAACCAATTCCCCTTGTGGGTGGTAAATGGCTCCATGTATTTGTGATCTCTTCATACCCAGCTTTTCAGAATCATGTCTTCTGTTTGGTGAGGCAAACCTATCAATTTGGGGGCTACTCTGGGATCGAAGGGAGGAGTTCATGTTTCAGAGGAAACGTCTTCGAATTCTGAATTACCACAGTGGGATTTTTGTTTCTTGAGTGAAATAACTTTCATTCTCCACAACCGATGGAAATTGCTTTTTCAATTCATATTTGGTTTCATGCCCTGCCATTAACAATGATCCGTGAGCGCAGAGGTTATGTTAAAACGGTGCTTTGGGGAAGGCTTTCTGGTTGGTTTGCACACTGGCTATTTCTGAAAGTACATTGCTTAATAAGCCTGTTTCTTTAGAGGGAGAGTGCTACAGTAGAGCATCTCCGGTGACGAAATCCCACGTGTCCGTCAAGAGCCAGTTTTAATGTCTGCTCCTCTGTGAATCTTTCCCGAGGCTGCCCAGGCTGGGTCCTGCTGTGGATTCTGGTGCAAAAAGTTGAAGCCCATGCATGGTTTTTTCATCATATGTGCTTTCCATGAACTTTTTGAATATTCCTTGCATCGACTGTCCCATGATAAAGACCGAAGAGTCAAAGTTTTCACAACATTTAAAATTGAAATCTGTCTGGATATCAATCCATTAACTTTTTTTTTAAAAAAAGATTTATTTATTTATTTGAAAGGCAGAGCTACAGAGAGGCAGAGGCAGAGAGAGAGATGGAGAAGTCTTCTATCCGCTGCTTCACTCCCCAGATGGCAGCAACAGCTGGAGCTGAGCAAATCTGAAGCCGGGAGCCAGGAGCTTCCTCAGGTCTCCACGCAGGTGCTGGGGCCCAAAGACTTGGACCATCTTCTGCTGCTTTCCCAGGCCATAGCAGAGAGCTGGATCGGAAGTGGAGCAGCCGGGACACGAACCAGTACCCATATGGGATGCTGGTGCTGCAGGCGGCAGCTTTACCTGCTATGCCACGGGGCCAGTCCCCTATTAATTTTCATGAAGAATTTTCCAATGAGTATTTTACTATAAAATCCATGGATGGCATTAAGAAGTCATCTGTCTAAATACATGCTGATCCTAGAAGCTAAATATTAGGAACAGGGCCAGCACTATGGCATAAAAGGTTAAGCCTCTGCCTGCAGTGGCAGCATCCCATTTGGCACCAAATCAAGACCCGGCTGCTCCATTTCCAATCCAGCTCTCTGCTAATGCACCTGGGAAAGCAGAATATGGCCCATTTGCCTGGGCCCCTGTACACACATGGGAGACCTGGAAAAGCTCCTGGATCCTGACTTTAGCCTGACCCAGCCCCAGCCGCTGTGACCATTTGGGGAGTGAACCAGCAATGGAAGATTGTCTTTCTCCCTCTCCTTCTATTTCTTTCGATTTCAAACAAATAAATAGTCTTTTTTTAAAAATTAGAAACATGCATGGACTTTTGAAACACAATCCATACTTTGGGAACTTTCTCTAAATCTCTTTTTCTCCTATTGTAATCATATTGATTTTTCATTTTTTTTTTTTGGTTGATACTCTATTAAAAAAAAGCCCTATTAAATAGTATAATAGAGTTGCTAGATTGTTCTCCAGTGTTGTGTAGATATAATAAATTGTGCAGCTGGACTGTGGTCATACTAGGAAGAAAAGGCTTTGCTTTGGTGCCATTTGCCCTATTTGTATTTTGAAATTAGGTTCTCTTGAGGGCATGCAGCTGTCATTCACTTGGTATGTACTTAACAGTGGAGTTTGCAGCAGGTGGTGCTTTAACAACTGTAACATCTAGAATGCTGGTGACATACACAATGATTTGTCTCACTTTATAGTACCTCCACAGTGTCTTGTTAAATTTTACAAGAGAGTGTGTGCTCTTTCAAATGATCACAGTAGCCGGCTGGGCCAGGAGCAGGGAACTCAATTCAGATCTTCCATGTGAGTGCAGGACCTCAGTTACTTGAGCCATCTCCCGCCAGGATCTACATTAGCAGGTAGCTGGAATCAGGAGCTGCAGCAGGAATTCATTGTCAGGTACTCTGATGTGGGATATGGAGTTCTGACCAGTGTCTCACACCTATAGGCCACACACCTGCTCCTTGTTTGGTTTTTAAAGAGGGTATTACAAGGCAATACCATGGTTAACAAGTGAAGAATTTGGGTCCAGATAAACTGAACCATCCATCACAGAAACATCCTCACGGGGAGTTGGTGGCTAGGGTGAAAACCAAATCCATGGTTCTAACCTTTCAGGTTCGCCAGCAGTCAGTCCCCACTAGAGGAAAGCCGAGTGGATCATCCTTCTGCTGAGCCAGAAAATACAAATGCAAATGTACTGCTAATGAGAGCTGTTGGGGAGGATTTCTGGGGAGAAAAGCTAGCCTGGTGGACGGTTTTTCCTGCAGCCCTAGAGGCTGCCCTTCTACGGAGCAGTCTCCATTCGTATGCCTAGTCACGCTTCTCTTTTCTATCATAATTATGGTGCTGTGCCATTTCATCCGCATTTAATCACTTAGGATCTAGACATATCCTGAGCCCTCAAAAGATGTCAATAAATCAGAGAAATTCAGCAGATAGCCACTTAGCTGATTAAAAGGCAAGAGATTTATGAGGAAGTTAGGTAATGCTGAACATGCAGTTCTCCAACAGTTGTCCAGAGGGGGTTTGGAGAAGCCTAGCAGTAAAGGAATAGTCAGTCAGGGAAGTAAGACCTGCAGAACAGCAAAGTGTTACCTGCCCCTCTGTCTATAAACCTGTAGATTTAATGTCACAAGGTTTATCCTCCCAGTGTTCCAACTTTCACCATGTACTTTATTCCTTGGTTTAAATATTACCTTCTTCTAACAAGCTTAATTTAAAAAAGATAGACACTGTTAGAGAAGGAAATTTAGGTTGATAGGGCAGTAGAATTGATCCCAATAAAAATATATAAGCCATTTGAACAACCATTGGCTCCAGCTGACCATAAACAGGGTTCAGAAGGTTTCCTAGGGTCATCACTCACTGCCTGTCCATTGGGGAGGCCAGAGTCTTTACACTATGTATGACCCAGAAAACTTTGTGTTCGCAGCTGGACTTTCCGTGCTGTCTCACCTTCCCGACCTTGGATGTTACTCTCTATCTGCCTAGCGACTGTGCTGCTCTCTTCTTCCTGAGTGACTCACACGCTTTTACATTCATAATCTGAGTTTGGTCTTACAAACCCATGTGGGATGTTACCTTGGTCTTCATGAAAAGCCTGCTGGTTCAGTCCACACATCTTTAGGTGGTGGTGGTGGTGGGGTGAACACACCCACACCCTTACCCCCATCACCCAAGCAAACCAAGGACCACTGTTTTGAGGAATTGCTGTTCTCAGAAAGACTGATTGGCCGGCGCCGTGGCTTAACAGGCTAATCCTCCACCTTGCGGCACCGGCACACCAGGTTCTAGTCCTGGTTGAGGCGACAGATTCTATCCTGGTTGCCCCTCTTCCAGGCCAGCTCTCTGCTGTGGCCTGGGAAGGCAGTGGAGGATGGCCCAAGTGCTTGGGCCCTGCACCCGCATGGGAGACCGGGAGAAGCGCCTGGCTCCTGGCTTCGGATCAGCACGATGCGCCAGCCGCAGCGGCCATTGGAGGGTGAACCAACGGCAAAAAGGAAGACCTTTCTCTCTGTCTCTCTCACTATTCACTCTGCCTGTCAAAAAAAAAAAAAAAAAAAAAAAAAGACTGATTGCAGCAGCTTCAGGGAATCTGTCCCTGGCCCTCAAACCTCTATAGCATTCCTGTAGAATTTCATATGTTGAGTATATATGGCCTCTACTTGGACACAATTGTTATACAACACTTTTTTACTTGAAAGGATTAAAGACGAGAGCCAGGGCTTGGCCCCTGATGTGCTAACTAAAGTGCAAGATATGCTAGAGCAGGTAGGTTTGATTCAGTTGTGAGCCAAATTTAGCTGATGAGCACAGCGTACTACTATCTCAGGTACTCTTCAGTTATCATCTAGGAACATGGTTCAAACCCACAGTTCATTTTGGGTGGGGAGAGCCAGCAGGAGGTCTCTGGGGCAGGCTAGGAGACAGTGTTGGGGAAGTCTCTCTGTAGAGACTGGGTTACTCCAACAGCCAATCTCTTAGGAAGAAGGCTAGCTAGGGTCTGAGAGGGTACTTAAATTGGGCCCCAAGAGAGTGGCCATTTAGCCTAGCATTTAAGATGGTCACATCCACCATTGGAGTATGGGTTTGAATCCTGGTTCTGGCTTCTGACTCCAGCTTCCTGCCAATGAAGACCCTGGGAGGCAGTGGTGATAGCTCAAATAATTGGGTTCCTGACACCCACTGGGTAAACCTGGGTTGTGATCCTGGTTCCTGGCTTTGGTCTTGGCCCAGCCCTGGCTTTTGCAAGTATTTGGGGAGTCAACCAAGGCATGGGGAATTTTTCTTTTCTTTTTTTCCCTTTTCTCTCTTTCCTTCCATCTTTCCTTCTTTTGTTCCTTCCTCCCTCCCCCCACCCCATTCCTTTTTTTTCCTCTTCGCTTTTCAAATAAAGAGGAAAAAAAAGGCCCTCCTTATGGGGATGTATATGTGGGGAGAACTAGCTGGGGAAGGTGAGACTTCTAGGACCCTGGAACTAAGATGAGCACAAGAAAGGCAACTGGGAGCACTGAAAACATATGGACTCAGTTTGGCCTCCAAATAGGCCGCTGTCATTAGAATGTTCTCAACTTTCTAAAAGGGGCATTTCTCCAGCCCAATTCTCTATCCCACTGTTACTGCAAGCCTGGGGAGTTGAATTGAAGCACATCATGGTTTTTATTCCTTTTACTCCCTCCATCATCTCCTCTCACCTCTGAGTTTCCACTTCTAATTTTCATATTTCATTAATGGCACCGTTCTAGTGTGTTCAGATGCAAACTTTTGAAACTATGTTATATCCATTACTCACTCTTCACATCCAAAACGGCACTTCTTTAGTGATGTCTCTTGTGTCTCTTCTTTATAGTTCTTGCTTTAGCGCAAACTCTCATTATTTTGCCAGTACTGGTCCTAGAGTCTTTCATATTAGTCAGGGTTCCTCAGAGAAACTAATGGGATATAGCTAATGACATTTTTGATGGGTTGGTTTACACAATTACGGAGGTTAGTTAAGTCCCATGAGCCATCTGCAACCTGGAGGCCAAAGGAAGTGGGTATAGAGGTTCAAAAACTTTGAGAACCAGAAGAGCCAGTGGTGTAAGTCCCAGTCTGAGTCTGAAGACCTGAGAACTGGGGATTCAGTGTTTGAGGAGAAGATAGATGGTCCACCTCAAGCAGAGAGAATGAAGGCATCCTTCCTCCACCTTTGTGTGCTATCTCAATGGATTAGGTGGTACCCACCTGCACTAGAGAGGATGGATCTTCTTTACTAAGTGTAATGAGTTAAATGCCAATATTTTCAAGAAACACATTCATAGATACACCCAGAGTAATATTTTACCAGCTACCTAGGCATCCCTTAACCCCTTCAAGTTGACACAAAAAAGGAAACATCACACCTAACTATCTTGAGTTTTTGCATCCTCTTTCATTCTCTTCATATTCCTATCATTCTTTAAATCCCACATAGTTCTTCCAATGGCCTCTTTCTAACATACCCCTAATTGGTTTAGCAAACTTCATCATTCATTACTTTTAGAATGAAGTTCAAGCTGAGCCTAACTGACTTTCTTCTTAAGTTGCTAATCTGATCTCCTGCGACAAAGCTCACACAAATCCAGTCAACAAGCCTCTCCTGTGGTCTATGCTCACATGCTTTCTGCAATCTTCCTTCAGGACTTAGCCTTAGGCACACTATTGCTTCTTCCACTTTGTCTTTGTGTAGCCAATGCTTGCTTCATTCTCCAAGCTTCAGCTCTGCTCTGCCTCCTGCCTATATGGTGGCGTGCATAAGGTTCTTTCCCTCTGCAGAATGCCCATAGTATTTACCCTCTTGTCCCACTCGGATGATACACACAGATCATCTCCTATCAGAATTATGCTGCATTCCTCAGAATGTGTATGGGAGTTGAAAATGGGCATCAGACGCTACACTTAGACATTGTAAAGAAGGAGCTTCATTCCAAGAAAGCCAAGAAACGTAAAATTCTCAACTACATCTCACATTTCAGATACATACTTTGGTGATACATTTTCAGCATTCTGTACACATTTTTTATTATTTCTCCCTTAATAACTTAACAGACCAGTGATCTTGACTGAGGCTACAGATGCACCACTTTTAAAATTTCCATTATTTCTTTGAAAATGGAAAGAAACAATGTCCACTTTTGTCCTATGTTACATTTGTAAAAAATTATACTCCTAATTGGGACCCCCATTCTCACTTCTTGTTATTAAATAACATAGGCAAAATGAGATAAGATAGGTAAATAGGTATATAAAAGCTGATTGCTCAGTGGGGGATAATGCTGGAATTAAATTGTTGGCTGGCAGCATCATCATTTATTTCTTCATTCAAAAATATATTTACTGAGCATCAGAGAAGGCACTGTTCTGGGAGATGGCCCCATACAGCTTTCAAAAATTGGTTTGAGGCTTTAATATCTAAAAAGGAAAATGAAGATTTTATGAAAGTACTGAATTTGAGATCTTCCTACTGCCTCTTAATGAAATTACAAATTTCTTATGGACAGAGATTGTATTTTGCTATAGAGTGAATGTTTGCATTTCTGTTGAAAGGATAGTATAAATAAAGAACATTCGTGAAAACTCAATCCCCAACATAGTGGTGTTTGGAGATAGGGCCTTTGTGAAGTGATTTGGTAATGAGGGCAGAGTCCTCATGAATGGGATCAGTGCCTTTACACAGAGGCCCCAGGGAGCGCTCTTCCTCCTCCTGCCACTTGAGGCCCTGGAGAAAAGACGACCTTTTAGAAACCAGGAAGAAGGCCCTCCTCAGACACCCAGTCTGCACCCAGCCTCTGGAACCATGAAAATAAACTTCTGTTGCTTCTCAACCGTCCAGTCTGTGGTATGTTTTCTTACAATAGCCTGAAAGAACTAAGACATGTCTTGTCTTACTCTGTGGTGTACTTCAATCTTCATGGAATAGAAAGCCGAGAAACAAAATTTTTTGATGGTGAAACAACACCAAGCATAAATAACAGGAACTCAGTATATTTCATTTGTATTTCTCAGTTATGTTTTTGTCCTTTTCTATCAGATTATTTTTTTACATTTATTTATTTTTATTTGACAGGCAGAGTGAGAGAGAAATATTTTCCGACCTTTCTCTCTGTCTCTCTCACTATCCACTCTGCCTGTCAAAAAAATAAAAAAAAATTTAAAAAAAAAAAAAAAAGAAAGAAAGAAATATTTTCCATCTGCTGGTTCACCCTCCCAAATGTCTGTAACAGCCAGAGTCTGGTCAGACCCAAGCCAAGAGCCAGGAACTCTATGTGGGTCTCCCGTATGGGTGGTAGAGACTCAAGTACTTGTGCCATAATCTGCTGCCTCCCAAGTGCTCCTGAGTAGGAAGCTAAATGAGAAGTGCAGACAAGACTCCAACTCAGGCACTCTGATTCAGGGTGCAGTTGTCCCAAGTGGTGGCTTAACCTATTTCACCACAATGCCTGCTTCTTATCATGTTGTAAACTTATGAATCACTATTTTTGACTTAGATAAGAAAGGAAGGAGGAGGGAGGGTGGGAGGGAGCATAGTAAGTATCATAATGTTCTTAAAACTGTATATATGAAATATGTGGAATCTGTTCCCTTTATCTAAATCAATAAATAAACATTTTTAAGTAAGAAACCAAATGATGATTTAATGTTCATGGCATGACCTGATGATGTACATTAATCTCTCCCAGGAAGTTTCACTCTAGGCATCAGCTAAAATGGGCCAGAACAAAGAATTTTAGAAGATGCTAGATGAGGAAATGCTACTGCAGTTCGGAAAAAGGAAAGCCTAGGTCAGTAGGTTACATTTCTCATGGTCAGAGCCCATGTTATTGAGAAATGACAAGCAAACTAAATGGAAAGGAAATCATAGGAAATTATGGTCACCTTCACCTTAATATAAATATCAATGCAAATGACTATGTAGTAATCATCTCTTTCCTCAGGAGATACCTAAAGACCCCCAGTGGATGCTTGAAATTGCAGATAGTACCTAACCATATATATATATATATATATATGTGTGTATATATATATATTTTCTCTTTGTAATATGTAACATTAAAGTTTAATTTATAAGTTAGACATAATAGTATATTAGCAATAATTAATAGTAACAGAAAAATTATAATAGAATAAAATTATGTGAATGTGTTATCTCTCAAAATCTTATTGCACTGTATTTATTTTTCTTTGATGAGATGATAACAGTGTCTACATGGTAAGAAGTGAGGTGACTGACATAGGCATTGTGACATAATGTTATGCTACTATGCAAGGGTTACCTGAACACAAGTACTGTGATGTAGGAACATCTGATAACCAAGACAGCCATTGAGAGACTAATGGGATGGTAGCATATACAACATGGATACATTGGACAAAAGGATGATTTATGTCTTGTAGAGAATGAGTGGACTGGTGTGAGATTTCATCAGACTACTCAGAACAGCATGCAATTTAAAACTGAATTATTTCTGGAATTTTCCATTTAATATTTTCAGGCTGTGTTGACCACAACTGAAACCACTGAAAGTGAAACCATAAAGGAGGACAGCTGCATTTGGAAGCCAGACGCAGCACAGCTGAATAGAGGATTTTTTTTTTTTTTTGACAGGCAGAGTTAGACAGTGAGAGAGAGAGACACAGAGTTATAGACAGTGAGAGAGAGACAAGAGAGAAAGGTCTTCCTTCCGTTGGTTCACTCCCCTAATGGCCGCTACGGCCGGTGCGCTGCGCCGATCCGAGGCCAGGAGCCAGGTGTTTGTTCCTGGTCTCCCATGTGGGTGCAGGGCCCAAGCACTTGGGCCATCTTCCACTGCCTTCGCGGGCCATAGCAGAGAGCTGGACTGGAAGAGGGGCAACCAGGACAGAATCCGGCGCCGCAGGCGGAGGATTAGCCAAGTGAGCCGCGGCTCCGGCCGTGAATAGAGGATTAATAATCCTACAGACCATCCAGGTAACTGGGCTCTTCAGGTGAAGAAACTGCTTCTGTTGTTACAAGACTGGACGATTTGGGATTATTTCTTGCCACTTTCTTTCCTCTCACACCGCTCTCATTTGAACTAGAAGTAGTATGTGTCTTTCAATGTACTGAGTTTTGTAGAATATGCATTATCTTGGGAATGGGCATTTGGTGCAGTGGTTAAGATGCCACTTAGGGCTGGCGCTGTGGCTCACTAGGCTAATCCTCCGCCTGTGGCGCCGGCACAGTGGGTTCTGGTCCGGTTTGGGGTGCCAGATTCTGTCCCGATTGCTCCTCTTCCAGGCCAGCTCTCCGCTATGGCCCGGGAAGGCAGTGGAGGATGGCCCACGTGCTTGGGCCCTGCACCCGCATGGGCGACCAGGAGAAGCACCTGGCTCCTGGCTTTGGATCAGCACGATATGCTGGCCGCAGCGGCCATTGAGGGGTGAACCAACGGAAAAGGAAGACCTTTCTCTCTATCTCTCTCACTGTCTACTCTGCTGTCAAAAAAAATGCCACTTGGGATGCCCACATCCCATATTAGAGTGCCTGGCTAAGTCCTGGCTCTGCTTCCAATCCAGTTTCCTGCAGATATACACACTGGGAGGCAGCAGGTGATGACCCAAATGGTTGGCTCCCTGCCATCCATATGGGGGATCTGGATTGAAATCCTAGTCACTGGCTTTGTCCTGGCCCAGCATTGGCTATTGTAGGTATTTGGGGAGTCAACCTGTGGATGGAAGATTTCTCTCTTTCTGCCTTTCCAACAAATTAATTAACTAATACAAATATATTACCTTACTTAAACTTCCTGCATCTTAAGGATGTTATGTTTCTGCACCCATTTAACACATGAGGAAACCAAGGCTTGTACCAGTCAAGGTGGACCAAGTTTGCTGCTATAACAAACAGCACCAGATATCTCGTTGGCTTAAAACAACAAAGATGAAGTTTTTGGTTGAACTACAGTTCCACGTGGGTCTGCCTCAAGCTGTCCTCTTCTGGGACCCAGGCAAGTGGAACTTCCATGGCAGAGGAAAAGTGAGAAGCATAAAAATTCCTCCCTGGCTTCTTCCAGAAGTGATGTATGCCTCTTTTTCTTAATTTCATGGTCCATAGTACAGCATATGGCCATGTCTAAATTCAAGGGCATGTGGAAAAGCAATTCTGCTATGTGCTCTGGTAGGGAGAAACCTGGGGCATTTATGTGCATCTCGAAAATTTTCAGAGGCTTAAAGAAGTTGAGCTACTTTATTAAACTTAAACTCTCATGTGACTTAATCCAGAGTCTGCATGTTTAGCTACCTTGATATATTACCATGGTAAAAAGTAATACTTGCATTATCTACCCTTGTTGCAGTAGTAAAATCAGTAATATGGGAAGTAAAAGGACGACCATATCACAAAGTATTATTTTAACTTTTATCATAAAATCATTATTGTTTAGACTCATGGAGGTCTTGTTGGAAGAATGGTGAGCTTGAAGCATTGCCATTTTGTTGCATCTTGGTGGGTGGGTAGTATCACATGCAATCCTTTGATTGTCCTCAATTAGGGATCACCCAAGCCTGCCAGAGAGTGTTTTTAGACATTGGAAATTTGAAAATAAGTTCTAAGCTTCAATTTTGGTTGTTTTCCAGATATGGGCCTGTTACCCAGGGAACTATTGGCAGTGCCAGCCAGAATAACTTATGTACTGATACATTAAGCTCTGGAATTCTTCATCTAAAGCTTTTATAATAGTCCTGGATGGGTTGGAGTACAGTCAGGGTCTGACCTGAGAGCTTTTCTGGAAGAAACCCCTAGCCTTGTGAGCACAGAGCTCCCCAAAGTACTGATGGCAAGCCCCACAGGTGCAATCCTGGCTCTGCCACTTGCTGGGTGAGCCTTGTGCATCTACTTCCTTTTGTGAAAAAGTGAGGATTCATCAAGTGCTGAGCACTACACAGCTATGCTCCTGTGGCAACATTTAGGGCTCCCTGTCCTCTGAGCTACTGCCTTGCATTCTTCCTTCACTTCGGCTACCTCAAGTTATGCAGTTGCTACCTCCTCCACCTTTACCTTAAGATACCCAGTATTTCTGTGTTGATGGTGGAGAAGGTACAAAAACAAAGGAAGCATAAAGTGACATCATTAAAGTCATGGCTGGGACTAGCACTGTGGCTCACTTGGTTAATCTTCTGCCTGTGGTGCTAGCATCCCATATGGGTGCTGGGTTCTAGTCCTAGTTGCTCCTCTTCCAGTCCAGCTCTCTGCTGTGGCCTGGGAGGGCAGTGGAGGATGGCCCAAGTGCTTGGGCCCTGGACCTGCATGGGAGACCAGGAAGAAGCACCTGGCTCCTGGCTTTGGATTGGTGCAGCGCTGGCTGTGGTGGCCATTTGGGGAGTGAACCAATGGAAGGAAGACCATTCTCTCTGTGTCTCTCTCTCACACCTGTCAAATAAATAAAAAATAATAATAAAAAAAGAGACAAAGAAGGGCATATATAATGATTAAAGGGTCAATCCAACACAAAGATATTACTATTATAAAAGTATATGCACCTAATTACAGGGCGCCTGACTACTTGAAAGAATTACTAAAGGACTTAAAGGGAGATATAGACTCAAATACAATAGTAATATGGGACGTCAACACCCCACTTTCACCAATGGACATATCAACCAGACAGAAAACCAACAAGGAAACAACAAAGCTAATTCACGCTATAGACCAAATAGACCTAATAGATATCTACAGAGCCTTCCACCCCACAGACACAGAGTACACATATTTCTCCCCAGTACATGGAACTTACTCTAGGATTGACCATGTGCTAGGCCATAAAGGGAGCCTCAGAAAATTCAAGAAAATTGAAATTATACCATGCATCTTCTCAGACCATAGTGCAATGAAACTCGAAGTCAACAACTCAAGAATCTCTGCATTACATGCAAACACATGGAGAATGAACAACATGATTCTGAATGAACAGTGGGTCATAGAAGAAATCAAAAGAAATAAAAAAATTTCTAGAAACAAATGAAAATGACAATACACCTTGTCAAAACTTGTGGGATACAGCAAAAGCAGTGCTAAGAGGAAAGCCTATAGCAATTGGTGCCTACATCAAGAAACTGGAAAGGTACCAAATAAATGACCTCTCCATGCACCTCAAGGATTTATAAAAACAGAAGCAAACCAAACCCAAACCCAGCAGAAGAAAAGAAATACTAAAGATTAGAGAAGAAATAAACAGTATTGAAACCAAAAAAAAAAAAAAAATACAAAAGATCAGCAAAACCAAGAGCTGGTTCTTTGAAAAAATAAACAAAATAGAGACACCATTGGCCCAACTAACCAAAAAAAAAAGGAGAGAGAAGACTCAAATCTGTAAAATTAAAGATGGTAATGGAAATGTAACAACAGACACAACAGAAATAAAAAGAATCAGAAACCACTACAAAGAGCTGTATGCCAACAAACTGGGAAACCTGGAAGAAATGGATAGATTCCTGAACACACAACAACCTTCTGAAACTGAGCCATGAAGACATAGAAAACCTAAACAAACCCATAACCATGCAAGAAATTGAATCAGTAATAAATGCACTACCGAGGCCGGCGCTGCCATAGCTCAATAGGCTAATCCTCCATCTGCGACGCCGGCACCCCGGGTTCTAGTCCCAGTCGGGGCACTGGATTCTGTCCTGGTTGCCCCTCTTCCAGGCCAGCTCTCTGCTATGGCCTGGGAGTGCAGTGGAGGATGGCCCAGGTCCTTGGGCCCTGCACCCGCATGGGAGACCAGAAGAAGCACCTGGCTCCTGGCTTCGGATCAGCGCGGTGCGCTGGCTGTGGCGCGCTGGCCGCAGTGGCCATTGGGGAGTGAACCAATGGAAAAGGAAGACCTTTCTCTCTGTCTCTGTTTCTCTCTCTCTCTCACTGTCCACTCTGCCTGTCAAAAAAAATTTAAATAAATAAAATAAAATAAAATAAATGCACTACCGAAAAAGAGGAGCCCAGGACTGGATGGCTTCACCGCTGAATTCTATCAGACATTTAAAGAACAACTAATCCCAGTTCTTCTCAAATTATTCAAAACAATTGAAAGGGAGGGAATCCTCCCAAATTCTTTCTATGAAGCCAATATCACCTTAATTCCTAAGCCTGGAAAAGATGAGAAACAGAGAAAGAAAATTATGGACCTATCTCCCTGATGAACATAGATGCAAAAATACTCAACAAAATCCTGGCCAACCGAATCCAACTACACATCAGAAAGATCATTCACCTGGACCAAGTGGGATTTATCCCTGGCATGCAGGGATGGTTCAACATTTGAAAATCAATCAATGTGATACATCACATTAACAAATTAAGAAACAAAAATCATGATTATCTCAATAGATGCAGAGAAAGCATTTGACAAAATACAACACCCTTTCATGATGAAAACTCTAAGCAAATTGGGTATAGAAGGAACATTCTTCAACACAATTAAGGCAATTTATGACAAACTCATGGCCAGCATTATATTGAATGGGGACAAGTTGTAGGCATTTCCATTGAAATCTGGCATACAACAGGGTTGCCCACTCTTACCATTGCTATTCAATATAGTCCTAGAAGTTTTAGCTAGAGACATCAGGCAAGAAAAAGAAATTAAAGGGATACAAATGGGAAAGGAGGAAGTCAAACTATCCCTATTTGCAGACAACATGATTCCATATATAGGGGATCCAAAAGATTCCACTAAGAGACTATTGGAACTCATAGAAGAGTTTGGTAAAGTAGCAGGATACGAAGTCAATGCACAGAAATCAACAGCCTTTGTATACACAGACAATGCTGTGGCCAAGGAAGAACTTCTAAGATCAATCCCATTCACAATAGCCACAAAAACAATCAAGTACCTTGGAATAAATTTAACCAAGGATGTCAAAGATCTCCATGATGAAAATTACAAAACATTAAAGAAAGAAATAGAAGACACAAAAAAAATGGAAAAATCTGCCATGCTCATGGATTGGAAAAATCAATATCATCAAAATGTCCATTCTTCTGAAAGCAATATACAGGTTCAACAGCATTCCAACCAAAATACCAAAGACATTCTTCACAGACCTAGAAAAAATGATGCTGAAATTCATATGGAGGAACAGGAGACCATGAATAGCTAAAGCAATCCTATACAATAAAAACAAAGCTGGAGGCATCACAATTCCTGACTTCAAGACATATCACAAGGCAGTTATAATCAAAACAGCCTGATACTGGTACAAAAACAGATGGATAGACCAATAGAACAGAATAGAAACACCGGAAATCAATCCAAACATCTATAACCAACTCATATTCAACAAAGGATCTAAGACCAACCTCTGGAACAAGGACAGCCTCTTCAACAAATGGTGCTGGGAAAACTGGGTGTCCACATGTCGAAGTATGAAATAAGACCCCTATCTTACACCATATACAAAAATCCACTCAACATGGATTAAAGATCTAAATCTATGCCACGATACCATCAAATTAATTGAGAGCATAGGGGAAACCCTTCAAGACATTGGAACAGGCAGAGAATTCCCAGAAAAGACCCCAGAGGCATGGGTACTAAAAGCCAAAATGAACAATTGGGATTACCACAAATTGAAAAGTTTCTTTACAGCAAAAGAAACAGTCAGAAAAGTGAAGAGGCAACCGACAGAATGGGAGAAACTATTTGCAAACTATACAACTGATAAAGGATTAACAACTAGAATCTATAAAATGATCAAGAAACTCCACAGCAACAAAACAAACAACCCAATAAAAAGATGGGCCAAGGACCTTAACAGACATTTTTTCAAAAGAGGAAATCCAAATGGCCAGCAGATACATTAAAAAATGCTCAGAATCTCTAGCCATCAGGGAAATGCAAATCAAAACCACAATGAGGTTTCACCTCACCCCATTTAGAGTGGCAGTTTGTGATTTTCTAGGTCAATTTCACCAGAATCCACAACACTTTGTCCAGATATGGATGAATGAAACCAAAAGTATCCGGTTCTGATGTGGCTAGCTCAATCTCAGATCTTGTTACACTCTCTGTGTTTGTTTGTGTTTCCTAGACCTTATCCATGGACCTGAGAGTTTTGAATGATTTTTAGCATGTAACATTTTGTTTTCTAGCTGCTGAATGCAATGGAGGGAACTGGATACAACAACCACACACATTCGAGATTTCTAGGCAGAATGCTACAGTAACCATGGGCAACATGATATATTTGTTTGTAAACATGACATTAAAGACACAACAAACAACAAATGCTGGAGAGGATGTGGGGAAAAGGGCACCCTAGCCCATTGTTGGTAGGAATGCAAACTGGTAAAGCCACTATGGAAGATAATTTGGAGATGCCTCAGGAATCTGAATATAGACCTACCATATGACCCAGCCATTTCACTACTGGGAGTTTACCCAAAGGAAATGAAATCAGTAAACAAAAGAACTATCTGTATCTCCATGTTTGTCTTAGCTCAATTCACAATAGCTAAGACATGAAAGCAACCTAAATGTCCATCAACCGAAGACTGGATAAAGAAACTGTGGGACATGCACACTATGGAATACTATACAGCAGTGAAAAAAGAATGAAATCTGGTCCTTTGAAACAAAATGGAGCAAGCTGGAAAACCTCATACTCAGTGAAATAACCCAGTCCCAAACTGACAAACACCATATGTTCTCCCTGATTCAGGAGAATTAACAGCACAGCTAAAATGAAAGCTATAGAAGCAAAATAGTCACCTTTAGAACTAATGTCCTCAAAAACCCTTGACCTGATTGTCTAGAGACAGTTAACTATTGTTGCTTTTTACTGTGTATCCCTTTGGTTTTGTTTTGTTGTTTTTTTTTTTTTTCCTTTTTCCTCTGTTTTCTTTCTCTCTCTCTCATCTACCTCATACTGTAGGCTGAACTCTCTATGTAACACAGAGTTAATTATATGTATTTTAAAGCAATTGGAAAAAGATACCAGCTTAAAAAAAAAAAGAGAGGGATAAGAGATGGAGGAGGTAGTCTAAAACTGTATAGTTATGCATACAAGCATACGGACTCACCTCTAAGGGTACAGTCTAAGAACTAATCATGGGGCTCCAAACCCTTAAGAATCGGTGGTATAAACACTGTCTTCAGTATTACAATGACCAACTTAAGTGTTAAAGGCTGGACAGAGGATGCCATTCCTTTCTGGGGTGAAGCCTGTGTGCATTCAGATCTGCACAGATTTGATGTGGTTCTCTGGTAGAGAATGAATGAATGAATGACTCAAGCCTATGGAAGCTTGGCCAGATACGTTGCAGTCCCAGGCACTTAGCATTTTGATTTCTACACAGTGATTTCTCAAAGTGTCCCCTGGACTCAGACACTTAGTTTAAGTATCTACTGCACGGGAACTACTTATTTCCTTTCCTGCCCAGGGGTCCACACCTTTAGTTAGTCAAGCAGTTTTCAAATTTTCAATCCCCAAAACAGAACAACCTTCTTCTGCCACACATCAGGTTCACCACCCTGCTAAACAACCATTAGTACTTAGAGAGCACTGCGAGGCTCACTTACCTTCTTAGGGGGCTTCCCTCAAGAGATACAAGTGTGTCCACAACAAATTCTGGGCAGTGACTGTATTCAAGGACCGAAGCTATTCTTTTCTCTTTCCAAGGGAAGCGTTTCTCGGTGTATTAGGTCACTTTTCTGGTAACTTCTTTGCTGAAAAAGAATTTAAAAAAATTCATGTTTGTTAAAATTATTTTAATTTAAAATTTGAAAACTTTTTTTTGTTTGTTTACAAAGAGGGAGGGAGGGAGAGGCAGAGAGGGAGAGAGAGAGGGAGGCAGGGAGAGAGAGAGAGAGAGAGAAAGTAGAGTGAGCTCTCATTCCCTGGTTCATTCCCCAAATGCCTGTAAATGCTCGACAGGGCTAGGGTTGAAGCCCGAAGCTAGGATCCCAATCTAGGCCTCCTACATGGGTGGAAGACACCCAATTATTTGAGCCATTACTGTTTCCTCCCAGGGTCTGCATTGGCAAGAGGATGCGGACAGGATCTGGAGCTGGAAGTCAAACCCAGCTACTTTGATGTGAGATGTGGGTGTTCTACCTGCTAGGCTAAACACCTGCTCATCTGAGGATTAGTTAGACTGAAGAATAAGCTTTAGGGGCTGGTGACATGGTGGAATAGTTTAAGCTGCCACCTGCAATGCTGGCATTCCATATGGACACTGGTTTGAATCCTGGCCGACCTACTTCCATTCCAGCTCCCTGCCAATGTGCCTGGGAAAGCAGTGGAAGCTAGCCCAAGTGCTTGGGCTCCTGACACTGGGGAGACTCAGATGAAGGTCCTGACTTGGGCTGGGCCCAGTCTTGGTCATTGCAGTCATTTGGGGAGTGAACCAGCCGATGGAAGATCTTTCTTTCTCCCTCTCTTTCTCTCCATCTCTCTTGGTAACTCTGCCTTTCAAATAAATAAATATGTATATTTTTAAAAAATGCTATAAAGTTTCAAAAATTTGACATTTTTTTAAAAAGGATAACACCTACCAGGAAGCTGTTCTCTGATGGGGACTGTTTTTTTTTTTTGTTGTTGTTGTTTTGTTTTTTGTTTTTTTTTTCCATAGCAGTTACATTTGCTGCTAACAGTACTTCAATTTTTGGCCTAATGGAAAAATTAGCTGTGATTTTTGCAAAGCAACAACATATTACCAACAATAAAACTATACATTTTATTTTCTTCCTATTTTATAGTCTATCTCTTGTGATCAACTTCTGCCTTCCAGTCAATCCCCAGCCTTCAAAAAGGACTTTGGAACTTGGCTACAGTCTTCTCACTCAACTTCCTCCATCAGTTGGATGGTCCATGCCCAATTACCCCTGCTTAAACGACATGATTTCTTATCTCCTTAAAGCCAATGATTGTTACCTTGACTTCTCTCTGGAATTTACTCTTTTTTTTTTTTCTTTTTCTTTTTTTAAAATTTTTATTTATTTATTTTTGTTGTTTTTTTCTTTTTGCTTTTTTTCTTTCTGTTTTTTTGAATTTACTCTCATTTTGTATCTAAATTTTGTTTTCATTTAGAAATGCTTTATCTCTGTGTCTTAAATTCCTGTAATCTCAATTTTTACAACTCATTTTGCCAAACCTTGCACAACTGTTTTCCAAGCTTTCTTCATCTACTCAACTCCTGTTTTTTAATTACTTCATTTTTTCCCCTTTTTTCTGGACTGCTTTTTTCTTCTTTACCCTTTCTGGAGATCATGATTTATTGCTTGGACTTGTAGTCTCACCCATGCCCTTCATTTGCTTGAACCCACATCCTGCCCAGCAAAATTCCAACACTATAGCAATGCCAAATCAGTCCTCATTTACCTGCTTGTCATCATATCTGGTCCAACCCAGGAAATATGTGTGGGAGAATACCTCTATCCAGCTAAGGGAGATGGATACATGACATAGGATTAGCACCAATAATTCTATGACCAAAGCTTTCCTATCATATCCACTATATCCTGTGGTTCTTGAAATTCCCTAGGCATTTCTTATGATTCATTTCTCAATTTTCTATCCCAATAACTCCAGTACCAACTTCCTCAGAAAGAAGAGAATGGAGAGGTTATGAATTTCATTGCAGCATCAATAAGAAGTTCTTGTTTTCTCTTCTGTAGGTTACCAGATCTTGGTCAAGATACTGATCATAGTCTCTGGGGACGTCTGGAGTCCATGATAGGCCTATTACACTTGCTATTGACTAAGGGACATCAAATACTACTTATTGTTCATTTCTCTCTCTTCTCTTGAGTTGTCTGTGATAATTTCCAGCTCCAGAAACTCCAAAATCATGTGATTTTGGCAATCAACATGCAGTTTGTATTTGGTTTTGGAGAACCCCCGAAGTTCATGTTCAGTGATCTACAGACTAACAACAGACAGTACCCCCAAATGCAGAAGGCTCTCTATATTACTATACCTTGTACCAATAAGACAAACAGATCAACTTTCAAATGTATAACACTTACAATAAATGCAAAACAAGTAACTCCATTCCTCCGCTCAGATTGTCCAATATAGTTCTTTTACTTCCTTACCCTCTGATAGGCTACAGATGGGTTCAAAAAGTTTGCTTGTATGCATTAGAGCTTAGATATCACTATCAGCTGGCATATATGCCAGGTTCCCTCCTATTACATGCATATTGTCTACTATATTATAGGGGATTATGATCTGGGCCCTCAGAGATAGAGGAGACCATCAGCCCAGTGAACTCCTATTGACAAGAAAGTTTGTTGCAGCTCTCACCATAATGACCCAAGATTGGAAAGAACTCAAATGTCCATTGGCAGAAGAATGAATAAAAAAAAGGATATATTCACAAATAGACTACTACTCAGCAATAAAAAGAAACAAACAATTGATACAAGTAGTAATATGAATAAATCTCAGAAACATTATGTCAGGTGAAAGAAGACAGAAACAATAGTCATATTGTTTGTTTTTTTATATGAAACTCAAAATCTTGCAGAGTAATCTATGGAAAGAGAAACTTGCAAAGTGGTTGTTTTTTGGTAGTATGAGAGTCACTGGAAGAGGCATGAGAGAACTTTCTAGTGTGATGGAAATCTTCTGTAACTTGCCTGAGGTCTTGATTACAATGCTGTTCAAAAGCTACTTTAAATGTATTGACTTTTTTATTTGTACCCATCTCATGCTAGTCTTTGTTCCTTATGACTCTCCTAGATTCTACCTTCTACCCTCCAGCTGCAACTTATCTTGATCTTTCCCTGGATTGGGAACCATAGTGAATTGTGAAGGAGATTCTGGGCAAAAACTCCATGTGGATCTTGGATTGGTGGTAAATAATGCAGAGTCCAGAAATATATGGCCCTCCAAACTTGGAATTCTCCCAGAGGGTTAGAAATCTACCACTGCACAAATAAGGAAATTTGGGTCTTTTCTTTGTGAAGTGACTTTGCATTCTAAATGTCAACACCTGAATAAGTTCTCATAGTGAAAACAACCTGATACAGGAACACATTTTAAAAATTATAATTGTAAACAGGCTAAAAAAAACCCAAAAACTCTTAAGAGTTTAGGCCCTTAGGCAGAGAAATGGTCCCTACGAATGTTCTAACCCTTGGGACCTGTGGACGTGTTAGTTACAGAGTAAAAGGAACATTGCATTTATGATCAAATGATGGATGATTGGAAGAGCAGATAGCCAGGGAGCTCAGTGCAATCACAAGAGTCCTTACAAATCAAAATGGGAGGAGAGAGTGTCAGTGTCACATAGACACACACCAAAAAGTTTGCATAATACACGCAGAGATATCTCATAGATATCTTTCCATGGCCACAATATTGATCTTGCTTTGAGCTGAAATCCTGAGGCTTGGTAAAGCAGGGAGCTGGACACTAGATGGCGGTGTTGAAATAAAAATTTTGGAAAGCAAATGCTTCCTCCCTGACAAGCTGCCCCAGGGACTTTGTTCTGCTGAGTCCTGTTATTGACATCGTGATAATTAATAACTGTGAAAGAACAATGATCTGGTTAAGATTGTATTACCTTGGAGGTTCCACATTTCGCCCGTCGGGCTGCACACATCCGCTGCTGAGACGCCAAAAGATTTGTAAGGCCGCATTCAATTTATCATCGGTAAAACTGAAATTTTGCCATAAAGAAGAAATAAATTCTCTCAGTCTGTCCCTGATGCTTGTAGCAGATGGACTGCACTTGCTGCCTCCTACCCTGAAAATCCAGTCTGATTCCTGTACCATGTTCCCCGCAGCAGGGGAAGCCCTGGCAGTTAGGTGAGAAACACTTCCTCTCTGCTCCCTGGAACTCTGGGAGCGGGGCTGCAATCTGATGCCAAGTTCCAAAGACTTGAACGGAGTCTCTCCGGAGGCTATACAAGGGACCGTCAAAAAGTTAGGAAAAACCTGTGCGTGGCTTTCAAATTTTTTTTTTGCAACAAAATACATTTATCTTTTAATTCCATTTTTCCATGAACTTTCTGAAGTGCCTTCTTACTTTCCCTAGCAACTGTGCCCACAGAGATAGCAGGTCAGCCCAGACCTTCCTTCAGGCCGAGAGAGTTACTTTGTCTTTTTGTGGATATTTTCCACCTGGTCACACACACACCCCTTGGTACTTACTCAGTATAATCCAATGGGGAAAGCACACAATTTTAGCTTAGCTATTAATCCTGTGATCTTGGTAAACCTTGTCGCCTGTCTATTTCTTCGTCCCTACCTGGCTGCACATGAGTAATAACAACACCTGTTCCCATTCTGGAGTAGCAGATACGGAGATCATTTCTGTGCTCGGGGCCCTCTCACCTCCCACCCATAAAAATGTGAAGACATACTTTGAAGGAGTTTGATAATTTTTATTTTTAAAAATAGCTATTATGGAGAAAATCAGAACTTTATTTTTTTACATTGATTTTTATGACTTAGTTTGTTTTTATCTTGTGCTATGCTGACTCAAAACACTCCATGGTAGAGGCTCCTAAAAGTATAGTAAAGCAGTATCAAAATACTCTGATTGCGTTCGCGAGGGTACTTTCAGAATCAGAACTCAGTCACACCACATTCATTGCCAGGAGCAATAGGGGCCCATCATAGCACTGAGTCATGGACACACATGTCATGTTATAGGAAGCAGCACAAAGGGACAAGAGGCAGCTTGGTTCACAGAGACACTGTGGGAAACCACGAGTGACGTTTGCTCTGGGAGCTGACATTCTGGCTTCAGTGGAGAAAATGGACGTGTGTGTGTTCATCCCAGATCCAGAATAGGCAGAGCTTGAAGTGGCGGTATGTGGCAGAGGCCACTGTTGAAGGTTTAAAGGCACTTTAGCTCTTCCCAGTCACAGGCAACCAACAAGGAAGTTTATTAGTGAACCAGGTGAAACACTGTCCGGTTGATAACTTTTTCTTTTTTAAAAATATTTATTTATTTATCTGAAAGGCGAGTTACAGAGAGGCAGAGGCAGAGGCAGAGGTAGAGAGAGATCTTCCATCCACTGGTTCACTCCCCAAATGGCCACAACAGCCAGAGCTGTGCTGTCTGAAGCCAGGAGCCAGGAGCTTCTTCCGAGTCTCCCACGTGGGTGCAGGGGCCCAAGGACTTGGGCCATCTTCTCCTGCTTTCTCAGGCCATAGCAGAGAGCTGGATCAGAAGAGGAGCAGCCAGGACTTGGTTTGGCACTCATATGGGATGCTGGCGCCACAGGCGGTGGCTTTACCCACTATGCCACAGTGCGGACCCCAAGTTGATTACATTTGATCATTTAATTCAGTTCAGTATATTTCAATCTGGTGAGTGGCTGAATACCTACTGTGGCTTGGGTGCATGGAAGATAAAGAGGCGAAAGAGACTTCAGGAGACACAATCTAGAAGAGACAGCATGGATATAGACACACAACTCTCTCCTCTACTGTAGGCTGCCAAACCCAGTGAATTTGTGTATCTGTTCATCACCCTACGCTTAATACCTGGAGCATAGTAGGGGTTTACATTACTTTTTGAAGACATGGATACTCTATGCATGATGGAAAAGCATGACTGCTGTCAGACAAAGACTGATGCTGGAACACAGAGCAAAAAGGAATGCTGATGTAAGGAAAACAGGAGAGTCCTGTGGGAAGGAGCATTTGAGCAAGGCCTTGAGGGGTGGGTAGAATTTTGATGGCAAAGGGAGAGGTGATGGGGATTGATTCATTGCTCCTGGAGGGAATATGATAAGCACGGACAGGGAAGTCAAGAGGCCAGAAGAGCATAAACTTTAAACACACACACACACACACACACACCCGGGGCTGGCGCTGTGGCACAGCAGGTTAATCCACCACCTGCGGTGCTGACATCCCATATGGGCACCGGTTCTAGTCCCGGCTGCTCCTCTTCCAATCCAGCTCTCTGCTATGGCCTGGGAAAGCAGTAGAGGATGGCCCAAGTCCTTGGGACCTTGCACCTGCATGGGAGACCTGGAAGAAGCTCCTGGCTCCTGGCTTTGGATCGACATAGCTCCGGTGATTGCGGCCATTTTGGGAGTGAACCAATGGAAGGAGGACCTCTTTCTCTGTCTCTCCCTCTAACTCTAGCTTTCAAATAAATAAAATCTTAAAAAAAAAAAAAAACCCGAAATAAAACAAAGCCCCACCAAACATATATAAAGATACTTCAAAATGTTAATGTTACTTGAAGGCAAGCTTCAGCAAAAATTACCAAACTTTGCAAAGAATGTACTGTATACATGTATTGAATATGAAAAAAATTGTTTTTGCAAATCAGACTTAAACAGATTTTAGGGTTTTCACATGAGGAAGTAAAGTTGTATGAAGACCTGCTATGCGTTCTTTAAAATCATCTTTGTGTCACACAACCTGCATTTTTTTTTTTGACAGGCAGAGTGGACAGTGAGAGAGAGTGACAGAGAGAAAGGTCTTCCTTTGCCATTGGTTCACCCTCCAATGGCTGCCGCGGCTGGCTGCAGCCGGCGCACTGCGCTGATCTGATGGCAGGAGCCAGGTGCTTCTCCTGGTCTCCCATGGGGTGCAGGGCCCAAGGACTTGGGCCATCCTCCACTGCACTCCCTGGCCACAGCAGAGAGCTGGCCTGGAAGAGGGGCAACCAGGACAGAATCCGGTGCCCCGACCGGGACTAGAACCTGGTGTGCCTGTGCCGCTAGGCGGAGGATTAGCCTAGTGAGCCGCGGCGCCGGCCACAACCTGCATTTTTAGCTCCCCTACTATGAGTAGGACGGTGGAAATGACCTCTGCTTTCACATGTTAGTTTTGTTAATAAATGTTGTCTATAATATTTAAAAAAATGGAATTAAAAAATAAGTTTATTTTGGCACACAATCAAATCCCATGTGTGTTTTTTTAAAATAATATATATTTTACATGAATTCTTTTTTAAAATGTGGTTCTATTACAATTCCTGATTTAAAATTTTTTTATTGACAATAACTACGTGGTTATGGGCTACAGATATTTCAATACATGTATGTCATATGTACTGATCAAAATATCAAAATAAGGTAATGTTTTCACTTCTTTAACATTACTTTATAATTGGAGGCTTGGAGCTTGTTTCTCCTCTTTTTTCATACAATATATACAATATGTCAACCATAATCTCCCCCAAATCTCTGCATAGTTTTTTATAATATGCATTTCTACAAATTCTTTGAAGTACCTTAGAATAGGCTTTCTGTGGCAGTCACTGCTCAATGTGTTTTATAATTGTGAACTCATTCAGTTTCACAGCAAATCTACAGGATATGTGCTAGAACTTCTTTATAGACAAGGAAACTGAGGCACAGAACAGTGAGTAATTATCCAAAGTCACACAACCGTGATGTCGCAGATCCGGCGTTCAAACCCAGGCAACCCATCTCCAGAGGCTGTTTTTAAATCCTGATTGTGGATTGCAGAAGTGGATACAGATGGCCGTTCTCTCTGTAACTGGGATTTTGAAAAGTGACTTTGCATCTCCACCCATCAAGAGGTAGAATCTGCACTAGTTTTGTGACTTGGTTTGGCCATTTGCATGTAGCAGAAGCAGTGCTGTGCCAGTTCCAAGCTCAGACCTCAAAAGACCACACATGCTTTTGCTCTCAACCCTGGGAACCCAGCCTACTGCCATGTGAACAAGCCTGGGTTGCCCTGCTGGTTGAAGAGAAATACGTGGCCCAGTTACCTCCTTGGCTCTAACTGACAGCAGCCAATTCCCAGAGCCACTCAGCTGAGCCCAGCATGAAGTGCCAACCCACAAAAACATGAGCTAAATGAACTGTGGTTGTTTAGGTTACTAAGCTTTGGGATGGTTTGTTAAGCATCAAAAACTAACTGATAACTTGATTGTGCTCCCTCTAAATTACTGTATACTTTGAACATCATATTTTGTAGCTGATTTTGCATGGTACCTCATTTGCTTTTCATAGCTACTATATGAGATGGAATTTTAAAAAGTAGAGATTTTAGGTTCAATTAGCTTATCCAAGATCAAATTGCCAGTGGGTGGAAGAGGCAGAATTAAGATTTAGAAAATTTGTAAAGATTCAAAAATCTTAAGTCAAAGAGAGAATTCAACTAGTGCTGACAGGGAACAGTAGCTCTTCTGGTTCTAGGCAAGAGGGTGAATTGGCCCAGCTGCTGGTTCTCTTTTGTAACTGCACGGTAGAGATGCTACAGATATTAAAGTAGAGAAGCAAAATCCATGAGAAAGCCTAGAGGAGATGCAAAGTGTTTATGGTGTGGTATGGGAAGGAGAACCCATTATGGAGTGGAAGAAAGCCAGGCTGTACTTGGCTAGGAGTGCAGGTGGGATTTGAGTTATGCTGTTTGTCTGTTGTCCTGGGCGGATCATTGCTGTCTTTGTTGTAACGTAGAATAGAAATGCAGCAGCTCCAGCCCAGGGCTTCAAGAGGCAGTGGCACAACAGCAGGGTGGTTGCCTGGGGTGAGGAGCAGGTAATGGTGCAGGCAGATTATTGAGACTTTGTGTATTCTCTGCTCTCTCCTATCTGCTCCACATTTCCAGGATTGGAACAATTGCATTGCAGAGAGAAGCCAATCTTTCAGTGGAGATGTCTGAAGGTCAACGTTTATGCATCTTCTGCAGTAATCTGCTCTGAGTGTCAGGGTCACTTGGTGAAGGTGACAGATGTGAAATAGACACCCTCTCCCCACAACTCCCTAGGAATGACACAAGCAGGAGCCCAGGCCTTTGCTCCTCACTCTGGTTACCAGGGGAAAATGAACTCAGAGGCAAAAAATATCAAGATATTGGAAGGAGTCCAATCTGTTTGAGAGAAAGAACACCACTCAAATGACCTATAGTACAGGAAGCAGAATTAATATAAGACATGGATCAAGGTTTCAAAAGAAGCTTATTAAATACCCTCAAAGAAATATCAGATTATGTTAACAGTAGGCACAAAAAGCAACTTGGTTCTGAACAGATATCCCAAGTTTACAAAGTATAATAGTTGAACTATTGGTTGAATAGACATGACATTAAACAGAATGAATCTAGACAATAATTAATAAGCTGGAATATCAGGTAAAGCAAAGTCCTAGAAATGTGAAGAGTGAAGGTTCTGGCTCTGGCTTGTCTCAAATCCTAGCTTTTTTGGAGAAAAATTTTTCCCTCTTTCATTTTTATCTCCTCTTTCTTGAGTAAATAGAAGAGCACTATATACACTGTTTTGTAACTTGTTTTTCATTTAACAATATGTGCATATCCCAGAGATTATTCCACTGCAAAATAAGGAGTTCTTCCTCATTTCCTTTTATGGTTCTACATATAAAATGTAGTTGTACCGCAGTGAATACCCTTGTTTACTACTGCTTTTTAATAAAGATAAGGAGGTCCTGGCTCAAGGGTTAAAAAAAGAAAAAGGCACAAAAGATATAAGGACTGAAACAAAAGAGGTAAAACTCAATCTGTTCAAAATGCCCATATATTAGAAATAATGCAAATATTTGGCAAGATTACTAGATACAAGGCCGATTTGTAAAAATCAAGAGTATTCCTCTTTAGGCTAGGCACAACAAATTGGAAAATAATGTAGAAAATAAGATTCTGTTGATCATTGTGATAACAGTTAAGAAAATGGATGATTAAAATATAGTGGAATATAGTAGATAAAGATAGAAATGGAAGCTTTGAAGTAGAGGATTCATGCCAGCATAGACAGATCTTTAAATGGTATTACAGGGGCTGGTGTTCTGGCGTAGTGGGTAAAGCCACCAACTGCAGTGCTGGCAGCAGATGTGGGCGCCAGTTCATGTCCTGGCTCCTCCACTTCCCATCCAGCTCCCTGCTAATGGCCTGAGAAAAACAGAGGAAGATGGCCCAAGTCCTTGGGCCCCTGCCACCACATAGGAGACCTGGAAAGATCTTCTGGCTCCTGACTTTGTCCTGGCCCAGCCCTGGTCATTGCAGCCATCTGGGGAGTGAACCAGCAGATGGAAGATCTCTCCCTCTGTCTCTCTCCCTCTCTCTATAACTCCGTCTTTTAAACAAACAAGTCTTTTAAGAAAAATGGTGTTACAGATAAAAATAAAAAAACAGATTGAAATTGCATTAAAAGTTCTTGACAACACCACAGCATTCATGAGGGTGCTTGCTTATTTTAGGACATTATGTAAAATTATACATCAGAGTTACTGACTTTGGGATCAGAAATGAAGTGGAAAAGGAGAGATAACATAAAGCAAGAGAGATGTTTTGTATGGACTGATGATGATAATGTGCTAAGAATTAGGATTATGCTTAATTTAACTCTTCATCTAAGTTAGAACAAACCAAAACAAAGTCTCATAAACAGACATCCCTGCAAATCCCCAGGGACAAGGCTCATCTTACACTGGGTCAACAAAAGTTACATAAATGGATCATTAGAAAACGCGTGGCATGCCGAGAAGCAGCATGACAGATTTTCCAAGCATGTAAGTGCTCTGTTGAAATAAATTCAACAATCTGTGAAATCAAGGCCTTTATACCTTAACTGAAATGGCAGGTGTGGTCCCCCTGCCATCTTTCTTCCTCCTGAGGCTTAATCATAAGAAACTCACTAAATTTTCTCACGTGAGACCTGGTATGCAAAGCAGTTTTCCATTATCATGTGGTGACTCCCACTCCTTAGGATTTAAAGTGGGAAGCAACTGTCAGTGACCTTGAATCCCAAAGACTCATGGTTAGATTATTCCTGCCTCCTGGAAAACTCAGCACAGACACCACCTCCTGTGGCTGGAATTCACACCAGCGCCCCCTCTGGGTGCTGGTGTTCAGAATCCGCATAGTTGTAGAGGGGATTGAGTTTCAACTGGCCTATCCATTTAGCTCGAATAATGAGATCTGTGCAGTGTGATCAAAACAAAGGTATCCAAGGGAATCGTGGTCCTCTGATTCATAAAATATATTTAGAAGGAGTATATTAAATGGTCATCCTGCTCAGTTCTCCAGCTGATGGTTGGTGCTGCTTTGCAAGATTCCACTAATTAGTCCATGGATTAGTTGAATATACTTGTCTAGAAAGTGCATTATGTCAGCAAAAAGGATTGTATTACCTTTTTCATACATCAATATATTCAACAGGTGTTCACTGGACACCAACTATGTGTCAAGCACTGGGCATGCGAGGCTGAACAAGATAGATGAATTTCCTATTCCGGGAGTCTGACTTTCTGGTGAGAGAAGAGTTAATTAGCTGATAGAGAAAAATATGTCAGCAAGTAATAATGTATGATGGAAAAAAAAAAAAAGAAGGTGAAGTGGGTCAGAAATACCTGTATGAAGAGACAACATTTAAACTGAGACCTGAATAGCAAGGAAGGTTCGTCATAGGAAGCTTCAGGGGAAAAGGATTTGAGACAGAGGCAATGCTTGCAAAAGACTCACTGGCTACAAGAAAAGAATTTGGTATAGTAGAGGAAGAGAAAGATTCTGTCTTGATGAGATATCTTTGCTAGTTTTTTGGTTTTTCTTTTTCATGAATTACCTGTTCATATTATTCAGCCATTTTAAAAATTAGATGTCCTTTCTCTTTTTTATATGGTTTAGGTGACCCTGGTTCACCCTAGAAATTAATTCCTTGTTGGCTTAAAATATTGCAAATATACTCTAATCTGTCATCCTAGCACTTGCTCGTACCACGTGCTTGGTTAAGCAAAAATCCTTAATTTTGATGGTAAAATACAAAATTTTCTCCTCATGGTCTTTGCCTTCTGGGTCTTGTTTAAGAAACCCCTGAGTTTTTACATTTTTTTATTTGCTTTATGAATTTACCTTTTACATAGTTATTTAACCTACCTGGAATTTGTCTTAATATATGATGTGAAGTGTGCATCCAAATTAATTTCTTTCCATATCACAGGGTGCTTTTTTCACTCATGTTTCCCTCTAATTTTGTGATGCCACTCCTACTATAAAGCAGCTCAGATCTGGGCACTAGGGGGGCTTATTTTTAGAAAGCATGAGTTCTTCCTTAGGCTTCTGCTGCCAATTATTTTTTCTAAAGATTTATTTTATTTATTTGAAAGGCAGATTTATATATATATATAGAGAGAGACAGGGACAGAGAGGTCTTCCATCTGTTGGTTCACTCCCCAAATGGCCACAATGGCCAGGGCTGGACCAGATTGAAACCAGGAGCTTCTTCCAGGTCTCCCAAAGTGGGTGCAGGGGCCCAAGGATTTGGGCCATCTTCCACTGCTCTCCCAGGCCATAGCAGGGAATTGGATCAGAAGTGGAGTAGCGGGACTCAAGCCAGCCCCCATCTGGGATGCCAGGGTTGCAGGCAGTGGCTTTACCTGTTACACCACAATTCCACCACCCCCCGATGCCACTTTGATAGCACAGAGATGTTGCTTTCTTTCCTCTATTCCATAATTGTATCTCCTTCCTTCCACAGGGAGATCCCAGGCTTCCTCAAATATAATCATGTTTACCCATTTATTCATTTCTATAATCAATGTAAAGTAGATTCTGAATTGTTACATCCACACTGCCAAGGACAGCAAACCTATTAAAAAGGATTCAGGGGACCAGTCCCAGCTTCTCGTCATCCGATCCAGTTCCCTGCTAATGTGCCTGGGAAAGCAGTGGAGGGTGGCGCAAGTGCTTGGGCCCCTGCACGCATGTGGGAGGCCTGGCAGAAGCTCCTGGTTCCTGGCTTTGGATCAGTCCAACTCTAGCCGTTGCAGCCATTTGGGGAGTGAACCAGCAGATGGAAGATCTCTCTCTCTCTGTAACTCAGCCTTTCAAATAAATAAATATATTAAAAAAAAAAAAGGGTTCAGAATTTGTTTGCCATGACTGTACCTTCACTAGTCTGAGGACTGAGGGTTATGTTCAAAGGGTCATGTTCAAAAGTTACTCACTAGTTCTCCCCTTCCTCTACCCACTTTGGTGATTTATTTCACACCCAGTTGGACTAATTTGTTTGCACTAAATTTTAGCCCCTGTCCATCACCAATTCCTGTTGACCCTACGTTAGCACTGGCATAGGTAGAATATTTCCATTCCTCCAAAATTCAACACCACATGCCAAGAAGCTTCACTCTTTCCTTTTTTTGATATGTGACCAATTTCATCGTTTTCTAGTTACTCTTCCTTTATTTTATTTTATTTTTTTGCAGAAAAGATATTCGATACAAGTATGTTTCCGTCTCCTTTTTTTTATTTTTTTCTTGCACAACAGGCAGTGTATTAGGTACGAGGGTGCTTGAGAAAGTTTATGGAAAATGTCTATTATGATACATATAATGCACATGATATCTCTGCCTGTACAGCCCCAACATTAGGTGCTCAATGATTCTCAAGGTAGCACATTCCATCTTTACCATCCACTTAAAAAAAAAAAAAAAAAGATTTAGGAGTTAGTGCTGTGGTATAGTAGGCTAAGCCTCTGCCTGTGGCACCAGCATTCCATACGGGCACTGGTTTGAGTCCCAGTTGCTCCTCTTCTGATCCAGCTCTCTGCTATGGCCTGGAAAAACAGTGGAAGATGGCCCAAGAACTTGGGCCCCTGCACCTGCGTGGGACACCCAGAAAAAGCTCCTGGCTCCTGGATTCAGATCAGCCCAGCTCTGGCTGTTGCAGACAACTGCGGAGTGAACCGGCAGATGGAAGATCTTTCTCTCTGTCTCTCCCTCTCTGTCTGTAACTCTAGCTCTCAAAAAAAAAAAAATCATTTTTATTTATTTCAAAGGCAGAGTTAGAGAGAGAGAAAGAGAAAGGTCTTTCATCCGGTGGTTCACTTCCCAAATGGCTACAACAGCCAGGGCTAGGCCAGGCCAAAGCCAGGAGCCAGGAGCCAGGAGCTTTATCTGGGTCTTCCTACATGGGTGCAAGGGCCTAAACACTTGGGCCATCATCCTCTGCATTCCCAGGTGCATTAGCAGGGAGCTGGATCAGAAGTGGAGCAGTCAGGACTTGAACTGGTGCCTATATGGGATGCTGGTATTGCAGGACGCAGCCTTAGTTGCTACACCACAATGCTATCCGTATATACTTTCAGTTTGAGATGGTTCCCTCTTCGAATCACACTTTCCTATTTTCCCCTTTATCTCTTCTGTTCCCATTATTTTGGTTGCATTGTTTCTGCTTCGTTCACATACTGTTCTACATATTTTCTAATCTTTGTTTGAGTCTTGTTCTGTATGATTAAATATATTAAACGCTTATGATCAGCCCACATGCTGATGTTTCCTGCTTCCCCTGGGTTAAATAAAACTGGTCTTTCATGGGTTCCTCGGGAGCTGGCACAGACTAGAGGGACAGCTTGACTGTGTATACGATTCTTGATTCTGCCAGCATCTTCTCTTCTTGTCTGTAACTGGTTCCTTCCCACAAGACTGGAGATTTGCTGGCACCATCTTGATTGCAAAATAGTCTGTTGCAACATCAGACTGGTGTCAGGTTGTAAGTTCTATTTTGGAGTTCAATGTATGGTCTCCAAACCTCCAAGCCTAGTGTCAGTGACACTAGGAGGAGTCAGTGGGAGTCAGTGACAATGCAGGAGTCAGTGACAATGAAGTTTCAAGTAAAGGTTTTTGGCTTGGGGAAAGGGAAGGGAAATAGTCCCAGAACGTCCAGACCTCGTCATCGTACAAATCAGAGCTGGATTTAGATAGAGCGCCCAGAATATAAATAGAGAGGATGGTAAGTGGGGAATGCCTCTGGGGTGAGGCTACAGTGAGAAGATGTGGCTTTCAGTTTATAAAAAGGTCCCAAGGCTTCTTTCCCCTGCATCAGCTGGCAGCATATTCCTAGCCCCTTCCCAGAACATACTCGTACAAAAGGTCTGTGTGCTCTTCAGAGGACTTGGAGGTTTCCTAGGAGTCTTGAATGTCAGGGCTGCAAAGGACCTTGGAAATGACCTTATCTACCTTTTCTTACATTACACAGATGAAGAAACTAGTGGTGTTAAGTCTGGGGTTCAAAAGGGCATATTAAAAACGTCCATGTGAAATGTCTGGCTTATTTAAAATAAGCTGGCGCTGTGGGGTGGCCAGTGAAGCCGCCACCTGTAATGCTGGTGTCCCATATGGGCATGGTTCATGTTCCAGCTGTTCTATTTCTGATCCAGCTCCCTCCCTGTTAATAGCCTGGGAAGGCATCAGAAGATGGTCCAAGTGCTTGGACCTCTGTACCTACGTGGGAGACCTGGAAGAAGCACCTGGCTCCTGGCTTTTCTGTCTGGCCCAGCTCCTGCTGTTGTGGCCATTTGGGGAGTGAACCAGCAGATGGAGAATCCCTCTCTGTCTCTCCCTTTCTCTCTGTAACTCTGTCCTCCAAATAAATAGATAAATCTTTAAAAAATAGTTGCACTAAAAGTATGTACTTTTCTCTGAAAGGAGGAGAGAACTTCCACTTTGCATATCGCTGTGTCTAAATACCGAAGGAGTTTGTGGACTCAAAAGGCTTCCATAGCTCTGGCAGCTCATGACAAGAGCCTCGGGTGGTCACTGACATCAAAAATAAAAGTGTTAATTGTTAAACCAACAATAGGAGTCACTGTGCACTTATTCCCCATGTTGGACCTTAGTGCTTAATGAGGTGTACTATGAGAATTAATGGTAAAACTTGTCTTCAAACAGTGCTTTATACTTTGTGTGTTTGTGTGGATGCGAATAGTGGAAATCTCTACTTAGTATAGAGTTGGTCTTCTGTATATGAAGTGAATTAAAACCGAATCTTAATGAAAAATGGAATGGGAGAGGGAGTAGGAGATGGGATGGGAGTGGGGGTGGGAGGATGGGAATTGGGGGAAGAACCACTATATTCCTAAAAGCTGTGCATATGAAATTTGTATTCATTAAATAAAAACCTTAAAATAAACATTATCATATTACAAGCTAAAAAATTAATTGCACTGTAGAAATGAACAAAAACAAATTTCAGAATGTCATGTACTATGTTGCCATTTCTAAAAATTAAAGTGATCTATTAATACATGTATATGAAATATATATTATATATAATACATATATGAAACAAAAGTGTAAAAGTATAGACTGTATATATATATTAAATTCATGATAACAGTTACCTCTAAAAGGAGAGGAAGAAGATAAAAGAGTGAAACGGGCTTCAAATTTGTTAGGATTTTTTTTCTTTGTTGTGTTTTGTGTTCCTTAAAATTTTGTTTTCAAAAATCTTCTATCAAAAGTTGATAATTAAGGGGTTGGTGCAGTGGTGTAGTGGGTAAAGCCGCTGCCTGCAGTGCTGGCATCCCATATGGGCGGAGATTCGAGTCCCAGCCACTCCACTTCCAATCCAACTCTCTGCTATGGCCTGGGAAAGCAGTGGAAAATGGCCCAAGTGCTTGGGCCCCTGCCCCCACGTGGGAGACCTAGAAGCAGCTCCTGGCTCCTGGCTTTGAATCGGCTCAGCTCTGGCCATTGCTGCCATCTGGAGAGTAAGCCAGTGATGGAAGACCTCTCTCTCTCTCTCTCTCTGCCTTTCAAATAAATAAATAAATCTTAAAAAAAAACTTTGAAAATATTTTTAAAAATTTAATTCCTTTTTTTTCAGAAACTTTTTGAAGTACCCTCATAAGCTTCGTTAATATATATTATTACAGATATTTTTATAATATTAGTTATGTGTGTGAGTATTTTATATATATATATGTATATATATACCAAGAAATGGAATTCATTGATGGGTCATAGTGTTTTTAGCTTTGTTTGACTTACTCCAAAGGGAGTTCTTGTCCCATCTTCATCAACACTTCCTTTGACTACACTTTCAAGTGTTTATAAATCTGGGGTGAAAGTGATCGTACCATTTTACTGCACATCTTGATTAGTGGTGAGCATTTTCTATGTGCTTTTTGGCTGTTACAGTTTACATTTTTCCAAGTTGCCTGTTTATATCCTTTGCCAGTTTTTTCTTGATGGTTTATTAGTCATTTTCTCATTGACTTGTAGCAGCTCCTTGAACTCTAGATAGTATTTCTTCGACGAGTTTTCAATACTGTTAATATCTGTCCCCAGTCTATGGCTTATCCTTTAATTTTGTTGGTAGAGTTCTGCTTTTATAGACATGTTCTATTTTTAATGGAGTCAAAATTAACAATCTTTTTTATTTGTAACAACCTAACCCCAAATGAAGGCAAGGCCAGGTAAACCTCTATCTTGGGGTGTCCTCCAGGCTCTTGGCAAGTGAGTCGTTGAGCACAGGTGTCCTTATAATTGGGACAGGCTGTGAATAATTAGCAGCACCCCGCTCCTATCAGGTGTCAGAATGCTCTTGCCTTCTGGAAGGAGTTTTGGATGAGGAGTCATCTCCTCCTGGCTCGGTTCCTACTGGTGTGACTTCTGAGGCGTGGCAGAATGTGCACTGGGCAGTCAGCAGAAGAGCCCTGGCTTCCAGCTCTTCCACTAATTCCATTTGAGCCTCAGTTTCCTGATGTGTTAAAAAAGGATGATGCAGCTTCCCAGGGCTGTTGGGCTCACACCGAATAGGGGTGAAATGTTTTTATAAGATGGCACATAAAAGCAAAATATAGTAATCACTATCTTCTGTAGACTTCAGAGTTCGTTTCTAGAAGAAGAGGAACAGAACTAGGCATGAAAGTATTGTGCCATCTCTGCAATAGGCTATGATTAGATGACTGGCGGTGAGCACAGATCTTCCAAATAAGATGGAGTATCAGGTGGCTCCGAGAATTATAGGGGTTCTTGGTAAGGCCAGCTTCTGGAACAAGAAGTATGATAAAGGAGCTAGCCCCTTTATAACATAGCGGGTAAAGCCGCTGCCTCCAGTGCCAGCGTCCCATATGGGCACCAGTTCAAGTCCACCTCTAATCCAGCTCTCTGCTAATGCACCTGGGAAAGCAGCAGAGGACAGCCCAAGTCCCTGGGCCCCTGCACCTGTGTGGGAGACCTGGAAGAAGTCCCTAGCTCCTAGCTTCGTATTGGCCCAGCTCTGGCCTTTGTGGCCATCTGGGGAATGAATGAGCTAGTGGATGGAAGTTATTTTTCCCTATCTGCCTGTTTGTAACTCTACCTCTCAAATTAATAAAATCTTAAAAAAAAAAAAAGACACAACCTTAGTTCTGAAAGAACTAAAGTATAATATGCATAGAGACATGTAGGTAAGTACTATAATAATATGCATTATACTTGTATATAATATATACTTATGTAAAATACTTTATATAATAATATGTATTGTTATATAACAGGAGTGAGTGTAGTATCTGTCTTGGAGTGTCTGAATTTGATACTTGTCTCTGCCTCCTGATTCCAGCTTCCTGCCAAGGGCAGCAGCAGTGATGGGTCCCTGCCATCCACGTGAGAGATCTGCATTTAGGTCCTGGCTCCTGGATTTTGCCCTGCCCAGCCCTGGCTGTTGGGGGCATTTGAAGAGTGAACCAGCAGATGGTAGGCTTGCTTGCGTGTGCTTGCTCACTATTCTTTCTCTCCTTCTTAAATAAATAAGTAAATAAATAAATAGAATACTTTTAAAAGAACAAGCAACAGATATATGTTCCAAGTAAAGATATATGGCATCTTCAAAAAGCTCTTGGAAAACACATATTATTAAAAAGAAAACTATGCATAGATATCAAAATTTTTGCACCAAAATAAACTTTTAATTCATTTTTTTGGTGAACTTTTCCAAGTGCCTTTGTATGTGGAAAAAGTTTGTATGTGTCAAAGAAAGCTGTACAACAGATAGTTGAATTGAAATTTGAAGGATGAACAGGAATTTGTCAATTTGAGAAAAGGTAGAAGACATGCCAGACAGAGCAGCATATTGACTCAATCATTAACCCAACAGATATTTGCTGGGTCCCTACTATGTGCCAAGTCTTGTAGCAGGTGCTGAGGGCAGAGCAGGCAGCCAGGGAAAGTGACCTCTTGGAGAGTCTGTCCCACCATCTACAGGGGTCCTCTCTCTGGACTGACCTGCGTCATCCTGTGCCTTTGAGCTCTTCTGGGAATGTGGGTATTCAGTGCATCTGAGAGCCCGTGGAGCTGTTGACCCAGCTCTCCTTGATCTAGGAGAACAGAGTCTTGGCTGTTGTGTGTGTGTGCGCATGCACCCGGCTGAGGAGGTCGTGAGGGTTAGTGTTTCTCAGTGTTTTGATCAAAGGTCCACAGCTGTTACACGAGAATGCCTTGGAAATGTAATCTGACTGCCCCAAGGCATGGACTGGGCCTCACCACCTGCCTCAGGCCACAACTTGACTGAGGACCTTCTTTGGCTGCACGCCCTTTGCATGGTCAGATAGTAACACTGGCATCTGGCAGGTGAAATAACAAGGTAAGAAAAAATAGAAATGGAATAAAGACTGGAGGAAGTGTCCTAAATCCCCACGCACCATTATGCAGCGCTTTTATAGAGATCAACAGGAAGAAATGCAGTGTTACACAGAGACGAGCAATAAATCATGCAAAGGGTCATTTTATGGCAAAACTGCAAATTCTACTTCCAGCAAGTTCTCCACTGGTTCTTAGGGAGAGCTAGAAAGGAAATGAACTTCTTGTCTAATTGGGTCTGCTTATTCACGCTTATTCACCTGGTTGAGTCAACTTGCTATTTTAAAACAAGCCCTCTTCTCTAGCTGACTGGCTGCAGGGACTGACTGACACAAGGTTTGTAATTTTAGAGAGAGAAGAAAGGAGGGAGGTTGGGGGGCTGAGGGAGAAGAGGGGGGTAAGGATAAGTTTTGTCATTTAAAAATCTTTCTTTGCATTTTCTTTTAGTTTTGTTGGTTTTAATTTTTGTTATATATGCTGTGGTTTAAAGAGACAGCTTTACAACAAACAAGAGCATCTATGCCCTCATTGTAATCTTGTCCCATGCCAGCCACCTTCACCTTTTTGCTGATTCATGTTTTCCTATATACTTACTTTTGCTCGATCATTTCTTATCTGCACACATTTTTAAATAAAATACATTATTCTTTTTTTTAGTTTTAGCCATTATATTGACTTGTTGCTAATGTAGAAATAATTTATTTCTCTTTACTACTCTTTTCTCAATGTCCCAATAAGTTATATTTAATTTTATGTGGCTTACTATTCAGTGTTTTACCTTAGGATTTTGAAAATGTTATTCATAGATGAGCCACATAGTCAACTATAATGAATGGTTTGTTTTCTGTACAAATTTTAACGCCCCCCCCCGCCCTGGGTAAAAATAGCCATCTTCTTTTCTCTTGGTTTAGTCGTCTGCTTTTCTATGAATTTATCCCTCATTCAACCCCAAACTCTGATGGTGCTCCAACACTCCTCCCAAGGTGCTCATGCAGCAGGTGTCTGAGCAGTTTGCGTTTTCCCTAAGGTGTCTCTCACAGCCTTCTGATCTCCTGCAGTCTGCCTGCACTTGATTCTAGAAACACGAGTGTTACCTTGAAATGTCTACTCACTGCTGCCTTGGCATCCCCTTGGTCTTCCCCTCAATCTGGTGGAGCACCTCCTCTCTTCAATAAGATACTTCTGCCTCAACTGTGCGTGCAGTTCCTGGTCTAGAGACTCTCCTTGGGATTTAAACCCTAGTCTTCTGTCTTCTGCGTGGATGAGGAAAGAGCTCTCATTGGCTGTGTCAAGGCTGGGGTAAAGGGAAGGGTCTTGGGGCCAAACAATTTCTTTAAAAGCTCTCAACTAATTCTCCTTATCTCCTTCGTTCCCACTGCCAGCAGCTTGAACAGCATAAATCAGATGGGCTCTCGCTTGCCCCTACTCCCAGTTTAGGATTCAGCTTTCTTAGCTGTGCTGTCAGGTACACCTGTCTTTTTGCTTCACAGCTCCCAACATCAACTTGCTGCTTTCTCCTGTCAGTTCTTGTCCTCATAGCTTTATGCTTTTAAAAAGAATCTCTCCCCTATCATTTTAGAAGGTCTCTGAGAAGGAGTAAAGTTAATAATGTATGTTCAATCTGACAAGATTATTTTATTAGCCCAGAACACTTCTAAATTGGGGGTAAAGAGATACCATTCCTGTCACTGAATCCCAAAGATTAACTGAAGCCAAGAAATTAGCAAGCAGATGGTAGATCGCAGACTCCAGAATCGCACACTGTCACTTGCTCTGTGTCTTAGTCCATTCTGTGTTGCTATAATGAAATACCCAAGGCTGGGCACATGATAAAGGAAAGAAGTCTTTCAACTCATGATTCCGGTGATTGGAAAGTCCAAGCAGTGTGGGGCAAGCATCTCATGAGCTCCTCTGGCTGCATCAGAGCCCCTCTGGCAGGTGGCATCACAAGCAGAGCACGTGCAAGAGGTGAGTGGGGTGTGCAGAATAGATCGTATGGTGAGAAAGGACGAGACCAGGGAGGGTCCAGACCTGCTTTTTTATAACAACCCGCTCTCATGGGAATGAGTCCACTCTTGTCAGACCTACCGCACTCTGGGGGATCAGCATTAACCTCTTTTTGAGGACAGGTGATGGTCAGTCACCTCCCACTGAGCTTTCAGTACGTGAACCTGTAGGGGACGATCCAAACCCAAACCCCAGCATCCAGATTCTGCCCTTTTGACTGTTACCTAACCTCCCCCAGCCTTAGTAGAGATAATAATAGTGCTACTAATGAGCTTAAAGTCTGTACGCACATGGGACATTCTTGTGCTATCTAAATGCTCAATAAACGGAGGCACGTTAAGGCACGAAAGGACAGTCAATAGAGAGCACCCGCAGTCAATGACTCCGTGACCCTCTGACTGCGTGTTCTTGAGTGCCCCTGACGTAGCAGGACTGTGCTAGGCACTGGGCACAGAGAGCAAACCATGTACACAGTCAGCCTTCAAGGACTTCAGAGTCTGGTAGAGGAGAAATCAGCAAAAAAGTACAAGAAATGCTTGTATATAATATGGCCAGGGAGTGCAGTGGAGGACGGCCCAAGTACTTGGGTCCTGCACCCTATGGGAGACCAGGAGAAGCACCTGGCTCCTGCCATCGGATCAGCGCGGTGCGCCGGCCGCAGCGCGCCAACCGCGGCGGCCATTGGAGGGTGAACCAACGGCCAAGGAAGACCTTTCTCTCTGTCTCTCTCTCTCACTGTCCACTCTGCCTGTCAAAAAAAATTAAAAAAAAAAAAAAAACTTTAAAACTTGTAACAAGCGCTATAAAAAAAAGACACAGAACACTCTGAAAGGATATAACAAAAAGGCTATTAGTTTGGATTAGTCTGCTGGGTAAAATCTGCTAAATCCAGACTAGTGTCAAAGTGGATCAATAAAATGTACATGCCTTTTAACCATTCGTGGTAAATTAATATTAATCCATAACATGCAGGTCAAAGAGATTAGAGATGTGACTGCATCATTTAACTTGACCTTAACTTACTCGTCTACAAAATAAAGGCTAGCCAAAATAATCTCTCAACTCATAGCTTCTACAAGTCTATGCAAATTTAAGAGAGTAAGAATATTATAAACAAGGTTAAAAGTAAAAAGAATCATTTTTCCCCCCATTTTGTCCTCATTATATAGTTCTAACACCTTTTTTTAAAAAGATTTATTTATTTATTTGAAAGGCAGAGTTACAGAGAGGCAGAGAAAGAGAGTGAGAGATCTTCCATCCACTGGTTCACTCCCCAGATGGCCGCAATGGCCAGAGCTATGCCGACCCAAAGCCAGGAGCCAGGAGCTTCTTCTGGGTCTCCCACATGGGTGCAGGGGCCCAAGGACTTGGGCCATCTTCCACTGCTTTCCCAGGCCATAGCGGAGAGCTGGATCGGAAGTGGAGCAGCCAGGACTCAAACTGGCGCCCATATGGGATGCCAGCACTGCAGACCGGGGCTTTAACCTGCTGCGCCACAGCACCGGCCCCTCTAACACTTATTTTTAAAAGTAAAATATACATATTCGTTAGAAGTAGTAAGACAGGGGCTGGCATTGTGGTGCAGCAGGTTAAGCTGTCACCTGTGTTAGCATCCCATATGAGGACGGGTTCAAATTCCAGCTGCTTCACTTCCTATCTAGCTTCCTGCTAATGTGGTCTGGGAGGCAGTGGACGGTGGCACAAGTGCTTGAGCCTCTGTCACCCACATGGAAGACCCAGATGGAGTTCTGGGCTCCTGGCTTCAGTCTGACCTAGCCCTGACTTTGAAAGCATTTGGAGAGAGAATCAGGGGATGAAAGATCTCTCTCTGTTAGTCCCTCATATGCTCTCTCTCTCGCCTACTTTGTTGTTTTGCCTTTCAAGTTGATGAAAAATAAGTAATAAATAGTCATTTGAAAAGTCCTGTGAGGGGATGGTGCTGTGGTGCAGCAGGTTAAGCTGCCACACTTGCAGTGCTGGCATCTTACATGGGTGCTGGTTCAAGTCCTGGCTGCTTCATTTCTGATGCAGCTCCCTGCTAATGCACCTGGGAAAGTAGCAGAAGATGGCTCAAGTGCTTGGGCCCCTGGACCCATGTGGGAGATGTGGAAGAAGCTCCTAGCTTCTGGCTTTGGCCTGGCCCGGCCCTGGCCATTGCGGCAATTTGAGGAGTGAACCAGCAGATGGAAAATCTCCCTCTTTGTCTCTCTGTCTCTCTGTAACTCTGACTACTCTGACTTTAAAAAAAAAAAAAACTTTAAAATAATGCTGTGCACTCTGGCCTCAGAATCAGCCCTTAAGGCATTTGGATCTGGCTGAAAAGCCTATGAGAGTATTTCAGGCATGGAAAGCCAAGACATTGTGGCAAAGAAAAAAAAAACAACAAAAAACACAAACCTAAATGAAAGATCTCTGCCAGTGAGATCCCAGTGGAAAGAACAGGTCATCAAAGAAAGAGGTACCTTTCTCTGAAGGGAGGAGAGAACTTCCACTTTGACTATGAACTTGTCTAAATATGATCAGAGTCAGCGAACTCAAAAGGCCTCCATAGCCTTGGCAACTCATGTCAAGAGCCTAGGGGGTTTACTGACGCCATAAACAAGAGTGTCAATTTGTTAAGTCAACAACAGGAGTCACTGTGCACTTACTCTTCATGTAGGATCTCTGTCCTAAATGTGTTGTACATTGTGATTTAATGCTATAACTAGTACTCAAACAGAATTTTGCACTTTGTGTTTCTGTGTGGGTGCAAACTGTTGAAAGCTTTACTTAATATATGCTAAATTGATCTTCTGTATTTAAAGATAATTGAAAATGAATCTTGATGTGAATGGAAGGGGAGAGGGAGAGGGAGAGGGGAGGGTTGCAGGTGGAGGGAAGTTATGGGGGGGGGGGAAGCTATTGTAATCCATAAGCTGTACTTTGGAAATTTATATTCATTAAATAAAAGTTTTAAAAAATGCTGTGAGAATTCATATCAACTAAAGGACAATCTTGGGAAACAATGAGAAAAAAATTAGACAAATAATAATAAACTCCAAATATTCATGTTTGAATAAAATCAAACCAAACTAAAATTCTCATTCATATATAATGTATGTTTAAAAAGGAAACCCTAATGATAAAGATAAAGTTTGTAATGCTGACTGGTCCCAACAGTGCTATTATACTGAAACATGCAGAAAGCAGCTACACTAGTGTTTAGAGCATTCTAATCTCAAGTGCCTTTATGAGGGTATTTCAAAAAGTTCATGGAAAGTGAATTAAAAGATAAATTTATCTTGGTGCAAAAATTTTGAAATCCATGCATAGTGATTTCATAATAGACATTTCCCATAAACTTTTTGAACATCTCTTCTATTTAAAAACAAAACAGATTTTAAAAAAAACCCATAGGCATTTAAACAAAGAAGTTAGAAACCAGGCAAAGAATAATATCAATGAAAATAGAAGGAAATAATAAAAAGAAATTAAATAGAAAACAAGTTAATAAAATATGAATTCTCATTAAGGAGGAAAAAGAAAGAAAGCAAAACTGAGGTGCTTAAAAGACAGAAAGACAAGGCTGTGGCAGTGGACACCCCGGATGTGGAAGCTGCCGTCTGAGTGCCGTCTCCCACTGAAGGGAAGCAGGGCTCCTTGGACACGGGTAATTTCTGAAAGGAATCATATCAAAAGAATGTAAAAATCTGCAGGGTGCCACTGACCTTTAGATGGAACAAATCTGAGCAGTAGAAAGAATGATCAATTATTGATTGAAACATCAGGAATAGAAAAATTCTCTAGTCCATAAAAATATTCAGGAATTCTCATTGGTAAACATTGGGGGTGATAGGGTATCAACTGTGACATGTAAAAATTGATATATGAGGGGAGAGAGTCAAGTATCCCTCCTGCCTTCCAGTCTGAACTACATTTTTTTGGAGAATCAAACAGCATTTGATTAAGGGATGTGCTGTGTGGAAGAGTTTCAGTGACTAAATGTAGATGCAGCTACAGAATTAGCATATCACTAGTTTGCAACTTCTGCTAAATAATAGATCAGGGCAACAGTTATTATAAAACTGCCAGATCTCACTGATCAGACTCAGCAACACTGTAACTTGGAAAGCCAGACATTCTATGTCTTACAATGTTATAATAATAAGATGTATACAGCACCAACTATGAAGAATTCTTCCCCTGCCCCCCAAACCTGAACTGGAATCTAACAGCCAGATGAATTAGGTCTAATTAGCATTTTGTGGGAAATACAGACGATGGAGGAGCAAGTTACATGCCATCACAGGGAAGCAGTGCTTCCAGTCAAGAATATAGACAGACAGAGTAACAGTCCTATTTCTCTGACAAATTAATCACAGTAAGAGTGGGAACTGTGAGAGAATAAAGAGCATATTAACCAAATGCAATATAGGGACCTCGTATGAATCCTAATTGGAACAAATTGAAAAAAGACATTTCTGAGATAGGGAAAATTGATTCTAGATTGGTTATTAGATAGAATTCAGCAGAATGACCGTTAATTTCATTAGATGTAATAATGGTGTGGAGGCTGTGTTTAAAATATGTCATCAGTGAAATATGCATATGAAATTATCATGATTTCTGGGATTCCCATTAAAATATTTCAGCAGAGAGAATGTCAGAAGGAAAGAAAGGGAAGAAAGAAAAATGAGGAGGCTAAGAATAAATATAGCAAGATTGACACAATTTTCTTTTTTTTTTTCCTAAAGATTTAATTATTTATTTGAAAGTTGGAGTTACACAGAGAGGCAGAGAGAGAGAGAGAGAGAGAGAGAGAGGCATCTTCCATCTGATAATTCACTCCCCAATTGGTTGCAATGGCTGCAGCTGCGCCAGTCCAAAGCCAGGAGCCAGGAGCTTCTTCCGGGTCTCCCACATAATTGCAGGGGCCCAAGGACTTGGGCCATCCTTTACTGCTTTCCCATGCCATAGCAGAGAGCTTGATCAGAAGTGGAGTGGCCGGGATTAGAACCGGCACCCATATGGGATGCTGGCACTGCAGACGGCGACTTTACCCGCTAAGCCACAGCGCCAGTCCTGACACAATTTTTATAATTGCTGAAATTTACAGTTCTTTACATTATTTCTTCTTTTTTTTTTATAAAGATTTATTTCTTTGAAAGATGGAATGACAGAGAAAGAGAGGGAGAGACAGAGATCTTCCATCTGTTGGTTCACTCCCCAAATGCTCACAACAGCTAGAGCTGGGTCAGGCTGAAATCAGGAATCAGGAACTCCATCACAGTTTCCTATGTTGGTGGCAAGGACTCAAGTACTTGAGCCATCATTTGCTGCCTCCAAGACACATCAGCAGGAAGCTGGAGTGGAAGCAGAGGAGCATGGACTTGAAATGGCACTGTAATATGGGATGCTGGCACCACAATCAGTGGCTTAATCTGCTACACCACAATGCCTGCCCCATATCTCTTCAACTTTTACATGTTGAAAAGCCCTCTATAATATTTTTAGAAAGGGGGGAGCATAACAATAGATAAGAGAGAAATTGAAAAAATCTAGCAGAATACAATGAAAAGAGATACTAATAAAAACACAAAATATTAAAGGGGCAATTTTGCAGTAATATAATAAATTGCCAGAACTGGCCGAAGAAGAAATAGAAAATCTATAAAGTAGGACTGATAACTGAATAATCATGAACTCAATAGTCAAAAATTTCCTCTGAAAGGTTACCAGGCCTACGAAGTTTAATAGGACTTCAGAGAGAGAGAGAGAGAGAGAGAGAGAGAGAGAGAGAGAGAGAGAGGAATGTCCGTTTTACACAGATTATTTCAGAGAAGGAAAAGGGAAACCTATGTCTCAGGCTAGCACAACCTCGATGCTTGGATTTCAGAGGGTTAATTGCAGGAACTAGTGCAATGCACCTAACTCATAACAAATGTTTAATCTGGGGAGGTGGGAAGGAGCATAGAACTGGGAATAGTGGTTAACTGGGACCTTAACTTTATGATATTTTCATTCTTTTATCAAAAAATCCCACAAGGAAATATGACAAAGCATTTAAGAAGTATTAACTATGCACACTAGGAACATTTAAACTATTTCTACTTTTCTAGATTTAAAATTTTTCTTCAAAGAAGTCCACTCTTCAAAGAAGTTACCCTGTTTGCGGCTCAACTTCACAGCAGAGAAAACCAGCCCGTTAAAGCATATTATATGGCAACCTAACAAACAGCTGTCAGACCTGCTCAGTGGAAGACAGCCTAGAATATACTATTCTTAGATCAAGAAATCCTGAGTAGTTCAAGTTACCACAGCTCTTGTAAACAGCACCATTTTTCTGAACATAAACTGATGAGAGATTAGAATATTTTATTTTTAAAAAGTATTCATTTGCCATGACTCCCCAGTGTTGAACAGTTACGAATTAATTTTAATCACTTTACATTCATGCATACAGTTATTCAACAGATGTTTATGGAATGCCTGCTACATACCATGCACTATGTGACTACCAGGCACTGAACTTACAGAGGTGAGAGATGCCACCTCTATTTTTAAGGAGGGGAGGTGGACAAGAAGGTCAAGGATGGCTATAAGATGAAGTCAATGGTATGTAGGGCTGTGTAGATCACAGAGGTCTGTCTGCCTAGTGGGCTGTGTCTCATGCCATGTGACAATGAATTAACCAGTGTTGCTAATGATCAAAAGAGTGGGAGCTATTAAGAAAAGGCAGGCTCGGTGCTCTAATACATATAATACACATATCTGCAAACTTGCGGCCAAAGTCTGAGGAACTACACGTTTGGCTTTGCTGACGAGGAGTGCAGTTTGAGCTTCAAAGGAAGATCATTGTAGGACCTTGCTTCAGAAGATTTTGGACTTTATCTGGGAGCAACAAGAAACCACCGAAATAAGAAACCTTATACTCTTTACCTGGAGTGCGGAGATGCCATTTTCTACTAAGACTGCAATTCCAAGTTAATTAGTAGAAACCATGACATCTGTGCAAGGACTGATGCGGCGGGGCCTCCGCTTGAGTCACAGGTGTGCGTAGCTCCCCAACCTAGATTTGTCAGGTTTGTCTCAAGAACTAACAGTTTAAGCTGGATAGAAGTTGATTTGATGTGATCTGGGAACTTAGGCATATCCAGAGAGAGCATCCATTCTTAGAAAAAGAAAGCGATGCCATCACTTCCATGTAATTCTTGGTTTAACTATCCCATTAACTCATGTCAGGGTAGACACGAGTGAAGGCAAGGTAGTATTCTTCAGTACTTCCGATGATTAATTTTATATGTTCACTTCACTGGGCTTAGAGATGCTGGATACTAATAAACCATCTCATTGGGTGTGTCTGCGAGGGTGTTTCTGGAACGATGAGCCCTGAATCAGTGGACTGATAAGAAAATCACATTGCCAGTGTGGGTGGCACCACCACCTCATCCTCTCAGGACCCAAACAGAGCAAAAAGGTGGAGGAAAGGCAACTTTCCTTGTCCTCCTGAGTGGGGACACCCATCTTCTCCTGCCCTTGGACACTGCAGCTTCTTGTTGTCAAGCCCGTGGACTCAAATGAAGGACACCACCAGCTTCCCTGGTTCTCCATCTTGCAGACACCAGATTGAGGGACTTCTTGGCCTCCGTAATCATGGAAGCCCATTCCCATAAGAAGTCTCCTTTTATGTAGCTACAGGTAGCCCACTGGTTGGTTGTCTGGAGAACCTGATTAACACAGTATCCTTAGCACAGTGTAGCACACACAAGGAGGCCCATTTTGCTCCAGAAGTGAGTGTAACTTTGGCATCTCCAATGGTGAAACGCCCTGGATCCCTCCTAGGGGGCTACAGAGGAAAGGAGCCTTGTAGGCATGGACAACACCCCAGGCAAGCAAGGGTGGACATGGCGGGGGGGGGGGGAGGATCTGGCACACTCAGCGGGAGTGACGGGACTGAAAGCTTGACTGTGAGTGCTGGACTGTGGTGAGAACTGTGTTGGCACAGAAGGTGTGCCCCCGTGAAGACACAGGTAGAATTGGTGGCCTGAGGGATGTGTGTGTGTGGGGTTTTCTGTTCTACATCAGCAAGTGGGGGCAATAAGCAGTGAAATGGAAGCTAAGTAGAGTAGGACTGAACCACCTCTCCCAGAGAAGCTGCCCAAATTCCCAGAATACTAGCCCCTGGCAACCCCACATTCGTTCTTACTGTAAAAGTGTAAAAGGTTAGGTTACTCCCCAGCCTGTCGAACAAGTGCCCAGTGACCCTGTGAGATAGCACATCCCTAATCCAAAAGGAAACCCAGCCTGTAGTTTGCACCCAGCGAATCCTCTTCCACATTGCTGCAACCGGGCGCTTCAGTTTTCTCGTTACCATCACGGAGGACACAGGCAGATTTTCATGGTTCCTCATGACTCTGCTCTCTATGCCATAGTAGCCAGAGGCAACAGCAAATGGACTCTCCCGGAGAACAACCAGCAAGGTGGTTTGATCCCCATTATTCTTGCTGAAATGGCAATTGTGTTATTCCGACTGACAGATTCTCAGATGAGACCAGGTGAAAATGCCCTTGACCAAATGTACTAAGGAGCAGACTGTTTCGAGTGGGTGTGTCTGGCCAGACTCTCCCGGACCGCTCAGCAACAGCGCCTCAAAAGACTGCTGAATTCTTCTTTCCCTTCAGAAACATAACAAAGTCAGCCTGAAATCTGGGAATGTGTTGAGGGCAGATGGTATTAGCCTAGTAGTAAACACATTTTTGGCTGCTGCTTTTTTCTCCCCCCAGTGGTAGCTATGTTTAATGTGCTGAGAGAAAGCCATTTGTTTGCAGAATCTTATTATAGAGCAGAAATATACTCGCTCCAGACAAGAGGAATTTAATTGGTTCCAAGTCAAATGATATTAACAGGTGTCACTTCACCAATCCAGGACTTAAAATGGGTTATTATAAATAGGAGTAACACCAAGTTTTCTGGCTCTTGCTCCCACCTCTTATGCAAGACTGCATACCCCTATAATGTTCCCCCTGATTATTTCCAGCATCTTCGGAAGGCGGGGGCGCGCATGTATTCACCAACAAGTACTGTCAGCTACCAAGTGGAGTCTGCCATTTTCTTGCTCTCAGCTGCCGCCTGTTTCTGCGGCACACAGAGCTTAATATAAACCACAAGTCTGGGTCAGTATTTCTGCCAGCCTCCGTGACACTTCAACTGAAGGGCATTACTTGCTGGTCCCACGGACAGGCTGGGGTCTGCGAGATGGCACATGTAGGGACAACCTCTTTCTCCCTTGCAGCGTGACACACTGTTCAGTGTCAAGGGGAAGGAGTTCTGGATGTTTTGACCCATAACCCTCTCTTCTCATAGCACCACGCTGTAGGGAAGTAGAATGGGTAGCAAGTGTGCAGTAGTGTGGCTGTGAGAAGGCACGGCTCAGATCCCTCTGCACCCTGACCGAAGCAGGCCCCAGCTCTGACGTCATAATCACATTTGATCCCATTAGCACAGAGGTCACGCTTTCCACAGTTGATGACTGAGCACGGCAGGAACACTGAGGCTGACTCACTCCTGGGAGACGCAGGACACTTGACAGGTGACTTTGATGGAAGATTCCCTGACAGCCTTGTCAAACTTCGTTATAACTGCACCGCAGTCTAAGATGCTTCTGCCAGGACTTCCTTCCCTCTCCTCCTGTCGCCTGGTGGGGCCAGATCTGAGAGGCTGCTGGATGACTCAGTTTCCCTGCTGCCTCTGTGCTTTCTTTCGGAGCCATCTTGCCGGGGGTATTTTCCTTTGGCACGTGTAATCCTGTGTTGGCATGTGCTTCTCACTGGGCTGGGACTCACACAGAATGTGTGTGACGTGCTGAAGAATTGATGTCTGTTCTCTCTGGTGCTGAAGCATGTGCATCATCTTCATTTCCTCTCAAAGACATTTTCTCTGTTAGGAGGCCCCTCGCTCCTTATATGATGAGGGTTGATGTTAACGTCAGTGTCCCCCACTAATGTTTTCCAGCCATGCTCAGGTATTTCTGGACCTCAGCAAGGAGTAGATATGAAGGAGGCCCCTTGCTATACATTTTATTTCTTTTTCTTTTTTTATTTAATAAATGTAAATTTACAAAGTGCACCTTTTGCATTGTTGTGGCTTCCCCCCCAACCTCCCTCCCACCCACAGCCATCCCATCTCCCACTCCCTCTCCCATCCCACTCTTCATCATGATTCCTTTTCAATTATCTTTATATACAGAAGATCAACTTAGTATATGCTAAGCAAAGATTTCAACAGACTGCACCCACACAACCGCACAAGATATAGAGTACTGTTCGACTAGTAGTTTTACCATTAATTCTCATAGTAAAACACCTTAAGGACAGAGGTCCTACATGGGGAGCAGGTGCACAGTGACTCCCGTTGTTGATTTAACAATTGACACTCTTATTTATGATGTCAGCAATCACCCTAGGCTCTTGCCACGAGCTGTCGAGGCTGTGGAAGCCCCTTGAGTTCACCAACTCTGAACTTGTTTAGTCAAGGCCATATCACAGTGGAGGTTCCTTCCTCCCTTCGGCGAAAGGTGCCTCCTTCTTTAATGGCCTGTTTTTTCTGCTGGGGTCTTGTTCACCGAGATCTTTCATTCAGGTCATTTTTGCCACAGTGTCTTGGCTTTCCATGCCTGTGAGACTCTCATGGGCCTTTGAGCCAGATCCGAATGCCCCAAGGGTTGATTCTGAGGCCAGAGTGCTGTTTAGGGCATTTGCCATTCTATGAGTCTGCTGTGTATCCTGCTTCCCCCGCAGGATCATTCTCTCCCTTTTAATTCTATCCTTCATTATTTGCAGACACTGGTCTTATTTGTGAAATCTCTTTGACACTTAACCTATCTTTTTGATCAATTATGTACTTAAACTTATCACTTTAATAAGTGAGATGGCATTGGTACATGCCTCCTTGATAAGATTGAATTGGAATCCCCTGGCACATTTCCAGCTCTACCATTGGAGGTAAGTCCGAGTGAGCATGTGCCGACCTATGTATCTCCTCCTTCTCTTATTCCCACTCTCATATTTAACAAAGATCTGCTATACATTTTACAGCATCTGTTTTTTCTGCTGTCTCAAGGCACAGCTAGAGAAGTAAAAGAAATGTAAGAAATGGTTCCTGCTCCTGAAGTTAAAGTTCAGTTAGTGAGACAAAGATCACACATGTACCCCAAGGGAGTACAATACATACAGCTAATAATCGTTGAGTTTTCAATAAAGAGTTGTTGATCACTTGCCATGATTCAATGTTATCACCAAAACCTAAATTGTATGACATTCATTTTTAAGTGTCACAGGCAATAGCAGAGGTTTCCACAGTGCAGGAAAAAGAATAATCTCCTTGTGTATTAAAAAAAAGATTTTTACATCTCTTCCTCATCTTTAAGAATGTTTATTTTGGGGGCAGGAGTTTGGCCTAGCAGTTAGGATGACCATTCTACCCAAGGGCCACATCAGAATGCCCACACGTGAAACCCAGCTCCAGCTCCTGACTCTAGTTTCCTGCTGATGCAGACCCTAAGAGGCAGCAGTGGTGGCTCAAGCAACCAGGCTCCTGCCACCCACGTGGGAGACTTGGATTGCTCCTGGCTTTGGCTCCTGGGCAGTTGTGGGCATTTGGAGAGTGAACCAACAGCTTGAAGCTTTCTTTCTCTGCCTCTCAAGTGAAAAAATTAATTTTTTTCCTTAAAAATTTGCTTTGGGGACTGGTGCTATGGCATAGTAGACTAAGGCTCTGCCTACTGCGCTGGCATCTCATATGGGTGCTGGTTCCAGACCCGGCTGCTCCACGTCGGATCCAGTTCTCTGTTATCCAAGTGCTTAGGTCCCTGCACCTGCATAAGAGACCAGGCAGAAGCTCCTGGCTCCTGGCTTTGGATCGGCCCAGCTCTGGCAGTAGCGGCCAACTGGGGAGTGAACCAGTGGATGGAAGACCTCTCTCTGTCTCTGTCTCTCTCTCTGTAACTCTAACTCTCAAATAAATAAACTTTTTAAAAAAATTGTTTTGCTGTTATATAAAATATGCAAAACAAATTAGTAATAGTGCACCTATATATAATGTATAATATATATATATTTTCTGTTGGTGATCATACTGATTTTTTTAATTAAAGTGCACAGTAAAAAAGACTCATGAGTTAGAATATACTTTCTTTCTTTTTTTTTTTTTTTTTTTTTTTTTTTTACAGGGAGAGTTAGACAGTGAGAGAGACAGAGAGAAAGGTCTTCCTTCCATTGGTCCAAATGGCTGCTACAGCCAGCGCTGCGCAGATCGGAAGCCAGGAGCTTTCTCCTGGTCTCCCATGTGGGTGCAGGACCCAAGCATTTGGGCCATCATCCACCGCCTTCCCAGGCCACAGCAGAGAGCTGGACTGGAAGAGGAGCAACTGGGACAGACCCCTGCACCCCAACCGGGACTAGAACCCGGGGTGCCGGCGCCACAGGCGGAGGATTAGCCTAGTGAGCCGCGGCGCCGGCCAGAATATACTTTCAATTGTACTGGGTACAATGCCACATAGTGACTACGAGCTCAGCACTGGGTCCAAAGATGTGGCTTTAGGTCTTAGCTCTGCCACTTACAAACTCTAACTTTTGACAAGGCACAGCCTCTGGTCCAGTTTTCCCTCTGTGGCATGAGAATATTATACTTACCCCTAGAGTTATTGTAGGGATTAGATAAGGTGGCGTATCTTTAGTAAGTGCTAGTTGATATTGCTGTGGTTACTCTCACTTATTAACCTAGCCCCAGGTAACTTTATTCTCATTCCTGTGGCTAACCCAGGTCTTCTGGTTGGTTGCTTTGAGTCTGCTTCATCTTCGGGGTCTTTCTCAACTCTTTGAAGGAAGCTTCTCTGCTCTTAGCATCTCTGGAAAAAGAGCTGTCTCCCATCCTGGGACTCCTCTGATCTTTCTTGATGTCACTCTGATACTGCTTCTCTCTCACTGCCTTATGTCCTAATTGTTTGTGCATATTTTTAATTAAAAGTATTATTGTAGGGGCAGTTGTTTGATATAGCAGTTAAGATGCCACTTGTAATGCCCACATTACAAATTGAAGTGCTTGGGTTTGAGTCCCAGCTCCACTTCTGATTCTAGCTTTTTACTAGTGCACACCCTGGGACGCAGCAGGGCATGACTCAAGTAGTTAGGTCCCTGCTGCTCACAGGGGAGACCTGTATGGAGTTCTGGGCTTCCGACTTTGGCCTGGCCCAGCCCTGGCTGTTGCAGGCATTTGAAAAATGAACCAGTGGAATGAAGACCTCTTTCTCTTTCTGTCTCTCTGCCTTTCAAACAACAAAAGTGAATAAAAAATGTTTAAAAAATTTACTGTAAATGAATAACTTATAATGTGCTGTAATGATGTTATGATTTAAGAATAATTACATCAAGTTATTTAAGATATCCATGACCTCAAGTACTTATTTTTTGTGATGAACATTTGAAACTTTCAGCAAGTTTGAAATGTACAGTGCTGTATTGCTAACTATGTTTACCACACTGTGACAGATCTCCAGAAAATTTATTCTTCCTGAGATTTTGTACCTTTGATCATTTCCCCAACACCCTAGCTTCTGTAGCCACCATATGCTCTACTTTCTGAGTTCAATTATTTTGGACTCCACATGTAAGTGAGAACATGTGGTCTTTCTGTGTCCAGCTTGTTTCACTCAGTGTAATACCCCCAATTCCATCCATGTTGCTACAAATGACAGATTTTCCTTCTTTTAAAGGCTGAATGGCATTCTGTTATGTGTACATATAAAAATATTCCATAATTTTTGTTCATTCATCTGCAGATGGACACTTAGGTCGATTCCATAACTTGGCTACTGTGAATAGTGCCCATTTTTTCTTAATTCTTTTGGAGGGCGTGGCCCTCTTCTGTTATTATGACACTGGTGTGCCTAGAACAATGTTTTGTGTGCGGGAGTGTTTACTCAGTGCCAGTTGATCTCTGCATGAGTAGCAGTGGAAGCAGTGACTCTGGCCTCTGCCGTGTACCTCCTCCACTCTGCAGTAACTGGCACTGGGCAGTCTCTGAGGCGCACACAGACAGCCACCGTCAGGAAACCACATTTCTTCAACTCTACACAACCACTCCTTACACTTACGCTTGTTTCAAAGGATTTTAAAAAATAAAGATTCATTTATTTAAAGTCAGAGTTACACAAAGAGAGAGAGATTCGAGCTTCTGGTTCACTCCCCACAGGGCCACAATGGCCGGGCTGGGTAAGGCTGAAGCCAGGAGTCAGGAGATTCATCTGGGTCTCCCATATGGGAACAAGAGCTCAAGCACGTTGGTGAGCCTCTGGTGCTTTCCCAGGCCATTAGCAGGGAGCTGGATGGGAAGTGGAGCAGCCAGGACAAGACCCAGTGTACATAAGGGATGCTGGAGTTGCATGGGGCAGCTTTCCCTGCTACACTACAATGCCAGCCCCAGATTCAAAGGATTTTTACAGTAAGCATGCAGCCCACTCTCCTTTGGTCATAAATGAAAAGAGAAGTTTTGCATTTGTGCAACAGAAAAGAGTTCCTTGTCTATTTACTTAAAATTATTATGACTGGAAGGAAAAAAAACTAGCCTGGTTTAACCTACAGATCAAGCAGATTCTGCGTTTGTTTTCCACACCTTAGCGTGGTATCAACTTTTGGTAGTAGAAGGGAACTAGCGATTTTGCATACATCATCAGTTGGATCATGACAGCATGCAAATCTTTAGGAGAGTTATTAATATTCCCATATTATAGGTGTGGAAATGGAGAATCTACAAAGATAAATGATTTTCTACATGTTATATTGTAAGTGGAAAAATCAGATTATGGATGCAAGTGCTTTCCTCTTTACTGCACAATCCTCTATAAAGGCATTTTTCCCCAAATGGCTTAGACTGAGATGTTTGATTGGAGGTTTTGGGAAGACCCTGCCAGTGGCCACCAAGCTTCTTCATGACTTTTTCCTGGGCCTTCCCCAGAGCCAGACAGCAAGGCTTACCTAATGATTGTGGCATCAGTGACACCGAGAAATCTTCAAGAGATAAGGTCTTGGGCCAGCGTCGTGGCGTAGAGTTGTGGCGTAGCAGATGAGGCCACTGCCTGGAGCACCAGCACCAATATGGGCGCTTGTTTGCGTCCCAGCTGCTCCACTTCCAATCCAGTGCTCTATTGGGGCCTGGGAAAGCAGCGGAGGATGGCCCAAGTGCTTGGGCCTCTGTACCCATGTTGGAGACCCAGATGAAGCTCCTGGCTCCTGGGTTTGGCCTGGCCCAGCCTCAGCCATTGAAACCATTTGGGGAGTGAATCAACAGATGGAAGATTTCTCTTTCTTTCCTCTCTCTGTTAACGCTGCCTTTCAAATAAGTAAAATAAATCTTAAAGAAAAAAGCAACAGGATTTCCTAGTTTTCAGCCTTGTCCTCATGTGTTTGGGATAATGAGAAGGAATAGCAGAAAGCTGTGTCTTCCTTTCTCAGCAGCTCCATGACCAGCTGGATGTGAAGATGGAAAGGTGAGAAAGGTACCAAGATGATTGAGTTTATTACTGTGATGTGCAAAGAGCTTATCACCTTTCATCAAGGCCTTGATGAGTTCTCCCATCGTAGGGGCTGACTAAATGTCTTTAGTTCTTAGTTCTCAAAGGAAGAAAGTGGATAGAAACAGGGAATAAATTAAATAAGCTAGTTTAGTAACAAATCAGACACAAGGGCTCAGTATTGAATCTCAAATAATATTTTACACCTGAAAATGATGGTGGTAGACAAGTAAATGCCAATTAGAGAGAGTTTCATTTCCAGTGTCAATGTAAATACTGTTTTCTTGATGCTTTTGGCCCTTGGCTAAGTTGTAAATTAATAGGTATAGAAATAATGTCCAAAATTACCAAAATTCCCGATGATAGGCAACACAGCACCTTGAAAGAAAGTTGATATGAAACAAATGCTGCTAAGCCATGGGAACTGCACACAGGAAGAAAATATCAGCAGAATTAAGGGATGAATTTGCTTTGGTACTGAGATTTGCAAGCTTCTCATTCTCAGATTCTTAAAAGAAATGTTGAATTAAAAAACAATATTTGAGAGGCAGACACATACACACACACAGTGGTGGGGTGGGGGTGAGGAGAGGGAGCTCCTATCTACTATTTTACACCACAAATGGCTCTGGGCCTGGCCAAGACAAAGGTAGGAGTCAGAAACTCAGCCTGGGTCTTCCACATGGGTGGCAGGGACTCAACGACTTGAGCCATCATAACTGTTTCCCAGGATGGGCATCAGGATGAAGTTGGGATAGGGAGCAGAACCAGGATTCGAACACAAGAACTATGATATGCTACTTGGGTGTCCCAAGTGAGGTTTTAACTGCTGCACCAAATGCCTACCATCAATTTTTTAAAATAAAGCTGGAAATCCTCAGAGTTAAACCCTTTCTTAGATCTTTGAAAAGTCAGCATATGATTTGGGGTGGCTTGCATACTTTTCTAGAGAATATAATTGCAGTCTCTCATGACATTACAGAAGAAACCACTGATATGCAGAAACTTTCTCAAATCTTGGAATTTGTCAGCATATTGAGTACACAGTCTGTGGTACAATGTTAGATGTATTGGGGCCAGCGCTATGCCATAGCAGGTAAAGCTGCCACCTGCAGTGCCGGCATCCCTTATGGGCACCAGTTCAAGTCCTGCTGCTCCACTTCTGATCCAGCTCTCTGCTATGGCCTGGGAAGGCAGTGGAAGATGGCCCAAGTCCTTGGGCCCCTTTACCTGCGTGGGAGAGCCAGAAGAAGCTCCTGGCTCCTGGCTTCAGATCAGCAGAGCTCTGGCCATTTTGGACACCTGGAGAGTGAACCAGCGGATGGAAGACTTTCTCTCTCTCTCTCTCTGCCTCAGCTTCTCTGTAACTTTGCCTTTCAAATAAAATAAATAAATCTTTAAAGAAAACTTGGATGTATTTACATAAGAGAACCAGATAGACTGAACTGATTAATCAATTCAGTCAAGAAAACAGTAGAATTTTTATTCCAAGTTATATTGAAATTGACCAATTCAACTGGATTGACAATATAGGTCAGCAGTTTTCATGATATATTAACATTTTCCAATTGTCTTTATCATTTTAAATGTTGTAGAGTCAATTTGTAGCCCAATAGAAACAAAGTAAATGCTTTTCCTATAAACCCAATACCAAAACATGGTATAGTATGAATAATTTGGTTCTCAATGAATCAATAACAACAAAAAAATTTTTTTTTCTAGTATCAGAATCCTTTACCAAAACTGTCTTGAGAATTTGAGACTTTTTTTTGTCTTTGGAGCCTCAAATACAAAGTAATACAATGTGTTTTTTGTTGTTGATGGTGAGATTAGAAGTAACAAGTTTTTTATACTTTTATATATTTTCAAATTTTCTAAAATAAATTTGTTACTTTTTAGTTGTACAAAAATAATGTTGAGTGTTAAAAAAAAAAGGGACAGGTATGGCTTTGTGACTAGAAAAACATTCCCAGAATTTGAAGCAATCTGGTAAGGCTTGGAGGCAAAACACAGAAATCTGACTACACTCAAGGGGTTCGCCAGATAGCAGTACTCGACTGCCAGTTTCGCTTGTGCTGTACTACACACTCTCTGCCACTGTAGCAAGCTGTCTTTTTACAAGGCAAGCGGTGACAGAGTGTTGTACTGATTGCCCATCAATGTGCCTACAATGAAATGAAGAAATGGAATGAAGAGTTTTTCTTTTGATTATGAACCCAAATATTCAGAGAAATTTATCCACTCTGGGAATTTTTTTAAATCATTATTTATTTGGAACAGGGTAGGCGGGGTGGGGGGAGGGAGAAAGAGCAAGAGAGAAAGAGTGAGAGAGAGAGAGAGAGAGAGAGAGGAATCACCTATTGGCTGGTTCACTCTCCAAATGCTTATAACAGGTAGAGCTGGGATAGGCTGTTGTGGGGCACACAGATTAAAAACACTGCGAGACTTTGGAGGTCAAATTAGGAGTCTGTATTAGCCAGCTGGTGACTGCCTTCTCACAGAGCAAGCCTGGAGAAGGCAGCCCCGAGTTGAAGAGGTGGGGGTTTTTAAAGGCAAGACCTCTTCTTCTTATTAGTCATTTAATCACGTGTGTGCGCTTGTGTGGTGAAGCAGGCATACAGAAGCAAGAAGCTGTTAGCCAATCAGCCAGTTTCTCTTTAACTTTTTTTTCTTTGAAAAATATAATGATTCAATTGTTCCCGGTCAGGGTCAGGCATGGCGTCACTGACCTTGGTGCCACCTGTGTTATCCTGTGGCTGTAGCTGGGAGAAGGCAGGAGGAACCGTAGTCTGGTGGCCTTGGCCATTATCAAGCAAGCAGAGGTACAGATGCCAGAAATGGTCCAGTTACAAACTAACATTTATTTTTATGAAGAACAGGTCCTGCTTTTAAAACAACCAAGCAAAATTACCCATAGTCTATAACCACCTGGGCGTGCTATACCTTGTAGACAATTTAAACTTTTGGGTCACCTGTCACAAGGCCATGGCCAGAAGCCAGGAACTCAGTCCTCATCTCCCACATGGGTTACAGGGACCTGATTATCTGAACCATCACCTGCTGAACTACCAGTGTGTGCATTAGCAGGAAGCTAGAATTGAGAACAGAGCTGGAAATTGAACCCAGGCACTCTGATATTATATGCAAGAGTCCTGAGGAGCCAAATGCCCAAGCCTGGGAATGTATGCCTTTGATTAACCCTGACTGGGAATTCAGAGGGGGATTGTTCTATTATCTATGAAGAAGGGATTTGCTGAGCAAACACAACTGCTGGGGTCATATTTAAGGTGCTTAACTGACTTATTTTGAAGTCCAATTAAACCCTTCAGAGGCTCCATTTATCTTCAAACATCTGATTTGTTGGTTGCAAACTCATTTAGTCTGTATTCATAAAGAAAGTTATATAATTTGACATCTTCCACATTTATTCAATAACTCAAGTTTTTCAACAATTTTGACCAGTTCTATTTCTAGCCCTAATCTATTGAAATGACTATGTCTTGCCATTTGAATTTACTGCTATATTAGTTTACTGACAGATACACAAACCACGCCTCTCTCAGCTGTTTCAGATGAAACTGTAGATTAAGGTGTAAACTTGCAATGCACTGTTTAGCTGGAAAGTTATGGGGAGCAGGTGATGGAGGAGATAACTTTCACTGTTTGGACTAAAGTCAATTTTGAAGCAGCTCAAGATGTCTTTTGAATTCTGGATCATGGTGTGTGTGTGTGTGTGTGTGTGTGTTGGAGAGAGAGACAGAGAGAGAACTCTTATATTGCAAACAGCTAAAGATACAGGTGGTAACACAAAGTCACATCTTTACACCTAGACCTGCTGAGTAGTGGGAGTGGCCAGATGCTGCACTGATTTTCAAAAATTATTTTATCACTAATAGTTTGTGATGTTTTTAAAGGTAAGTTAGATGTATTCATGAAAATGCAAAGGATTAATTTAAAATCCACATCAATTGTACCAAAAGGGAACTGGAAATAGAAGTTTTAAGTCCCTTTGATGTTTAAATAAATTGGCAGCCGAAGAAACAGTCTTAGTCAACATATTTCCAAGTCCCCCTGAACACAAATAGCCTCAAACCTTCGGGGTTGTTCCTTTCAGCTGTTTCACCAGTGACATCACAGTGTCACCTCCCTTGGACTACTTTAGGCCCTGCCCAGAGCCTAGGAGTCCACACAGCCTGGGAGATGAGCCGGAGTTGGAGCCAGAGTTGGAGAAAGTAAGGAGAAACCTACAGCAGCCAACGTGTGTCCTTGACCTTCTTCAGGTAACAACAAGGTTTTTAGGCTTAGCATAGGGTGCGTGTGTGTGTGTGTATGTGTGTGTGCAAGTTTTAAATGAGAAAGGCAGAATGTTTACATATCTTAATAAAATAGGCAATACTTATCTTAAGATGTAAAGTCATTCCTATTTTCTTCATGCAATGTCTCCCCTTCCTGTAGCACAGGAGAAAGTCTCATTTTCTCAAAGACTCCATTAACTCCAATGTCAAACTTCCTGTCCAATTTATTCATAGCTTTTTTGGTTTTCAGTTCATCCATATGGCAATCGCTTTGGATCATATGGCATGAACTTGACTCCAGGGAAGGTTTAAGTTGAAGCAAATAAAACTTCATTGATCTGGATTTTTGCCTAAATTTGGATATTCCTAAAAGGCATAAATGTGCGTGTGTGAGTAAAGTCCGCACTTAATTGTGAGCACACATATTGAAAGAAATGGATTCTTTAGAAATTGTCATCTTAACTGTGTTCTAGTCATTTAAAGAATACACGAAATAATGAATACTTAAGTTCACCATCAAAGTGCAAAAAATAGTAGGAGGTAAAGCAGAGGAAAGAAAGAATAAAAATGGATAGCCTGTCAATTCAGAGATGACTATAAAGTAATATGAAGAATGCATAAAACATATACAGTTTAAGCCATAATTTTAGGGTATCAGTTGTACAGCTGTCACCCAGGGCAGGAAGCAGATCCTTGTTAGCATCTCAGAAATCTGTTCCAGATTACCTCCCCTGCTGTCCCAAGATGTTGAGATCATCTTGTCCTTGTTTTTATTTAAAGTTTTACTATCCTCCTTAACACTGTGACAAGGTTCCATGCTTTTTATGTTAAACAGATGGAGTCATATTTTGTTCTCTTGCGAACTATCTTACACCCAACAATTATATTTCTGAGATCCACACATTTTTGTTTTGTGTAGCTATAACTGAAGTTCATGTATTTTCTTTCTTCTCTAGTATTAAAAAATATGAATATGCCAAGTTCTACTATTAATGAACATTTGCATTATTTCTGATTTGGGATTTTTGTGAAAATGTTTCTGTGAATACCCTTGTATACGTGTCCTGGTGCGTACGCACTTAAGCGTCTGGGTGGAAGTAAAATTGGTTAGATACTAGGAGATGAGCATTTATAAGCTTCAAAAATGTCAAATAGTTTCCCAAAGTGGTTGAAAATTCACACTAATTTTGTTTATTCAGGCCAGTTCTTTGCCAGTGATAACTCTTTCTTGTAATCACTCCTTTGGAGTGACCACAATTCTAGTAACTAGTTCCAGTCAGCCATTTCCAGGCCTGCCTCTAATTTGCTGCCTCTAACGTGCCACCACACAAACAACTTAACCATTCTCTAAAAGTTATTTTTTTCCAGCAGTAATCTTGGGGGAGATAAAAATCACAATAATACTTACGTGAGTTTTTGTGAAGATAACAAAAGCATTTTTCTTATTTCCTGTTAGACCATTATCCAAGACTCCCTTTACTTAAGAGCTTAATTTAATAAGCAGATTTGGTGGAGCAATTATTTTCCTCTCCCTGAATTGGGTTGTTTTGATCATTAAATACAGGATATTTACTGTATATCTGGAGAAGTTACCCAAGAAAGTGGGTATTGGGACCAGGGTTTGATTTCATTTAGAAAATCCTAAGTAAGAGTCTGTCTTTGATTCTCATTCTTTTGCCTTTGCTCCCTGACTGGACTCACTGCCCTCCTGTTGCCTTCTTGCACATGTTCTCCTCCTTTATGTGTTAATTTTCTTGTGTTCATTTTCTCCTCCAAGCAAATGTCTGTAAAGATTTTCATTGGCAATGTAGTACTTCCTTCATGCTGAGGGCCAAACGATGGATAAGAATTAAGAAGGAAATGAAACATAAACCAGTCTCATTCACCATATTTTGAACCAAGATTCAATAACCTAGAGTTTGCTATCATCTGATTTGAATCTGCTCTACCAACAAGTATGCAGTATGAACAATGATTATTCATATGGTATTTATGCAATTAATAATTTGGCCATTCATAAGTAATAAATATAGTAGTTATAATCAATAATTTATCATAAGCCAATAACTTGCTAGCAACCCTTTCAGTTCCTGGAGCTCCCACCCTTAACAAACAAACACCTTTCTTCTTTAAAACTTTTCACTCCACAGTAGACTTTTGTTCTAAATATCTAAAGTAAAGATATCTAAGAATCTAAAAGTACCTAACATATCCAAGTCTCTCATTTAGATCACGTAGCAAACTGCCAGTTACATCTCCTCACTAAAGTAATAGATTGACTGTAGTGCATGCATTCTCAAAGTATGATTCCCTGCATGTACAATCTGTACACCCTAAGAGGATACCAGCCCTGCTCTTTGAAGTGTTTACAATCTAGGCACATCCTGGACTGGACTAAAAATAGCTGGCGCGATCCCTTTTTGAAATAGAAGTACCCATGAGGTTAACACTTGCTCTTTGGACTGAGTATCTGTTGTGTGAGGGACTTTTGATTGACCCTAGTAGGCTCTGTGCCCTGTGCAGGGCTTGTCAGAAGCCACGCAGCTGTTGAAACTGCTTTGTGCTCTCACCAAGGTTGGATGAAGACTTAAAGCAGCCTGAAACTAGAAATATTATGATCTCCCATGCCTATATGGGAAGTCAAAGCAGGAACAGCACTGGACTGGAACATTTTTCTGTTTTGTATGGTGATCCTTTAAGTTAGCAAAGAGAACACACATACACACACACATTAATCTGAGAGAGAAAAATGTACTATTTCGTATGTTATCCAAAGCACCCATACAATGAATGTGTTCGTTTTCATGACATTCAGCAGAAAAGCCAGGCTGTTTATTTGTCAGGGTTCTTTGAAGTGTGTGTATGTGTGTGTGTGTTTAAAGGTTGTGGGGGCTGGCAAGCCCAAAATCTTCAGGGAAGGCTGGCTGAGTGGAGAGAGACTCAGTTAGGACTTGCAGCTCTGGTCCAAATATGATTTGTGATTGAGGTACTGGCATGTTGGGTTTCTTCCGAGGCCTCTCTTTGGCTTGTGAATGGACCTATGGCCTTCTCTCTCTATGTGTCTGTGTCCTAATCCCCACTTGTTACAAGGACAGCTGTCATTGGAATGGGACCCATCTTAGTGACCTCAGTTTAATTATCTCTTGAAAAACCCTATTTCTAAATGAAGTCACACTCAGAAGTATTGGGCTTTAGGAATTCAGCATGACATTTTAATTAATCAATTTTTTAAAAAATTATTTAGTTATAGATCAGAATTACAGAGGATGGGGAGGGGGAGAGAGAGAGAGGTCTTCCATCTGCTAGTTCACTCCCTAGTTGGCTGCAATGGCCAGGGCTGGGTCAGACCAAAGCCAGAAGCCAGGCGCTTCTTACAGGTCTCCACGTGGGTGCATGGGCCCAGGCACTTGGGCCATCTTCCACAGCTTTCCCAGGAGCATTAGCAGGGAGCTGAATCAGAAGTGGGATTCAAACCAGTGCGCATAAGGGATGCTGGGGCTGCAAATGGTGGCTTAACCCTCTGTGCCACAGCACCAGCCCCAACATATGGCATTTTAGAGGGACACAATTCAGCCCCCAAACAGTCTCCTTTTCCACAGCATGTTTTTTCCCTTTGAGGAAAGACCTAGAGTTGTCTCACAGGATGCTCACTCATCTCCCGTGTCTTCTTTGTCCTTGTCAGGAGGTGAGGACGAGCCAGAGGCCTTTGGTGTGCCCTCAGAAGCCTGCCAGAAGTTCTCACTGAGCCACGCTGAGAATGGAGCGATCCACCCGGGAGCTGTGTCTCAACTTCACTGTTGTCCTTATTACAGTGATCCTTATTTGGCTCCTTGTGAGGTCCTACCAGTACTGAGAGGCCATGATACCCTCTTGGGATTGACTGAGACTCTGGAGCTGCCTGCTGTATGCCCTGCAGTCCCGCTGCTGTCATTGTCATGGGATGCCATTCTTGGCACCCGCGGGCAACTCTGATCTGCACTCGCAATGTCTGACATGCCCTACCACTAGGGTTGATTGTGTGTTCTTTTAAGATGCGGCTCTCAAGAGCTGCCAAGTGTTTGCCAGTGAGTGTCAGATTTATTCCCCAACTCTTACTGCAAATGTGTTAGACATGCCACAAGGTTAAAATTAAACTGGATTCGTAATGATATAGAATTGTAACAAGCCCCTGATCTGTCTCACCTCACAGCCCTTCCATCCACACTGTCTACAACCAAACTCTAGTTCAACCCAGCAGAAGAAATGTTATAGGAAGTCTTTGTCAGCCCTTATAGCTATCATGTGAATAAAGTTAAGTCAACCACAAAAACTACTTTTAGAATTTATTTTAGCTTCTGTGTGTGGCACAGTGTCTGACCCTTGGCTGGGATTGAAGTGACAAATGCCTCAGTATTTCTAGCATTTGAGATAAGCCAACTGCAGAGGATTTGAAGCCCAGTCAACTAAGAGTGTCACATTTCAAATAAGTCCGATGGGTCAGTGCTCCCTGGACTTGCCTCCTGAACTGGTCTCAAGGGCAGCAGGAGAATAAATCAATTCTGCTCAGGGGTCTAGGGCCTAGCCTGAAGTGTCTGCTAAAAATGCAAAATTTCTTTGAAGTCTTGTGATTTATTTTTAGAATTCACAAGAACTCTGTTTCCCTACATTATCTTCATGATTGCTTTAATACAAATATTTAGAATTATTTACCACTGAGTAGAACTCAAACGAGAGTCATGTCCTTAACGTTTGATTGTTGTCATTATGTAAAATGAGCTCATCATTAATAAGCTATAGTTATGAAGAGAGGAAAATAGAAAATACAACCTTACATATATGCTATAAAGGAGACATATGAAATAGACATTTCTTAAGCATGTGGCTAGAATATTCCATGTGAGAACAAATCTATTACTGTGCCAGTTCTGATGTGACCATGGAGCAGGGCAAATATCATTAAGCTTCCTCCCTCACTGCACCTTTCATGAAGGCATTCCTTGCCCAGAGTCCAATCTGTCACCGAGGCTTTGCCCACACAGCATTGTGATTCTCAGCCTGGCTGCACTCAAAGAAAGTCAATTTTAAGTCAGGGGTGATTTTTCAAAATCCTGACGCTGGATCCGCTTCAGGCCAATTAAATAAAATGTCAGGGGCTAGGACCTAAGCACCTGAGGTTTTCGAAAGTCCTGTAGAGGATTACATGGGGTAGCCAGAGTTGAGACTCACTGAAACCAGCGCTTACTTCCAAGTACTGATGTGACTGTGAATCACCCAAAGTCCTATTTAAATGCAAATTACAATTCAGTCCTGAATCTGATTCAATCCCAGGGTGGGGCCCGAGAGTCTACATTTCAGACAAGCTTCTAAGTGATGTCAGTTCCACAAATGGCTACACTTGGATTAGCACATTAGGATTACCTGGAAACTCCTAGAAAAACACCAAGCTTCAGCCTATTTCTAGAAGCTGCTACTTCAATAGGCCTTAGAAGGACTCCAGGTGATTCTAATGTGTAGCCAGGATTAAGAATCTTATTTAATGAAATGAAACTGTACTTTGCAAGAAATTCCCAACAAAAGTTGGGAAATAGCAGTGTATGGTCCTCGATATTCTGTCCCTAATTACAGAGTTAGAGAACACATATGCACGTGCAACTGCTAATGACTCGGTAGGCAGCACGCCTGCTCATGGGCATGTCTAGGGCCTTTGGCAGATTGTTAGCAGTCTTCTGTTACTTAAAGAAAGCATCAGAGGCTCTACCAGTATTTGCGGGTTTGAGAACATGTGCATGTGGTGATAGGAGGGAAATGGTAGAAGAAATGACACAACAGTCCTTCAGGCTCTGGCCTCTCACTAAAGTCTGTGCCCTGGTTCCCACACTTACAGCACGTGCCATTTATTGGGTCTGCTGTATGTGAAGCCCTGTACTAGGTACTTTCCATACATTATATCCTTAGCATACGTGGGAGCTAAGGAGCAGAGCCCTCACTAAACAAGTGTAAGAGGTAAAATTAGGATGACCACAGTATCATCTTTTTTTTTAAAAAAAGATTTATTTATTTATTTATTTGAAAGTCAGAGTTACACAGAGAGAGGAGAGGCAGAGAGGGGGAGAGAGATCTTTCATCAGCTGATTCACTCCCTACTTGGCTGTAATGGCCAGAGCTGCGCTGATCCAAAGCCAGGAGCCAGGAGCTTCTTCTGGGTATCTCATGCAGGTGCAGGGGCCTAAGCATTTGGGCCATCTTCTACTGCTTTCCCAGGCCATAGCAGAGAGCTGGATCAGAAGTAGAGCAGCCAGGGTTCAAACCAGCACCCTTATGGGATTTCAGCACTGTAGGCGGCGGCTTCACCCGCTATACCACAGCACTGGACCCAGTATCATCTTAATCTCTGTTGGGGACTGCATGCAAATCACGCTTCATTGTAGATTTCTGATTTCCAAACCATTTGATTATCTTTTAAGTTTTGCCCCCAGATTCTCCAGCCTGCTAAACTATCAGCCTAATTAGATAAAGTTGATAAATGTAATTCTCCGTGTAATTTCTCTGCCAATTTCCACCTCCTTTCTTTCCCCAACTTCCTGTGACTGGATCTACTGATAGGTCCCATTTGCAAACCACATAATGTTCCACCTTTGTAGGAGTAAGATACCCATTAATGACTTCATTTGTGGGGTTACAGATTATGTCTATGTCTTTCACACTTGGAATGCCTAGTCATGAGGGCTAAATCCCTGTCTGACTCAAAGACTCCTTGTATGTATAACCTTGCCCAGGACCTTGGGTCTCCTGAATCATCACAGTACTCTCAATGTTATCCCCATCCACTCCAAGCCTGCCTGGCCACCTCAAATATATGCTAATTCTCTGGAACCAGAACCAGAGTGCTGAAGCCCAGTTGTTATTTCAAAAACCAGCCCATCATCTTGACCCTACATTAGCTTCTTTCTCTTTAGTCCATTCACTCATTCAGCAACATCTTATTTTGAAACTGACATGTGTTGGGCATTGTACTAGACATTAGGGATAAAACAAAAAAAATTAGATAAAACCCATTCACAGGAAGGCTGTGATTTGCGGGGGGGAAACAAGTATTGGAGTGCTGTGGGGGAGATTCCAGGCAAAAGGGACATCATGAACAAAGACTCAAAGGTCAGAGAACATGACGAATTTAGGACATTGAAAGTATCTGCATGGTTGAAGCAGAGAGGGTCTCTCCAACCACTGGCACTAGTTATGGCACAGAAGGCCAAATCTGGTGATTCTGACCATGTCACTCTGACTTCCAAGTTGGACCATTTCTGGGATCCCTGTCCAACAGGCTTCAATCACTGGGAGGGACCTCCTGCCACCAAAAATTATTTGAAACTACGTCTGTGGTCACACAGAGCTTGGACAATGGGTCTTGGGTCACACAGTTACAGCCAGGTCAGTTCTCTCTACTTACCATGTCACCCTGTTGAGCAGCTCTCTGTTGGGTGATGTTTCCTTCTTCTTGCCATAAATCTTAGGGTGCCAAGATCCCAGTACATCTTGTGGTTGAGCTGCCCACATTTAATGCCAATCATTTGAATCAAAAAATACATTTTACAGTTCTGGTTTAGATTTTTCAATCTAGTGTTCTCTAAAATCACTAAATTGGATATCTTCTGGAATATACCATTTTGTATAACTATTATGTTGAAATAAACACATGGGTTTCTGATAGTCCCAACATTTTATCTAGTCTCTATCTCCCCTCCCTGGGGCTACCAAATAATGGCTTCATAAGACAAAAGAAATTTTCTGAATAATTCATGGCCCAAGCCCATGGCTCTAAGAGCTGAGCTCCAAGGTAGGCCAACCTGATAGGCTCCCCTAATCATGTTTCTATGTTTGCTCCATTGACCTAGGCAGAAGTATGTGAAAATGGTCATGAAATAGCAGTTCTTCCATTGTTTTCTAATTTAATTTGGGGTTCTCAATCAAGGTAGAGGACATATCAAGGGGATGTCTTCACTGTCCCTTTTGCCATAAGTCTTAGGGTGCCACACTCAGCCCCCAGCCACCCCATACTTATATGGGATTTCTCAAAGCCTTCTTCAGTGGGCAGAGTATATCTGTTTCTACCTGGAAATCCCACTACTTAGAATCCTGTCTCTAATGCCTAGAATACCCCAGAAAGCACTTAGCAACAAAATAAATTAGTTCTGCTCCCTTTCCTTCTGATATGCTCTCAGATATATTTTATAATTTTTCCATTTTCAAAATATTTAAAATTTTTTGTGGTAGAGAAGACCCTTCTTAGCTAACCTGCCTGTAGATTCTCCTGTTTCCCTGTCCCACAGGCCTTCCTTCCACTCTTATTCCCAACCACTTCCTGCCATCTGTAATTTTTAAGCAGTCTAAGCTCTCCTCCACTGCAGTGACCTTGCACAGCTATTCCTTTTATCTGAATGCCCTAACCAAGTCCTGCTCATTGGTTTAAGATTGCCATCCAGTGTTATTACTTCTTGGAAATTACCCCAGATAATTCCCCTCTCTGGGCCTCATGCCTAACCACATTCATAGCACTTATCACATTGCTTTGTGCATCTTTCCCATGTGTGTTTCTTGTCTAATAGGGTTCTCCCATATGCTTGATTGTTGTCCCTAGCTAACCCATCATCATCACCATTGGATAAGTATCAGTTGAACACTCCATTTACTATTTGGGTAAGTATAAAAATCTTTGGACTAGACATGTACTCACTTCTGTGACCAAGTGCATGGTTTATGTTCACTGAAATACAATTTTAAAAGAGGCATGAAAAAAGTTTTAGTTCTAAAAGTTTCATTACATTAATGAGCAAACCAAACTTCTTTTTAAACTTTAGGCAATTGAAACAGTTTTTCCAAAGGCACATTCCAAAGGCAGTTTGCTTCTATATGAAATATTCATAATGCTTGTTTCTTTTGATCTGTCTCTATCAACATCCTGGACAATTTGACGATGTTTATGAATTACTCATCAAAGCCCAGTGTGTTGAGCATATTTTCAAATTCATCTACAAACAGGGTGGTACTGGAGAAATTTCCATTTTTTCATACTGCATAATGTTGGGGTCAGAATTCCTGTATAAACAGAATATTTAAACAAACCTTATTGCATACCTACCATGTGTAGGAACTTTCATCAGTTCTATTTAATTTCCTTTTTTCTTGTGAGGTATTTATCTTTATTCAGACCTTAACCGTGAGAAGACTGAGACTCGGAAGAGACAAGTCACAAACTCTAAAATACAGAGCAAATCCAGTTCTCTCCAACACTGAGATCAGGCAGACAGGGCTCTTCCCAAACACTACAGCTGCTCCTCTACAGCATCAGGTAAATGGTTGTAGAGCATGAGCCACATTGTCTTACTCTGGATAAAGGTGCTAAGAGTATGGTGCCTGTAGCTCAGTCATACGGGGTGTGCAACTTACACAATCCTCTGTTTCCCATGAATCTGAAATAAGCCCTAGTATCATCTTTTCTTTGTCTGTTAACTGAGAAGTAGATAATAAGAGAGGAGAATATTGGTGGATGACTAGCTGCCTTCAATGTATCAGTGCTACTTGCAGGGATTAAGTGGAAATGACAGCTCCATCTACAGCATCAGCTGGTTATACACACTTGAAGGAATTTGTCACATGGTAATTTTCATCTCCTATTTGTAAGAACATTTTGAAGTAAAGCATTTAAAAAAGCATGACCTTTGAATTTATAGATTGTATATCACTTACAAAAATGTGGACTCTGATGAGTTACTGAATTTTTGTGAATCTTAATTGCCTTATTTATAAAAATAGAGAATAATACCTTTGAAGGATCACTGCTAAATCAGATAATAATTATCAAATTCTATCACAATACCTGGCAATTAGTAGGTGCTCAGAAATTAATGGTTAATCTTACTACAACATAAGCAAAATGTATACTTGGTACAAAGTAGTCCCTAAAAATGTGTTAGGAATTGGTGATGAGGCCTTATAAAACTCCTGTAAAAGTTGGATATTTATGCTTAAAACCATTTTTGTTTACTTTTTATTTATTTCACACACACACACACAATCTTCCATCCAGTGGTTCGTTCTCCAGATGCCCACAAGCTGAGGCTGAGCCAGGCTGAAGCCATGAGCTGGGAACTCAACCCAAGTCTCCCACATAGGTGGCAGAGACCCAAGCACTTGAGCCACCACCTGCTGCCTACCAGAGTGTGCAATTTTAGTAAGCTGAAATTGGAAGCAAATCCCAGGTACTCTGATATAGGAATCTCAAGTGATGTCTTAACCACTGTGCCAAATACACCACCCTGACCCTGTGTCTCCCCCCCCCCCCCCCCACTTTTTTGAGAAGGAGATAAGTGAATTGAATATGCCTTTGCTTCTGAAAGGTACAACATATTTCTCAAAATGGAAGAACTATTGGAATTATAATACCTGAAGTATTTGTTCAATTGCTGATTCCTGTGTCAACACAAGACCTGTTGAAAAGCAATCTCTAAGACTGGAGTCTGGCTCACTACATTTTAAATCAGCTCCCCACATGATTCTTAAACTCACTAAAGTCTGAGAACCACTGATCCACAACATTCTTACACACTAGCTCTCATGTGCATTTCTAACATTAGAAAGGATTCAGGTTCTGGTGGGACTCAGAAGTTCACACATTTCTTCTGTCTTAAGATCATAGAAGTTTTGGCTGGCGCCACGGCTCACTAGGCTAATCTTCCGCCTGTGGCACCAGCACTCCGGGTTCTAGTCCCAGTTGGGGCCCCAGTTCTGTCCTGGTTGCTCCTCTTCCAGTCCAGCTCTCTGTTGTGGCCTGGGAAGGCAGTGGAGGATGGCCCAAGTGCTTGGGCCCTGCACCCGCATGGGAAATCAGGAGGAAGCACGTGGCTCCTGGCTTCGAATCTGCGCAGAGTGCCGGCCGTAGCGGCCATTTGAGGGGTGAACCAATGGAAGGAAGACCTCTCTCTCTCTCTCTCTCTCTCTCTCACTGTCTAACTCTGCCTGTCAAAAAAAACATAGAAGCTTTAAATTTTATTTCTATTTATATTTATTTGAGAGGCTGAGAAACAGATAGCCAACCCCCATTCACTGGTTCACTCCCCAAATGCTTGCAACAACCAGAGCCAAGCTCCAGTGCTGAAGTCTAGAACACAATCCAGGTCTTCCACATTCCAGGGGTGACAGGAACACGATTTCATGAGCCATTGCTGCTGCATCCCAGGGCTTGCATTAACAGGAAGCTGGAATCATTAGTTGGAGCCAAGAATCAAATCCAGACATTCCAATATGGGATGTGGGTGACCTAACCACTAGGCTAAATGCCCGATTCTCTATTCCCTTGAACTACAAACTCTCCTTCTCCTCTTTGTCCTCTTATTTTTCTTGCTTCCTCCCCATTTCTCCAAGGAAAGCTGTCCTTGCACCCTCCACTTCCAATTACTCCACCCAGTTCCAACTCAGCTACCACAGTAGATCTGTAAATTCTTTCCCAAACAAGTTTGCCTCTTTGTACCTCTGTCTACAGCTCTGCTTATGCTATGCTTTGAGTATGTTCTTTTTTTAAACATTCATTTATTTATTTGAAAGTCAGAGTTACACAGAGGAGAGGCAGAGAAAGAGAGAGAGAGAGAGAGAGAGAGAGAGAGGTCTTCCATCTGATGATTCACTCCCCAATTGGCTGCAACGGCTGGAGCTGCACCAATCCGAAGCCAGGAGCCAGGAGCTTTCTCCTGGCCTCCCACGTGGGTGCAGGGGCCCAAGGACTTGGGCCATCTTCTACTGCTCTCCCAGGCCACAGTAGAGAGCTGGATCAGAAGTGGAGCATCCAGGTCTTGGGTGCAGAGACCTCATGAATAGATGAACGCCTTCTGGCAGGAGTGAGCGAGCTCTGGCTCTCGCGGGACTGGGCTGGTTACTGCAAGAGCGGGTTGTGAAGTGAGTTCTGCTTCCTCGCTGCCTCTTGCCTCTCACCTGCCTGTTCCTGCTCACTCTTGCACTTTCTGCATGAGGCCTCTCCAGAAGCAGCAACCCCCACCTGGAACTTCCCAACCTCCAGAATCCTGAACAAAATAAACTACTCTTCTGTATGAATCGCCTAGTCTCATGTAGTCTGTTAGAGCAACAGCAAATAGATGAGGACAACGGAATAAAAGTTAATTTTGAAGACTCTGAGGTTATACAAGGTGTTACCTTGGATGCAAATGTTCTATTTTCAGAGAAGATGCTGGAACTGTCTTTCAAATTTTTAATAGCTTTAGAAATATTAAACGTCAATAAGTCTTTCCATATCATGTCTCTATTTTGAGCCTCACATTTTTCCTAGCATCACAGTGCACCCAAGGAATAACAAATCGGAATAAAGCAGTCTTCATTTTAGACCTCAGATTTTAAAAATTCAGAACTTAGTTGCTTCCTTCTTGGGTAAGTAAAGTGAAAATGAGTTTTCTCAGAAGCAGCAGTTCTCTCCAGGTCTGCATGATATGAGAGTGGTCTGGGGCAGTGTTCATAGGCTCCCACAGCATTGCCTGACTGAGATCCAGCTGAGAGCGGCCCTTTTCCAGCCACTCACCCGTGTCATATTCCCCTGACACTGCTTCAGAAAGGACATAGAGAAAATGAACCTATTTTCATTACATGCTGTGTCTACAAAGATGACATGAGTAGTGAAACCCACCACCCATACAACTACATGCACCCTGCCAAGGCCAAGCTAATTTGTCTTCACAACGGCAAGTGTTTCAGATACTCAGAGGTTCATGGTGATGGTCTGACAATTCAGTATGAAAGCTGCTTCTGTCCTTTGCTGAATCCCCACTGAGCTTGCCATTCCACTAGTTTGCAAAGGCATTCACCGTGTCTTCAATCAATTTTGAACTTTCTCTGTTGAGTAGGAAATGATACCTGGAATCCGTGAGTGGCAGAGCTACACAGGTGACATTGCTAAGCCCTTTTCGTAAGTTCCCACTCCCATCCCTACTCTGTCACACGACTGGAGACACATTTATGATATGGGCCACAAGAATAAGCAGAAAGGTGAACTTAGACGATTTCATTTGGTCACCTGTGATAATATCGTCAAATCTGGACTTTGGAAATGAGACAGCCACATGCAATTTGAGAGACTGCCAACACAAAGTTCATTATCCATTATACCATATGTCACTGATTTTAAGTGTGGTTTGGGCCAGTTCATTCTGAATGTCACTTATGAAAGATCACATCTCTGACATTTACTATGATTGATGATTAGTCTCTGAACCATAAAGCATTCTGCTCCTCAGAAAGATGTGTTCAGTGAAATATATTTCCCTTGAATACTTTTATACTTGATTCTCTCTCCTCACCCCCACCCCCATTTCCTGCTATTTTTAGTGTCCCAGGTATGTTTATTCTCATACCATAGGTTAATAGGGACTTTTAGGTGAGGCTATATTTAATCCACAAATCAATTCTCCAAAATAAAAGGATATCTTCTCTATCTATGGTGATGGGGTAAAGCCAGCCCACTGATCAAACCATATGACCACTCCTTCTATGGGGATGAGTGTTGAGGTGTTAAGCCTGTGGCTAGCCCCTGACCAGCAGGGGCAGTACAAGCACTCCCCGACAAGGTGAATGGGAGAGGTAAGGTCGACAGGTCAGGCACACCACAAGCACCCATGAGTTGTGTCGAAGCAGGAACTACTTTATTGAGGAAGTGTACAGGCTTATAAAGCTTACATGCGCAATAGGGGAGCCAATCAGCGAATAGGTCATGCAGGCATGGGAGGACCACGCACAAGGGCATCTTAAGCAAAGTATAGGGATCACGCACTGTCCCCCTGTCCGGAACTAAAGCGGATCTATCCCTGCTGGTGGTCTGATCTTATGTAGCTTAACTGCAGCAGCCACAAACACGCCCCTCGAACATCTGCCAGGTGCCATATTGTAATAAGATTTTAGGCAATGCCCAGCCAATGAGAATGAAGGAGTATCTCTGCTGGGAGAAAATGACCTATAAGTACCTGACAGCAGGCATATATTTTAGTAAGTACCATTTTTATATTAACTTCAGAAATAGACTAGGTTCTTCTGAATGTTACTTAGGATTGGAAAAAAGATACCAGAGGAGGGTGTTTGGCCTAGTGGTTAAGATGTCATTTGGGATGTCTATGTCTCATATCAGAGTGCTTGGGTTAGAGTTGCAGCTCTGCTCCCACTAGAATCTTTCTGCTAATGTTTGCCCTTGCAGGCATTAGGTGATGGCTCAAGGAATTGGGTTCCAGCCACTCACATGGGAGGTCTTGATTGAGTTACTGACTCCCAGCTTCCACCCTGGCTCAGACTTAGCTGTTTTGGGCATTTGAAGAGTGAACCAGCCGAATGAGAACTGTCTGTCTGTCTAACTGCCTCTCTGTTCTCCACCAAATAAAAAAAGAAGTACATAGAGTTAAAATAAAAGATCTCATAATTTTTCCCCCATCTGGTTGCCATAAAAAAAACTCAGCCCTGAAATATGAGTTGTTCTGTTCTTACACGATTTTAATTTAAAGTGACTGTAATTCTTCAGTATAATGTCATATTTTCTGGAAAGAGACAAATTTATTCAAATTTTGTTTGGCTTGACTTTCCTTGAAGCTGTTAAGAGTCTGGCTAAGATTAAGTTCTAGTCATATTTATTATATGTTTCTTTTCTTTTAAAAATTATTTTGAAATCTATGCACAGCTTTTAATGCAAGATTAATTTATTTATTTGAAAAATAGAGTTACAGAGGAATAGGAGGAGAGACAGAGACAGAGATGTTCCATACTCTGTTTCACTCCCCAAATAGAGGCAACAGCTGGGGCTGGACCAGGCTGAAGCCAGGAGTCAGGAGCTTCTTCCAGATCTCCCACATGGCTGGCATGGGCCCAAGCACTTGGTACATATTCTCAGGGACATTAGCAGGGAGCTGGGTTGGAAGTGGAGCAGCTGGGACTTTGACCCGGTGCCAATACTGGGTGCTGGCACTTTAGGCAATGGCTTAACCAGCTGTGCCACAGTACCAGTCCAGCCTTTCTTTAAAGAAAGATTTAATTATTTATTTGAAAGGCAAGTGACAGGGAAATCTTCCATCCACTGGTTCACTACACAAATGCCAACAAAAGTAAGGTGTAGGGCAGGCCAAAGCCAGGAGCCAGGAATTCCATCCAGGTCTCCCATGTGGTAGCAGGCACTCAAGTACTTGAACCATCATCTCCTGCTGCCCAGATAAACAAGAAGCTAGATAAGATGGGGAGAATCTGGGACTTCAATCAGGCACCCTGATATGGGATGTAGGCATCCATAGTGGTGGCTTAACCCCTTCTGCTACAATGCCTACCACACATCATTCTTTCTTACCCTTTTCATCAACAAAAACTTCATGATTCTGTTTCATAGCTTTTGGTTTTAAGATTCTGTGACTACAAAATGAAGTGAAGGACTCCATAGTCATATATTGTGATTAAGATTCACCAGGGAACAGAGATGCAAGAGGAGAATGAGTGCAGTCATTATTGTCCATTTTAATATGGTGGAACCCTTTGACTTATACAAACTATGAAATCCTTTCAAATGAATGCTTCACATTGCATAGCACCCTGCCATTGTACTTAAACTTTACCAAGTAATGCAGGCACAGTTTCAATGGATAGGTAGGAGAGATACACTGGCAATTTGAGGTTTCTTTTAAATTATTTATACAGGGAATAATTATCTCCTCACTATTAAACCTCTAATACAGTTTCTGAAATATTTCAGCTAGAAGATATTAAAAGGTTCTTGGGTCAACACTGAAACTTGTTTATTATTGATATAAAGAGAACAGATTTCCTGTATTTCATAGATTCAATTCTCAGAAGATATCCATACTTCCCTCCTTCCTTCCTTCCCTCCCTCCATCCCCACTCATTTTGAATTTTACAGCGGGAAGACCTTAGATAAGCTCCACAGCTACTCACCATGCTTGTTATTGGCAATGCTGGGGGTGAGAAGCCAGAACATTTCCAACTGGCAACTGTCAATAATTAGATTCCTGTAATGTAATCTGTCCTTACAGTTCACAGGTTGGTAAAATAGGACAAAATCTTGTTGCTTTAGGTGGTGGCCCAAGGACTGTGTCCTATGCACACTTATACGACTGGAAGTGTGTAAACATGTGGCTACCCACGAGCAAGTTTCCCTTACCATGGACTGGAAAACGTGTTGACACGTGGCCTGGCTGGATATTCAGGCCTCTCTACTGATGATTCCACTTCTGGCAGTGCAGTTATTTGAGATGGACCCTTCTGAATCTCCATCAATCTTTCTTACGCTACTTAAGATAAACACTTTAGCTCTCATTAGAGCTGAAAATGAAAAGGAAATTTCAGCAAGGGTTGAAATGTTAGCTGTGGGGAGGCATAAACCGCTCCCCTGACCTCTGAGATCCCCTACAATATCATTGGGTGGTTTCCTTGAAAATGTTATTTACAGCTCTCAGATGTTAAGACCAGCTGCTTACAGATATCTTTCATATCTTTTCCTACTCTCAAGGAATATGATCTAAATATGAATCATCATGGGCATCCAGAGCTTGGCTAAAAAATCTTCCTAGTGACAGAGGATCCTATTCCCTGAGTGGTGCCAGACGAATTCTTTCCATAGATTCTTCCTCAGAAGAGAGGTAATAGGGCTAAGTGGAAAAAGCATGAGCTTTGGCAACAGTTAGACTTGAGTTTTAATCCTGACTCAGTCACTTAGTGATTGACCTAAGACAAATAAACTAAACTCTCTGAGTCAGTTTCTCAACTAAAAATGGAAATATTACCTACTCCAGAAAGTAGCACAAAAAAATTGTGGATTTAAAAGTACACATAAAGTACCAAAATATATCAGATTCTAGATAAATTATAATTGGTGGTTATTATTAAGTTACATCTGGCCACCAAAATGGAGCAGCAATTTCCTGTATGTGATAAACTTTTGAGAGTCTATTCCCCTTCCAAGCCTTGTACACTGACCAATGTATGTTGTGTTGGGGCTAGGGAGCTGGATGAGAGGAGACAGAAAAAAGATACTGCTTGGTATTTTTACTAAAATTTTAGCATTCTTTTCCACCTTTCTCTTTTCATTCCTTTTTTCCCTGTTTACCTTAAAAAACATTTCTTTTAAAATAAAAAATAAGACATCAATACATCCTTGTTAAAAATGTGAACAGAAGCATCCTTGTGAGTCCTTTTTTTCTGATAAGGGGACAGTTAAAATAGCTGCTGCAGGACCAGCGCTGTGGCCTAGCGGGTAAAGCTGCCACCTGCAGTGCCGGTGCCGGTTCAAGTCCTGGCCTCTCCACTTCCAACCCAGCTCTCTGCTATGGCCTAGGAAAGCAGTAGAAAATGGACCAACTGCTTGGGCCCCTGCACCCACGTGGGAGACCCAGAAGAAGTCCTAGCTCCTGGCTTCAGATTGGCACAGCTCAGGCTATTGCGGCCATCTGGGGGAGTAAATCAGCGGATGGAAGACCTCTCTCTCTCTCTCTTTCTCTCTCTCTCTGCCTCTGCCTCTCTGTAACTCTGACTTTCAAATAAATAAAATAAAACTTAAAAAAAATAGCTGCTGCTATGGAAATGAAATGCTAGGAAGTAAACATCTTTCTGATGGAAGTAAAAAATATTTTATATATTAATTTTACCATATGGAGTTTAATAAAAATAATGAAAATATGTAAAAGTAATGTAATTTCATATACAGTCACATTGCTAAACTCTTTGTTAATTCCAGTAGTTTGACAGCTGTTGCTCTTGCTGCTATGGCATTTCCAGTTGGATAATCACACATTAGGCAAATAGTGACATCTTGTTTCTTCCTCTCAAATTTGCATTCCTTGTGTCTTCTTAATTCAGGTTGCATTGGCTAGGTTCTCCAATAATATGTTGATTGACAGGGATGGAGAGAACATTCTTGAAAAATTTCCTTATTCTACAGAGAATGCTTTTACATTTTTCATATTGGATACCCTACTTGATATAAGTTTTGGGTAGATACTTTTTAGCTGGTAAAGAAAGTTTCTCTTCTATTCTGAACTTGTTAAATTGAAAAAATCAGGATATGGTTTTAGCTTTATCAAATTTTGTTGGTATCTAGTGAGATCCCCATGAAATGTCTTCTCATTTAAACTGGTAAGTAATTAAGCAACTTAAATTCATGGAGTATACCCTTCCTGGTCATAACACACACACACATACATGTTTTAAATTTTTATTTACTTATTCTCATTTTTTAAAGATTTATTTATTTTATTTGAAAGGCACAGTTACAGAGAGGCTGAGGCAGAGAGAGAGAGAGAGAGAGAGAGAGAGAGAGAGAGAGAGAGTCTTCCATCTACTGGTTCACTCCCCAGATGGCTGCAATGGCCAGAGCTGTGCAGATCCAAAACCAGGAGCAAGGAACTTCTTCTGGGTCTCCCATGTGGGTTCAGAGGCCCAAAGACTTGGGCCATCTTCTACTGCTTTCCCAGGCCATAGCAGGGAGCTGGTGAAATGATCTTTTCTTGATGATTTGATAGAGCTCATTGGTAAAATTCATTAGGGATAGATTGTAGACTATTCAATTTCTCATGTATTTTTGAATTAGCTAAATATTCCACTTCCTGAGTTAACCTGGACAATTTTTGTTCTTTTCTTAAAAATCTTTCATTGAGCCAGTGCTACAGCTCAATAGGCTAATCCTCCGCCTGCGGCGCCGGCACACCAGGTTCTAGTCCTGGTCAGGGTGCCGGATTCTATCATGGTTGCTCCTCTTCCAGTCCAACTCTCTGCTGTGGTCCAGGAGGGCAGTGGAGGATGGCCCAGGTCCTTGGGTCCTGCACCCACATGGGAGACCAGGAGGAGGCACCTGGCTCCTGGCTTCGGATCTGTGCGGTGCACCGGCCACAGCGTGCCAGCCGCCACGGCCATTGGGGGGTGAACCAATGGAAAAGGAAGACCTTTCTCTCTGTCTCTCTCTCTCACTGTCCACTCTGCCTGTCAAAAAAAAAATATTTCATTTATTTAAGAGTTTCAAGTATACAAGAGGTAGGCAATTCAGTTTAATATTCCTTCTGAAATAGAAAAAAAAAAACTAGAGAAACTGAGAAAAATATTTTTAAAAAATATTTGGGGGCCGGCACCGCGGCTCAATAGGCTAATCCTCTGCCTTGTGGCACCGGCACACTGGGTTCTAGTCCCGGTCGGGGCACCGGATTCTGTCCTGGTTGCCCCTCTTCCAGGCCAGCTCTCTGCTGTGGCCAGGGAGTGCAGTGGAGGATGGCCCAAGTCCTTGGGCCCTGCACCCCATGGGAGACCAGGAGAAGCACCTGGCTCCTGCCTTCGGATCAGCGCAGTGCACCGGCAGCAGCACGCCTACCGCGGCGGCCATTGGAGGGTGAACCAACGGCAAAAGGAAGACCTTTCTCTCTCTCTCTTTCTCTCTCACTGTCCACTCTGCCTGTCAAAAAAATAAAAAATAAAATATTTGGGGCTTTGGGGAGTGAAGAATGCTAAGACCAAGATCATGGAGAAAAGGCAAGTCTAGGAAGTATGCAGTATCTGGGACTGTTTTTTTCTAATTTGTCTTTAGATTCTGAAGAAGTGACTGAAAGGGCATCTTAGTCCGTTTGTGTTACTATAACAAATACTTTAAGCTGTGTCATGCATTTGTAAAAAAAAGAAGTTTATTCTGGCTCTTTGTTTTTGAGGCTTAGAAGACCAAGCTTGGGGTGGGGAGGGTGCATCTGGTGAGGGCCTCCTCCTGCACCATACAACGCCACATGGGTGGGAGGATGTGAAAGAGAGCTGAGAAGCATGTGTGGAAGAGGCTAAATGCAAAGTGGCTTTGCTTCACAGCAACCAATCCAGTCCCATGGACTTTACCCACTTCTAGGAGATGGGCATTAATAACTTCCAAGGGTGGGGAAAGCAGCAGCACCAGGTCCAAGATGGCGGCCAGCAGGAGGCTGATGAAGGAGCTTGAAGAGATCCACAAATGTGGAATGAAAAACTTCCGTAACATCCAGGTTGATGAAGCTAATTTATTGACTTGGCAAGGGCTTATTGTTCCTGACAACCCTCCATATGACAAGGGAGCCTTCAGAATCGAAATCAACTTTCCAGCAGAGTACCCATTCAAACCACTGAAGATCACATTTAAAACAAAGATCTATCACCCAAACATTGAGGAAAAGGGGCAGGTCTGTCTGCCCGTAATTAGTGCTGAAAACTGGAAGCCAGCAACCAAAACCGACCAAGTAATCCAGTCCCTCATAGCACTGATGATTGACCCCCAGCCTGAGCACCCGCTTCGGGCTGACCTAGCTGAAGAATACTCTAAGGACCGTAAAAAATTCTGTAAGAATGCTGAAGAGTTTACAAAGAGATATGGGGAGAAGTGACCTGTGGACTAAAGTCTGCCACGGATGAGTTCAGCTGATGTGAGCAGAGACCCCGAGCAGTGCCCTCAGACACCCTGCAAAGCAGGACTCTGTGAAAAATTGACACGTGCCACCGCCTGGCATCCGCTCGTGGCAGTTACTAACTTTCTACAGTTTTCTTAATCAAAAGCGGTCTATGTAACCTGTAAAGAAAGGATTAAAAATTTCAGATGTTCCAAAAAAAAAAAAAAACAACTTCCAAGGGTGGTGCTTCTATGTGCTCCACCTTTTAAAGGTTCCACTACCTCTCAATACCATTACATTAGGGGCTTCTAGCAAATGATCCTTTTGGGGGAAAAAGCCATATCCAAACTCTAGCAGAAGGTGACCAGTGCTTTAGACTTAGGAACTAAGTGAATATACATTTAAATTCGGAATCCTGTAAGAAGGGGGATAATGGCCAGCTTGCCTAGCTTTGGTAGACCCTCAAATGTTACCCTAAGAATAAGGTTGAACCAGAACAACTTAGTTTGTTTCTATTTCTTGACTATTGCGAATATTGCTGCAACAAACATGGGAGTGCAGATGTTTCTTTGATGACGATTACATTCCCCTGAATATATATCCAGTAGTGAAATTGCTAAAATAGCCAAAGCAATTTTAGACAAAAAGAACAGAATGGGAGACATTCTACTACCTGACTTTAAAATACCGTACAAAGCTACAATAATTGAAAGAGCATGGAATTAGCATAAGAACAGATTCATAGACCAATGGAACAGAATAGAGACGCTAAAAGTAAATCATGCATCTACAGAAAACTGATCCTTGAGAAAGGGTCTAAGAACATGATTGAATAAAGGACAGTCTTTTTTTTTTTTTTTTTTTTTTTTTTTTTTTGACAGGCAGAGTGGATAGTGAGAGAGAGAGAGACAGAGAGAAAGGTCTTCCTTTGCCATTGGTTCACCCTCCAATGGCTGCCGCGGCCGGCGCATCTCGCTGATCCGAAGCCAGGAGCCAGGTGCTTCTCCTGGTCTCCCATATGGGTGCAGGGCCCAAGGACCTGGGTCATCCTCCACTGCCTTCTCGGGCCATAGCAGAGAGCTGGCCTGGAAGAGGGGCAACCGGGATAGAATCCGGCGCCCCAACCGGGACTAGAACCCGGTGTGCCGGCGCCGCAAGGTGGAGGATTAGCCTGTTAAGCCATGGCGCCGGCCAAGGACAGTCTTTTTAATAAATGGTGCTAGAAAAATTGGATATTTACACACAGAAGAATAAAACTAGAACCCTATCTTTCACTGTGTACCGCTTCCACAAAAGCCCTCAAAATGACTACATATCTTTGAATAATTGCATTGGGGTGGCTCTGGAGATTGCAACATACACTTTACATAATCTACTTGGAGTTTGTATTTTACCACTTCAGTGAAATGTAAAGGGAGGTCCCTTTACACCATGCCCTGTCTTAATATTGAGGATGTCGTATATATTGTATACATATAAAATGACCCCCTGATAACATTATAATTTTGCTTTCAACAGTCAAAAATGGTTTAGAGAACTAAAGAGCTAAAACAGCCTATTCACACAGGCATCATTTTTAGTTCCCTTTATTCATTTCAAGTTTTTCTTTGGTATTATTTTTCTTCTACCTAAAAAAAGTTTCTTTAGCATTTTTTTTTTTTTGACAGGCAGAGTAGACAGTGAGAGAGAGAGAGACAGAGAGAAAGGTCTTCCTTTTTGCCGTTGGTTCACCCTCCAATGGCCGCCGTGGCCGGTGCACCGCGCTGATCCGAAGGCAGGAGCCAGGTGCTTATCCTGGTCTCCCATGGGGTGCAGGGCCCAAGCACTTGGACTATCCTCCACTGCACTCCTGGGCCATAGCAGAGAGCTGGCCTGGAAGAGGGGCAACCGGGACAGAATCCCGTGCCCCGACCGGGACTAGAACCCTGGGGTGCCGGTGCCGCAAGGTGGAGGATTAGCCTGTTGAGCCAAGGTGCTGGCCTTTTCTTTAGCATTTTTAAAAGGATTAAAGGATTGGATTATTGCCTTACTTTTCCTTCATCTCAGAAGGTCGTTATCTGTCTTCATTCTTAAAGGATTTTTTCCCCAAAAAACAGAATTCTGGATTGGCCATTGTTTTCTTTCAGACTTCAAAAACATTGCTGTGCTGCCTTCTGACCATCCTTGTTTCTTTTCTGCAACCTTTTGCTGTACGCTCTCGATAATACCTTATTTGTCTGGGGCTTCTTGCAAGATTTTCCTTTTCCCTGTGGTTTTCAGCAGTTTAGTCATGATGTGTCTGGCTGTGGTTTTCTTTGAGTGTACATTGTTGGAGGCTCACTGGGCTTTTGAATCTGCAAACACATATTCTTCAACAAATCCGGATTGGTTTTGGTCATTATTTTTTTTTTTTTTCTGCTTCAATTAGAGTATCCTCTTCTTGGACCTTAGTGAAATGAATGTTAGATCTTTAATATCATCCTATACTTACCCAATGCTCTGGTCAGGTTTTAAAAACAGCAAATTGTTTTTGTGCTCAGATTTGATTATTTCTAATGACCTATGTTTGGGCTCAATGACTCCTCTGTCATCTCCCTTATGCTACTGAGCCCACCAGTGTGTTTTTAAACTTTACCTTTCAGTTCTAAAATTTATGTTTAGCTCCCTTTTCATGTCTACTTCTTTGTCAGGAAGTCATCTTTTCATTCATTTCAAAATGTTTCTTTTACTTCATGAAACATAGGATAGATGCATTACAGTTTTTGTCCGACAATTTCAACATGTTATCTGTTGATTATCTTTTCTATGGACAGTTGTTGAGAATTTTCTTATTCTTCGTATGTTGAATAATTTTAATTGCTTCCTGGACATTTTGAATATTATGTTATTTGGACTTTTACTATCTTCTGGATATTTGATCTTTATTTTTAGTAAGTGATCCAGCTGCTTAGTTTAAGATTACCAAACCCAATCTGCCTTCTCTGTTCTGTGGTTCCAATGTCAGTCCAGTTTTCAAAGTTGCAACAGTATTTTTTTTCAACTTTTATTTAATAAATATAAATTTCCAAAGTACAACTTTTGAATTATAGCAGCTTTTTCCCCCCATAACCTCCCTCCCACCCACAACCATCCCATCTCCCACTTCCTCTCCCGTCCCATTCTTCATCACGATCCATTTTCAATTATCTTTATATACAGAAGATCAACCTAATATATACTAAGTAAAGATTTCAACTGCACCCACACAGACACACAAAGTAGAAAGTACTGTTTGAGTAGTAGTTTTACCGTTAATTCGCGTAGTATAACACATTAGGGACAGAGGTCCTACATGGGGAGCAGGTGCACAATGACTCCCGTTGTTGATTTAACAATTGACACTCTTATTTATGACATCAGTGATCACCTGAGGCTCTTGTCAGGAGCGCAGCAGTATTTTGATGGGCTCCATGTATGTTTCACCCAGAGGCTGCTTTGGGAAATGAGCAGTGAGTCTACACCACAATTTCATTTTCATAGCATCTGCTATGCTGCCTTCATATCAGTTCCACCTATAAGGAACCCATAAGTAACTTCATACACAGGTTTAAGGAATCCATATCTCCAGTCCTCTCCGCCCTACAATTTCTCCAACACTCTCCAGCTCTCCAGGGCCCCCTTCCCTGTCTTCTGCATCAAGAATAGGGTTTCAGCCCCTCCGTGCTGCTGTGTATTTCTCATAACTGGTCTGCCTCAGGAGTAGGAGGTGGAGAGAAAAGAGAAAGAAAAGTGATTACGATTCCCTAAGGTTCTCCAGATCACAAGTCCTTTTCTCAGTGCCTCTGGTAACAAAGAAGGAGTTTTCTCTGAGTTTGAGGTGCCTGCAAGCCCACCACACTGCTGTTGCCGAAGCGTAACTTCATGGCCTGCCACAGGGCAAGGCCAGGAGATTAGTGAAAGGAAAAAAAAAATGAGGATTCTCTCCACACTCACTAACCTGCGGGGCTCCCTATCTATCCCCAGAATAGAAAAAAGGGTCTGTCTTGGAGCTCGTAGGGTCTAGAGTCTAAGTTAGAACGCAAAGGTGGAAAAATGAAAAAGTCAGAGTGAGAATGGTTGTTCTGTCAGCTTTGACAAGAGGTGTGGCAGAACAAGTTTATTCATTTTAGCCAAAGCCAGAAGCCCTTAAAATTGAGAGTTGAATAATTTACATCCCTGGCTGGATTAGGGTGACCCAAGACTGAATCACAGCAGCCTGCCAAGCAAAGGAAAAAGATGACATAATTCTAGGTCTCAACTTAAACAATCTTTTATATACAGGATGTGGAATTCAATTAAAAAAAAGAAAAACCTAGTATAGTGCCAGTGTTTATGGAGTACTGAAAGTTGTTATTCAGAGTAACTTTCTTTGAATATATTTTCTCTTCTGAAAAAAAACCATCTTTACAAAAATCAAAAATTATCTCCCTGCTCACCCTCTCTCCTCACCATAGGGCACAGCAGTCTCTGCCAATGTGGAAATTATCTATTTCTGCCGGAAAACATAGTATTCTAAATAATCTGCTATAGGATTAGTGACAATTAAAATATCTTCTGTTTAAAAGTTTTCTTATGATTAAATAACCATGGTATATTATCTGATTTATAAAAAATGTGATTTACATGGGTGTTCCTCAGAATTCATTTAAAAATTGAGGTACAGCTACATCCAGATGTCTTTGGCTAAAATTTCGGTGATGGTCTTGTCCCACGTACATAGCTGCTTCCTCTCGACGCCAAGGGATTTAAAGCACAACAGCAAATGGAGTTCTGTGATCTATCCTTCCTCTATCCCACCAACTCTCTTTATTCAGTTGTTCCTTATATACTCCTGAAGGGCTTATTTATGTTCGAAATAAAATACAGAAACAGAGCCAAAGCATTTTGTTGATTAAAAAAAGAAATGACATTGGGGTGGGTGGTTGTAACTACAAAATAAGCTGACCCTAGGTGTAGCACAAGCGAGAGGAGCAATGTCACCCAGAAAGCTTCCCTGGGAACTTCCCTTTGGACTCCCTCAGGGTGTTCCCTTCGTACGGATACATACACAGCAGAGGGCGCCCCAGTATAACACAAGAGCCCCAGGGCCATGGGCCATCTCTGAGATCACCGGGCTTTGCTCAGTTCTCACACTTGTGGTGATTTGCTCAACAAACATCTGGTGAGCGTTTATTGCACGCCAGGCTCACATGTGCATTGAACACTTCTTTTTTTTGACAGGCAGAGTGGATAGTGGGGGAGAGAGAGAGAGAGAGAAAGGTCTTCCTTTTTGCCGTTGGTTCACCCTCCAATGGCCGCCGTGGCCGGCGCATCTCGCTGATCCGAAGCCAGGAGCCAGGTGCTTCTCCTGGTCTCCCATGCGGGTGCAGGGCCCAAAGACTTGGGCCATCCTCCACTGCCTTCCCGGGCCATAGCAGAGAGCTGGCCTGGAAGAGGGGCAACAGGGACAGAATCCGGCGCCCCAACCGGGACTAGAACCCGGTGTGCCGACGCCACAAGGCGGAGGATTAGCCTGTTAAGCCACGGCGCCGGCCATTGAACACTTCTGACACCAAGATGAATTTGGTTCAGTTCCAACTCTCAAGAAGCTCACACACAGTCAAGTAGGGGAGATGAATGTGTGTTAACCAAAAAAACAATAGTTAACATTTTTTTTTCCAGTTATGTTTTAGGCACCTTGCTAAGGACTTTGCTTTGATAACCTCATCTATTCTTCATAAGGGTTCTTCAACATATGTACTCTTATAGTGGCTGGCATCACACTGTGAGAAGTTCTATAATGGATGATGAGAGTACTTGGGAAGAAATCAGAGAGACTAAATCCACCTAAGAGAGTTAGACAAAGAGAGAAGAAAGACATTAACTACAGACTTGTCTTTTGTTCCACTATGAGATGGCATGGAGCATAGGCTGTCTGGTTTGGTTTGGAAACCTCAGGACTGGTCTTCAATAAGTAACTGATGGATGAGTGTTTGAGCTTGACCTTGAATGCTGAGTAGATTCTTACAAGATAGGAAGTAGAAAAGGGACACTCAGACAGAGGCTGCAGCACAACAAAAATACTGAGACCTGATTGTAAGATACTCAGAGGGAACTGACTAGTCTGGGGTGAATGAAGATTCGCCCAGTGGTGGGAAGTAGGAGGAGAAACTGGAAGGCAGGTTGCTGTCTCAGCAATTCTGTATAACAAATCAGCGCAAACAAAGTGGCTTTCACACAGCATTTATTACTGTTTATGAGTGTGCAGGCTCATCAATTGGGGGATTCTGCTGATCTGGGCCAGATTTGGTTGATTTCTGCTGGGCCTGATCATAAAAGCGTGGTGACTGGTGGGAAGGCTGTGGGCTGGCTTGCCCAGGTTGTATGGTTGTTGGTTGGATGTTGGCTGGGTGGACAGAGCTGCCTGGGCCATGTGTCACTCACCATTTTATAAGCTGCCTGTGTTAGTTCACATGGCAGTGCCAGGGATTCATGAAAGCAAGCAGAAGTGGGCAAGGCCCCTTAAGACCTAAGCTTGAAATGGGTGCTCCAACATTTCTACCACCTTTTATTAGCCACATAAAGTCACAACCCCAGCCTAAATTCAGAAAAGGAAAATAGATCCCGTTTCTTGATAGGAGGAGCTAGTGAAGTTGAAAAAGCTGAGGATACAGGGAGGGGTAAAGCATTGAGATCTGTTTGCACTCAAGCAGTTCAGTTGAGATCAGATACCTAAGGGTTATCACCATCTGAATTCCAGGTATGTACTTTATTTTGCAAGAATGGGAAGCCCTTGGGGCAGGTGTATGGAGTAGCAAAGTCTCTGTTTGGGGCACCTTCATTCTATGTTGGAGTGCCTGGTTTGAGTTCTGGCTACAGCACTCCTATCCAGCTATTTGTGAATGCACACCCCTGGAGGCAGTAAATGATGGCTCAAGTACGTGAGTCCTTGCCACCCACATGGGAGACCTGGATGGAGTTTGGGGCTCTTGCCTTCAACCCAGCCATGATCTGGCTGTTGCAAGTATTTGGGGGAGTGAACCAGTGAATGGAGGGTCTATCTGTGTCTGTCTTTGTTTCTCTTTCTCTATGCCTTTCAAATTAAAGATGAAAATAAATAAAAATATTTTATAAAGAATGGGGGGGGGCAAAATTATGTTGTAAAGCCACCACCTGTTGTGCTAGCATCCCATGTGGATGCCAACTCATGTCCTGGCTGTTTCACTTCCAATCCACTTCCCCGCTAATGGCCTTGGAAAAGGAGGGAAAGATGACCCGAGTGCATGGTCTCTCAGCCACCCACATGGGAGACCCAAAGGAAGCTCCTGGTTCCTAGCTTCAGCTTGGCCCAACCCTGGCCCTTGCAGCCATCTGGGGACTGAATCAGCGATAGAAGGTCTATTTCTCTGTCTCTGTCTACTTTCTCTGTACCTCTGATTTTCAAATAAATAAATCTTAAAAAAAAAAAAAGAACAGGAAGCTCCTTAAAGCATAGCATAGTTTTGGGTTTTAGAAAGATATCTCTGGTGGTGACAAGATGAGAAGTTTGGAAGAGGAGAGCTTGAAGACAAAGTACTTATGAAGAGGCTAATGAAGAAGTGGGCTTGAAAAGAACCTGTGACGTTAGTTTACTCTGTCTGCCAAGTTATATCAAAATTTCTTCTATTATTTGCTCATACTAATTTACTTTGCACAGAGATTTTAAGAAATGAGTTCAAACATATGGTCTAGAAGTTAATTTAGGGAGCCTCCAAACATCTTCACTATATTAAGAGGCTTGTCTATGGTTGTTTCAAGTGTCTTGAGAATGAAATGGTGTCTAGAATTATTTCCTTATATAAAAGAAATATGGATTGTGAGGAATCAAGGAAGATTTTTGAGCAGGAGAAAAAATGTGGTGAGAGGTACCTTTGGGAAGCTCAATTTCTCATTGAAGAGTAGGATAGATTGATGAGGGGAATTTGTTTGGGGACCATAGGAAAGAGTTTACGTACTTACTCATTAGATCTGGAAATGACCCTGGGAGTGGGAAAGGACAAATGGATCTGCAGGGGGTTCTGCTAAGATTGGAGAGAGCTTCTTTAATCTGATTGATTATGTCTCCTAGGTCATGTTTCATAAATATTAAATGTTATTGCTAATGCAAATTCTAGGCACAGGGATTCGGTCAAAACCGAAAGGATATGGAAATCACTGCCCTCACCATGAATTCTTGGTTCAAAAGGGAAAAGTGGAGAACATTGCTCAAACCCCCCTCTTGCCCCAGTGGAACATTTGGGAGAATTGCCTTCTTTCTCTAACCTCCTTCCTCTGCCTTTCTGTGTATATGATTACTGTTTGTTTCACAGCATTTTAATGACTGAATAACATTGCCTTTCTCATATAAATTGTAGTATAAGATTTTTTTTCCCATAGTAGTATCTGTTCTTCATTATTGCTCCTAACTGGCTATGTGATCCCAAGTAAACCTCTGTGTCTGTTTTCTCAGGAGATGCAGGCCAGCATTGTGGCATAGTGGATAAAGCTGCCTCCTGCAGTGGGCGCATCCCATATGGGCGCAGGTTCAAGACCCTGCTGCTCCACTTCTGATCCAGCTCTAGAAGATGGCCCAAGTCCTTGGCCTCTGCACCCACCTGGGAGACCTGGAAGAAGCTCCTGGTTCCTGGCGTCTCTCTCTCTGCCTTTGCCTCTCTGTAACTCTGCCTTTCAAACAGATAAATAAATCTTTTAAAAATAATTAATTTTAAAAAAAGGAGATAGCCTTGTTATGAGGGGTAAGTTAACACATTTTGAAAAAAAAATTATTTATTTTATCATTTAAAAGGAAGAGTTACAGGGTCTGGGGGAGGACAGAGAGAGAATGTTCCATCTGCTGGTTAACTCCCCAAATGGCTACAAAGGCCAGGGCTGGGCCAGGCTGAAGTCAGATACCTGAAACTCCATCCCAGTCTCCCACATGGATGGCAGGGGCATCAGCTCTTGGGCCATCTTCCACTGCTTTCCCAGGCACATTAGCAAGGAACTAGATCAGAAGTGGAGCAGGTAGGACATGAACCTGTACTCGTATGGGATCTATTTCAAATCACATCTAAAGAACTGAGTCCAAGAAGACAAATTACATGATTAAAAGCTACAAACATTTTTTTGGCTCAGTGACCTTGTGGTTTGACTTTTCCTGGGCACATATATTAAGCCAACCAGCCACCGATCTCCATCCCACTCTGTGTGATCTGAACCGAGGAGATTCAGGCCTGGCTTTAGGCAAAGCTGAGGTGAAGGTGAATGTGGTTTAGGTCCCTCCATTATTCCACTTGTATTCTCTTTGTGTACCCTCCTCTGTTGATTTCCTCCGCGGAGAACCTGCTGTGTAGCATGTCCTGTGTTGGGAACAGCGCCGGCAGAGAAAACCCAGGCCCTGAAGTGTGGAGTCCAGAGGCGTGGCTGCAAGCTGATGCCATTGCAGCGGGACTTGAACTGAGCAGAGGGAGCAGCATGGAGTTCTCCAAACCAGGGCTTGGGTGTCAAGGCTTCCAGGAGGAGAAACAACTGGAGGCAGGCAGAAGAAGTTAGCATGACATTGACTCTGGCATTGCACTTACTATGTGGGACCTCAGGAAAGTTTCAGCCCTCCCTGAGCCTCAGTTTCCTCATATATAAGACTAGGATGATTTCCAAAAGTTGTGAAAGTCACAGCAAATTGTAAAGTACTTGGTACATGAGGACAACACCAATTACGCGGCACTGCCAAAGGCCAAGCATTATTCTCTTTCAATGATAACTGAATGTCTCAGGCAATTCCCAGGCCATATAACTCACTGGGTCCTCATAACAGCTCTGTAATGTGGCTGTTCCCGGTAGACTCAAAGAACTGAAGTCAAAAGTGTTAACTGACTGCTTGCTACATTGTTTAGAGTGAATAAACTGATATCCATAGCCCATGCTTTTAAGTTCTATCCTATGAGTTTCCATAATAAGGGCAAAAATTAGTGAGTAAATATTAAAGAAAAAGCAGGTGACATAGTTTGTTAAAGCACGGGAAGTAAGACACAGCATAACATAATGGCTTATGCATAAGGCTGAGTCTGGTAGAATATTGTTCTATGAGTCAGGGCTTTCAGTTATCAATAATAGAAATTGATTCAGAACAGCTTAAGCTAAAGGGAACTTGTTGGTGACATGATGGGGCTCCTACAATACATGTGAGGTTGAAAGATCAGGCTTCAGAAACACAGAAAGTTCATGGAGGGCTGGCACCGTGGCTCACTTGGTTAATCCTCCGCCTGTGGCGCTGGCATCCCATATGGATGCCGGGTTCAAGTCCCGGTTGCTCCTCTTCCAGTCTAGCTCTCTGCTGTGGCCCGGGAGGGCAGTGGAGGATGGCCCAAGTGCTTAGGCCCCTGCACCCGCTTGGGAGACCAGGAGGACGCACCTGGCTCCTGGCTTCGGATTGGCGTAGCTCCAGTCATAGCGGCCATTGCGGGGGGGGGGGGGGGGAGGCGGTGAACCAGTGGAAGGAAGACAGACCTTTCTCTCTGTCTCTCTCTCTCTCACTGTCTAACTCTATCTGTCAAATAAATTAAAAAATAAAAAATAAAAAGAAAGTCCATGGAAACCCCAGAAGGCATTGTGAAGAAGGCACAGTTTGGTGAGCAACACTTAGGAAGAGTAACAACATCCAATAGCCCCACCCCAGATGGCTGAAGTTCAAAGTCCTCAGAAAGTGTAATGTGCATAAAGGCCAGAAGAAGGAGGGTCTCTTTCATCTTCTGGTATAGGAAATGGTTTCCAAGAATTATCCGCTCTCTGAGACTGCACTGAAGAAAAGAATCATTTCCCTCCCCCAGAACTGGAATACTGTCAACGTGGGAGTGGACTGGGAAACCCAGCAATGACTCAGTCCATTACATCTATTAAGACAGCAACGAGGGCCAGTATTGAGGTATTGTTCCCTCCACCATCAGACAGGTATGTATTTGAATGCCGAGGCTTTGTGTTCCAAGGAGCAAAACATCATTATTTGATCATATTTTGATCTCCAGTAAATTCTCTGTTTCCAAATTTCCACGGATTATATTCTTCCCATAGCATGGAAAATTTGATCATTATTCACACTGTCAAACAAACAAACAAAAAAAAGGTAGACACAGGCCTCATTACTCTAGGGAGATGAAACATTTCTGGCAAAAAATAATAGCAAAAAGATTATTCTTTTTCATCATACACTTGAAGCCTTGAAGCCTAATGTATACAGTTCTTTCACACTCAGCTTTGAAATGGCTGACAGTTTCCGATTTTTTTCTCTTTCCTTACAGCTCCCTGGTGAAGAGCTGGCTCTTCAATCAAAAGTAAAGTAGTTGAAATATCCCAGAAATGAACATATTCTGTTTAATGGCTGCTGCTTCTTTCATAGGGAGAGCTGGAGAATTTTAGAAGTGGGGGAAATGTCAGTGATTACCTAATGTCTTCCTTTTGCAGGTGAGGAAATTAAGATCCAAAGACTCTTTGCGGCCAGCCCCAGCTCAAACAAATAAATGTCAGCTCTCTCTTGATCTCAACTCCCCCCCCCCCCTTTTTTTTCATCCTGGCACATAGCCAATGAAATAACTTTCTAAAAGTTGTATTTATTTATGAGGAAGAGAAAGAGAGAGGGAGGGAGAAAGAAAAAGAGATGAGAGAGGTCTTAGACCAGAGCCAAAGCAGGAGCTGGGAACTCAACCCAGGTTTCCCATGTGGGTGGCAGGTGCCCAGTTAGTTGAGCCATTGCTGCTGCCTGCTGTCGTCTCCATTGGCAGGAAACCTGGAGTCAGGAGCTAGAGCCAGAATCAAGCCAGGTACTCAGCTGTGTGATGTGGGTATCTTAACCACTCAGATAAATGCCTACTCCCCTGAAATAATTTTTTCCCCAGATTTGTGTGTGTGTGTGTGTGATTTAGCTCTTCCAGTAAATTCTCTCAGTTTCCAAATTTCCACAGATTATATTCTTCCCATAGCATGGAAAATCTGGCTCAGCTTCTCTCCTTCAGTTCTCTTGTACCCCAACACTGTCTTCCTTCTCCAGTTTCTACCACATTCAGCTCCTGCATCTCATTGGTGTGTACTTGACTCTATCACAAGGAACACGCCTCTGCCTATTTCCTGAGTTAGTATCTTCTCCTTGGCTCTTCTCTCTTTGCCTAGAAACACTGTCCCACCTAACAGTATTTTAATAAGTGTATGAATGGAAACTTGTAGGTTGATTGATTTGATGGGCCAATCAACTCTGGGTTTTTTTTTTTAACTTTTATTTAGTAAATATAAATTTCCAAAGTACAGTTTATGGATTACAATGGCTTCCCCCCATAACTTCCCTCCCACCCGCACCCCTCCCATCTCCCGCTCCCTCTCCCATTCCATTCACATCAAGATTCATTTTCAATTATTTTTATATACAGAAGATCAATTTAGTATATATTAAGTAAAGATTTAATCAGTTTGCACCTACACAGAACATAAAGTGTAAAATACTGTTTTAGTACTAGTTATAGCATCACTTCACATTGGACAACACATTAAGGACAGAGATCCCACATTAGGAGTAAGTACACAGTGACTCCTGTTGTTGACTTAACAATCTGACACTCTTATTTATGGCGTCAGTAATCTCCCTAGGCTCTAGTCATGAGTTTCCAAGGCTATGGAAGCCTCTGGAGTTCGCTGACTTCGACCTTATTTTGACAAGGTCATAATCAAAGTGGAAGTTCTCTTCTCCCTTCAGAGAAAGGTACCTCCTTCTTTGATGGCCCCCTTCTTTCCACTGGGATCTCACTTACAGAGATCTTTCATTTAGGTCCTTTTTTTTTTTTGCCAGAGTATCTTGGATTTCCATGCCTAAAATACTCTCATGGGCTCTTGAGCCAGATCCGAATGCCTTAAGGGCTGATTCTGAGGCCAGAGTGCTGTTTAGGACATCTGCCATTCTATGAGTCTGCTGTGTATCCCGCTTCCCATGTTGGATCCTTCTCTCCCTTTTTAATTCTATCAGTTAGTATTAGCAGACACTAGTCTTGTTTGTGAGATCCCTTTGACTCTTAGACCTATCATTGTGATCAATTGTGAACTGAAAATGATCACTTGGACTAGTGAGATGGTATTGGTACATGCAAGCTTGATGGGATTGTATTGGAATCCCCTGGCACATTTCTAACTCCACCATTTGGGGCAAGTCTCATTGAGCATGTCCCAGATTGTACATTTCTTCCCTCTCTTATTCCCACTCTTATCAACTCTGGGTTTTTAAAAAAATAATTATTTATTTGAAAGAGAGAGAGAGAGAGATCTCTTTCGTCAACTGGCTCACTCCCTAAGTAGCTGCAACAACCACTTCTGGGGCAGGCTGAAGCCAGGAGCTAGGAATTCCATTTTGGTCTCCCACATAGGTGGTGGCAGGGGCCCTTGGGGCTGTCATCCATTGTCTTCCTAGAAACATTAGCAGAAAGCTGGGGTAGAAGCAGAAAATCCGGGATTTGAAACGACACACTAACATGAGATGCTGGTGTCACAAGCCAAAGCTCAACTTGCTGCACCACAGTACCAGCTCTCAGCTTTGTTTTGCAACTTTTGCTTGCGGCAGTTTTGGCCCTGCTCTCCAAGGCCTCAGGCTGTCAGTGTGCTTACTGTAGCAAGGTACTTAGGCTTCTGTGGGTGTCCATCTCTCTTCTGCTGTCTGCCAAACATCAACATTAGCCTACTAAGTATCCTTGCTTAGTTACATTGTTAACTTTGATGACCCTATTATTAGGCATACATTAGCGAATATCTACTTCAGATATCTGTTGTTGCATGACAAACCACCACACTTAGTGGCTTAAAATCACATTTATTTATTTTTCATAAATCTATGGTTGGATGGTTTTACTGAAATTGTCTGAGCTTGACTGTTAGGATTTATTTATTTATTTGAAAGGGAGACAGAGAGAGAGAGAGAGAGAGAGAGAGAGAGAGAGAGAGAGAAACAGAGAGATCTTCCATCCTCTGGTTTACTCTGGTTCATTCCCCATATGGCTGCAATGGCTACAGCTGGGCCTATCTGAAGCCAGGAGCTAGGAGCGTCTTCTGAGTCTCCCATATGGGTCAGGGGCCTAAGAACTTGGGCCATCTTCCACTGTTTTTCCAGGCTCATTAGCAGGGAGCTGGACTGGAAGTGGAGCAGCTGGGACTTGAACTGGTGCCTATATGGGATGCTGGCGCTGCAGATAGTAGTTTTGCCTATTATTCCACAGTGCTGACCCCTGAGCTTGGCTAATCTTGACTGAACTTACACATGCATTTACAAGCAGTTGGCAGATTGGTTGGGGGATGGTTGGTCTAGGACAGCTTTGGCAAAGACATTTGACCTTTGGAGGCCTTTGATCTTTTGGAGGTCATGCTCTTTGGTCCTTCCAAAGATTGGCCCAATTTTTTCTCATGGTGGTGGGCAAGTTCAAATAAAGGAGCAGAGGAAACTCAAAGGTTATTTTCCAAGCCTTTGCTCATGTCAAATTTGTTACTGTCTATTGGCAAAAAGTGAGTATCAAGGCAAGCCCAAGCATCAGGGAGGAGGGTATGAGATGAGATTCAGAAAAATATCAAAGTCATTTTACAGCTATCCAAGGTGGATGTTTGGCCTAGTGGTTAGTCTATTGTTCAGGATGCCCACATCCCAAATCAGAGTGCCTAGTTTCAAGTTCTGGCTCCACTCCTGATTCCAGCTTCCTGCTCATGTATACCCTGGGAGACAGCAGTGATGATTCAAGTAATTGGATTCCTGCCACCCAAGGTGAGACCTAAATAGAGTTAGCAGCCCCCGGATTTGACCTGCGTAAGCCCTGGTCATTGCGCTCATTTGGGAAGTGAACCATAGGATAGGAGCTCTGTCTGTCTCTCTTTCAAATGAATAAATGAATGCGTGGATTTTTAAAAGCTAGCCAAGCTGGTTTGGGAATGTATGTATATATACACAGTACATGTGTATGTATAGTTACAGTCCAAAGTAACAGTAGTAACTAATGGAGTACCAATGGAGTGGCCATGTCTACTACTTCTTACAAAAGTACTTGATTTCTTTACAGTCGAGTGATTCTTCCCCTTCTCTCAGTGTATGTAATTTCAGGAGAGTGGCACATGATCACATTTAGCCAAAATACCACTTCCCCTTAGCAAGAGTAAGGGTTCGTGGCTCAAGCTGGGGTAGTAAGAGACTCAATTCCAGGTCTTTCTGTGAAGAAGCCTCTCCCACCAAACTTACTGCCAGGGCCTGAATCTAAAAGAGTGTGGTACGGGAACTGCTTCAGTTACATTGCTGCTGTGGAGCCAAGAGATGGAGATAGACTCAGCCTTGGAGATGTTTTCTTGAGCTGCAGGATCCATCTGTATCTGAAGCCAGATGTATGACTTACTTTTTCAGTCATGAATCAAAATTTTTTTTATTTAAATGAGTTGAAAGGTAATACATACAAAGTGCTCAGATCAATGTCTATCAATAATAGCACTCAATATGTGTTATTACTTGTTTATAAAATTTTAATCAATTTTCTGTCATTTGTAACCAAAAGAATCCTAACTGCTGTGCACAAAGAGAAAAAAAAAAGTCAAAAAAGAGTCCATTTACAGAAGCAAATAAAAAATTTTAAAAACCCCACAAATCCACAGGATTTACTTCAGTGAGAAGTAAATAAGACCTGCTGAGGAAAATGATGGAACGTTTTTGTGGGGCCGGAAGATTTGAAGATCTGATACTCCCACCCAACTCTTTCTCTTCTTGAAACCATTACTCCTGATTTAACCTGCCAAGTTCTCTAGTATGTTTCTTTCTTCTACATGTCCTTCTCCACAACTCCAGTTTGGGCTCCAGAATTTACCACCTGGACTACATTACCAATCTTTCAAAAATCTTGTTGACTTATTTTTGCTTCCAGATTCACCCTCAATTCCTAGTCCTTCAACAAAGCACTCAGAGCCTTTATTCAGAATCTAGACACCACTTCTTTAATTATTTTTCAAAGATTATTTTATTTGTTTGAAAGGCAGAGAAAGAGAGAGGAGAGAGAGAGAGAGAGAGAGAGAGAGAGAGAGAGAGAGAATCTTTCATCTACTGGTTCACTCCCCAAATGACTTCCATGGCCTGGGCTGGGCCAGGCTGAAGCCAGGAGCCTGAAACTCCATCTGATTCTCCTATGTGGGAGCAGGGTCCCAAGCACTTGGGCCATCTTCAGTTGCTTTCCCAGGTGCATTAGCAGGGAACTGGATTAGAAGCCGAGCAGCTAGGACTTGAACCAGGTCTCAAATATGGGATGCCAGCATTGCAAGCAGAGGCTTAATCCATTGTGCCACCACGCAGGCCCCTAGTTGCCATCTCTAAACCACGCTCCCTATGCTCTGACAACAGTGAACTGGTTGTACTGCTCAGACGAGCCCTTTCTCATCTTAGCGCCTTCATTCACATTGTCTCCAGGAGTGGCTTCTCCCACAGCACCCAACACTTAGCACCAACCACTTCACTTGCCTCACTGTAGTATAGTAGATTGTTTATATGTTTTGCACAACTCATCTTGCAGAAGCAATGAGCGTGTCTTAGTCGTCTTGGTACCCTGACCCCTGGCACAAGGGCTGGCATGCAGCATGGCCTTGATGAAAATCTGGCAATGAATGGATGAAACACTGCAGTTCTCTGCTTGTTTAAGAACAGCAAGAATGAACATTTCTTCAAGGGTTACTCTGCCTATGTAACGGGCCTGTAGGAGGTCTGCCCCCAGGTGTGTGCAGCTGCTGAGTGGGAGGAAACAGAATACTCAGGGTTGAGCAGTGAGTTGGAAAATGAATATGGTCACTTGAGCTGAGACTGTCATTTCTTACAGCGGTGATAATAACAGGACATAAATATTCATAGAGTCATTAATCAGAGAGTTGTGAGGTGTTTGGCAGAGGATATACCGTTTGGAATTTTTGCTTCAGTGCCTGAAATTATTACTAATAACATTTTTTTTTAAAAAAAAAGCTGAAATCCAGTGTTCTTTGAGAGCCAGTGAGACGACGAGAAACTCTCAAGGTCTTAAGTCAAACTGAGTGGCAGCCCTGGGGTGGTTATCTGACAAGACGCTTGTTGGGAACCTTGTTAGAGTTGGCTCTCGCTCCTAGTGGCAACCTGGGCCTGATTATTTAAGACAGTCTCCTCTTTCCTGCCAAAGAACATGCATAATCGCAGACTCCTGAGGCCATTCTTTCTTTCTCATAGTGTCATTTTATTACTTAAATTGAAACACACATTGCATCCTTCAGGTAATTACCATACGTACTCATGGAAGAAAATATGAAAAACACATATAAAATAAAATAACCTTTAATCCTACCTCCCAAAGATGCAATTTTAGTATATTTGCATTCAGTTCTTCTTCTAAAAAATATAGAATTTAACATTGAACTAATGGTATAGAGCAAATGGCCACATGATAAAGACCTGCACCAAGCCAGATATAATGGGTTTTGCAGCACATTCTTGCCAGTTTCTAACCAGAAGATATTGAGCAAAGCTGCCTCAATTTATTTGTCTGTAAAGTATAGGTAAATACAATCTACCAGAGTTGAGGGTTAAAAGAGACAATAAACATAAATCCCTCAACTCAAGCAATAGGCGGGCAGTCGTAAGTAGCTACTGCTGGGATCAGTATTGCTTATAATTTAAGTTATATAGCCCCAAAGGTTTTTCTACACTCATCCCCATAACTCACCCCTACATTCAGCCAGTTACCCAATCCTGTTGATTTTTTTACTTACTTTGTGCTTCTCAAATATGAGAGAACTTCAAAATCTTCATGGAAATGGAATCAAAAGATGTTTATTTTTATGCAAAAAATTAAAATCCATGAATAGTTTCTCATGATACTCATTTCCATGAACTTTTTGAAGGCCCTTCACAAATCCCCCTCTTCTCTCAGGCTCTGCTTTGGTGCAGGACCTCAGGATTTTTCTGCTCAGGCACCAGAGTTCTGTCTGTTGAGCTGCCTTCCAAATCATGCTTCACACGGGCAACAGAGAGACTTTGTGAAACACAGATCTGACCACATCCTACCCCTGTGGTAGTCACAGGGCTGCTGGACGTGTGCGCCCATGCACAGGCTCAGGCAGCCTGTGTGGGAGACTGAGTGTGTGTGTATGTTTGGGGATTGTAAGGGTGAGGGGCAGGGTTCTGTGCTGTGGCTCGGGAAGAAGGGTGAAGAGGGTGGAACAGTGTCTGAGCTCCTGTGTGGTCTCGAGTTCTCCCTGATGAGGAGAGGGGTTTGGGCCAGAGTCTTCAGGCAGTGTCTTCTTAAGCATCTTGGATGAGGCTATAGCTACAAGCAGTGCTGCTGCAGGCACCTCAATCCTGGGAGCCCTGATCACCTGTCACAGCCTCTGTGTGACTCACAGCCAAGGAGTCACCAAAGGCGTCAGGAGGGCTGAGCTGCCCAGCGGAACCACTGTGGGCAGCAGGCGGAAGAGTGTTGTGGCCAAGTCTGGATCTTCCTCCAGGCAAGATTTTGAATGCTATCTGTGTTTCTGAACATCAGCACCACAGCTTCCAGGGCTTGGCCCCTGCCTTTGTCTTTGGCTCCTGCATCCTTTCTAGTTAGGACCAACACACATCTGTACTCCAGCTGTTCTGAGCTAGTGGTATTCCCTGGAGGTGTCATATATGTCTCCACGCCCTTGTACCTGGTATATTTATCGAAATTAGATCGAGAGATTTAAATAAATAGTAAGTTAAACAAGATAATTTTATTTCAGTTTTACGTTGAAGTCTGGAGGAAGACAGTCCAGGGCTGGTAGGTTTGCCAATGTCCTCAGGCACCTAGGCCACTTTCAGCCCATCACTCTGACATCCATAGCATGTGGCTCTTGCATTTCCAGTGCAAGATGGCATCTGATTTTTAGCAGCAGGAAAGGAAGAACCAAGGAACAAAGGAGGCAGACGCTTCCAACAGCACTCTGATTTACATACTCTTTGCCAGAACAGTCAAATGATCATATCTACGGCAAGGGCAGCCAGAAAATAAGTAGATGTCGTTATCCTGGGCATCTGTGTGCCCCAGCTTAAAGTAAGATTCTGTTACCATGAGAGAAGGTCTGGTCAGATATGGGGGAAGGTCTAGCAGTCTCCAGGGCACTGCTGATCTCTGTTTCTCTGCTGAGACATGGGCTAAGCTGCGCTCTTCTTGGGAAGCTCCTGCACCCTCAGCCTCAGCCAGTGTTCTCAAAACTCCATGAGCGCACAGTTTTAACTCTCACTGTGATCTCTCTGTTTATTCACTTCCAAGACTGATAAAATTTAAGGTTGAAGATCATATGCCTAGCACACTCTCTGCCTCATAATAATCAATCATTATTTTCTGAATGAATTGTCACTTTTCAGACAAGACGCTGAAGGTGATTTTTAAAAACCACCCACACTAATATATCCAGGTGATTTTCTACAAAAGAAAAAAAGCAACTCAGTGGAGGGGTGGGCGTTTGGCTCAGTGGTTAAGACACCAGTTGGGATGCCTGTGCCCCATGTGGGAGTGCACAGTTCAAGTCCCAGCTCCTCCACTCCAATTCAACTCCCTGTTAATGTTCACCCTGAATGGCAGCAGGTGATGGCTCAAGAACTTGGGTCCCTGCCACCCATGTGAAAGACCTAGATTGAGTTCTGGGCTCCTGAGTTTGGCCTGGTCCAGTCCTGGCTACTGCAGGCATTTGGGGAATAATAAAAGATCCTTTTCTCTCTCTAGCTTTCAAGAAAAAAAATCTAAAGAAATAAAAAAATTTTTTAAAAAGTGATCTAGTTGAGTAAGTATAGCCTTTTCAACAGTGATACAGGAGCAATGAAACATCCATAGGCAAAAACATGAATCTCATCTGAGCCTCACAACTTATATACTCAAAGTTGGGCATAAATTTTAATACAGAGTGTGAAACCATAAGATTTCTAGAAAAAAATCATAGAGGAAAATCTCCGGGGCCCGGGGCTCAGTGAAGAGTCCTCAACTTGACACCATAATCACAGTCCACAGGAGGGAAGTTAATAAACTGGCCTCCTCAGCATTTCCTTGTTTTGTGAAAGTGCCTGGTGAGGGTAAAAATACAAACTATGGACTGGGAAAAATACTTGCAATGTACATAGCTGACAAGCAGTAGTATATCATAGATTTAAAGAACTCTTAAAACTACATGGACAATTTAATTAGAAAACGGGAAAAGACATGATTTCACTGTAGAGGGTATGTAATGGCAAATAAACATTTGAAAAGATGTTAAAAATTAGGAAAATATAAATTGAAACCATAATGAGATCACTGTATATTAGAAAGCTAAAATAAAAATTAGTCATAGCATTAAATCCTGGTGAAAATGTGGAGAAACTGTTCTGGAAAACACTTTGTTTCTTTTTAAAAATTTTTAGAATTTAAGGTAAACAAATTTCATGTATTTCATATATACACATTTAGGAACATTGACTGTTTCTTAGGAAACCAAATGTGAATTGTTATATGACCCAGCAATTGCACTCCTGAGGTATGAAAAATTATGTTTGCAAAAATATGTATCAAATATTCAGAGCAAATTCATTTGTAATGAACCCACACTGAAGACAACCCAAATGTTTCTCAACAGATGAATGGTTAAACAAAGTGGGGTATGTACATCTCTTTCTTTTAAAAGAGAAGAAAATTTATTTATTTGAAAGGCAGAGAGAGGAAGGCGGAATAGAGAGAGAGAGAGAGAGAGAGAGAGAGAGAGAGTTATATCTACTGATTCACTCCTCAAATGGCCACAACAGCCATGTTCGGGCCAGACTGAAACCAGGCACCAGGAACTCAGTCCTGGTCTCCCACTAGGGTGGCAAAGGCCCAAGAACTTGAACCATCTGCTATTTTCTCAGGTGCCTTGGCAGGAATCTGGATCAGAAGTGGAGCAGCTAGGACTTGAACTTGCACTCCAAAATAGGATGCCAGCATTGTAGGTGGCAGCTTAACACTTTGTGTCACAATGCCAGCTCCAGGAGTTCATTTCATGGACTACTACACAGCAACAGCTAAGAATGAACTATTGATATCTGCAAACACTTGGATGGCTCTTCAGGGAATTATACTGAGCAAAAGAGTCAAACCAAAAGCAACCACTGCTGTATGATTCCACTTATAAAATATTCTTTAATTAAAGAGGTCATAAGGGTGGGACCCTGGTCTAATAGGGCTGGTGGTCATAAGGGTGGGACCCTGATCTAATAGGGCTGGTGGTCTAGAGGAAAAATTCCCCACCCCCAACATGCACACACCAAGGAAAGCCACATGAGCACATGATGAGAAGGCAGACTCTTGTGTGCCAGGAAGAAGGCCCTCACCAGGACTCAACCGAACTTGGCACCCTGATCTCAGATGGCCAACCTCCAGAATGGTGGGAATGTTTGCACCCCCCCAGTCTAGGGTACCTTGTTGCAACTTGGTGCTTCTGTTTAGTGAGGGGAGACCTCTGGCTAACAAGTCAAGTCCATTCATTTGCTTTCTCTGGCATGTAGGAGGCTGAGCATTCTGAAAGACATTTTGAGGAATAGCAACTCTGAAAAAGGCTGTTAGTGGGAGTCTGCACCCAGGGTAGTGTGGGATGCTTCCGTAGGCTACTGTAGGATGCTTCCCAAGACAGGCAGGAGGGCAGGCCGTCCTACTGTCCAGGGTGCTGGCCTTCCTCCTTCGCAATGGGAACTCCTGTTTGCAGCATTGCTGGGTGAATGATAACAGAACACGTAGTGCTTTGTTAGAGGTGGGCATAGGGTCAAGTTTACCGTCAGAATGAGTTGAAGGAAAACAAAGGAAATGTTTGATTTTTCTAAGCCATTAACAGTTGACACTAAACCTTGTCAGGTTTCAGTGGAAAGCAGCTGGATCGATACCCCTGGAGCAGCGCTTTCCCACTTAATGCAGGCACAAATCACCGGGACAGAGTGCTAAATGAAGAGCCTTTCAGTAGACCTCGGGAGGGGGCTAAGATCGCGCGCTTCTAACCATGCTTGTGCTGGAGGCCCAAAGGCCAGACTTTTGAGAAGCAAGGGCCTACGCTTGGACTACGAGTTCCCATGCACCAAGGCCACTGCCTTCTTTCTCATCAATCCCCAGGATTGGCATGATGCCCGACACTAAAATTTGCTGAATTGAATTAATGGGGACACTGGTTACAAGGACACATTTAGTAGTTTAATTTTCTGTTAGAGTAATAGTCACAAACCAAATGGATAAAAATAAAACCATAATTAATCATATGTCTAACTGGTACTCTGGAGTTTCCTAAGCACCTTAAGTTAGTAGTAGCTTATTTGGGGGGGATAGTGTTGTGGTGTAGCAGGTGAAGCTGCTGCCTGTGAAACCAGCATCCGATGTTTGTGTCCTGGCTGTTTCATGTCCAATCCAGCTCCTGCTAATGGCCTGGGAAAGCAGCAAAAGATGGCACAAGTGCTTGGGCCCCTGTCACCCATATAGGAGACCTGGATGAAGCTCCTGGCTCCTGGCTTTGTCCTGGCTTATTGCAGCCATCAGGGGAGCAAACTAATGGATAGAGGATCTCTTTCCCTCTCTCTCTCTCTCTCTCTCTCTCTCTCTCTCTCTCTCTTTTTGGACAGGCAGAGTTAGACAGTGAGAGAGAGAAAGACAGAGAAAAAGGTCTTCCTTTTTCCGTTGGTTCACCCCCTAAGTGACCTCTACAGCCGGCGCGTTGCGGCCCATGTGCTGTGCCAATCCGAAGGCAGGAGCCAGGTGCCTCTCCTGGTCTCCCATGTGGGTGTAGGTGCCCAAGGACCTGGGCCATCTTCCACTGCTTTCCCAGGCCACAGAAGAGAGCTGGATGGGAAGAGGAGCAGCAGGGTCTCAAACAGGCATCCATATGGGATGCTGGTGCCTCAGGCCAGGGCATTAACCTGCTATGCCACAGCGCTAGCCCCTTCAAATAAAATTTAAATAATAGCTTAATAAATTTCAACAGATTGCTGTCACCTTGTCCTGACTTTGTCCTAACCCTACCTGTCAGGTTTCTGCCAAGCATCCCAGGGATGTTAACGGATGACAGATTCCTGTTACCACGTAGCATTCTGGAGGCTATGTCAGATTCATGGAGTATAAGAACCTCAGCTGCAAAAAGAATCTTTTATTTCTGAAGGGTCGACATGCCCAAAGTCTTGCATGTTTTTCTTTCCTAGAAATGCTTGCTAACACTTTCGTTTTTGTCTGTCCCTTTCCATTTCTCCCCATTATCTCTCATTTCCTGTCCCCACATTCTGTCCCCTCCTTACTCTCATTCAATTTGTATTTGACCAAATTGTATCTGATGGATCAAGATACTTTGCATCATGGAGTTTGATTGCCAGATTTATTTCTCTATCAGCAACTTTGGCTCAGTCTATGTAATTGAAATTCTCAGCTCAGACCAAGTGCACATCTCTACAGGTTTCTAAGATCTGGGGTAGGTGGTATGCTAGATATCAAGATGTCCATTTGGGACAGGCATTAGGTGCAGTGGTAACCATGCCTCTTGGGATACATGCCATATGAGAATGCTCGGGATCAAATCCTGCCTCTGCTTTTGGTCCAGCTTCTTGCTAATGTGCACCCTGGGAGGCAGCAGGAGATAGTTCAAGTTCTTGAATCCCTGCCACCCACATAAGAGACCTAGACTGAGTTTCTGGCTGTAGGCTTCAGTCAAGCTCAGCCCCATCTCTTTCAGACATTTGGTAGATGAAACAGCAGATGGAAGATCTCCTCTCTCCCCACCAACTTTTAGCTAAAATAAATGAACAATAATTTTAAAGTAACATGAATTATCTTATCTAAACTCCACAACCTCTTAAGGATGTTGTATTTGTATCACCATTTAGCAAATGAGGAAACTGAGACTTTCATCAGTCAGGATGCACTCAGTTGTGCTATTGTAACAAATAGCATCATGTATCTTATTGGCTTAGAACAACAAAGATGTAATTTTTGGCTGTATTACCATTCCATGGTGTGTCTGGCTCAAGTTGTCCTCACTCTGGGACCCAGGTGAGTGGAGCCACCATGGCAGAAGGTAAGTGAGAAGCATGAATATTCCTCCCCGGTCCTTAGATATTGCCCAGAACTGACAGACATCACTTTCTTCCTATGGCTCCATGACATATGTACTTCTGCCAGAGGTTAGGAAGTGAAGGCACTGGGCTGTATTTGCCTAGCATTATAGGAGACAATCCCTGCTAACGTCTGTATCTTTGCCACCTCATATCTCTGTTCCCTCAAACTGTCCCAGATTACCCTGTTGTCTGAGAGAAATTGTTAACATCATTTTTTCTGTCTCAAACGTGTCCTAGAATGGGAGATATATTGTAAGACCACTTTACCTCTTGGGATTGGAATATATGTAAGCCTCTTTTCAAATGCAGAAAAGATGGTGGGTTATCAGGCATTTTTTTCACCATAGTACAAAACCAAGAATTCTGAGAAGGGAAGTCTGATTGAAGTCTCAAGCTTCAGAAATAGTGCCTCCAAGGAATTTCTTCCTGTAGTGCAAACCAGAATGTGTGTGTGTGTGTGTGTGTTTTACCATCACAAATAGTGTTTTGGAAAATTTTGAGGAAGCTTGCTACACAATTTACATTTTATGTGGTCAATTCTAGTTCGATGGCATAAACATAAGCAAGTTAAAAATAACCAAGAGAAACACACAGAGACATCACACATTTCTGATGGTTGTGAAACCTTCTCCTGTTCTTTTTCTCACCTCACTGTGTTACTGGGCAGACTGCATCTTCCACAGAGAGGTGCGAATGAGAAATCCGATAACGTTCAGAACTAGAAGGGGGTGGCAGAGCTCCTTCTTCCTAAAACTGTGCAGCCAAGTTAAGATCCAACAGAAAGAAAGCATTCTAGGAGCTGGGAGGGAACACTGCGCTTTGCTAACATCAGCTTTCTCTACCTGAACAGAAGAGACGTGAGCTGCTGTAAGTGCCACATACTGTCAAGCCATCAGTGTCACGGACCACGTCAGTGACACGGACCACAATGGATAGAAAGAGACAATGTACACACGTGGCTGACAAAGGCTGTGCTGCCTACGGAATAATACCCTCACCTCCAGTCGCTGCAGCAGTGGTGGGGAATTCAGATAGGCTCACGATTTCTCACCCTGGCAAGGAATGTATGTCCTTGTCATCACTCATGATACATCCCATGTGCTAACCAACTCCTTCCCTTCCCTTCCCTGTTACAGGGCTGTAACAGAGACAAGGCAAAATGAGGCCACTTGGGACACTGCCACAGGCAAGGGCTAACACAAAACCAGAGGAAGCAGCATGCACAAGGAAACAATGTGCAGTTGACCTTTTTTTCCCCCCTTTTTTTCTGTTGTCTGGCAGCACCCAACCAGGTTTGTCATAAATTTATGTATAAAAAGTTGGTTCTTATTCTTTCATGAAAGCACCATCAAGCCTTAAGATTAGTTCAAGTCTCTGAAACACAATGCATTCTAACTTACACCTGGTAACCGTGGATGATGGCGCAATTTACACTCAGCGCCAGGTTGTCTGTTTTTGACATTCTACCTGCTCACACACTTGCATTTTCAGAAACTATATGAGCACAAAAATATTAAATGAAATCCACTCTATGTTACAGTAGAATGACATGTTGTTTATTCATATAACCGACAGGCAGTACTCAAAATTCATTTCAGTAAGCAAGTGATTCCACAAACATCTAATATATACTAAAATTGATAGTCAGAAAGTATAAAATACCATGGGTATGAAATGCCATGGTAAATACTATTCAACAGACTACAATCATAATTCCAAACTAAATCACGGTCTTTTAAAATGATTTTTAATAGTGTCAGTATGATTTGTCTTTTCTTCTTCCAAGCAATTTACTTCTTCCACTGATGCAAGACAAGATCGCTATTCTCAAGAAATATTAGAGTGACATAGCTTAGGTTTCTCTCTTGTGACACATATCCTTGCAGATTGTTCTTAACATTGCCCCTTCACATGGAAAACAAGCCAGTCAGCACTCAGTTTCCCAAGGAAAAAACTTGGATTTGAACTGCGCTGAGAGGGGTAATTCAGAGTTCAGCAAGAGGCAGGTGGTGAAAAACCTTTTGCAACTTTTGATATATGCTGACTTCCTATCTGAGGCTCCAGGCATCCTAAACATATACAGGCACCCACGCCCATGAAATTATGGGAATAAAATAATGTGATATCTAGATGACTGACACAATTGCAACTGGGGGTAAGTTACAATATAATTCAGCGTCACTCCAAACAAAAACAGCTCCTACCTAAAGTTACTTCTTCTAAGCCTCATTACATTTTTGAGAAGCGTGGCTGTTTGCATTAACAGTTTGGTTTATCATGTATCTGTCTGTATTATTTTAAAGACTTATATTTTATCAGAACGAGGTCCAAGCATGAACCTGGCTTGAAAAGCTAGCAGCAATAGTCATGAAACATTATCAATAAATTAAAAGGCTTTCACAGAACAAGATTCAGCTAAACGAATTACATACAAAATACAGCTAGAGAAATAACAATTCTGTAATGCTGAATTATGAGGGAGAGGAAAACAATCTAAAAAAATAGAAAACTCTCTCCATACCTGGGTGTCAAGGCAAGATGTAACACTGCATAATGCCACAATATGAGCAGTCACTGGAGGGTGGATGCTCCAGAAACAGCAGTATCTGGGGATCTTGGAATTATGACCAAGAGATGAAAATACTGTACCAAAAGGCATGCATATAATCACTGTGTGCATTCAGTGTGTGAGCTGTGACCTAGGCAGAGACCTAACACAATGAGGCAGTGTTCCAGGGAATCCATTCAAACCAGCGTGGGCGACTACATGTTGATTAAACCTTCCGAGGCAGCAAAGTGTGGGCAGAGTGCCATGTCTGGGTTTTGCAGCTGCTTTATGATCCTCTTGCGGAATTTCTCCCGCACACGATTGAATTCCATTATGTCCATGGGGTCCTCTTCAATCCAAAATTTATGAAACTCGTGCATCAAATAGCCTGTTGGAATAAGGTTATGATAAGAATGTGGGGGGAAAAAGATCTTAACATATTCAAAATCATCCTGAATGCTGAAGGAGAGGCTAGAGCAAAATTAGTAAACACGGGTTCACAGGAGACATCAACAGTCAGCAAATATGACTGCTTGTAATGAGTCTAAAGACCAGCCCAGGAGAAGCTACCAATAGGAACAATTTTTGAAACTGGTTCTGAAATGATTCTTGATTCCAGGCAGAAGACAAATCAATTCTGCCATCTCGTGAACATGAATCACATCAGAAATGTATTCCCAAGGCCACAGTGACTACTTCATCCTCTGCCTCCTAATTGAATTAACATAATGGTCTGATTTTTCAAAATCACTTTGTTCCGCCTTTTTTCTCTTGATATTCAGTTCAAAGTTTTAAATTACCCTGACAAATCAAACAAATGCATTCTGACAATCTATTATGAGACAATAAGGATTGTGAATTAACTCTGAACAACACAGACTGGTCCTTAAACTATATGAAATTGTTAATAAGACTTCCTTGCTCTGAAGCATAGTTTTATAGTCAAATACATTTGCATCTCAAAAATGTTTCCTAGGAATGATTTGGACTGGGGAGATTTGGGGAATAAATGCTAGAATTCGACTCAAGAACCTACTCATTACATCTGTTCTCCACTGTGTTTCCTCCTTCCACTGCCATTTTTTTAAACCACATTTAAAACTGAAATATGACTTTTTTAAAAAGATAGTACTAAGTATTTGAATGCAGTAAATCCATTGAAAGTTCAGATGTCTTTATATATTAGCAAAAGTAAGGAAAGAATCTTAATTTAAAAAAAAAGAAAAATGAAGATTATGCAAGGTTTTGTCTTCATGTAAGAAGGTGGTAGCAAATGGGAGTCAGGACTTCGGAGCCAGAAACCTGGATTGAATCCTTGTGCTTCCTCCTCTGTGTGTAAACAAAAATGGAAAAAACGAGCAGTGGAGATGATGGGGTCCCCAGGAAGAGACTTTGGAACAAAGACAATCAGTGTTCTACTGGAAAAAAAAAAAAAAAAAAAAGAATCCTTTTGTTTTTTTTCTGGTAACTAGCTATGCTTAGGGATACTTTCAACATGGTTCTTTTTTTTAAAGATTTTTTTTTTTTTTTAATTTGAAAGAGTTAGAGAGAGGAGAGGCAGAGAGAGAGAGAGGTCTTCCATCTGATGGTTCACTCCCCAATTGGCCGCAACGACCGGCGCTGAGCTGATCCAAAGTCAGGAGCCAGGAGCTTCTTCTGGGTCTCCCATGCAGGTGCAGGGGCCCAAGGACTTGGGCCATCTTCTACTGCTATCCCAGGCCATAGCGGAGAGCTGGATTGGAAGTGGAGCAGCCGGGTCTCGAACCGGCGCCCATATGGGATGCCGGTGCTTCAGGCCAGGGCATTAACCCCTGGGCCGCAGCGCCGTCCCCTCAACATGGTTCTACACACTGAGTTTTAGAAATCTCTATTCCCATCTCACTATAATGCAAATTAGAAGTGACCACCACCAACACACATTGGCAGACGTTGGTCTGCTTCCACAGATTCACTCCCCTGATTCCTGGTCTCACTGCATTGTTAAGTATGCGTATACAGCTTTAGTATTGAGTCTCCCTACAAATATAGATACAAGGGGGGAGAGAAACTTACTTTACATTTTTGAAGGTGATTGTTCTATTTCTTTGAGGACTAGTTTGTCTTTGGGCTCTCAATGACTGATATGGCTACTTTTCACATTTCTGATGGGTGACCACCATCTTCACTCAAATAGCTTCTGGGCTACACACATGGGAAACCTGACCACATATCAGCAAAGCTCCAGATCAGAGGCATCAACCACCCTAGGAGCCCTCTCCTCTGTCTCCCGTGGGTGGATTCCAGGCTTGAACTTGTCTGGCGACAACACTGAGTATTCCACGGGATCTCAGCTGACACTTAAAAGGTTCTTCACACTCAGCCAAAAGCTGTTGCCCTGCATTTCACAGAAAAAAACCCAGTCTTTCTACAGCCCAACTATGTGAAGTGTTCTTTATGCCCCACGTTTATCTCTTTTCTAGGTGAAGCATCCTCATTTCTCACCAGCCATGATTTGGAGTCTGTTGTCACCTTTGTTGTTTAGTATATGACAGAAACCCATTTCCTCTGAAGCTGGTATCTTATTTCACCAAAAGAATTAAATAATCTGATTTTGGTGATTGGGCAAACTCATACAATATCCTATCTTTTTAGGTTCCCTTGGCTTCCCTATAAATATTATAGTTTTTGTAGTTCTAAAAGAAATCTATGAAAATTTATAATTTCTTATTTCCTTACTATGTAAAATACATACATAACTTTCTTGATTGGTCTCTAAGCTCACATAAACATACTTGAGCTATTCTTTAAGGGAAGTCAGGTTTCTAATATTACTTAAAATCAGCCACAATGATGTCATTAGTACTCCACGAGCGACAGCTCTTTACTCCTACTGACAATGTAAAAGGCTCCGTGAACAATCTGTAATGAAGAATTCACTTTTCCGCAATGTGCAGGGATATTGGCAACTCACTCTAAATGTGATGCCATGTAGTGCAGAATTCTCTAGCAGAATGCACATCCATTCAATTTCTCCATTTTTCTTTCCTACATGGAATTAAAGAACATCTCTAACAATGGGCTATGGTAAGTGTTGATGGGAAGGTGGTCTGTTTTCTGCCCCTTTCTCAGGATCCTTCCTTAAGATATAAAAGCCAGACTTGAAAGATTGCAGACTGATTCCCTGGGACTTTTCCTTAGCACCATCAGCAAAATAATTAGAGACTAAATAACACAATCTTCATAACTAAAACATAGAAATGGTGGCTTGTAACATATTACAATCATAAGACTGCATTCATTTATATAAAATTACAGAGAATTCAAAAATTCATTTGGTCAACTGACCCACTACCTGCCAATTAACAAATCCATAACAGAGACAGTGTTAGGTACTGAGTTCCAGAAGCAGGTGGAGCTCCTGGGCTCCTCAGTTCTTGGACCCTCAGGGAGAGGGAGGCAGGCTTGCAATCTCAGCTGAGGATGTGTTAGCTAAGGAAGCTAAAGGAGAGGGAGAAAACAGGCCAGGGTACTGCTTATAGTCTCTCATTTAATTCTTATATTTGTGGGGGTGTGCAATGCAGATATTCTGTCTCCACTACAGAGGAGGATGTTGAGCTTAGGCAAGATGCTTGAATGCTGCACAATTACACAATTACAGCTGGAAGCTGGAAGCCAGGACCTGAAACCTGCTGACATTTCACCAATTGTGACAAGCAGCTTTATTCGGTGCATTCTGCTCCTCCGGTGCTTAATCTTACTGAATAGTTTCTTCTTTTGAAAGTCAAAGAAAAGATAATTCCTTTTCCTTTCCTGACCATTGTACTTGCCTTCTGCTCACTACATCTAACCTGACTTCATTTCAATGTGCCTGTGTGTTCAGCAGAGCTTTAGATTGAACGTGATTTTCCTAACATACTGTCTTGGCAGCTCAGTGTTCAATGAATAATACTGTAAAATCAGAGCGATAGAGCTATTGCATTCTTATATTCTTCCACCTTGATGAAATACTTGTTTGGAATACTAATTTGGCTTTTCAACTCAAGCCTGCAGCCCATTTGTTGCTGCAAATGTGTTTTGGTTTTACTTCATTGCATTCTGTTAGTAGAGAGCAGAGACATTTGCAAGGACACAGGTAATTGCAAGAATATTACAGAGGAGACGTGCAGGACTGATCACACTGAATGGCAGAATAGTGAATCTAGGGCACAATTTGCTTCCCTTAGAGATATCTGAGTCCCTCTGCCTATGACACAACTCACTGGGGGATTGCTGCTAGTTTCAAAACGTGATGAGAGTCTTGGGAAACAAGTAATCCTATTGCATGCTTACTCATCAGGGCTAGAATTCTTTTGGAAGCTTATCAATTTAGGCCAAGTCTCAATTTTTCCAGTGAAACTAGACTCCTCTTCCCCCTGCAAAGAACATCATCCATTTGGCCTCCAGTTCATCCATCCATCCTTCCAACCACCCTTCCACCCTTCCATCCATCCTCTCATCCACCCATCTATCCATCCAATAGTCACCGAGCACCTGGTCTGAATCAGGCTCAGTGCCAAGGATATGACCTTGAACAAAACAGACATTTCTGCCCTTCCACGTCAATGCTTCAGGCTTTTACCTTTGATTCCTGGGTGAACTCCTCTACTGTGCGATTGATTTTCTCCTCAGTACTGAGCAACCCCAAATCTGTAGCTTAAGCCCCTTCAGAGCTCGAGAACTTTCCATTAGAATGCCCGTACACGGTTTTCTGGATTTTTTATTTTTAGCTAAGTCATACAGTTCTAACAGTTTAACAATTTTTGTTACAGAAACAAACACAAAAAATCAAAAACAACAAAACAAAACAAATAACAGCATCTCCAGATCCAGTTCCTGTTTCTCCAAAGCAGCATTTCAACTCCTTCAGCTGGTTATTTTGATTATTGATCTTCACGGCTCTAAATAACGTGTTTTCAACTGCTTTATTTATTTATTTATTTTTTACTTCTCTTTATAGATGAAGATTTAGTTCCCTTTCACCTATCCTAGACACAAGGTTTCTTGCCCGATTCTTTTCTTTACTGGCCTTCTTTATTTACTTTAATTTTCTAATTCATTTAACTTTAACTATCCCCTAAGTATGTCAATGTCCTCTTAAGATGTTCAACCATGGTAGATACTCTATCACTTCACACTCTTCAAAGAGTCTCTTTTTGGACCTCAGGTCTGCTGAAATCTAGCCTGATTGTTTGCAGCCTATTGTTCAGATATTATCTTGGACTTTCCCGATGCTTCTTTCCTGGGATATATTTCCTCTTTTCTGAACCCCATTATTCCTTTTAGAATGACTTATGGAAACAGATCCTTCAGGAGCTTCCTGAGAAAGGTGCAGGGAGGTAAATGCTTAAGAGTTTGCTTTTTAAAAAAATGTCTATATTCTTTTCTCATACTTAAATGAAAACTTAGATGTGGTACACAATTCTAAGAAGGAAATCCTATTACCTTAGGTTTTTCTTTACTATTATCTTACATTTCTGAAGACATTATTCTACTGTTTTCCAGAATAGAATGTTGCTGTGGAGAAGTCCAATATTATCTTGATTCCCAATTCTTTCTGATGCAGCTTTGGAAATCTTGAGGATTATCTGTTCCCAGTTGTCACAGAATCTCACAATGATATGGACCTAGTGTGGGTCTATTTTCATCTATTTTGTTGCAGCATACTTTATTTTATTTTTAAGATTTTATTTATTTTTTGATAGGTAGAGTTATAGACAGTGAGGTGGTGAGACAGAGAGAAAGGTCCTCCCTCCGCTGGTTCACTCCTCAAATGGCCGCAATGGCCAGAGCTGCACTGATCTGAAGCCAGGAGCCAGGTGCCTCCTCACGGTCTCCCATGTGGATGCGGGGGACCAAGGACTTGGGCCATCTTCCACTGCCTCCCCAGGCCATAGCAGAGAGCTGGATTGGAAGAGGAGCAGCCAGGACTAGAACCAGCGCCATATGGGACGCTGGCACTGCAGGCGGAGGATCAACCCACTGCGCCACAGCGCCGGCCCCCTGGAGCATATTTTAAAAAAGAAGAGTAATTCTTCAGTTCTGACATATTTTTTCTTGATTTATTCTTTGATGTCCTCCCCTAAATTTTCACATTTTCAGGCATTCCTATTCAGATATTAGGTTTCCTGGAATGGTCCTTTGATTGTTCAACCTTTGTTTCCTATTTTTCATATTTGCCTTTTTGTTCTACTTTCTGGGAGAACCTTCTCTACCTTATCTTCTAATCTCAGAGACTTCATTTCTGCTAAAACATAGATCTGAGAGTCAACTCAGGCTGTCTTCAAGGCCAGCACATTTCATGGATCTTTTAAAATATATCTGTGTTTGTAAGGATTATATATACCAGATCAGAGGGAGATAGGCATCCATGATGTCTTTGAGTCAGACCACACTTGATATTATGCAAGAGCTTGGAAAAAGAAAAGACCATGACCCCTAATAACAGTAAGTGCAGTTTTTTTTTTTTTTCCCCTTAATGAGAAAACAAACAAAAATCAAAACCAAAGGAAGAAGTTTGAAGGTCCCAAACAGCCAAATGACTAAGAACTCAAGTTCAATCCTTGCCTGGAATGTTCTATAAAAAAAACTGTATTGATAATTACGGAAGAAGACACTTACAGAATGTTTGTTGGAAGTGAGACAATGTTGGAGCCTCTGGGGCAATGTTATAGAAATGGGTTTTCAGAGCTCCACTGATCAGCAGATTGTACGCCAGGTCTGTTATATTGATGCCCACGATTGCAAATGAGTACCTGTAAAGTGCACAGCACAAAACCAACAGTGTGTCACAAATGGGAGATAAGCACTTCAAAAATGATAGCATGGATTTTTACATTCCTATCAAATTATCAGAGTGGCAGTTGCCCTTCCCCTTCTACCCTATCAAAACCTTGACTTTTGTAATTGTCCAGAAAATTTTGGAAGTGTGTACCATGAGAACTGAGAGCTTATATGCTTTGACTTGGTAATTCTATTCTCAAATATATGACAGGAAAAAATTCAAAGCTTTATACACAAGCATATTCTTTACAGCATTGTTTATAATGGCAAGGAAATAGAAATCATTCAAACATTGTAAAAAAAGATGACTAGAGAAATAAATCAGGGTAATCTCTTATAACATGTGATAGCTGATTAAAACTATAGTCTAGGGGTTATCTATGTAGGATATAATACATATGAACAAAGCAAGCCAAGTTTTAGTATATAAGGAATAGGATGAAATGTCACAAGCTATTAATATGGATATACTAGATTAATACAATGGGAATGAGTTTCGTTTATTTTCTGTAAGAAGCTGTATATTACTTTTAAAATGAGAAAAAAAATTTAAGAAGTATCTTAACATAGAGTATATTTCCCAATCCCTTTTCTTTGAATCTATTAAAAATCAAAAAGAAGGAAGTACTTAAATCCTCTCTGCTAACATAAACCTAGCACAGAAGAAAAAAAAAAGGAGTTTCCTGCTCAAATATTTTTGGAAAAAATAGATGTTATAATAAAAATATCTAAAGTAAGGTTTTACCTAAAGGCCCAACACTGATAGAGATATGTTAAGTAAAACCTACCAAACGAGACAAAAACATAGAGCAGCATCCCTTTAAATACTGAATGGGATAATATATTCCATCATGACAAATACAATTTCATCCTTATCATCGTTCCCAGTACTCCTGGGGTACTTTTGTCCTGGCTCTGGTCAGACTGACAATCTTTATATACAAAATCTCACACTCACCCAATTGCTTTATCCATCCTTTTCTTCTCCCATTCTGCTTTGCTGAATTTGCTGAATGAATGAATGAATGAATGAGTACATAATATTTATTCTCTAATTGGTACTTTCTCCCTTTTAATGCTTATGTTAAAATCACTAACCATATGGAAAGATGTCCACACCTTGGGTATCCAACACTAATGAATTTAAATTTAATATTCTTAAAAGTCAAAATATAATTTATATGGAGCTCAAAAGTGGAATTATTTAAGGCCAAGTTATTTACCCCCATCCACTTCAGTACCACAGTGGGAGACAGTGCTAAAGGCCAAACATGAACATATGCTTCTACACTATCATCAGTTAGCAAACAGCAATTCCATTGTGAAACTTTGCCTGGTTTTTGTCTTTCCTCTGATGAGATGTTATTTCACAGTCTCATGGTTCCCCACTGAATTTTGTTATGTTTGATCTCATGTTGTTTATCCTACTTAGCCTTATTTGTGATGCCTGATTCACATATGTTAAATAAACGTTTATTGCTAAATAAATGATTGGGTTAGTGGAAGGCAGGAAGGAAGGAAGGGAAGAAGGAAGAGAGGGAAGATGTACAGTCTAGTTTTTAAAAATTCTGTTCCAATAAGTGTTGCAGCATTTTCTCTGGATGAGCTGAGTCAGCTAAGCCATAGCAGCCCCATTTTAATCTGTTTTATAATCTGAGCTTCTGAATAGGAGTATGTGAAGAAAAGGGTTCTGTCACAGAGCATTCTGAAAACACCGCCTCACCTGTTACTTTGCAGACTGACCTCCCTAACCCATCTGCATTCCCCTCCACACTGCTGATGTCGCGCAGCAGGCAGAAACCATGTTCTATTCTTTATCTGCGACTCCTGTAAACTTTGTTCAGTGGTTTACACTAAAAACTACAGTTAGCATTTGAGCTAAATAAAAACTTAAGACTGGAGCTATTATGGACACTTAGCCTCCATCTAAGTAGGAGAGAGCTCTCTGCATGACAAACATTATCAGATACACAATACACATAACCACAAAGACATTATGCAACACTAATATTTAACTATGTGTAGTTCCTATTCTGTAAACAAGTGGCTATAAAGGAGGTACTTCGAAGTTATGTTCAAACGTGATACCTGTTTTTAAAGTATAGTTCTAACCTATAAACCAAACAGCCAGAGACATCAGAAGATTTTTACCTTAAAAGACTCATACCCAAACAAAAATGAGTTCTGTGTGAAATTTAAGTTTTTTGTATAAAAATTTATAAACAGCTATTTTCTCTTCAGCAAAGTTTTATAAACATATATTATCTCTAGAGTTTGCTAAGTTAAATCTATATCAGCAATGGAAATATAAAAGCCCAAATGACCTGCACTCATTTGGTTACTTATAGGATATCCTGGCTCAAACAGATGAATCCCTCTTTTTAGGAAAACATACCACACACACACACACACACACCAGTCAAAACTCTGCTCTTGAACTTAAATCCACTTTCACCCCTCAAGTTGCTTCAGGACTCAACAGATGGATGTGTCCAAGAGCAGTGGTGTACCATGCTTGCTGAAGGACAGACAGGAATGAGCTTTCTTTAGTGTTTATTGACATCTCCCTGTTCAACACCTGAAATATTCGGGGCCTCCCAGTAACTATTTTGACATGATAATTGGTAATATGTACTTCTTTTACATAAGACTGATGTTGACATCATAATTGGTAACATACACTTCTTTCATATAGTTGACATCATAATTAGTAAAATATGCTTATTACAGACATTGGTAAAGAACAGCAGTGGCACTTTCAAAGCATTCTGATTTGTTTCCAGGGACATTTTCTACCAACTTTAAGTTGTTCATATATGAGCTTCATATATTCAATTTTATTGTAGCTTGAGGGATAAAGCACAATAATTATATCTATATACACACACACAACACAGCACACTCACAAATGTCAGTTTCTTAAGAGTAGCTATACAAACCCTGGAGTACTTGCTCTCTGATGCCTGCCACAGGAGACAGAACTGTAAAGCTTTTTTGGAGAATGGCTCATAGACAACAGTAAGCCCCCTTCAATGGTTAATCAAAACATACTTCAAGCTCCTTGTGACTTTTTAAAGATCCTGAAGGATTCATTTTTTCCACCTGATGTTCCTCCAGGACATTCCACCTGAGTGTACTCACAGACTCCTAAGTCCATTTAATCTGAGGGGGTTCAGAGTCTCCATATGACAGACATAAGCTGTTTAGAAAATGTAGTTAAAAATTAAAATAGCTTGATTATAGCCATGTAACATATAAAGAAAGAGCTTAGTGATTTTAGTGTTTTTCTTAAAATGAATGCCAAAAAAATGTGATTTAATCTTATTAAATATTACAAATTTGGGAAATGTAATTTAATGCACTTTAGCCAACTGAAGCTAGAATGAGCAAAACAGTAAGGTGTAGAAAAAACCTAAGTCAACCTACTCCTGAATTCTGAGAATGTTATAAAATTTTGGATTTATTGAGCAAAGATGAACACTAGCAACTAAACATGCAAAATATTGATTACAAAGTATTGGAATTCCTTATATGAAATGTGACTAACACGCATAAGCACTCATAACTACTATTTATAATAATATTAGAAATATTAATTAAAGAGAAAATTACTCTGCACAACAATATTCTCACTTAAAGTGTCCCTCGGGGGAGAAGGGGGGGGGAGTCACAGGTGTGTGGAGAAGCTTTAGGTGAAGCTTTCAAAATGCTCCCCCAGAACAGCGGCTTATTTCTTCATACTGTCTGCTGAGCTTTTACTTAGTGTAGTAATCATTATGATCAGGAAGTAAACTGAAAATCTTTGTAAAAATGAACAGTGGGAATGGGAGAGGGAGGAGGAAGGGTTGGAGCATGGGCAGGAGGGAGGGTGGGGTGGGAAGCATCACTGTGTTCCTAAATCTTTGTACATGAAATACATGAAAGTTGTATAACTTAAATAAAATTACAAAATAATGCAGCAAATAAAAAAAAATGTTCCTCCAGTCAGGTTATGGTCATGGCTGTAGAAAGGCTCTGATATTTTCCATCAGGTTAGCATAATCTGTTTCACTAAGACACAGCCACCAATCATTAAACCATATTAGATAAAAAGCTGGGAAATGTTTACTTTTTGAATATTTTTCATGAAATTATATTTCTTACCCAGACTTAGTCTACAGTAAAATTAAAGTAATAACACACAAAAGCAAAGAAAAAAAATACCTTATTTCCTCCTTAGTGATATCCCTTCATGTAATCAAAGAAAAAAAATTCAGAAAGGTAAATGAAAACGTAAATAATGTAGATCTATAGACTTTTACCAAAAAACCAAAACTGAACAAAAACAAAAGCCGCCTTGACAATCCAGACCTGTTAGTCCTGACTTCCACTCGGCCTCTATCCCTCCATCACTCTCGCTGGTCTCTGAACTCTGTCCCGCAGCTTCCCTTCTTCCAACCCTACTTCTCCACCTTCCTGGACTCTAGTGACATTAGCAGTGCCATTAAGTTCACATCTCATGTGAACGGTGCCACTTTACATCCCAAATCTTGGAATAAGTACCTGAAGTTCTAACTCTTCTCTTGGCATTTGTCAAAAGGGCTTGTTTGAAAGGGTTTTAAGCCTCACTTATGGTGGGATGGCTCTCCTAAGGCTCTCAGCAACAGACCCACGTAACAGAAGTTAATTTTACTGAATCCATCAAGCCTAACCAGTCTTTCCTGCTCAACAATTACCTGCATTTTGGATGGAGAGAGTCAGAGAGGACCTGCTGAGCTGCTGCTGCATCCCGTTCTGCAAAATACCTGCAGATGGAGAGAAAGCAAGCCGTGACTCCAACCCCGATGAACAGATCCGCTTTCGCCTAATCTGAGGCCATTTTGGATTTAGAGATGGATACTGTCAGGAGATATTCACCTGCTTCAGCTCTTCCAGAAAAAGAAAAGATTTCCATATTCAAATTTTCCAAATATAATGATGTGGCAGTGTAGTTGTGAAACCCACATAGACTTAGGAATGCGACCAGTGCATTTGGGAACATAATTATGTACTTGGCCAAGCTGCTGCTTTGGGAAGCCCACGTCCCATATCTGAGTGTCTGGGATGGAGTTCTGTGTCCACTTCCAAACCAGCTTCCTGCTACTGAACACTCTGGGAGACAGCTGACGATGGTTCACGGACTTGCATTTCTGTCACCCTTGTGGGAAACCTGGATGGAGTTCCTGGCTCCATCATGATGTCAGCTTGGTCCAGCCCCAGCTGCTTTGAGTACTAGAACCAGTGAATAGAAGATTGCTCTATCTTTCTGTCATTCTGCCTTTCAAATAAATAAACAAATGCATTTTAAATAAAAATCAGATGCCTATAGATAAGGGAGTTGAATAGCTCAGCATTTGAGAATCCCCAAAAGGCAGAAGCCCAGAGAACAGACGTGGTGAGGGGCTAGGACAGCCCAAGGGCAGAGATAAAACATACTCCAGTAGGTGAGGAAGACACATTTAAGATATATTTTTCTTGGGGGATATTCATTGAGCACTTGAATTCTGGGTGAATGGAAAATATAGAGCTTAGAGAAGTTAAAAAAAAAAAACATAAATCTCTGTTCTGATGGGAAAGAGGCAATGAAGTTTCCTATCACAAATGTACAAAGCTGCATGCCTTCAAAAACATTCATAAAAAGGACTTCAGGCCAGCACTGCGGCTCAATAGGCTAATCCTCCACCTGCAGCGCCGGCACACCAGGTTCTAGTCCTGGTCGGGGCACCGGATTCTGTCCCGGTTGCCCCTCTTCCAGGCCAGCTCTCTGCTGTGGCCTGGGAGTGCAGTGGAGGACGGTCCAAGTCTTTGGGCCCTGCACCCGCATGGGAGACCAGGATAAGCACCTGGCCCCTGGCTTCGGATCAGCATGATGCACCGTCCACAGCGCTCCGGCCGCGGCGGCCACCAACGGCAAAAGAAGACCTTTCTCTCTGTCTCTCTCTCTCTCTCACTGTCCACTCTGCCTGTCCAAAAAAAAAAAAAAAAAAAGGACTTCAAAGAGAGCATTATAAAACTATTGCACTGGGGCAGTGTTGGGTACAGTAGGTTAAGCTGCCACCTGCAATGGTGGCATCCCACACTGGAGTGCCAATTCAAGTCCAAGTCCTAGCAGCTTGACTTTCAAAGCAGCTCCCTTCTAATGTGCCTGAGAAAAGCAGGGGATGATGACCCAAGTTGGAGAATAGGATGGAATTCCAGGCTCCCAGCTCTGGCCTGCCCCAGCTTCAGCCATTACAGCCATCTGGGGAGTGAACCAGCAGATGGAAGATCTCTCTCTCTCCCTTTGCCTGTGTACTGTGCCTTGCAAATACATAAAGTAAATCTTAAAAAAAACCATGTGTGTATTCTTTAATGTGATGTGTAGATATTTCCTGCATAAATCCAATTGGTAAATCAAGCTCTTCAGTTTCCACTGAGAAAATTTCAAACCAGAGTAAGCAATTTCAATACAGACGTCCATGATTATTAATGTAATTGGGTCTCATTTCACACTTTTGTCTTATCTTGGTTTCCTCTTTATGTCTTTCATATTTCTTGGTCCAGTGTATCTAAATGTCCTTGAATAAATAAGACAACTAACCCTACAGGAAATAATATCCTGGCTATGGATCTGTTATAGTTAAGTCAGTGTCAGTGTTGTCTCATTCCCTGTGTTAATGGTAGTTTATCTTATAAAAGTTTTCAATTTTAAGGTATGAAATTTATTGATTCTTCTTTTTCAGTAGAAGGTGGTTTTTGTTGTTTTTGCTTCTTATTTGTCTGTATCTTTAAGAGATCCTTACTCAGACATCTTAAAGATTTTCTCCTAAGGGCCGGCATTGTGGCATAGTGGGTAAAGCAGCTGGCTGTGACTCTGGCATCCCATACGGGTGCTGATTCAAGTTGCTGCTGCTCCACTTCTGATCCAGCTCTCTGTTAATGTGCCTAGGAAAGCAATGGAAAATGGCCCAAGTTTTTGGGCCCCTGCCATCCATATGGGAGACTTGGAAGAAACTCCAGGCTCCTGGCTTTGGCCTGGCTGTTGTGGCCATCTGGGGAGTGAACCAGTAGATAGAAGATCGATCTCTTTCTTTCCCCTTCTCCGTCTCTCTCTGAAACTCTTTCAAGTAAATAAATAAATCTCTTTTAAAAAAAGATTTTTCCCTCAAAGTTGGGAGGAATGCTTTTGAGTCTTAGCTTGGGAATTACAGTGAGGTAGACATTTAATTTTATTTCCTTTTTTTCTAAATGGAAGTCCAGTTGTCCCAGTTTCAGTTATTTAAAAGCTCAGCCATTATCCACTTATTTGTAACACCACCTTTGTCATCAATTTGACTTTCTATTCATTCACATCACATGATATCATAACATTTAAAACATTTTATAAAATAAAGGGTGATTATGTTTAAAATAAAGGGAAAGATCTAGGGGGAAGATAGGGTGCCGCCCAAAATCACTAAGGCTTCATTTCTTTTAAAAACCAACAAGATATTGTCAAAGGACATAAGAACAAAGATTCTCTTTGGTTCAAAAAAAAAAAAAAGACTTCAAATGACTGAATTTGAGTGTGGAAAAAAAGTACAATTAGTTGAGTCACACATACAAAAACACAGAAGTTGACAGATAGAATTTGAAAAATAGAGAGGTAAAACAAAAATAAATAAATAAAAGGTTTATGATCACTAGCAAGGGAACTAGGACCCCAACTTCTTACTCCTGAGAACCGGTAACGAAATAGAAAAACTGAGCATCTGTCCTTCCTCTACTTTAGAGAAAACAAATTACTGCAGTTGACAAAGGAAATAGTCTACAGAATTCCAGCCAAAATTCATGGAAAGAATAACAGAATTATAAAAGCATTTTTTCTTGTGGCGCCAGCACAAGTGCAGGTTTGAGATGTTGCTGCTCCACTTCCCATCCAGCATTCTGCTAATGCACCTGGGATAGCACTGGAGGATGGCCCAAGTGCTTGGGCCCCCGAATTCATGTGGGAGACCTGGATGAAGCTCCTGGCTCCTGGCTTGGTCTGGCCCAGCCTTGGCTGTTGTGGCCATTTGGGGAGTGAACCAGCAGATGGAAGGATTTCTCTCTCTCTCTTTCTCCTTCTCTCTCTCCTCTCTCTCTCTAACTCTGACTTTCAAATAAATAAATAAATCTTTACTTATTTTTAAAAAGCACTTTTTGCACAGTGAATTAATTAGTTTGGGGAAGATCATGGAAGGAGGAAAGCCTATCAAGGACTTCACAATGGAGCCACCAGGTTCTGGTCCCTCTGACTCATCTCAGCTTTAAGACAGAGCAGTGCTGTCAACCTGAATCTCCCCAGGTCTTTCCAAATGTCTCCTATGTTCAGGAAATACAGGGGATGGGAACAAGTGGAAACAGACAAACCCAGTTCCTGGGACATTTTACAGAACAACTGACTAGAATCTTCTACAGGAAGGATGACAGGAGGAAGTGGGCAAAAGGAGAGGCAGAAGGGGAGAGACTGATCTAATTTAAAAAGACCCCAGGGCCATATTAACTAAGCACAATGTGTAAATCTCATATAGACTTGCATTAGAACAACCAGCAGTAAATGGCATTTTTATGAGAACTGGGAAATTTGAATATGGGCTAGAAATAGATAACACTAAGGAATCATTATTAATTTTGTTTTGGTGTCATGGTAGCATTATAGTAAGATAACACTGATTTTTCTAGAGCTACATATTGAAATAGGAGGCATGAAATTATAAGCAGTACAGGACTTTCAATGACACTCTTGCCCAAAAAAGTGTGTTGGAAGTATTTCAAAACCTAAACAATCTCTAAATCAGTAGGAGATTTCTTTACCATCTTCCCCTCTTTTGCAACTGCTTGCCACTTTTCATAATAAAATTTGTAAAAATCTGATATTTTCTTAAAAAATCCATAAAATCTAAAAGAAGGAAGATGCTAGTAGCTCATATAAGCTTTATGTACCTGAATTACATCTCAGAGAATTTGAATGTTTTCTTGCAAGTGACTTTTGGGACTAATAACTTTGACATTTTAATGAGAAGACCAGAACACCACTGTAACATATAATTACTCCTCCTTCTACTTACTGCAAATTGTACAGGCCCAGAAGTCCCATTCCTCGAAAATCGGTTTTAGGATCATCACCTTGGAAACCAATTTCACACCACTGCTTAGAAATCCGAGATTCCAATGGAGTATTGGGCTTCAAGAATTTCCATAACTTGAGACAAAAAAAGAGAATTACCCTGTTGATATTCACATACAATTCACTTTCTTATAGACTCTGATTTTGTAGACTATGTTATAAGGAGGTTTGGAGAGCTGAATATATGCAAATGTACTGCAATTAAAGATGTGATATTTTAATTATCTGTGATAGCAGTTCTCAAAGTATAGTCTGAACATTCCTTTGGGTGCCGACCCAAGACCTTTTCAGAGGGCCTGGGAGACAAAACCAAACCAAACCTAGTTTAAGTAAAGTAAGAGGTTATTTGCCTTGGCACCCTCGTGAGTAGTACACTGGGATTTACCAGAAGCTCCATGTATGACATGTCAGAATGCATTGCTCTGAAGGCAATGAAATGTGTATTTGTATATTTTATTTTTATAAAGACTTCTGTTTGAATTTATAATCAGAAACTAGGTAGATAATCTCACAAAAGGCTCTTTGGAGCTCTCAAAAATATTTAAGTGTATACAGAGAAAGTGAAAGCAAGGAAAATATGGGGACCACCCATTATCCAACTCATCAGAAACGATTTCCTAATGTTGTATCAGAACTTTTCACAGCATTATTAGCAAAAAGGAAAGTGGGCCGACTTGGGTTTTATTTCTTAGATCTTACCCATTAACAGGAGGGAGAATAAACATGGCTGGAAAAAGAAGCATCAGTACTATTCATGAACAAACTTAACATATTATCATCTTTAAGAGTTGAGTAAAAGAATTTCAATTAAAATCAACTATATATTGACAAATACAAATTCAAAATATTATGCTATTTACTGCATAATAAACTGGTTCTACTTTCCTAAGTTTTCTGTAGTAAGAAAGATACTGCATTTATTACTAAAGAGGAGACAGAAATTTAGATGTACAGTTGTATAAAGATGTAATGGTCAAACTACAGAGCTCTTACTAACAGAGATAGATATGTAAGCAAACTTTTTGGACTGTTAATATATAATATTTTATCTTTATTATAGATAGGGTACAAATATAAGTGTCAAATCTTAACTATTAATTATTTTAGAAGTAAGTCAACTTATAAATTGCTGTTCTATAGATTTTAAAGTAAAGCAGAACATTAATTACGTTGCTTTAGAATGAACTGTCACAAATCTGACACAGTATAAAACATAATATTCAATGACAGAAAACAGTAACAAATAAAAAGTTGTAATTCATACTATTTTAGTATTAATTTCAACACTAATCTAAAAACCACTTAGTACATTCCATAGTACTTTATGTTAGTGTCACACAGATAGATTTATTTTATCAAAGGATAAGTGAAAAAGACTTCAGAGGAATGAAGGTAAATCATGCTTGAAAGCAAAATATAAAACCTGAGTATAAAATATCCCTTTTTATATAATCCAGACAAGAATTTGCCAGTGCTCTGCATTCAAACAGAAAATGTGTGAGTTCATGGAAGAGACTAGTGAAAGACATGTGATCAGTCAGAAAAAGTTCAAAACATCCTCTAGGCACTGATTTGGTTACTGCCACAATGAAAAACAAAAAAACAATGATTTTAAGTAATCCCAGGGTCCTCCACAATTAAAAAATATCTGGTATCATCCAGTGAGTTGGGTAAAGCCTGTCAAAAGCAAGTATTTCCTTTCTGTAGATGGGTTACAACTCCCACTCATTAGGAGAATGCTTAGTCTGCAAGACTAAAAAACACCAACCCCACCCCCCAATCTTTTAATTACATTTCCCTGTGAACATTTTGAAGTATCCATGAAAATGAATGTATGTGGCTCTGTTCCAATAAAACATTCCCTGTAAAAATGGGTGGCAAGCCAAATAGGGGCCCACAGGTGTTGGTTTGCTGGCTTTTGCTCTACAAAATTTTGGGTAGTAAGGAATCAAAGGGGTTAATATTCATTTAAAATACGAAACTGCCGGCCGGTGCTGCGGCTCAATAGGCTAATCCTCCGCCTTGCGGCGCCGGCACACTGGGTTCTAGTCCCGGTCGGGGCACCGATCCTGTCCCGGTTGCCCCTCTTCCAGGCCAGCTCTCTGCTGTGGCCAGGGAGTGCAGTGGAGGATGGCCCGAGTGCTTGGGCCCTGCACCCCATGGGAGACCAGGAGAAGCACCTGGCTCCTGCCATCGGATCAGCGCGGTGCGCCAGCCGCAGCGGCCATTGGAGGGTGAACCAACTGCAAAGGGAAGACCTTTCTCTCTCTCTCTCTCTCTCTCTCTCTCTCTCTCACTGTCCACTCTGCCTGTCAAAAATTAAAAAAATATATATATATGAAAGTGCCTAAACTCAGGCAGTCAAACACAAACCAAGAGTCAGCCTCTGGGAACCAAATGTGAACAACACATGGTTCTCTATTGAGACACGGTGTTGTGTAGTAGGTTAAGAGCCCTTTCTAACTATGTGAGCTTGCATAATCACTTACTTGCTCAGTCTGTTTCCTCACCTGAATGGAAATAATACCAATGCCACAAGGTAGTTGGACCAACTGAATGAAATAATGCTATAAAACACTTTGTGTAAAAGTTGGTACATATTAAACACTAAGTAGATATTTTCTATTACTGATTTTCTTATAATTATACTTGAAATTTGAATAAATTGAAGAGGAGAATAAAGATCTCCCTCCTAAGTTAGGTTGGGGAGGCTAGTGAAGATGTTAAAATTCAGTAAGGATTTTAAAAATGAGCTGGCTTCCACTGTGAGAATACTGGGTAGCAGAGGGAACACTTAAAGCAAATTCCTGGGCATATGGTATGGCATGGCCTATTCTGGCTCATGGTAAATGGTGAATGTGCTGTATATGAAGTGGATGCAAGAGATGCAGCTTAGAGAAACAGTGAATATTGGAAAGCGTCCAAAATGCCATGGGAGGATGCACAGACTTTACACGATAGACCCGGGGAGCCTGAAGTCTTTAATCAAGGGAATCACAGACCTATATTTTAGAAAAATCTCTCCAGCAGTATTTTGGAAGATGGAATAAAAAATTATCTAAGGCTTAGTGGCAGAATTAAAAGGCTGTAATATCCCAAGTTGAAGATGATGGCTACATAAGGCAGTGGGCATGGAATACATTTGGGAGATATTTTGAGGGTGCTTTGTGGATATGATTTAGTGATTTCTATAGATGTAGAATATATCCCAATTAGATTGAAAGTTATGTGAGGACAGAAAAGATGCTGTCCCAAAGTGCCTAACATAGTAGGGGACAGTCCTGGCTTCATAATTTAGAAGTTATATGAATCAGAGCTTGGACTAAAAGGTTTGTAGCTTTCTTACTTCTAAAATAAAGACAATAATTACTACCTTGTTTAGTCAATCCAAATGATAACACATGCATACTCAAAGAATAACCATAGATAAAAGTCATACATAGAAAAGAAAATGTGGTTTCTATATACTTTGGAATATTACTCAGACATAAAAATGATTAAATCCTGTCATTTGTGGCAACTAAATGGAACTGGACTACATTAGTTTAAATAAGTCAGACACAGAAAGGCAGACAATGCATGTTCTTATTCATTTGTGGAACATAAAAAAATTTGATCATACAAAAGTAGAGAGTAGAACAGAGGACACAAGGAGGCAGTAAGGATCGGGGAGGGAGTACTGCTCCCCAGTGAGATGGGGGAGCAGTTCTAAGATTGCATAGCCCCACAGGCAACTATAGGCTACAACAGTTAACTATACATTTCAAAATAACTAAAGTAGAAGGGTTTGAAGACTCCTGGCACACAGAAATGATAGTATTTGAAAAAATGGAAATGCTAATTACTCTGATTTGATCATTACATATTTTATACAGGTACCAAATTATCATTTTGTACCCCATAAATATGTACAAGTATTATATGCTAATTAAATAAAAATTTAAACATCGTATCCTAAATGTTCTTACATGTAGCTAATGAACCACAGTAATTCAATGCATCCACCCACATTTGTTGAAAATCAACCTAGTGTCAGCAAACATACATTAGATCAGCTAAAGTGGTACATAGGTCATTCATTGACTCTGAGGGCATCTCGGGTGCTTCTGACCAGTCTGCTAATTATATTACTTTTTTCCTTTTCATTCACCTGTTATTTCCTACCATACTTTGTTTTGTTGACCTTGAACACTTCCATCAGAAAATGGTCAGGGGAAAAAAAGACAAGAAAAGAAGCAGGAACTCAGTGGTAGGTAAAATAAAATTACAATTAGAGAAAGAAAAATAGTATCGCAAAGATTGAGGCTTCTTTAATTTTTAATGATCTGTATCAGACCCAGCATGAATTAGCAGACAGATGAGTCACCTGCTTCAGTATTTACACATACAAAAATACAACAGGATACATTTAACAAGCATGTCTTCTATTGACATTCTTCAATAAGATAAAGTTAAGGCAGCTCAACAAATGTTTTCTTCCAATTTTGCTACTGTTCTAAAGGCTGGCCCTAGGTTTTTTTTAATACTAACTTTTTTAACTGAAAATTCAGCACTTTGAAGAAAAATTGTATTGATGTTTCTTAATACACCATAAGATCCGATAAAATTTTTAAGGGTTTTTTTTTTTTTTTTTGACAGCCAAGAACATACTATTTTTCCAATAGTTCCGAAACGCCTATACCTCCTCTTCTAATACTCTCTAAGTGACATGAACAAATAGCATTAGGATCTTGGGTCATCTCCCAAGACGTCTATTGCCGAAGCAGAAATCAACTTCATCTTCTTTGACATGTCATAATGAAGATCACAGGACCCTCTGACAAGTGCCGTTTCTCCTACTGACTTTCCACATATGTGAAACCACCTAAGCTGGAGCCAAATGTGCGAGCCCACAGCAATCACCTCTAATGCTTTCTCAGCTGACAAACGAAAATCGCCTCTGAACTTCTCACATGAATTTTCTGATAGAAAATTCACCTCCAACACCTGAACCAGCAGGAAAACCCAGCCTTCCCAACCAGATACAGCACACACGGCTTCTTAATCTTTGAACCTCCGATATCCAGAGAAGTGCCCGGCACGAGGCAAACTTGAATTAAGGACTGAAACTGTTCAAGAACTAACCTTCAAAAGTAGTTCTTCATGTTGGGGATTATCAGAATCATAGGGCTCTCTGCGCAGTTTTTCCACATCTGCAATGAGGTTTCTGTACCCAACGATTTGCAGAAGGCAAGCCTGAAGCGAGATTCCCAGTCTAAGGTGTTCAAAAACAGAAGAAACACACAGGAGGGAGAACAAAACACGTGCTTTTGGCATTTGTTTCTTTGATGTATGCATGATAGAATTTTCCATATGTATATAATATTCAGGAAATAGCTCAAAGTGATCTATGTAGTAGAAGTACAATTATTACTGAAATTCCACATAGACAGTTGTACAACCTTGCTAAGACTGACCTCTAATCCTGGTTTTATCTTAAGGTAAACTGCAAAAGTGTGGCTTAAAAAAAAAACACAAGGGATTTCTTTACATGGCCGACTTGAAAGGAAGACGTAGAGAATACAGGTAGTAATGAGTTCCTAGGGATGATGTAGGCCCCCTAGATGTGTAGGTTGGAATCACTTCAGAAGGGTGTGCTCAAGAGGGTGAGTGGGGGAGGAAGAGGGGCAGGGAGGGAGGGAAGGAGGAAGGGGAAGAGGGAGACACGGGGAGGGGGGAGAAAGGAAGAGAGCGGGAGGAAGGGAAAGAGGAAGGGGAAGAGGGAGACAGAGGGAGAGAGGGAGAGAGGGAGAGGGGGAGGGCAGAGGGGGGAGGGAGAGGGAGGGGGAGGGCGGAGGGGGGAGGGAGAAGGAGAGAGTGAGAGGGAGTGAGAGAGAGAGGGGGGAGGGAGAGAGTCAGAAAGGGAGAGGGAGAGAGGGGGTAGGGGGAGAGGGGGAGGGGGGAGGGGGAGAGGGAGAGGGGAGGAGGGGGAGAGGGAGAGGGGGAGGGAGAGAGGGAAAGAGAGGCAGAGAGAGGGAAGGAGGAAGGGGAAGAGGAGACAGAGGGAGAGAGGGAGAAGGGGAGGGGGAGAAGGAGGGAGGGAGGGAGGGGGGAGAGAGAAAGAGAGAGAGAGAGAGAGATACATCTTAAGCTCAGGGACTTCAGGGAAGGAAACATTTCAAAATGAAATGAGATGAAATTAAACAAAATCCCCTGTACTTATGCTCAACAGCTGAGGCGGTGCCAAGAGAGCGCACAGCTGTTGGAGAGTCCCCACTGTGTCCTTTCCCACCACACCCTCAACACTTTGTCTTGGGCTGAAACAAAATCCGCCTGGCCTGTGATCAAGTGCTTCCAATTCTGTCCTCTGAGCACGTTTAGTTCCACCTTGCTCAGTTGTGCCTGTACATTTTAAGATAGTGATTCCTTCTTCTGGTTCTGTCTCCAGAGGCTGGTGCGGGCAAGGGCAGGGCTGCCGTGGGAAATCATTCGAGCTTTCAATGTCCTCTTGTGGGGAAGCTTCCCAGATGCTCTGATATGCGGCTCAGTCTGCTCTGAACGCATATCATTCCCCTAACAGCCCCTAAATACACATGTCCAGACCAGAACAGTCTAGCTAGCAAAGCTCCCAGAGTCCCACACTTTTGCGATCAGGTTGCCATTCTCCTCTCTTATAACTTACAAGGTAAAATAGGATCTTTCTAAGCAGCACTGCAACATGTCAAGTCTTTGAAACAGGTGATGGATCATCAAGATTCTTTTTTCATATAAATTCTTGTCATATAAAATATTCTATTCTGCACTCATCTGATGGTATTTTAAAATCTAAAGGCATTACTTCATGTTTATTTATCCTTGCTAAATTCTTTACAGCCATGTTTTTTTGTGTGTGTGGTTGTGACTGAACATTGGAAATGTCATATGATACTGTCCAACATATATTCTTGTTCCTAGTTCACTCACTTGGAACATTTCTGCTGTGACCATTATAATCACAATGACAATGACCTCATCATCTTCTTCTTTGAGAGTAAAAAATCACTGAATTTAAATCCAGACTTGGGGGCAACAGGTCTTAGGATTGGATACATACTACAAAAACAGAGGGCAGTGAAGGACAGCCCAGGAATACTGACCTTAAATAAATTCTATGTGCCATTAAATGTCTTATAATTACTTGATGCCAAAGCACCAAAAAAACTAAATCTAATATTTAAGTTTAGCAAAGGTCACAATGGCACTGGTCACCCAAAAAACCAATGTAGGATTGAGAAGGAAGTTAATCTTGAGGGGAAGAAGAGAATGGAGAAATAGAAGGAAGGAACAAAAAAAGTCAATTAAATCTTTTCTACAGTAAATTTTAGTATCATCAGCAGCAGCATTTGAGAAATATATTTAAAATAAGGTGAGATTAATAGTAGTAATAACTGAGTAAGCTATATTTTCCCCATTGTTAGCCACCTATTTCTTTGTTTCCTCATAGAAGTATATCATTTCTGGGACAGGCACTGTGGTGTAGCGGATAAGGCCACTGCCTGCAGTGCCAGCACCCCATGGGGGTGCTGGTTTGAATCCTGGCTGTTTCACTTCTGATCCAGCTCTCTGCTATGGCCTGGGAAAGCAACAGAAAATGGTCCAAGTCCTTGGCCCCCTGCACCTGGGTGGGAGACCCAGCGGAAGCTCCTGTCTCCTTGCTTTGGATTGGTGCAGCTTCAGCCATTGCAGCCAACTGGGGAGTGAACCAGCAGATAGAAGACCTCTCTCTCTTTCTGCCTCTCCTACTCTCTCTGTGTAACTCTGACTTTCAAATAAATAAATAAATCTTTTTTTAAAAAAGCATAGTATATTTTATATCAGAATTTGCTAATACTGAAAACAAGTCAGCAGAGTCCACATTGGGATGTTAAAAAAAAAAAACCTATTATCTATAAGGCTATTTTTACTTTAAAAAGAAAATCAAGAATGAATGGAAAAGAAATGCTTTGAGTGCAACTTTTATAACTTTCATAGAACAGACCTCAAAAAGATTTGCTATTTAATCTAATATCTAAATATAATTGTAAGACTAATAGATCCCTCATGCCCAGTTGTAGTCTTAAATTTTTGGTTCAACCTAATTTAGAATGAATTGCTTCCTTATCACCTTCCCACAGGGATGAAATATATGTCAGAAGATTTCAAAAATACCTTCTCTACAAAATTAAACCAACCCTTCATGGCTGAATAAGGAAAAGGCAACTAATTAGCTGGAGCAGCTGCGGACGAACGCTATAGGGACCAGGTGTTTTTGTGATGAGCCTCTGGACAGCTGTCCCTAGATTCCCCCAACATAGGCAGAATGTGTCCAGAAATTCCTTCCAGCCACAGCTCCCTGTCTCCGGGAATGAAGAGCTCTTCTCCGCGGAACAGCTGAAGTTCTCGTGTGCACAACTAAAAGACAGTTTGACTGTTCCCAACCTAAAACTGTCTCTAAATATATCTGCATTTGAAGTGTATTCTACCCAATGTCTTTAACCCAAAATTTTACTAAAAAATTGCTGTTCTCATTGGAAAATATAGAGCTAATTTTAAATGTCACGAAAATTGCCAAATGCATTTTAATACTTCCAAGAGGAATAAATTATAAAGTTCTAAAGTCTTCATGAAAACACAACTCCTCATCTCTCCCTCCCACGCATGCCTGTCTTTTTGACAAGCAGGTAGGAACCGTCTCTGAGATTACCAGCCTGTCAAGAAGGAATATTCATGAAGTAACTGAAGAATATTCTAGTTGGAGTTAAATCAGCCCAGGCACATTCATGACTTGAGCATTTACTGTTAACGTGAAAACAGGCATCGCACAGAGTGACTGATGAGGAATGGGCTTCCTTTATCTCATCTGCTGGCACCAGGGGCCTCTGCCACATTGCCACATTTCTTACATTCACTGCATTTCAGAAGCACAAGCATAAACCACAGGAGGAACAGAAAGTGGCTGCCAGTTACAAGCAAGAAAAGAGACCCTTTTTTTCCTTTTATTCTTCAACTGCAAATTAAAACACTGCAAATGACTATTTTAGGAAGAGAAGAGGCAAGAAAGAAGAAAGGGAGAGAGGAAGGGGGGGGAGAGGGAGAAAACTAAATATGTGGCTATGTGATGTGTTCTAAATTTCCCAGACAAGAAACATTCTTACTGTGGATTTATGTCAGGGTTAATTTTTTTCAGTTCCATGATGTCTTCTATAGTTTTTTCAATAGCATCAGGGTGAACACTCACTGATGTCTGCAACAGCTGGAAAACATGTTTCAGTCAGTTCCTTTTCATCACCACCAGGGACTTAATCAGTGCCTACCTAGGAGGGGGCTTCCGGTATTGTTTAAGCTTCTGCATGAAGATATAAGCTATAAGCAAACACGGATCTAGCGTATTTGAATTCTAAGAACTTTGAAACCTTCATAACTGCGATAGTGCAATTTTCCTGATCACGGTAATTAACATAAAGCAGAAATACACAAGTTGTTTTTCAGACCATTTTTACCTGTTTCAAGCTACTTATCAGAATATGGAAATGTTATGTTTTCTTTTCCTCACCTAACATAGTCTCCACTCTTAATGGGCTTTGTGTCTATGACTTAAGAGTGAAAGCCCAGGGGGATACAATCTTATGGATGCCAAAATTAAATAATAAAATAAAATGATCAAGAATCTTGAAAAAAAAAAAACTAGGGTAACTGGATGCTTAGCTACACGCTATAAAAGCTGGCACAGCAGCTTCTGTGATTGTATTACAAAATCTTGAGTGTAAAGTGAAATGATCTGGCTGCTGAGAAAATACTAGAGAGTTGACACTGCTCCTATTTTCAGGGAATGTTTATGACTTGGGAAGAGGTATAAAAAAGGGGTAATTCAACAATGAAGTCAGAGCACTTCACAAATCTGCCTAGAAAGTCCCATACAGTGGCTGCCCTCATGTAGAAAGTGCAGTAGTTTGTGAGAGGCAAACAATTCTGTTTGCATAAATTTTCATAGCCAACCGTTTATTTCTGTTTTTCTTTTTTTTTTCACTTTTTATGCTAGAAGTAAGCCTCCAAGCAAAAAGTTGCTGAAAAATTAACAATTTTACTTACCTTACTTTTTGAATCCCTCAGTGATGTTTCTGTTAAAAGAGTAACAAAAAGTCATTAAAAATTATCCTTTGCACATGGTTTTAAATGACTGCACCCAAATAATAACACTGCACCCCCAATTCCACTGTTTCTACCATTTGCCTCCTTGTGTGTTCCATGCTTACCAATTTTCATGGTTCTGGAAGCTCCAGGCTTGGTGTTGTAACAGATCCGCTGCAGTTCACATCTTCCAGTCAGCTTCCTCATTACAAATTTCAGGCAGCGCCACAAAAATTTACAATAAAAATACAGGCACACCTGGATCAACATTCTGTGAAAAACAAAAGACAGCAGCCTTCCAATAGAACTCTGCAAGAGAACAGAAAGCAACCACCACCAGCAAGGAAGGAAGCGCAGAAGGAAATGCGCGGTTAGATTTCTGGGTTTGCAAGAGTGTGTTGCTAATCCTAGACTACTTTATTTGCTGGAGCTATGATTACTACAACTGGATGCAGCTCCAGAATATCCTATTCAAGTCAATATGGTATTCCAACAAGTCGAGGGTGAAACACTGGATCCGTTATTTTCCCATTTTTGCCTAAAAACATGTTGGCAATACATCAGAATGGGTAAAACAATGCTATAACGCCGTTCATGTTTAGGGCTTGTCTGGTTCCTGTAGACTTGGGGAAAAAGTACTTGCTTCTTCTGCCTGCCTGGACAACCTCTTAGCTCTTCCCTTGTTTATTTAAGGCCCCTCCTTATTGCCTTTTTTCTTTCTTACTTTTGCCACTACCTGCATTTGGATTCTTCCTTTGCTCCCTTTCTGCCCTCCCTCCCTCCCTCCCTCCCTCCCTCCCTCCCTCCCTCTGTTTTCCTTGCATTGGTTTCTTCCTTGAGGACTAGTTGTGCAGCCACTGCCTCCTCTGTTGACCAATTCCAATACTCCCTAGGCTTGCTGGATGCTTCCTCATCAACCCACTAGACAAGCACCATTGACCATGGAGCCTCCTTGCAGATGACAACATTCTCTGATGTAAACTTTTCAAAAACTCTTGAGAAGTTCATTCCCGGCTCTCACAAAAGAAAATTTTCTTCACTATAAAGTCTATTTTGTTCCAGTAATACTTCAATAAATTATAAACTCTATTGTAACTGACTGTGTACTTATTCACAAGTAAATTTTTCTTTTTAATGCTGACTTCTGATTTTTATGAGTTTCAACTACTTTCTGGTATTTCAGAGTCTCAGAGTGACTCCAGCTTTAGATGTAATGTGAGTCTGTCATCCAGGAGCTCATGTTCAACTTATCTTCTCTCTATACTATGCACTCCTGGGGCAAGAACTATTTATAGTCCTTCCTATCAGTGTCATTTCTAAGGGTGTTTTTGTTTTCATTTTTCTCTCAAATGTTCACTAATTCCCTAAAGGGGAATCCAGGGGATGGACCCAGGGTCACTTGGACAAATTAGTTAACTAATAGGCTCAACAATGTGATCCATCCTTGAAAATGACCTAATACTTTGCTCAAAATTTTCTCGTTCAAATATCTTCAACAGCCTTGTGTTAAAAATAAAAATTACAACAGTCTGACTTGTACAAAGGGATGGGGTCTATATCTTATAAATGTAAAGGAATGGAAAGAAACAGTGCAAACAACTAGATTGTTTCATTAAGACCCCATCATTGACTAGTTTACAGTCAATAAAGTTATGTTCCAGAATATCTAATAACATGAAAATGGCTATGTTTATCACATAGAAAAGAGTTACAAAGGACTATGTGTGGGATGATATACTTTTCCTTTAAAAATTTTTCATAGTGACACATTAACAAGGAAAAAAAGGATTGGCAGGATACACAACAAAAATGTTAACAGTTGTTTTACTAATAGGATCACCAGTAACTTTTATTTTCTTTATTGATTAAGTATGTTTTCTTTTTCTATAATAAATATGTGCTTTATTTAGAAAAAAAAATCAAACTTGTAGCAAAAATCAAAATGTGTAAAATGCACCAAAAGCCTTACCAAAAGTATTTATAAAATGTCTATGTGTAGCTGGTTAGTATGAAATTAACTAGATTCTCCTGAAAGACAAAAAATGGATTTACTATAATGTAAAGCCTGACATTCAACTGTTCCAGTCAAATATGTTCTAAGATCTGTGAGATTTAGGTTAACAGCCCCTGCCTTCCACCCACCCCCACCAAAAAAAAAAAAAATCTAAAAATAAATTCAGTGGAACATTTTAATGAGACAAGTAAGAAAATTTATAAAACCTCAACTTGCTCTCTCTTTTTATTTTCCAACTATGAAAATGGTTTTCACTTCCAAACTTTTGGAAATCCATGCCAGAAAAAAAGACTGAGCAATATCTTTATTAACTGATCCCCAGCCAAATGGTAATTACATTAATTCCTGGGAGCCATTATTCCTGTGTTAAGTCAAGGTGTAAAAGATAGCTGCTTCATGTACAATTTTCCGCGAAGCTAGCCTCAGGAGTGGGCCCCTGCCTCCAATGAAGCCACCTTTCCAATCTTAACATCAGGACTCTATTGTAGGTGGAAGCACCTGCCAATCAGGCCCTAGTAGCCTAGGGAAGGTTCTGGTGATTGTTTATGGGGTATCTTTGTAGTTACCCTACTTAGGAACAAGACATCAAACAGATTATAGTTAAATAAATCCTGAGAAAATTTTCTCAGTGCCTTCTTTAGCAGGTCTACATAAAGATGAGGCTTGAGACCCAGAAATGCCATCCTAGACAGCAGCAAGTATCCAAATGTAGAGCAGCTTCCAGCCCAACTGTAATTTCTCTCCCTGGCCTCCCTGCACATGAGAAAATACCTGTTGTCGTTTGGCGTCAAGACAAGCTAATATAAAAGCAGAGAAAGATATCACATTCTGCTTGCTTTTATGTTTTTTTTTAAACTCTCCTGACAATGTTCACACTGCCCAAGATAGAGAAACCCAAAAGAAATCTGCAGTAGGAGTACGGTATGAAGAATCAGTTCTCTTAATTTCTTTTTTAAAAATTGTAGTTTATTTGAAATGCAGGGAGAGAGGGAGAGACAAAGACAGATAGACCTTCCCTCTCCTGGCTCACTCCTCAAATGCTTACAACAGCTATGGCTGGTTCAGGCCAAAGTCAGGAGCTAGGAACTCAACCTGGGTCTCCCATGTTTTTGGTAGGGACCCAAGCCATCATCTGCTGCCCCCCAGGGTGCACATAAGCACAAAGCTGGAATTGGAGGAAGAGCTTGGACTTGAATCCAGGAACTCTAATATGTTATGTGGGCATCCCAAGCAGTGTTTTAACCACTGTGCCAAACACCAGTCCCAAGAATCATTTCTTAGAGCTCACAACTCTGAAATGCTTCACCTCCTTCTCTCATAATCACAGAAGCAATAGCACAGATCGTGAAAGAATCATTTCAATTATGAAATAACACTGACATACTGCTAACTCTTTTGTAATAAATAGACCAACAATTCTGTTAATATTTATTATCCAAATATATTTTAATTTTTGGCTTATTTTTCTAATGAGCCACCAAGCCTACAGATATTTCATTAAAAAGTCTAGGTACTATATATTTATTTTTCAACCCAGATCATCAGATCAAACAATGTCTTGACAGGCATAATTTATTTTACATTTAGATCATGAACCTGTATAGGCAAGGCATGTTGAGAGATGGAACCCTCAGTGTTACCCCCGTGGAAGCCTTCCTAGGATGACTTCCCTCCTTATGAAAGGATCAGCAAACCCTCAACAGGAGCGACTCCGGATGGCTGTTCACCACCCAACACTCTCAATGCCAGGAGCTCACTTCTTAAATCATTTGGTCCTCTTTAAGTCCTCAAAATGTAAAGTTTATGGAAAACTGCTGAGGGTCAAAAGCAGAATAATAAAAATGCTTAAGTATTTTGAGAGCATAATAAATTGGTTTGGTATATTAACCCTGAAAAGGAAGAAGTTAGGGGAGAGATCTGTAAGCAATCTTGAGCTAATCAGTGGTTTGTTAAGCAAGGAATGAAGGAAGGAAAGAAAGAGGGGAGGGAGAAGAAAGGAAGAAAGGGTGGGTGGGTCTGTTTCTTTTCTGAATTTAACAGCCTTGGGATTCCCTGCACCTTTTTCTCCTTTAATTAAGAGGAGGCACCTCAAAAGTACCCTGAGATCCCATTTACTTTCTCTTGGAATGCACTAACTCCATCCTCTAGACTATCTGAGCCCTGTGTCCACCAGGTTTATAGCTCTGCTCCTTTTTTCTTTCAGACGGAATCAGCGAGTCAGTAAGTTTAGTTTTCATGGGGGAAAATTTGCTCTTTTTCTATAATACTTGACTTACTTTTCTTCATTATGATCAAAGATTCCCAACTCACCCCGAAAGGATTTGTTAGATTTTGTAGGGACAACAATGAAATGCTCAAGACTAAGAAAATAAAATACTGATCACCATCTCATATTTTTAATCAATAGATATATAGGCAGCAGTTTTTGCATTTATTTGTTTCTTTAATCATGGATTTTTTTGATAGTATTCCCAAAAAGTGACTGTAACTTGCCTAGTGTGAGTGCCTTGCATAATTATGAAAACTTGATTCAACAAAAATATCATATGTTCTCCCTGATCGGTGACAACTAACCAACCACAAAAAAGGAAACCTGTTGAAGTGAAAGGGACACTATGAGAAACAGTGACTTGATCAACCCTTGTCCTGACTGTTGATGTACAATTTCATACTTTATCCCTTTTAGTATTTTTTTTGTCCTAGTTAATACTATTGGTTGAACTCTGTAATTAACACACATTTATTCTTAGGTGTTTAAATTTAACTGAAAAGTGATCCCTGTTAAATATGAGTGGGAATAAGAGACAGAGGAGATGTACAATTTGGGACATGCCCAATCGGACTTGCCTCAAATGGTGGAGTTAGAAACGTGCCAGGGGATTCCAATACAATCCCATCAAGGTGGCATGTACCAATGCCATCTCACTAGTCCAAGTGATCAATTTCAGTTCACAATTGATCACACTGATAGGTCTAAGAGTCAAAGGGATCTCACAAACAAGACTAGTGTCTGCTAATACTAACTGATAGAATTAAAAAGAGAGAGAAGGATCCAACATGGGAAGTGGGATACACAGCAGACTCATAGAATGGCAGATGTCCTAAACAGCACTCTGGCCTCAGAATCAGCCCTTAAGGCATTCGGATCTGGCTCAAGAGCCCATGAGAGTATTTTAGGCATGGAGAGCCAAAACACTCTGGAAAAAAAAAAAAAAAAAACTAAATGAAAGATCTCTGTGAATGAGATCCCAGTAGAAAGAACTGGCCATCAAAGGAGGAGGTACCTTTCTCTGAAGGGAGAAGAGAACTTCCACTTTGACTATGACCTTGTCTAAATAAGATCGAAGTCGGCGAACTCAAGAGGCTTCCATAGCCTTGGAAACTGATGACTAGAGCCTAGGGAGATTTCTGACACCATAAACACGAGTGTCAAATTGTTAAGTTAACAACAGGAGTCACTGTGTACTTACTCCTTATGTGGGATCTCTGTCCTTAATGTGTTGTCCAATGTGAATTAATGCTATAACTGAAACAGTATTTTACACTTAATGTTCTGTGTGGATGCAAACTGATGAAATCTTTACTTAATATATACTAAATCGATCTTCTGTATATAAAGATAATTGAAAATGAATCTTGATGTGAATGGAATGGGAGAGGGAGTGGGAGATGGGAGGGGTGTGAGTGGGAGGGAAGTTATGGGAGGGAAAAAGCCATTGTATTCCATAAACTGTACTTTGGAAAATTATATTTACTAAATAAAAGCTTAAAAAAAATAAGAGGATGGCCGGCGTCGTGGCTTAACAGGCTAATCTCCCGCCTTGCGGCGCCAGCACACCGGGTCCTAGTCCCGGTCGGGGCGCCGGATTCTATCACGGTAGCCCCTCTTCCAGGCCAGCACTCTGCTATGGCCCGGGAAGGCAGTGGAGGATGGCCCAAGTCCTTGGGCCCTGCACCCGCATGGGAGACCAGGAGAAGCACCTGGCTCTTGGCTTCGGATCAGCGCGATACGCTGGCCACAGCGGCCATTGGAGGGTGAACCAACGGCAAAAAGGAAAACCTTTCTCTCTGTCTCTCTCTCTCTCTCTCACTATCCACTCTGCCTGTCAAAAAACAAAATAAATAAAAAAAAAATAAGAGGAACATATGAGTCCCATTTCCAATATTTTCTGTTACCACCATGTATTAATATGCTGCAGGGTGAAGTTTATGACTGAGTTCACAGCAGTGTTCTTCCTTAAAGCAATCATGATTACATTTATTATTTAACATTTATTCTCTACCTTGAATCAGAGTAGCCACCCATGTAAATTATTCAGAATGGATCATATCTCTGCTACCCAATAAAAGTGAGCTCCTGTCTGTGGCACTTTTACTAGGGGAATCCGTTCAGCAGAGATGGGGCTTCTGAACGGAGAGCTGCCCCTAGAACCACGGAGCCCCTTGTCTGCAGGGGGAGAGGGTGTGGGTACCTGCGGTGCAACACTACTCCATCATCTTAAATTTGTTACTTTGATGTCTTCTTTTGGAACAGTAAGAGAAAAGTGGCTCATTTTGAACAGTTTCAATGCATGTACTAATGAAAGTTAATTCTTGCTTGAAGAAACCCTGTAATAAACAAGAAGTACACCTGTTGGTGAGGAAAGATCTTTACCAAAATGATCACAGGTCTTGGTTCAAATCACAGTTGCCCAAATGAAACCATTTTCATCTAAAGGGTGATAGAGAAGAGCAGGTTGCTCAATGTTGGGAGCATGACATACCTTTTCTAAGGTGACATTTAAAAAGTTTTGGTTGCTCCATCAAAGCTCCTCATTAGGGACATTGGCAGTTGGGGAGGAATTAACAACCACTAGGTGTTTTGCCTAGAAAATATGGCTGTCTCTAAAATGAGCTATGTCCTAGGAAGAGAGGCTGTATAGGACTCGATCTGAACTGGAAATGTGAAATCATATAAAGAAATCATCTGTGGGCCTCTAGAAAAGTAAGCACATTGCCCTCCCATAAAGGGAAGGAAAGGCCTTGAGAACTGACTCTATGTTCAGGAAGGGAGAGTGGAGGGCCATGTTTTTTCCATTATTCTTTATCTAAAGAGATAGCACTGCCTTCTTGAAAAAATTAAGGAAGTTGGTGGGTATGTATCCACCATGGATCAATGTTATTAAAAATTCTGCCATAGCAGCCGGCACCGCTGCTCACTAGGCTAATCCTCCACCTGCGGCGCCGGCATCCCAGGTTTTAGTCCCAGCTGGGGCCCCAGTTCTGTCCCCGTTGCCCCTCTTCCAGGCTAGCTCTCTGCTGTGGCCTAGGAAGGCAGTGGAGGATGGCCCAAGTGCTTGGGCCCTGCACCCGCATGGGAGACCAGGAGAAGCACCTGGCTCCTGCCTTCAGATCCGCTGCGGCCATTGGAGGGTGAACCAACGGAAAGGAAGACCTTTCTCTCTGTCTCTCTCTCTCACTGTCTAACTCTGCCTGTCAAAAAAAAAAAAAAAAAAAAATTCTGCTGTAGCAAAGGGTACTGTTTTTAACCTCCAGAAAACTTCTACCTGAGGGCTTAGACAGCAATAACTGATTTTGGGGTAATTAAAATAATAAATTAATAGTTCATCTATTTCTTTTAAAAGAAAAGACGGTGGAGCTGGCATTGTGGCTTAGCAGGTTGAGCTGCCATCTGGGACACTAGCATTCCATATGGCACCAGTTCAAGTCTCAACTACTCCATTTCCAATCCAGTTCTTTTGCTAATGTGCCTGGGAAAGCAGCAGAATGAATGGAGTTCCAGGCTTCTGGCTTTGGCCTGGCCCAGCCCCTGCTTTTGTGGCCATTTGGGTAGTGAACCAATGGTTGGAAGACCTCTCATTTTCTCTTCCTCTCTCTGTGGCTCAGCCTTTCAAATAAATAAGTAAATCTTTAAAAAAAGATAAAAGAAATGAAGACATGGGTTTATCTTAATTTATTAAAGATATCATTTAATTAAAAACTGATGCTTTAAAAAAATTTTTTTTTTGCTTTTTGCACAATAGTTTTATTGAGTTATTTGTAGGGAGAAGTGGCAAATACATTATGCTTTTAAAATTTATTTATATAAAGGGAAAAATTTCATGTATTTTATATATACAGTTTTAGGGAGAGTGGGAGCTCGACAGGGAGGGAGGGTAGGATGGGAAATATCATAATGTTCACATTATGCTTTAACATGTTTAAATGTAATCTAAAATATAAGCTTGTATTGGTAAATAAAAATATTTTAAAACAATCAAAATTAGAAAAATGTATAAACAAAGGAAAGTCATCAAAGGGTATCATTAATGCCCCATCATCCATTATAGGCCTAAAAAGTCTCCCACAGGGGATAAGAGATGAGCTAGTTATTATTACAGATTCACTGAATAGCATAATCTTAATTTAAAACATACCAGGTTTAAGGATATTCACAGTATTATGAGCAAATTAATGTCTGTTGAGTTAAAGACCTGGAAGAGTAGAAGGCAAGAGATTTTAAATGAATTGGGGTAGGAGAATGGAAAATGATGATTAAAAAGAGAGTTTAATGAAACTGAATAAACACATGAGACTGGCCTTGTTGTATAGAAACAAAAAGAGTGAGGACTATGGCATTGGAAAAACTGAACATGAGCCAAGGATTTAATTGTACTACAAGCTCCGTGACATCCCTGTGCATGAGAGACTGACAGTCTAGTAGGAAAAAATGACAATAAAACAAAAAGTTGGACACCAGTATGATATTTCTATTAAAGAAAATACTCAGGTGTTCAGGAGGCAGAGGGGAGAAAATATATACCTTCCTCTGAAACTGGAGAGGAAAGCCAAGCTTGGCTCATCCTACACGAGGGCCAGGACAGGGGAAAATCAGTATCCTTACTCACTTCAGAACTGATAATTCCAACAGATAAGTGAATGAAATCCAAGGCAGTATTTACTGAGCTCTCATGGCTTTCATTCATCCTGCCCATGTTCCATAGGGAGACTCAATAAACAACGAGGTGGCCAAGAGTTGGCCCCAAAAAGCCAAGGGGAAGCAAAGGGCGGGATGTCCAAGGGTCTCGCGGGCAGTGTGATGGCAACAGGCCGGCTCTGGGGAGGTCACCTACAGAAAACTGCCTAGAAAAATATTCAGGTTAACATATTTTAACAGGAGTGCGGAAACACTTCTGTTTGTCTTAATGCAGGGATCAAAATAATTTAAAGTCTATATGTGTATAGATACATGTACATTTGTGTGTGTGTGTATACACAAGTATAGTGTATATATATGTATCACATATCATATATATTATATGTGTATGTATCCTAAAAGAGAGAAAATTGTGGCTATAAGTGCCAGTCTAAGTACAGTCTATAGACAGGTATTTGGACGCACAGGCCATAAACCTTCCTCTTTTCAGGTCTTATTTCTGCATCTCATAAGCTCAGTCAATATCTCAAGCTACAATAACCAAATTCTGGGGCTGGCATTGTGGCACAGCAGCTGAAGCCATTGCTTATGAAGCTGGCATCCCATATCAGTGCACTGTTTCAAATCCTGGCTGATCCATTTCCAATCCAGTTTCCTGCTAATGCAGCTGGGAAGGCAGCAGAGGAGGCCCAGGAGCTTGGACCCCTGCCACCTCTGTGGGAAACCAGGATGGGGTTCCTGGACCAGGCCTGGCTGCTGTGGCCATCTGGGAAGTGAAATGGTGCATGGATGGACTCTCTTTCTGTCTCTTTGTCCCTCTCTCCATGAATGCTGCCTTTCAAATAAATAAATCTTTTAAAAAAATTATGGGAAAACAACATTTCTTTGTGCCTTCTGCCATTCAAAAGCATTGAAAATTGGTTGGGACTGAATGGAAAGTTCGATTGGACAGTCTGGGGTGAAAATATTACTATGCTTCTGGGCTGTTTTACACCATGCCTATAAAGGTGTCCAAAAGGTGCCTCAAGGTGGTTGTTGCATCTTTTCTATTCACTGTAAACTGGGTTTGCATCCAACAACAAACTTGGACCACTTGTGCTGGTGGCACCTGGTCATACTACGTTCACACATCATTTCCACCTCTGCATCCTCTGTCCCTATTTTATGTTAAAAATCCTAGCCCTCCCACGTTTTCAGCATCACCTCAGTGAAGACTTCCCTGAATAATCCCTTCACAAAATCCTTTAACCTACCACTGACCACCTCCCTGTTCCTGAGTTGTGTATGCATACACTGCATCTCCTTAGCAGGTGCCACATTACTTTGGAACAGAAACCACCTCACATTTATTTTATAATACTTATAATGCCTTCCTGTGGGCATACAGTAAGGGATAACCAGATGTACAAATTATGGGAAACAGCTTTGAGATCAGATAGGCCTGCACTCAAATATGAATGAGTATGCTTTTGAGTAAGCTACTTAATTTGCTAAGCCTCCTTGTCCTCTGTAAGATGGCATATTGAGTCATATTTTATTACAATGGATATTAAGAGAAAATAAAAAGTGGTATAATACCAGGGCAGGTGTTATGGCGCAGCAGGTTAAGCTGCTGTCTGCAATGTCAGCATCCCATATGGGTGCTGGTTCATATTCCGGCTGCTCCACTTCAGATCCAGCTGCCTGCTAACATGCCTGGGAAAGCAGCAGAAGATGGCCCAAGTACTTGGGCCCTGCACACAAATGTGGGAGACCAGGATGGAGTTCCAGGCTCTTAGCTACAGCAAGAACCAGCCATGGCTGTTGTGGCCATTTGGAAAGTGAACCAGTGGATGGAAGCTCTCTCTCTTTCTATAACTCTGCCTTTCAAATTAAATGAGTCTTTTTGAAATCAGTGGTAAAACACTAGCACTAAATGTTTAATAAATGAATCAGTGGGCCAAGATCAAGTGTGAATGACTAATTAAAATCAATTTAGTTTTTTTCTATGCATTGCAAGCCTTTTATTTATGTAATAGTAACAGTAAAAGATTTTTCTTCCCTCGGTCACTCTAAGCCAGGACATAGGGACAAGTCTGCTATATTGGCATTGTTCAGTTCCTCTTACAGGGGCTGAGCTTGGCAGATGTTATCCTCTTTTCTGCCTGAGGAATGAAAATATTCAGTGAGGTCCATGGCTGAGAAACTGAGATTCTGAGGCTGGAACAGGTGAAAGTAATTATGTACATGAAGTGACTTCAAAAATTCCCTTTATTAGAATTTACCAAAAGTTAATAGTGTTCTAAATCTACAGCATGGAATGGGATTGTGTGCTGGGGAAGAAAAGACTTCAGTGCAATCTTGGATTCTTTCAGCAGTGTACATCAACAGAATTAAAGTTAATAGCTTATATTATAAAAATGAAATGCTAAGCTTTAGCTAGTTGAAGACCTCAAAAAGCACCCCTCTTTTTCTAATCAAATATAGGCACATTTTCTTATCCATTTTATCTCTTGTTTTCTTTTCAAGCAGACAACACTATCATCAGATTGGGCAGGTGACTATAGGGTACTACCCAATATTAAGCTTTTTTTTCAACACTGTTTAAAGCATACTCTTTAGGCTGGCGCCGTGGCTTAACAGGCTAATCCTCTGCCTTGTGGCGCCGGCACACCGGGTTCTAGTCCCGGTTGGGGCGCCGGATTCTATCCCGGTTGCCCCTCTTCCAGGCCAGCTCTCTGCTATGGCCCGGGCAGGCAGTAGAGGATGGCCCAAGTCCTTGGGCCCTGCACCTGCATGGGAGACCAGGAGAAGCACCTGACTCCTGGCTTCGGATCAGCGAGATGCGCCGGCCGCAGCGGCCATTGGAGGGTGAACCAATGGCAAAAAGGAAGACCTTTCTCTCTGTCTCTCTCTCTCTCTCTCAATATCCACTCTGCCTGTCAAAACAAAACAAAACAAAAACATACTCTTTAGCTGGGTAGACCAATCCAGTAGCATTTTTGTATACCAATGTAATAGAATCTATTTCTTACATTTCATGGAAATTTTTAAACACACATAAAATATTTTTCCCATTTGTTTATGCTCTGAATAGTTACACCATTAATATCTCAGATGGTAACAGTGAGCTGGAGCAGCTGGGTATTTCTATACTTTGAATGTCCCCACATTCAAAGCTCATGCTGAAATATAATCTTCATTGTGAGGTATGGATGGAACCTTTAAGAGGTGATTAGATCATGAGGGTCTGAGCTCATAATGGATTAATCCATTTATGGATATATGGGTTAACGGTCTGTTATTAAAGCAAGTTTGGTTCTGCCTCTTGCATGGGTCCCTTCTCATCATGTGATACCCTGAACCATCTCAAGACTAAAAAGTGTCCCACTGGCAATAAGATCTTTACCAAATGTGGTCTTTTTTACCTTGGACTTCCCAGCTCAAGAAAGCTAAGAAATATTTTTTATATAAATTATCAGTCTCAGGGATTATTATAAAACAGAAAATAAACTAAGATAGGTATTATGCATCTTAAGTGTGGACTAAAATTCATTCTTCCCCACAACATGGTTTGATTTTTTTTTTTTTTTTTTTTTTTTTTGAGAGGCAGAGTGGATAGTGAGAGAGAGACAGATAGAAACGTCTTCCTTTTTGCCGTTGGTTCACCCTCCAATGGCTGCTGCGGCCGGCGCATTGTGCCGATCCGAAGCCAGGAGCCAGGCGCCTCTCCAGGTCTCCCATGGTGGTGCAGGGCCCAAGGAATTGGGCCATCCTCTACTGCCTTCCCGGGCCATAGCAGAGAGCTGGCCTGGAAGAGGGGCAACCCGGATAGAATCCGGCACCCTGACCGGGACTAGAACCCGGTGTGCTGGCGCTGCAAGGCGGAGGATTAGCCTGTTAAGCCACGGCGCCGGCCCAAATGGTTTGATTTTTAAATTTCAAACTGAAACATAAAAATTGGGGTCAGCATTCCATATTGGAGTGCTGGTTTGAGTCCTGGATGTCCTATTTTCCATTCAGTTCCTTGCTAATTCTCCTGGAGAAACAGTGGAATATGGCCTAAGTACTTGGATTCCTGCCACCCATATTGGAGACCAGATTGGAGTTCCTAGTTCCAGTTTCAGCCTGGCCCAGAATGGCTGTTGCGACCATTTGGGGAGTGAACCAGCAACTGGAAGATCTGTGTCTCTCTTTGCCTTTGAAGTGAGTAAAAAAAAAAATCTTAATAAAAATTTTATCAAGTTTTTTGCTTGATATGTAAATCTTTCATTCTAGCTCCAGTTTCACGGAATCAATACCAAATATTATTTACAAAACATGTCAAATTAAAAGAGAAATACTTGTATCAGAACACATAACTGATAGGGATGTGCTGGTTCTGTGCAAAATTACAGTGGTACATTTTCACCGAACCAGTTTTAATCACCACCTACCAACTAATTTTAAAATACAGTATTATAATCTTTCCTAAGCACACCATTGCACCTATGCAATTCGACAAGAAAACTAACAGAAGCAATGGCTACTATTTCTCCTGAAATCACTGGTCCTGAGGCTACTCAAGCTCTCCTAAAACAACAGACATTGAAGAAGAAGTCAGAAGGACAAGGCTTGGCACAAACCTCACTACCACCACCACCCTTTCACAAAGGGAGCTCCTGATGTCTATGCTACATCAACACTGAAGCTTCCTGTTAACATCACGCTACAGCTAAAAGACATCATGTAGACATTCAGGAGGCATTCTTAGATACCAATTTTTCAGGAATATGTGAACAGATGAATTAATTACCGTGGTAACCAAAAACATATCAGGTCAAATACTGAGCTGGCAAATGTCTTAGTGATTTTTCAAATTCCATCTTTGTACACAGCTGAGATAAACAGGTTAGAGGGCAGTCTACACAAGAAAACAAACTCTGATGCCAATAAGCAATAAGAAGCAAGTCCATTAACTACTTGATTAGTGAAAGTAAGCCAAAACAAAGGACAGGAATGTGTAACAGAGGTAGGTCCCTCTCTTGAGGACAAGAACCAGTCTTCTGGAAAGTGTGTTGACTCTGCCAACATTCAAGATTGGACTAACTTCATTCTGTCATATTTTTAATATGCTATGAAATTTCTGGGAATTTCATTAATAGAATAGTAGCAACAAATACTCTTAAAAATAGTTATAATTATAAGTCTCACCAAATGGCTTCCAGAACAAAAACAAGATCATCCCAAAGATGATAAATAATATATAACATACTCTGTCCAGCATAATCTTCAGGGAACTCATAATCAGTACAGATTTCAGAGACATCACTAAGACAGCACAAGAAGAAGCTTAGAACACATATTTTGACCAAAAAAGGAACATTTTAAAATCCTGTACAGATTAGCCAGCAAACCAAAATCTAAATTAAGGTATATTTAGAATCAGTTATTTCAGGAAAATGATTTTACACAAATTGTAGTTGCTGATTCATTGCCTGCTAACTCCTTGAACTTCAACTTGTGGTCTGCTATTCTTTAGAGACACATGGCATCAGGACTGTCTAAAAGATTTGTGCTTTTGTGTCCATGACCTCTGGTCTCCTACAAGTATTCTCTCTTAGCATCAACATGTACATGGAGTTAGCCCTCAAACCTGGACACCAAATTATTCTAAGTCAAATGCAGTGTCAATAAACATGGTCACATGTTGGTAAATGGGTAACAGAAATGTTACCTTAATTGGCAAGGAAGTTTGTCCACATTAAAGCACTCATCCAGGGAACCATAAATACTTACCGCAGGAAGTGCTTCATGGTGCCTGAGTTGATAGTCCAGATGCTATACAAACTGTGCTGAAGTAGTTACTTCCTAATTTGCCTTTGTCAAAGTAAGTATAAGCTGTGGAAAGAAATTAGATAGATTTGCTATATGGGAGTTTGAAACCGCAAGCCAAAAATTTGTGCCTATTAAGAAAACAATATTCTATGCACCCAGAACATTATCAACTGAAATGACCATACAGAAACACATTTGAATGGCTAGCGATTACAGATATAGTCTTTCATTTATAATTATACAATTAGTCTTTCATTTTAAGTCACTTGTTGGGAGAAATTATTAGTTTCATAGGCAACCCCTTTAATAGTATTTTTCCTTTACTTTTGGGTATTATTCCTCAAGTTGAGGAACAGTATTTAAAACAATATAAAAATGTAGAATCATAAAATTAACTATCCTGATTTCCAAATATTTGGGGATCTTAAATTAAGAATGCTCAGCAGGGCCAGCACTGTGGTGTAGTGGGTAAAGTCGCCACCTGCAGTGCCAGTATCCCATATGGGCACCAGCTCAAGACCTAGCTGCTCTACTTCCCATCCAGCTCTCTGCTATGGCCTGGGAATGCAATGGAAGATGGCTCAAGTCTTTGGGCCCCTGAACCCGAGTGGGAGACCTGGAAGAAGCTCCTGGCTCCTGGCTTTGGATCGGCACAGCTCCGGCTGTTGCAGCCAATTGGGGAGTGAACCATCGGATGGAAGACCTCTCTATCTCTGCCTCTCTTTCTCTGTGTAACTCTGACTTTCAAATGAAATAAATAATTCTTAAAAAAGAATACTCAGCCCTCCAGAACTACAATTAAAAATAATTGGAAGCAACTGGTAACGTCTTTAAGCTCAAAAATAGTGTTAAAGAGCCAAGTACTCCAAACGAACAATGGTTCAGACCTCATTTCCTTTCTAAAATTTATTTGTTGGTTCACTCTCCAAATGCCACAAAAGCTGAGACTGGGCCAGAATAGAGGCAGAAGCCAGAAACTCAATCCAGGTCTCCTATGTGGGTGGCAGGAACCCATTACTTGAACTATCACTACTGCCTCCCAGGATCTGCATTGGCAGGAAATGAATCAAGAGCCGGAGCAGGAACTTGAACCCAGGCACTCCAACATGGGACGCAGGCATCTTAACTGCTAGGCTAAATGTCTGATTCAAGGCTTCATCTGTGAAGAGCAAAAAGATTTCATATTTGTATAACACTTTTCAGCTTACAATTTGCTTTCACAAAGCCAACAACATCAGGTTGTTGGTGTTCCTTCCATAGGCACAAGGGGTAGCCTACAAAGCAGCAAGCCGGGATGAGACTACAGAAGAGAAAGGCACTGGAAGCAACAGCAGAGAGAAGTGACCTCAGGAGAGGACACCAGCTGCAAGAGCAACCGGGGAAGGGAGCCTATGGACAAGTGGCTAAGATGCTGATTCTGAGATGAGAGGGACAGGTTGAAGAGTGGGGAGGGAAAAATGGTCTTCAACTTTCCAAATATTTTATTTCTTAAAATGTATATGAAACCAAATAAAGAAGAAAAGAACATATTTTCATTTCAGGAAGTGGGAACATGTTACTTTTTGTACTTTTGTGGCTTTTGAAATTGAATCCAAGGGAACAGGCTTGTAGTACAATGGTTAAGGCATCACTTGGCACCCTCCCTCCAACTCCCATCTTATATTGGAGTTCCTGGGTTTGAGTCCCAGCTCTGCTTCTGATTCCAGATTCTAGTTGATGCATACCCCCTGGAGGCAGGCTCAAGTACTTGGGTCTCTGCCACCCATGCAAGAGATCTGGATTGAGTTCCAGGCTCCTGGCTTCTATCTGGCCCATTGCAGGCATTTGGGGAGTGAATCAGCAGATGGGAGATGACTATCTGTCTATTTGTTTCTTTCAGTATATATATTTCAAATGAATAAAAATAAATACTTTACAAAATGTAAACTATTTGGTTAGTGTTCTCCCAGTCCTTAGATCATGGTTTCTAACACATTCAACAAAAAATGGAAACAGAGATCCCTGGAGAAAGAGTTGATGCCAGAGCCAGAGCAGGAACAAGTGAGCTTAAAGGATCTTGCAGTCCCAGGAAGCCAGGAAGCGCTCAAGGCAAATGGAATAGCAATATGTCAGATAAACACAGTAGCCAACAAAGTGCTCCCAAAAGCCAAAGTTGGGTCAATGTGAGTAACAAAAATAAAGTGGCATTGGATTATAACCTGAAGCACAATGTGAGTATCCATGGTTCTATGCTGATATAAATAAATCACTGAATAAACAAATAAATCAATGAAGAGGAATCTATAAATCTCTCATACAAAAGAATTCCAAACAGTCTAAGCAGATATCCTACCCTCAAGAAGGTGTAACATTATTCCCTAAATGTAAGCTGGACTTAGTGTCTTCCTGGGTACAGTGTGGCAAGTGGGAGATTGGGGCGAAGAGCAGAGAAACCAGGGAAGCATGACTTCAGCCAGGTGATCAAGGCTAAAATCACCAGTGAAATTTCATGGTGATTGCACACAACCTTGATAGGATATGAAGACCACAGGTGATCTTCCTATCAAAAACCTATAATCCCAGTCTATTTGTGAGAAAAGCATCAAACTCCAATGGAAGAACATTTCATGAAAAATCTAACACTCCTCAAAACTCTCAAGATCATGAAAACAAGGAAAGCTGAGAAACTGTCACAGCCAAGGAGCTATGACTACAAAACTCAATGTGGTATCCTAGATGAGATTTTGGGACACAAAAAGGACACTGGGTAAAAACTTTGGAAATCTGAATAGAGCAATGGACTTCAGTGAATAACAAGGTATCAATATTGGTCCAGTAGCTGTGACAAATGTAATGCATTAATGTAAGATCTTAACAAAAAGGGAAATGGGGGTGCTAATGATATGGGAGAACCAGGCAGGAAGATTAGGTAGGAATAGATGAGCTGGAAGAGGTTCCTAATAATTTCTGCCTTTAGTCTTGTATTGTACACCCCTTACCTGTCAATCCAGTATGTCCACTTTCCCATGATGCACCAGTGTCTCATCCAGGACCAAGAAGGAAAAGCCACCTTTATGGCCACACGGATGCTAAGTTCCCTGTAGAGGTGCTATGAAACTCCCAAAAAACTCACACATGCTAAACCCCTCCCAGACCCCATCCCATTTGGTCCCATCCCATTTAAGGGACCACCTTTATTCCATTAAAGTGACTGTTCTATGTGGAAATGGCCTTTTCGGCTTTTTAGCTTCTGGCTCTTGCTTTTGGCTCCTTCTCCTGCCTCCTCCCACACTCTTTTTCATAGGCAACTTTCTGGTCCACTCCACAGGAATCTCTTTGTGTGGAGTTGCTCATACTCATGCATGAATGTATATTCATTCTCTTACTTTTGAATAAATCCTGTTCTCATGTATGTACTATATTTATGCAATTGTTTTGAATTCCTTTCTCTGTGGGGGCAAGGACTTGGGATAAAAATTGAGGCATATACTCCTATAGCACTGGAACATTGGAACTCCCTGTACTATCTTTGTAATTTGTAACTCTACAATGATTCTAAAATAAAAAGTTCATTAAAATACATTGATGCTTACTATGCTCTAGACACAGTAATGTAATAGGGATGCAGGGTACCCAAGAAGGTCTGGTTCTAACCTGCAGACCCAACAGTCTCCAGGGATGAGAGGAGACAGGATGATACAGAACAATGAATAGGGGCTTTAACACAAGTGAGAAGTGGAAATCAGCAATGTGACAGTGAGTAGGAGAGATTCCTCTCCTACGTGCAGTGAGGGGAGGATTCCTCAGATAGCACACACGAAACCTTGAAAGCAAAAGAATGCACAATGTGTGTAGGGAAAAAGGGTCACAGTGATTTAAGTTGGCGCTTAGTGAGGGGGAAGGTAAAAGAAATGATGGCAAGATATGGAAAAGCAAGTAAGGGTCTGACCCTGGAAGGCTTTGAAAGTGATGCTAAATAAGTTAGAAACTAAGTCCATGAGCAGCAAGGACCTATGGAAAGTTTTCAAGCTCAGAGGTGACAAGATCAGATGTTCAGTTTTGAAAGTATAGTCTGGTTGTAATCTAAAGAATAAATTGTCCTGTGATGAAATTACAGGCAGAAATACCATTGAAAAACTTGTAGAAATAATCCAAGCAACAATAATCATGGCAAGATAAGCCCAGGGATAGACAGAAGTGTGAAGAATTTGAGAGGTATTCAGAAGGTTGAATTGATAGGACTTTTGCTTATTTATCAACGCTAGGATTGGTGAAAGAAAAGGAGGAGATAAATATTATGTCCACATTAATGGTTTACAATTACATATAAAGTAGAATTATCTACTAAGATATGGAATTTTCAGGTAGCAGTTTAGGGATTCTGGGCATACAAGAGGTCTTTGGGGCATTTTTGAGTTTTCAGGACCAGAAGGTAGAGTGGGGATATATGGTTACAAAGGTCAGGAGAACAATCTAGGTTGGAGGCAAATATCTAGGGTTCCTTGACATAAAGACACTAACAAAAATCACAGCCCAGAATGAATTACTAAGTAAATAGCACTGTTCATTGTAATAGTTATTTGTCATTAGGGTAATATTAAATATGAATTCTCATACTACTAATATATTAAAGTATGGACTATTGCTTAGAAAGAAGATTTCCCTAGATTTTTAAAAGAACTTTACCCTTAAATGGTTTAATTTCAGTTAGACAATTGGTTTACCTCTCCAAAAAAACTCATTTCACAATGCAAAATCTATTCTTTACATAGTGGTTCCTGAATTTATTCACTGAAGCAACTTCTTGAATGCTTAACTACCCACCACTGTATTGAGAAATACAACATGTTTAATACTGTGAGGGAACCTTAGCATTTAAGAAACAAAATTTGGCAAGGATGGCATAGTGTGCATGGTAGTTAAAAGTGTGTTTCGGACACAGAGAGTTCTGAACTGGGTTCTACCACTAGCCAAATGGTAGCCCTAGCAAACTGATTAACCTCTGTAGAGCTTAGTGGGGGGTGAGGAAGTAATTATAACTACATTGTAATGCAGTTAATCTAAAAATCTAAAAATTAAATGAACCAAAGTAAGTAAGGTGCATAGTAACACAGTGACAGGCATTCGCATTCAAGGAGTGATACGCATTATTAATATTTTAATTTTCTCTTTCTTATTATATCCCCCCCCCCTTTTTTTTTGACAGGCAGAGTGGACAGTGAGAGAGAGAGAGAGATACAGAGAGAAAGGTCTTCCTTTTCCATTGGTTCAATGGCCGCTGCAGCCGGCAAACTACGTGATCTGAAGCCAGGAGCCAGGTGCTTCTCCTGGTCTCCCATGCGGGTGCAGGGCCCAAGCACTTGGGCCATCCTCCACTGCACTCCTGGGCCACAGCAGAGAGCTGGACTGGAAGAGGAGCAACCAGGACAGAATCCGGCGCCCCAACCGGGACTAGAACCCAGGGTGCCAGCACCGCAGGCGGAGGATTAGCCTATTGAGCGGTGGCGCCGGCCTGTTATATCCCCCTTTAAAGCAAAGATTATTTTGTCAAGTGAAGATTCACTATGGAGACTGTTAAATTCTGGCAAGTTGATGTAACCTGAACTGGGACAATGAGAGTGGTATGGGAGAAAGTAAAAAATATTTAGAAGGTAGAATCAATTGGACTTACTGATGGGATGGGAAAATGAAGAAAAGGCAAATAACCATTAGTTGTAGTTATCTGTCCTCCAAACAGGAAACAAAGATAATAATTAGATGTCATTATGTGTCCCCTCAAAGAGGAAAAACACCCAAAATGGCTTTGGGCATTAGAAGTTTGCGTGTGCAAATTCCATTTAATTCATCACACACTGGGTATTCATTAGATTAACTTCATTAAATGTTTTATATAGAAAAAGTCTAGCTTAGTTTGAATGTTAATGTCCTATTTACTGTTAATTAGGTAATCTGCATTGTAAGACATCATAGTTGGTATGCCAGGCATGATAAGAAATGTCCTGGGTGTTGTTTTTCTATGAGGAGTGCCAAGTTCATTATCACCTTTATACTAGTCCAGCTTTGTAGCCAAGTGGCTGGGCAAGATTCAGGAGGAAGAGAACCTGCCTCTCGGCACAGAGTTCTCACAAAGAGGCGGCCACAACAGAGTTCTCAAGAATTCTTACACACAAGTTACTTGCGTGGCTTGTATCTGGTTCTCTAACTGAAAAAATGCAGACATAAACTATGTGTGTGTTTAATCAGAGTTACTGAAGTATTACTTACATATAGACAAGTTCACCCCTTCTGGCCAGACATTAACTTTAATGTCACCTGTTTCACAGGAATCAAGGGGAACATGAAAGCCACTCTGTGCTGTCTCTGCCTTATGATTTCCTCTCTAGAGGAGTTTGTAACCTGGGGTAGATAGCAGAATCATCTGCTGGAACAGGTATTTATTTGGTCTCGTGGTTAGGACAGAGCTTGGGATGTATCCATCCCACATTAGATTTGCTCCTTAGAAGACAGCAAGTAATATCTCAAGTGGTTGGATCCCTGCCACCCACATGGGAGACCCAGATGGAGTTCCTGGTCTGACTTACTATGGGCATTGGGGAGTGAACTAATGGATGGAAATCTCTCTGTCTTTCAAATGAGTCAAACAGAGATTTACCTGCAGTCTTCTTGATCTCTAATGTGGTTGTGAAGTCATTGGTTTCATGTTTGCTTCCCCCCCCGGATCACATGTTCCTATGGGGCTGTGGACTGAGACAATGTCTGGCACACTGAGCACTCACTTTGTAATGGTTGGAATAAACTTTGCACTCTTACAGAGAAACGCACTTCTTTAACAGCATTATTCAGTAACAGCATTAAGGAAACAAACTGCAAATCTCCCACCTGGGAAAAAAATCTGTAGATCTCTTTTTCAACCAAAATATGATTATAGTCCAGGGTTTCCCAACCCTATCAGTGTATCTGAGTACAGAGACCTCGCCCTGAACTCATCTAAAGGGAAGGATCAAATGATTAGAGTTGCTGAATCAAACACCCCCAGGGATCAGCTGATACTTCAGAGTGCCTGCGGGGTGATCCACTTCTTTTTAATATTTTTTTTTCCCAGCTGGGAGGAAAGGGGCAGGATGCACAGTCTGCTGCTTCGGAAAACTCATCCTCTCAGCAGGATCAAGGACTCTGGCTCAGCCTCCCTTGAACAAGCAGCCCCCTGAGGCTCTTTGAAAAGTACCTGGGGGTAACCCTACCTCTCAGAAGTCCATCTATCTATGCACACCTCAGGGAAGGAATTAGAGACTCAACTGGAGGGAAGAGAACACCTTTCTTTAACATTTTAATTCCTATATGAGATAAAAAAAAAAAGTTTCTGTGTAGCCCTTCAAATTTTAACTGACTACATTGATGAAAGATAATCCACAAAGTAAATAATGTTTCATTCTTGCAACCTGTCTAGGATTATAAAAATTATTTTAAAAACTACTTAAGCCATGTTTAAAACTATAATTTCAATTTTTAAAATTAAATCTCAGCATAAGCTTTTGTGAAACTAATAACAGCTAATATTTATAAAGTGTTTACTACATGTAGACAAAATTCAACGGGTTTTATGGATTAACTCACTTAATCTTAGCCATGGTCTTCAGTGAATAACAATTATTATCTCTGCTTTACAGCTGCAGAAATGGATGCACAGAAGGGTTAAGGAAACTTCCAAGGTCACACAGCGAGTATGTGGCACAGCTAAGACTCAAACCCTTGCAGCCAGGCTCCTAAAGCAGTTTAGTCATCACTCCCCTGTGCTACTTCTGTAAACCACTTGGGTAAAACTCTTCACTGATATAAGAGTGAAAAGAATGTAGGGTGTGTTCACTTTAAACTACGAGCTGGGGATCAACTAGGACTGGATACACATCCGTATCTCAAAACTTAACAGCACCCAGGCAGCCTGTGGGAGCTACCTGGCAACTCCTAATGACAGGACCACATTGCCTGGTCTAACAGCACATCCTCACAGCCCTTCTAGAGTGTGATGAAACCTCAGTGCTGACATCCCTCCATCAGTCCGTCTTCTACAGGCAGGCACCCAAGGACAGGAAGCAAGCAATTCCAAACAGCACCATTCTGGAGAAATGAACAATCTTTCAAATTACGCATTTACATTTCACACATGCTCTCTGCTATAGCATTTTAGAGGTGTAATGCTTGTGCATAATGACCTCCCTAAGGCCACATTCTGGAACCTTCCTTTCCTCCTTCTGTGATTTGCTTAAAAATGCTCGGCTGGCACTTACTAAAATGGCAACTTGGAAGGGTTTTTTACCCCTTTCTTCAGGAATAAAGCACTCATCCAGAGTTTATTTTTGTGATTTATAGCACTGGAAGTCCATGCCAGCCACAGAATTCAGGGATGACTGCAAATATACTTATGATCTGCTTCAAAAACAGAGAGATTTTCTGGCTTTCATTGTGGTCACCTACACCTTAGGCACTGTTTGCGTGGAGGCAGCAAGTAGGGTGGGGGAAGCAGGATGGATGAAGTTTCTCTCTAATCTACAAAAGAGTAAGTAGATTTCAAAACATAAATAGTAATCTATTTTTAAAATGTTGAAATGTTTATTCATTTTCATCTACTTGAAAGGCAGAGCAACACAAATACACACACACAGAGGAGGGTGGGGCAGAGGTCTTCCACCTGCTGGTTCACTCCCCAAATGCTCACAATAACCAGGGCTGGGCCAGACTGAGGCTAGGAGTCAAAAAGCCTATCCAGGTCTTGCACTTGGGTCATCTGCTGCCTCCCAGGATGCATTAGAAGGAAGCAGAGGGGCCAGCACCCGACTTGGGATGCAGGTGTCCTAACAGCAGACTGACCGACTGTGCCATAACACCCTACCCAATGTTAATCTGTTTAGACACAAAAATGCTCAATATGGATGTATACTTTCAATGATATATTTTAATTTAAAAAAAACTAAATTTCTAAATTAAAATCACAATAAAAGAATGGGAAATTTAGGTTTGCATTAAAAATTAAATGGATAGGGGCCAGCATCATGGTATAATGGGTTAAGCCACTGCCTGCGATGCCAGCATCCAACATGGGCACCAGTTCAAGTCCTGGCTGCTCCACTTCTGATCCAGCTCCATGGTGATGCACCTGGGAAAGCAGTGGAGGGTGGCCCAAGTTCGTGTGCCCCTGCACCCATGTGGGAGAGACAGCCCCTGTTTCCTGGGTTCAGCCTGGTCCAGCTCCAGCTCTTACAGACATTTGGGGAGTGAACCAGAAGATCTCACTCTATGTATTTCCCTCTCTCTCTTTCTATGTATTTCTGTCTTTCAAATAAATAAAATAAATCTTTAAACAAATTTAATGGATACAGTTTTGCCAATTTAACCAGATGCTTCTGGCAAAATTTTTGCTTTCATATAATGGGACTATCATGAAGGTATTTATCAAGAGACATTCAACATGGAACTCCAAGGCAATGAGGGCATTTCCAGGGCCTGTAGGCAAGTGGGGTACCCTGCTGCTATGGCCACTGCTGATTCTGGTCACACAGCAGAGGTACCATCACTGGCTTTTGAGAAGTAGACCATTCTGCTAGTACAAGCAGAGATTTAGGCTCACTTTGGACCTGACAGTGCACAGCTTGACAGATGCTTCCTCAGTGAATTACATGGTCAAAATAAAAATATTTATTACATCAAAAATGGTGACATTGGGAGAACTGAGTGAGGAGAGTAAGGAGTAAGGAGTTAACTGAGTATGTGTACAAGGGGAGAGGCATTAGGTATGGATATTCTATCTTCACTTATACAGTAGAAAATCAGTATACCTAGCACTTCTAAAATAATGAAAAGCAGTGGTTAGTATAAATAGTTATTTAGGAGTAGGGTGGAACATATCAGAAGAAATAGTTTGAAGAAATTTTAAGCAGGTATTCCTGAGAGCCAGAAGTCTGGAGTAGAGATGAATTAGGGCCTGAGAATTGCTGATTTTCCACTGTAAGTCTTATAGCACTATAGTGTCTTAAATGATGTGTGTTACTTTGATATAAACAAACAAACAAACAAAAAAAAAACTTAAAACTTAAAAAGATGCCATGGGAGGGTGAGCATTTGACACAGCGGTTAATAGGCATTCCATATCAGAGTGCTTGGGTTCTAGTCCTGGCTCTGCTTCAGGTTTCAGCTTCCACTAATGTACATCCTGGGATGCTGCAGAGAGGGCTCAAGTCCTTGATCCCTGACACATGGGAGACTCAGATGGAACTGTGTGTTCTTGGCTTTGGCCTGGTCAGGTCACAGCTGTTGTGGACATTTGGGGTATGAACCAGAGGATGGAAGATCTCTGTCCTTGCTTTCTGCCTTTCAAATATACTATTAAAAAAAATATATACTGGGGCTGATGCTGTGGTGCAGTGGGTTAAAGTCTTGGCCTACAGAGCTAGCATCCCATATGGATGCTGGTTCAAGTACCGGCTGCTCCATTTCCAATCCAGCTCTAATGTGCTAATGTGCCACTTGGAAAAGCAGCAGAGGATGGCCCAAGGTGGGCCCCTGCACCCACATGGGAAACCCAGAAGAAGCTCCTGGCTCCTGGATTGGCACAGCTCCGGACATTGCATCCATTTGACAAGTGAACCAGCAAATGGAACACCTCTTTCTCTCCTGTTTCTACCTTTCTCAGTAACTCTTGTCTTTCAAATAAATAAAATAAATATTTAAATAAATAAATAGGCCGGCACTGTGGCTCACTAGGCTAATCCTCTGCCTGCGGCGCCAGTATCCTAGGTTCTAGCCCCGGTTGGGGTGCCGGATTCTGTCCCGGTTGCTCCTCTTTCAGTCCAGCTCTCTGCTGTGACACGGGAAGGCAGTGGAGAATGCACCAGGAGGGAGCACCTGGTTCCCAGCGGCCATTTGGGGGGTGAACCAAGGGAAGAAGACCTTTCTCTCTGTCTCACTGTCTAACTCTGCCTGTCAGTCAATCAATCAATCAATAAGAAACAAAAATCACAGGTAAATACCTCCAGCCCAGGCAGAAGCCCTGGTCACTTTTTGAGAATTAGTGCCATTAACCCTGAGTTAAATCACACTTTAAAAAAGAAAGGGAGTCAGTGTTGGAGTGTAACAGGTAAAGCCACTATCTGATGCCGGCATTCCCATATGGGTACCAGTTCAAGTCCCCACTGCTCCACTTCTGATCCTGCTCCCTACTAATGCCCTTGGAAAAACAGCGGAAGATGGCTCAGGCATTTGGTCCCCTGCCATCCACATGGGAGACCAAGATGAAGCTCCTGGCTCCTCACTTTAACGTGGCCGAGTGCTAGCCATTGCAGTTATTTATTGAAGAGTGAAGCAATAGAAGGAAGATTCTCTGACTTTCAAATAATAAATACATCAAAAAATAAAAAATAATGAAAATATTAACACTTTACGAATTAAAGAGTGATTTGCAACAAGCAGATGGATTAAAAAAACCCAAGCTTCTTCTAGAATGGTATCCAACCAAGCATACATTGTGGGTATGTGTTGGATTTGACACAAAGAAACATGGAAAATATTTAACAGGAACATGGAAGAGTCTGAGTTAAACTCTGACATGGTTCAGTGTGATGTATGCTCATTAGCTAAGAGAACATCCAAGTTATTTGGTAGACTAATTGTGAATTCTCCTTTTTGGACCAAAATAATAGAGAAGAAGATGTGGCTTATTGAACATGGTAAGAACTTTCTTTACACAAATCCTGAACTATAGCATATATTCAAAAGAAAGCTGCAGGCACAAGGATTGGCTTAGTGGTTATGACACTAGCATCCCATACTGGAGCACCTGGGTTCAAGTCCTGGCTCTGGTTCCTGATTCTAGCTTCTTGCTCATGCAGAAGGCAGAGGTGAGAGCTCAAGTAATTGGGTTCCTGCCCCCATGTGGAAGATCTGGATTGTGTTTATAGCTTGGATCCTGGTTGCAGCCCAGCTCTAGCCCCAGTTGTTGCAGACATGTGGTGAGTGAACTAGCAGATGGAATCCCTGTCTGTCTTTCTGTCTCTGTCTTAATAATAATAATAATAATAATAATAATAATAGCAATAGAGAAAGCTGCAAGAAAAATCAAGATTGGTATTATTGCAGAGCAGAGATATGATCTGTCAGCATCATCCAGCTTTCAGGAGAAGAAATCAGTGGACATCAACGTGGCCCTAATTTAATTTTCTTTTTCAAAATCTCCAAAGACAAAAGCAACTTAAAACCTAACTAAAATGAATAAAAATTTTGTTTACTGGCCGGCGCCGTGGCTTAACAGGCTAATCCTCCGCCTTGTGGCGCCGGCACACCCAGTCGGGGCCCCGGATTCTGTCCCGGTTGCCGCTCTTCCAGGCCAGCTCTCTGCTATGGCCCGGGAGGGCAGTGGAGGATGGCCCAAGTGCTTGGGCCCTGCACCCCATGGGAGACCAGGAGAAGCACCTGACTCCTGGCTTCGGATCAGCACGATGCGCCCGCCGCAGTGGCCATTGGAGGGTGAACCAACGGCAAAAAGGAAGACCTTTCTCTCTGTCTCTCTCTCTCACTATCCACTCTGCCTGTCAAAAAAAAAAAAAATTTTTTTTTGTTTACTAAAAAACAGTTGCCACTAATTATAGGTAGCTTTTCCAAGAGTATAATAATGATGTTGCAATTATGTACTTTTTAAAGACCATTGTATTTTAGAGAGATACCAAGATGATGGAATAGGGAGGGAGCTTAATGCTCTAGTCTAAGGGAAGATAGAAAAAAAAAAAAAGTGGAGCGAGCCCAATCTCAGGGAAGAGTTAAGGAGAAAATGGCAGAGGAAATGCCACACAAGTTAAAGGGACACTGTGGACCTACATGGAAGGTGCAGACGTGCACAACTCAGGACCCCAGAAGCCGAGAGGCTCAGCACCAGCTTTGGAGAGTGAGGTGAGACCAGGCTGCAACAGACTAGGCCACTGGCAATAAAGCTGTGAGAAGAGACTGGTGTGAGTACAGCTTAGAGCCCTGTGTGGGACAGTGTTCCTGCCAATCTAAAGGGGGGGGGGCACATTTCTCTCTCCCTGACCACCTGGCACCAGTGTCCTGTAGTTAGCCACGAGGGCAGGCACCATTTTAGACATATGTAATAACTGCACCAGCCAAGCAGAGAAGCCTGAGTCTGGATGGGAGAATTGACAAGGGGCTGGGTGCTCAAACTGTGGGAGCCTTGTGTGCTGGGACTATGAAAACTCTGTGGCTGCGTGGGAGGGCGTAGGGTGTGGCTGGGTCTTTGGGCAGTCACTGTGGGTGGCTCCACATGCTTGGGACTCCCTGATTCCCTGGTGAGGGTCATTGCTATGGAATCTGTGCTCACACTGAGGACTGCATGGATCCTTTGTGTGGTTCTTGTAGCAGTGCAAACAAATAGTATACCCACTGGGGCTAGCAATCAGGCACTGGTCTCCTTGGAGGAGAGGAGGTGAACGTGAGACTACAGAACAGATTAATTCTCCCCTCTGATAAAAAGAAAAAAAAGAATCTTACCACACCCAATTTGAGTGTCATCCCAGGGTATTCAAAGAGAGCAGACATTTTACTAAGCCACGGAGGCAAAGACTAAAAGACAAAAGTCATCACAGGGGGAAAAAAAAAAACAGTAAGCATCTCCACAAATGCCCAAAAATAAATGCAGCAACTCAAGAAACAAGAATAAGGAAGACAACATATTGCCTCCAAAGGAACACAACAATACTTCAATACTAGAATATAAAAATGAAGAGATTGAAGAAATGTTGGAAATGGAATTCAAAAAATTGATCATAGGATTCCTTAGAAGTAATCAGAAGCAAATTCATGATTTAAAGAAATCTATACATGACATGAATAAACATTTGTTCTATGAAATTGAGATTTTAAAGAGAAATCAAAATGAAATACTGGAAATGAAGAATTCAATAGATTGAATTAAAAAATATGGTGGAAAGCCTTAACAACAGACTCAGTGAGGCAGAAGAAAGAATACCTGAGTTAGAAGACAAATCTCTGGAAATTTGACAGTCAGGCCAAAAAAAGAAGAAATTAGAAAACTAAAAAACAGTGTTGGAGATCTATGGGATACCAACAAACAACCCAACATATGGGTCTTAGAAGTCCCTGAAGGCGTGGAAAAAGAGACTTGATTAGAAGCCTATTTAGTGAAATAATTACAGAAAAACTTTCCCACTTTGGAGAACGAAAGGGACGTTCAAATAGAGGAATCACATATAACTCCTAATAGATATGACCAGAAAACATCTGCACCACCACACATTGTAATAAAACTCTCCAGAGTAAAACATAAGAAAAGATTCTAAAATGTGCACAAGAGAAACTTCAGATTACTTTCAGAGGATCTCTACTTAGACTCACAGCTGACTCCTCATCAGAAACCCTACAGGCTAGAAGAGAATGGCAAAATATAATCCAAGTCTTAAGAGAAAGGAACTGTTAACGTAGAATACTGTACCTGCAAAGCTCTCATTTATGAAAGGAAGTGAAATAAAGACCTTCCATGACAAACAGAAATTGAAAGAATTTGTCACCACTTGTCCAGCCTTACAAAAGATGCTTAAGGATGTGCTACACACAGAAACATGGTCATCACTATGAAAGAAGTTGAAGGCAGAAAATCTCCCAGTAAAAGTACAAAGGAAATCCAAAGTAAACAATAGGAACATTTATGGAAAAACAGCAGGGAAATTTAACTTACTCTGGTTTTTTCTTCTGTAGTTCCTTAGATTTCAGAATATCCTGTTACTGGGAATCTAGTCACACACTAAGGCCATCTTTTTTGAATCTTTTTAGAAAGAAGATATTGATTATATTGGACCATCTTTTTTTTTTCTTTCTCTTATAATATACCATTTGTGATTATAGTGTTAAGTTTTAGTTCTTATATCTCTGGACAGAAGAGTGTATCGGTTATTTCATTTATTTATTTATTGACAGGCAGAGTTTATTTATTTATTTATTGACAGTCAGAGAGAGAGACAGAGAGAAAGGGCTTCCTCCTGTTGGTTCACCCGCCCAGATGGCCACTACGGCTGGTGCGCTGTACCGATCCAAAGCCAGGAGCCAGGTGCTTCTCCTGGTCTCCCATGCGGGTGCAGGGCACAAGCACTTGGGCCATCCACTGTACTCCCTGGCCACAGTAGAGAGCTGGACTGGAAGAGGAGCAACCAGGACAGAACCAGCACCCCAACTGGGACTAGAACCCTGAGTACCGGCGCCGCAGGCAGAGGATTAGCCTAGTGAGCCACGGTGCCAGCCAATGTTATCAGTTATTTTAACTGAATTTTTCCCTGTCTTTGAAACTCAGTCCATAAATGTGTTGCTGCCACAATACTTGGGTTTTCATTACTTGAATACCTGAAAACTGAAATTGATGATACATTATGTAATGAATTAGGTTTTTATTTCTGGATAAAATTAGAAATGAAATAAAGATTTGAACTACTTAAAGGATGAAAGTAATGATAGTCCTTATAAGTACTGTGAACACTTTTGTGTTTGAGGCTTCCAAAATTCAAGTGTTTACTACATTTTTCTCCTGAAATTCTGCTCTTCTTTTCTGTGCCTCATGCATTTACTATTATTATTGATGTTGTAAGACAGCAGGGTTAAAGTGTCATTATATCTGTGCTCATTATTAATCCTACAGCTCTTCTAGTTAGGAATAAAAAATAGTCTCAAAAATACTCTTAGTGAGGCCGGCGCCGTGGCTTAACAGGCTAATCCTCCGCCTTGTGGTGCCGGCACACTGGGTTCTAGTCCCGGTTGCCCCTCTTCCAGGCCAGCTCTCTGCTATGGCCCGGGAAGGCAGTGGAGGATGGCCCAAGTCCTTGGGCCCTGCACCCGCATGGGAGACCAGGAGAAGCACCTGGCTCCTGGCTTTGGATCAGCACGATGTGCCGGCCGCAGTGGCCATTGGAGGGTGAACCAACGGCAAAAAGGAAGACCTTTCTCTCTGTCTCTCTCTCTCACTATCCACTCTGCCTGTCAAAAAAAAAAAAATACTCTTAGTGAGATTCTTTTTGGTTAATACTTTACCCAGTAATGTATTTTAGATACCTTTAATCATTTTAATAAGGTGTCAATAAAAATTTAAAACATTACACACTATATTTGAACTAGTTAGTGAAGAGTAAGAAAAAAGGCCAGCTTACTGAGACTGTAGTTGTTTACGTTAGTTAAATTTCAAAATTTTTAATAAAGGAACTTTCAGAGATAGGCTGAGACCCAACAGTATTCAATAAACCATATCCTGTGATGTGGAAAGGAACCCCAGAAGCAGGAGAAGACCTGTGAGAGCATTTACTTGCCATGGTTGTAGCTGTGGTGTACTTGTACTTAAATACAGAGTGACACACTGACATTTGTGTTGCCCAATAATCTGTACTAAAATAACTATAAATTAATGGAATCAACAAAGAAGAAATGTTATGACTATACTGTATTTGGGAGCCTTTGCACAGCTAGGTAAAGTTTCCATGATACAAAGTATTTGGATTTTAAAATTTAGTATTATAAGGAAGAAGACATGGCATTATTCCATGTGCTTAAATACTAACTTGCTTATTGCATTTCAGAAGAAAAAATATGAAATGAGTAATTGTTACTGCATTAGTTATAATGTTAAATTGCCAAGTTGTAGCATAAAGCTTAAATCTGTTTCTTAAATGTGAACCATAGCAGTCTAATGCTGTTTTGTATATACTGTAAGTGCTACAAAAAGTCTCAGCACTGAACACGTATTGATACTTCTCGAATGGATGCAACCTTTGATGCAGGTGTCTTGATATGCTTCAGAAAGTATCTGAGTATCCCCAAATTTGTTAATCAGTTTGGTAATGAAGATATTTCCTGTTCTTTTGTTGTTGTGCCATATTTTCATGTTTAAATTTGAATTTTTACTACTGTTAATTTAAGTGCAATTTATTCAATGGTTAAAATGGGGTTGTTACTGAAGAAACTTAAAAACAGCCTCATTCATGCAATTGCTTAAGTAAAAACTACATTTTATGTTCTATGTTCATACTTTTTTTTAAAGATTTTATTTATTTATTTGAGAGGTAGAGTTTCAGACAATGAGAGGGAGAGACAGAAAGGTCTTCCTTCCTCTGACTCACTCCCCAAATGGCCACAACGGCCAGAGCTGAGCCGATCCAAAGCCAGGAGCCAGGCGCCTCCTCCAGGTCTCCCATGCAGGTGCAGGGGCCCAAGCACCTGGGCCATCTTCCACTGCTTTCCCAGGCCTTGGCAAAGAGCTGGATTGGAAGAGGCGCAGCAGGGACTAGAACCGGAGCCCATATGGGTTGCCGGCGCTGCAGGTGGAGGATTAACCCACTGTGCCACGGCACCGGCCCCATTCATATACTTTTAATGATCTGTATTTCTGTTTAAATAAAAGTGTTGATGTTTAGGCTTTGTTTCTTTCTAACAAGGTTTTTTACCATTGACTAAATAAAGAAATCTATCTTTTTGAAGAGATTTATATTGTGTAAATAAAAATTGGTTGAAACAAAAAATAAATAAAAGCCACTGTATTTTAGATACATACTGAAATATATATAAATGAAAAGATATAGTATCTAAGATTTGCTTTAAAATAAAAAATATAGAGAGTAGGACTAGAAATCAAACACTATTGGTCATTTGGTCATGAATTGTTGATATTTTTAATACTTGGTATTAAAAAACCCTACTATTTAAAAATATCTTAAAAATACTACTAAAAATACCTACTATTAAAAAAAACATGCCTACTTTTGTATACATATGAAATTTTCCAAGGAAAAAGCTATTTTTAAAAAATGTGCCATCCACAAAACTCAGAATCACTACAAATATACTATGAACTTGTTTAACAATCAAGTAAGGTTATGATGATTAGTGTCTAAATTTGTTTATAACAGAAGTCCCAGGTAAATCCTCTTTAACAGCTTTGGGAAACTCTGAAACAACAAGAAGGAATTTGGTATTTAACCCACATCATTTTCTTTCTTTTTTTTATTTTTTATTTCATAAATGTGAATTTACAAAGTGCAACTTTTGTATTGTTGTGGCTTTCCCCCCAACCTCCCCGCCTCCCGTGGCCCTCCCCTCTCCCTCTCCCATCCCGCCCTTTATCAAGTTTCATTTTTAATTACCTTCATATACTGAAGATCAACTTAGTATATACTAAGCAAGGATTTCAACAGGCTGCATTCACACAACCGCACAAGGTATAGGGCATTGTTTGACTAGTAGTGTTTTTAAGTTTCATAGTAAAACACATTAAGGACAGAGATCCTACATAGGGAGCATGTACCCAGTGACTCCCGTTGTTGATTTAACAATTGGCACTCTTATTTATGACGTCAGCAATCACCCGAGACTCTTGCTATGAGCTGTCTAGGCTATGGAAGTCCCTTGAGTTCACCGACTCTGAACTTGTTAAGTCAAGGCTGTGTCACAGTGAGGTTCCTTCCTCCCTTCAGAGAAAGGTGCCTCTCTCCTTGATGGCCTGTTCCTTCTGCTGGTAACCCACATCATTTTCATAACTGATTTAGTTCTCTTTGAATCCTCTAGTCTAGAGCCTCTAATTAACTATTAGGAATAATTGTTTTTAAATAATTGTTTAATGAGTTTTTTCTTAGTGGTGCAAAATACAGTTGTATACAACAATGACATCATAGATCCAGTGAAATATGATAGATGAGTTGAGCAGTAAAAAGTGGCATTTAAAATATGACATATGCTTCCTAACTTTATAAATGTTAAACTGTAGGAAAAATCTACCCATTGGAATTGATGAAATATGGTATTTATTTTCCTGAAAAGTATCCTTTCTTATCCTACCTCTTATCATCACACTAAGTCAGTCTCTAAAAATCAATAAATTATCTCCTCTCACTTGTTCCCCTGGCAGTAGTTCATAAATACATGTCTCAGAATCATCCCTTAAGGCTTCCTGGTCCAGCTGAAAAGCCCGTGAGAGAATTTCAGGCATGGAAGACAAGACATTGTGGCAAAAAATGTTCTACATGAAGGATCTCTGTGAGTGAGACATCTGTGGAAAGGAGGAGGTACTCTTCTCTAAAGGGAGGAGAAAACTTCCCCTTTGCTTATGGCCTTGTCTAAATACTGATGGAGTCCCTGGATTCATAAGGCTTCCATAGCCTAGGCAACTCATGTAGATGTTACATTAGTTAAATTTCAAAATTTTTAATAAAGAAACTTTCAGAGATAGGCTGAGACCCAACAGTATCCATCAAACTATATCCTGTGATGTGGAAAGGAACCCTAGAAGCAGTGGAGGACATGTGAGGGCATTTATTTGCCATGGTTGTGGTTGTGGTGTGCTTGTACTTAAAAACCAGTGCTTAATGATGACACAGAATCAGTTCAATAAAAGACACTGCTACTGCCACCACCAGGTACAGACCAGAACTGGTGCCTCTGATCTTCCAGTTCTTGGTAAAGGGGCATTGCCTACTGAGACATCCGCCACTGGGGCAGAGTCCGGGTTACTGGCTTATGGTGTGAGGGAGGGAAGCATCTGGCACTTTCAGCTCCTACAGTAGGAATGGGCTCTATCTCATCATAGAGGAGAACCTCTGTGATGGTTAACTTTATGTGACACCTTGACAAAGCCAAAGGGTGCATTTTTGGGTGTGTTCCTGAATGACATCAGCATTTAAACTGGTGGCCTCAGTAGACTGCCCTCTCTAACATGAGAGAGCAACATCTAATCCACTGAGAATAGGAATAGTCCAAAAAGGTTAAAGAATGCAGAATAAATCCCTTTTTGCTTCCTACCTGCCTACTGAGCTGGGAAACTCATCTTTTTTTTTTTTTCTTTCCTTGTCCTTAGACTGAAATTGCACCACTAGCTTCCTGGGTCTCTAATTTACAGATTGTGGGACTTGTCAGCCTCTATAACTGAGTTGGCCAATCCTTCATAATAAATCTCTTTACACACACACACACACACACATACCTCCTATTGGTTCTGTTTCTCTGGGAAACCTTAACTAATGCAGCCTTTAATATAAAAATGGACCTCAAGTGGCAGCATTGAAAAGGAATGACAAGTGTCCACTCTAAAAAAAAAAAATTGAAAGCACAAACACAGAGTAATGACAGAGCACACACAGTACCCTCAGAGTGAACACATGTTCACTTTTCCTTTTGGTCTAATTTGATCAGGCATCCTGTGAGATTTTACCTTAAATCTTGGACACATGCCTATTTTATAGACATAAAAGTATATCTTATCATTTTGAACCAAGAATTTCATGTGTGATCTTAGATAATTACAGAATAACTAGAAATAGCCTCTTTAATTTAACCTAACAGTAGTCACAGAGTAGATGCATTTACTTTAAGTTATAATTGATTAATTGCCTAAGGAATAATTATTAAGTGGGAAAGATAAGGCTATATTTTCATCATAAACCAAGGAAATGACATACAGTAGTACCTCAGTTATTAATGTTTCTAAACCAAGTTAGGAACTGGCAGATCTTACATAAGTGACTGGGAACTCAGTTTCAACTGCATGATGAGATTTTGGAGGTGCTTAAAGTCAGCTGGGTGAAAGTCCTGCCCAGTAAGGGCATTCTCTCTTATTAAATCCCTGGCAGGTAGCCTCAGATGCATCACTCTTTTACATTTTTTGATCTGGACTATTCATCTATGAACCCAACCAAACATCACATTAATTTCTTTTTACTCTTAGCTAATATTCAAATGAAATAAAATTATTTTTCACAACTAAAGTGTTGGCAAACTAAGAATTCTACACTATGTCCTTGGCATCTGATTTTGGAACCTAAATATTTGATATAGTCTTAGTTTCAATACTTCCTCTAAACTAAAAGACATCAAATTTAATCCTGGTTGTCACACAAATTTACTACTGCTTTGAGCTTAACATGATCAATGTATATATTTCAGTCATTGAAAAAATCGCAGAAATATCATTGCCAAATAAAGAGCTCTAAACAGGCCAACAGAAACCACCTTCTAAGCCGGCTTCTACATCTATGAACATGCTTTGGGTACAGCTGATCAAAGCAGCTATGAGACCATATCCCAGACACATTTTCTTCCTCTCACCCACAAAGATTACTCAAGAGCCTAGTTGTTACATGAGTCCCAGATGGACTGTGTATATGTAAAAATTTAATGAGACTGATTTATTTTGAATACTCCAGGTTATCTACAATTTAAAGGAAGAGTAAGGGAGATTTTTGGCATGGCATAGAACTGTTTTGTAAAGAAAAAAAAATGATCCATCTGTTTTGAAAGTCTTGATTTTCATATATTGGATTCATCTATTGAGCTAAACACATACATGAGACAGAATATGAGGATCAAAATTCTATTTTATGTATTATAATAAAGGTATTTTAATTAAAGAAGTTTTGATAAATGCCATTTTAAGGGAATGAATGATTAATTTTCTCAACTAATTGCAATTGTTTAAGTGTTTTGCTAATTTAAATGGATTCCAAGGCCAAAGATATCTGAAATTAAAATGTAAATATTCTAATGGAATATAAAATCTTCAGAAATTGCTTCCAAATTCTGAAGAGTAGAATATTCCTATTCTTCTTTAAAAGGAAAAGGGAGAAATGTACTTGTGTAGTAAATTCATTCCAGAGATTGATTTGTGCTTTAAATATTCATAATGCCAACTGGTGAAGTAAAAAAGATTTAGGGAACAGAATTTATGATGTCATTAATGAAGTCTGTTAAACCAAAAGACAGCAGTGGATAAATAAATTATTAATTTCACCATGAATGAAACCCTCAAAGCATACTGCAGGTTTTCATCAACTACTTGCACAGGAGAAAATAGCAAGGTGAATTCTAGCAGCTGAAATAAGCTCTTATACCAAGTATTCTAATCAACCAAACTGTAATCCCAATAATTAGAATGGAAATTCCATTGAAAGGCTATGTAAAAACCTTTGAATCTGTAGTCATTAGCTTGCTTGCGACTGGTTTTTAAAAAAGAGATTAATGAGCTCTTTTTGGGCATTTAACACAATCATCTTGCTTTACACCACAAAAGCAAAAAATCGAATTGTGAATTGTTTCAGTGGCCTCTGAAACATCACAGAGAGTACACAGACGTGACATAAATTGTCTAATTATATTGAGAATAAAATTATTCACCACTTAAAACTGTACCAATACAATGTTTATTTTATAGATGCTGAGACTGAGGTTAGCACAATACTCTTTGCTTTAAAAAAAAAAGTGCATATCATCCATTTTACAGCATAAAAACTGATGTAAATTATGACTTTCTCATGGTCAGTTTAGTGAGCTAGAAGGTTAAAAGCTCCCAGGATACAAGACCATGCTGTCTGCGGAATATTTAAATTCAGAGCATTTACTGTGAATTGAGCACACAGTTTCAGTCAAGGATTTTTCTGGGTGATAGTCCACATAAGCCGTCATTAGAGATCACTGCAGTAAGCCTTTCCTTAATAAGCCGCATCTGTGTGAAATCTCACTGAAAATAAAACCCATGGTCTAATTGCCTTGAAATTTTTGCAATTTCAGTATGTCCCTGATCACTTGTTTTCTCATATTATCAGAATTTTAAAGCAGGACATGTTTGGCAGACACTGCAGGGAGGAACAGTACAAATACCTGAAATAGAACTGCTTTTCACTCTATTCTAAAGAACCATTATTTGATAAGAAAGACTCTGATGAACTGTTTCATGATACAGTTAAGTATGAGTAATTTTTATGACTTAATGAATTTATTGTAAAATACAAAGTAGAAATTTAATGACACATATGGATACTCAAACATATCCATGAGGCTTTTCTGAAAAAATAGTCCCTATGATAACTAGATTTAATCTAGAATGGCACTCTATCAGTTTTGCAAATTGGAATCTTCAGGAAATGAGCAATTCTTCTCTGCCAAGAAAGCACTGGTTTGATTTTCAACTTCTCTGGATGCTTTCTATGCTGATTAATTGTGAAAGTACCCACTGGGTCTTCAAAAACACAAATGTATGTGGTGTGCTATGTTTTTAGAATTAACTGCATAGGGAACACATAAAGTAGGTATAATACTATGAGAATTACTCTCACTTCCATATGGGGCTATTTCTGTAAAATGTACAGTTTCCCCATCATCAGAATCTGCTTCCTTAAAGATAGCTGGAACCAAATCAGAAAATGATTATAATTTAATGCTTTTCCTACTTGAAGCAACAGATTTGCTAAAAGCAAAACATCTGCTTATCTTACTTCAGGAATTTGGGCCAGAAGCAACTGAATATTGATCAGTATTGCAAATACTATATTTAAATATCTACCTTTTTATACAATAAAACTTTTAAATAATACAAGTATATTCCAGATTAAGTGATGATGACTTTTTAATCTGAGGAAACTGAGATGGTAGTGGAATAGTGAAGGAGCACTTCAAGTATTAGTTAAAGGGCAGAGCAATTGCTTTGTTATTTAAAAAAAAAAATTTAGGGGTGGATGTTGCGATGGTGGCTTAGCTACTTGAGACACCTGCATGCCATACTGGAGTTCAGAGAGACTCAGATAAAGTTCTGGGCTCCGGGCTTTGGTCTTGCCCAGCCCTGGATGTTGCAGGCACTTGTGAAGTGAAGCCATGGATGGAAGGTTTCTCCCAGTCTCTCTGCCTTTCAAGTAGATGAAAATAAATAAACATTATTTCTTTTCATTAGATTTGAAAAGTAGACACAGAAAGAGAGAGAGGGAGAAAGAAGCAGAGCTAGGATTTGAACCGGGCGCTTGAATATGGGATGTGTGCATCCCAAGTGGCATCTTAAATGCTGTGTCAAACACCTGCCCCACTTGCCCCTTTGCAGTTTTCTTCTTCCACCCTTCTCGGCAACTTTTTTTTTTTTTTTTTTTTTGACAGGCAGAGTGGACAGTGAGAGAGAGAGAGAGACAGAGAGAAAGGTCTTCCTTTTCCATTGGTTCACCCTCCAATGGCCGCCGCGGTAGCGTGCTGCGGCCGGCGCATCGCGCTAATCCGAGGGCAGGAGACAGGTGCTTCTCCTGGTCTCCCATTGGGTGCAGGGCCCAAGCACTTGGGCCATCCTCCACTGCCTTCCCGGGCCACAGCAGAGAGCTGGCCTGGAAGAGGGGCAACCGGGACAGAATCCGGTGCCCCGACCGGTACTAGAACCCGGTGTGCTAGCGCCGCAAGGCGGAGGATTAGCCTGTTGAGCCACGGTGCCGGCCCTAGGCAACTATTTAAAATCCTTTTAGAATCTCCTTCTTACGGCTTCCTTCTCAGCAGGCCACTGTGCACACTAACTGAGACCATCAGGTAAAATATTTCAACTTTCAGCTCCACCCACCATCTACAGATGGCTTTCACTCCTCCTTTTGTCCCAGGTTAAGATCACACACACCCAAGGTCAGCTCTCAAAACTCTTGGGCATCTCACTGCATGCCTGGAGCTGCCCAGCAGAATTCAGTATCTTTCCCAGGCTCCTACACAGCAGACCCTCCCATCCCAACACACACGCACTTCTGGCATAGCAAGTCTTATGATGTAGGGCCCCACTCCCACCTCTCTTCCCCTTCTCTTCTTTGCATCCTCAGCATCTCCTACAAAGCCTGGCAGGCAGAGCTACTCGACAAATTTGTGTTGAGCTGAAAATCACTCACTCCCAAGCACAAGTTATTTTCAAAAGCGTGAACCAGAACTGAGCTTGTCCCAGATTACAGAACCACATATGATTTCTGCTCCACTTTATTTTTTCAACCCCTAAGTGACCCAAAAAAAAAGAGGAATGAAACATTTCTAGAAAATTAGGGTTGTTGGGGGAAAAAAATTTCTTCATTCACAATTTAATTTTAGATACACACTAGTAATTTTTTTTAGCATCAGTATGTACCAATGTTATATGGCACATATTTAAGTTAAAAACAATTCATTATTTATCTGAAATTCAAATTTAACAGGGGAGGCAACCCTACCAGTGACTTTTTAAAAAATTCTCAGCAGACTCAGGTTACAATTCCTTAAGACACCTGGTGATTTGCATCCAAGCTTTGCAAACTTTTCAATCAGCCAGATTCTAGGTCTGTTCATGCAGCTGGATTTCTTCTTGCAAACATCTCAGAGAGATTCTTTAGGAAAGGCTACTTATTACATAATGCTTTTACTTATTCTGTTAATTTTGTAGAATTGCCTTTTAACACCATCTCAATAATTTTATTACAAAGGATACCACATAATATTGCTCAATATCTCTTGAAAAGCTCACGTTTATAGAGTTTTTACAATGGCTAAGTCCTAGCTACTTGCAATAATAAAGGACAATTTTTGAAAATTCCATATCTGCAAATAAATTGGCAAAACACCAAGAGGAAATTGGAAAATCTTCTGGGGATCTCTCTTTCTCATGAGTCAAGCACAGCAACACATCCTGCCTCCTGAAGGCCGGGAGAAGCAGCCTGGCAGGCGGGGGTGGAGCCTGTGATGTAACTGCAGTAGTCTTTGTTGGAAGAGCCTTCCCTAAACGTGAAACATCTGGAAAGAGAAGCGCCACAGCGTCACTGTGCACGGGCGGGCAAGAGTTGCCTCTTACACCATTCTGTACTGAAGGCTTGAGAATTTGGTCAACAGAGGAGTCCTTTAGAAAACTAGGTACCTATCGCACCAAGGGGATGGGGGGGGCAGGCTTTTTGTGCAAAAAGTACCGTTTCAGAGGACTGACAGCTGTTGTACGGGTTTACTGATGAACTGGTGATGGTGCAATAGAAGTTCCAGTCCAAAGTGTAGGAAAAGATGCCCAGACCTGGCTCCAGGCCTCAAAGTTCCCTAGATGAATTGGTCCTTGCGTTGTTTTTGACAGTGATATCTTACAGAGAAGACGTTCATTTCTTATTCCCATGGAATATATTAAAAAAAGAGAACTACCTCTCAGTGTAGAGGGATTCTAGAGTGTATGTTTGCCAAAATTTCAATTGAATTGACCTCTGAGAGAACTTGTACTAAGTCTGCTGGGACTACTCGTTGTCATTAAGATGATAATGAATTAAGACGTTTATCCCCATACAAACACACTACCCGCTTTCCACCATTTTGGCAGCACCACTTAAGGACGGTCGTCAAGCTACCCGCGCCACACGCATACACTGCAGAGATGCAGAACAATGCCTGGATGCCTGCCCCAAATCGGTCTCTCCAAATGACAGCCTCAATTTATGGTACCATTCCAAAGCTCACTGCGCGTTAGCAGAGTCTTTTCCCCAGGTGGTGGGGAAAAGGATGTGATTTGGGAAGCCCAAGGCACTCGCTGGGGCTTCTACCTGCTTGCGCGGAGCAGAAAGGCTGACAAACCTATTCATTAAACTTGATCTGAAGCAAGCGAGCCAGTGAGGTCGTTCCTGAAATATTCATAAGGTGTGTTACCGGACTCGCCACTTGCAGGCTAAGCAGAAACACCGGGAGCAGGGGCAACCCGTACCCACACTTGGAAAAAAAAAAAAAGGCACCCACAGCTGCACATCCCACCACCACACTGCGCTGCGCTTTTTACAGCTCTGTCAGCTCCCGCACGCGTCTCTTCGATTCCACCTGGCCCGGGAAGACAGGGGCTCTCAGTGCGGAGTTTCCCCAGCAGTTGCAGGAGGCGCGGAGCACCTCATACCGCTCTTCCTGGCTAGAAGCACAGAAGACCCCCAGCCCCACGCCCCCGCCACCTGGCTGCCACGTACCGCCGGAAGCCGGCAAGGCAGGGGGCCCCCTGGGACCCGGACCCGTCGGCCGCCCCAGCCAGTCAGCCCTCCGTCCCCACCTCCCATTTTGGCCTCTGCCGTGGGGCCCTCCCCTGTTCAGTTGCTAGGAGCTCCCGGGCTGAGATGCAAACGGCCTCTCGCGCAGACCTGCTGCAAGCCCCGCGGCTGCTAGCTGGGGGGGCGGAGGGCAGGCTGAGGAAGGGGACTAGTGTTCCGAATGACCCCAGAGCCCCCTGCACCCAGGTAGTGTGTACTTTCATTCACGTCCCCTCTCTGCCCCCGGCCCTTCGCATCTCTCGGCTCGCACAGATGCCCCGCGTCCTCGCGGCCGCCTCTCTCCTCACCAAGGGCATCCCCCCTCGCCCCTCAGCGCCTGTCGGGTGCCTACTCACCTGGACCCTGGCGGCCGCAGCAGGCTCAGCGGCTCCCGGAGCGCGCCCCTGCGGTCTCCATCTCCGCCTGGCCCGGGCGCACCGGCCGCGCGCTTCCCGAAGGCGGTCGCCGCGGTCGTCCCTGGCGCCAAGGCTGGACAGAGGCAGCCTGGGCTGCCGCACCGGCTGCGGGCGCGGGAGGGGCGGAGGCGGGGCGGGAATCTGGGTCGCGTGGAGCGGAGCAAGCCGGGATGTTCCCTGGGCGGCGGGCGGCGAGCAGGCGGCGAGGGCGTGCAGAGGTTTCCCGGGGAGCGCGACGCGGGCGGCGACTGAGCATGCCCAGTCCGGGAGCCGGGGGCGCCGGCGCGGTGCCGGAGAGGGATCGCGGCCCGCAGCTCGGGAGTCTGGGAGCGCAAAGGGTTAACTCTGCGGGCCCGGCTGCTGTGGGTCGAGAGCGGGAAGCTGAGTTGCAGTGGCCCAGTTTAATTGCGCCCACGTCCACACCTGTCAATGGGATTCCTGAAGAGTCCTGGGCAAGGTGTGTTCCCCACCCCCTTCTGGAGAATTGTCCAAAAGTCAAAGTTTGGTTTCACTCCCGCTCCAACCTCCAGCATCTTGCTGGGCACCAAGTGACTCCCTCAATCTGGACACCACCCGCCCCTCACCCGCTTTCCAGTACCTGGAGACTGCCCCTCCCCCTATCCTGTTCCTGGACCTGTCGGGTCAAGCTCTCAAACAGCCAACTCTTTAATTAGGTGTAATTGAGAGATCATGTCAATCCTCCCAGGTCCTTATCCACATTTCAACTAGGGCTTCAGAAATAATATCTTAACCCCAGGGTTAATTGTAAGAGGGTGAAATATAGACACTGTGATCTCATAACCATCTCACTACCTTTGGTCTCTCAATAGTCATACTTTGTCCTATATCGTCTGCCTCATTGGATCTACCTACGGTCTGAACAACAAGCTTTTAACTGATGCTCTTATTGTTTGAATGTGAGGCAGACTAGGTACCAACTCAGACCAACTTCTCCAAAAATGTTTGTATGCATGTATTTCATATCATTCAGCAACAACCTTGCCACTGTTTAATGTGAGCAACTCCAAGACCGCATTCGTCGCTGTATTACCGAAGTTAGCAGATGACCAATATGTAAGTGAACCTCATTGACAGTTTGAGAAGTGAGTGAATGAGTTGTGCAGATTCGTAATCCTATTTGATTCCTTAGACGATAGTTTCTTTTTTTCTTTCCTAACTGGTCTTCCTACTAACCCTGGACTCAATTCACCAGGATTTACTTAAGTTCTCCTTTGCTAGTCTATTAATTTCCCTCCAGGCACAAATCCATAGATTTCTCCATTTAGGGCTTTCACATAATTTTTGGATTAAAAAAAAAAAACTTGCTTAGCAGATTAACATGCCATTAACAGAGAAGATAGTTGAAAAAACTGAGATTATGTGATATAAATATTTACAAGGAATGAACAAAGAACTCACGGAGTTCTTTAACAGGCTGTGTGCCATGAAAGCCTGCCCAATGTTCCATAGGGAAGAGAGAGGAAATGCTAGGCTGTCTCATCTGCTGGGACTCCGAATCATCCCGTTACGATGACAGAGTTTGGGGCTTTTCTGGACAGGTGGATATTCTTTCTTGCTCAGGTGATCTCTTACTGAACATTATCCTTAGGAATTTATTTGACTAAAAATTTCCCCACCCAGAGACTTCTTTATTTAGCAAGGTTAGATTAAGCAATGGGCAAGTAGGAATTTCCTGCCTGGATCATCCTGTGGGTGGAGTAGAATTAATGGCCCATTTATTTATTTTTAATTTATCTCTGGTGTTAAGTAACATGACTAGACAAATTTGGAGTAGAGGAGTTGTCTGTGACGTATTTGCTTCGTAATACAAGTAGAAAGGAAACCTCTGGATTTAAAAAGTACTAAGCCTTGGCCAGCACCGTGACTTAACAGGCTAATCCTCCGCCTTGCGGCACCGGCAAGTCCCGGTTGGGGCGCCGGATTCTATCCCGGTTGCCCCTCTTCCAGGCCAGCTCTCTGCTATGGCCCGGGAAGGCAGTGGAGGATGGCCCAAGTGCTTGGGCCCTGCACCCCATGGGAGACCAGGAGAAGCACCTGGCTCCTGGCTTCGGATCAGCCAGATGCGCCGGCCGCAGCAGCCATTGGTGGGTGAACCAATGGCAAAAAGGAAGACCTTTCTCTCTGTCTCTCACTATCCACTCTGCCTGTCAAAAAAAAAAAAAAAAGTACTAAGCCTTGTCCAATTTGGTTTAATTGTTGAGTTTAGAAATTCATGTAAGACCACTCCATGCTTTTCCCATAGAATAGATTTTATGGGACTATGGAGTTCTGGGTACAGAAATAAATAAAATGGCAGTTGGGCTCATCATACATATTAATATCTATAATGAAAAATCATGACCAGCTACATGAGAGATAATCTTCATGTTCAAGAATTCTGTAAAAACAAAGCCAACCAAGATTCTTAGATGTGCTGATGTCCTAGTAGTTCTCAAAATATGATCTACAGGAGGATTCTCAGTGGCATAAATCTAAAATATAATTCACTTAATAAACATTTATTGAGCAACTGGAATATATTGAGCAATTGGGGATACAAATATGGATATGCCATTGTCTGTGATCCTCAGGAACCCATATCTGGAGAGAATCATAAAAATACACACATTCGGGGCACCGATCCTGTCCCGGTTGCCCCTCTTCCAGGCCAGCTCTCTGCTGTGGCCAGGGAGTGCAGTGGAGGATGGCCCAAGTGCTTGGGCCCTGCACCCCATGGGAGACCAGATAAGCCCCTGGCTCCTGCCATCGGATCAGCGCGGTACAACGGCCGCAGCGCGCCAACCGCGGCGGCCATTGGAGGGTGAACCAACGGCAAAAGGAAGACCTTTCTCTCTGTCTCTCTCTCTCACTGTCCACTCTGCCTGTCAAAAAAAAAAAAAAAATACACACATTGGTGATGGCCTTGTGGTGTATTGGGTCAAGCCTTCACCTTTGGCTCCAGCATCCTGTATGGAAACCAGTTTGAGTCCCAGCTGCTCCGCTACTGATCTAGCTCCCTGCTAATTCATCAGGGAAAACAGTGAAAGGTGGCGTAAGTGCTTGGGCCCCTGCACCTATGTGGGAGACCCAGACAAAGCTCCTCGCTCCTGGCTCCTGGCTTCGCCCTGGCCCAGCCCCAGCTGTTGTAGCCATTTGGAGAGTGAACCAGTGGATGGAAGATCTCTCTCTTTGCAATTCTGCCTTTCAAATAAATAAATAAATCTTTAATACACTCACACACACACAAGCAATATGGACTTTTTCTCAGGGTTGTTTCCAGCATAGAATTAAATCTGTATTAAGACTCTCTCATCTCGGCAGGGCAGGAGGCGGGGGGGGGGGGGGGGGACCCTCTCTCATCTCATTTCAGTTGCCCAGCCAGTATTCTCTCTGTCTGGCTTTTGTTTAACACATCATTCCCCTGTATGACAATACAAGCCAAACACTCCTGTGTGTCCTGGTACCCAACCCCAATCCTATAAGCCAAGTACAAGGGAATTTAATCTCTAAAAAGTGGCTTTTCCTGCAAGAATCTAAGAAGAAGACTTGATGAGAGACAGCATGATAAGAGTTTTAAAATCTTGTGCCTGGCACTGACACTGACGCCAATGTTTCTGCTTGGAAATTTTAATGGGCAATTCCTGCCATGGCCTTTACTGAGGGGCAGCTTTTAAGCGAGGCATTAACATTGCAAGGCGGCAGCCTCTCCACCCAAATTTATTTTTAAGGCATTGAAGAATAGTCAGGCATAGTGAGTGGGAGAAAATTAGGCTACAGATGGAATTAAGAAGCTGTATTGTTTCTTCCTGAAAGTGGATGTCACATAGCTTGAAGTGAGAACCTGCAGTGAAACTCTGGAGTGACAGTTACCTAGTTTGATGCCAAGAGAAGCTGTCAAGACAATAGGAGGTAGCTACCCAAAGACATATTTACCATGGATAACAAGTTTAAAAATGCATCTGTTGGAAATGAACGAACCAGATGTAATTTAAAATACACAAAACTGGGTGGGCACAGCACTTACTCTGTAAATGGTGCTGGGTTGGATGTGGCTCTCTGTGACATCATTTTTCCCTAGTGGCCAAAATCCCACCAACTTCTGAGACCTCAGCAGTGGTATAAAGGAAGTTTAGCTATGCTAAACACATAAATTGCTCATTTCTGTTCCTAAGTGCGAAGCCATCCTCAATATTGTTTTAGACACAATTTGTGTGAATTTTACTAAGACTGCCAATGGCATCATCAAAGACTGCTGAGAACTGAACCTCACGGCCTCTCTGCTGCTCAGGTTGAAAAAAAATCTGTGTCTAGAGGTCTTGGAAAGTACTCAACAACATCCAACTCCCCATTACTTCTCACATCGACCTGGAGTTTAAAAGGTTGTGGCCAGCATGAATAAGAAGTGGTTTCTTCTTCCTAATCTACTGGGGAAAGAAATCTACAGCTTAGGAAAAGGGATGGAGCTTGCCCCTGGAAAGAAAATAGTTATTCATTTGGGAAGGAAAAGAGAGGGAGAGGGCCAGCAGTCAGTGGTCCATAATGAAAAATCTTGAATCTGTTGTTTTTCAGGAATAGATACCGAGGAAGCATAAACAGTCCTGATTTCATGTAGCCTTTGTTAAAACAATGGCCCGTTTTCTCATATTATGTTCTATATCATAGTAAATCTGTCAGCAGAAGCACTTTGCTGACTTTTGGGCATTATCTATATGACTAAAATATGAACATGGTGAAATTTTTGAATATAATTTATTTAAGAGAATTTTGCAGGACATTTGTTCAGATAATAAAAAATGAGACCAAAATCTCAGACAAAATTACATGTAAAACAGATGGCTTGGTCTTACTAAATTATTGAAAGAACACAGCTGAAACATTCTCTTTTTAAAAAATTATTTATTTGAAAGGCAGAGAGAGAGAGAGGATCTCAAGAGATCTTCCATCTGCTGGTTCACTCCCCAGATGGTCGCAACAGCCAGGGCCAGGAACTCCACCCTAGTCTCCCACATGGGTGGAGAGGTCTCAAGTACTTGAACCATCATCTGCTGCCTTCCCAGGCACATTAGCAAGAAGCTGGTCAGAGTGGATTAGCCAAAACTTGAATTTGCTCTCTGATATGGGATTCTGGTCTCCCAAGTGAAGGGTTAACCCTGCTGCACCACACCATTGGCCCAACAACTGAAGCATTCTAACAATAGGTTTTCACATTGTAACACTTGTACAACCTTTTTGAAAAAATTTTATTTATTTATTTACTTATTTGAAAGGCAGAGAGAGAGAAAGAGAGAGAGACAGAGAGAGAAAGAGAGAGAGAGAAATCGTCTATCCACTGGTTCACTCCCCAAATAGCTACAAAAACTGGGGCTGGGCCAAGCTGAAGCCAGGAACCAGGAGTTCCATCCCAGTCTCCCACATGGATGGCAGGCTACAAGCCATCATTTGCTATCTCCCCAGGCCCATTAGTAGGAAGCTGGATCAGAAACAGAGCAACTGGGACTAAAACCAGCACTCTGATAATGGTTTGCAGGCATAATGTCCACCACTACAACTGCCTTATTCCAATGCAAATAGTCAATTTGTGGGACTGTTTTTATTTCAAAGTATTTTCTATTGCAAAATTCACATTTATACCCCACACACAAGTATTTATTATTTATTTTTTTTTCTCTGAAGAAATATTTTATTTAAGGAATACAGACTTCATGCATTTCATAAGTACAGCTTTAGGAATGTAGTGATTGTGTGATTCTTCCTACCATATCCGCCCTCCCACCCAGTCTCCCACCCCTCCCCCTCCTTCCTCTCCCATTCCCAGTCCCATTCTCTACTCAGATCCATTTTCAATTAATTTTGTACACAGAAGACCAACCCTATACTAAGGGTTCAACAAAAAGACAAAAAACAAAGCAAAACAAAAATTCTGTTCTTCAACAGTGAAGACAAGAACTGTTCAAAATCATTGCATCTTGAAGTTAATTTCATTTTTTTTTAAAGAAACTTAATTAATTTTAAAGAAGCACCCAAGAAAGATACATCTTTTGTGAGCACTTAGACATAATTATAATACAACTCTTTGAGGACAGAGATCCTGCATGGGAAGTTAGTGTACAGTGACTTTTTAAAAAAAGATTTATTTATTCATTTGAAAGGCAGAGGGAGAGAGAGAAAAAAGTCTTCCATCTGCTGGTTCACTTCCCAGATGGCTGTAAAGGCCAGAGCTGGGCTGATCTGAAACCTGGAGCTTCTCTTAGGTCTCCCACACTGGGACTGGGGCCCAAGGACTTGGGCCATCTTCCACTGCTTTCCCAGGCCATAGCAGAGAGTTGGTTAGGAAGTGAAGCAGCTGGAACTTGAACCAATGCCCATATGGGATGCCAGCACTGCAGACCCGGGCTTTAACCCACCGCACCACAGCGCTGGCCACCACAGTGACTCTGGTTGTTAATTTAACAATTAACATTCTTATGTATGAAGTCAGTGATTACCCGAGGCTCTTGACATGGGCTGGCTAGGCTATGGAAGCCTTTTGAATCCAAACTCTGTCAGTATTTAGACAGGGCCATAAGCAAAGTGGAAGTTCTCTCCTCCCTTCAGAGAAAAGTACCTCCTTCTTTGATGACCACTTATTTCCATGGGGGTATCACCAAGAAAGATCTTCATGTAGGACATTTTTTTTTTTTTTACCTCAGGGTCTTGGCTTTCCATGCCTGAAATGCTCTCATGGGCTTTTCAGCCAAATCAGAATGCCTTAAGTAAGGGTTCATTCTGAGGTCAGAGTGCTATTTAAAGCATTGTGATTCTATGAGTTTGCTGCCCACATAAGTATCCTATCATTAGACTTTATCTTGAATGCTTGTTTACCTTGTAATAAACATAAGACCCAAAGTCTTGGCACAGGCACTGTGGTGTAGTGGGTTAAGGCAACATTTGGAGTGCCAGTGTCCCATATGGCCGCCGGTTTGTGTCCTAGATTCTCCACTTCCAATCCAGCTCTCTGTTACTGGCCTGGAAAAGCAGAAGATGGCCCACGTACTTGGGCCCCTGAACCCATGTGGGAGGCCTGGATGAAGCTCCTGAATCTTGGATTCGGCCTGGCCAACCCTGGTTGTTGCAGCTATCTGGGGAGTGAACCAACGGATGGAAGACTTCTCTCTCTGCCTCTGCTTCTCCCTCTCTATAACCCTGCCTTTCAAATAAATAAATAAATTTTAAAAAGTCTTTTGTCTGTGGAATGTAAGTTTTTCATTTTTATTTCAAAACTGAGGAAATTCTGATTCTTCTGAAAATCTGTATAATTCATTTATTTCCAGATGAGACAACACTACAGAGCAAATTGTCTTCAGAATCTACCAGCTTATGGTAGAAAGACAGGAAAATATAGCAAAGTGTGTTTCAAAAAGTATTTATGTGAGAGATAGGGAGGGAGTAAAGGAAGACAGGGAGAAAGACAGAGAGAGAGAGCGATTCCCCATCTGCTGGTTCATTCCCAGATATGTGCAATAACTGGGCTGGGTCAGGCCAAAGCCAGGAGGCAGAAACCCAACCCAGTTTGTGAGTGCAGGAACCCAAATAGTTGAGTCATCACCAGTTGCCTCTCAGGGTGCCCATTAGCAGGAAGCCAGAGTTAGAAGCCGGGGTTTGAACCCAGGTACTCTGTTGTGGGATGCAGTTTTCCCAACCCACAGTCTTAACTGCTAGGACAAATGCCCACCTTCCCCCATCCCCAAGAACGTGTGTTATTTTCCATGAGGTTTATTTTTGTGGTCGAGGAAAATTTGATTTAGGTTTTTATTTAAATTTTGTTAAAGATTTTAAAGTATGTTTATTAATTTAAATAAAGCCCCGTATTGTATGAGCATCATTTAAAAGTTCTATACTAAGAAGAACAAGTAATCCTTATCACTGTAATTATTCTAATAAGTCCAAAGCAAAACATGTGTTCCCTAGTTTTGGAAATATGAGCTGGTTGTGTACTTTGAATAAGGGATAGGTGGATTGATGAGGGATAGATAAGGAGATGAATGGGTGGATAGATGAAGAGAGTGGGAAGAACGAAGGAGTAACATGATTAGCACTTGGATAAGACATTCATCTGTACAGAATTTTCTGAGACCATCTAGATTTCAAATGTCTTCTCTTATTATAAGTTTGTGTTTCAGAAGATGTGTCTAAATTTTTTATTTATAAAATATGTTACCATATGCCAGAAGACATTTCTCCTACTAATTTAATATGAAGATTGCTGTGACACCCTGTCTCCATTCAACATTTGTTGAGTGCTATGTACTAGGTTCTGGTGAGCACAGATGATGGAAAATAAATAATGTGGACTCTGCCCTCAACATGGTAATATTCTAGTAGAAAAAGTCATGGAAAGTGATAAGCTTGATGCAAAGGAGTAACTGGTGGGATAGATACAGATCATTTTCTAATGGGAGTCCACTGGAAGGAGTCCCTGTGATCCAGCTTTCTGTAATATGTCTTGGGATTTCCTACACATAATAAAAACACTTCAACAAAGAGCATGCCTGCTCTTAGCTTGTGGCACGTGGTAACAGGACCCTGTTACTCATGCATGCAGGTATTTAGGTCACATAAATGCCTGTGGCTTTACATCTCATGGTGTCATGTATTTAAATGTATGAGTCATAAGACAGAGCAGCCTGGAGTAATGTGTCTTTGAAAGTCTGATTTTTCAGTTCTTGAAATCCCACATAACAGCTGTGCTCAGAGTACCTGTTCTTTCTTTTGTTGTTGTAGAAAGGGCAATTCTTCTATAAAGCAACTCTGAAACTCAAAAATATTATTTATTTATTTTTTGAAAGATTATTTATTTGAAAGTCAGAGTTACACAGAGAAGCAGAGGCAGAGAGAGAGAGAGAGGTCTTCCATCTGCTAGTTCAGTATCCAAATGGCTGCAATGGCGGGAGCTGGGCTAATCCGAAGACAGGAGCCAGGAGCTTCTTCCAGGTCTCCCACATGGGTGCAGGGACCCAAGGACTTGGGCCATCTTCTACTGCTTTCCCAGGTCATAGCAGAGAGTTGGATTGGAAGCGGAGAAGCCAGGACTCGAACCAGTGCCCATATGGGAAGCCAGCACTGCAGTTGGCTGCTTTACCCACTACACCACAGAGCCAGACCCCAAAAATATTATTTATGAATCCACAGTCCATTAACTCCTTTCACCTCAATTCAACAATCTTGAGTGCCTACTATAAATAAAGCATATTTCTAGAAAATATTCCATATTTTTAGGTACTAAAATTTTGTTGTAGCCTAAGGATGATAATTAAATTACTTGAAGATAGTAAAAAATAATAAGAAAAAGCACATATGCTTTCACTATGTTCCAAGTACTATCCTAAGCGCTTTACATATTACCTCAATGAAAATGACATAGAGAGCCCACGAGTCTCTGATTAAATGTGGAATTAAGAACAAAGGAGAAGAGAAATTGTGAATATCAAAGAAATAAGACATCCTTTGAAATCCCTTTTTTATTTGCTAGATGATTTCAGCCAGTGTTTCTTCAGAGGCAGTGTGGAAAAGACTAGTACAGATGGCAAGAACATCAAAATTTTGAAAGGCAGAGAGGCAGCCAATGATCACAAAAATTTGGAGCCTCAGAAGCCACCAGTGGGTGAACCAATGTCTTTTTTATTCAAAATATTTATTATTTTTATGCAACTGAAAAACATTTGTTCAATTACATTTTCCCTGTTACGTATTCCACTCTTGTCTCCAGATCCAGACAATATTCTGAGGGATTCAGGTCCCTCATATATGAAAGTAGACTCGAAACTGGGGGAAAAGTGTGCAAGAGAAAAACAGAAATTGGAACAGCAGTGTTATCCTTTCAATATCCCAGTGTAGAGTCAGCTTTAGGTAACAGAAGTGAGTCAACAAATTATCCACCAAGGCTTTTGTTGTTGTTGTTGTTGTTCTCATTAAAATGGCAGGAAAACCCAGTGGAAGAGTTGCTAGTAGTTCAACTCTAGTGGAACATAATCCGTAACTTCCTGACATATTATGAACGTGAACCAAAGACATTTTCTTCTGGGGGTGGAGAATTTGATAAGAAATGTCAGGTACACCCAACAGGCTCATATGGAGAATGCTGTCAAAATTGTGGATGGGCTTTATGTTCTTGTTGTGGCAGGGGTTTTGCTGAATGGGAGGAAAAGGGCCAGGAATACTTGCAATTATAGTTCTGCCTCAGAATCTCTTGGGTAAATATTTTCCAAATAAACATGCCAGAACATCAAGAAGCATGAATCAGAATCCTTGGGGATGGGGCCCATGCTACCAGCGTTTGAAAACTCCCCAGGTGATTCCAATGCACATAGATGATTAAGAACCACACAGGAGATGAGCTGAGTTCTATAAGAACAGCAACTAAAGCTCATGGTTTATTATATTCTTATAACAAACTAGTAAAATTTATATATTGTTCCAGGCTGAACCTTCTAAATAGGCTATTGTGTGCCTAGATTATGATGTGATTTTTATTTTTCTTTGCCTAAGTGAAACTAGTGCATTACTAGCCCAATGGTGAGAGGCCTTAATAGGCACTCCAGAGAGAGAGAGAGGCAAGAGCGTCAACAGCCCCAGAACTTGCCATCCTTTACCATAACATTCACTAGGCTGTGGTAGGCAGGGTAAGGCCATCAGGGACGGGGCCAATTTGTTTACAAGGAAGCATGATGTAGCAGAGATGGGGAGGGGAGATCCTTAAAGTAAAACGTGTTTTTTTAGAATGGCAACCAACATTTATTGGGCCTTGCTTTGTGCCAGGCCTTATTCAGAACGTTTTACTTCTATTGTTGCATTCTCATAACAGTCTTTTTGGTTTTTTTTTGAAGATTTATTTATTTATTTAAAAGGCAGAGTTACAGAGTCAGAGATCTTCCATCCACTGGTTCACTCCCTAAATCAAATGGCCACAATGGCCAGAGGTGGGCCAATCCGAAGCCAGGATCCAGGAGCTTCTTCCGGTCTCCCACGTGGGTACAGAGGCCCAAGCACTTAGGCCATCCTCCGCTGCTTTCCCCAGCACATTAGCAGAGAGCCATATTGGAAGTGGAGCAGCCGGGACTTGAACCAGTGCCAATACGAGATGCTAGTGTTGCAGGCAGCGGCTTGAACTGCTAGGCTACAGCGTGCCAGCCCCTCTCATAACAGTCTTAAAGGTGGATTCTGTTAGCATCTCCACTAGACATTCAGATAAAGAACCTGAGGCATAGAGAGGTCAAGGTCACACAGCTAGTTAAGATGGGGAAGGCAAGATTCCAGGTTGTTATTTGAACTACATGTAATATTGTCTCTCAAGGTTATATTAGTTGACTACTATTTGATGAGAAAGAATGGAGACTGCAAGTTCTGTTTATTCTGGTCTTACTTTTCATTAGATTGTGAGTCAACAGTAGCTCCATCCATAGTGGAAATTAAGATGTATTTTAGAGAAGAGACAGGGAAGAGTGGATGTCACCATGTGCACCCTCTCCAGCTCCCACTTCATTCCTCTTGTTCTACTCTCCTTTTATTTTTTTCTCTTTATTGTTTCCCTGCCCCTTTCTCTTCTGCATTGCTTGGGCCCTTAGTCTACAGATTCTTGGAGATCCTCAACTATAAGCAGCCAGAGAGTGTTAAAAAGGCAACAGTATACCTAAAGGAGGAAGAGTGAGAAGCATGAGTTAAGAATGCTATGGATGGGGCAAATGTTGTGGCATAGTGGGCTGAGCCATATAGATGCTGGTCAGAGTCCAGGCTGTCCTACTTCCAATCCAGCTCCCTGCTAATGAGCCTGGAAAAGTTCTTGCATAGATGTGGGAGAACCAGATTAAGCTCCTGGCTTTGGCCTGGTCCATCCCTGGCTGTTGCAGCCATTTGGGGAGTGAGCCAGCAGGTGGTAGATCTCTCTCTGTCTCTCCTTCTGTCTCTCCTCTCTATAACTCTGCCTTTCAAACAAATAAATAAAGCTTTAAAAAAAGAATGCTACAGAGAGCAAAGGCAGAATAAAACAGGAAGGGATCCACTCTGAGTAGAAGGAACGAAGTGCCCTATGTTGTTCTCCCAACAATTAGGATGTCAATTAGGGTCACAGGAAGGTTGGAGGGGAGGGAGGAGGTTACACATTGGACATGACTCAGCCTAGAGGTATGCAGTCAGACATAAACAACATTTATGCACAATTGGGAGGTGTTCCAGGGTCTGGTGAAGGAAAGGGAAACTGGCTTCTCAGATGCAGATGGACCACTTATCCCACCTAGATGTCAACAAAATGACAAAATCTGATAATATTAGAGTGAAAGGGATCTTTAAAATGACAGAGTCAGGTATTCTTGTAATAAGTTAGCCACAGAATCCTTATAAATGACTACCTACTATGAACTCTAAAACGTTAAATTCCTCTGCTGTTTGTGGTGACTACCTGAAGCATCTCTAAGAAACCCCAATAAGGTGCAAAGGAGAACAATTTGAAAATGAATGGTTAGGTCTAACTATGTCATTTTGCAGAGAAATTGATGAGGTGTGGGAAGGTTGATAGGATTTGCCAGCATCAAATTCTTGCTTGTGTCCCCATGCAGTGAGCTCTCTGCTGTTTTGCTCTGCCTGTAAATCAATGAACAGAGAAAGTCAAAACTACATATTGAGCACTATCTGCATGCAATGCTTGATCCTGGGCACTATACTGTAGGCCTCAAAAGCCCATGCTGTGCCATCATAAAGTTTATAGCTTATTCAGTGAGAATGGAATCATGATGTAAAAGTTAAACAGCTGAAGGAGACCAGGAGGTGGTATGTATGTGACCACAGTTGGTGTGATGTAAGTCAGGCCACTCCTGATTTCTATTCCCTGGGGGCTTGGGTTGGTCCCACAGTGGGAGCCTTGTGAGCCTCCCTGGAGTGACTCCACAAAACCTGACTCACTGCTATTCCGAGGCCTGACCCAAACAGGAGTGATTGAAATCTCCTGCGTAGCACCTGTCTCTGTTGCTTTGTGGGGTCCTCAGAAGGGCTTCCCACCCTATGTTACTGTTTCTGAGCCCCTGGCATGGGAGCTTGCTGTTCCTGAGAAGTGACATCCTACCTCGTTTTTGGGAGTTCTTCTCCTAGCGGGTGAACTCCACCCTGAGTTCTGGTGACTGAGCCTTTTTACCTACAAGAGCACATTCCTGAAGATACTTGCTGGTAGTTCCAAGAATCGCTGTCTGTTGGATTTGTTGTTTGTGATGACTCTGCTACATGATGTTTCTTGCCTGCCACATGACTGTGTCATGCTTTTTGGATATTCTGTTTTCTGGAGAAAACCTCCCACCCTCATTAGCTGATGTATAGTTGCACGTGTGGTTCAGACTCTAACCTTTAGTTTTCACTGTGTAAACAGTGGCTGAAGAGGTCCTGCTGGAGGCTTCTCCTGGTCTTGGCTGCTACACAACCAGCTTAACAAACTGTGCTAACCTTGGTGCCCTTCAGGCCCTTATCCCCTTTAATGGGTTGGGGAGTTGTCTTCAACGATCTAATTTGCAGAGAATAACATGGATGGGTGATCAGCCACAGCTGTGCTTTTCACCCTGGTAAAACTGGTTCTGTGGCACCCAGAGCAGCAGTTGCCAGAGGATGCTGGATGCATTTGGAAGAATTTCAGAAGTTTGTCTAGCTATTTGGTATGAACTTACTTTTCTCTTGTTTTCTATGGCCAAGAATCTAGTCATTGACTTTCCACTGTCCACAGGAAAATCAGGCTAAAGGTCTGACTTAGGGGCAAGGAATTTGTTGTAGAAGAATCCCCATTGATTGTTTTATGATAGCATTTTTATATAAGCCCTCACAAACTTGGGGGGAGCAGACAGCAATGGTATGAGAGCAGTAATAATCCAGCTTCTTAATTCGAAGCTACACGTCTCCAGTGCAAACTGAAGTGCATTGTGCCACAAAGGAACTCAAGCCCCAGCTGTTTAGAGCAGACCCATGCTGGATGAAGCAGTCTGAGAGTCTTCTAGTCACAGTGTACACCAAAGGTGGAGATGGCTCAGCTCCACATTAAAGGCCTGACAGATCTCTGCTGTCTGGTCTCCTCTAGATTGTCTGCTTCCAACACCTGCATATAACCAGGAACCCTGCTTCTTGGTCAGTGCTTGGTATAGAAACTACCTTGCTTGAAGGGATGTGAGTTACGTTTTTCTCTTTTGGTAGAACTGGATCTTTGTCAACCATTGTTACCTGTGTAGTGATAGATTATTGACTGGAGCTTCACTCTCCAGGTTCCATATAGGGTCCCTCCTGGTAGGCCCTTGCTTCTCAGGTGTGTGCAACTGTCTTAGTAGTCCTTATTTAGCTTGGCATAGCTCAATTCTAATTGGGTACACCTGAGAGTTGGGCCGGCCCTTGAAGACTGTCACTTTTGTGGTCTCTGAGCATGCAGTATGGAGACTAGCATTTCATCAGATATGGACAACATTCACAGCTTCCCCCTTGTTGTTTCAGGAGTTAGGGTACTCCTGCCATTTATTTCAAGGCCTGCAGACCTACTCGTGGTAATCAGAGCTTGAAACCCAAATCCTTCAGGGATTTCTATGTATCAGACCTCCTTGGAGGCTCTCGTCCCATTTATATAGTAAACAAAACCAGTGTGTTCTGGCTGTGGAGTACTCTGATTTTGTCCCAAACCTCACCTAGAAAGGAGAATGTGAGCTTGGTGCTTGATGTGAAAGAGGTGTTTGGCCTTAGCAGAGCTGCCCTAAGCCTGCCCTGTTTATCTCATTTTGCCCACCATTTCCTAGAACTTAATAGGAGGATAGGCGACTGATTCTCACTTCCAGATGAACAACTCCATCCATGTTGATCTCATCCCTGCTCATAAAACCTAAACAGTGTGGCTAATGGAAGCAATGTTCCCAAAGCACATTTTCCTTCAGCAAATGGAGCTTACAAACCCAGCTGGTTGTTTTGGAACACCAAACAAAAGTTCCCTGCTCTTCTTTAGTGCAGCTTGACCCCATTTCTCCAGTTCCAATGTCCCTAGATACTTACAGTTCCAACCACCATCCCTGTTACAGAGTTGTGTAGAAGAAATAAGGACAAATCTAGATGGTTTTGAGGCCAAGCCATGCTTAATAAACCAGCACAACCAAGAATGTACTAGAAGTTCACTTCTTACAGTAGTATCTCGCCCCCTTGTGGGGATGAGGGCTGATGTCACTCTCCTCTTCCCAATCACTTAAAGATGCTAGGAAAGTTACTCATTGGCTTTTTACATTTAAAATTTTTAAAATTTTATTTGAAAAGGAGAGGGAAGAGGAGCTGGAGATCTCTTGTTTACTCCCCAAATGCCCAGGAACCAATAACTCCATCTAGGTCTCCCATGCGGACAACAGGGACCCAACAATTTGAGCCACCCCTTGCTACCTCCCAGGATACACATTAGCAGGAAGCTGGAATTGGGAGATGAGCAGGGACTCAAACCCACTAACTTCAGTATGGGATGTAGGCATCCCAAGCAGCATCTCCACATCTTATCTGCTACACTAAACACCTGCCCCTCAATTTTTTTTTTTTTTTGAAGTGACAAAGAGCGAAATCTTCCATCTACTGGTTCACTCTCCAAATGACCACAATGGCCTGAGCTGGGCCAATCCAAAGCCAAGAGCCAGGAGCTTCCTCTGGATCTACCATGTGGGTACAGGGGCCCAAGGACTTGGACCATCTTCCACTGCTTTCCCAGGTGCATTAGCAGGCAGCTGGATCAGAAGTAGAGCGGTGGGGACTCAAACAAGTGCCCATATGGGATTCTGGCACTGCAGGCAGTGGTCTTACTCTCTAAACTACAGCACTGGTCCTGCAATTGTTCTTCTAAAATCTAATTTCCACACTTTGTATTCCTAATTGCTATTTCCTTTAACAGCTAACAGAAGGGGGGCACTTGTGATCTATACTACTAGATTTTACCTGGTCTCACAGTCACCTCATACAGCCCATGAAATTGCACTCCCCCTGGCCGGCACCACAGCTCACTAGGCTAATCCTTTGGCTGTGGTGCTGGTACTCCGGGTTCTAGTCCTGGTTGGGGCACCAGATTCTGTCCTGGTTTCTCTTCTTCCAGTCCAGCTCTCTGCTGTGACCTGGGAAGGCAGTGGAAGATGGCCCAAGTCCTTGGGCCCTGCACCCGCATGGGAGACCAGGTTCCTGGCTTTGGATCGGCGCAGTGCGCTGGCCATGGTGGCCATTTGGATAGTGAACCAACGGAAGGAAGACCTTTTTCTCTGTCTCTCTCTCTCACTGTCTAACTTTGCCTCTCAAAAAAAAAAAAAATGCACTCCCCCTAATTAGGTGATGTCTGTACATTGTCAAAGCACCACCCTATACCCAGGTCTTGTATTCCCAGGAAGCCTGCCCTACATTCCCCAACACTACTTTAATGACCAGGGGAACCAGAGGCCCAGCTAGATCACTAACACTGGTGCCAACATTTGTGGTCAGATTTGATATGTTCTGTGATTTATGGCTGAATTCCTAGTTCCTCATTTTGCTTCTTGATGCTCCTGATGTATCTGTTCCTTCTATTTGACTTTTCTTGATATAAACTGTGCTGACTTTTGAGAGGTACTTTGTAAGTATAGCTAAATAACATTTGCTCAAAATTCCTAACCCTTGATTTTGGTACCTAGCCTCCTCTTTTGGACTCTGAACAGGAGACTCCTGGAGCTCTTTAGAGATGTGCCTCCTTTAATGATTCCAGAGCTCTTGAGACAGGATCCTGATTTTCCAGGATTGCTTCCCCTTGCTGCCACCTCCTGGCCAAAGGTGCCTGCTACATGGAACAGAGCACAGCTAGGGGCTTCCTGTATTTCCTTAGGGACTACACAATTCTGTCTTTAACAGCTGGTCCCTGAAATCTTTTGTTCCCTCAATTCTCAGCCAAGGCTTATCTAACCACCTCACTCCAATATCCCTAGGTTACAGTACAACCAATTAATAAGAAGCCATTGCTGCCAATAATATCTACTTAAATTGACTGGACTAAAAGAACATTTACATCTACAGAAGAATCTGTTACACGAGGGATGATATGAGAAATGAGTCAGACTTATGAGCTCCATACAGTAATCACAGGAATGGAAAACACTTGTCAACATGAAATCATGGTCTACCTATATAAACCAGGTCAAGAACTTCACTGTCTACCCTGAACTTCTTGTTTCAATATTTTTCTCAAAGCGATTTCCAATGTACATTGTGTTTTCATCCATTCCTGCTATTATAACAAAACGCCTTATATATTACCCAATCTAAGCATCAAAAGTTTGTTCTATACAGCTCTGCAGACTGGGAAGTCCAAGTTTAAGACACCAGTAGATGGGGCCAGCGCTGTGGCGTAGGTGGTGAGGCTGCTGCCTGCAGTGCCGGCATCCTAGATGGGCGCCGGTTTGAGTCCCTGCTGCTCCACTTCTGATCCAGCTCTCTGCTGTGGCCTGGGATGGCAGTAGAAGATGGCCCAACTCCTTGGGCCCCTGCTCCCACGTGGGAGACCTGGAAGAAGCTCCTGGCTCTTGGTTTTGGGTTGGTGCAGCTCCAGCTGTTGCGGCCAATTGGGGAGTGAACCAGTGGATGGAAGACCTCTCTCTCTTTCTCTCTGCCTCTCCTCTCTCTGTGTAACTCTGACTTGCAAATAAATAAATCTTTTAAAAAAAAAAAAGACACCAGTAGATTTGCTGCTTTGTGACAGTCTGATTCTCAGAGATGACACCTTCTTGGTGTGTCCTTATGGGGCGGAAGAGCAAAGAGGAAAATGTGCCCCCGAACAGCCTCCCCCTCCTTTAAAAAATAAAGACACTAATTCTATTCACAAAGACATATCTCTCATGACTTAACCACTTTCTCAAAGGCCGCATTTCTTATTGCCATTGCCTTAGGGGTTAAATTTCACCTTATGAAGTTTGGGGGGACACCAACATTCAAACCATAGCAATGTGTTAAGTTTCATGAACAAGAGGACCATCATCAATGATAACTTATAATTCCTGAGCCCGAGAAGATCAATAGTCTTCCTGGAGATGTTAAGTAAATTCTAGGTCTTATTACCTTTCCACAGATCACATGGTCCTATGTCATATTTTAAATAGGAGATAAAATGCTAATAATGCTATTACCCAGGCTTATTTCTAACTTTGAAGCTGAGCCAAGAAATAATGTAGCATCCAAACTTTCAACTAAGATCCTTGTACACTGTTTTTGGTGAAGGTGTTAGTTATACTGTGAAAGTTACTTTTGTATATGCCCGCATAACAAATGTACCCACCTAAAGCACTTTCCATTTCCGTCATGTGTGTATTTGGACAAAGTATCAAAAAGGGACATATCTTTGCTGTAGTGGTGTTCCTCAGCAATAATGTAGGCACTTTTGCTTGGACTCTCCCTCACTGTGTGATCTTGAGAAAGTTGCTTAACCTCTGAGACTCAAATCTCACTTGTCAAATTGTGAGAATATGTGGGCTTTAAAAGGAGTCAATAATTCTCTTTGTTAGGAACTTAGTACTCAATATCTTAATAAAATATAATTGTGGATAAAGAAATCTAGCTTTAATGCACAGAACTCATCTCTTTCAGTCCTGTGAAAACACCAACATGAATGTCTCTTTAAAAACAGCTCCTATTTAAATAACTCATACATTTTGTCTTTAAGCCTCCATTGCACATATGTAAAATAAGATGAAGGTGCCAGTAATTAAAATTGTTTTGAGATAAAGTTTTATAGGTTCTTTAATAATTTAATAATCTAACCTTTGGAACATTTGCCTTCTTGATCCTTTGTACCTTATAAAATCACAGTATTTCACTTGAAATGTTTGTCACTCTGGGGAAGATTCTTGGAAGGGATCTATGTCAATGAATAATATGCAGTGTTTTTCTTCTATGGTTGAACAGTTGCAAAAGCAGCAGGATTTCTTGTTAGACATGCAAATCACTGGATCCTGGCCCAAGAGATTTTGGAGCACACACTATGTAACCCACTGGAGTTTGGAGAAATTATTAAAATTTATATTTTCTTTTAGTTGACTATTATGTCAGGTGGAGTCACAGACTACATTTTCCAGCAAGTACTACAGTGAATCTGACATAGGTTATCCTGGAGTTGCCCTCTGAGGACCATGCCCTCGTGCAATGGCCCCAAAAGAAGTGTGTTTGCCTTAAGGGATGTGGAAGACTTTAGTGGATGTTACAGTTTTATCTAAAACAAATATCCACTTGCATTTCATATACTGGATCCTTTCTTAGGTCTGCAAGGCGTGTTGTCACCATGTCACAGATTTCATGAGAGCTGCTCTAAAAGAAGAGGGAATGGGAGTACACAGGCAGGAGAGCTGCCTCTGGCACTCACTATTGCACTAAGTGAGATATGGTTTTTGTGACTGCTAAGTGGATATTTGGATTATATAATCCCAATACTCTCTTTGTAAATGGACAAGTGGGTTAGAAAACTCCAAATTCCCTACAGCAAAGGTAAAAGTACTCATTCAAATTCAAGTAACCCCCAGAAAATGGCAAAACTGATGTTCCCAGTAAGCGATCTTAGTCACAATGCAATTACACTAAGACCATCTAATCAGATCTGACAAGAAGTACAATTTCCAAATTTAGAAACAATCACAAAAGCTGCATGAAATGTGAATTCACATCCAGTATAGTTAATGAACACACTTTCCCTTTTGGACAAATATCTGTGGGGCTTTGAGAGATTTAATGGCCACATGAAGACCTTTCAAACGGAAATATGTGTATATTTATTTGTTTATTTTTTAAAGATCTACTTATTTGAAAGGCAGAGTTAAAGAGAGGGAGACAGAGACAGAGAGAGGGGTCTTCCACCTGCTGGTTCACTCCCCCAAATGGTCACAACTGCCAGGACTTGGCCAGACCTAAGCCTGGAGCTAGGAGCTTCTTCCAGGGGTCTCCCACATAGGTGCAGGGACCTCTCTCTCTCTCACTGTCCACTCTGCCTGTCAAAAATAAATAAATAAATAAAAAAAGAATACTTTTCTTCCATAGAGTTAAGGAAAACATTAAAAATAGTTTTATCTTATTTAAAATAATACAAATCCGAGGTGGGTGCTTGGCTTAGTGGTTAAGATGCCACTTGAGACACTTAGATCCTACATTGATGAGTGCATTGGAGCCTCAGCTTTGCTTCTAATTCTAGCTTACTACTGATGTACACCCTGGGAGGCAGCAGGTGATGGCTCAAATATTTGGGTCCCTGCCAACCACCTAGGAGGCCTGGACTGAGTTCCAGGCTCTTGGCTTCAGCCGGGCTCAGCTCTGGCTGTTGTGGGCATTTGGGGATTAAATCAGCAGATTAAAAGATCTCTCCCTCTCTATTCCTCCTTCTATCACTGTCCCCCCCCCCCTTTTTTCAAATAAAATGGAAAAAAATGCATGAAGCCCATTCCTCCAGCCACCCCAAAGACTTCCCTGCACCTTGAGTTGTCTGCTACTCTTTTATTCTCTTTGGCTTGATAAATACATCACAGAAAAAAATTATTCTGCAAAGCAAGCAGATATTTAGCCTTAAGAATAAACAAACTATTTGGGGAGGTTAATGTTTCTCAGATAAAATCTTACATTTGCAAACATCCAGAACACAATCCTCCAAGCTGAGTTTTACGTTTATTACTATGAATTAAAGACTAGACCTTTCCCCCTTTTTGTGTGTGTGTGTGTGTGATTTTTTTGTCTCTAATGACTGCATGGGTAATATTTTCACCATATGACTTACAAACTTCAAAGTTTTCATTGAATTTTTATTAACATGGCATGAATAATGCATTCAGTCTGGAAATGTCACAGTGAACATCAAATGGTTTTATATAATGCATTTTTAAAAGATTTATTTATTTATTTACTTATTTATTTGAAAGGCAGAGTTACAGAGAGACAGAGGCAGAGTGAGAAGTCTTCCATCCACTGGTTCACTCCCTAAATGGCCACAATGGCTGGAGCTGGCTGATCTGAAGCCAGGAGCTTCTTCTGGGTCCACCACATGAGTGCAGGGGCCCACGGATGTGGGCCATCTTCCACTGCTTTCCCAGGCCATAACAGAAAGCTGGATTGGAAGTGGAGCAACCAGGACTAGAACCGATGCCCATATGGGATGCCCACCTGCATTGCAGGTGGTGAAGACGCCAACAATAGGTGAAGCAGCACAGAAAACACAGTTTGGGAAGGAAACTTGATACCTATTTGTGTCCCAGGAGGGATACAATGAGTAGCAGAAGGAAACTGTGAGAGAAGACTTATAAATTATTTTTTTTTTTTTGGCCATAAAAAAGGAAATAAAATTCCCCAAGCTTCCCCCTGCACAAATGGAAGTAAAATCAGAAGTTAGCCAGAAAACAAGTGGAGGCTGGGAAAGAGAGAAGAGAGATTAGAAACCTCTTAACTACAGGAATTGAATCTAAAATTGCAGTAAAGGATACCACAATTTGGAACCACAGTAAAAATATAACAGTTTTCAAGAACTGTTGGGGCAACTTTTAATTTTTTGTGATTCAAGAGTCTTGAATACAAGTGCTGTTAGTAGTCTATCTTTGAATGCTTTATTAGTTGATGAGACTGCTCATCTTTCTAGTACCCCTTTCTCTTAGGTTTTCAGATAGGTTATCTTATGATAATCTAGCCAAAAATACGTGTTCAACCTTTCATGGCCCTCAAGGAGCACACTATTAATTGTCTCTCTAACAAACATCTCTCTTTTCTCCTTGGATAGCCAACTAGTCAGGAGTAAGCCTGTGTATTTGTTTTCTGTTGCTGCAGTAACATTTTATCACAAATTTAGCAGCTCAAAACTATGTAACATTTTTTGAAAAGTTGTTTAGGTCAGAAGTTTGAGTTGGTTTGGTTGACTTCTCTTTGAGTTTCATCAAGACAAAATTAAGAAGCTAGCCAGCTGGGCTCTTAATCAACATGCGCTGTGGAGGATCTGCATTTATTCAGGTGGTTGGCAGGAAAAAGGCCCCACTTCTTGGTTGGCTATCAGCTGTGGGTGCCTCTAGCTAATCAAATGCCTCTCTCCAGTCCTTGCACGTGGATCTTTACATCTCATAGCCAGCAAGAGTGTTAAATCTGTCACACTTGGAGACAATTTGGGTAAAAAGATGTATTTATGTATGTATTATTTAAAAGAGTTACAGAGAGAGGTAGAGACAGATAAGGAGATTTTTCATCGGCTGTTTCGCTCCCCAGATAGTCCCAGTGGCTGGGGCTGGGCCAGGTAAAGCCAGCAGCACAGGAGCTTCTTCCAGGTCTCCCACATGGGTAGCAGAGTCCCAATCACTTGTGCCATTGTCTGCTGCTTTTCCCAGACCAATATCAGCGACCTGGGATTGGAAGTAGAGTAGCTGGGACTCAAACCCACTCTCATATGGGATTCTGGCTTTGTAGGCAGTGGCTTTACCTGCTATGCCACAATGCTGGCCCCTAAGATAATTTATTTTAAGGTCTGCAAACTTAATTACATCTGCAAATTCACAGGTTCTACGGGTTAGAATGTGGATATTCCTGGAGGTCCATTATTCTGCCCGTTATCATATTTGATCTATGGACAGTCAAAACACACACATAGTACAAAACACAAGAGGAAGTTCATTGGGAATTCATTTCTTGGATGAAAAAACAGTGCTCCTTTGTTTCCAGGTAGGAATGTTAATAGAGTGACAAAATGTCTGGTATTGTAGCAGCCACCTTGTAACCGGGAGACATCAAGAAGAGGATAAACAGTCAATAAACCAAGGAAGCTGGATTAGGAAACTGAAAAGCATTTGGACTATGACATTGAACAGCAGAACCAGTGTCAGTGATTGCCTTTGTCTGGATGGCTTGCCAATTGAGGAAAAATAAATATTTATTTAAGGAATTAGTCCAGGTTTCTCTTATTATAAATGTAAAGGAATTCTAAATATGTTGTTATTTGCCCTAGTTTCTGGAACTCTACATTTGAAGGCTTTAAAATGTAGTATTGGTTAATCTTATTAAATTAATTTATATGTCAATTACACTTGAGGGTGGGGCCAATCTTAACCTTAATATGAGAATGTGCTCTCAATTACAGTGTTAAGAGTATCCAAGGGTTGGCAAACTATAGCCCATTAGCCAAATCCTGCAAGCATAGCAGGGGGAGCTAAGAAAAGCTTTTCACATTTTAAAAGTGTTATTTAAAAAAAGAATAATAATAAGAAGAAGAGTACCTGGAGTATTTGGCCACAAAGCTGAAAATATTATCTGGTACTTTAGAAAACAATCTTTCTTCCACCTGCACTAGGAATACAGCGGGCTCACCTCTCATGAAGTTGAGACTAAGGTTCTACTAAGAGTCATTAGGTCAGCATTTAATACCTTTCAAGAATTATTATAGCTTACCATGTAAAGCTTCTGGCACAGTTGAAGATGAATTCTATCTTCAAATTAAATTCCTTTTCAGTTCAACGTTTATTAAAATCTTTTTATTGCAAAACTATGGAAGATACTGAGGTTACATAGTGAATTAAACAAGGTCTCATTGTAGCTGAAAATTGCTCAATTTGTCATCTTCTCTGAGAGAAGCAGTCTACAGAATACTCCCAGAAAAGAGCCTGCAGAGAAAGGATAGCTTACAAAATTTTCTAAGTACCCAGATTTTTCCAAGAATAGTAAAGGAGGGATAGACAGTTAGTAGTTGGAAATTTAGGCCTGTAACTCAGGGGCAGAAAGGGAGAAAAACAACCATAAGAGCAATATGCAGTATTTTACCACATCGATCACAGAAAGTAAATGCTGTTTTACAATTTCTATTTCAGATCATGCTCCAATGTTCAGAGTCTTATGAAACCAAATTGCTTCCCAGGGGTTGAGCATTTGACCTACTTGTTCAGACACTTCAAATCCAGCTTCTTACTAATACAGACCTGAGGCAGCAAGTGATGGATGAATCAAGTCATTGGATGCCTATCACTAACATGGGAGACCTGGATTGAGTTCCCAGCTGTTGGTTCTGGGTTCAGCACAGTCCAGGCCATTGTTGGAATTTGAGTAGTCAACCCACTCTTTCTTATACTAATAATAACGTTGAAATATTATTTTTAAAAATTGTTAAATGGGAATGGGGAATGATTCATAAATCTCTTTAAAATTCTGGGTGACAGACAGGAAAGAATCTGCAGAAAAAAAGAATCAACCACAAAACTGAGGGATTGCCAGTGTTTAATTATGGACACAGGGAAGGTAGCACAAACTCTGACAGCAAGTGATCAAGACGTGTAAAGAGAACTAAAAGAAAACAGTTTCCCAGAGGCTTAGAAATTTAAAAGTTTTGGGGCCAGTGCTGTGGCATAGCAGATAAAGCTGCCACTTGCAGTGCCCGCATCCCATACGGGTGCTGGTTTGAGTCCTGGCTGCTCCACTCCCAATGCAGCTCTCTGCTATGGCCTGAGAAAACAGTAGAAGATGGCCCAAGTCCTTGGGCTCCTGAACTCATATAGGATACCCAGGAGAAGCTCCTGGCTCCTGGCACTTGGCTTTAGCCTGGTCCAGCCCCAGCCATTGTGGCCATTTGGGGAGTGAACCAGTGGATGGAAGACCTCTTTCTTTCTCTCTGTGTTTGCCTCTCTGTAACTCTGCTTTAAAATAAACAAATAAATCTCAAAAAAGAAAAGAAATTCAAAAGTTTTGAAAGCTTCAGTACCTTCAAGTAGGCCAGATACCAAGGTGAAAGCACTGAATTCGGCCATTGGGAAGTGGGATATTTTACACTGTTCAGTTTGGTAGCAAATAGCCACGTACAGCTATTTAAGCTAATTACAACTAAATAAAAATTTAAAAATTCGCGATTCAGTTTCTTAGTTGTACTAGCCACATTTGCAATGTCCAAAAGCCACCCAACACAAGTGTCTACCATACCAGACAGCTCAGATTATAAAATGTTTCGATAATTGCAGGGAAGTACTATTGGGATGCTTTTGATCGCATCCAGTAGTGCACAGGCAAGACTGCAATGGGGGGCATTCAATATGTTTTTCCTTACACATCTCCCAGGTCTTTTATTTCTGGTCTGTTACTAGATCTTTCCCCCTTCTATCTGCCACTTCTGTGTCTCAGTTAACATTTCCTTCCTTTTTTTTTTTTTTTTTTGAGATTTATTTTATTTATTTGAAAGTGTTACACAGAGAGGTCTTCCATCCGCTGGTTCACTCCCCAGATGGCCACAACAGCCGGAGCTGCGCTGATCCAAAGCCAGGATCCAGGATCCAGGAGCTTTGTCTGACCTGGTATCCCACGGGGTGCAGGGGCCCAAGGACCTGGGCCATTCTCTACTGCTTTCCCAGGCCACAGCAGAGAGCTGGATGGGAAGTGGAGCAGCAGGGACTAGAATCGGCTCCCATAGGGGATGCCAGCGCTTCAGGCCAGGGAGCTAAGCCGCTGCGCCACAGCGCCGGCCCCTCCTTCCTTTTCACTTTACCATGTGAACGGCTCTTTTCTTCTAGTCTCCCCTCCCACTATCAAATAGAAGCTCTGGTTATATCACTTTGTTTCTCGAATCTTTCTAGGACCCCCTTAGGCCTAGAAGATAGAACAGTGTTAGGTCACGGACGGTGTGGAGGCACCCTGTCTTTTCTACCTCCTTCAGCATCTCCCACGCATCTCCCTAACACTCTAGGGTACTCACCATTCCCCCGGCACATTCACGCACATGCACCTTCCTTCCGGCTCGCACAATGTCATCTTCCAGCCCCCAGCGTCCTCCCCATACCTCCAAGAAGATACAGGAGGAAAGATATGCTGAGAGATCAAGGCGGGGTGAGACCCAAGGAGACAAACTTGTTTGACCTTTTTCCATTTGGGGAGCGCTGAAAAAAATAAGCCGCATTCTAAAACATTACTATGCCCCCAAATAAGAAGCGATTTACACGGTAACGGAGGGCAAAGACATTCGGCGAAGAAAGGGTCAACATAGAGCTCCGGGACCGAAGGGAATTGTGGGAGCTCTGTTCGTCGCCCCGCCGACTCATGGGAAATGTAGTGCAGTTGCTTCCAATATGGCCGCGCCCAGGTGAGGGGGTGTGCGAGTGTCCGCGGCGGGTTCAAGGGCTAAAGTGAAGAGGTTGGAGGGAGGCAGTGCCCGCTTGGGGAAAATCTGGCTTAAGCCGAGGCGGAGGAGTGTGGCACTTCTTGCTGGAGAGCACTTTGGGCTGCAATGCCTTTTCCTCTTCCTCTTGTTTCCTTCTTTCAGTCTTCTATCCGCTTGGCCGGTGGGGGCTGACAGCCCAGGGAAAGGAGGGGGAACCCGAGCAGTGCGGCCCGTGGGCAGTAGGGTGCCTGTGCGTTGGGTGATTTTGTCAGTGTCCAAGGTGTATATGTTTGTGTTTGGCACGGATGCCCACGTGGTTCTATGGTCTTAGTCTCCCTGCGACTCCTGGTCCTCCCGTGGTGTCGGCTGGTTTTTTTGTTTTAATTTTAAGATACAGAATGTCATTTTATTGACCATTTTTTATGTCAGCTGTAACCCAGGCACTCAATTCTATGCCCGTAATAAGTATGTGACATGCAGCAGGTAATCACAGTGTGAGACACACCGAGTGTCGATGCAGACACCTCAGAATTCTGGGGGAGGAGAGGCTTAGGAACCAAGTTAGCAAATTTCAGACAGGAGAATTCACGAAACAGATGAGTGGCTGCCATGTGCTAGATTCTGTTCAGTTGCTGGCTGCTACGTGGTGAATTACACATAGGAAATCCCAACTTCATGGAGCAAGAGAGAATAAACAAATTAGCCAGAGTGTAAGGAAATAGACAGTTTGTGCTCTTTAAAAAAAAAAAAAGATTTATTTTATTTATTTGAAAGAAAGAGAGAGGTAGAGACAGAGAGAGAGGTCTTCCATCTGCTGGTTCACTCCCCAGATGGCCACAACAGCTGGAGCTGTGCTGATCTGAAGCCAGAAGCCAGGAGCTTCTTCCAGGTCTCCCACGTGGGGGCAGGAGCCCAGGGACTTGGGCCATCTTCCACTGCTATCCCAGGCCACAGCAGAGAGCTGGATCAGAAGAGGAGCAGCTGGGACTAGAACCGGCACCCATATGGGATGCCAGCGCTCAGGCCAAGCCTTTAACCTGCTGAGCCACAGTGCCGGCCCCAGTTTGTGCTCTTTCAAGAGTTAAAATGAGATGATATGATGAGTGAGGGGTGTATTATTTTCCCAATCATTAAAAATCTTTATTTCATTTAAAAATAGATAATTTAAATGAATATACACTGAATTGAAAAAAAAGTTGTCAAAGAGGAAAGCTCTCTCTGATTCCTGAACTTACGTACCCAATTTCCCTCTGTGGAATCACCCCATGTCACCAGTTTCTTGTGTGTTCTAATGAGTTTTATGTATAATGTGTATACTTGTGCTATACTTTAAAATCAAGCTTCATTTGATAATAGTTTAGGTTCTTTCTAATTTTACTATTAATGAACTATAATTTAAGCACACAAACATTTTTTGTCTATGCTTCCAGGCTCATAATAAGTGCTGTGTTGTTCAAGAAAGGCATGACACACACAGGGAAATATGCAGTAGGATGCATTGGAGTTAAACATCCTAACAAGCAGGTAGCAGAGTGTGCATAATCTTCAAAGGGTCATCCTACAGAGAATTTTCTTGGCCTGGAAGTGGCTGGACTACGCTAAGCATGGCTAGATCCTAGTAAATAGGGGCCCTACTGCCATAAAATGGCATGGAACATCCAAGCATCTATGCAATAGAGGAAGCTCCCTGGTCAGGGTCATGGCTTTCTTAGAAAGGGGGCACCTCCAGATCTCAACAGCTGGTACCAGTTTGTTCCTTGTTGTGACTCAGATCTGCTGAACCATGGCTGTCAAGCCACTGGACTGGAGGAAAAATGAGTCTCAAATAGTATCCAGCTTTGTCTTTCAAATGCAATAATGTTGCAGGGCAGAGTGCAGGAGACAGGAGAGAAGATAACAGAAATGTGGTTGTGAGGCTCCATCTGCTGGTGCTGAACTCTTGGTAGCTGACTTACGAAAGATTGTCAGCATCTTTTCTGTCATTTTTTTCATTTTGCGATCTTTGCTCATGTGAGATATTAATAAAAAATTATTTTGTGCACCCTCATGCCTTGTTATCCATGATATGCTGTCAAGTTGCTGTTCCAAAGATGGAGATCTTAAACCAGAATGGCCATAAAACTTTGAAGGTCCTCAGCTGGACTTCATCTTGTTAAACAGTTCTGATATGGCTCTTCTAAAAATGAACAGTAATATAGTAATAAATGAATTTAATCCTCCATAACAAAGTGATGAGAGAGGCATTATTATTATTATTATCCTTGCCTCTGTTTACAGATGAAAATGAAACACAGAAATACATAGCTAACTGTCATACAGTTAATAGTTCATGGAGCTGAAATTTGAACCTGGACTCCAACCACTGTGTTATACTGGCTCATGGCAGTGAATGAGTGTCTGGACCAACTAGGAAAAGTATGCTTTAATCCCTGTCTTTGAAGACCTCATAGTCCAGTGGAACAGGGTGGATATTAGAAAAAATAATTATAATTAGTGCAATATTAGCAACATCTATTCAGTTATCCATTTCCTATACATTGTTGGCTTTAAAAAAAAAAAACATTTATTTACTTAAGGCAGAGTTATAGAGGAAGAGGGAGAGAAAGAGAGAAAATCTTCCATTTGCTGGTTCACTCCCCAGATGGCCACAACAACCAGGGCTGGGCTGGGAGCTTCATCCAGGTCTCATGTGAGCAGCAGGGACTCAAGGACTTGGGCCATCTTCTACTGCTTTCCCAAGCCATTAGCAGGGAGCTGGATCAGAAGTGGAGCAGCCAGGACTCGAACTGGTGCCCATATAGGATGCCAGCAGCTTTACCCACTATGCTATCACAGCATTGGCCCCACAGTGTTGATTCTTCTTCTTCTTCTTCTTCTTCTTCTTCTTCTTTTTTTTTTTAAGATTTACATTTTATTTCTTTGAAAGACAGAGTTACAGAGAGAGGTAGAGACAGAGAGCTTCCATCCACTGGTTCACTCCCCAGATGGCTGCAATGGCTGGAGCTGCGCTGATCTGAAGCCAGGAGCTTCTTCTGGGTCTCCCACGTGGGTGCAGGGGCCCAAAGACTTGGGCCATCTTCTACTGCTATCCCAGGCCATAGCAGAGAGCTGGATCAGAAGAGGAGCAGCCAGAACCAGAACCGGCACCCATATGGGATGCTGGTGCTTCAGCCCAGGGCTTTAACCCACTGCGCCACATCACCGGCCCCAAGTATTGACTTCTAAAGCTTTCTAACCTCAGTGCCTTTCCTAGGACCATTTTATATTGTTACCTGCCAGCCATACACTGCAACTGTGCATCTGACCTAGTACCTTAAACATTTTATACTGAAGTCTCATTTTCTCCCTTACTGAGCAGCTCTTCCTAACCTTCCTCTTGACCTGCCAGTGTTGTGATGGCACCATTTGTCTCAATCACTCGGGCTCTATTCTGTTAGTACCTTGTCCTTGATTCCTCTCTATCTCATGTCTGAGTAGTCATAAGGCCTGTTGATTCTGCCTGAGCGTTTTTTTTTCACCTTTTCCCTCTTTCCCTTCCTTCTATTTCTTTCCATTCTGCTGCCTACAGCCCAGATCAGGCCTGCATTTCTAGTTGCTGAGTTGGATTGTTATAGATCTTCTCGCCTGTCTCCTGCCTATGGTGCCCTCCAGACAGCCTGCCTTGACTCCACCACATGGCTCTGTGCTAGGAAGCTGGATTGCTAGCATTGCATAGACTTGGCGTTTTTTCTTCTATGCTTAAAGGTTAGAGTTTTGAGTGTTTCTTAGCTGTTTTGAAATCTGATTTTATTGAACGTGGTAAATTTTTTGACTTTGCAGTGAGGAGAGAATGGGACCAGAAAGTCAAAAATGCCAGTATTTTATTGTCTTGCCAGACATGTCCTTATGTATTTTAGCATCTACCCTTTGCTGCCTTGTTGAATACCTTCCACTCTATATCAATTTGTATGTACTTCATAGAGCTGAGACTTTTTTAGAAACCTTAGATGTTACCTTCTTAGATATTCCTTTTTTTTTTTTTTTTTTGTCACTTCTCTAGATTGGTGAAGTAAAGGTAAACTAAAGATTTAAGAGAATTATCACAGAAATTTTTATAAAGTGTGTTAAGATGTGAATAGTGTTATTATAGTTGTTCCTTTGGGACTCTTAAGGTTGACATTTTTTGCCATTCTTTTTTTCCAGTGTTGCTATGGACAGCAGGCATCAAAGTAGTCACAAACTCAACAAGGCTGAGAAGAAGTTCTTAAGGAAACAGATTAAAGCCAGGCATACTTTGCTGAGACATGAAGGCATCGAGACAGTATCTTATGCCACTCAGGTGACATAAAACTATTACTGTTTAAATGTGCATGTATTGACATGTTAATGTTATGTTCATATTTGTCACTAACTGCTCAAGGCTTATAATTGTTCAGTCATGTGTAACATCCATATTAAACATACTTTTATAGGACCTTCTGATTTGGCTTATAGCCCAGCCTATAATTTGAATTTTTATTGATTATGTTGATTGAACTAGAGGAAGTTTTTGGTATATATTGATAATAGTGCTGCATGAGTCTTTTCAGGTTACAAAACATACTTACAGTCATTATGATATTTAATTTCCTCCAAATCCTTAAATTCAAGTATATCTCAACACTCAATTATCTTCATACTCGTAGTTTCCAAAGTATGTTTAACTTGGACTTTGATTATTTCTTCCCCATAATATTTTTAAAGGAAAATAATAAAATTGTAGAGAGACTTCAATTATATTTTATCTATCCTAGAGAGAACAAATATTTTTCTAGTGATATGTAAAAATATAGGTACTTTGGGGCCGGTGCCATGGCTCACTTGGTTAATCCTCTGCCTGCAGCACCTTCATCCCATATGGGTGCCGGTTCTAGTCCTGGTTGCTCCTCTTCCAGTCCAGCTCTCTGTTGTGGCCCGGGAAGGCAGTGGAGGATGGCCCAAGTGCTTGGGCCCTACACCTGCATGGGAGACCAGGAAGAAGCACCTGGCTCCTGACTTCAGATTGGTGCAGCGCCAGCCGTAGCGGCCATTTTGGGGGTGAACCTATGGAAGGAAGACCTTTCTTTCTGTCTCTCTGTCTATAACTCTGTCAAATAAAAAAAAAAATAGGTACTTTGTGCAAATTTATAGCATTGTAAGATTTTTCAAGAGCAGTGATCTGCACATTGTCAGGACTAAAGATAACTTCCAAACCAAATGTGAATTCTCTACTTCATAATTCTTATTACTGTCAAAATTGCTTGGATAAATAACTAAAATAATTATTATATTTAATTATGTTGCATGACTCAGATGTAGTAGGAAATTAGTTCCTACCTTCCTTCTCCTTGTTTTTGTGTTGTCTGCCTTTAGAGTTGCCCACAAATGATTTGGACAGCACCTCTGGAGGACCTCTAGTATTCCTCAAGTCATGCCTTGTCATCTTTCATTCCTAGCCGGGGAAGTAGACCATATATATATATATATATATATATATATATAAAATTTTTTTTTTGACAGGCAGAGTGGACAGTGAGAGAGAGAGACAGAGAGAAAGGTCTTCCTTTTTCCGTTGGTTCACCCCCCAATGGCTGGTGCACCGCACTGATCCGAAGCCAGGAGCCAGGTGCTTCTCCTGGTCTCCTATGCGGGTACAGGGCCCAAGGATTTGGGCCATCCTCCACTGCACTCCTGGGCTACAGCAGAGAGCTGGCCTGGAAGAGGAGCAACTGGGACAGAATCCAGCACCCCAACCGGGACTAGAACCCGCCGGCACCAAAGGTGGAGGATTAGCCTAGTGAGCTGCGGTGCCGGCCGACCCTAGATATTTATGAACTCTCAGCAGCAACTCCTTAGATTTAGGAATGTGGAAATGCTTTTGGAAATTATAGTTGCATCCAACCAGATTATTTTGATATTTTAATTAATAAACCTCATTGACTGAGGTCTGAGCAAGCCATCTGAGATTAAATTTTTTGCCATATTACATAGTGGGCATGTTTATTTTGTGTGTGTGTGTGTATACTTAGATACATACAGAGTATTGGCTATCCCAAGACATAGTAGAGCTTTACTTTTGTTGTTATCCAATTTATAGTAAGTTTATTACATTCTTTTCAAATAAGCTTCTAAGTTTTTGACATTGTGTGATAAAATGAATACACTTCACTGTGTACTAATCTTTAAAAATATTTATTTATTTATTTATTTGAAAGGCAGTGTTAGGGAGAGAGAGAGAGGGAGAGATAGAATTGCTTCTTAGCCTTTTGGCTAAGATGAAGTGGAGAGGGGGAGATAGAAAGAGAAATCTTCTATCAGCTGGTTCACTCCCCAAATGACCGCAATGGTGAGGGCCAGGCCAGGCCTAAGCCAGGAGCCAAGATCTTTCTCTGAGTCTCCCATGTAGGGATCAGGGGACCCAGCACGCGGACCATCCACTGCTGACATCCCAGGCACATCAGCAGGGAGCTGGATCAGAAGTGGAGCAGCCAGGACTTGAACTGGTGCCCATATAGGGTGTTGGCATTGTAGGTGGTGACTTAACCACTGTGCCACAATGCTCTATGTTCTAATCTTGAACTTTGTATGAATCAATGGTTGACCTCAGGCCATATCTAGCTTGTAAGCTAATAATGGATTTTACATTTTTAATAAAGTTTTATTTTATTTATATATTTGAAAGTCAGAGTAAAGAGAGGGAAGAGGCAGAGAGAGAGAAAGAGAAAGTTCTTCCATCTACTATTCTCCCCCAAGGGATGGCTTAACCCATGACACCATAATACCTGTCCTTGGGTTTTACATTTTTAAAGAGTTGTTTAAAAAAAAAAAACAAAAACAAAAAACAAGACTGTGAGAGAAACCGATGTGGTCCATGAAGCCTAAAATACTTGCTCTCTATTCTTTTTAGAAAACTTTGCTAATATCTGGCATAAATGATGAAATTGATGAGAGAGGGCCATTAATAGTTAACTTTGTTTAGACTACAATGTTTCTGGAAGTCATAGATCATAAAGTAAAACTCTTAACACTTAGCATAATAATTTTTTAAAAGATTTATTTATTTATTTGAAAGGCAGAGCTACAGAGAGGCAGAGGCAGAGAGAGAGAGAGAGAGGTCTTCCATCCACTGGTTCATTCCCCAAATGGCTGCAACAGCCAGAGCTGGGCTGATCCAAAGCCAGGAGCCAGGAGCTTCTTCCTGGTCTCCCATGCAAGTGCAGGGGCCCAAGCACTTGGGCTATCTTCTACTGTTTTCCCGGGCCACAGCAGAGAGCTGGATTGGAAGAGGAGCAGCCGGGACTAGAACCGGCGCCCATATGGGATGCTGGCACTGCAGGCAGAAGATTAACCTACTGCGCCATGGCACTGGCCCCAAGTTGAAACATTTAAAGGAAAAAAATTGAATGCAAACTGACTGAATTACGGAAACTGAATTTCCTTATAGGAAAATTTTCCTGTTTTACATTTAAAAGAATCTATTATTGCTTATTCTTTGAACCAATATCTTTACTTTAACTTTTACTCTACTTTTATTTTATTTTTTTTTTTTAGTTTTGAGAGGCACAGAGAGACACACACCCACAGGCAGACCGATGAAAGATATCTCCTATCCACTGATTAGCTCCCCAAATGCTACAATAGCTGGGGCTAGGCCACTTGGAAGCCAGGAGCCTGGCCCTCAGTCTAGGTCTCCTAAGTGGAAGGAAAGGTCCTTGAGCCTAAGGACTGTAATATGGGATGCAGTTGTCCCAACTGGCTTGTTACCTTCTAGGCCAAAGGCCTGCCCCATTTTAGTTTTTAGTTAACATTGTAAAATGGTGGTTATAATGAGAGTATGAATTCTGAAAATTGAAGAATAAGCTTGAAACACAACTCTCCCTAATCACTACATTAACCTACTTTTTTTTTTTTTTTGAAATTCAGAGTTACATAGAGAGAGAGAGAGAGAAAGAGAGAGGTCTTTCATCTGCCGGTTCACTCCCCATTTGGCCACAACAGCTGGAGCTGCACCAATCCAAAGCCAGGATCCAGGGGTTTCTTCTGGGTTTCCCATGCAGGTGCAGGGGCCCAAGGACTTGGGCCATCTTCTGCTTTCCCAGGCCATAGCAGAGAGCTGGATTGGAAGTGGAGCAGCAGGGACTTGAATAAGCGCCCATATGGGATGCTGGCACTGCAGGGCAGAGGCTTTTCCCCGCTATGCCACAGCGCCAGCCCCAACCTGTTTTTTGTTTTTGTTTTTGTTTTTTAAGATTTTATTTATTTATGAGAGGTAGAACTACAGACAGTGAGAGGAGAGGCCTTCCTTCTGTTGGTTCACTCCCCAGGTGGCCCCAACAGCTGGAGCTGCACCAATCTGAAGCCAGGAGCCAGATGCTTCTTCCCAGTTTCCCATGCAGGTGCTTGGGTTCAAGCACTTGGGCCATCTTCTACTGCTTTCCCAGGCCATAGCAGAGAGCTGGATTGGAAGAGGGGCAGCCGGGTCTAGAACCAGCACCCCTATGGGAAGCCGGCACTGCAGTCAGAGAATTAACCTACTGCACCACAGAGCTAGCCCCCCAACCTGTTTTTTTTTTTTTTTTAAAGATTTCTTTATGAATGGCAGGGCAATGGAGAGAGAAAGAGAGGGAGAAAGAGAAAGAGAGAGAAAGGCAAGTAGAGGGATCTTCCATCTGCTCCCCACAAGCCTTCAATAGCCAGATCTGAGACAGGCTAAAGCAAGGAGCCAGGAACTCCATCCTGGTTTTTCCCATTGCTGGCAGGAGCTCAAGAATTTGGGTCATCTGCTGCTACATTCGCAGGTACTTTCACAAAAACTATTGGAAGCCAAGTAGCCAGAACTTGAAGCAGCATTTCCATATAGGATTCCAGTGTCTTAAATGGTGGCCTACTTAATCTAATTTTTTAATTTTAGTTTATTCCTCTGTAAAGTGTGCTAATACTACCTAAATAAATTCACTTTGTTGTGAAGATTATGTAATTGAAGATTAAATGGGTGAAAGCATATAGAACAATCTCTGGAAAAAACCTATTATGGAACTACTTGTTTCTTCTTTCCTCCTCTTTCCCTTTCATTATGCTAAATTTATATATCTGAACAGTAAGAAAGCCATCTCTTAATTTATATTTATGACAAGTAATGAATATTTCTCTGAAATAGGCTATTTATATTAAATATAAATATTGAATATATTTAATGTAAAGATTAAAAATAAATATTTACAACTTAGGAGTCCTTTTTATTCCCCAAATATTTAGTGAATTGCTTTATGTGCTTTGTTTGAAGTTTGCAAACCAAATAATCACTAGGAAACCTTTTTCTTTTTCTTAATTACATGTTTGTAGAAGTATTTATTTAAAAGAATCTTATTTAACCTTATTTTTAAATAAGCATGTTGACATCAATTACTCATATTGCTTTCTTGATCTGTTTTTTTTTTTTTTTTCTCCCTAAAGAACCTGGTTGTTGCCAATGGTGGTTTGGGTAATGGTGTGAGTAGGAACCAACTGCTCCCAGTTTTGGAAGACTGTGGGCTGGTGGATGCTCTCTTAATGCCACCTAACAAGCCCTACTCATTCGTGAGATACAAAACCACAGAAGAATCCAGGAAAGCCCATGCTACTCTTAATGGAAAAGAGATAGTGGATGATTTAGGACAAAAGATCATTCTGTACTTGAATTTTGTGGAAAAAGGTATTATCATAGAAGTTTTCTTTTAAAAAATTGTTCTTTCATGTGTGATTTTTCATAGACATAAATTGAGGCTTTAGTTATTGTGAAACAGGAACATCAGTTAAGCAGTTCTTTTGCTTTAACAAACATTTTTTTTAAAGATTTATTTATTTATTTGAAAGGCCGAGTTAAGAGAGAGAGAGAGACAGAGAGAGAGAGAGAGAGAGAGAATCTTCTATCTACTGGTTCACTCCCTAAATGGCTGCAACTGGCTGGAGCTGGGCCAGACTGAAAGCCAGAAACCAGGACCTGCTTCCGAGTCTTCCATATGGGTGCAAGGGCCCAGGCACTTGGACTTCCACTGCTTTCTCAGTGCATTAGCAGGGAGCTGGATTGGAAGTAGAACAGCTGGGACTCAAACTAGCACTCATATGGGATGCTAGTGCTGCAGACGGTGGCTTAACCTGTGCCAGCCCTGACATTCTTTTCACACCTACTTTGTGCCAGGCATGGGACTAGTAGCTGAAGGTAGAAAGGTGAATAAGATTATAGCCTACCTTTAAGCAGTAGCTCCTGCCTACCAACCATATGAGAGCACAACAGAATGTTTATGGGAAATGGAATTAACTGCTATTTAATGTGAAAAACTTTTGAAATTCATGCATGGTTTCTTTATAGCATGCATTGCCCATGAGCCTTTTGAAGACCCCTTATATACACGGATTTCATTTTTTGTACCAAAATAAACATATTTTAATTCCATTTTCCATGAATTCTTTGAAGTAACCTCATATATTTTTTATTTTTTATACATGTTACTGATTTTGGATTCTTCTTGCTTAATTGTGTTTGTCAAAGTTTAATCTTCAGGATTTAGATCACCAATTTATTTCACAGTGCCTATCTAGATGCTTTTAATTAATCAGGCAAATTTAACTGTGGTCCAATTGATTATGTACCAGTCATCATATTTGTGGAGAAGCACTTTTATCTAGTAAAGATCCCTAAGCTCCCATCACAGGACTTTCTGTGATGATAGAAATATTTGCATCCGTGCTTTCCAATACTGTAGCCACTAGATAGTTGTGAAGAACTGAACAATTTAATTGATTTAATAATAGCTTTATAGATTGGTTTACAGAATTGCTACAGGAACTATTATGTCTTTTTACTTCTGCCTCATAGAAATGAGTAGTATTATGATGAACTTTGATTTATACATTTAATCTTTATTTATTTACCACTTATTTAAGCAATGAAGAGCTCTGTGTAGACATTTGGCCCAGCAGTTAATTGCAGGTTAAGATGCCCATGTTCTCTATCTGAGTGCCTATGTTTGATACCTACCCACCTTTGGCTCCTGATTCCAGCTTCCTGCTAATGCAGATCCAGGGAGGCAGTGGTAATGGCTCAAGTTGTTGGGTGTGCCATCATCCAATTAGGTTTGACTGTCATGGTCATTTAAGGAGTGAGCCAATGGATAAGATTCTCTCTCTCTCTCTCTCTCTCTCTCTCTCTCTCTCTCTCTCTCTCTCTCTCTTTTTCTGTGTCTGGGAGTAGATAAGTAAATAATTTGGTCAAATTTATATTTTTATAAAATAAGACTCAAGACTTTTTAAAAAAAGATTTATTTCATTTTATTCAAAAGTTAGAGAGAGAGATAGAGAGGGAGAGACAGTTAGAGAAAGAGAGAGAGATCTTCTGTCTGCTCATTCATTCCCCAGATGGCTGCAGTGGCCTGGGCTGGGCCAAGTTGAAGCCAGGAGCCAGTAACTTCTTCCAGGTCTCCCACATGGGTGTCAGGGGCTCAAGCACTTGGGATATCTTCCATTGCTCTTTCCAGGCACATTAACAGGGAAGCTAGATTGGAAATGGAGGATCTGGGACTTGAATCAGTGTCCAAATGGGATGCCAGCACCCGCTATGCCCCAACACTGGCCCCCAATGATTAAGTCTTTTTTTTTTTTTTTTGGAAGATTTATTTATTTACTTGAGAGGCAGAGTTACAGATAGAGAGAGGGAGAGACAGAGAGAGAGAGAGAGATCTTCCATCCATTGATTCACTCTCCAAATGGCTGCAACCGCTCTAGCTGGGCCAATCCAAAGCCAGGATCCAGAAGCTTCTTCCAGGTCTCCCAGGTGGATACAGGGGCACAAGAACTTGGGCCATCTTCCACTGCTTTCCCAGGCCATCAACAGGGAGCTGGATTGGAAGAGGAGCAGTCAGGACTCAAACTGGTGCCTATATGGGATGCTGGTGTTGCAGGCAGATGCTTAGCCTATTATGCCACAGCACCGGGCCCCAAGGATTAAGGTTTAATCAAAATAATGTTCTTGAGTTTTCTCCCACTAGGTGTGTTATACACTCAGTAAGAAATTTACAAAGTGGATTTTGGGGTATTTTTATTTAAAATCCTTTGTTAGGTTCAGATATACCTCAGAGACTAGCAATCATATTTATAATATTGGGAAATAATTTTTAACTGAGACTAGAATTGTGTCATAAGTGTTTTGATACTGATTTTGACATTTGTTATCAGATAGCTACTATGTAAGAACAGCAAGAAATATTTCAAGTTCTTTTTTAAAAAAATATATTTAGGAAGCTAAATATGAGTTACTTTCACTATAAATTACCTATCTTTAAGGAATTCTTTTCAAAGTTTTCTTATATAATTTGAGTACAAATAATGTCTAGCACATAGTAGTCGCAGATAAATATTCATCAAATGAATATATTCATATTTCTGAAGTATTAACACAATCTGGTAGATATTTACTGTATTACTTTATGAATTTTTATATTAAATAATTCAAAGATGAAAACTGCCTGGCGGAAAAGCTTTAAAAATCATATTGGTAAAATGAATGAGCAAATCCCTAACAGTAAATGTGAATACACTATTCTTGTTATCTAAAACAGTAGTAAATTCTTTTTTGTTTTCCTTTTAGAGTTGTACTTATCCAAAACTTTGAGGAACACAGGAACTTAAATTTATGCTAAATATTCTTCATTATTGATATTTCTTTAGAAAGTTATGTCATTTTACATTTAAAATTTATTTATTTATTTATTTATTTTGACAGGCAGAGTGGACAGTGAGAGAGAGAGACAGAGAGAGAAAGGTCTTCCTTTGCCGTTGGTTCACCCTCCAATGGCCGCTGTGGCCGGCGTGCTGTGGCTGGTGCACTGTGCTGATCTGAAGCCAGGAGCCAGGTGCTTCTCCTGGTCTTCCATGGGGTGCAGGGCCCAAGCACTTGGGCCATCCTCCACTGCACTCTCGGGCCATAGCAGAGAGCTGGCATGGAAGAGGGGCAACCGGGACAGAATCCGGCGCTCCGACCGGGACTAGAACCCGGTGTGCCGGCGCCGCTTGGCGGAGGATTAGCCTGTTGAGCCATGGCGCCAGCCAACATTTAAAATTTATTAAAGAAAAGAGAGATTCCCATTTACTTGTTCACTCCTCAAATGCAAGCAGTGGGCTGGAGCAGGTCTTCACCAGGCTGAGACCAGGAGCCAGGAACTCAATCCAGGCCTTCCACATGGGTGACAGGAACCCAACTACTGGAGCTGTCACTGATGTCTCCCAGGTTGTACATTAACCTTGAGCTGGGTATTGAACCCAGATGTTGCAAAGTGAGACATAGGCATCTTTTTTGTTTTTTTTTTTTAAGATTTATTTTATTTATATGAAAGACAGAGTTACAGAGAAAGGTAGAGACAGAGAGAGAGGTCTTCCGTCCACTGGTTCACTCCCCAATTGGCCGCAACAGCCGGGGTTGGGCTGATCCAAAGCCAGGAGTCAGGAGCCAGGAGCCAGGAACCAGGAACCAGGAGCTTATTCTAGGTCTCCCACGTGGGTGCAGGGGCCCAAAGACTTGGGCCATCTTCTACTGCTTTCCCAGGCCAAAGCAGAGAACTGGCTAGGAAGAGGAGCAGCCGGGACTAGAACCGGTGCCCATATGGGATGCTGGTGCTTTAGGCCAGGGCTTTAACCTGTTGTACCACAGTGCTGGCCCTGACACAGGCATATTAATGGCATCCTGCTAGGCTAAATGGCAGCCCTTGTTTTAACTTCTTGGTCATAGCTACTAACCAGGAGTCTAAAAGCAAAAAATGAGCATTTTAATTTTTAATAATTAGAGACAATTTGACCTTTTTTTGCAAATATTTATTTGAAAGACTTAGAGAGATAGGACAGACATATCTTCCATCTACTGGTTTACTCCCTAAATGGTCACAACAGCCAGGGCTGGGCCAGGGTTGGGCTAGGGCTGGGCCAGAGCTGGCCAGGCCTAAGCCAGGAGCCAGGAGCTTCTTCCAGGTCTCTCACGTGGGTGCAGGGGTCCGAGCACTTGGCCACCTTCCACTGCTTTCTCAGGTGAAATTAGCAAGGAGCTGGATTGGAAGTGGAGCAGCCAGCACTCGAACTGGTGCCCATAGGGAATACCAGTACTGCTTAACCCACTGCACCACAATGCTGGCCCAACAATTTGACTTTTTAATTGTGTTACATACCATGGCTGTGAGAAACTTTGTCTGTTAATGAGATTTAAAGTAACTCAATCATATTTAGAGTATGCTTAAATAAAGTATTCTGTTTCTGTTGGTAATAGCAGTGGATGAAATGTACCAAAATTTTGATATTTGTTTTTGTATTTTTTTAACGTTGTATGCCTTCCAGTGTTCTTATTCCTAAAAAATAGTTTTATGAACTATACATTACTATGGGAATGAATTATTTGCAAATAAGGATTTTAAGTTTTATGTGTGACTATTATAATTTGGCTTCCCACAGCACAGTGGAAGGAGTTGGGGCCTCAGGCCTTACCCCCGGGCCTCGTGGTAATAGAAGAAATCATTTCTTCCGAAGATGAGAAAATGCTTTTGGAAAGTATTAATTGGACAGAAGATACAGATAATGAAAATTGTAAGTGATAGTTTTAAACTCTGATATTTTACAGTTTCTGCAAAATGTGCTTAGTGCTCCTTCTTTCTTTCTTTTTTTTTTTTTTTAAAGATTTATTTATTGTACTTGAAAGTCAGAATTACACAGAGAGAGGAGAGGCAGAGAGAGAGAGGTGTCTTCCGTCCGATGGCTCACTCCCCAGATGGCGCAGCTGGAGCTGTGCTGATCCGAAGCCAGGAGCCAGGAGCCTCCTCCAGGTCTCCCATGCAGGTGCAGGGGCCCAAGGACTTGGGCCATCCTCCACTGCTATCCCAGGCCACAGCAGAGAGCTGGATCGGAAGTGGAGCAACTGGGACTAGAACTGGCGCCCATATGGGATGCCAGTGCTTCAGGCCAGGGCGTCAACCCACTGCACCACAGCGCTGGCCCCTAGTGCTCCTTCTTTCTTTCATTTTATTAAAACTCATAGTTTTTCCTCAAAATTATTAAAAGTAGTCTGTATCCAATGTTAGGTAAATCATACCAACAATTCTTAGGAACATTAATAATGAATAACATGTAGCTATCAGTTTTAGCTCCAAACTGATTAATATTTTTTAGCCAACATTTATATAACTTTTTGTTTTCTAAGATTTATTTATTAATTTGAGAGGTAGAGGGACAGCGAGATCTTCTATCTGCTAGTTCACTCTCAAATGGCTGCAACAGGCCAGGCTGGGCCAGGCTGAAGCCAGGAACCAGGAACTGCATCTTGATTTCCTACATGGGTAGCAGGCCCCAAGCCATCATTCACAGCCTTCTCAGGTGCATTGGTGGGAAATTGGATCAGAAGTGGGGCAACTGGGACTTGAACGGGTACTCTGATATGGGAAGCTGATATCGCAAGTGATAGCATTACCTGTTGTGTCACAAGGCAGGCCTGTGTATAAAATAACTTTTATAAGCCCTTTCATGAAGATTATTTTATTTTATTTAAAGATTTATTTATTGATTTGAAAGGCAGAGTTATAGAGAGGCAGAGAAAGAGAGAGAGAGAGAGGTCTTCCATCTACTGGTTCACAGTTGGCCACAATGGCTGGAGCTGCGCCAATCTGAAGCCAGGAGCCAGGGGTTTCTTCCAGGTCTCCCATGTGGGTTCAGGGGCCCAAGGACTTGGGCTATCTTCCTCTGCTTTCCTAGGCCATGGCAGATAGCTGGGTTGGAAGTGGAGCAGCCAGGACTTGAACTGGCACCCATATGGGATGTCAACACTGCAGGCGGTGGCTTTACTTGCTACGTAACAGCATTGGCCCCCAGATTATTTTATTTGTTTCTCTCATTCTATGGCAAATTTCCTGTGAGGAAACACTATTATCTGGTAAAAGCCTCTGGAGATACTTGAAAATTAGAGTTACTTTCTTTCCATATTATTAACAGTGTTATGAGTGGCAGTGTACATGTTTAAGTCTCGCATTGTTCAGGTGAAACGCCTCTGTTTGTTATAATTTCAGACTTCAAAGAAGAAAAGATATGAGCAGAATGGTTAATTTTATTAGAGATAGTAATTTAGCAGTTGACAGAAGTTATCATTACTAGACTAATTCCTACTTATAATGTTGACTTTGAAATATGTGAAGGGGCTGGCGCCGCGGCTCAATAGGCTAATCCTCCGCCTTGCGGCACCGGCACACCAGGTTCTAGTCCCGGTCAGGGCACCGATCCTGTCCTGGTTGCCCCTCTTCCAGGCCAGCTCTCTGCTGTGGCCAGGGAGTGCAGTGGAGGATGGCCCAAGTCCTTGGGCCCTGAACCCCATGGGAGACCAGGAGAAGCACCTGGCTCCTGCCATCGGATCAGCGCGATGCACCGGCCGCAGCGCGCCTACTGCGGCGGCCATTGGAGGGTGAACCAACGGCAAAGGGAAGACCTTTCTCTCTACCTCTCTCTCTCACTGTCCACTCTGCCTGTCAAAAAAAAAAAAAAAAAAAGAAATATGTGAAGGACTACAATTATTTTCCTCCCAAATAGTTTACTTTCTTCTCTTCACACAGTTCAAAAATGCTTGAAACACAGAAGAGTAAAGCATTTTGGTTATGAATTCCGCTATGACAACAACAACGTAGATAAAGATAGGCCACTACCCGGGGGTAAGTAATTGTAATAATAAGTAATAAATACTGGTTTAGAAAAACAGGTTTCATATATTAGAAGTAGGTCATAATTGAGGGTGTATTTTTTGTTTGTCATTTGTAGTTAAACTTTTGAAATGATAGTATTGAAAACATTTTAGTTAGATAAATAGTATGATTTGTTTGTAAAAAATTCAAACATGAATAAAGCTGACCACTATTTTTGCTCCCATACTTCTTGGAAGTATGAGCTACTAACAGTTTATTATTTATTCTTTTAATCCTTTCAAAAATAAGCTTACATCTGTACATGCACACACACACATTCCTGTAAGTATACAGAGTTTAATATGTATACTTGGGGTGCTGTTCTGTCCTGGTTGCTCCTCTTCCAGTCCAGCTCTCTGTTGTGGCCCGGGAAGGCAGTGGAGGATGGCCCAAGTGCTTGAGCCCTGCACCTGCATGGGAGACCAGGAGGAAGCACCTGGCTCCTGGCTTTGGATTGGCGCAGCGCGCTGGCCGTGGCAGCCATTTGGGGGGTGAACCTACAGAAGGGAAGACCTTTTCTCTCTGTCTCTCTCTCTCTCACTGTCTAACTCTGCCTGTAAAAATAAATAAATAAATAAATAAGAGGAAGTGGAGCAGCTGGCACACGAACTGGTACCCATATGGGATGCTGGCATTGCAGGCGGCAGCTTTACTTGCTATGCCACAGCACCGGCCCCATGATATGTCTTACAAAAGACATCCTATTTAGGAGGTATGAAGATCTTATGTAGGTTATCATTTTACTGAATGTCCTGTAATAACTCATTCAATTAGTTCCTTGTTGATGGATATTTAGGCTATTTTTAGTTATTCGCTTCTGTAAGCAAACACCTTTTTATGCACTATGCAAAAGTTTCTTCTTTTTTTTTTTTTTTGACAGGCAGAGTGGATAGCGAGAGAGAGAGACAGAGAGAAAGGTCTTCCTTTTTGCCGTTGGTTCACCCTCCAATGGCCACTGCAGCCGGCGCATCTTGCTGATCCGAAGCCAGGAGCCAGGTGCTTCCTCCTGGTCTCCCATGCGGGTGCAGGGCCCAAGGACTTGGGCCATCCTCCACTGCCTTCCCGGGCCATAGCAGAGAGCTGGCCTGGAAGAGGGGCAACCGGGATAGAATCTGGCACCCCAACCGGGACTAGAACCCAGTGTGCCGGCGCCGCAAAGCAGAGGATTAGCCGCAAAAGTTTCTTGAGAGATACCACTAAGAAGTAAAATTATATCAAAAGTTATATTAATTTTAAAATGTTAATTAATCCAAATTGATCACCAGAACAGCTATACCAACATATTCTCACTGAGTGTGTCCAGTTCCCTGCAACCTTGCCAACATATGATATTATAAAACTTCAATTTGTGATTTCCTAATTACTGATGAGGGGAACCATTTGTTTCATTACATATCCTTTACCAGTTTTTTATAATGTTGATTAATAAGAATTTACTGTATATTCTGGATAGTAATTCTTTGGTGTAATTCTTTTTTTATAATTTTTTATTTATTTGAAAGGCAAGATTGAGAGAGATGAGAGAGAGAGAGATCCTACATGTGCTGGTTCAGTAAGAGAGAGAGAGATGGAGAGAAAGAGACAGAGAGCTCCTGTATCTGCTGGTTCACTGACCAAATGCCCACACACCAGGGGCTGGGCCAGGCCAAAACCAGAAGCCCAGAGTTCCTTCAGGTTTCCCACCTGGATAAAGGGAATAAATACCTGAGCCATCACCTGCTGCCTACCATGATATGCCTTAGCAGGAAACTGGAATCAGAAGTGGAGTTGGGACTCAAACCGAGGCATTCTGATATGGGGTGTGGTCCCAGGCAGCATCTTAACTGCTACCAAACACCCACCCTCTTGGTATAATTCATTGTTGCAGTTAAACTTTTTATGACTTTGATCTTATATTTAAGTTTTTTCTTTTTTTTTTTAATTTTTTTTTATTTTTTTTATTTTTGACAGGCAGAGTGGACAGTGAGAGAGAGAGGTAGAGAGAAAGGTCTTCCTTTTGCCGTTGGTTCACCCTCCAATGGCCGCCGCGGTAGCGCGCTGCGGCCGGCGCATCGCGCTGTTCCGATGGCAGGAGCCAGGTGCTTCTCCTGGTCTCCCATGGGGTTCAGGGCCCAAGGACTTGGGCCATCCTCCACTGCACTCCCTGGCCACAGCAGAGAGCTGGCCTGGAAGAGGGGCAACCAGGACAGGATCGGTGCCCCGACCGGGACTAGAACCCGGTGTGCCGGCGCCGCAAGGCGGAGGATTAGCCTGTTGAGCCACGGCGCCGGCCTTAAGTTTTTTCTTTCATCATGAAACAATATTTACAATTCCAAAAAAACTAAATTAACCAAAGTTAACAAAAAAAGAAGTGGCCAAGTTAATTTCCAACATGTATTAAGTTTTATAATGTTATTACTATTTTGCAAAATGCCAAAATTGCTAATAAAATTGTTCCTTGGAGTTTATATTTGATAAAAATCAATGAAATAACTTAAGATTCTGAAAGAATTGTTTTTACTATTGCATTTTGTTTTATTTGTGGGTTTTATTGTTACATTAATGAATCAGTGCTATGTTAAAAGCTATTGATTTCATTTTTAAATTCTTGGGTAAAACATGCAAAGGAAATATTTTAATGTGTTTTGTGTTTATGATCAATGATTTTAGGTCTTCCTGATATTTGTGATAGCATTTTGGAGAAGTGGTTGAAGGAAGGTTACATTAAGCATAAACCTGATCAACTGACCATAAATCAGTATCAACCTGGGCATGGTGAGTATTTTAAAATTCCAGGCATATATTCCAGAACCTAAGTAGTATGTAGCTCTCTAAGATTAAAAATGTTATTTGTTAGATCAAACTAACTCGTAGGTTACTTTGTTACCTTTGTTGATCCCAATTCTGAAGGAAACTTTAAAGATAGTTTATATGTGTATGTATGTAACTTATACATATGAAGAAAATGTGGCAAAATGTTAGAAGTTAGAACAAAATTTATAAAGATTTAAAAAAATTAAAAAGTACATGTGAAAAAATCTCAAAGTATAAACAGGCTGACACAAATTGCCATTTTTGATATTGTTGTTGTTGTTATTTCCCAACATTTTATTTAGAGAAGGTGATGATTGTTTGAGAAACATAGGAGATGTGTAGTGGAATAAACCAACTAATTTTACAGAAGAAAATGCTGGTTGGTGGATGATTTTTCTCTGTTTGAGAATGTGGGAGACATTTCTAGGAGGTTAGCACAAGGTCTTTAGGTTGTTGAGTGTTGAGTTCTTGCACTTGTTAGCATTTTCATCTGATATTTATAGTGATTAACTGATTTTAAGGGCTTAATTAATGGCAAGAAATGTGGAGGCTTTTTCCCCCCTCCTATATTTATCACAACGTATTTTCATTGTTTATTTACCTGTGTATCTTTCCGTTGATCTATAAACTCCTTGAGAACAGGGACTGTGCTTTGCTTGCAGAGTTTGTTTTACTTAACAGTTGCTCAGCTAACATGAATAGATAGATTGGTTGAGCAAGCAATGTCTTAATTATTGATGTGCTTCATCCTCTTTCCTAGCTGTTGCTTTGTTTAACAAGTACTTGGGAACCCACTGTTATTTAGGAGAAAAATGACTTTTGTGTTTATCTTCACATCTTCCTCTCAGGCTAGGATTAAACACATGTCCTAGTTAAGCAGTGACTCCCAGGACTCGATTTTAGAATCAAATCCCAGTGAAACTTTCATTTAAAGATAGGATATTTTTAGTTTTAGGGGAAGGCATTGTAGTGCAGAGAGTTGAGTCTCTCCCTGGGACTCCTGCATCCCATAGCAGGGTCCTGGTTCCAGTTCCAGCTACTCTACTTGTGATCCATTTTCCTGCTAATGCAACTGGGAAGGCAGCAGATGATGGCCCAGGTACTTGGGTCTCCTGATTTTGGCCTGGCCCAAAATGAACCAGCAGATGGAAAATCTGCCTTTTGCTGTCTCCATCACTCTGCCTTTCAACTAAACACACAAATAGATCTAAAAAAAAAAAATCATTTATGGTTACATTTAATGTTTTTTAATCACATTAACCTTAAATGTTTCCTTTTAATTAAGAATATAGTACCTTCCTGATTAGAAAGCATTTTTGCCTTAATACTGTGGGGCTTTGTTTAGAGTCATCTTTAATCTACTAAGAGGAAAAATGAAGTGACATGTTACTCTATTTTCCATCTCAGGAATTCCTGCTCATATTGACACGCATTCTGCTTTTGAGGATGAGATCATTTCTCTCAGTTTGGGGTCAGAGGTATGTTTTACCTTGTACCATGCCCTTTTCCTAAGATCACTCACATTCACAATTAAAATGAATTGATTCAAAAATGAAAAATAAGGGCACTAATATACTTTCATTTCTTACAGAATATGGTTTCCATAGTATCTCCTTTTAATTGCCTGAAATTTTATTTATCAGCCCATCAGATGCCAGGAAAACACCTATAATTTAATTTTTCACACGTTGCCTTAAATAAAATCCCGACTTTCCTGTTTTTACTTTTACCTATTGAAGTACCATTGCCATCTAGTGGCAAAAGACAGTAGCTGCAGGCTGTAGAAAAATGAAACAAAACTATAATGTAGGTGTCCAGAATTTAGATAAATGTCTTCCAGATATAACCTGATTCAATCCCTTCAAAACTCTAAACAGTATAGGGTAATATTCTCATTTTTACAGAAAAAGAATAAGAGGATCATGTTTATTCATCGATTTGTTTCTGTAGCTGCACTTTGCTTGAATTTCTAGGGAGGATGTAAAAAACATGATTTAAAGGGATCCATGCAAACTAAGGACAGAATTTTAGGTATAAGTAAGAATTCTAAACTTAGAATAATCCCTACAACATTAGATCATCTCGTCTAACTAAAAGTTGCTTCCAATTCTGATCTTGTTTCTGGAGGCAAGTACTATTTACTAGTTTGAGTCTCCCCACCCCCACATAGAGGCACAGTTCTCAACAGTCTGGTCTTTGAGTAGTTTGCTCCAGAGATGTTCTGATCCTGGAGTGATTCTCTTCACGTCTATCCATCAGCAATGACTCAGGGGGCACTTCTCTTTTAGGAGTTTATTGCTTTAGTGGATAAATGTTGCAGTACCTTCTGATCTTCAGCACAAACTGGAAAAAACTGCTCATTTTCTTTATACAGCTTAAGACAACACATACAATCTGCCTTCTTCAACTTCAGATTTAGCCCTCGGTATTTGCATTTATGAAAAATGTTTACAGCCTCAGAAGCCAAACAATCTCTTCTTAGTATTTGTCTTGATTCCGAGTTTTAACTTGTTTAAAGCTAAGCTCTATCTTCGTATTCAGCCATATTTACCACCTGCTGCCATTCCCCCATACAAATCAAAACAAATTTTGCTTTTTCTGGTTTTTCTTCTCTGGATAATAATTCAGAACCTGGGAAATAGTCTTGACCTTTTTTATTTTTAAATTTTAATAATTAATTTATTTGGGCGGGGCGGGGGCATTCCACTATTCACTTTCCACGAGCTCACAGTGGCCAGGCGTTGGCCAGACCAAAACCATGAGCTGAGACCTAAAACCACGTCTACCCACAGGGGTGACAGGAACTCAATTATTTGGGCCATCACCTACTGCCTCCCAGAGTGTGCATTAGCTGGAAGCTAGGATTGGGAAGGGAGCTGGGGTGTGGACCTAGGCATTCCAATATTGGGATTTAGGTGTCTTAAACCACTCGGCCACATACTTGCCCCATGCTTTTATTTTTTTTTTTCATCTTTTTTTTTTAAATATTTTATTTATTTATTTGACAGGTAGAGTTACAGATAGTGAGAGAGAGAGAGAGAGAGAGACAGAGAGAGAGAGAGACAGAGAGAAAGGTCTTCCTTCCATTGGTTCACTCCCCAAATGGCCGCCACGGGCTGTGCTGCGCCAATCTGAAGCCAGGAGCCAGGTGCTTCCTCCTGGTCTCCCATGCAGGTGCAGAGCCCAAGCACTTGGGCCATCCTCCACTGCCCTCTGGGCCACAGCAGAGAGCTGGACTGGAAGAAGAGCAACTGGGACTAGAACCAGTGTCCATATGGGATGCTGGTGCCTCAGGTGGAGGATTAACCTAGTGCGCCACGGCGCTGGCCTCTCATGTTTTTATTTTTATGGATCTTACTGTTTATTTGTTATTTATGTTTTGTTTGTCCATCTTCTTATCTGTAGTAGATAAACTATAGACTCCTGATTACAGAGACCATAGCCTATTCATGTTTATATTTTCCACAGACTTGGTACCCTAACTTTTTTACTTGTATCAAATTAATGCATTATAAATGGGTATATTCTATAATTTTGCAAAAATAACCAGTTAAAGGCATATATCCAAAACTAGCTTGACATGTATTTTTAAGATGATAAGTTTGGCTCTAGAGCAGGCATTGTGATGCAGTGGGTTAAGCACAATTTGAGATGCTTACATCTCTTGTCCTACTGCCCAGTTTGAGTCCTGGCTATTCCACAGTTCCTGCTGGCTAGTGATGGCTCCAGTTCTTTGATTCCTGCCACCCATGTGGGAGACCCAGATGAAGTTCTTGCTTCCTGGCTTTGGCCTGGCCCAGCCCTAGCTGTTGCAGGCATTTGGAGAGTGAATCAACAGATGGAAGATCTCTTTTTCTCTGACTATCTTTCTGTCTCTGTCACTCTGCCTTTCAAATAAATAAATAAATCTTAAAAATAAATTACTTCTATAATTTTTTAAAAGTACTGCTTTATTGTGTCCTTTTTTATTTTAAAAATTTTTACATATAAAGCAAACAGATTTCATGTATTTCATAGATACAATCCTTTTTTTCCTTTTTTTCTTTTTTTCCACTTACATACCATAGATAAAATTCTGAGAACATAACCATATTTCCCACCCTTCCTCCCTCAGTCCCCCCTCCTCCCTTCTTTTTTCCTTTAATTTTTACAATAACATACTTTTTAAAAAAGGATTTATTTATTTATTTGAGAGGTAGAGTTACAGATAGAGAGAGGGTGAGACAGAGATAAAGGTCTTCCATTTGCTGGTTTACTCCTCAAATGGCTGCAATGGCTGGAACTGGGCTGATCCAAAGCCAGGAGCCAGAAGCTTCTTCTGGGTCTCCCACTTGGGTGCAGGTGCCCAAGCACTTCGACTGTCCTCTACTGCTTTCCCAGGCCACAGCAGAGAACTGGATTGGAAGAGGAGCAACCAGGACTTGAACCAGTACTCATATGGAATGCCAGCACCACAGGCAAAGGCTTAACGCACTACACCACAGCGCTAGCCCTGCATAACATACTTTCAGTTTGCTTTATAATCACAGGGTTACTGCACCACTAACCATAATATTCAACAAGTAAGACATAGAAAGACTACTGTTCCGCAGGAATATAGACAAGGCTGTAAATAATAATCAAATCATAAGATGTCAGTTTCATCTTTATACTATTTTTTTCATTTGGTATTCTCTGTTAATCAAAGAAAATTTATCAGAGAAAATGTATGATTTTGCCATTTTGGGACCTGACTTATTTCACTAAACATAATGGTCTCCAGTGGCATCCATTTTGTTGCAAAATATAAGATTTCATTCTTTTTTATGGCTGAGTAGTATTCCATAGTGTAGATATACCACATTTTTTTTTTTATCCAGTCGTCAGTTGATGGACATTTGGATTAATTCCATGTGTTAGCTATTGTGAATTGAGCTTCTGTAAAAATGGGTGTACAAATAACTTTTGTATGCTGATTTCATTTCCTTTGGGTAAATTCCCAGGATTGCAATGGCTAAGTCATATAGTAGATCAAAAATAGTTTTATAGAAATGAAATCAACATATAATTAAAAAACTGCATATATTTAATATACACTCAGGGAAGCTTTAACAACTCAAGATAGTGAACAAATCCACCACTGCCCAAAGTTTGTTCATGCACCATTTTCCTCAGCAATGTGGAGGATACAAAAATATTTCCAGTCTTGATTTTTTTCCCCTTCAGATGTTAGACTTGAATATCTAACATTCTGAAAAGCCATTTAACTTTTTATCCTTGTGCACTACAGATTTCATTTACTGTATGCTGGCTTATGTTCTTGTTACTTTTTTTAATTTAAAGATTGATTTATTTTTAGTTGAAAGGCATAGTAGCAGGAAACTGGCTCAGAAGCAGAGTGGCTGGGGCAGTACTCTGGCACAGTAGGCTAAGCCTCTGCCTGTGGTGCCGGCATTCCATATGGGCACTGGTTCATGTCAGCTGTTCTGATCCAGCTCTCTGCTATGGCCAGGGAAAACAGTAAAAGATTGCCCAAGTGCTTGGGCCACTGCACCCGCCTGGGAGACCTGGAAGAAGCTTCTAGCTCCTGGCTTTGGTTTGACTCAGTTCCGGCTGTTGTGGCCATTTGGGGAGTGAACCTGGTAGATGGAAGACCTTTCTCTCTGTCTCTCCCTCTCTCTGTAACTCTGCTTTTTAAATAAATAAATAAAATCTCAAAAAAACAAAACAAAACAAAAAAACAAAACTCTTGCAACATGAGAATAATAAAGAAAAATACACAATTTACACAATTAAAATATAATAAAGAAAAATATATACACAGACACACATACAATAAAAGAGAAGTGCAATGGCTGGGACTTGAACCCCAGCACTCCAGTATGGGATGGGGGTATCCCAGGCTGTGGCTTAACCCTCTGTACCTTCTTGCTACCTTTGAAAGTGACTTTCTCTAGGTTGTTTGTTTGTTTGTTTTTTTTACAGATAGAGTTAGTGAGAGAGAGAGACAGAGAGAAAGGTCTTCCCTCCATTGGTTCACTCCCCAAATGGCCACTAAGGCTGGAACTATGCTGATCCGAAGCCAGGAGCCAGGTGTTTCCTCTTGGTCTCTCATGTGGGTGCAGGGGCCCAAGCACCTGAGCCATCCTCCACTGCCCTCCCATGCCACAGCAGAGAGCCGGACCGGAAGAAGAGCAACTGGGACTAAAACCCGGCGCCCATATGTGATGCCGGCGCCTCAGGCCAAGGATTAACCAAATGAGCCATGACGCCGGCCCCTAGTTTTTTGTTTTTAATATATCTTTCTTTCATTCTTTTGTGTTGTGTGGTTTTGTTTTGGTGGGCCTGCTTATTCTGCTATTTTTGACGGGTCTGTTTATTCTGCTTGGGGGTTTGTAGGGAATTTTGAATGTATTGATTGGTTTTGTCTATCAGTTTTGAAAAACTCTGTCATTATCTCTGTAGATTTTGCTTCTGACCCATTCTGTCCTTTCATTTTTTTTTTGTATTCTTTTAAAAAAAATATTTATTTACTTGAGAGGCAGAGCAACAGCAAGAAAGAAAGAGAGAGAGAAAGAGAGAGAGAGAGAGAGAGAGAGAGAGAGAGAGAGAGATCTTCCATCTACTGGTTTATCCCCAAATTGTCTCAGTAGCCAGGCTGGGCCAGGCCTAAGCCAGGAATCTGGAACTTCCTCGTGGTTCCACATGGGTAGCAGTGGTCTAAGTACTTGGGCCATTTTCCCTACCTTCCAAGGAGCATTGGTAGGGAGCTGGATTGGAAGCAGAATGGCTGGGACTTGAACCAGCCACTAGCCCTCTAGTATGGTATGCTGCTGTCGAAAGTGCAGCTTAACACACTGTGCCACCTTGCCAGGCTCATCTGTATTCTTGATTTTACTTATTTTCTGTGTTCTAGAATATTTTCTGTGTTTTAGAATATCTGTTTGGTTTTTCTTCACAAATTCAATGCTTCTTTTTATCATTTCTGGTCTCTGCTGAAATTACAAAAAAATTTTTTTTGAAAGGCAGAGTTAGAGAGAGAGAGAGAGAGAGAGAGATCTTCTATCAGCTGGTTCATGCCTCAAATGGCCTCAACTTCCAGAACTGGGCCCATCTGAAGCCAGGAGCCAGGAGCTTCTTCCAGGTCTCGCATGTGGATGCAGAGGCCCAAGCACTTGGGCCATCCTCCACTGCTTTCCCAGATGCATTAACAGGGAACAAGCTTGGAAACTGAGCAGCCAGGACTTGAACCAGTGCCCATATGGGATGCTGGCGCTGCAGGCAGTGGCTTCATGGCTTTATCCGCCACAGCACCTTCCCTTCTGCTGAAATGTTAAAGCTTAGCACTTATATCTTTGAATGTGGCAAGCATCTTTTTTTGTTTTATAGTCTGTGTCTGATATTTGATATTTGTCCCCCTTGCTAGGCTCCGTATGTTTCCAGAGCAGATATTGTGAATTATTCTGATTTGGAAGATATGAGATCAAGACCTGCTTTCTGTATGTGTAGAATGCTCATAGGTGATTGTATTGTTTAGCTAGGATTTTGAAGCATTGAGTTAGAAAATGCTGAATTGCTAATGTGGTATAGTATTAACTCTAAAAGATAGTAGGATTTCAGATTTATCCTTTCAGACAAAGAATAAATAGAAATGAAGTAATATAGGCCCCCCATAGTCATCATTCAATTAAATATTCCAACATAGTGCTAGAAACTGAAAAAGTTAAAGCCTTTGTGTAGAAGCAGACTTCAAAGCATTCATAGAAAATTGTGTGTGAGGAAAAAACTGTGGATTTCAAAAGTTTTTGCACCAAATCATTTTATCTTTTAAATGTATTTTCCACATATTTTTCTTATGTACTCTTATGTTTTCAGGTCCTTGGGTATTTGTACTGGGCTGGATTTAGCATTGGGTAAATTGGGAGACTTGGGTTCTAACTCATCCCTATCAGTAACCTTTAAATGACCATGGAAATCACTTCATTTCCATGCTTAGTGTCTTATATTTGGATTGGCATATAATACTCTCATTTTAGTTGTCATTCAGAGTGGATAAGCATTTAGTAATTATAATAGCAGCTACTATTGCTTCTGTTCCCACCACCTTCAACATTGCCATTACAGTGATCATCACCACAAGCAATCACCTACTCTATGCTGTGGACATGGTAGATGCTATATTAAGTGACCTCTTCCTTATGATGAAAAGTCCAGGGCCTTAGGAATGGATACTCCATGACTATTGTTCTTATTATTCTAGCTGTCTCTTTTTGGTTATCTATGTATATGAATCTGTTGATTTATTTTGCTCAAGGAAGAAAAAAAGGCCAGAAAATAAACAAATGGAACTTAGAAAGTTGTTTGTCCAAGAATGTAAGGTATACGACCCTTTTTTTTCCTCTCAACTAAAGTATTCATGAGAATGCATTCATTCATTCATTCAAAAATATTTGTTGAGTATAAGGTACCGATAGACTCTAACAAATAAATAAGGGTAACATTTTAAAAATTTAATTTTAAGCTAACATGTTTCATTACCTCTGTAGCCTTATTTATAAAGTATAAATTAATTAAGTTTTTTAAAGCCCTTTTGATAAGAGATTTATATATTTGTTTACTTGGAAGACAGAATGACGAAGAGAGAGGGAGAGACAGAGAAATCTTCCATCTGCTGCTTCACTCCCCAAATGCCTGCAATGGACAGGGCTGGGCTGGGCCAGAGCCAAGAGCCCAGAACTCCATCCAAGTCTCCTTTATGGGTAGCGGGGCCCAAATACTTGGATCGTCATTCGCTGCTTTCCCAAGCACTTCAGCAGGGAGCTGGATTGGAAATGGAATAGCTGGGACTTGGATTTAACACTCGGATATTGGATGTCTGCATTGCAGGTGGTGGTTTCACTTGCTGAACCACAACACTGGCCAAAAATTTAATTTCATCGTACTGGTTTGTGACTGGCTCTTGAGTGCCCAATTGTGAGTAGTAGTGGATTTCACTTCATAGTGGGTGCAAACAAATAAAGCCACAGTGTGATAGATGAGAGCTCATAGCAAGTGGTCTCAGTATACACACATAAGCTTGAGCATATTATGCCATAATCATTTAAGCTAAGTACTTTAATATTGGATATGCAGTGGTGACTAAAGTACCCCTAACTTAGTGTCTTTTTCTTTATCAGTATCATTTTTCTGTAATGGAAAGTATATTGTGTTTCCATTGTGTCATTTAACAGTATGTTTAGACTGTTGACCTAAAAGCTGACTTGTCTGTTGTACATTACACTTGAGCTTGGCTGGACAAGAGAGTTCCCAGACATCTGTATTTGAGGGTGAAGAGGACGAGATGGCAGAATCTATTCACGTTGCAGCTGAAACCTAGTTTTGAAACACAGCTGTTTGAAAGGTGGAATTTTTCTAACTACTGCTGTAATGTAGATTGTTTTGTGGTATTCTAAAATTTTTATCTAATTTGCCTGGTTCCACATGTAATACTGCAGGTACATTCCCAAGTGTACATGGAACCTGATCAATTAGAAGTTTTTATGCTAAAAATGTGAAATGGTGTTCTTCCTCATTTTCTCCCAGTAGCAGTAAGAAGTGCCTTTGGACTGCAGTGGTATTTAGCGCTGTACATACTAGTTATGAGCCCATTTTTCATGCTGTAGGGCACCATGCCATTTTAGTGCTCATGACCAGAATACAGGGGCCTATACTCTATAAAACTGATGCTGACTGCAGGACAAGAGGGCAGAGTTCTTTACCTTTTGTTATTTTCAAATGGTAGGTCTGGAGTGTTGATTTCAGTGTGTATTAGTGACATCATCTCTTTTTCTTTGAGTTTTATCAGACCTGGCAATTTTAGCATTATAACATTCCAGAAATTTATCCAAATATTTTCAAGTCTCATATGTGTGTTTGTGTATGTATGTATGTGTGTGGTTTTAAACATATTTTACCAGCAGTAACCAGGAAAGGGAAATGGGTTTGTGACAGGCCTCAGTTTCAACAGGTCTTAAAAGAGCTAACTAATGGCATGGGTAGAGGATTGACAACCATTAGTCTCTGAAGGGTCTCTAGGGAGAAATTTCTGTGAACTCCTCTGCTTTGGAAAAATGTACTGTACCAGCAATTTTCTCTTCCAGCTCTTGTTCATCATAGCAATGTATACTTCTGGGAGTATCAATTGTTGAGAGGTAGCAAACAATATTTGTTTTACTAACAGTACTCAAAATTCGTCTTATATCTTACAGTGGCTTAATTATCTCCCCATATGATAGGAATCTAAACTTGTAAAGCCAGGGGAAATATATAAACAAATATTTTTGAAATGGCTGTATTTCTTTGTAAACAATTTGTGGTTTTAATCTTGTGTCATTGCAATTTTGACTCTATTTCTCCTTTTTCCCTCTTTTTTTTTTTTTTTTTAAGATTTATTTCATTTCTTTGAAAGGCAAAGTTACAGAGAGAGGTAGAGACAGAGAGAGAGGTCTTCTATCTGTTAGTTCACTCCCCAGATGGCCGCAATGGCCGGAGCTGTGCTGATCCGAAGCCAGGAGCCAAGAGCTTCTTCCGGGTCTCCCACGTAAGGTGCAGGGGCCCAAAAACTTGGACCACCTTCTACTGCTATCTCAGGCCATAGCAGAGAGCTGGATCGGAAGAGGAGCAGCCAGGACTTGAACTGGTGCCCATATGGGATGCCGGTGCTTCAGGCCAGGACTTTAACCTGCTGCGCCACAGCGCTGGCCCTCTTTGTTTTCACTTACCCAAACACAGTAGATATGCTCACGGTAAGACTTGTGGGATCCCCTGTTTGCTGTTTAAAATCAAAGCAAACTGTTATTTCATTTGGGCCAAATAAAAGCATGAGCACAGCTATGGAAGATTAGTACTTGGTAGGCTGTGGGAAACAGGTGGACTTTCAGCTATTTAACATTATCAGCAGTTAAATAGAGTAACTTATGGCCTCTGAGCTTCATATCATGTTGTCACTTGCCCAGGTGCCCTTGAGAGTTTCTCTCAAAAGGTTAATGATCTCAGCCTATTTCTTACCATTAAGCATCTGTATTAAACTTGTCTTCTTTCTTAGACGTGTTCCCAGTAGTAATGTATTTTTCATGTTCCCATTTAGCCAACACAGAGATCTGTTTATTTGTCCTGTACTTTTCTGTCCTGAATCTTATCTTTTCTTGAATGATAGAATGATAACTATGTCTGGGGTTTCCTTCCTATTGTAGTTTAGATGTGTAAAGGTTGTATGAGATCAGAATGTCAGATTTTTTGTTTGTTAGCTTTGAACTAAACATCATCCTCAGCCTTGCCCCATGAGCTTGCTGGGGACTTGATCTTTATTGACTTTGCCATCTTAGAAAATAGAGAAAATAGGTAAAACCAAAAAGAATAATTGGATAAAGCTCCTGTGGAGCAAAGCTGTCACACGGCAGAATGATTCAGCGGTTGCAAGAGAACATTACTGATTGTGAATCCTTAGTGAATTTTCTTTAAAAAATGCCTTTAAAAATGTTTTAACAAACGTTATTTAGTTAAGGTACAGATATTTTAAATGTGAGGACATTGAAATAACTTATTTTGATGATGGAATATTCTAAGAAAAATTTAATTTTTATGGGAAATCTAGTTTCATAAATGAAAGTTATTTCCTTGAATTAAAATTATATTATATATTATATATTATATATTACATATATGTTGTATAATATATATTATCAAATCATAGTCAATTAAATAAGGAATGAAATCTTAAATATAAAAAATAAGAATTCTAAAAGAAAGTAAGAATGAATATTTATCTGACTGATTGGGGCTATTTTAAACATACAAAGAAATAGATTATATTTTTGTGTCTGGTAAGCACAAAACAATAGGTTGATGACATAAAAAATTACAAAACTTCAGGGGCCAGCTACATAATTTGTGGATTTCAATTCAAAATGAAAATGTGAGCTTCTTGTTCTAACAGCAGGAAATAGTAAACTTACAGGTACTGTCTTTTTTGTTCTGTAACCTCTCCTTGTCAAAGTGGTTTTATTTACTATTTAATATTATCCTTAGTAAAGAAATATAAATTTTAAGTTATTCGCAAGAATTTTACCATTTATCTTTATAGCATGTAACACCAATTTCAAATGCAACTAAAGAATATTTAACTCATATGTGGAATCACCAAACTTAAAAAGTTTGTATTTTGTGCTCATATGTACCTGTCATTTTTACCAGAGCAATGGAAATGCTGTACAAAACTAACTCAACTGTGGCTGTTTTTGTTTCACTTCTTGCTATGTGCACGTCCTACTAATACTGTGCCCTTTTAGGTTACTGATGAGTGAAGAAGGACTGAAAGGAAAAGGAGCTATGTGTTAGCAGGAGTTCAAGCATTGCAGAATGTTGACGAGCAGGCTTCGTGAGAAAAATTTCCTCTTCCCATTCCCCACATGGTTCACAGCTGGTGTGTTAGTCTCTGCAGGGAGGTGCACTGAAGGCATCAGGCTTCCTGGCTGACTGTGCTCTTATGCGTGTGTTGCATTGTGAGTCCAGGCACCTGCATTTCTGAGTCTGAGTGAGGCCTTGGACTGAGGTCATCTTCAAGCCCTTCTGCAGTGCCTCCTTGTATGTGTGTGTCTTGGCAGGGACGAGGTGGGGAAGCGAGGAGGGAGTACGAAACCTTGAAGACACATTTCCCCACTTTAATGAGGTACTCCTTACTTTTCTATTCTTAGTCCTTCCCACCTCACCTGTCCTCTGCCCTAGGTTCATAAGAATGCAGGAGCCTTTTGTTCAGGGCTCCCTCCGTAGTGAGATGATACCTGTGTCTATGATGATCCTCCTCACCCTTGATTGGTACAACATTCAGTGGGGAAAATGGAATGAGAGGAGTTGGTGCTTCCTCTAATTTTAGACTTTGTTTATCCTGTTGCAATAAGTGATCAATCTTTCATTTTTTTTAAAATTGAAGCTGCCTGACATTATTATTATTATTATTATTATTAAAGATTTATTTATTTATTTGAAAGTCAGAGTTAGAGAAAGAGAGGCAGAGAGAGAGAGGGATCTTCCATCCTCTTGTTCACTCCCCAATTGGTTGCCCCGGCCGGAGCTGCACTGATCATAAGCCAGGAGCTTCCTCCAGGTCTCCCACATGGATGCAGGGACCCAAGGACTTGGGCCATCTTCTACTGCTTTCCCAGGCCATAGCAGAGAGCTGGATTGGAAGTGGAGCAACCGGGACTAGAACGGCACCCATATGGGAAGCTGGCATTGCAGGTGGTGGCTTTACCTGTTATGCCACAGCCCTGGTCCCAATGTTTCATTTTTGATTTGTTATTATCAGCTACTCTGACACCTCACAGCTGAGCTCTCTCAGATCAGCTCAGCCGAACTCCTGACAGGTTGTCTTTATTTTTGCATTTCCTTCTATGTCATCATTTTTGCTAGAAGTGGTTGACTAATACAGGAAAGTAACACAAGAAAGAAAGGTAATGATGGTACACTTCCTTGGTTGCTTATGTTTCTTAGAACTCTATTGCCTTTTTTCTGCCTTTGTAGCCAGCTCTGGTGGCTTCTCTAGGCTGTCAATGTTCCCACTTATTCAGTTGTAGATGTAAAATGCTTGTCTCTTATTGTGAGTCTCACTGAACTCCTACACTTTCTGTAGTCATGGGACATTCACAGTGCGTTGTGCAGTGGTCCTCAGTTGTGGTCAGGCTTATCGTGTGTATTTCCTCTGATCCTGTATGTGCTCCATTATTTCATCAGGCTTCATTTAACAAACAGAAGTTTAAAAGTAAAATCAAGAAATTCAGGATAGTGACAGTAGAGCATTAAACGTTATATAGGGACCTGTTTGAGCACAGAGCCCTGAGCATTCCTGTTTGTTCATGAAGCTAGCCCTGAAAACTTCTACACATTCAGGTAACCATAGTGTAGGCATTTGGTGCAACACTGAAGTCCCTGCTTTGGATGCCTGCCTGCCATATTGGAATGCCTGGGTTGAGTCCTGTCTACTTTGCTTCTAATCCAGCTTCCCTGGGAGGCAGCAGACGGTGACTTAAGTTATTGGGTGCTTGCCACCCATATGGGAGTCATGGATTGAACTCTTGATTCATGGCTTTGGCCTGGCCCAACCCTGGCTGTTGACAGTGTTTGAAGAATAAATCAGAGGATGGAAGATCTCTGTCTCTCTGCTTTTCAAGTAAACCAAATAAAATAATAATCATAAAAGAAAAATGAAGTATTAAAAAATAAATTTGAGGCCAGCACCACAGCTCACTAGGCTAATCCTCCACCTGCGGCACCGGCAACCCGGGTTCTAGTCCCAGTTGAAGCACCGGTTCTGTCCCGGTTGCTCCTTTTACAGTCCAGCTCTCTGCTGTGGCCTGGGAAGGCAGTGGAGGATGGCCCAAGTGCTTGGGCCCTGCACCCCATGGGAGACCAGGAGGAAGCACCTGGCTCCTGGCTTCGGATTGGTGCAGTGCGCCGGCCGAAGCAGCCACTTGGGGGGTGAACCAACAGAAAAAGGAAGACCTTTCTCTCTGTCTCTCTCTCACTAACTCTGCCGGTCAAAAATAAATAAATAAATAAATAAATTTGAAAAACCATAAGTGAAATCATCAGCAAAAGTTGGGAGTGATTTGCAATTTAAGTTTTCAGAGATTTTAAAGTTAAAGCCACAGTGGATATTTCACTTATTTGTTTACTCTTTGAAATTAAGATAATAAAAAATCATCTTTTTGTGTTGGTTAAAATATGATCAGAAAGTTTCATACTGCTACTGGGAATATAGATTTGTACAGCCTTCAGAAAGCAGTTTGTCTTTGTATTAAGCACCCTTTGACTGCTAACCCTTTTCGAAGACAGTAATTCCAATAAAGTTTTACTTATTAAGTTGTTCATTAAAACAGTGTTTATTATAAAAAGTATAAGTATCCTAAATATTTGAAAATACAGCACTAACTAAAATTATAGTACATCCACATGATGGTATTTTGCAGCCATTAAAAATGTTTAGACATGAATAGTGTCCATTATATAATGACAAATGAAAATAGCAGGATGCCATGTTTCATAAAAAAGTACTTTTTAACATTTTTAAAAATGTCTAGAGAAAGATGGTAAAGAAGTGTATTTGAATATTAATAATGGTGATTATCTGGCAAGTCAGATACTATGTTTTTTATGTATATTTCATTCATTCTTTTTTTAAAGTTTTATTTATTTATTTGAAAGGCAAAAGTTACAGGGAGTTAAAGGCAGAGGCAGAAAAAGAGAGAGGTCTTCCATCTGCTGATTCACTCCCTAAATGGCCGCAATGGCTAGAGCTGGGCTGATTTGAAGCTAGGAGCTTGTAGCTTCTTCTGGGTCTCTCACGTGGGTACACGGGCCCAAGAACTTGGGCCATCCTCTACTGCTTTCCCAGGCCATAGCAGGGAGCTGGATCAGAAGCAGAGTAGCCGGGACTTGAACCAGCATCTGTATGGGATGCCAGCCCTGAAGGCTGCAGCTTTAGCCACTACGCCACAGTGCTGGACTCTCATTCATTCATTTAAAAATGTCCTTTGTATGTCATTATGATCAAATTTTTTTATTTATTTTAAAGACTTATTTATTTACTTGAAAGTCAAAGTTACACAGAAAGAAGGAGAGGCAGAGAGAGAAAGAGGTCTTCCATCCGCTAGTTCATCCCCAAATGCCCGCAATGGCCGGAGCTGTGCTGATCCGAAGGCAGGAGCCAGCAGCTTCTTCTGGGTCTCCCACACAGGTGCAGGGGCCCAAGGACTTGGGCCATCTTCTACTGCTTTCCCAGGCCATAGCAGAGAGCTGGGTCAGAAGTGGAGCAGCTGGGATTCGAACCAGCGCCCATATGCGATGCCGGCACTGCAGGTGGCGGCTTTACCCATGATGCCACAGCGCCGGCCCCGATCATATTTATTTTATATTGGAATTTTTTGAACTTTAGAGGTAGAAAGATTTGTGCTTATTTTTTCTTTAGTAGTTTTGAAGAATAATTATTAGAAAAATAATACTCATAGTGTGTATTTCAAGACTTTTTTTTTTTTTTTTTTTGCATTTTTGTGCTTGACCCTCTGGCTGGCATAATGTTTGTTGTTTTAATACCAAATATGAGATGAGTTAACTAGCCTAATTGTGACTAGTCCTTACATAATGTTTTACACACTTGATCTTAGCCAAAAGGCCAAGAAGTGATCACATAATGTTTTACAAAGTTGGTATACAAGAGATGTAGCAGGAAAGAAAGAAGATCAATAATGATTATCAATAATAACTATTCTGTATCCTCTTAAACATACTTCCCATAACATATGGCTTATTTGGTTATGTATTTTTTTCCTTGAAATTTGGCTTGTGTATATTAGGACAAGTGTTTGCAAATTAATTACCATCCTAATCATACTTCTCTTTTCAGTTCCTAATCATTTGTTTAAAATTAAATTTCTCTATTTGAGAATCATTCTCCTCTGATGGTAGGAGGGAATGTGTTTGAATTTAACAAATACATATAGATTGTAGATTTGTAAGACATGCTAAATATTAGCCAGAAACTGTAACCTCTAGTCAGGAAGAGATACTGTTTTTCATACTCATCATTGCAGCCTTGATACACACACAATGATTAATATATATTTGATAAATGCTTTGAAGTCTAGTCTTCCAGAATATTTTTCCATCACGACAAGTTTAATCTGGGTATGAGATTTCCTTTAAGCCACAGATGATAATCTCTAATAAAGTGACAAATATGTTCATTATTCTTTCCTATGTGAAGCCTTTGGCTTCTATTCAGAATATGAAAACTTACATACATTAGTTTAAAAATTAGGTGAGCCACAGTTTTTGGGTTTTTTTTAAGACTTATTTGTTTATTTAGAAGACAGAGTTACAGCGAGAGGAGGAGAGACCGAGAAAACAATCTTCTGTCTGCTGATTACTCCCCAAATGGCTACAACAACCAGGGGTAGGCCTGGCTGAATCCAAGAGCTAGGAGCTTCTTTTGGGTCTCCCACATGGGTGCAGGGGCCCAGGGACTTGGACCAACCTCCACTACTTTCCTAGGTGCATGAGCTGGGAGCTAGACTGGAAGTGGAGCAGCTGGAATTCAAACCAGAACCCGTATGGGTTGCTGGTGCTGCAGGTCACTGCTTAATCCACTGGTGCCACAGAGCTGGCCCCAGCTACAGTGTTTTCCCCTCTTCCCCCAACAATTTGTTATGAAATCTCATACAGCAAAATTTTAAAAATTATATAGTAAAAACCTACATAACAGCTACTTAAATTCTCTAACATTTTTAAAAAAGCAGAATAGGTAAGGTAGTTTTGTTTATTTATTTTCATTTTAGTTGGCAGGCAGGCAAAGGCAATGAGAAAGACAGAGTGATCTCCCATCTGCTGGTTCTCTCCCCAAATGCCTGCAGCATCCAGGTCTGAGCCAGGCCAAAACCAGGAGTCTGGAACTCCACCCGGGTCTCCCACATGGGTGGCAGGGACCCAAGTATTTGAGCCATCATTTCTCTGCCTCCCAGGGTATGCATTAGCAGGAAGCTGGATTGGAAGCAGAGTAGCCAGGACTTCAACCAGTCATTCCAACATGGGATGCAGGCATCCCAAACAGGGACTTAACAGCTGTACCAAACATCTGTTCCAATAAGGTCAATTTTAATATAGTCACTTAAATTTTACACTTAAATGTTAACATTTTCTCATTAATAATGGAAACTATAAAAATGGTTGTGTATTTCTAACATACGTCATTTAAACAAGAAAAAAGTGGGAAAGGGGTTCTGTCACAATCAGAAATCTTAGTATGGGGTCTGAAAATAATTGGCCAGATCCACATCACAGGGATTTGATATATATATATATTCCTATATATTTCCACATACATGACTTAGAGCATGAATCTGATGCATTTTATTAGAGATATGCAAAATTCAAATACTTCAATTTAACAACCTCATGCATGAACTTACTTTGTTGTTATGTTGTGTTATATATATATATATATACAACACATATATATATGTATATATGTGTTAGCTTTTTTTTAAAAGATACTAAACAATTTTATTCCAATAATGTTGGCAAATTGTGTGAAATGCAAAAATTCAGAAAACTGACAGAAAAAATTTTTAAGCATGGATTTAGAAATTTTTAAAAATTTATTTTATTTATTTAAAAGATAAGGAGAGAGAAAGAAAATCTAACATTTCCTGGTTCATTCTCCAAATGCCTGTAAAAGCCAGGGTCAGGTCAGCCTGAAGCTGGGAGCTGGGAACTGAATCCAGGTCCCTAGTGTGGGTGGTAAGGACCCAAGTACTTGGAGACGTCACCTGCTGCCTCCCAGGGTGCACATTAGCAGAGAGTTGGTATCAGAAGTGGAACCAAGACTCCAGCCTAGATAATCCATACAGTATGCAGGTATCCGAAGTGGTGTCTTAACCTTATACTAAATACCCACTCCAAGAAAAAAAATTAACAGCCCATATTAATTAAGAAATTAAATTGGTTCTTAAAATCTTTCCCTGGGGATAATTAAGAAATTCAATAGAATTCTACTGAACTTTTAAAGATGAAGTAACAGTACAGTAATATGTTTTTTCGGAAGATAGAAAAGTGCTTTCTCTATTCTTCTTTAAAGAATTTATTTATTTGAGAGGTAGAGTTACAGACAGTGACAGGCAGAAGCAGAGAGGAAGGTCTTCCATCTGCTGGTTCACTGCCCAAATGACTGCAATGGCCAGAGCTGTGCCGATCTGAAACCAGGAGCCAGGAGCTTCTTCTGGGTCTCTCATGTGGGTGCAGGGGCCCAAGCACCCGGGCCATCTTCCACTGCCTTCCTGGACCATAGTAGAGAGCTGGATCAGAAGAAGAACAGCCAGGACTTGAACTGGCACCCATATGGGATGCTGGCACTGTAGGCCAGGCTTTAACCCACTGTGCCACAGTGCTGGCCCCATCACTATTCATTTTAAGAAATCAACATGGCCGGTGCGTGGCTCACTAGGCTAATCCTCCGCCTGCGGCGCCGGCACCCCAGGTTCTAGTCCCTGTTGGGGTGCCGGTTCTGTTCCGGTTGCTCCTCTTCCAGTCCAGCTCTCTGCTGTGGCCCGGGAAGGCAGTGGAGGATGGCTCAAGTGCTTGGGCCCTGCACCCGCATGGGAGACCAGCAGGAAGCACCTGGCTCCTGGCTTGGATCGGTGCAGCATGCTGGCCATAGCGGCCATTTGGGTAGTGAACCAACGGAAGGAAGACCTTTCTCTCTGTCTCTAACTCCACCTGTCCAAAAAAAAAAAAAAAAAAAAATCAACATAACCCTGATATCAGAACCTATTGAATACAAGAAAAAAAATTACAGAACTGTGGTTCTAATTAATACAGGTAATAAAAACCCTAACTAAATGAATAGCAAATGAGATCCAGAAGGAAGTAAAAACGAAATATAAATCATTAGATTTTTTTGTCTTTCTTTTTTTTGCAGTTGCTATGCTGCTAAGATTCATACTTTGATGTGTTTTCATCATGGTAGTTATCATCTTTCACTTCTAGTGTAGAACTCTCTTAACCATTTCTTATATTGTGGTAATGATGAATTCCTTCAGATTTTACTTGCCATAGGAAGAAGTAAAACTTCATTTCGGAAGGCTATCTTTGCCAGGTATAGTATTTTTAGCTGGTGCTTTTATTGTTTTGGGATTTTGAATATTTCATCCTATTCTCTCCTCCCTTTAATGTTTCTGTTGCTGATCTAGCGGGAATTTCTTTATAGGTGACTCTGGGCTTTTTCCCTTACTATTTTTAAAATTATTTTTAGGGGCCAGCGCTGTGGCACACTAGGTTAATCCTCTGCCTGCGGTGCTGGCACCCCATGTGGGCACTAGTTCTAGTCCTGGCTGCTCCTCTTCTAATCCAGCTCTCTGCTGTGGCCTGAGAATACAGTGGAGGATGGCCCAAGTGCTTGGGCCCTGCACCCACATGGGAGACCAGGAGGAAGCGCCTGGTTCCTGGCTTCGGATCTGTGCAGCGCCGGTCGTTGCCACCATTTGGAGAGTGAACCAACAGAAGGAAGACCTTTCTCTCTGTCTCTCTCTCTCACTGTATGTAACTCTACCTGTCACATAAATAAATATATAATTATTTTTAAATCTTTAAATCTTTTTTTCTTTAATTTTTTTTAAATTTTTTTTTTTTTTTAATTTTTTGACAGGCAGAGTGGACAGTGAGAGAGAGAAAGGTCTTCCTTTGCCGTTGGTTCACCCTCCAATGGCCGCCGCGGCTGGCCGATGGCAGGAGCCAGGTGCCTATCCTGGTCTCCCATGGGGTGCAGGGCCCAAGGACTTGGGCCATCCTCCACTGCACTCCCTGGCCACAGCAGAGAGCTGGCCTGGAAGAGGGGCAACCGGGACAGAATCCGGCATCCCGACCGGGATTAGAACCTGGTGTGCCGGCGCCGCAAGGTGGAAGATTAGCCTGTTGAGCCACGGCGCCGGCCTAATTATTTTTAAAAAATGTATTTATTTGAAAGTCAGAACTATAGAGAGAGATAGAAAAACAAAGAGAAATAGATCTTCCATCTACTAGTTTACTCCCCAGCTGGTTTCAATGGTTGGTTTCCCCAGAAGCTTCATCCAGGTTTCTGGTGTGGGTGCAGGCTCTCAAACACTTGGGCCATCTTTTACTGCCTTTCCCAGGCCATTAGCAGGAAGCTGGGTGAGAAGTGGAGCAGTTGGGATACAAACTGGCACCCATATGGATGCTGGCTTCGCAGGCAGCAGATTTACTCATTATTTCCCAGTGCTGGCCTTTAGAATTCTTTCTGTGTCTCATAATTCTGACAGTTTGTAGTATGCCTCAGAGAGAAGCTTTTTTGATAATATTTATTAGGAGATGAGCCTTTGCGATTGCTGGACCTGAATGTCCTTATCTTTCCCAAGATTTGGAAAGTTTTCAGCAGTTATTCCATCCAATAGATTTTCTGTATCTTTTCTTTCTCTTTTCCTTCTGAAACCATAATAAGAATGCTTGCTTGTTTATTGGTGTCCCATAAATCTCAAAGATTTTTTTCATTAAAACAGTTTTTTTTTTCATCTGGGTTATTTCAAAACCCCTGTCCTCAAGCTCAGGAATTCTTTCTCTTCTTCTTCTTTCTTCTTCTTCTCCTTTTTATTTTAAATATTTATTTATTTATTTATTTGAGAGGTAGAGTTCCAGATAGAGGGAGAGACAGGAGAGAGGTCTTCTATCCACTGGTTCACTCCCAAAATGATCGCAATGGCCAGGGCTGGGCCGATCTGAAGCCAGAAGCCAGGAGCTTCTTTCATGTTTCCCATGCGGGCACAGGGACCCAAGCACCTGACCATCTTCTGCTGCCTTCCCAGATCATAGCAGAGAGCTGGATCGGCCACTGTGCTGGCCCCAGGAATTCTTTCTTTTACCTGCTCAATTCTTGTTGAGGCTTTCAACTGTATTTTTTGTTTGTTTGTTTTTTGACAGGCAGAGTGGACAGTGAGAGAGAGAGAGACAGAGAGAAAGGTCTTCCTTTACCGTTGGTTCACCCCCCAATGGCCACTGCGGCCGGCACACTGTGCTGATCTGAAGCCAGGAGCCAGGTGCTTCTGCTGGTCTCCCATGCAGGTGCAGGGCCCAAGCACTTGGGCCATCCTCCACTGGCTTCCCAGGTCACAGCAGAGAGCTGGACTTGAAGAGGAGCAACCGGGACAGAGAATCCAGGGCCCTGACCAGGACTAGAACTTCATGTGCTGGCGCCGCAGGCAGAGGATTAGCCTATTGAGCCGCGGCGCCGGCTCAACTGTATTTTAAATTTTGTTTCCCGAGTATTTTGGCTCCAAGATTTCTGATTAGTTCTTTTTTACAATCTCCATCTTTGACAAATTTCTCATTAATTGTTTTCCTGATTTCATTAGATTGTCTATATTCTCTTTGCCTTATTAAGTTTCTTTAAAATTATTATTTTAAATCATTTGTCAGGCAATACATTGATTTCTGTTTCTTTTTCATCTGGTGCTACTGTTACTGTGTCTCCTTGGCAGAATCATGTGACCTTTTTTTCAATCTTCTGTGTCCCTACATTGGTCAGTTGCTTCTGTCAATTTTATAGCTTTCATAGTAAAAGATTTTCTGCTGCTGATATGTTCTAGGGTATCAGTTGGATAGATTGCACTGACTTTGGTTCCGGGTGGATGCTTAGTGTAATTTCTGCTGTATTCACTGTTGGTGATACCTGCTGGGGTCTCAGTGGCTTTGACTGTAGGGATTGAAGTGTACTGCCAGTTGGGATGCTTTTCCCTTAAGCGGGTATGTTATATTTATTTTTCAAATGGACTGATTTGTTCACTTGAGAATATTTTTTTTAGCCCTGCGACTTACCTTTTAAATTCATGTTTTTGGCTTGCGACTGTTTTTAGACTGCAGTCTTTGGTGTTTGATGGGCTCCTATTACAAAAAATCTTCTTGGGTATTGTATCTTTATAGGTTGTTATTCAAAATAGTATTTTTTAAAAAGATTTATTTATTTATTTGAAATTCAGAGTTACACAGAGAGAGGAGAGGGAGAGGGAGAGGGAGAGGGAGAGGTAGAGAGAGAGAGAGAGAGAGAGAGAGAGAGAGAGGTCTTCCATCCGATGGTTCACTCCCCAATTGGCTGCAACAGCTGGAGCTGTGCTAATCTGAAGCTAGGAGCCAGGAGCTTCTTCTGGGTCTCCCACGCGGGTGCAGAGGTCCAAGGACTTGGGCCATCTGCTACTGCTTTCCCAGGCCATAGCAGAGAGCTGGATTGGAAGTAGAGCAGCCGGGTCTTGAACCAGCGCCCATATGGGATGCTGGCACTTCAAACCAGGGCGTTAACCCGCTGTGCCACAGTGCTGGCCCCTCAAAATAGTATTTGAATGTAACTTAGAAAAAGCTGCTGAAAATCTTCCTGTTTTCACTTTCTTATTAGTAAGTCTCTAATATGTTGCATGACTTCAAAAGGTATATGAGAACCTACATCTAATAGTTATTTCTCCTTCTTTTATTAGAATGTTATGAATAATAAAAATTTCTAGTGACTTATTTCTGTATTTTCTATTTGCTGGGTACTGTGATTTATATCCATTATATGTTTAATTCATCTAACAACCCTGTAGTAGTTGAGAAAACCATAACATAGAGGTGGTAAATGGCTTGCCCTGAGTCTCATGGAAGAGCTGAGATACGAGTGTTTCAGTCCAAAGACCCTGTGTTTGACCACTACTGAAGTAGTTTCCATTGTATGATCCTCAGAATTTCCTGAGGTGAATGTTGGACATTCCTGAGCTTCACTCTGTACCTGCTGAGTCTGTATTTTTATGGATGAAGTATGTTTTCATCATTTAGTTGAGTCTTGCGTACACTAAAGGTTGTGCTATGCTATTCTTTGAGCATTATCATGTTTTAATCTGTATTAGTCTAAAAGGATAGATAGAATGAGTGAATCATTCTTATCCTTGTAGTATATGAACCTTTAGGTTGATCTTTGTGCTTTTGTCTTTGCTTCCAGATTGTCATGGATTTTAAGCATCCAGATGGTATCACAGTCCCAGTTATGTTGCCTCGTCGGAGTTTGCTGGTGATGACAGGAGAATCTAGATATCTTTGGACCCATGGGTGTGTATTGAAATGATCTTAATGACAGGATAACTTCTGCCTTGGGAGACTTCGTTCTTTTTATGTCTGAGCCTCTAGAACCATACCCTCTGCCTGCACATTGAAGGTTCTAGGTTCAACTCTCCTAGGGCCATCCTGGCTGTTTTTTCTAACCTGTAATGCGAAGTTGCAAGCCTACTACAGTGAAGTTTCTTCACCTTTCACTAGATTTATCAACAATGAACATTTTGCTATATCTTTTTTTTTTCTCACATATATTATTATTTTTATTGAAACATTTGAGAGTAAGTAACAGATGTTATGAACTTTTCTTCTTACATACTTCATTGTGTATTTCCTAAGAACAAGGGCATTATCTACATCAGCAGTTGGCAAGTTATGAATAATTAGCAAAATTCAGCAACTGTAAAACATGAACCGAGGATGGTTTTTACATTCCTAAAGGGTTGTTAAAAGCAGTGCAAATATTAGACAAAAATGATATTACCTTTAATGCCTAAAATATTTATATATTGGTTCTTTATAGAAAATGTTTTTCTGTCCCTGTTCTGTAAAACCACAGTACAATAATCAAATTCAGGAAATTCAACATTGATAAGATACCATTATATAATCCATATTCAGATTTTGCTAGTTATATGATGTAGTACTTTACAGTAAGCTTTCTCTCTGATCCAGTATTTAATCCTTGATCTTATGTTACATTTAGTGGTCATTACTATTTAATCTTTAATTTGAAGTACTTCTTCAACTTCTCTTTGTCCTTCATAACTGATTCTTTTGAGGAGGTCAATTGTGTTGTAGAATGTTTCTCAGTTTGAGTTTGTGTAATCTGAGTCTAAAGAAATGGATTTTATACTTGTGGTAGGAATGCATCTTTAGCACTTTGAGGAAAGAATTGCACTGCCAAATTTTGCGTTTATTGTCACTTAGAGTAATGCTTAGTTCTGTACTCATTAATTCTGTCCTGCCTGGAGATTTTAGCTGACATATTTTTATAAACATTCAAGGAAATGAGCATGTAAATGAATTTGTAACCTGTCCTAAATGTGAAAGATAAAAAAAGATGGCCCAATTTTATGTACTGAGGCTTAAGTTTATATAATTTTATTTTTATGGCCATTAAAATATTTGTAGTTTAAATGAAAATGACTGTGAAATCTATTGGTTTCAGGTATTCTTGAAACTTTGAGCATAAGTTATTCATTTTTGCTGTCACTAATGTTTAAACTTCTAAGAATAATAATATTATAGCAAATGGGGGCCAGCGCTGTGGCATACCAGGTAAAGCTGCCGCCTGCAGTGCCAGCATCCCATATGGGCGCTGTTTCGTGTCCTGGCTGCTCCACTTCCGATCCAGCTCTCTGCTATGGCCTGGGAAAGCAGTAGAAGATGGCCCAAGTCCTTGTGCCCCTGCATCCGTGTGGGAGACCTGGAAGAAGCTCCTGGCTCCTGGCTTCGGATTGGTGCAACTCCAGCCATTGTGGCCAACTGGGGAGTGACACTGCGGATGGAAGACTTCTCTCTCTCTCTCTGCCTCTCCTTCTCTCTCTTTGTATCTCTGACTTCAAATAAAGTCTGGCTTTGAGATCTGTACCCTGAACCATAATGTCGTAGCTTAGCTTGTTCGCTCCATTTCCTCTGAATTTATACTGAGCTCTCTAGCCTTCACATTTTTGCCAGCCCTCAGTGTAATACGTTTCTGTTTCCTTTCCATTCTATTTTTAATGTACAGCTCTACTTTTACTTCCTTTATAATTTTGAAGCTTTTCCTGAATATATTAACTTGAAATAATTTATCCCTTAGCTTAACCCCTAAATACTATTGTCTCCTACTACCTGTTCTAGTATATTGAACTATTATTTGCATCTATAAAATTATGTTTATCTTTGTGTTGAACATTTTCTCAACTAGATTATGATTTGAGTGTAAGGGGAAAAATTTGTGTTTAAAGATGTGTAAGAAAATCATTATTTTATCATATAGGTTACCTATGTGTAAAAATCTGATATTCATGCCAACAGCAGTTAAGAACTACTTGGCCTTTGCCTGAGGTTTAATGTTAGGCAAGTGATGTAATTGGCTTAAAACAGCCGTAATAGAGAACTACTTAATCCTCTAGAGGGAATTAGGTTTTTTTTCTTTTAAAATATCTTGACTTTGTTCAACAGGATAGGTTTCATCATTTTCAGCTATTAGAATAACAATAATAGATTATATTAGAATAAAAATAATAAATTCAGGCAATGATTGCTTGCCTTTACTTCTAAAAAAATTGCCTTTGGCACAAGCTCTTTTAAAAACAGACACACTCCTAACTCGTTTTTATAAAGTTGGCATTACCCTTGACACAAAATATATCAAGGACATTACAATTAAAGAAAGTTATAGATTGATATCTTATAACAGAGATGAGAGATCCTTAACAAAATATTAGAAAGTTTAATCCTACAGTATTTATTTATTTATTTTTGACAGGCAGAGTTAGACAGTGAGAGAGAGAGACAGAGAGAAAGGTCTTCCTTCCGTTGGTTCACCCCCCAAATGGCCTCTACGGCCGGCACGCTGCGCTGATCTGAAGCCAGGAGCCAGGTGCTTCCTCCTGGTCTCCCATGCGGGTGCAGGGCCCAAGCACTTGGGCCATCCTCCACTGCCTTCCTGGGCCACAGCAGAGAGCTGTACTGGAAGAGGAGCAAACAGGACAGAACCCAGAGCCCCAACTGGGACTAGAACCTGGAGTACTGGCACCGCAGGCGGAGGATTAGCCTAGTGAGCCATGGCGCCGGCCAACCCTACAGTATTTAAAAAGAAAATACATTATAACTGATTGGAATTTATCCCAGTATTTCAGGGTTGGTTTAGCATTTCAAAATCAATAAGGGAAGTTCTTCAATCTGATAAAGAATATTTGTGAAAAGCCTATGGCTAGCATCATACTTAATGTTGAAATATTGTTCGTAAGATATTAAACAGGGCAGGAACATTTGCTCTTATCATTTCTACTTAATGTTGTATTGGATATCTTAGTATAATAATGAAAAAACTAAAATCATAAATATTTGAGAGGAAGTAGTAAAACTCTTGATTTATAGAATACATTATTTAGGCAGATGGGGCTGTAGCGTAGTGGGTAAAGCCACCACCTACAAGTGCTGGCATCCCATATGGGCGCCTGTTCAAGTCCTGGTGCTCTACTTCCAGTCCAGCTCTCTGTGGCCCAGGGAGGCAGTGGAGGATGGCCCAAGTCCTTCGGCCCCTGCACCTGCATGGGAGACCCAGGGGAGGCTTTTGGCTCCTGGCTTCGGATTGGCTCAGCTCCAGCCGTTGCGGCCAATTGGGGAGTGAACCAGTGGATGGAAGACTATCTCTGTGTGTGTGTGTGTGTGTATGTGTGTCTCTCTGCCTCTTCTCTCTCTGTGTAAGTCTGACTTTGAAATAAATAAATAAAATATTTTTAAAAATAAAAAGAATACATATTGTGGATATGGAAACCCTAGGGGATCAACAAAGTACTAGAATCACTTGTATTTGGCTGTTCAGTATTAAAAAATTATTTTTTGGAAAATGAAATTAAGATGCTATTTAAAATAGCATGAAAAGCTGTAAAATACCTCCTTTCCAACATTCATGATTAACCATGGTGTGGTTTAAATAATCAGTTTAGGAATTCTAAATCTAATATCAGATGGAGTGAAATAATAGTAATAATGAAATGTAAATTGAGAATTTGTTCACTAATTTAGGGCCAGTATTCATTTAGGATTTTATGATCAAATCCATTTTAGTACTGCCTTTCAAATAAATAAGTAAATAAATTTTAAATGTTACAAAATGAAAATAAAAAGGCAGCCACATGCAGAGTGGAAATTTCTGTAAAATCTGTCGTCTATCCATCTATCTGGGAATTTAGCAAAAGATCTGAATAGGTCCTTCACCAGAAGAAAGATCTATGAGTGGAGAATAAGCAGTGGACACATATATATCATTAGTTATTAGAGAAATTCTAATTAACCATAGTTTCATACTGCTTACCATCACTTTAAATCCTAACCTAAAAAATGGAGACAACAACCAGTGTTGATGAGACTGTCAAGCAGCCTGGAACTCTCACATGTGGCTGACTGGAGTATAAAATTGAATAACTGCTTTGAAAAACTGGCAATTTCTTACCTGGTGACCAATCAACTTTACTCCTAGGTATTTACCCAAGAGTGAGGAAAAAAAAAAAAAAAAATATATATATATATGTACCTGAAAACAATGTGTGTAAGAATGTTCACAGCTGTACTAATAGTAGTTACAAACTGTATGCATTAACAGATTTTTGTATAAATAAATTGTGTTAGGTTCATACAATAGAATGTTACTCATCAATAGGCTGCACACTGTTGCTAAATATCACAGCGTGGTTAAATGTGAAAACCGTTATGATGGCTGGACAAAGCCAGACACAGAATAGTACTGTTTATGAAGTTCAAGAGCAAGCAAAACTATACTGATTGAAATCAGAATAGTGATTGCTTCAAAGTGGGGAAGGATTGCCTGAAAGGACCTTGCTGTCCTTTTGGCTATGTGACCTTGAGTGTTGGAAATATTCTTGATTGGCATGGTGGTCACAAGGGGGTGTGTATGTTTGTCAAAACTCATTGAACTGTGTGTTTAATATCTATACATTTCATTATATGTAAATTGAGCTTCAAAAGTATATTATTTTCCTACCATAAAATTCCTTTTTTCCCACTCAGAAATTTGAGCATACTGCAAGGATCCTCTTCAGATCTTCTTATAACACAATTTGTAATAACTTAAACTACTTTTTGCCGGCGCCGTGGCTTAACAGGCTAATCCTCCGCCTTGCGGCGCCGGCACACCGGGTTCTAGTCCCGGTCGGGGCACCAATCCTGTCCTGGTTGCCCCTCTTCCAGGCCAGCTCTCTGCTGTGGCCAGGGAGTGCAGTGGAGGATGGCCCAAGTGCTTGGGCCCTGCACCCCATGGGAGACCAGGAGAAGCACCTTGCTCCTGCCATCGGAACAGCGCGGTGCGCGGGCCGCAGCGCGCCTATCGCAGCGGCCATTGGAGGGTGAACCAACGGCAAAAAGGAAGACCTTTCTCTCTGTCTCCCTCTACTGTCCACTCTGCCTGTCAAAAATTAAAAAAAAAAAAAACAACCAAAAAACTACTTTTTACTTTTAATCTTTGTTTTACTTATTGTATCTATATTATGCAATTTAATAGTTAATTTTTTTGTTCCATTGTTTGTTGTTTCCTAATGTTGATATCCTTAACCTTTAACTAGACTTTAGTTACTGAAAAGGATGTACTTATATTAAAAACTCCATTGATAATTGTATTTTTTCTGTTTTTGTGTTATATACTTTCCCAATCTTTTGCTTTATAAGTTTTGAGAATGTTACTAATTTGGCATGTATAAATAGAGTTTTTGTATCTTTCTGTTTGACCATCATCATCATGAAATATTCTTTTCTATCTTTAGTGATCCTTACCACTTTAAAGTTGAATTTGTCTGTTTAGTATAGCTATATCATTTTTCTTTTGGTTTTGCTTGATATATACAAAATATTTTTTTCATGTTATATATTTTTATTTCTAAATATTCTTTAAATTATTATTATTTTTAAATTTGAGAGACAGAGTGAGAGAAACAGAGAGAGAATTCCTATCTGCTGGTTCCCTCTGCAAATGCCTGCAGTGGTCAGGATTGGGCTGGCCCAAAGCTGGGAGCCAAGTACTTGAGCCATCACCTGCTGCCTGCCAGAGTGTACATTATGAGGAAGCTAGAATCGGAAGAGGAGTCAGGACTTTAGCCCATGTACTCTGAAATGGGATGTGGGCATCCCAAGAGGCATCTAAACCTGTATACCATACCCTCCCTTTCAAGTTTTATTCTTTAATTAGAGATTTTAATCTGTTAACATTTAACATTTAACATAATTACTGATATTGAGTTTAAATTTAATATCTATGTTTCATCTTTGCCTCATCTGTTGTTTTCCTTTTAGAATTGAATTTAATTAAATATTTGTTACTGTTTTATTTTCCTCAAATAATTTCTTAGTTGTTCATCCTTTTAATATTATCTGAAGATAACTTCCTTAAAGATTTTTATTCTTTTGCTTTTTCCAAAATGCCTAGTAAGTCAAGGAATCCAATTGATATTTTCAATAAGTCCTATATTTGCTGTATTTCCTTAATATTTTTAGAAGACCTGAAATATTTTTATTAATATAATCTTTGGTAAATTATTTTGCCTGTTATTTTTAGAATCACACCCAGGAAATTTGATACTATTCAAGCATCTGAGCATCACAAAAGTGGAATTATCACCAGTGATGTTGGAGACTTAACTTTAAGCAAGAGGGGGATCCGAACATCATTTACATTTAGGAAAGTGAGGCGAACACCTTGTAACTGTAGTAAGTATGTAATTTCAATTCTACTGTAAAGTGGAGTAAATCTAGTATGAAAATCTCTTTAGCTTCCATAAGCACCCAGAAGAGCTACTTCTTAAGTTCTCTGATGGCATTCCTCGCATTCTGCCATACTTTCATGTACTTTTTTTTTTTATTATTTATTTGAGAGTCAGAATTACAGATAGAGAGAGGGAGAGGCAGAGAGAGAGGTCTTCTATCTGCTGGTTCGCTCCCCAAATGGCTTCAGTGGCTGGAGCTGGGCTGATCTGGAGCCAGGAGCCGGGAGCCAGGAGCTTCTTCTAGGTCTTTAGGTGCAGGGGTCCAAGCACTTGAGGCATTTTCCACTACTTTCCCAGGCCATTAGCAGGCAGCTGGATCAGAAGTGCAGCAGTCGAGACTCAAACCAGCGCCCATACAGGAGGCTTAACCTATAAGCCACGATGCCAGCTCCTGTCACATGCTTTTCTTAACCATTCCTGTTAGAGTTAATATTCTTTGATGGCGGAGGCTATATCTTGTCATCTTTCTTTTCTCTATACATAGTACTTGAGCATAATTGGGTACCAAATAAATATTTTGTTTCTTGAAGTCACAGTTGAGAATGCTACAATTGTGAAAATGAAATATCACTTATAAAAAAAAATAGGTTTTGGTAGAAACAGCATTTCAAGTTTCTAAATTACTTTTTAGTAAGCCAACAGGAAAGTTGGAGATGAAAGATTGTTCAGTGGTAGGCAATTCTAGAGAGCAAGAAATAGGTTATGTTTTAGTCAATTTGGAAACCTAGAATAAAGTAAAGGAACTGCTCAAAATCTTGTTGAAAGAATGCTGTTTCGAATTGTCTATCCAAGTACATCAGGCGCTGGATTTCTCATACTCTATTAGAAGAAATCTCTTTCATTTTATAAATAATATTTTGTAGTAACAGTACTGGCAAGATTCTTTTTCTGTCCTAGGAGGTTTTTTTTTTTTTTGACAGGCAGAATGGACAGTGAGAGAGAGAGAGACAGGGAGAAAGGTCTTCCTTTGCCGTTGGTTCACCTTCCAATGGCCGCCGCAGCTGGTGCGCTGTGGCCGGCACACCACGCTGATCCGAAGGCAGGAGCCAGGTACTTATCCTGGTCTCCCATGGGGTGCAGGGCCCAAGCACTTGGGCCATCCTCCACTGCACTCCCTGGCCATAGCAGAGAGCTGGCCTGGAAGAGGGGCAACCGGGACAGAATCCAGCACCCCGACCGGGACTAGAACCCAGTGTGCTGGCGCCGCACGGCGGAGGATTAGCCTGTTGAGCCACAGCGCTGGCCCTGTCCTAGGAGTTTTGATTATAGGTAGTATCTACCAGTTGCTTTCCGATTTAATCATAATCTTAAAATCGTTTTGAATTAAAAACCCTTATTAAATTTATAAGATGTTATCCTGCTAGAAAACTTATAATCTTTATGTTTGATATCTTAATATTAGTGAAGCATAAATTTTTTTTTATTTTGCTAAAAGTATCTTTGAGGCCTTAAAATGTTGATTTAAAGAATTAATTAAAAATGCTATTAACTATTTGATGAATGTCTAATACTGCTCTAATTTATGAGGTACAGAAAAATAAAGTTGTCCAGCGCCGCGGCTCAATAGGCTAATCCTCCGCCTGTGGCGCCGGCACACCGGGTTCTAGTCCCAGTCGGGGTGCCAGATTCTGTCCCGGTTGCCCCTCTTCCAGGCCAGCCCTCTGCTATGGCCTGGGAAGGCAGTGGAGGATGGCCCAAGTCCTTGGGCCATGCACCCCATGGGAGACCAGGAGAAGCACCTGGCTCCCAGCTTTGGATTAGCGCAATGCGCCGGCCGCGGCGGCCATTGGAGGGTGAACCAATGGCAAAGGAAGACCTTTCTCTCTGTCTCTCTCTCTCACTGTCCACTCTGCCTGTCAAAATAAATAAATAAATAAATAAAATAAAGCATGGGCTCTGTACTTACGGAACTTTTTTTTTCTTTCTTGATCACCTTATTTTTTTTTTTTAAAAAGATTTATTTATTTATTTTGAAAGGTAGAGTTACAGAGAGGGAGAGGCAGAGAGATCTTCCATCCTCTAGTTCACTTCCCAGATGACCACAATGGCCAGAGCTGAGCCAATCTGAAGCCAGAAGCTAGGAGCTTCTTCAGTTCTCCATGTGGATGCAGGGGCCCAAGGACTTGGGCCATTTTCTTCTGCTTTCCCAGACCATAGAAGAGAGATGGATCTGAAGTGGAGCAGCTGGGACTTGAACCAGTGCCTAAATGGGATGCTGGCACTGTAAGCAGCTGCTTTACCTGCTTTGCCACAGTGCTGTCCCCAAGGAACTTAAAGTCTCATTAGAGAGACAAGCTGGTTTTCTTTTGCAAATGCTTTTCTGTTATTGTCATTTATTAAATGTAAGGGATACCCTAAGAAGCTGTGATTGAGTATTCCAGTTATAGATTTTAAAAATTGACATAAAAATTATACACAACATGATGTTTTGAAATCTGTATACATTGTTGATTGGCTAAATTGAACTAATTAACATATGCATTACATATTTTTTTGTAGTAAAAACACTTAGAATGTATTCTTTTAGTGATTTTTCAATAATGCAATACAGAAGTCGGAGATGTAACACAGTAGGTTAAGCCATGGCTTGCAGTGCAGGCATCCCATTTGAGTGCCGGTTTGAGTCCTGGCTGCTCCACTTCTTTTTTTTTTTTTCCTGATTGATTGATTTATTTGAAAGGCAGAGTTACAGAGAGGCAGAGGCAGAGAGAGAGAGAGAGAGAGAGAGAGAGAGAGTTCTTCCATCTGCTGGTTCACTCCCCAGATGGCCGCAATGGCCAGAGCTGCACCAATCCGAAGCCAAGAGCCAGGAGCTTCTTCCAGGTCTCCCCCATGGGTTCCGGAGTCCCAAGGACTTGGGCTGTCTTCCACTGCTTTCCCAGGCCATAGCAGAGAGCTGAATCGGAAGAGGAGCAGCTGGACTCGAACTTGGTACCCATGTGGATACTGGTACTGCAGGTGGTGGCTTTACCTGTTATGCCACAGCACTGGCCACTGCTCCACTTCTGATCTAGCTCCCTGATGATGTGTCTGGGAAAGCAGAAGATGGCCCAAGTCCTTGGTTCCCTGCATTCATGTGGGAGACCTGAAAGAAGCTCCTGGCTCCTGGCTCCTGGCTTTAGCCTGGCCCAGCCCAGGCTGTTGAGGCCATTTGAGGAATGAACCAGCAGATGGAAGATTCTCTCTCTCTCTCTCTCTCCTTCCCTCTTTCTATAATCTGCTTTCAGATTAATAAATAAATCTTTAAAATTTATATTATACATAGTTATTTGTATGTTGTAAAATAGATCTTTGAGGTTTACTCCTCTCTAACTGAATTTTATATACTTTGACCAACATCTCCCCAGTCTCCTCCCATCCCACTCAGCTCTTAGTTACCACCATTCTACTCTTCTGCTTTTATGAGGTCAACATTTTTAAGTTATGCATGAAAGTAATATTATGTGGTTTTTGTCTTTCTGTGCCTGGCTTACTTTAGTTAACATACTGTCCTCTAAGTTCATTAGATGTTATTGCAGATGACAGGATTACTGTCTTTAAGACTGAATTGTATTTCATTGTGTATAGATGGCACATTTTAAAGATCTATTCATCCATTTAAGGACACTTAGGTTGAATCCAAATGTTGGCTGCTGGGACTAATGCTGCAATGAACACAGGAGTGCAGATAACTCTTTGGCATATTGTTTTCATTTTCTTTGGATATATACCCAGTAGTGGGATGTCTAGATCATGAGATAGTTCTATTTTTAGCTTTTTGAGGAACTTCCATACTATTTTCTGCAATGGCTGTGCTAATTTACATTCCTACCAGCAGTGTGCCAAGGTTTCCTTTTCTCTATATCCTTGCCAACACTTAGTATTTTTTCTCCTTTTTTAAAAGATTTTTATTTTATTTATTTGAAAGGCAGAGTTACAGAGAGAAAAGGAGAGAGAGAGAGAGAGAGATCTTCCATCTGCTTCTTCACTCTCCAAATGGCTGCAATGGCTAGGGCAGGGTCAGACTGAAGGTAGGAGCCAGGAGCTTCACCCAGATCTCCCACGTGGATGCAAGACCCCAAGCACATGGATCATCTTCTGCTTTCCCAGGCACACCAGCAGGGAACTGGATTGGAAATAGAGCAGCTGGGACTCAAACTGGAGCCCGTATGGGATACTAGTGCTGCAGGCAGCGGCTTAACTTGCTGTGCCACAGCACTAGCATCTTTTTCCTCCCTTTGATAATAGCCATCCTAACAAGTGTGAGGTGATATCTTTTGGTTTTAATTTGGATTTACCTGATAATTAGTAAGATTTTTTTCTTTTTAAGATCATTCTTTATGTAATTTTAATCAAACTTTTTGAATTTTTTAGTGGTAGGTTGTTCTTCCCATCATAAAATTTTACTAAGACGACTTTGGGATACCTGTATCGTGTTATATAGTTGTAATTTTAGTTTAACTGTCATAGTATAATCATCTGTTTCTACATGTTTCTTTTAGAGCCCTCAAGCTTTTGGAGGCTATTTTTTTCTTAAATATCCATTTAAAATTTTTAGAGTTTCCCTTTACCCATTAATAGGAACTAGAACTCACATCCCAATTTTAAGTTTTCTCAGGATTTGTCAAATTCTAGTTATCTTTAGGGAAAAGTAGTTTGTTTTTTGTCCATTCCTGAAGCCTTGTTGCTGCCACCATATTCTTTGCTGTCATGTGAGTTTCAACTATTGCATTAGTCTTCTCTGTGATTTCTCTGGGAATACTACTTCTTCCTTTTTTCCCTAAAACACTACCCATAAAAAAGATGTTGTGTGTGTGTTATAGACTTTGACAAGACAAAAAAATATTACAGAATGGCAGAGAACAGCTAAGATGTAAAATTAACATTAGACATTATTACAGAGAATAGGAACACCTTCAAAATTTATTTGAGACATTGTATACTAAATCCCTCTGTCATCTCTACTTGCTGATGTTTACTTGGGGTTTGGTTCTTCTTTTTTTTTTGAGATTTATTTATTTATTTATTTTAAAGTCAGAGTCACATGGAGAGACAAAGGAGAGGCAGAGAGAGAGAGAGAGAGAGGTCTTCCATTTGCCGGTTGACTCCCCAGATGGCCGCAATGGCCGGAGCTGTGCCAGTCTGAAGCCAGGAGCCAGGAGCTTCCTCAGGGTCTCCCATGTGGGTGCAGGGGCCCAAGGACTTGGGCCATTCTCCACTGCCCTCCCAGGTCATAGTAGAGAGTGGATCAGAAGTGGAGCAGCTGAGTCTTGAACTGGCGCCCATATGGGATGGCGGCACTGCAGGTGATGGCTTAACCCAATATGCCACAGTGCCGGCCCTGGTTATTCTTCTGAAAGAGGTGACACAGTGTAGTCATTGAGAGTGTGGGCCCTGGAATCTGCATTGCCTGGGTTCAAATCTTTGCTATATGATTTAACATCCTTGTCACCTTAGGAATGGTATTTAACTTCCTTGTGCTTCAGTTTCTTAAGTGGTAAAATGAATGTAATAGTACCTACATCATAGGTGAGAGTTGAGATACCACGTATAAACTGCTTACAGTAGTATTCAATATATGCTTGTGATGATTACCAAATGACACTTTCATGCAAGGTCTTATTTTTCTTTGGGAGTCCTGGGGTTCCCCAGAAGTTTCAGCTTCTTCATCTGCCAAGAGAAAAGCCCTAAATCCCATAGATTTTCCTATAGGCTAGAAAAAGCTTTCCTGACTATGAAGACTCAATTCAAGGAGAAAGAGGCATTATAAGGCAGTTGCAGAATTGTAGTCGCTTTGTTGTAAATGGATTCTCTCTTTTCTTTTACATTAGACTCCCTCATGTATAGAATTTTTTTTTTTCTTTTTTTTTCTTTTTTTGGACAGGCAGAGTGGACGGTGAGAGAGAGAGAGAGAGAGAGTAAGGTCTTACTTTTACCGTTGGTTCACCCTCCAATGACCGCTGCAGCCGGAAGCCAGGAGCCAGGTGCTTCCTCCTGGTCTCCCATGCGGGTGCAGGGCCCAGGGACCTGGGCCATCCTCCACTGTACTCCCAGGCTACAGCAGAGAGCTGGACTGGAAGAGGGGCAACCAGGACAGAATCCGGTGCCCCGACTGGGACTAGAACCTGGTGTGCCGGTGCCGCAGGTGGAGGATTAGCCTATTGAGCCGCGGTGCTGGCCTACGTATAGAATTTAACTTGTTAGGAGAGCTTTTTTGTTGTTGTTTAACTAATAAATCCAAGCTTGTCTACCTCAGTCATCAAATTTGTATTGATTTGCTTTAAAAACATGATAATTTGGATAAAAGTGAAAGGTTTAGATTGCTTTATTTTTTCATTTAGGTTACTATTTGGCCTGTGACAGCCAGAGGAAAGAGAGTCCTCCTTCATTTCCAGAGAGTGATCAAGAAGCCTCACAGCTGGAGCGAGAGTATGTCCATCGAGTGTATGAGGAGATTGCTGGGCACTTCAGCAGCACCAGACATACCCCTTGGCCACACATCGTGGAGTTTTTGAAGGCTTTGCCAGATGGTTCAATAGTGGCTGATATTGGATGTGGAAATGGAAAGTACCTTGGCATCAATAAGGAGTTATATATGGTAAGTAATGTTTCTTTTTGCTTTATTTGCAGTGGTTATCATCTTTCTTCCTAATGATATCATGTTGTGTTTTTACTCATGGTTGAAATGTTATAACAAGTAGGTTGAAAATTGTTTGTATTTTCTTTTTTTTTTTGGTAGTGATTTCTAATAAGATTACTTTAACAGTAAAATTATCTTACAGGTACAAAACTGTCACTAGATTAGGAAGGAGTTTTATTGAAATATTTTCTTTGCCTGAATCTTCCTATGTATGATAAAGATAAAGCAGGTATTTCATTACTTTTTAAAAATTTTTTATAAATAAAGTAACTGAGACTCATAGTGGTTAAGCTCATTTTACCTCCCTGATGTCATATAATTAGGGGAATTTGAACCTAGGCCTTCTGACTCCAAATCCAGTGTTCTTTTACTCATAATACAAAAAAGGTTACTGTTTATTTGTATGTTACTATTGAGGAAACTTGGGCTCAGATAGAGTAAAGGTTATGTAACCATGACCCAGATGCTCAATCTAGGAATTGAGGCTATTTCTATCTCCTTCCAAAGTGTCTATTTTTAATTGTTATCATTTCTTTTCTTTTTTTTATAGGAGACTTTTATTTAATAAATAAAAATTTCCAAAGTACAACTTTTGGATTATAGCAGTTATTCTACCCATAACCACCCTCCCACGGGCAAACCTTCCCATCTCCTACTCCCTCTTCCATCCCATTCTTCATTAAGATTCATTTTTAATTATCTTTATATACAGAAGATCAACTCTATACTAAGTCATGATTTCAACAGTTCTCACCCATACAGACACACAAAGAATAAATTACTGTTTGAAGACTAGTTTTACTATTAATTCTCACAGTACAACACATTAAAGACAGAGGTCCTACATGGGGAGCAAGTGCGCAGTGACTCCTGTTGTTGATTTAACAATTGACACTCTTATTTATGACGTCAGTAATCACCCGGGGCTCTTGTCATGAGCTGCCAAGGCTATGGAAGCCTCTTGAGTTCACCAACTCTGACCTTATTTAATCAAAGCAGAAGTTCTCTCCTCCCTTCAGAGAAAGGTACCTCCTTCTTTGATGGTCCATTCTTTCTGCTGGGATTTCACTCACAGAGATCTTTCATTTAGGATATTTTTTGCCTCAGTGTCTTGGATTTTCATGCCTGAAATACTCCCAAGGGCTTTTTAGCCAGATCCGAATGCCTTAAGGGCTGATTCTGAGGCCAGAGTGCTGTTTAGGGTATTTGTCATTCTATGAGTCTGCTGTGTATCCCACTTCCCATGTTGGATTGTTCTCTCCTTTTTAATAATTATTATCATTTATTTTCTAATAAACTACTTTTTTTCCTCCTGCATTTGGAGGAAGGAAGGTCTCCCTGCTGTAGTACATTATTGTAAAAACTCATAATGGGAGGGAGTGCGAGTGGGAGGGAAATTATGGGGTGGGGGGAGCCATTGTAATCCATAAACTGTACTTTGGAAATTTATATTTACTAAATAAAAAAAAAAAAACTCATAATAGGGGCCAGTGTTGTGGCATAGAACATAAAGCTGTTGCCTGTGACACCAACATCCCATATTGGTACCAGTTCAAATCCTAGCTGCTCTATTTCTGATCCAGCTCTCTGCTAACAGTCTGTGAAAAGCAGTGGAGGATGACCCAAGTTCTTTGGTCCCTGTTGCCCATCTGGAAGACCCAAATGAAGCTTCTGGTTCCTGGCTTTCATTATCTAGGGAGTGAACCAGCTCATGGAAGATATCTCTCTCTGTATTTGTCTGTCTCTGTAACTCTTTCAAAATAAGTAAATGAATCTTACAAAAAAAAAAAAAAAACAAAAAAAACAACCACCAACTTATAATTACACTGCTCTGTAAAGACTGGAGCTTCCCTTTCTCAAGAAAAGTGAAGAAGGGCGAAAGTAAAGAAGTAAATAAAGAGAATTAGAACTGTCTACATTCATGGGTTATTGGAATGTGACAGATTGCTAATAATTATTTGTTTTACCCAATTTGAATACCTCTGCATCTACATGAAGAAAGTTATGGCAACTGAGGAAAGGAAAAATTTGTTCATTAAGAGATAGATAAAAGCTAAAAATAGCTTTTCATCCAGATAAGACAGATATTAAAAAATTGTCATCATCCTTACAATTAAATTTTAGCGTAAAGAATAAAGTCTGATAAGTTGGTTCATGTCTAATTGGAAGTAGCTTTTTGATGTCACTTAAAATCACATCTGTAACCACAGTTCAAAACAAATTGATATCTTCTGGTGTTTTAATCTTAAGGTAGTATGCAAAAATGTTTCTCAGTAGGCCTTGTATTTGCTCTTTGTTATTGATAATCATGGTTTTATCTAGTCAAGTATCATTCATGACAGTGAGACTTGATTGAAGTCAACCCCACTGAGACTTTCTTCTTCTGAGAGTCATGATTGTTAACACTATTCTGTTACAATTGAGAAGAATGAGTATTTGTTGAATAGGAAACAGAATCAAAATTCTAATGCTGATTCATGAAAGTATATATATTTGCAAGGATTGGAACATTGTGAATACATATACTCTCTATTATTCACATTCATTTTTATCAGTGGCACTCAACATGTAGTCCTTCGTGTCTGGGTTCCCCAGAGCCTACTGCATTATCTGACCTCTAGCAAAGGCTCATGCAGTATTGGTTCAATGAAGAACTGAAAACTACTTGTCTGGTTGGAGTTAAGAATTTCCTTATACCAGAAAGTGGAATTACGAATGATAAAAAGGAAGCCTACCATTTTTCAGTTGCTGAGAATTCAACCTGGATGGTTGAATATATTTGAGTATATTTTGAGCAGTCATTTTGTGAGCTGGAAAATAAGTGCACTTCTTGTCGTTCATGAAATAAGAAAAGGTGACTTGAGAGATTCATTTTAGATCTTCATGTGTAGAATAGGCTAAAATTCTAAAAAAGTATTAATATTTCTATAATGCATAATTTCATTAACAAAATGCTTTTTATACTAGCATAGGTTCTCCTGGGATTAGTTTTATGAACTGCTTTTCATTTCTGTGAAACATGTATTTGGTGAATCTGTTCTTATCATAGGTCTGAACCTTGCCTGGTCTTTCTCGTCTGGTCTTTAATTCAAAGTTTCTATCTTCCAGCTAGAGCCATCTGTTTTTCAGACTTCTTTAATTAGTCATCATTTCTATAATCAGCACTAGGTATTGGCTTTGTTTACAGAGGTAAATTTGATAAGCAAAAATTTTACACCATCTTGAGAGTCACTGCCTATATAATACCTAAAGCAGGTGAGATGTGCATCCCCAGAACTTGGTCCAGCTCCTTCGCTAAGTGACTATTCTGTGCACTTGTCTCAGAGCACATTCAGTTCAAATTTGTTTTCTAGATTAATAATTACTTAATACTTAACACTGTATGCATTTTGTAAATAGATAGGATTGGATTACAACTATAACAGTAATGCCAGGAGTCTGAGAATTAGAGATGTTTCTATAAGCCTATTCTGTACACCTGTCTTTTTTAGGAAACATTTTATTTCAGAGTAATTTTAAATTTACAAAACTAAAATTGTGACTTAGTACAAAGTGTTCCCACATACACCTTACTCCATTTCCTCATATTAGTATCTTTGTCACAATTCACAAATCACTACCAACTTTCCCTATTTTTTTAATCCAGAAACATCCCTCCCAGGCTCTAGTAAAAACATTCTGTATTCAGGTGGATTATTTTTTAATTTTACCTCCCATATATAATGGAGAACATGTAGTGTTTGGTTTTCTGTATCTGGCTTATTTCACTCAACATGATATCCTCAAGTTCCATCCATTTTGCTGCAAATAACAGGATTTCATCCTTTTTAATAGCTGAATACTATTCCACTCAGTATATATACCACATTTTCTTTATCCATTCATTTGATGATGGACATCTTGGTTGAGTCCATATTTTGGCTACTGTAGACAGTGCTGCTGTAAAGATGGTGAAGCAAGTATCTCTTTGACATAATGAGTTTATGTCTTTTGGATATATACCCAGTAGAGGGATTGCTGGATCATATGGTAGTTCTATTTCTAATCTCTTGAGAAATCTCCATCTTGTTTTCTTTTTTTTAACAGGTAGAGTGGACAGTGAGAGAGAGACAGAGAGAAAGGTCTTCCTTTGCCGTTGGTTCACCCCCCAATGGCCGGCGCGGCCGGCGCGCTGCTGCCGGCGCATTGCGCTAATCCGAAGCCGGGAGCCAGGTGCTTCTCCTGGTCTCCCATGGGGTGCAGGGCACAAGCACTTGGGCCATCCTCCACTGCCTTCCCAGGCCATAGCAGAGAGGGCTGGCCTGGAAGAGGGGCAACCAGGACAGAATCTGGCACCCCGACTGGGACTAGAACCTTGTGTGCTGGTGCCACAGGCGGAGCATTAGCCTATTGAGCCGTGGTGTCGGCCTCCATCTTGTTTTCAACATCAACTACACTAATTTGTACTGCCATCAACAGTGTATAAAAGTTCCCATTTCTTCACATCCTCCCCGTCATTTATTACTCTCTGTCTTTGGGATGGTAGCCATTGTGAGAGGGGTGAGGTGATGTCTCACTGTGGTTTGATTTGCATTTCCTTGATAGCTTGTGATATTGAGCACTTTTTCATCTATTTTTTCTTTAAAGATTTATTTATTTATTTGAAAGGCGGAGTTTCAGAGAGAAATAGATCTTCCATCCTCTGGCCCACTCCCCAAATGGCTGCAATGGCCCCGGCTGAACCAGGCCAAAGTCGGAAGCCAGGAGCCTCCTCCAGGTCTCTCACAGGGGTGGCAGGGGCCCAAAGACTAGGGCCATCTTCCACTGCCCTCCCAGGAGTATTGCAGAGAGCTGGATTGGAAATAGAGCAGCCAGGACTTGAACTGGTACCCATATGGGATGTTGGCATTGCAGGTGGAGGTTTAACTCTCTATGCCACAGCACTGGCCCCTTGTTAACCATTTTTATTTCTTCTTTTGAGTACTGCCTATTGGAGTCCTTTGCCCATCTCTTAACTGGATTGTTTTTAGGTTGTTGTTGTTGTTGAGTCTTTTGAGTTGCTTATATACTCTGGGTATTTTTCCTTTGTTGGATAAGTACCTTGCAAATATTTTCTCCCATTCTGCCAGCTATCTCTTCACTTTATTGATTGTTTCTTTTTTGTGCAGAGTGTCTGAGATCTGAGTTTGATTTTGATATAAAATCCCATTTGTCTACCTTTGCTTTTTTTTTTTTTTTTTGGCCTGTGCTTTTGGGATCTTATCCAAGTTATCACCTATGCCAGTGTCTTAAAGTGTTTGTCCTATGTTTTCTTTTAGCAGTTTCATAGTTTCTGGTCTTAAATTTAGATCTTTAATCCATCTTGATTTTTATATATTGTGAGAGGCAGGGATCTAATTTCACTCTTCTAAATATGTATGTGCAGTTTTGCCAGCACCATTTATTGAAAACACTGTTCCTTTACTAATGTATGTTCTTGGCTCTTTTGTCAAAAATCAGTTTGCTGCATATATGTGAATTAATTTCTGGACTCTCCTACCATGGAAATAGAATAGAAAGGATTGTCGAATATCTGCTGTGTTGAAGTGTTGTGCTGTGTATTTTTTCATATACATTATGAGATTGCTATTATTATCTCTATTTTACAAATGAAAAAACAGACTCTGGTTATGACATACCTAACATCACACAGTGTTAGTATAAGTATTATAACCTCATATCTGACTCCAGGTTCCATACTCCGTGACACAATTAAGAGAAACTATATTTTAAAAAAATATTTATTTTTTATTTATTTGAAAGGCAGAGTTACAGAGAGAGAGGAGGGAAGAGTGAAGAGGGAGGAAGGAGGAGAGAGCAGGGAGGAGGGAGGAAAGAGGTGAGAGAGAGAGAGAGAGAAAGAGATCTTCCATTCTCTGGTTCACTCTCCAAGTGGCTGCAACGGCTGGGGCTGGGCCATGCCTAAGCCAGAATCCCAGACCTTCTTCTGGGTCTCCCACATAGGTGTAGGGGCCCAAACACTTGGGTCATCTTCTGCTGCTTTCCCAGAAACATTAGCAGGTAGCTGGATTGAAAGTAGAGCAGCTAGGTCTCAAACTGGTACCCATATGGCATGCTGGCATTGCAGTCGGGGGCTTAACCTTCTATACCACAATACTGGGCCCAAGAGAAACTGTAAAGGCTAGCTGTATTGACAGAGAGCAGCAGGCTATGAACTCAAAGATGGTAGGACTCATTCTGTCTTGTTCTCCACTCACTTGGCACATAGTAGAAGCTTGTTGATGGTTTGTTCAATGGTGAAGAGCATATCTATATGAATTTACCTTTATTTTCTTATATGAAAATCAGAATATATGTATAATATATTAAACTCTGCAACTTTGAAGGAATGTAATAGCCTCAAAATAAGAAGGCGTTAACATTGGGTCAGATACAGTTAGGACATGGATTTCTCTTCATACTTCATATCTAGAATAAGAGTTTTTATCCATCCTTTGTTCCTTATGTAATAACAAACATTTGCATAATACTTATGATTAGTGAAATATTTAATATACATCATATCCTTTTCTCATGTTAATGCTGAGAATTGAATATTTCTTTTTTATGATTTATTTATTTATTTGAGAGTCAGAGTTACTGACAGAGAGAGGCAGAGACAAAGAGAGGGGAGTCTTCCATCCGCTGGTTCACACCCCAAATGGCTGCAGTGGCTGGAGCTGGGCTGATCTGAGGCCAGGAACCAGGAGCCAAGAGCCTCCTCTAGGTCTCCTGTGCAGAGCAGGGGCCCAAGGACTTGGACCGTCTTCCACTGCTTTCCCAGGCCATCAGCAGAGAGCTGGATCAGAAGTGGAGTAGCTGGGATTTTAACTGGTACCTATATGGGATGTTGGTGCCGCAGGCAGAAACCCACTATGCCATAGCACTGGCCCCGAGAATTGGGTATTTCTGTTTTTGTGTTTTAGATGATGAAGCAGAGGCTCTGAGGTGGTAAGTAGCTTTCCTAGGCTGTTCATTTGGTTACTGCTGGGCCAGGATTCACATCTAGAGTTTGGTGCACTCCTGTCACTGGACTTTACTGTCTTAACCTATTTTTCTGCACTTCAAACTACATATTGCAAATCTGATTTTTCTGATTTTTTTTTTAAAGATTTATTTATTTATTTGGAAGGCAGAGGGAGAAAGAAGAGTCTTTCATCCACTGGTTCACACCCCAAATGGCCACAATGGCTGGAGCTGGGCCAATCCAAAGTCAGGAGCCTGGAGCTTCTTCTAGGTCTCCCACATGGGTGCAGGGTCCCAACGACTTGGGTTATCTTCCATTGCTTTCTCAGGCACATTAGCAAGTAGCTGAATCAGAAGTGGAGCACCCCAGGACTCAAACTGGCATCCATATAGGATGCTGGAACTGAAGGCAGAGGCTTTACCTGCTATGCCACAGCACTAGCCCCCCAAATTAGGTATTTCTATTTGTTGTGTTTTAGATGATGAAGCAGAGGCTCTGAAGTGTTAAGTAGCTTTCCTAGGTTTTTTATTTGGTTATTGTTGGGCAGGATTCAAATCTAGAGTTTAGTGTACTCCTTTAACTGGACTTTACTGTCTTAACCTATTTTTTTTTATTTCTCACAGCTTTATTATAGATCACAAATAAAAATTGGTCATATTAATAGTGCAGAATGTGAAGTTTTGATAAGCATATATATTACAAAATGATTACCACAATCACACCAAGGATCCTATCACCCCACATGGTTATCTCCCCCCTCTATGGTGAGAACACAGAATATGTAGTCTCTTAGCAAATTTCAAGTATATGACAACACTGTTATTAACCATCATTACTATGCTATACCACAAGCTGGTTTTCTTAATCCAGTCCCACCTGCCTTAGAAAAAGTTCTTCCAAATTTTGGCAATAGACTTTTTGTCATATTGAATGTTTACTATTATTAGTGTTTGCCTCTTTCTGTGCATTTATTTTTTTTTATTTCTTTTTTTTATTAAACTTTTATTTATTGAATATAAATTTCCAAAGTATAGCTTGTGGGTCACAATGGCTTCCCCCCTCCCATAACTTCCCTCCCGCCCGCAACCCTCCCCTTTCCCGCTCCCTCTCCCCTTCCATTCATGTAAAGATTCATTTTCAATTCTCTTTATATACAGAAGATCAGTTTAGTATATATTAGGTAAAGATTTCAACATTTTGTCCCCAGAGCAACGTAAAGTGAATAAACTACCATGGATTACTAATTATAGCATTAAATAGCAATGTACAGCACATTAAAGACAGAGATCCTACATAATTTTTTTTTCAAATTAATTAATTTTCTATGCCATTTCCATTTTAACACCAGGTTGTTTTTTTTTTTTTTTTTCATTTCCAATTCTCTTTATGTACAGATCAATTCGGTATATAATTAGTAAAGACCTCATCAGTTTGTGCCCACACAGAAACACATAGTATAAAAATACTGTTTCAGTACTAGTTATAGCATCACTTCGCTTTAGACGACACATTAGGGACAGATCCCACATGGGGTGTAAGTACACAGTGACTCCTGTTGCTGATTTAACAATTTGACACTCCTGTTCATGGCGTCAGTAATCTCCCTAGGCTCTAGTCATGAGTTGCCAGGGCTATGCAAGAAATTAACCTATTTTTTTTTTTTTTGCAGTTCAAGCTATATATTGCCAATCTGATTTTTCTACAATTGGATATTTTCTTAATTAATTTTTTAAATAAAATATTTATTTATTTGTTTGAAGGGCAGAGTTAAAGAGAGGCAGAGGCAGAGAGTGAGAGAGAGGTCCTCTATCCAGTGGTTAACTTCCCAAATGTCCACAATGGTTGGAGCTGGGCTAATCTGAAGCAGGAGCCTAGAGCTTCCTCCAGGTCTCCCATGGAAGTGCAGGGGCCCAGGCACCTGGGTCATCTTCCACTGCCCTCCCAGGCCATAGCAGAGAGCTGGATACTGGCGTCCATATGGGATTCCTGCACTGCAGGTGGTGGCTCCACCCGCTATGCCACAGCGCTAGCTCGTGAACATTATTTCTTAATATTGGGGACATAAATATATTAGATCTCATGGTATACTGACTTCAAATATCCTTTGGAGGACAAAGAGTTCCTTAAAGGAAACACACGCACACACAAAAACAAATTCCAATGGACTTCATTGAAATGTCAGTTTGTATACATATGTTTGACTAAGTTACCTTCTCAGTAAGTTATTGTTACACCTTATCTTGAAGACTTTTTTCTCCCCTTTCCTTCCCCATTCTACACCTTTTCTCTTCCTTTGCCTCTTTCTCTTCACCCTCCAAAAACAAAAGGAAAAAACCTGAATCTAAACACATACCCAAATGACTTCATTATTTCTGTTCCTATTAGCAGAAACTAAGGAATGCAAACCTAAATGATATAAAAGGGGAATATAATGGGGAAATACACAGTTACATTTAGAGAGCTGCCTTTCTAGTAACACAGTAAACTTTATGGAAAAATCTGTTTAAAAAATTGAGATGATTCTTAGGAAAGAGCCTCATCACTCTCACTGCTCATACCACACAAATAATGATTCAATCCAAAGTCAAAATAGACCTTCCATGGGACTACATGTGTTTTAACCTCCTTTAGGTACCCTCAGTACAGCTCTTAATGGAATCAGAGACATGATTCTTAAAAGTAACAGATAATTAAATGGTTTAGATGATAGAATATGTGTTTTTAGGGTGATAAAGACCATGTATTGCTTTTTTTCTTTGAGATGAAATTTCCCCAACTGGAGCCGGCACTGTGGCATAGTGGGTAAAGCTGCCGCCTGCAGTGCTGGCATCCCATATTGGCGCCAGTTCGAGTCCCAGCAGCTCCACTTCTGACCCAGGTCTCTGCTATGGCCTGGGAAAGCAGTAGAAGACGGCCCAAGTCCTTGTGCACCTGCACCCATGTGGGAGAACCAGAGGAAGCTTCTGGCTCCAGGTTTCAGATTGGCACAGCTCTAGCCATTGCAGCCAATTGGAGAGTGAACCAATGGTGCAAGACTCTCTCTCTGCCTCTCCTTCTCTCTATGTGTAACTCTGACTTTCAAATAAATAAACAAGCCTAAAAAAAAAGAAAACAAACCTTTTCTTTAATTTATTTTTATTTTTTAAAAAGATTTTATTTATTTATTTTAGAGATAGAGTTACAAAGACTGAGAGGGAGAGACAGAGAGAAAGGTCTTCCTTCTGTTGGTTCACTCCCCAGAGTGCACTGATCCAAAGCAAGGAGCCAGGAACTTCTTCCCGGTCTCCCATGTGGGTGCAGGGGCCCAAGCACTTGGGCCATCTTCTACTGCTTTCCCAGGCCATAGCAGAGAGCTGGATTGGAAGTGGGGCAGCTGGGACTGAACCGGTGCCATATGGGATGCCGGCGCCACAGGTGGAGGATTAAGCTACTGCAACATGGAGCCGGCCCCGAAAACAAACCTTTAAAAAAAAGTTTCCCGGCCGGCGCCGTGGCTCACTTGGCTAATCCTCCGCCTGTGGCACCGGCACCCCAGGTTCTAGTCCCGGTTGGGGCGCCGGTTCTGTCCCAGTTGCTCCTCTTCCAGTCCAGCTTTCTGCTGTAGCCCAGGAAGACAGTGGAGGATGGCCCAAGTGCTTGGGCCCTGCACCCCATGGGAGACCAGGGGGAAGCACCTGGCTCCTGGCTTTGGATCGGCGCAGTGCGTCGGCCGTGGCGGCCATTTAGGGGGTGAACCAACAGAAAAGGGAGACCTTTCTTTCTGTCTCTCTCTCTCTCTGTCTAACTCTGCCTATCAAAAAAAGAAAAAAAAGTTTCCCAAACTGTAATATGGTGATAATAATACCTAACTTAAAGTGTGTTATGAGGTTTAAATTTGTTAAGAATCTGCTTTAATAGTGAGTATTCAGTAAAAGACAGTTGCTATAGCCCAGTTAGCTTTTCCATATTTTGGATTATTTTCTTAGGATAAATTTTTAGAAGAATAAATTGAGCAAAAGTTATAAACTTTTTATCTTATTTTAAAAATGATTTGCCTGATTATACTTTAAATTATTCAGCCAATTGGTATTGTCATCAATAGCAATTTTAAGAATATGATTTGAGAGTATGTTTTATCACACTGATACTAATGTAGTATGTTTTGGTTATAAAATAGTTTTGATAGTTTAATAGGAGGAAAATGGAAAATTGTCTTAATTTACACCTTTTATTACCAGGTTGAATTTTTTTTATGTCTGCCTATACTTCCAGAATTGTATGATTCATGTTTTGTTAAAGATTTAAAAATTTACTAGCAAAAAATGTATTCATTTTAAACACAGTATAAATGTTTTTATGTCCTTGATTGCCATCCAGTGCACAGAAATACGTAGTTTACATGAATCCTTAAGTATATGTGTTTATACATAAGCCATTTTCTGTCCTTTTGTTCACCTTATGCAATATTATTAGGGCGAATTTAAAGTACTTGGTATCTTTGATATAAAGACTTAAAGGAATTTAAAAATAGAAAATAAAGAGAAAAAAATCTGATGATTTTACTGTAATATGTTGAAGGCTAGGGCAAAATAAGTGAAAAATAAAAGTAGTGAGTCAGGTATGAGTCAGGGCAACAGTGAGTGGGGAACCGCACGAGATCTGGTGCTTTATTACTAAAACTGCCCATGAAAAGGCATGCTGTGAACTAACAGTCATAACAGCCTGGCAAGAAAGAGGGATTTCCTCTTGCTTGTTTGGCTGCTTTTCTCCTGGTTCTGTTTCATCTGTGGTTGTCAGATTATAACTTTCCTCCTCTAGATAGCTATTGAGCCCTATCTCTGAGGATTTGTTTTACAGGCAGTTGGATTTCTTTATGTTGACGTGTAAGGTGCAGCTATGTGTCAGAATTGGGCAGACTTGAAACTCCTGATCCTATGAACTAACTTTAAATATAAGAAAAAATGGAAAGCACCAAAATATGCAGTATATGTTCTGCATGTTTTATATGGTATTGTCATCTTGATATTGTTACTGATTGATGGCTGAGTGACATAGAATATGAGTGAACATAAACAAAAGTAATAAGCCAGGCATGACCTTACAAAGGTAAAGGGAACAATTAATTGGGAATTATGCCACTGTTGTTATTAATGGGCCCTCAGTACTTCTGCATCTTAAAATATGTCACAGGGATTGCTATACTTTACCTTTGGCTTGTCCCTTTGATTCTACTTTAGAAATGAAAGCAGCTCTGGGGTAGAGTAGAGGCTGTTTAATACCAATTAACTCATGGAGAAACTCATTAATGTGAGGAGCGTGGCAGTGATTTAACTCAGTAACAATTGTTTTGATATGAAGATTCCTAGTTTTTATTCTCAGAAAGGCTAAGAGAACCCTAAGGATCAGTGCTTATTACATTAAAAAAATTAAATGAGTAGATATAAGCTTGAGGTAGCACTCTGTTTGACTAAATCTGCTTATGTAATTCTTTCTCTCGTGATCAAGACTGGAGTAAAAAGAAGTACCTGGGGATAATTATTGATTAGTGATATAATATTTCTTAACCTCTTCTATTTCTTCCCCAATGTACATGTGCTCATGCAGCCGTATACATATAAATACCTATTTGTGTGTGTGTGTATTGTCTTTATAGAACTAAACAGGAAAACTGTACAAAAACAACAATACCAGAAAGAAGATGGGAAGTTCCAGTCTCCAAACTCTCCACAGAACTGTAGAAATGCATAAGGCATGTTAGGTCTCACCTGCTTGGGGATGATTTGGTTATGCTAAAATGTTTACCCAAAGAACACTTTATGTACTCCTCTTTTAAACGTAACAATTTAAAAGTATATAATTCCCCAAATTCCTGCAACTGGAAGCTGGGAGCCAGCAACTCAGTGGAGGTCTCCCATGTGGGTGCAGGAACCCAGTCACTTGAACCCATTACTGCTATTACTGCTGCTTTCTATGATCTACATTGTCAGGAGTCAGGAGTAGAACCAAAACTTAATCCCAGGCACTCCAATGTGAGATGTGTTAATCGCTAGGTCAGATGCCTAGCCCCCTAACCCTGTATTCTTTTTTTTTTTTTTTGTAAGATTTATTTATTTATTTGAAGACAAAGTTATAGAGAGAGAGGGAGAGACAGATAGAGGGAGAAATCTTCCACCCACTGGGGTACTGCCTAAATGGCCCCATGTACCGGGACTGGGTAAGACCAAAGCCAGGAGCCAGGAGCTTCCTCGTGGTCTCCCATGTGGGTTCATGGCCCCAAGGACTCAGGCCATCTTCTGCTTTCTCAGGCACATTAGCAGGGAGCTGAATCACAGGTCGGGCAGCCAGGACTCAAAGGTAGCAGCTTAACCCACTGTACTGCAATGCTGGCCTTGCCCTTTATTCTTGATAAAGTTAGGTGTTTAGCAGGAAAAAATTTGTAATTTTTAAAAATGAAATAAATTATTTTACTTTTTTGTTTGAGGATTTTTATTTTCTGATTATAAACAGTGATCATGTTAAAAAGTATAAAACAGAACAAAGAATCACTTGTCCTTCTGCTATTGGGGCTGTTACAATACAGGATATATAGTAATGAGAGGGAACTTAGATCCCTTATTTGTAACTTCCTCCAAAATACTAGCTGTCCGTATTCATGGGATAACTTCCATTTTTTTAAAAAGTGTGATGTTGCAGTGAGACTTAGATTCTGAATGGTGACTAATTAGATGCAAATTTGGAACGCCCATTTCCATTATTCTCATATTTTTCCTGCTCATTTTGTTTCCATATACTAATTTGAGTTCTGTTTGATATCTACTAAGGTAATAAATGTTCCCATGAATAATTGTATATTCTGATAGATAATGTCACAGTGAATATGAAATCTGTCTCATGACTTTAAGGTATGGAATAAATCCATAACTCTTAATTTCTAGTGACATTTAAACAAAATGTTGTGAAATTCTCTTTGTGTATTACAGGTTGGTTGTGACCGTAGCCAGAATCTTGTGGACATTTGTAGAGAAAGACAATTTCAGGCCTTTGTGTGTGATGCGCTGGCAGTGCCAGTCCGCAGTGAGTCTTGTGATGCCTGCATCTCCATTGCTGTTATTCACCATTTTGCAACAGCAGTAAGTATTGTCTTCCTTTCTCTAAGAACTTATAGCCAAAGTGGCAGGGAAAGCTAATGGATTTTGGAGCCTGTTTTAGCTTGTCATTTCATCTCTTGTATTGTAATATAATTTACCCTCTTTGCAAGAGAGCACATACAATTAAGATGGGCTACATGGGAATCATGTTTACTTAAACAGAGGCCAGAGGGGACTTTTTTCTTGTTGCTGTATGTTTTAACCTTTTTTCTACCTGAAGTCTCATTCCCTTTCTTCAGATCCAGAGAGTCACAGACTTTTGATGGGAAGAGACTTTGAGAGTATTGCTATAGGCCTCTTAAGTGTACTCTTCTTTTTTAGGCTGTGAGCTCTTCTCTGTTTCTCTTCTTTGCTCCTCCCCTCACCCCCCTTTTCTTTCTCAGCCCAACTCTGCTGTTATCCCTGACAGGAGTCTTACTTTCTTTTGCATTCTGTTTTCCTTCTTTCCTGTCTTTTTTTTTCAAAATGCTGTCTTACTTAGATAGGAGTAGTATGCTGACTCTTTTAATATATTCTCAATTTTTTAAAAAATGAGTTTGATGTTGTAAATTTTATTTTATTTTTTAAGAAAAAGCCCTTTTCCCCCTCTGTTTGTTAACAGTTTATCTGCTAAGCTAAGCAATAATTTCATTGTTCACCTTGTGAGTTACTTACAGTTTGGGTAGACCCTGTGACCCTAACCAACTTCAAAATAAAACAAATCATGAGCCGGCGCTGTGGCTCAATAGGCTAATCCTCCACCTTGCGGCACCGGCACACCTGGTTCTAGTCCCGGTCGGGGCACCAGATTCTGTCCCGGTTGCCCCTCTTCCAGGCCAGCTCTCTGCTATGGCCCGGGAGGGCAGTGGAGGATGGCCCAAGTGCTTGGGCCCTGCACCCCATAGAAGACTAGGAGAAGCACCTGGCTGCTGCCTTCAGATCGGCGCGGTGTGCTGGCCGCAGCGTGCCAGCTGCGGCGGCCATTGGGGGTTGAACCAATGGCAAAGGAAGACCTTTCTCTCTGTCTCTCTCTTTCACTATCCACTCTGCCTGTCAAAAAACAACAACAACAAAAACAAATCATGAAACTCTATGCCTCTTCATTCACTTACTCTGTGATAGTAACCCAAGAAATTCTGCTGGGCTGCAGCAAACAATGTACGGAGCTCTTTGCAGAGAAATGCACCAGCCATCAGCACACTCAGAAGCAGTATTGCAAACAGAAAAAAAGCTTTCAGGCTGTAAGTGCACCAGTAAATTGGAAAATCCTCTTCATTTCAAAGAAATGTTTGGTACCCAGTGCTCTCTTCAACTGTAACTCAGTGGCAGTGGATTGTATTCATTTTCAAATTATGAAAGATATCATTATGCATAAATATACCTATATCCATTTTTTACTCTTACAAATGTGTGTTTGACCACTTCCTCTGTTTGCAATTCTGTGTAAATCTTAAAAATTTATTATGTTTACCTTTCCATATCTATTGAAATTTATTTTAAAAATAAGTCATTGACCACATGCAAGAATGAAATTGTATTTTTACTTTATACCATGTGTAAGAAATAACCCATTATAGATCAAAGACCTATTTACAGGAGCTAAAATATAAAACTATCAGAAGAAAACAGAAGAAAAGCTTCATGTCATTGGATTTGGCATGATTTTTTTAGATATATCAAAAGCATTGGCAATGGAAGAATAAGTAAATAAATTGTATTTTATCAAAATTAAATATTTTTATGCCTCAAACAGTCAAAGTATGAAAAAGCAACTTATGGAATGGAAGAAAATATTTGTGAATCATATATCTGAGAAGGAATTCAAAATATATACAGAACTCCCAAGATGTAACAGTAACAAAAAAAAATTAAAGAATGCACAGAGGTCTTAAATAGAGTTTTTTCCAAGGAGGATATATAAATGGCAAATAAATATGTGAAAAAGTGCTCAAAGTCACTAATCATTAGAGAAATGCAAATAAAAACCCTAATGAGCTAACACACCATGTACATTAGGATGAAATTTATCAGAAACATAGGAAATAACAAGTGTAGTTGAGGAAGTAGAGAAATTAAAACCTCATGTTTTGCTGATGAGAATGTAAAGTAGCACAGCCATTGTGAAAAAATGTGTGGCAGTTCCTTAGAAAATCTGACATGGAGTTACCATGTAATTGAGCAATTCTACTTCTAGGTGTAGAAGAATTAGAAAAGAATTAGAAGCAGAGCCTCAAATGGATATTTGTATACCTGTGTTCATGATAGCATTATTCATAGTAGCCAAATAGTGGAAACAATTCAAACATCCATTGATGGATAAATGGATAGACAAAATGTGGTATATACATACAATGGAATATTATTCAGCATAAAAAAGGAGTACACTTAAAATCCTCTCTTTTAACTACCATAACATATACAGTGCTTCCTCCTATGTTAACATATAATTTGAGATTACTTACTGGATCTTTTGGCCATATTGAATGGGCCACTTAGGTGTACAGTGCGCTATCTGTTGCTTTGAAAGTTGAAGGCGTAATCTGAGGCTAAAAGTGCTATGGAACTGGAAAGATCCATTTCTTTTGTCAAGTGTGTGTGTGTGTGTGTGTAAATCTTAACTCTCTGATGGCAAGGCTTATAGTTTGTTTTTTTTCTTTTCTTTTCTTGGCTTATAGTCAATAAGTTGTTTAATATTGCTGTATTTTTTTCCTCTTCTGTAAGCTTGCTGGTTAATATTTTATTGCTTTTTAATGATAATTCTTGACCTTTACAACATCTGTCCTTTACATTATAGTCCAGCTGACATTGGTATGTTTACCATTTCCTGACAGTATAAGATTAGTAAATAATCTCAGGGAAAAGATGGGGTGAATGTAAGCTCACCTAGGTTCATTCCCTTTCTCTCAGGGATCATAGCCTTCTAAGTCCTGCCTGTAGGGTTGGTCACCAGTGCCTTGAAGCAGCTGTCTCATGTATGTCATCCAGTCTTCATAGTTGTTTTCAGTGACGAGAATTAATATGAATACTTCATCAAGGTGCTAAGTAGGAGTCTTCAAAATACAGTTTACATAAGTATTATATAAATGTAATGATTTTATACAAGTGTTATATAAATGTATATATAAATGTAATGATTAACCTGAAAGTTCTTCATAGTACTACTCATAGCTCAATAAGAAGTGGCCAGTTTTTGCATGTATCCCAGCCAGTTGGTTAAGGAAAAAGCCATAGAGAAGATGACCAGAAATAAAAATTTCCTTTTCTCTACTTCCTCAACACATTTTTTTTCTTAATTACAAAACAGCCCCTGCTTTATATAAGACATTTTGTTAGATTTTCTTCCTGTTAATTCTGATTGAAAACAGCCCTACAGTCAGTTATATATTCCCATTTCCTCTCTTGGGAATGCCTAATGGCGATGTGTTTGTATATTTACTTATTTACTCTTTATTAGGAACGTAGAGTGTTGGCTCTCCAAGAACTTGTTCGACTCCTGAGACCTGGTGGGAAAGCACTTATCTACGTCTGGGCAATGGAACAAGAATATAATAAACAGAAGTCTAAATATCTTAAAGGAAACAGAATTAGCCAAGGAAAGAAAGAGGAAATAAGCAGTGACGCTTCTGCACAAGGATTGCTTCTGGAGCAAATGCCTGACATGGACCATCAAGACTCAGCATCTTCAGTCCCCTCCTTTAGTGACATTCAGGAGGGAGAATGTCATTCAAAGAAAGTTGCTAATTCTGAGCTGCCTGTTCATACCAACAGGACTTCTTTTCATTCTCAAGACGTTCTAGTTCCTTGGCACCTTAAGGGAAGCTCTGGGAAAGACAAACCTGTTGAGTCATTGGGTCCATTAGGATCCTGTGACACCAGTGCTGTGTTTCATCGTTACTACCATGTGTTCTGTGAGGGAGAACTGGAAGCTGCCTGCCAGACTTTGAGTAATGTCAGCATTCTGCAAAGCTACTATGATCAGGGAAACTGGTGTGTGATTCTTCAAAAGCTCTGATTTATTTAAATGACCAAATCATATAGAAACACATAGCTTTTTGTTTTTAAAGGAGACTTAATTAATTGTACTTCTAATTAAAGAGAAAATGTGTGGAAAAGTAACGAAGGAGGATGCCTGCCACAAGTACGGAAGTAGAAATTAGGAAACATTCAGTCTGCTACTGTTGGCTGACTCCTTAGGTGTAGGCCCCTTCTCACCTTACTACTAATGGTGATTTTCAAAATTACTTGAAGTAGTTGGTGAAATGTTTGGTATCTTTGGATAGGAATACAGCATTTTGAAGGTAATCTTTTGTTATAAAATGTTACTAATTAAATGATATCATGTCAATTCTTAGTGAAGTGATTTCACAATGTTTTAATAAAATATTCCCAATCAGTAGGAGATTGTCTGCAATTTTGTCTGCATCTTTTTGCTCCATAAGATCATAGATGTTAACCACTTTATCACCAAACTTTACGTGACACAGTGGGTGCCCAGTAAAATTTTAATCAATCAAAGGGTGTTTGGCCTAGTGGTGAAGATGCCATTTAAGATGCCTGTATCACATACTGGAGTACCTGGGTTTGATGCTTGGCTCAAACCTTCTTACTCCAACTTTATGATAATGTGGACTTTGGGAGGCTCAAGTAACTGGGTTCTTACCAATCATGTGGGAGACCTGAATTGAGTTCCTGCCAGTTTTGGCCTTGCCTAGCTCTAGCCCTTGTGAGCATGTGGGGAATAAACTAGTGGTTGTCAGCCCTCTCAATTTGTCCATCTGTCTCCTTCTGTCCTGATTCTAGAAAAAATAATCTTTTAAAATCAGATAACACCTATACTTAGGTACTTCAGTCAACAAATACTTATTGAACCTCTACTATTTACTAATTACTACTATTTTAAGTACTGAGAATGGAGCAGAGAATAAGAAAGAACAGCTTTAACTTCATGGAGCTTACTTTCTAGAAGGGGAGACAGAAGATATACAAACAAATAGTTACTACTTGCCAGATAGTGATAAATGCCTTAAAAAATATAAAACAATAGTGGGGTTTCACATGGGAGGAAAATATGAGCAATCTTAAACAACAAGCACAAAGCTGGAGGTATCAAAATACTAGATTTCAAGACATACTACAGGGCATTTATAATCAATACAGCCTGGTTCTGGCACAGAAATAGACACGTAGACCAGTGGAACAGAATAGAATTCCCATAAGCCAATCCAAGCATCTACAGCCAGCTAATTTTTGACAAAGGAGCTACAGTCAACCCCTGGAGAAAGGACAAACTATTCAACAAACAGTGCTGGGAAAATTGGGTTTCTGCATGTAGAAGTATGAAACAACACACATACCTTACACCTTACACAAAAATCAACTCAAAATGGATCAAAGATCTAAATCTGTGACCTGATAACATCAAACTACTAGAGGAGAATACTGGGGAAACTCTGCAGGACATTGGTATAGACAAAGATTTCTTGGAAAAGACTCCAGAAGCACAGGCAATCAAAGCCAAAATAGACAAATGATATTACATTAAGCTAAGAAGCTTCTGAACTGCAAAGAACCATTTAACAAAGTCAAGAGGCTGCCCACAGAATGGGAGAAAATATTTGCAAACTATACAACTGATAAAGGATTATTATCTAGAATCCGAAAAGAGCTCAAGAAACTTAACAGCAAAACAAACAATCCAGTTAAGAAATGGGCAAAAGACTTGAACAGACATTTTTCAAAAGATGAAATTCAAATGTCCAACAGACATATGAAAAAATGCTCAGAATCATTAGCCATCAGAGAAATGCAAATCAAAACCATACTGAGGTTTCACCTCACTCCAGCTAGAATGGCTGTCATACATAAATCAGCAAACTGAATACTGGTGAGGATGTGGGGAAAATGTCCCCTAATCCTTGGTTGGTGGGAATGCAGATTGGTACAGCCATTGTAGAAGACAGCATGGAGATTCCTCAGAAAGCTGAACACAGATCTACTATATGATCCAGCCATCCCACTCCTGGGAATTTACCCAAGGGAAATGAAACAAGCAAAGAAAAGAGTTATCTGTAACCCACCATGTTTATTACAGCTCAATTTGCAGTAGCTAAAATATGGAATCAACCCAAATGTCCATTAGCTGATGACTGGATAAAGAAAATATGGTGTATATATAGACTATGGAAGATGACTCAGTCATATAATAGAATGAAATCCTGTCTTTAGCAAACTGGGAGCCATTATACTTAGTGAAATAAGCAGGTCCCAAAAAGATAAATATCATATGTTTTCCCTGACCTGTGGTAACTAGTAGAGTACAAAATATATATATATATATATATATATATATATATATATATATATAATTATTTGCATTACAATCTGCATAAAATTATTCCTGTGCATAAACTGTTGCAAGGAAATAGATTAAAGTATAAGTGAACTTAATTATTATCTTGTAACCACACAGGAAACATTTAGATATTACGTTGTTCTATTTAGGTGTTGCATTGGTTCTATTTCATTGAAAGAAATTATGAATGACTAATTGCAAAAAAAAATAACTATATGTGAGTGAAATGGTCATTTTTCCATTTAATTATAGTTTACAGCCATTGTCTATGTTTCCACTAAATTAGGATCTTTTTGCTTTTTACTTGTTAAACTTCTTATTTGGTGAAGTATTAAACCTTTTTACTGTAATGTAGATTTAAACTATATTATCTAAAAAAAGAAAAAAGAAAGAAAGGTAAAAGCAAGGAGGATGGGAAGAAAGGAGGAAGGGAATATCATTATTCTTCGACTTGTATCTACAAATCATATAAAATTTGTTAAAATTAATTAAAAGATGGGGATGGCGCTGTGGCACAGTGGATTAACACCCTGGCCTGAAGCACCAGCATCCCATATGGGCTCCGGTTCGAAACCCGGCTGCTCCACTTGCTGTCCAGCTCTCTGCAATGGCCCAGGATAGCAGTAGAAGATGGCCCAAGTCCTTGGGCCCTTGCACCCACGTGGGAGACCAGGAAGAAGCTCCTGGCTAGTGGCTTCAGATCGGCACAGCTCCGGCCATTGTGGCCATCTGGGGAGTGAACCATCTGGTGGAAGACCTCTCTCTCTCTCTCTCTCTGCCTCTCTTTCTCTCTGTGTGTAACTCTGACTTTGAAATAAATAAATAAATCTTAAAAAAAAAATTAAAAGATGAAAAAAAGTTGGAAATATAGTAGAATTCTCAAAAATACATGAAATTAAGCACATAAACTACAGAACATGACGTGTGATTTTGTTGATGTTGTTATGGTGGTTTGGAAATGGAAAAGTCATGGGAAAGATTATGTTGGTTCCACTCTGGGAGAGCTTTCCTCTTATTCTCAGGAAGAGGTCCAGAAGGGAGAATGAATGTGCAACGTTAATATTGAAAGCTGCCGGGCTACTCTTGGGTGGCAGGGTAGAAAAAGTAAAGGTTTAGTAACCAAGCATCTCTGCTTATAATTCCATCTGGGATTGTAAACTATATGTTTAACAAAACTTTCTGGTTGTCTGTTTTCTTACGTAAAAATAATAATGCTGATAACCTACACCACAAGATATGTGAGCTTCAGTACAGTTTTGTATTTACCTGGCACGTCACGAGGAGCAAAGCACTTGTAATTTCCCTTCTTCTAATTCCTGTGTTTATGTATACAACCCTGTTTCTCTATGAATTCTTTTTTTTTTTTTTTTTTTTGACAGGCAGAGCGGATAGTGAGAGAGACAGAGAGAAAGGTCTTCCTTTTTGCCGTTGGTTCACTCTCCAATGGCTGCTGTGGCCGGCACATCTCGCTGATCCGAAGCCAGGAGCCAGGTGCTTCTTCTGGTCTTCCATGCGGGTGCAGGGCCCAAGGACTTGGGCCATCCTCCACTGCCTTCCCGGGCCATAGCAGAGAGCTGGCCTGGAAGAGGGGCAACCGGGACAGAATCCAGCGCCCCAACCGGGACTAGAACCCGGTGTGCCAGCGCCACAAGGTGGAGGATTAGCCTGTTAAGCCACGGCGCCGGCCTCTCTATGAATTCTTAGTAATTTTAATAATAAATACTTTTGATAAAAAATAAAATTAAATAAATGGCTGAAAGGGAAGTGAGAAAAAAGGAATGTGAGAAAAAAGCATGCAGATTGTTTCTAACTGCTGACATTGTTGTAAGTAATAATGACTACATAAATGTTCAATGTACAGTCACTTACTACCTTAAGTTTGTCTTGCCATATACTCCTATATCACAGTAAAAGAATTTTTAAAAAGTATATCTGTCTGGAAAATTATGTTTCATATTATCAATGTTAGTGATCTTTAATCTTCAAGCATCAAGCTTTTAGAAACTTGTGGTGATCAAAAATGTCTTAAATGAGGTGATGATTGTTTTTGTTATGAAATTTTAGTGCAAGATTCAGATGTACTGTTGCCCCAGGTAAGTTATAGCATGCATGATATGGGAAGCAAGAATATAGGGCTAAATTAGTTTTAAGTTGATACAAATTCTGGAACTTTCTATCAAAATTTGAAATTCAGGTCATGCTAATGAATTTTCAAATCTAGATGAAACAATGGCTCTCCAGGAAGTTACAAAATATAAAACTTGACTCAAAAAGAGAGAGAAAATGGGAATTGAAAAAAATCATAGGAATTCAGAACTTGACTCTAGAATTAGATTTCCTGAAAGTTGAGTTCTAGATCTGCCATATTTTAGGTGTGGAATTATGAAAAATTCTCTTTTCTATGCCTCAATTTTTTTAGTCACAAAATTAGAAGAGATGCTATGAAAATTCACTGAAATAATACTTGTATAGATCTTAGAATAGTATAAGATTATAGTATTCACTGGGGGGAATAGTCATTATTATTTTAAGATTTATTATTTATTTGAAAGACAAAGTAACAGAGAGAAGTAAAGACAGAGAGAGAGAGGTCTTCCATCTGCTGGTTCACTCCCCAAATGGCCACAATGGCTAGAACTGCGCAGATCTGAAGCCAGGAGCCAGGAAGGAGCCTTTTCTGGGTCTCCCAAGGACTTGGGCCGTCTTACCCTGCCTTCCCAGGCCATAGCAGAGAGCTGGATCAGAAGTGGAGCAGCCAGGACTCGAACCGGTGCCCATGTGGGATGCCAGTGCTTCAGGCCAGGGCTTTAACCTGCTGCACCACAGCGCCGGCCCCCCTAAAAGCATTTTATGTATTGAGTTATATCTAATATGTCAGTTGTATCATTAAAATCAATATTCTGGTGCTGGCATTGTGGTACAGTGAGTTAAGCCACTGCTTTTGACATCAGTATCAGATATCAGAGCGCTGGTTCAAGTTCCTGCTGCTCCACTTCTGATCCAGTCCCATGCTAATGCACCTGGGAAGGCAGCATAAGCTGTCCCAAGTACTTGTCCCCTGACACCCATGTAGCAGATTAGGAAGGAATTTTTAGCTCCTGCTTTTGGCCTGCCTTGGTTCTGGCTGTGGTGGTCATTTGGGGAGTGAGCCAGTAGATGGAAGATCTCTCTCTTCCTGTCTCTCGTCACTCTCCTTTCAAATTAATAAACAAATAAATGTTTTAAAAGTATATTTTATTTTTTAAAAAAATTATTTATTTATTGAAAGGCAGAGTGAGAGAGAAAGGGGAGAGAGAGAAAGATCTTCCAACCACTGGTTCGCTCCTCAAATGACTGCAATGACTGCAGCTGAACCAATCTGAAGCCAGGAGCCAGGAGCTCCTTTTGGTTTTCTCATGTGGGTGCAGGGGCCCAAGCACTTGGGCCATCTTCTGCTGCTTTTCCTGGCCATAAGCAGAGAGCTGGATAAGAAGTGGAACAGCTGGACTTGAACCACTGCCCATATAGGTTGCTGGTACTGCAGGTGGTAGCTTTACCTGCTACACCACAGTGCCGACCCTTAAAAATGTATTTTTTATGGATTATTTTTTTGCTTGTTCTTAGCAACTGAGACAGATATGTTAGAATCTCCTGCTATGATTATAGATTCCCTTGTTTTTCCTTGTAGGTCTGTTGATCCTAATACTTCAAATCAGGAAAGAATCCAAATGTCTATCAACAGTAGAGTGAATAAATTATAGCTAGTTCATATAGTGTGTTACTACACAAGCAAAGTGGAAAACTATGCTTACTAGCTACAACATGAATGAATCACAAAATCATAATGCTGAGCAAAAGAAGATATACTAAAAGTAATATTCATGATTTTTGCAGAGTTCATAGGTTCCCAAGACTGCCCTTGCTTCTGACACCAATTACCAAGTTCAGGAGTCGTGAAGAGCATTCACGTTTCTGGTGCTAACTGCAAGTTCAGGGGTTCCCATGACCACCTACATGTTTGCTAATTTGGTAGAAGGACAGACAGGACTCACTGAAACTTTTATACTCATAGTTACTGTTCATTACAGCAAAAGGTGCAAATTAAAATCAGCCAGAGGAGTAGGTACATGGAACCAAGTCCAGTAGAGTGCCACACATGGAGCTTTCAGTTCTTGCCTGGTTGTAGAGTTGTAGAACTGACGTATCCCAGCTACGTTGTCCCCTAATACACATGAAGTGTTGCCAGCCAGAGAGGATCACTCCAGCTTTGGCATTTGGAGGTTTAAAACTCAGTCATGTTGCCGTGATTGGCCATGCATGTGGCTAACTTTCAACCTTCAGTCACTTAAGAGTTTGAGCTGATACTGAACTCACACAAGACCCCCAGGTAAAAAACACTTGCTTATTAGGCAGCACATCTCACAGACTAAAGGTCAACTCCCAGTAACACAGGACAAAGATCATATCTCTCTTTAGAGACACAAATTTTACTTTTTACACGATGCCCTTTAGGTAAAAGATCAAGAACAGGCACCAGCAAACTGTTTTTACAGGGTTAAACAGTAGTAAAATTCTACTTGGAGAGAATGGGTGGATATTCTGGAGTACTCACAATAATCTCTTCCTTTCCCTAGGTGATATTTACATGAATGTGCTTTGTGATAATTTGCTGAGGTGTATGTTGATGATTTGTATACCCTTTTGTATGTGTATTATAAACTTCAATACTTACAGCAGTTTGTAACAGAAAGTTCTAAAATAACACAGAGGTATGTGTTTTAAATATTTTATATCAGCTTTTGTGAGGTATAATTTACGTGTAATAACATTCACCAATTTTTAGTGTATGGTTTGATGAGTTTTGACAAATGCAGAGTTGTGTAATAATCACAACAGTCAAGACTAAGAACATTTTCATTATCCCCAAATTCCCTCCTATCTCTTTCAATCAATTCCCTCCACTTATGGCAAAGATTGATCTGATTTCTGCTGCTAAACTTTTTGCCTTTTCTAGAATTTCATATAAATGGATTCATGCACTTAGTAGACTTTTATGTCTGACTTTCTTTTTTTGCTATGGACAATGCTTTTGCCATCTATCCATGTTCTTGCATTATTAATAGTTGTTCATTTTTTATTGGTGAATAGTATGTTATTGTATGGGTATATCACAATTTATCTATTCACCAGTTTGGATTGTTTCCATTGTAAAACTACTTTTAAAAAAAATAGACATTTTAGTGCCAGTGTAGTAGTACCTTTTTATTTTTTAATTTACTTTTCCTTACAGACCAGTCATTTGGAACATTTTTACATATGCATATTTGCAGTCTTTGGGGAAGTGTTCAGTCAAATTTATCATTTTTTAAAAAATTGAGTTGTCTTTTTTTTTTTTTTTTTTTTTTTGGACAGGCAGAGTTAGAGAGAGAGACAGAGAGAAAGGTCTTCTTTCCATTGGTTCACCCCCAAATGGCTGCTACTGCTGGCACACTGCGCCGATCCAAAGCCAGGAGCCAGGTGCTTCCTCCTGGTCTCCCATGCAGGTGCAGGGCCCAAGCACTTGGGCCATCCTCCACTGCCTTCCCGGGCCACAGCAGAGAGCTGGACTGGAAGAGGAGCAACTGGGACAGAATCCAGCGCCCCAACTGAGACTTGAACCCAGGGTGCTGGCGCCGCAGGTGGAGGATTAGCCAAGTGAGCTGCGGCGCCGGCCGAGTTGTGTTCTTGATGCAAGTACTTTATCATACAGGAGAAGGACAAGGATGGAAGTAGGTGGGGCAGTTAGCAGGCTTTTGTCATGATCCAGATGTGATGTGATGATTGGCTTACAGCAATGTGGTGGTGGAGGTGGTGCTGAAAGATAGTAGACTTTTCCAGTTAGAGGAAAAGGCCAGTGCCAAGGCCTCGGGTGAAAGGCCAAAGATGAAGAGGTACTAGGAAGTCAGTGTGGCTGGAGCAAGTGAGAGTAGGTGGAGATGAGGTGAGTCATTTGAGAGGTGAGGTAGATCACATAAGATATGCCGAAGTGTGGAGCTCTTTATTCTGAGATGATGAACTGTTTGAAGGGTTTTGAGTAGATAAGTGACTTGCTGAGTTCCATTTTTAAAGAGATATTCCGCTGCTGTGTGGAGAATAGAAATAGTAGGCTTTTGGTATGCAATTTGGAAACAGAACGATCAGGATTGTGTTGGTTGTGGGGATGTGAGAGAGTAGGAGTTGGTAATGTCCCATAGTCTTGAGTGTGCAACTTCTCTGCAGTTCTTAGAGTCTGTTCTGTGAGGCTGCCACAGATTTTTTTAAAATGAATTTATTTATTCATTCATTCGAGAGACACACACATGGATGGGCAGAGAGCACTCCCATAGCAAATGCTTGCAGTGGTGGGAAAACCAAAGCTGAATTCTGGGAGCTGTGAAGTCATTTCACATCTCCCAAATGGATGACAGGAACCCAATCATTCGAAGCATCACTGCTGTCTCCGCCACCCTCCCTCTACCCCGTCCCAGCCCCAGGGTACATTGGCATGAAGTTGGAATCGAGTGCCAGAGGCAGGCATCAAACCTAGGCATTCTGACACAAGAGTCTTAACCATCTGGCCAAATGTCTGCCCTTGGGTCTACTATTTTTTAGTTCACATGCAGTTTGGTTTGTCCTTTTCCTCCCTTTCCTTTCAGACATGAGTCTCCCAAGGAGCAGACCTGAGCAAATCTTCCTGGTAATACATCTGCAAACAAGCCCAGCAGTTGCTTTGAGCTCAGGTTTCCATGTACTGCTAAGCACCTAGATGTTCAGTCAGTGTGTGAAAATAAAAATAAACAGGATGCAGTGCAAAGATTGTGATCATAAATTTCTTTAGGGACTATTAGACCAAGACAAGCAAGCACATTCAGGGGTTCCAGATGATTGTGAACAATGGAAAAGAAGGTGAGTGATGGCACTTAATTTTTAGTAATCACCAAATAGAAAATGCTTCCCCAAAGAGCCAGGCATGGGTGAGTGTAACCTTCAAACGCCCTTTGTAGAAGCATGGGACAATAAATAATGATGTAAAGAGGGAGTTGAGAAATTTATTTTCCCTTAGCTTCTGATGTGGCTGTCTTTACAGGTTCCCAAAAACCCTAAAATTGTGAAAGAAAAAAAATGCAAGATTTTATATCAGAGTGCAAAATCTCCTTTTTCTTCACTCTTGGAAAAGCAATTGGACTTTGTTATTGATTAATAAGAAATGGCACACAAACTTCTAATGAACTGTTTTGGAAAGATTTTTTTAAAAAATTTATTTGAAAAGTAGACTGACGGAGGGAGGGGGAGAAAGAGAAAGAGATTTCTATCCAGTGGATGACCACAACGGCAGGGGCTGGGCCAGGCCAAAGCCAGAATCCTGGAACTATATTTCCATCTCCTACGTGGGTGGCAGGGGCCCAAGTAATGGGGCTGTCTTCCACTGCTTTCCCAGGCACATTAGCAGGAAGCTAGATCAGAAATAGAGCATCTAGGACTTGAGCTGGCACTGTTATATGGGATGCTTGTATACCATGTGGTGGCTTAACCCATTGTGCCACAATATCAGCCATTAATGCAGTTTTTAAGAATGTCCACTCTGGGGGCCGGTGGTATGCACAATGGGTTAAAGCTGCTGCCCGCAGCGCCGGCATCCCATATTGGCACCAGTTCACGTCCCGGCTGCTCCGCTTCCGATCCAACTCTCTGCTCTGGCCTGGGAAAGCAGTAGAAGATGGCCCAAGTCCTTGGGCCCCTGCACCCGTGTGGGAGACCTAGAAGAAGCTCCTGGCTCCTGGCTTTGGATCGGCTCAGCTCCGGCCATTGCGGTCATTAGGGGAGTGAACTAGCGGATGGCAGACCTCTCTCTCTCTCTCTCTCTCTCTCTGCCTCTCCTTCTCTCCATAACTCTGACTCTTAAATAAATAAAATAAATCTTTTAAAAAAAGTCCATGCTGGGATTTGCTGATTCTAGCAAAGAAAAGATGGCATTTAGGGAAATATAAGCCTTTAAAAGCTGTTTTTAAAGATTGATGAGAATAAGTGAATTTTATTGAGTTAAGGAAGGGTTATTTTTTAAAGATTTATTTTATTTATCTTAAAGGCAGAGTTAGAGAGAGAGAGAGAGAGAGAGAGGTCTTCCATCCTCTGGTTAACTCCTGAAATGGCTGTAATGGCCAGGGCTGGGCCAGACTGAAGCCGGCAGCCAGGAGCTTCCAGGTTTCCCATGTGAGTGCAGGGGCCCAAGCACTTAGGCCATCTTCTGCTGCCTTCCTAGGCACATTAGCAGGGAGCTGGTTTTGAAGTGGAGCAGCTTACCCCACTACACCATAGCACTGGCCCTTAGGGAAGGTATTTTTAACCTATGGTCTTTGAATAAGCTTCAGAGTTTGTGATTATCACATAGTTGTCTACAAAACTTTGAAGGTGTTGATGTGTGTCTTCATTGCAACAGAGTCCATATTTTTGTCAGTTTTCTACAAAAAGTGAAAAATCACAAACTTTGGACTCCAGGAATGGCCTTCCTTTGTTTATGTTAATAGGATTTAAAGGTACCCCAAAATCTGAGTGCCACAGACACTGATGGACTAGGATGTCAAAGTGCCTCCTGGATTTGTGCAGCAAACCAATCTTCCAAGTGTGTAGCCAGCTCGAGTGTGGAGGGATGGTATAGCTACATGATTTTTGCCTGAATCAGTCCCTGCCCCAGCCCTTTGTGTCCTATTTAGAGAAAAGACTAACTGAACACTCAAAGAGTGTGTGGTATATTCCTTAATGTTTTATTTGTGATTGACTTTGGGATGGAGATAGGAAAGATAAAGTAGATGTTAACTAGGGTACTGAGGATTTTCCATCAGAAAATTTCTCCCTTTTTCTCCAGCTTAGATAATAAGTAAGAAGCCATAATAATAAATCTATATGTTAGGGAGTGATGAAACTCCCATACTTACAGGCAGACCAGAGAAAACAATAAACCAACAACAACAATAATAATAATAATAATAAAACACCCATTTCACAGATTGTCACTGCTCACTGGACTGTGTAGTCATAGACTGATATCATAGATTTATCTCTGATCTATTGCACTATCACTGAAGCTGAGGGAAAGAAGTGCTGATTAGCTCATGCCTGGGCTTTTACGCTTCTCTGCACCTAACGAAATGACTAGGGGGAAGGTGACCTGTGGGCTGGCTTCAGCCTATCAGGGCTCTCATGCAACTTTGAGTAGCATCAGTTTCACAAAACCATGGCATCAAGCATGGGGAGAAAGTTTCCCAAAGGAAATTTGGGTTATACTAATCAGAATGGCAGTGGATGCTGGACTGAAACAATAAGGTAAAAGTAACATTGCTTTAAATTCCTTCTGGAAAAGAATTCAGGTGAACTTATACCATACAGTCTCGCAGCATTGGCTTCTTGGGGCTTTCTGAAAGGGCAGAAATGAGGTAGCTGCATCTTCTGGCCAGGACCACTATACCTAGGGAGTAATAGCAACAGTGATAGGCAGAACAGCAGGGCCTATCCAGGTAGCAGTCAGAGAGACTACATTGCCACACAGAACAGTGATGACAGCAGGGTAACTCCAAGGAGATCTCAAATTTGTGGGGGAACCACAGCATCCTGGAAGTACTCTGTGGTCACTCTTTAAAATTATCATTGGAACTGCTGCCAACAAACTATTCCTTAATGCAGTGGAGATAATTGATGGCAATTAACTACCAGTGGCAATGTAGGTGTGTTTATCACAGTGAATGGAGGAGTCTTATAGACCTAGATATTGAATAGTTGATTATGGTGTCCTTATAGAATTAGATGAGAGTCTACTAACTTCTTACTTGATCTGTATAAGTAGAAGTGTTTTGTATCAAGTCTAACTTGAATCATGAAAATTTACAGACATGAGCTAGTTAACAGACTCAGAATCTTTTTTCTCTTCCCTCCCTCCCTTCTTCCCTCCCTCCCTCCCTTTCTCTCTCTCTCTTTTTGAAATGCAGAGAGAGAGAGAGAAAGAGAGAGAGAGAGATCTTATCCTCTGGTTCATTCCCCAAATGCCCACAACAGCCAGAGATGGGCCAGGCCTAAGACAGAAGCCTGGAACTCCATCTGGGTCCACCACATAAGTGGCAGGACTCAACTACTGGAGCCATCATCTGCTGCCTCCCAGTACTGCATCAGCAAGAAGCTGGATCAGAGGCAGAGCAGCCATGAATAAAACCAGGCACTCAGATTTGGGATATGGCATCCCAAATGTCAGCTTAACTTTCGGTACCACAGTGCCTGCCCCTCAGAACCCTTTGATCAAAGGGGCTTCTGTATCCTCTCAAGAAAAGATTTCACAGTGCTGCTCAAAATTTATATTGTTAATCTTTCTCCCAGCCTTTCCCAGAGGGACCTATGACCTTTAGCCAGGGTGACTTTGCACTGCAGAAAAAGAAATCAAATCTTTGAGAACCACTGGACACTCCCTCTGAACTGACACTAATTCTGGGAGATGTAAAACTTCATGTGGGGCCGGCGCCGTGGCTTAACAGGCTGATCCTCTGCCTTGTGGCGCCGGCACACCGGGTTCTAGTCCCAGTTGGGGTGCCGGATTCTATCCCAGTTGCCCCTCTTCCAGGCCAGCTCTCTGCTGTGGCCTGGGAAGGCAGTGGAGGATGGCCCAAGTCCTTGGGCCCTGCACCCGCATGGGAGACCAGGAGAAGCACCTGGCTCCTGGCTTCGGATCAGCGAGATGCGCCGGCCACAGCGGCCATTGGAGGGTGAACCAATGGCAAAAAGGAAAACCTTTCTCTCTGTCTCTCTCTCTCACTATCCACTCTGCCTGTCAAAAAAACAAACAAACAAACAAACAAAACTTCATGTGGTACTTCACTTGGAGTAGGGGATTATGGAGATCAGGAGTTTTACTTTAGGTTCATCTCACAGAGGGTCCAGTGTGTTCTCCAAACCATACTGTAACCATTTCCCCAATTCCAGAGTGAAATCGTAACAGACATGCACAGAATCTTTGTTCTGATTCCCGTCCTGTGATCTGTGGGCTATTATTGTAGAAAGTGCAAATGGAGCTCACTAGAACTGCCTCCCTGCAAACCGGAAGCACCCCGCATCCCTGGAGGGTCTGCAGAGATTAGTGCCGCCTCCTAAGATGCAAGGGTGGTGATTCCCACCACACACCACTTAAATTAATCTTTTTGGCTAGTACAGAAAACATCTGGATCCTGAAGAGTAACGGTGGATTACTATAAACTTAACCAGGTGGTGATTCCAGTTGCAGCTGCTGTTTCAGATGTGGTTTAATTGCTTGAGCAAGTAAACACATCCCATTTCCTGGTATGCACATAATTTAACACTCCAAAATACATTGGCAACTCAGTTTGCTTTTCCTTACATTACTCTGATGAAATATTGTATTATTTGAATAGTCCAATATGTTTAATTACTTAGTTCTTTTAGTAACAAGGAGCAAGCCAGGTTTGGATTCTTAACATGCATCAAAAACAAAGCATAGATTTACTTAACAGCTGCGGCCGCAGCTCCTCAGGGACTCACAGAAGGCATGTCCTGACACCTTCAACTCTTATTTGGTACTTCTTGCCCTGAACTCCATATCACATGTACCTTAAAAATCTAGGACTGTGAAGTGATTCTGCTGCATATTGGTTTTGATCACTTCATACATCTCAGGTTGCCAAGTCCTGCTGATTCCTATTCCTAAATATTTCAGGCATTGCTTCACCCTGCCACAAGCTTCACCTCTCTCTCATTTTCTCTACTGCTACCAAAATGGGTTAGAAAATCTGAAGATTAGGAACTTCTAAGTTTCAGTAATGAAACCCAAAATTCTGTAAATAACAAAGAATAACTCTTTATAATATTTCTTGTTCTGTGTCTCCTATCTCAATTCTCTTTACTCCCCACCTCATATCCAGGTTTCCTTTCATACTAAATCATTTGCCCCTGCTGAGGTAAGTCTCTCACTTTCCCTGTGTCACTGATTCTTGCCTTTCCTGCTCCAAAGGCATCCTTTACTGTCATTTTCCCACACTCATCTCTGAGCCATTATTGAAGAATACTTCTTTTTTTAAAGTTGAGATGCAGAGGGACAGAGAGAGGCAGAGACAGAGACAAAGCTAGAGAGAGAAAGAGAAATTTACCATCTTCAGCTTCATTCCTCAAATGTCCACAACAGCCAGGGCTGGGCCAGGCAAAAGCAGGAACGAGGAGCTTCATCTGAAGACCCACTTTAAATATTACCTCTTCTGGGGCTGGCACTGTGGTGTAGTGGGGAAAGCCATTGCCTGCAGTGCCAGCATCCCATGTGGGCATCGGTTCGAGTCCCGGCTGCTCCACAGTGCAGCTCCAGCCATTGCAGCCATCTGGGGAGTGAACCAGCAGATGGAAGACCCCCCCCCCCGCCTCTGCCTCTCTGTAACACTGCATTTTAAATAAATAAATAAATATCTTTTTAAAAATTACCTCTTCCATGAAGCTTTTTCCCGTGCTTCACAGATGGAGATTATTTTTTTCTCATCTGATTCCTAAAGGCTTTTATTAGAATATTCTTATTTATTCCTTTATACCTGATTTCCATTTTTGTATATGGATTTTCTATGTACCAGAATGTTGGCTCCTTAATTTGTTAAGTCCCAAGTTCTCAATTCTGCAGAGTGGATTTTGTTGAAAGGTGTAGGGTTCATGCTTATACATGTGAAGATCTGTTTTCCCAGCACCAATTGTTGAAAAAACTGTCCTTTCTCCAGGGATTGGTTTTAACTCCTTTGTCAAATATAAATTGGCTATAGATGCTTGAATTGAATTCTGGTGTTTCTATTCTGTTCCATTGGTCTATCCATCTGTTTTTGTACCAGAGGAAATCCAAATGGCCAACAGACACATGAAAAAATGTTCAGGATCGCTGAGCATCAGAGAAATGTAAGTCAAAACCACAATGAGGTTTCGTCTCACCCCCATTAGAATGGGTTTCATACAGAAATCAACAAACAACAAATGCTGGCGAGGAGTGGGAATAAATACTCTAATCCACTGTTGGTGGGAATGTAAATTGGTAAAGCCACTATGGAAAACAGTATGAAGAAATCTCAGAAATCTGAATATAGACCCACCATATGACCTATCCATCATACTCCTGATAACCTACCCAAGGGAAATGAAATCAGCATATAAGAAATTTGGCCCTACCATTTTCCCAAAAATATCCCTATTGTTTACTTTGGATTTCCTTTGTATTTTTACTGGCAGATTTTCTGTCTTTACCTTCTTTCATAGAGTTGACCATATGTTTCTGTGTGTAGCACACCCTTAAGCATCTTTTGTAGGGCTGAATCTAGCTTATTTTTCTTCTACTTTTTTTTATGACATGATTAGCTACATATGGGACTTTGATGCCTCTCTTTTCTTTAATGTTTCTGGATTTTTAATCAAACTCAAATTATTCCCATTCCAAGAAAGTAAGCAATTGTCCTATGTCTTCCTCCTCATTCCCATCCCATACTTAAATGCTGTAGTCTTCTGCTTTTACTTTTTATGTTTAAATTGTTGGTATGTTGTACTTTATACTGGTACATAATATAATAAAAGCATCACATTTGTTTATTTTAGATGGCTACTCAGTTGACCCACTACCATTTGCTAAAAAGTCTATATTTATAGCCTTGCTGATTTGAAATGCTTTACATATTAATTTTTCTGTATCTGAGTATATTTGGATATATTCCAGTGCTTTCCAATTTGTTTCATTATTTCTTGGCCATTCATGTACCAGTCCCATAATGTTTTAGTTGTTGAAGACTTATGATACCTGGGAAGCCTAGTCAGTTATTCTTGTTCTTCAGATTTTCCTATCTATGTTTTCTTTTTCAATGTGGACGTTTTAATCTTGGTTTTCAAAACCTCCTGGTATTTTATTGAAATTGTAGTAAATTTATATATTAACTTAGGAAAAAATAACATTTTTACGATATTAAATCCTGAAACCCTAGAACATGGTATATATTTTGACTAGTATTTGTGTATGTATATACACAATATTTATATTAATTGTATCAATGTATTATATTAATTATATATTAAAATGTATTAATATATAATATTAATATATTTTTCTTTTTTTAACTTTTATTTAACAAACATAAATTTCCAGAGTACAGCTTTTGGATTACACTGGCTTTCCCCTCCCCTTAACTTCCCTCCCACCTGCAACCCTCCCCTCTCCCACTCCCTTTCCCATCCCATTCACATCAAGATTCATTTTCAATTCTCTTTATATACAGATCAATTTAGTATATATTAAGTAAAGATTTCAACAGTTTGCACCCACACAGAAACACAAAGTGTAAAGTACTGTTTGAGTACTCGTTATACCATTGATTCACATAGTACAACACATTAAGGACAGAGATCCTACATGAAGAGTAAGTGCACAATGACTCCTGTTGTTGATTTAACAATTGACACTCTTGTTTATGGCGTCAGTAATCACCCTAGGCTCTTGTCATCAGTTGCCAAGGCTATGGAAGCCTTTTGAGATTGCCAACTCTGATCTTATTTAGGCAAGGTCCTAGTCAAAGTGGAAGTTCTCTCCTCCCTTCAGAGAAAGGTACCTCATGTACTCATGTATTTATATATTAATCTTTAATTTCTATGTACTAACTTTTTACCTTTAAATTATAACTTGCAATAACTTTTGATATTATGATATATGCAGTTGAATTGTAGGCAAGAAAGATAGTTTTAACTCATTTACAATTTTTATGAATAATTTATTCTATTTGTGTTAGCCAGTATCTCCACTACAATGTTAAATAACAGTACACATAGTGATTATTTTTCTCTTCTTCCTGAGTTGAGTAGAAATGATTGTGGTGATTTCCATAAGCATGCTTTTGGCATTGAGTTTGATATGCCTGCAAAGTTCTTATAATATTTAGTCTTCCTATTTTTGAGTGTTCATTAAATAAGAATCTTGTTAAGATTTTAAAAATGCTATTTTAGCACCCCAGGTATGTATGTGGTTACTTTTCTTTGTACCTGTAATTGGATAAATTATAATAGATGTTTTAATGCTGAATCCTTTAATCATTTTTCCTAGTGAACCCCCTTATTCATGTCATACTTTTCCTTTTAGTGGGATTTTTTAAGTCAGTTTTTTAAGTGGGATTTTTAAAGTCAGGATTTTTTTAAGTGATATTCATAAATGAGATTTTCTGGGCAACAGAGTGGAGTGAGAAACATGGAGTATGGATTCCCCACACCTAATAATGGTTATTCCCACTTGGCCCCCAAGTCCAAAAGTTAATTAGTTTCCTACTTAGTTTCCAAAAAACTAAAGGGCCTGGGTGGCATCCTGAGACTGGAAAAATACTTTTCAGAAAGAAACATACAAGGGTGCTTCCAAGAGTTTGTGGAGAATAGAATTAAATGTATTTTATTTTGGTGCAAATGGTTTTGAAATCTGTGCATAGTTTTTTCACAATATGCATTTTCTATGAACTTTTTCAACCTGGTATGCATGGATTTCAAAATCTTTTTTTGTACAAAAATAAACTTTTAACTCCACTTTCCATGAATTTTCTGAAGTACTCTCCTATAGCAGTGGTCATTTACAAATACCCATTTCCTATAGGCTTATGTTCAGTATTATTTATTGTTATTATTAATTATTATTAATTATGACTTTTCTAAGAAAACATAATCCTTAAATTCAGGAGGCAAAATGACTGAAGTTCATTTGGCTCGAAAATCAAGTAATGATGAAGAGAATAAAGAACCTCTACACTATTTTAAAATTCAGTTTAAACTACATACAAGGCCTTGTCTGATAAAATGTCCTGTCTTCTCTCTTCATACTGTTACAGATTAGTTTAAAGAATGAAAAATTGATGTAGATCCAGTTATAGAACAGCCTTCTTTATAAATCTTCCTTGAGAAATGAATAGACCCAAGTAATCTCTTTGGACTACACAAAGGTCATACATTGTAATCCAGCATATGTCAGCATCTTCAACCTACAGAACAGGGTTTATGCCAAATGGCAAATGGCATTTCTATCCTGGGTAGCAGTATAGTGTTCTCTTCTTAAGACTTCTCAAGGTTGTGAATTGCATCATCTTTAAAACAGTGCAGCCTTTTCTCATGGAAGCAGGTGGTCCTTTTCTATTCTGGGCAGAGATATTTTGCCAGGTGGCCTCAGAACATTGTTAACTGAATAAAGTGTCAGCAAGAGTTTTTCATGAGAAAAATTTGATTTGAAGACTTTGAGTCGAGTTCCTCCAAAGCCCTTCTGAAATGAGAAATACTTGTTACCTCTGTGCTTCCCAGAGGAAGGACACATGCAGGCACACCTGTAACAACTGGGAGGGAGGAGAGTTGCACTGACTGCAGAGCAGACATGGGCCAGCCCACTGTCTTATGATCTGGAAAACCAACAGATGTGGCTTTGAAGAAGCAACTTTCACAATTACAGAGAAAGTACTCTTGGGCACAAGGGCTGGGAACTCTACTGGCCAAAATATGTTTTTCCCATTATTAGTTCTTTATTATTTTCGAATTATCATTTTACACGGATAAAATGGCCCTTTGGAGCTTTCTCTACAGCCTTCATATGGTGTATAATCACCTAGAGCAATGTTTTTCAAAATGTGGCCTCTTACTTCTTGCATAAAAATTGCCTGGCAGTGTCTGATGAGAATCTATGTGTCATGGCCTGCTCAGCTGGCGCAAACTAGAATCTGAAGCTGTGACCTTGATGTGTGTGTGCTTTGATAGGTTCCCTCCCTGGTTGCTTTTGTGTGCTCTAGTGTTGAGAGGAGATTTGATTCTGTCACTATTTTAAATATTTCCAACAAGCTGACTGGGGTCTAGAGACCTAGGCCCAGGTTACAGCTTTGTCACTGGCCTGCTGTGTGACCCTGGAAAACAAACTCACATACACTCTCTGACACAGAATTTGCTCATCTATAACCTGGGAATGAGAAGGCCTCTGTTATACAGTGTACAAAAAAGATTAGAAGAGAGAGAGCTTTGAAAACTGTAAAGACCTACATAAATGATAATTGACTTTTATAACAACCAGAGATTATGTATGTAGATTTAGAGAAAGCCTGTGATAGTATTACAGATGAAATGGCAGCAGAGAAAAATATCACCCTGGTTCTTTGTCTCACATGGAAGAAGAATTTCCAAGTGGACAAGGCAGAGAGAGAAAGCAAGATTTATTAAAATCAGAGACCTCCAGCCAGGGTAGCATGGAGTAGGGGGCTCCAAGAGAGGCAAAACCCAAAGGGGCTGGTGGTAGTGGGGTTTTTAAGCACAATTTTGAAGGAAAAAAAAAACAAAACTTGGGAATCAGATTGACATTTAGTTTTGGGTTGGGGACAAAACCCATCAAAAGACCTGATTTGCAATCTTTTATCCTGTCAGACTTGCTCATGATGAAACAAAAAGAGCCATCAGAAGGGTGGGATACCCAATTTGCTTTACAGTAAGCTGGAAGCTCAGGAGGAATTGCCACTCCCTTGCTATTCTCATAATAGTGGAGATTCCTAAGAAAGTAGAGCAGGCACTTTTGATCTTGCTAAAGTTAATTTTTGGGAAAAAAGCATTTTGCACCCTAAATTTCCACTGCAACCATGACCCTGGCTGCTCATTAACCCATCTGACTCCTCACAATAACATGTGGTTAGAGTAATTATAGAAGACTTCATGGAAGGCCTGGCATTTTGATTTAACTTTGAGGAATAGCTAAGGATTTCAATAGGTATAAATGGTGAAGAAATTTACGAAGTAAGTGAAGAGTCATATTTGAATAGAGCCATGATTTGTTTTTTTTAAAGATGTATTTGTTTATTTATTTGAAAGGCAGAGAGAAAGAGAGGGAGAGAGAGAGAGAGAGAGGTGTCTTGCATTTGGGTTCACTCCTCAAATGGCCTCAACGGCTGGAGCTGGGCTGATCCAAAGCCATGAGCCTGGAGCTTCTGCCAGGTCTCCCATGTGGGTGCAGAGTCCTTGGGCCATTGCAGAGAGCTGGATCAGGAGTGGAGCAGCCAGGACTAGAACTGGTGCCCATATGGGATGCTGGTGCTGCAGATGAAAACTTGACCTGCTACACCACAGTGCCAGCCCAAGCCATGGTTTTTTACCTATGCACATCAGGGTCTTCTATGGACCCTCTTAGAAATATAGAATTCTGTACCACATCTCAGACCAATTTAAATTAAAGCAGCAATTCAGGTAAATTAATATGGTAGCAGGAGGTAGAATGGGTAAGGGTGGGAGGAATGGCAAAACTGGGTGCCAATGAAATAGGCAGGCATACAGGTTAAAATTGATTAGATTTGTGAGCTGGAAGACCACACCTTCACCACGCCCCTGTGTGACCTCATGCCCCTATCTGACCACACCTGAGCGCCCACCAGCCAATCAGATTAGTTAAACCACTTCCCTTTGAGAGTGGATTAAAAACCTGGGACAGGGTGTGTCTGCCCTTTTTTTTCCTCCCTTCCTCGCCCAGGCCTCTTGCCAGGAGGGGGGCTGGCTGTAGTCCTGCACCTCCAGGGTACATGGCCTTTGGGCCACCCATCCTAGGCTTCCTAGACGTGGCTGGTTCCTGATACTCGGTATAAACCCAGATTTATCTCTCTCTCTAATAAAACCCTCACTCTCCTATGCATCTTTCGCACTGAATAAAAGCTTAAAATGTACCATGCTGCCTCATTCTCATTCATTTATGCCGGTATTTAGAATTCTTCTCTAAATATTAGGCAAGAACCCACTTGGGCTTATTAATATTGGGGATTTATTAATAAGCATATGGTGATATCGTATGGCACCCCAAATTCTGAGAACATATGTGGCACCCCAGATGGGACTTCTGGGGAACTTTAAGGGGCCACATTTTGATGTAATTTTAGGGGGTCAATTCTGATATCACCAGGAGACCAGTTAGACTAGCACAGTAGTCCATGTATTATGGTTTGAATGCATCCCCCAAAAGTTCATGTGTGAGAAAGTTAATCTCCAAATTCATATGTTAATGGAATTTGGAGTGGGAGCATTTGGAAGGTAATTGGGATTAGATGTGGTCATGAGGGCAGGAGCTCCAGTATGGCATTAGCAGTTTTGTAAGAAGAGGAAGAGAGAACCACGCTAGCTGGCTTGCTCTGTCTTGCCATGTGATGCCCTCCACCTTGTTTTGATACTGTAAGAAAGCCTGCACCAGATGCTAGTGCTGTGCTTTTATACTCCCCATCCTTCAGAATCCAGAACCTCCATTCTTTATAAGTTATTCTCTGTGGTATTGAGTTATAGCAACAGAAAATAGATTAAGATGCCATGAGTGATGTGAAAGAAAAACACATAAGCCTCTCAAGAAAAAATAAGATAAGAAAAATGACCTTCTTTAAAGAAGATGTACAGCTTCAAAGCTCTGTAGTATTTGACAGCTAGATTTAAGGTTAAAGAAAGATGTCAACACAAATGCATTTTGGTTCCTTTACACTATAATAATTGATCCATAACCCCCTAATTTAAAAAGATAAGACTATAATTTTCTAGTACTCTGAAATGTGATGATATACTGGTTTTTAAAAAAAGATTTATTTATGTATTTGAAAGAGTTATAGAAAGAGAGGAATGGCTGCATTCCTAATCCAGTATCCTGGAACTCCATCCGGGTCTCCCGTGTGGGTGCAGGGGCCCAAGTACTAGGGCCATCCTCTGCTGCCTTCCCATGTGCATTATCAGGGAGCTGGAACAGAAGCAGAGCAGCTATGACTTGAAGTAGAACCCATATGGCATGCTGGTGCTATGGGTGGTGTCTTAACCCGCTGCTGCACTGTGCTGACCCATGGTATACTGTTTTATCTTTTTCTTTCCTTCAACACATTTAAGACCTTTGGTGTCTTTTTCCCCCAAAGAAACCTTTTATTTAGGGAATACAAACTTCATGTATTTCATAAGTACAACTTTAGGAATATAGTGCTTCTTCCCACCATACCTAACCTCCCACCCCTCCTCCTCCCTCTCCCATTCCCAGTCCCATTCTCCACTAAGATTCATTTTCAATTAACTTTATACACAGAAGACCAACTCTATACTAAATAATGATTACAACAATTTGTACACACAAACACACACACATAAACCTGTTCCTCAACAGTCGAGACAAGGGCTGTTTATATCTTCCACTTAATATACTACAATGAAATAAATCTTTGAGAACAAGTATTACAGTTAACTCTCATAATACAACTCATTGAGGACAGAGGTCCTGCATGGGAAGTTAGTGCACAGTGACTCCTATTGTTAATTTAACAATTAACACTCTTATGTATGACATCAGTGACCACCTGAGGCACTTGACATGAGTTACCTAAGCTATGGAAGCCTTTTGAGTCCACAAACTCCATCAGTATTTAGACAAAGCCATAAGCAGAGTGGAAGTTCTCTCCTCCCTTCAGAGAAAAGTACATCCTTTGATGACCACTTCTTTCCACTGGGGTCTCACCCACTGAGGTCTTTCATGTAGTACATTTTTTTTTGCCAGAGTGTCTTGGCTTTCCAAGAATGCCTTAAGGGTGATTCTGAGGTCAGAGAGCTGCTTAAAGCGATTGTCATAGTATGAATCTGCTGTGTGGACTGCTTCCCATGTTGGAAAATTCTCCTTTTTAATTCTATCTTTTGTTATTTCCAGACACTTAATCCTATTTATATGATTACTTTAACACTTATGATGGTATTTTTACCACACAGCTTAAGGAGATTCGGAGTCCCATGGCAAGTTTTTAACTGTACCTTAGAAGAAAGTACATAGGAATGTGTGCAGCTGTACAGCTACAAACTTCATACACTTCATAATTACCACTTTAGGAACATGGTGATTCTTCCCACTGTGCCTGTCCTCCCACCTATACTCTAACCCCTCTTCTTCATCCCTTTCTTCTTCCCACCACAATACCTGCCCCTACTTGATTTTTAAAATGTAAAACCTGACTAAGCTTTGCTTCAAAAAGTAGAGTATTCACAAGTTTTCAGACTTCCACTTGTCTGCATGACATTAACTCAGCAACATCATAGTGAAGATAAAAAATGGTTTGAGAAGTTTTCCTGAATCTTGAACACTCCAGAGAAGTTTCGTTTGATTAACTGACTTTGATAACAAGACATTATGTGACTGAGATTGTTTAGTAGCAGTGGAAAGGGAAAAAAAAATGATGCTGAAAACCCTGTAAAAATTTAGTGACTAATTTGATTGGAGAGAGCAAAGGCAAAAGAGGATTGTAGGTGTCCTTGAGAGAAATCCACATGTTTAAAGGGCACACAGGGTATTTGGAAAGGTACATCTTTGCCAGTTTCTCCTGAGCTTGAGATGTCACTCTCCCTGCCTCCTTTCTACTTCTGTCTCTTCTTCCTGGTAGAGAAGATAACCTTAAAGGATACAGTTTCACTGTCCTGAAGGACACTGACCAATTTTATGTCTAATTTATCAACTGTTTTCAGCATTTCTTTTCTAGCAGACTATAAATATCTGTTCAGATACTGATGGGACTAGAGATAATGTCTTTTTTTTTTTTTTTTTTGATAGGCAGAGTTAGACAGTGAGAGAGAGAGACAGAGAGAAAGGTCTTCCTTCCGTTGGTCACTCCCCAAATGGCCACTACGGCCGGCGCGCGGTGCTGATCCGAAGCCAGGAGCCAGGTGCTTCTCCTGGTCTCCCATGTGGGTGCAGGGCCCAAGCACTTGGGCCATCCTCCACTGCCCTCCCGGGCCACAGCAGAGAGCTGGCCTGGAAGAGGAGCAACCGGACAGAACTGGCCCCCAGCCGGGACAAGAACCCGGTGTGCTGGCACTGCAGGCAGAGGATTAGCCTAGTGAGCCATGGCACTGGCCGAGATAATGTCTTTCAGCTGGTTCTTTCATTATGGGTTGAATAAAACTCTGATATGGGCAAAATAATAATAATATTGTCTGAGTATTTCACTTTTATAATATCTAACTGTCTACTCAAACCAGTGTCCACATTTGTTGTCTGTGTCACAGGCCACAGCTTTACCTGCCATACCACCATGTCAGTTCCATGTGTCTTTAAAATTAATGACCATTTTATTTTTTCTTTAAAATTTTTGTTTCTTTCTTTTATGTTTTGAAAGGCAGAGAGAGAGAGAGAGAGACAGACAGACAGACAAGATAAATCTTGCATTTGCTGCCTCACTCCTCAAAAACCTGTGGCAACCAGGGCTGTGAGGTTCATGCCAACAGCCTGGACTCATTTCAGATCTCCTTCATGGGTGGTAGGGACCCAAGTACTTGAACCATCCCAAGATGAGCATTAGCAGGAAGCTGGATGGAAGTGGAGGAGTAGGAACTCCACCCAGACACTCAGACATGGGATGTGGGCATCCCTTAATGGCATCTTAATAGCTACCCCAAATCCTGGACCCCATCATATGTTCTTACTGGACAGTTCCTGGTACTATGTTGTCTGTATTAATGTTATTATAAGGTAGAATTGGTTATCAAAAGATGCTTGTGTTGGGGCTGGCACTGTGGTGTAAAGGGTAAGGCTGCTGCCTGCAGTGCTGGCATCCCATATGGGCGCCATTTTTAGTCCTGGCTGTTCCACTTCCAATACAGCTCTTTTTATGGCGTGGGAAAGCAGTAGAAGATGGCCCAAGTTCTTGAGCCCCTGCACCCACCTGGGAAGACCCAGAGGAAGCTCCTGGCTCCTGCCTTCAGCACAGCTCCAGCCATTGCAGCCAACTGGGGAGTGAACCAGTAACCAGTGGATGGAAGACCTCTCTCTCTCTCTTTCTCTCTCTGCCTCTCCTTCTCTCTGTGTGCAACTCTGACTTTCAAATAAATAAATAAATCTTTTAAAAAATGCTTGTGGAATCCACAGAATAAAATAGGAAAAGTATCCCCTAGATGTGTGCAATATGACAGAAATGTGAATCATACAGATACCTGAAGAGTTTGAGGGATATTGTTCTTATGCTGTGATAAGAATCAACAAAACCAACACATCACATATCTCTGGTGATTGGCTCATGAAAGTCTCTGCTTTTGCCTCTAGGATAGTGGCTAATACTTTTTCCTTTTCTAGGCTCTCAAAGGCTTCTTTTCTATCATGTAGACTTTCCTTAGAAGTAGTTCACCTCCATGTCAATCAAGCAGATACACTTCTTAAAAACACAAACTGCTTGGACCTGTTGTTAACCAAGATAGAGCTAACATGAAGTTAGAAATTTAAATATGGTCTCCTCTTTTTATCTTTGGTTTCCACTTAGCACCCAAATTATCTTTTATCCAAGTTTAAAAGGGCTCATTGATTGTAAGTTTTTTTTTTCTTCTTGGATGTTGTTCTATTAAAATGAGGCTTAATGCCACTGCTTTTTTTTTCTTTAAAAGGTAGTAAAAATAAAGAGTAGGTAATAATATTGATGTTGAAATCTGATTATCTTGTATTCCGATATAAGTGAATTTTATGTGTGAGAAAATAGAAATGCGTAGTTTGTCATTCCCTGCCTTCCTTGCTTAGAGGATTAAAACTCTGCTCACTGTAGTCTCAGCCCAGGTCTAGACTAGTGAAAACCTCACACTGGTAAAACAATGGAAGCTTCAAATCATTGAGATGAGTGGGATCAATTTTCTCACTCCCAAACCTCACAGGAAACCAGTGTTTCTGTTGATGAGGAGATCAAGTCAATATGACCTCTCTGGAGAAATGACATTAGTAAGTCACCAAGATCAAGGTAGTTTTACCAATTCTGTAAAGATTATTGCAGGTGCAGGATCTACATTGTCAGACCAAGAGGCATATTAGTTATCTGGTAGGGATCAAAAATCACATAGATTAGGAGATCCATTCAAAAGAGTGTGAAAGGTAACAGAAGCAGGGCCCAGTCCTAGGAAAGAGGGAAGAAAGGGGCAGCCTCGATTTCTCTTCCAACTGAGCTTCCAGTTCCAGAATTCAGCCCCTAGATTAGAAAAACAATTTACTTTTGGTACTCATTTTTATTTATTAGAGAGGCAAAGAGAAAGAGAAACACACACAGAGAGACAGAGAGAGCAAGCACTCCTATCCACTGGCGTACTTCCCAAATGCTCACAACAGCTGGGACTGGGCCAGGCTGAAGCCAGAAGCTCGAAACTCTCTCCAAGTCTCCAACACGGGTGCCAGGGACCCAAGTACTTGAGCCATCACCTACTGCCCTCCAGGGTGCACATCAGCAGGATTATGGACTTGTAAATGGAGCTGAGATTGAAACTCAGGCGTTCTGATATGGGTTGTGGGTATCCTGTGTGGTATATTAACCATTAGGCAAGATGGCTACCCCATCCGCTCCATTTTTACCCTAGTAAAGTAAGAACTAGAAACTTGGAGCATTAGGTCAGGTAGTGGGGCCATATGGAGTGGATGGATGTGTGAAAGGAAAACACGTAGTCACCCAGGTAAATGAGTAGTCACCTGATTCCCTACTCCATGAAGTACTGTCAATATCTTGCCTAGTTTATAATTTGGTTATCACAACTACTGAGTGGAACTGAGCTTGTTGTGTGGCAGACATTGTATTCACAGTAGTCAGAGAAAGAGGGAACTTTTTTTTTTTTTTTTGACAGGCAGAGTGGACAGTGAGAGAGAGAGACAGAGAGAAAGGTCTTCCTTTTGCCGTTGGTTCACCCTCCAATGGCCGCTGCGGCCGGTGTGCTGCGGCCGGCGCACCGCACTAATCCGAAGGCAGGAGCCAGGTGCTTCTCCTGGTCTCCCATGTGGGTGCAGGGCCCAAGCACTTGGGCCATCTTCCACTGCACTCCTGGGCCATAGCAGAGAGCTGGCCTGGAAGAGGGGCAACCAGGACAGAATCTGGCGCCCCGACCGGCACTAGAACCTGGTGTGCTGGCGCCGCAAGGCGGAGGATTAGCTAAGTGAGCCGCGGCGCCAGCCAAGAGGGAACATTTTCAATAGACAATAATGAAAATGATCATCATGGTGACGTCTAATCCTAAAAATCAATTACACTTAAAATTCAGTTAAACACATTAACAGTTAAGATGTGGACCAGAGGAAGTGCTGGTGATTTTTGGATAACATGGCTTCTAAATACAAACTACCTACTTTGGTGTTCAGTCCAAAAAACAGTGATGTGTTCCAATTCTACAGAAACTGGTTGATGCACTTGCTGAGAAATTGTTTTCCTACTTTCCTGGCCCCTGCCTTCGGATCAGCACGGTGCGCCGGCCGCAGCGCACCAGCTGTGGCGGCCATTGGAGGGTGAACCAATGGCAAAGGAAGACCTTTCTCTCTGTCTCTCTCACTGTCCACTCTGCCTGTCAAAAAAAAAAAAAAAAAAAAAAAAGGACAATGTACTCATAGGTGAGAGAAGAATACACATGGATTTTAGCCAATCTTTTGCAAAGATTAAGTGGAAAGGGTGGAAAAGCACACCAAGAGTGATTTCAGGGGCCGGTGCTGTGGCATAGCATGTGAAGCTGCCGCCTGTAGTGCCGGCATCTCATATGGTCACCGGTTTGAGACCTGGCTTCTCTACTTCCGATCCAGCTCTCTGCTGTGGCCTGGGAAAGCAGTAGAAGTTGGCCCAAGTCTTTTGGCTCTTGCACCCATATGGGAGACCTGGAAGGAGCTCCAGGCTCCTAGCTTCAGATTGGTACAGCTCTGGCCATTGTGGCCAAATGGGGAATGAACCAGTGGGTGGAAGACCTCTCTCTTTCTCTCTCTCTCTGCCTCTTCTGTGTAACTGACTTTCAAATAAATAAATAAATCTTAAAAAAAAAAAAAAGTGATTTTGGCTGGTGCCGTGGCTCACTAGGCTAATCCTCTGCCTGCGGAGCTGGTACTCCAGGTTCTAGTCCCGGTTGGGGCCCTGGGTTCTGTCCTGGTTGCTCCTCTTCCAGTCCAGCTCTCTGCTGTGGCCCAGAAGTGCAGTGGAGGATAGCCCAAGTGCTTGGGCCCTGCACCTGCATGGGAGACCAGGAGAAGCACCTGGCTCCTGGCTTCGGATTGGTGCCAGCCGCAGCACACTGGCCGTAGCGACCATTTTGGGGGGTGAACCAATGGAAGGAAGACCTTTCTCTCTGTCTCTCTCCCTCACTGTCTAAATCTGCCTGTCAAAAAAAAAAAAAGTGATTTTTAAGGCATATGAAAACGAACAGGATAAACACTCTAATTTGGTTCTGAAAGATAAAGTAAAGCCCAAAGAGGATGCAAAGTATGATCCAATACTAGATGAGGAGCCAGAAGACTCAAAGTCAAATCACTCACACACAAGTGAAAAACACAAGAAGAAGACCTGGCACTGCTTTATTTATTTATTTTTTTGACAGGCAGAGTGGATAGTGAGAGAGAGAGACAGAGAGAAAGATCTTCCTTTTTGCCGTTGGTTCACCCTCCAATGGCCGCTGTGGCTGGCGCATCTCGCTGATCCGAAGCCAGGAGCCAGGTGCTTCTCCTGGTCTCGCATGCGGGCTGGCACTGCTTTAAATAGAAAGAAGATGAGGACTACATGCCAGTCAAAAATACTAACCAGGATTTGTACAGGGAGATGAGGTTTGGTCACTCTGAAGAAGAAGGAAGCTGTAGGGAGAAGCAAGAGTGAAAAGAGAAACTAAACTCAGAACCGGAGTCGCAGCTCATCTAGAGAAAGTGGTGGCCACTATAGTATTGTCACAAAGCCAAATACCAAACTGATTTTTATGGAAGAGAAAGGAGTAAAAAGAGAGACTGAAGCAGAATTCCAAAGACATCTAAAGAAAAATCTAAGTCCGGATGAGAGATGAAGAATCAGAAATGAATGGCTAACTTATTTACTTTTTTCTAACTTAGAGTACCGGGAAAGCAGATGTTCAGATTTTGTGTCAAAGCAGTTAAAGACTCTGCTTGTTAAGGCCCTTTTAGATTAATACTGATTCCATAGGGCAATAAAAGATAAGGAATTTGGGGGGGCTCCTTTTTTTTTTTTACATTATTTTTATTGCTACACATAAATGCCCATCTTCGTTTTTAAAGTCCTTCACATTTTCAGTCTTTTTAAAAATTCAGTATTTCATACTGCAGAAATACACAGCCATGTATATGTGAGGCATAAGGAATAATAAATTTTTGTCTCGCAGTCAACCAGCTTAAGAAACAAACACCTGCATTTTAGAAGTCCTCTGTGTGCCCTCCCCTCTCCAGTAATTGTTACTCTGAATTTTGTTTGTCATTCTCTTGCTAGTTGTTATAGTTTCACAATGCTTGTATGTATCCCTAAATGCAATGTGAATTTTTGTATGTTTTTGAATTTTATATAAACGGCTGAAGGAATGTAGATGATGTTGCATAACTGTCTCTTGGGGGGGGGGGCACACCCCCCTGACATTAGAGGCATGGCCACAGTTTGATCTCCACCAAAATAGGCCAGCGAATGGGCACACCTGCCCCGCCCCCCCCCAAGGAAGGTGGTGGTGGAGGCAGCAGGGGGGCTAATTGGTATGTGAGGTGTTTAGGAATTTGTAAACTTGCACAAGCATTTGAATGGACCTGTCTCTGAAGATTTACAACACAGTGCTGATCCCAATCTCAGACCACCAGACCCAATTCCTTTTCCCAAATCCTTAAGTTGATGTGTAAACCTTGCCTACATGCCTGTTGGCTTATGGAATTGTGTGTACCCTCTAAATAAAAGTAGGAGTGCGTAGCTATCCAGTGGTGCACTCTTAGAATGGATGCGCCTGTGTCCTGTCTCCTCATTTGAAAAATTCCACAAAGGAATATTTTAAAAATTATTAAAAGTAGTTATTGGGAGACAGGAACTTCTAAATCTGTGTTATTTAACACATGGTTAGAAATGGCTGTTGGCTTTTCCTTGAACTCTACCTTCAATTAAAAATAGAAAGACTTACGTTGAAAGAGAATTAAGGGGCCAGTGTTGTGGTGTAGCAAGTAAAACCGCAGCCTTCAGTGCCCGCATCCCATATGGGTGCTGGTTGAATCCTGGCTGCTCTACTTTCCATCCAGCTCTCTGCTAAGGCCTGGGAAAGCAGTAGGAGATGGCCCAAATCCTTGGGCCCCTGCAGCCATGTGGGAGACCTGGAGGAACTCCTGGCTCCTGGTTTCAAATTTGCTTAGCTCCAGCTGTTGTGGCTTTTTGGGGAATGAACTAGCTGATGGAAGACCTCTCTCTCTGCCTCTGCCTATCTGTAACCCTGCCTTTCAAATAAATAAATATTAAAAAAAAAAAGAGAATTAAGATTTGCTTAATGGTAGAGTGGTCATATGGTTTATCATCTGCATCAGGATGCACCTTCAAAAGTGAAAAGTGATATTACTGATTACCCACTGAACAACAGATGGAAATTAGGTTGTCTCAGGGGAACTGGGAGATATAGTTATCCTACTTACAATGTATGTTTCAACCTCAATGACATATAGACTACAGGTGAAGTTTCATGTCTGTACACAATAATACACTTACATGGTTATTTTCTCCAGCCCATATACCGTTATTTTATGGGTAGTTGAAGAGAATTTTCCATATAATCTTGATTGTGCTTGACATTTGATTTACACATTAATGATAGAATTTGACCTTTGCAAACCAATTCTTTTATCTAGTAAGCTGGCCAATCTTTAGAAAACTCATTTTCAGAGATTCTGTGTGAAGTGATAATTTTTGAGTTTCTGGAAGAATTAGTATGGCTTCTAAATGAATGAGGCTTGGAAAGGAGTATTTCAAACTATAATTAGATGAGTACAATTTCTTTAGATAAATTTGTCCATTCAACAAATGTGTTAAGTTTCTATGTACTAGATGCTGGAGTCATAGGAGGAAAGAAACAAGTGAGCAAGTAAACAGTCAAGATAACTTCAGGTAAATATTTTATTTATGAAAGTAAAATATAGTGATGTTTCACAGTAATTGCGGAGTAGTGACAAGGTAGAGAAATTATTTGTCATCAGGGAAGGCTTCAAGGCAGGGACATCTAATCTGAGACATGAATGACAAATAGTACCAGCCATGGAAGAGTACCCAGCAGAAGGAACACCAAATACAAAGGCCCTTGGTGGGAACCAATGCGTGTGTGACTGAGGTGCAGTGGTTAGGAGGTCAGGCCGAAGAGACACGGAGACACAGCAGCAGTGCCGCTCTACACATAGCTCTGCTGTGTGACTAACCGAAAGACCAGATTTTGTTGTCCCTTGAACCTTGGTTATCTTCAGTGAAAGTGGGACTGAACAATGTAAGGGTCTGGCAGGAGCCAGGCTCGTTAGTCTGCGTATCTCTTTACACAGGAGCAGGGGAGGGCAGAGCAGCCCCTGTGAGTTGAATGCAGACGCAAGCAGTTTGTCATTATAAGTCAGGGCATGGCTACTAGCCCTGACCTCAGCTGTAACAATACTGGCATAGTCTTCCCTCTACATTTCATTACGGGGTGGGAAACAGGGAAGGCAAGGAACAGAGGTATCAAAATCTAGTCTTTAGTATCCTGTTGTTCCCATTTTCTTTGACTCTTTTCAGTAGAAGAGCTTATGGATGTTTCTCAACAATAAAATGACCTTCAGAGCTCTTCTGACAGAAATCTAAGGTCACTGTGCAAATGGTCACATAACATTTCATGGAATGCTGTCTTGGATGCCGTTTGTACTGGGTGAGCAGGTGCAGCAGCCCTCCCAATCAACTCTGCCTTGGCTCATTACCCTGGCTTGAGACACACCAGCTGTGCAGTGCACACCTACTTAATATACTGAATCAAATCAGACAATATCCAAAAGGCCATTTCTTCTTTTTGGTAGCAACCTACTCTGTAGTTTAAAAGATGGAGTTCAGAGTGAATAGAATTGCAAAGTTTATGACTTTTTGTCTAGAAACACAGATGCAGCTGCCTCCCAGACTGTTCAGAGACACACAGAGAGAGAAATGGTTTATACAACATTTTAAATGGTTCATTTATTTATTTGAAAGAATGATAGAAAAAGGGAGGAGGAAGGGAGGGAAGGAAGGAGGAAGGAGAGAGAGAGAGAGAGAGAGAGAGAGAGAGAGAGAGAGAATGCTTCCATTTGCTGATTTAACCCCCAAATGGTTGCAATGACCAGGGCTGGGCCAGCCTGAAGCCAGGAGCCTGGAACTGCATCCAGGTTTCTCATATGGGTGGAAGGGGCCCAAGCACTTGGGCTATCTTCTGTTGCTTTCTCAGGCACATTAGCAAGGAGCTGGATTGGAAGTGGAGCAGCTATGGTTCAAACCAGTTTTCATATAGATTGGTATAGGATCTTCTGACAGCAACACTTTATGCCATAAGATAATGAAAAAAACATACTGAAGATACTCAGGAAAAGAAACTACTAGCTAAGGGTTTTCCCGCCCTCTAAACTGACCATTGGACATCAAGGCTGCTGAAATATTATTAGAATTTGGGCAATATTGCTCCTCAGAGTTCTTTCCCATGCTTAATGAAAGATGGGAAAAGCTTTGGTACGAGGACTGGCAGTCAACACTGAACATGTGTAACAGTAGAACTAAAACTAAGTGATGGAGATAAGGTGACAGAATAGTATGGAATTATTATAGGCTGTCATAATCTAGATGTAATACAATTAAAAATAGAAGAAGGGAGAAAGTTTATGGAAAGTATTAAGTCAAATGCCCAACAAAATGATGTCACTAGATAATTTAATCATTTCTCATAGTACACATTAAGTATTTGTTATTTTCATTTTATTTAAAAGACAGAGATCCTCTATTTGCTGGTTCACTCCCCAAATGTCTACAATAGTCAGGTCTGGGCCAGGTTGAAGCCAAGAGCCTGAAGCTTAATCAGGTCTTCCACCTTAGGGGACCCAACTACTTGAGCAATAGTCTGCTGCCTCCCAGGGTACTCATTAGCCAGACACTCAGAAGGGATGTGAGTATCCCAACTAGTGTCTTAACTGTTAGGGCTAACATTCTTCCCTAAAATATTGTTTGAGTTTTCTTGTGTACTATTGGTGAGATCTATATTTTTTAAAGGATTTGTTTATTTGAAAAGCAAAGTGACAAAAAGAGAGAGGGTGAGAGAGAGAGAGGGAAGAGGGAGAAGCAGACAGAAAGGGTGAGGGAGGGTGATCTTTCACCTGTTGACTCACTCCCCAAATGCCTGAAATTGTTGGGGCCTGAAGCCAGGAACTCCATCCAGTTTCCCACACGAGTGTCTGTAACCCAAATCCTTGGAATAGTGTCTGATGTCTTCCTGCACTGGCTTGTGGATGCAGGACTTGGTTCTAGCCATGGCAATGTAGGGTGCAGGTATCTCAAGTGACAGCTTAACCTGCTGTGCCCTGATTCCTGCCCCAGAAGAAGAAAAATACACAAAAATAAAGATAAAATGGCATTATTTGCCTTTTTTTAAATTAAACTTTTATTTAATGAATATAAATTTCCAAAGTACAGCTTATGGGTTACAATGGCTTCCCCCTCCCAAAACTTCCCTCCCACCCACAACCCTCCCCTTTCCCGCTCCCTCTCCCCTTCCAATCACATCATGATTCATTTTCAATTCTCTTTATATACAAAAGATCAGTTTAGTATATATTATTTGCCTTTTACAGTGTTGATACTGTCTTAAAGAATACATAGATATAAGGATAACACAAGTAATTTTGTGGGTATTAAGAACCAAATATTTATTTATTTATTTATTTGAGAGAGTTATAGACAGACAGATGGAGAGACAGAGAAAAAGGTCTTCTACCTGCTGAATCACTCCCCAGATGGCTGCAATGGCTGGAGCTGGGCCGATCTGACGCCAGGAGCTTCTTGAGAGTCTCCCATGCGGGTGCAGTGGCCCAAGCACTTGGCCATCTTCTACTGCCTTCCCAGGCCAGAGAAGAGAGCTGGATCAGAAGAGGAGCAGCGGGGACTAGAATCAGCACCCATGTGGAATGCCAGTGCTGCAGGCAGAGGTTTAGCACACTAACCACAGGCAGACCCCAATTTTAATGACACAAATATAGACATTCTTAGATAAGTAAAAACTTTGCAATTTTCTGCTCAAACTGGAAATAACTGTATGTATTAATTATTTTTCTCTTTTTTAAACATACATATTTCCTGGTTGAGTTCATTATAAAGGCCTAGGATTAATGTCCACCTTGTAATAATGAGCACCACTAGTAACAACATTGTAGTATTTAAATATCAGCTTCCACTAAAAGAAACGGGGGTTCCTTGAAAAATCACTGATTTCATATATATGGTAGCAAATATAAAAGATGGAGCTCATTTTGATTCCAAAAAGCAAGGAAGCTACAAGGCTACTGGAGTCATGTTGAAAGCATAAGCAACCAGTTCGAAGGAGTTCCCAGCACTTGCAGATGGACACTTTGGAGAATCAAGAGAAGTAATGACTTGATTGAAATGGCTCTGTATAAAAAACAATGTGAATTCATAATGTTCCAAAATCACTGATCACTGTTGCAGACTGCTAGGCAATGAATTCATTTCTCTGAGGATTCCTAAAGAGAAATAAAATAACATTTATGCCATCTGTTTCATATGGCTTATATGTCAGGGTATCCAACGGTTGAAGAAGGATAATTCTTTATGGAATAATTCCATCTAATGAATGCATAGAGAATGGCAGAATTTGAAAACCAACATTTTAGAAGTCTTGGAGAAATGACGGAACTTAACAGTGATCATAATGGATGTCAAAGTATTAGATTGATGGGGATTCTGATAATAGACCAATTCAGGCTGACCGTGAATCCACACTTAATGAAAAGCAGAAAAATTATAAATATGCCTCAAGAGGTGATGTAATATGAACTGATAGGTATATTTTATAAAGGGGCCAGTGTTGTGATGTAGAAGGTCATGCCATTGCCTGTGATGCCAGCATCCTATATGGCTATATGGTTCAAGTCCTGACTGTTCCACTTCTGATCCAGCCACCTGCTAAAGGCCTGAGGAAAAAAAATAGAAAATAGCCCAAGTACTTGAGCCTCTGCTACCTATGTGGGAGACCTGGAAGAAGCTCTGGCTCCTGGCTTTGGCCTAGCCCACTACTTGGCCATTGCCGTCATCTGGTAAATGAACCAGTGGATGGAAGCTCTCTTTCTGCCTCTCCCTCTTTCTCTCTAACTCTGACTTTCAAATAAATAAATTAATTAATATTAAAAAATAAAAATTTTATAAAAATATTGAACCTGAACTTTTTAGGTCTGAATATTAATACTTAGCAAACAGGGGATAAAGAAATCTGTTACAATAGATTTTTTTAAAAAGATTTATTTATTTACTTGAAAGTCAGAGTTACACAGAGAGAGAGAGGAAAGGCAGAAAGAGAAAGAGAGAGGTCTTCCATCCTATGGTTCACTCCCTAATTGGCTGCAATGGCTGGAGTTGTGCCTATCTGAAGCCAGGAGCCAGGAGCCAGGAGCTTCCTCTGGGTCTTTCATGCGGGTGCAGGGGCCCAAGTACTTGGGCCATCTTCCATTGCTTTCCCAGGCCATATCAGAGAGCTGGATTGGAAGTGGAGCAGCCGGGACTAGAACCAGCTCCTATATGGGATGCTGGCACTTCAGGCCAGGGCGTTAACCCACTACACCACAGCACCGGCCCCTAGAATTTTAAAAATGCAATAAGCTAAATCCAGAATGTGGCATGTCTAGAAGAAGGATGTCTAGAATGAATAAATTGCATGAAAAATCAGAGAGAAAAGGGAAAATTGTGCTATGAGACGTAAATCCTTGTCCTTCTTTTCCATTTCCATTCCCTTTTATTCCCTCCCTTCACAGTTTCAGTCCAAAAGTCATTTAGTGGGCTGGGCAAGGTGTCTCCAAGTGGGAGAGTATGGAGGCATGGCTGTGGCTGGACAAGGAATACTTCCATGTGAGTGAAGGCAGGGGAGTGGCTTTGAGCACAAATAGGTAAGAAGGGTGTCCATGAAGTGTGTGGAGCACCTGGGACACAGGTATCAGAACCCCAGGAGAGTGAGAAATGCGTTTGTCTGGGAGGGTGGTATGAGTTAGTCTGCTGTAGCCTGAGTAAGGTAATCTAGGGTGGGATGTCAAGGTCACTGTGAGTGAGGAGGGCATAATTCAAAGGAGAGGTTGGTGATAAGAGGAGGTTGGTTACATATTGGATAATAAATCAAATAGGTTACTTTGTTAAGAATAATGACAATTAGGTTTATTTTTGTTGTATAAGGGATTTATGGATATGGAAATGAAGAAAACTAGAATGAACTCCATGATGTTGAATTAGAATTGGAGATATTTGTGTGAACTCTTGCTTCTCAATATACATAGGCAGTTACAGCAATAGACAGCTCTGGATATCTCTAGCTCTGGAGATATCTATCTCCCCAGCTCTGCCAATATTTTTTTTTGAGCAATACTCCAATATTAATGAGTACAGTTGGCACTCAGATCTTCACCTTGACAATTTTGGACTTTACCTGAGTCTTATGCTCCTGGAAAACAATTAACCATCCAGAAACTCCCGACCCTTTTGTGTCCTGGGAATTGGCTGTTGTCACTTTGTTCTGGGAAACTGTCCTGCTGCCTTCTCTCACTCCCTCAAACCCAGGTCTTTGAAGCTTAGTCTATCCCTTCCTATAAAACAAAAGCCCTTTCTGCCTAACTTTTGAGACCGCTAAAGATCTTAGTTTTGGAATATTTTCTCTATTGTAATTATCTACCTCCTTCCATTAGTATAGTCATGTTGAATACAACTTTTATTTACCTAAGCCTGGATTTGTTTTTTATTTGACAGCCTCTAAATATTATTTTGAAGTAAAATAAGCCTAAGCTTCTTGGAAACAAGGGCCTAGGCAGAGAATGGACTAGCTGAGCCTGGATCATCATCTTGTATACTTGAAAGTGAAGAAATGCTCAAAGAATACAGATGCATGTCTAAAGGACCTAGAAACAAGCTTGAAGCGGCTCTCATTGGCCAAATCTGGGACAATCTGAGCATCAAAATAAATTCTTATATCTTTATTACAGTTAAAAAGGGATGTGGTGAGGAGTACATGGGAACTTTTTGTATTACTACCCCACAATATTTGTTTTGTAAATTTAAAACTATTCTGAAATAAAATGTTAATAAATAAATTCTGATAACTTATGCCGTTGAGTAAAAATAGTAATTCAGTGAGAAATTATGAGCTTATATCATATAAAAATAAATGAAGAATTTGCTACAGAATTTACATAGTTTCAAAGAACCACTTCACACACCACTTATTAAGGGGAAAGAGGTAACTTCATAGTGGACAAATTTGGCAAATGCCACTTTTAAAAAATGATGAGCATTAACATTACCAGTAGTGGAATGAATGAAACTGGAGTGTGGCCTGATGGGATACATGAAGAAGATAGTGTTGCTTCTGTGATAGTCCTGCTCAAGGTGCCTAATCTGATTCAAACCACAAACAAACCTCAGACAAACCCAAGTTGAGTGACATTCAGTAACTGTCCAGGACCTTTCCTAACTTTATTTACAGTCACTGTGGCCATGTGATGAACTTCTGGCTCTTAAGATTTAAATGGACGTCAAAGAAGGAGGTACCTTTCTCTGAAGGGAGGAGAGAACTTCCACTTTGACTATGACCCTATCGGAATAAAATCAAAGTCGGCGAAAACCTAAAGGCTTCCACAGCCTTGGCAAATCATGACTAGAGCCTAGGGAGATTACTGACGCCATAAACAAGAGTGTCAAATTGTTAAATCAACAGGAGTCAAGTGTACTTATGTCTCATGTGGGATCTGTCCTTAATGTGTTGTCCAATGTGAAGTGATGCTATAACTAGTACTAAAACAGTATTTTTACACTTTGTGTTTCTGTGTGGGTACAAACTGATGAAATCTTTACTTAGTATATACTGAATCGATCTTCTGTATATAAAGATAATTGAAAATGAAAAAAAAAACAAACAAACCCTGGTGTTAAATTGGAAATTGCATAGAAAATTAATCAATTTTTAAAAAATGTCATGTAGGATCTCTGTCTTTAATGTGCTATACACTGTTATTTAATGCTATAACTAGTACTCCAACAGTATTTTTTCACTTTGTGTTGCTATGTGGCGGCAAACTGTTGAAATCTTTACTTAATGTATACTAAACTGATCTTCGGTATATAAAGAGGATTGAAAATGAATCTTGATGTGAATGGAAGGGGAGAGGGAGCGGGAAAGGGGAGGTTTGCAGGTGGGAGGGAAGTTATGGGGCGGGGGGAAGCCATTGTAACCCATAAGCTGTACTTTGGAAATTTATATTCATTAAATAAAAGTTAAAAAAAAAGATTTAAATGGACGAAAATGGACTGTGGTTTAGGAAAAGCTGTCTTTTTTTTTTCTTTCTAATAAAAGTGGGGTTACTTTAATGTCCTACACCTTTAACTTTTTTTATTCTTTGCCTTTATTTTTGTGTCTAATATGAAAGCTACAGTCACAGATTATGACAAAACAGAAATGGAAACAATCTGGTTCATTCATTGAATGCATCAGAATTGGACCAGCTACCTTTAGGTTCATTATTACATTACCCCTTATTTGAGTAAACAATGTGATTGGATATTTATTGGGTGTGGCCAAATGCAAACCGGGCCAAACAACTTGCCTTTCTATTTTTTGTTTGTTTGCTATTTCAGCTGTTTTTGCTGGCAATTTTATTTGTATTGCAATGTATTTACAAGTTAATTTATGAACAATTGGTTTTCATGATGTCAGGTCTTCTGGCACATGATAGACTTCTTCATTTGTTCTAGTGTTATTTTGAGGCTTAAGTAAAATTTTCATTTTCTTCATATAACTTTGCAGACTGTTTTGTTTCCCCGAAGTTCTTATGCTGAAACCTAATCCCATATTTGGAGGTAACCAGGTTGTGAGGATGGCATCCTCATGAATAGGATTAGTGCCCTTATAAAAGAGGCCCCAGAGAGATCCCTTGCCTCATCTGTTATGAGGCATAACAAAAGAGACTGCCATCTGTAGCCTCAGCCATCATAAAATCTGCCGGCACCTTGATTGTGAACTTCTTGGCTACCAGGCCTGTGGAAAATAAGTGTTTGTGGTTTAGAAGTCATCCAGTCTAGGGTATTTTTGTTATAGTGCCTGAACAGACCAAGACACTTAAGTTTCTGCTATAATCATTTTTTTTTTTTTTTTTTTGACAGGCAGAGTGGACAGTGAGAGAGAGAGACAGAGAGAAAGGTTTTACTTGTGCCGTTGGTTCACCCTCCAATGGCCGCCGCGGCTGGCGCGCTGTGGCCGGCGCACCGTGCTGATCCTAAGGCGGGAGCCAGGTGCTTCTCCTGGTCTCCCATGGGGTGCAGGGCCCAAGGACTTGGGCCATCCTCCTCTGTACTCCCTGGCCACAGCAGAGAGCTGGCCTGGAAGAGGGGCAACCAGGACAGAATCTGGCGCCCGACCGGGACTAGATCCCGGTGTGCCACCTGCTCTGTAATTGATACAAAGGAACAAATGGATGTTTTTCTCAATCCCAAGAGAATCTGAAGACTTTAATTCCAGTTAATTCTGACAAAACCAGTAAGTTAAATATTATAAGATCAATTAATAAAATTCAGTTTTCTGTAATAAAATTGCTGTATATGAAATGAATATAAACAATTAATGTCACATGATCAAATTTAGACTTTCATAGAATGGTAAAAAAGAAACCCTTGGGAAAGCTTCTTGCAAACACGTCCAATTTTATGAAACCTGAAAAGAAGGATTATTTACATTATCCTGGCATATTTTAACTATTTTTGGTGTCTTTAAGATCATCTGGATTGGCCAGGGACATGGCGCAGCAATCGCAGCACCTGAGACTCCGTATCCCATATTGGAGTGCTGGTTGGAGTCCTACCTGCTCTGCTTCTGATCCAGCTCCCTGCTAATGTGCCTGGGAAGGCAGCAGATCATGGACCAAGTACTAGACTCCTGCCACGTATATCTGGGACTCAGATGGAGCTCCTGGCTTCCACCTGGAACAGGCCCAAACTTAATGGCCATTTGGGGGAGTGAACCCACAGATGGAAGATCTTTTTTTCTACATCTCTCCCTCTATCTGTGTAACTGTGCCTTTCAAATAAATATAATAACTTTTTTTTTTTTTTGACAGGCAGAGTGGATAGTGAGAGAGAGAGACAGAGAGAAAGGTCTTCCTTTTTGCTGTTGGTTCACCCTCCAATGGCCACTGCAGCCGGCGCATCTCGCTGATCCAAAGCCAGGAGCCAGGTGTTTCTCCTGGTCTCCCAGGCGGGTGCAGGGCCCCAGGACTTGAGCCATCCTCCACTGCCTTCCCGGGCCATAGCAGAGAGCTGGCCTGGAAGAGGGGCAACCGGGATAGAATCCGGCGCCCCAACCAGGACTAGAACCCGGTGTGCTGGCGCCGCAAGGCGGAGGATTAGCCTGTTAAGCCACAGTGCCGGCCAATATAATAACTCTTTTAAAAAATTATCTACTTCAGCTTCTACAGCCTTTTTGATCTTTAGGATTATAAGTGTAAGCTGTGTTTTATATTAGAATGTGTTACTGTTCATGGAACTTAAAATTTTGTTTTATGTTTGGGATACAAAATGACAACACACAATAATCCCCCAATAAATAAGTAATCGTCCATTGTAATGAGAACTGCCTGGATGTTTAAGGATGACCATACAATGTAGTCAGAGGGAAAAAAATTTAAAACAATGCAAACTTATTTTTTTAAAGATTTATTTATTTATTTGAAAGTCAGAGTTACACACAGAGAGAAGGAGAGGCAGAGAGAGAGAGAAAGAGATCCTCCATCCTCTGGTTCACCTCCCAAACTGGTTGCAACGGCTGGAGCTGGGCTGATCCAAAGCCCGGAGCCAGGAGCTTCTTCCAGGTCTCCCATGTGGGTGCAGGGGCCCGAGAACACAGGCCATCTTCCACTGCTTTCCCAGGCCATAGCAGAGAGCTGGATTGGAAGTGGAGCAGCGGGGTCTTGAACCAGCACGCACATCGGATGCCAGCACTGCAGGTGCCAGCCTTACCCACTATGCCACAGCGCCTGTCCCACAATGTTAACTTATAACAATTTAAAAAGCACCGATATGCCACAGTGTGTTAACGCCCTGGCCTGAAGGGCCGGCATCCCACATGGGCGCCAGATTCTGTCCCAGTTGTTCCTCTTCTGATGCAGCTCTCTGCTATGGCCCGGGAAAGCAGTAGAAGATGGCCCAAGTCCTTGGGCCCCTGCACCCACGTGGGAGATGGGGAAGAAGCTCCTGGCTTCGCATCGGCACAGCTCCGGCCTTTTTGGCCATCTGGGGAGTGAACCATCGGATGGAAGACCTCTCTCTCTCCCTCTCCTCTCTTTGTGTAACTCTTTCAAATAAATAAATAATATTTTTTAAAAAAAAGCACCGATAAATTGTGAAATACAACACAAAACTCACTTGATTATTTTATGTATTAAAAGCATCCACCAAAGCAAAACACTGAATCGTCGAAGCTAATTTCCTTTCCTTCCACCGCATTTCTGACCAGCCTCTCTTTAGACCATTCCTCCAGCACACGAGAACAGGTGAGGACCTGCACTTTGTCCCTAGGGGCTTCTCACTTACTCCAGTGATTTTAGGAGAACATTGGTGGGAAAGTCATTCATACAGTGAAAGCCGCAAAATAAGCGTATACTGATGTTATCCTGTACACACCGAATCCCCCAAACGAAACTCAGTTACACTTCCGCAGATCTGCGAGCGTCCCTTAATATACGGGTTGGAAAAAGCCCCGAGATCCGGATCGACCTTCAGAACTGCGCATGCTCTGTTGGTTGAGTACAGTTCCCTCCGCCCCCTCGTCGGAAGTCGGGGTTTGTGTGTGAAATTACGACTGTCGTAAACTGGGATTGCCTGACGGCTGCCTAGCTTTACGATGACAACAACTATGGCGGCTGCCAGTGGCAGATTTGAAAGTGAGAGGAGTATCGAAGAGCGAAAAGAACAGACCCGGGTTGCCAGGGCCGAGGTGTTGCGCCAGGTATCTCAATTTTGGGGCTTTTGTAGTTATTTCGAATTTTGAGAGTTAAGGGTTTCCGGGGGCTAGCCCTCTCACCCCTCCCCTCTGCCCTGTAGTATTTCCCCTTATTTCCGAGGGTCGTCCTTTGAGTGAGATACACTGTAAACTCGTGCGTATCCTCTGTGCCTTACACATTTTGGCAGCTTCCAGTTTCTTATTGTCTGACGGAGCTGTTTGTTTCCTCCAAGTTTCCTTACCTTTTAAGTCATCCGTTCTTGCTATCTCTGCGACCTGGTCTGCGCACTTTAGAGGTGCGGTACAACTTGTCCACGACTCTGTGCCAACGTGCTTCGTAGCCTTCGTCATTTATTTCGCTGTATGTGAAACGAAAACAAGCTTGCTTTTTTTTTTTCTTTCCTGGAACACATGAAATGTGTATTTGAGTGTATGGCATTTCATTCTCCTTACTATTGGTGTGCATTCCGGACTTACTGTAAGCTCTTGCTGATTCAAACAAGAATTAACGCAAGAGACTCAGAAAATTTAGCTTCTTATAATGATTGAGAAACATTGTATTGCTCATGAAGATTCTGATGCACAGATGTAACATATAAAGAGGGAAGTCAACTATTGAGTTACCTGACAAGCTGGTCAAGATGTAAGAAGTGTGGCTACGGAAGGGAAAAATGGTAGTTGGGGATGGGTACAGCGAGGACAGCAAGAGTTTTTATTTATTTATCTTTGTTTTAACTTGGGAATGTTTTAAAAATGTTACATACAAATAAGGAGCCAGTAGAGAAGAGGTAGAGGAGGCAGGAGGGAGAAGGGTTAATGACAACAGCTAGGTTTTTGAAGAGGGAAGAGTGAGTGGTTAATTATGGACTAGGTTTGGTATTGTTCTCTGATTTCAGAGAAAGAGAAAGAATTTTTCAGCCTTGTCTGTTTAGTATTTCAAGCAGTTTTTGGTTTGTAAGATGTGATCAGTTTTATAGTAGAGGTAAAAATAGAATTTGTGGACCAAACCCAGCTTTGGAGTTTGGGGGGAAGAATACCGACAGAAACAACCTCTTAGGAATGGCTTCTTTTATTCAACTATTGTTGAAGAATGAATACAATTAGTAATATAGTCACTTTTTTAAGAAAAGAAAGATAATTGTTACAGAAACATTGTGGAGGACTGGGTATTGGGCTGTAGGCATTGCATATTGAAGGTGTGGAGGTTTATCTACTGTTTTACTTTTTTATTTTATTTGAAAGGGAGAGCTACACAGAGAGAGAAGGAGAGGCAGAGGCAGAGAGAGAAAGAGGTCTTCCATCCACTGGTTCACTCCCCAGATGGCCACAACAGATGGCTGGAGCTGCGCCATTCCAAAACCAGGAACCAGGAGTCAGGAGCCTCCTGTGGGTCTCCCACGCAGGAGCAGGGGCCCAAGGACTTGGGCCACCTTCTACTGCTTTCCCAGGCCATAGCAGAGAGCTGGATTGAAAGTAGAGCTGCCAGGACTCGAACTGGCGCCCATTTGGGATGCCAGCACTGCAGGTGGTGGCCTTACCTGCTACCCCACAGCGCCAGCCCCAATATCTCCTGTTAACAGAAGTCTAAAGCAGTAGCTGTGAAGATGGTAAAGGGAAAAGGGATTCCAAGTCTTATTAGTGGGAGGGAGATTTGAGAGAGGGAAGAGCCCAGAATGGATCCCAAGATTCTATCCTTAATTAGGAACTCACTTCACTGGAAATTGGTAATATGGAGAAGTTCTGTTTTGTTTTTGAAATCCTTAAATATATTTTTTATTAATATAAAGAGAACAGATTTCATGTATTTCATAGATACAGTTCTTTTTTTTTTTTTTTAAGATTTATTTATTTATTTGAATGTCAGAGTTACACACAGAAGGAGAGGCAGAGAGAGAGAGAGGTCTTTCCATCCACTGGTTCACTCCCCAATTGGCTGCAATGACTGGAACTGTGCCAATCCGAAGCCAGGAGCCAGAAGCTTCCTCCGGGTCTCCCATATGGGTACAGGGGCCCTAGGACTTGGGCCATCTTCTACTGCTTTCCCAGGCCATAGCAGAGAGCTGGATTGGAAGTGGAGCAGCCAGGACTTGAACTGACACCCATAAGGGATGCTGGTACTACAGGCGGTGGCTTTACCTGTTATGCAACAGCGCCGGCCCCTAGATACAGTTCTAAGATAAATATACTTCCGTCCTTTGGTCCCTTTCCTTCCTTCCTTTTATTAGTTAATTTTTGCAAAAGCATAAGTTCAGTCCACTCTGTTATCACAGGCTTAATGCACCACTAACCATAATATTCAGCAGGTAAGAAGTGTAAAGACTCCAGTTACATAGGAGTATAAACAAGTCTGAAAACAACAGTCAAGTCACAAGCTGTCTGTTTCATTCCTATAATTTTTTTGTATTCTATATTAACTATCACATATCAGAGAAAACATGATATTTGTCTTTTTGGGACTTGCTTATTTCACTAAGCTTAGTGATTTCCAGTTTTATCCATTTTCTTGTGAAAGACAGGAGTTCATTCTTTTTTATGGCTGACTATGCTGGTGGAAGCAAATTCCGGGCAAGGAACAGACCATTCAATTACCTTTAAGTGAAAAAGGAGAATTTTTAAAGAAGAGTGGGTGATTAGTCTTGGACTAAGGTTGGTATAGTTCTTGATTTTAGCATATGTAAGGTACATGAATAAAAAGCATTCTTCATGCTTCTCTCTTTTGTGTTTAAGTAGTTTTTGGCAGGAGTGGGGTTTGTAAACTATGATAAATTTGCTTTTCTTTCTTCCTTCCTTCCTTCCTTCCTTCCTTCCTTCCTTCCTTCCTTCCTTCCTTCCTTCCTTCCTTCCTTCCTTCCTTCCTTCCTTCCTTCCTTCCTTCCTTCCTTCCTTCCTTTCTTTCTTTCTTTCTTTCTTTCTTTCTTTCTTTCTTTCTTTTTTTTTATTAAAAGAAATCAGGTCAGTTGCCAGTTGTCTTTCTTGTTGTAGGCTAAAGCTAACTTTGAAAAGGAAGAAAGGCGTAAAGAACTTAAACGACTTCGGGGTGAGGATACATGGATGCTACCAGATGTAAATGAGCGAATTGAACAATTCTCACAGGTCAGTTCTGTCTTTTGTCTTTTTTTTGCACTTATTATTTAAGTTAACATTGGAAGAAAAATTTTATAGAAATTTTTTGTAAGTTACAGAATGAATATAACAGAGTTGGCACTATGGATAGTTTTATTGCTTAGGCAGAAGTAATGTGTAATATTTTGGATATTATGACATTGAGAAGATTTTGTTCCTTGAGCTGGCTGGTAGCAGTTTTAACACCAAATTTCTGGCTCACTTGTGGCAAGTTTGTGGATTTAAGAAATTATGCATCTTGGGGGCTGGTGCTGTGGCGCAGCGGGTTAACGCCCTGGCTGGAAGCGCTGGCATCCCATATGGGCACCGGTTCTAGTCCCGGCTGCTCTTCTTCCGATCCAGCTCTCTGCTATGGCCTGGGAAAGCAGTGGAAGATAGCCCAAGTGCTTGGGCCCCTGGACTCACGTGGGAGACCCAGAAGAAACTTCTGGTTCCTGGCTTCGGATTGGCATAGCTCTGGCTGTTGCGGCCATCTGCGGAGTGAACCATCTGATGGAAGACCTCTCTCTGCCTCTCCTCTCTCTGTGTGTAATTCATACCTTCAAATAAATAAATAAATCTTTAAAAAAAAAAAAAGAAATTAGGCATTTTAAGCTTTGTACCTTTATTTATTTTTCTAGGTCTCAAGCTTTGTTTTCTTTTCCTGCTTTTTTTTTTTTTTTTTAGGATTTATTTATTTATTTGAAAGAGTTACGGAGAGAGAAGGGGAAACAGAGCGAGAGATCTTTTATCTGCTGGTTTACTCCTCAAATGGCTGCCACAACTAGGGCTTGGCCAGGCCAAAACCAGGCTGAAGCAGGTGGCTAGTTAACCTGCTGGGAACAGCACTGATCTCTCCTACATTATTTTAATCTTTATGTGACAAATAATTGTGCATGTTTGTGGGGCATACTATAATGTGTTTATTTACATTATATATTTTAGAAAGATTGAATGAAACAACATATACATTACCTTTCCAATTTACTATTGTTTTGTGGTAAGAATGTTAAAATCTATTCTTATAGCAATTTTGAAATATACTATAGATTGTTATTAACTGTAGTCACCATGAAATATGATAGGTCACTAAAAAGTATTCCTTCAGTGTAACTGAAACTTTATACCCTTTGATTAATATCTTTTCTTTTCTCATTCCTCCTCCCCAGCCTCTTCCTACAATTTTTTTTTTTTTGACAGGCAGAGTGGACAGTGAGAGAGAGAGAGAGACAGAGAGAAAGGTCTTCCTTTGCCGTTGGTTCACCCTCTAATGGCCGCCGCGGTAGCGCGCTGTGGCCGGCGCACCGCGCTGTTCCGATGGCAGGAGCCAGGTGCTTATCCTGGTCTCCCATGGGGTGCAGAGCCCAAACACTTGGGCCATCCTCCACTGCACTCCCTGGCCACAGCAGAGAGCTGGCCTGGAAGAGGGGCAACCGGGACAGGATCGGTGCCCCGAATTCAAGCTATCTTGTTATATTATTTATGACCTCATAATCTTGTATGAATTTTTTTGTACCATTGGAAGATACTCTGTGTGTGTAGATGTATGCCTATATGTTTGATTATATCTGTATGACACATGAATATAAAAATAAGCTAAAACCAAACTTTTCCTTATAATTTTTCTGTTAAAAAATCTTAGCTATGGGGCTGGTGCTGTGGTGTGGTAGGTAAAGCTGCTTGTGGTGCCGACATCCCATATGGGCACAGGTTTAATTCTTGGCTGCTCACTTCCTATCCAGCTCCCTGCTAATGAGCCTGGGATAGCAGAGGAAGATTGCCCAAGTCCTTAGGTCCCTGCACCCATGTGGGAGACCTGGAAAAAGCTCCTGGCTCCTGGCTTAGGCCTGGCCCAGCCCTGACTGTTGTGGCCATCTAGGGAGTGAACCAGTGGATGGAAGATTCTCTATCTCTGCCTCTCAGTAACTCTGCCTTTCAAATAAATAAACAAATCTTTAAAAATTCTTAGTCATATGATTTGTGAGTAGTACATATGTTATTGAAGGTATTTTAAAGGAAGATTTATGTATTTATTTATTTGAAAAGCAGAGTATCAAGGAGAGATTGGGTGATTTGTCTCCATAGGCTGGTTTACTCCCCAAATGGCTGCAACATCCAGGATTGAGCTTGGCTGAAGCCCGCAGCCAGGAACTCTAATGGGTCTTCTACACAGGTGGGTGTCAGGAGTCTAACCATTTGGGCCATCATTGACTGCCTTCCCAGGTGCATTAGCAGGGAGGTGGACTGGAAGCAAGAGAGCTGGGATTCCACCTGGCCTTCTAATGTGGGATGCCAGTCACAGGCTCTGGCTTAACCTGCTGTGCCACAACCCTGGCCACTATAGAAAATATCTTAAAGCTTCTTGGAATATTTTATTTATTTGGTGATATTGTTCTTCTCATGAAAGATTTATAAAGCTTTTGGAACATAAATTTCTTTTTCTCTTAAAATGGTTCCTTTTAAGGAAGATAAAACTAGGTTGCTTTTTTAACCTGTTGAAAATAACTATTTATAGGAACACTCTGTGAAGAAAAAGAAAAAAAAAGACAAGCATTCAAAAAAAGTAAAGAAAGAGAAGAAAAAAAAGAGCAAGAAAGAGAAATATGAGAAGAACAAGGAGTCATCTGATAGTTCATCTGTAAGTATATACTAAAACTAACTAAAGCAGCTATTTGTCAAAAAGTTTTTTTGAAGGAATTGTGTATTGAAACTTAAAGCATATGAAGACCTTAAGAAAATATGACACGAAAATGTCTGGGAGACATGGACTTGGAGATGGCCAGAAAATATTGAAAATGTGAACCTCGGATTCCAAAAAACATAAGAAAACAGGAATATGATTTGGGAAACATTGCTAGTTGGAGCCATTAGAATGGATTAAATACTTAGGGAAACTAAAGGTGAAAACTAACACTGGAGAGCCAAAAAGGAAGTAAAGAAGGCTATGTGCTGGAAAATTAGAAGGAAAAGCAGGAAAGAGAGGTATTAAAAAATAAGGGAAAAGAGACTTAAGAGTCTGTTACCTTTGGTCTTTTCATAGATAATAACATCTAAGGCTTTAAAATAGGATGTGTTTATATGTTTACCTTTGGGGGCCAAAGGATGAGAGTGCTTAGTTAGCTGTGTCTCTAGCTGGTTCAGGATGAGAAGACTTAGGAAAATAAAGTAGGCCAAATCCTTTGTGTATGTTTTCAGGAAACAGAGGTTATGCTTAGAGAGTGACAAGCTAGAGATATTTAGGGGTAAATGGTCTGCCATGTATGATCTTCATAGGGTTATCTTCCAAGTTGAATTGCCATAATCTAAAATATGGACCACATAGTTTCAGAAACTAAGTTTTTGCCAGCATATTGTCAAAGGGAAACCTAGCTGGGTATTAGTTAAGCTTGAGAAGGTAGATTTTAGTCAGCAGTTACAAACAGCAGAGGAAATTGCTGAGCTCCATTTCAACTTGTGCAGAGATGATTTGGGCATTTGAAAGGGAAAATAAGGAAATGGGGAGAGCAAGGGCTCAGTACAACAAAAATGTGGGTAATTCCAAAGGGGTTGGACAGTGTAAATTTGATTAGGCCAATTGTGTTTGCTAGCTGGTAATTTTTTTTTTTTTTTTTAAGATTTATTTTATTTATTTGAAAGAGTTAGAGAGAGGGAGGGAGAGAGAGAGAGAGGTCTTCTATCCACTGGTTCACTCTGCAAATGGCCACAATGGCTGGAGATGACCAATCCGACGCCAAGAGCCAGGAGTTTCTTCTGGGTCTTCCACATGGGTGCAGGGACCCAAGCAGTTAGGTCATCCTCTGCTGCTTTACCAGTGTATTGGCAAGGAGTTGGATCGGAACTAGAGCAGCTAGGACTCCACCAGCACCCATATGGGATGCCAGTGCTGCAGACCGGGTCTTTAACCCACTGCGCCACAGCACTGGCCCCAACTGGCAGTTTTTGAAGTTAGGGTTCTTTCTTCTCACAGATACTGGGAAACAGGCTGTATCTTTCTTGGATTGGATTTCAGAGGGATAGTTCTTAGGTCCTTGAGAGAGGTCCTTTAAGTGATACCATTTTCATAACTAAGCCCTTTTTATTCAATATCCTAAAAAGAGGGGTTTGGGGACTTACCATCAAACATTGGCACAAACGAATAGTAGATTTTTTGGCAGTATTGAGCTTTCTCAGGCAGGCATTTCACTTGAAGGATAGGATCAACCAAGGAAAACTGTCTTATATTGCTAGAAGCCATGCTACAGTTTGGTTAAGTCTCTTAGTACGAAATTCGGATGTAGTAAATGTGCTGAGAGTTCTACAGTTCTCAGGATCTTCAGGTGGTGATTGGCTTTGAAAGCCTATCTTATATGAAAATTTGGTATATTAGTTCATGATGAGAAATATAAATGGATAGTCTCAGACTAGCCAGCATATTTTATAATGGTAGAAATATTAAACTTACAGAAAAAGATTTTGAACATAACTTAGAGCAAAGGGAGGTAGTTAACTTTGTAAGTGAAAAGTAAATAGAGACACTATTTCCACAATTGTGGCTTTGGGTTGTTAACCCCTTTGAAAATCTGCTAAAAGGAAGTAATCCTTTCTCAAACCCAAACCCATACACATACAAAGTTAGTTATTTTGGTCTAGTTATTTTGGTTTAGAAAACACCCTGGGCCGGCGCTGTGGCGCATTGGATTAACGCCTTGGCATGAAGCGCCGACATCCCATATGGGCGCCAGTTCTGGTCCCGGCTGCTCCTCTTCCAATCCAGCTCTGCTGTGGCCTGAGAAAGCAGTAGAAGATGGCTCAAGTCCTTGGGCCCTTGCACCCCTGTGGGAGACCAGGAAGAGGCTCCTGGCTCCTGGCTTCAGATTGGCACAGATCCTGCTGTTGCGGCCAACTGGGGAGTGAACCATTGGATGGAAGACCTCTCTCTCTCTCTCTCTCTCTGCCTCTCCTCTCTCTGTGTAACTCTGACTTTCAAGTAAAAATAAATAAATCTTAAAAAAAAAAAAAAGAAAAGAAAACTCCTTGGGATATATGCAAGGATGAGAGCTTTGAGTCCCCAAACCTGCCAGGCTGTTTAAACATTTATGTTGGTTTGATTCAAGGCACTTTTCTTCCTCTTATTAGAGACACATTGTCCCAGATTCTTTTCCCCTTCTTTCCTGGAAATAGATATATGAGAGTACTGTAAAAAGTTTATGAAAAAATGGAATTAAAATATGAATTTATTTTGGTTCAAAATATTTGAAAGCCATATATAATGTGTTTTTACTGCACATTTCCATGGAATTTTTGAAGACCCCTCAGATGGATGGATTTAAAAACATTTGCACCAAAGTTAACTTATCTTTTAATTCCATTTTAATGAACTTTTTAAAGTACTTCTGTATATATTTTGTTCAACGTACAATTTGTACACACACATATCTATCTGTATATACATACATATGTACATGAAGGGTATATGTGTGTGTGTGTGTGTGTATGCTTAAGACAGAGTAGTATGAATAAGTGCCTGTGTTCATACCACATTGAAGAGGATTGAAGAATGCAAAGAAATTTGTGCTATCAATGAAGGAAAGGAAGACAGTGAGTTAGAATAGCTAGGTAAGTTAGGGTTGTTGGGAGATATTTTTGAGAAAATATTTTTAGGGAAAGATAACTAATATAGAGGAAAATGATAGATTTGTTCCAAGGCGAAAGGGTTAGCTTTGATCAGGAGTAGGTGTACTCTCTCTTCTGAGCTAGGAGGGAAGTTGTGAAAATATGAACAGATATGAGAAATGAAGTGGTTCCTTTGTGAACTTGAAGTTTCCTTTGCTTTTAACTTTCATATAACCCAAGTTTTGCTTTTGTTGTGTTTGATTTTGGGGTCTAATGCAGAAAGGTATTCCCTATGCCAGTGTCTTAAAGTGTCTCCCCAATGTTTTCTTCTAGTAGTTTCATAGTTTCAAGTTGTATAGTTAGATCTTTGATCTATTTTGAGTTGGCTTTTGTTTGCATGGCGTGAGTGGTGAAGGGAGAGTGTTTTCTGTACATGGATATCTAGTTTTCCCAGCACTATTTATTAAAGAGACTGTCATTTCTTTAGTGTATGTTGTTGACATCTTTATAGAGAATCAGTTGGTTGTAGAAGCATGGAATCATTTTTGGGATCTGTGTTCTATTCCTTTGCTTGATTAATTCATTTTTATGCCATTACCATGCTGTTTTATTTACAAAAGTGCTATAGTATGTCTGCAAATCAGGTATGGTGGTGAGTCCAGCTTTGTTCATTTTGTTCAGAATTGCTTAGCCTATTCAGTGTCTTTTGTGCTTCCATGTGAATTTTAGAATTAATTATTCTAACGTGCCAAGGGATTACAATTCAGTCCCATCAAGGTGGCATGTACCAATGCCATCCTACTAGTCAAAGTGATCAGTTTAAGTTCCTAATTGATCATAATGATAGGATTAAGTGTCAAAGGGATCACATAAACAAGACTAGAGTCTGCTAATAATAACTGATAGAATTAAAAAGGAGAGAACGATCCAACATGAGAAGCGGAATACACAGTAAACTCATAGAATGGCAGATGTCCTAGACAGTACTCTGGTCTCCAAATCAGTCCTTAAGGCATTTGGATCTGGCTAAAAAGCCCATGAGAGTTTCTCAGGCATGGAAAGCCAAGATACTCTGGCAAAAAACAAACAAACAAACAAAAACAACTAAACAAAAAACCAAGAACACAAAAAACCTCAATGAAAGATCTCTGTGAGTGAGATCCCAACGGAAAGAATGGGCCATTAAAGAAGGAGGTACTTTTCTCTGAAGGGAGGAGAGAACTTCCACTTTGACTATGGCCTTGTCTAAATAAGATCGGAGTTTGTGAACTCAAGAGACTTCCATAGCCTTGGCAGCTCATGACAAGAGCCTTGGGTGATTACTGATGTCATAAATAAGAGTGTCAATTGTTAAATCAACAACAGGAGTTATTGTGCAACTACCTACTCCCCATGTAGGATCTTTGTCCTTAATGTGTTGTACTACACGAATTAACAGTAAAACTACTACTCAAACAGTACTTTATACTCTGTGTATCTGTGTGGTTGCAAACTGTTGAAATCTTTACTTAATATATACTAAGCTGATCTTCTGTATGTAAAGATCATTGAAAATGACTCTTGATGTGAATGGGATGGGAGAGGGAGTGGGAGATGAGATGGTTGTGGGTGGAAGGGAGGCTATAGGGGGAAAAGCCGCTATAATCCAAAAGTTATACTCTCAAAATTTATATTTATTAAACAAAAGTTGAAAAAAAGAGGAATGAAGCAAAAAAAAAAAAAAGAAAAAAAATTAATTGTTCTAGTTCTGTGAAGAAGTCTTTTGAACTTTGGTGGGAATTGCATTGAATCTGTAAATCACTTCTGGTGGTATGGACATTTTATTTTATTTTTTATTTATTTGACAAGTAGAGTTATAGACAGTGAGAGAGACAGAGAGAAAGGTCTTCCTTCCGTTGGTTCACTCCCCAAATGGCCGCTACGGCTGGTGCTGTGCTGATCCAAAGCCAGGATCCAGGTGTTTCTTCCTGGTCTCCCATGCGGGTGCAGGGGCCCAAGCACCTGAGCCATCTGGGCCACAGCAGAGAGCTAGACTGGAAGAGGAGCAACCAGGACTAGAACCCAGCGCCCATATGGGATGCTGGCACCGCAGGCGGAGGATTAACCAAATGAGCCATGGCACCGGCCCCCGGTTTGGACATTTTAATAATGTTAATTCTTAGAATCCATGAATGTGGGAGATCTATCCATTTATTTTATGTTGCCTTCAGTTTCTTTCTGTGTTTTTAATTTTTATTGTAGAGATCATTCACAGCCTTGTTTAAATTTATTGCAAGGTATTTTGTAATTTTTTTTTTTAAATGATTTACTGATATTTCAAAGGTGGAATTACAGAGAGAGAATCAGAGTCAGAGAGAGAGAGAAGTCTTCCATCCACTGGTTCACTCCCCAGATGGTTGCAGTGGCCAGGGCTGGGGCAGTCTGGAGCCACGAGCCTCACCCAACATGGATACAGGGGCCCAAGTACTTGGGCTATCTTTCTGCCATCTTCCAGGTGTACTAGCAGAGAGCTGGATTGGAAGTAGAGCTGTCGGTACTTGAACTGGCACCCATATGGGATGCCAGCATTGCAGGCTATGACCTAGTACCAGCCCCCACATTTTGTTATTTTTTCATAGCTATTTTGAATGGGATTGCTTTTCTAGTTTCTTTCTCATTGAGTTTGTTATTATATAAAAAAGTGCCATTAATTTTCACATGGTAATTTTGTATCCTACAACATTATGTTTATCTGTTTTCAAAATTGTTGGTAGAGTTTTTAAGTTTCTTTTTATATAGAATCATACTACCTGCTTAAAGAGATAATTTGTCTTCCTCTTTTCATATTCAGATGAATTTTATTTCTTTCTGTTGACTAACTGCTCTAGCTAAAATTTACAGTACTATGTTGAACCAGAACCGTGAGGATGAACATCAGGCTATGCTCTGAGTTTTTCCCATTGCTTGTGATATGGCTGTGGATTTCTCATGGTCTTTATTATGTTGTGGTATGTTCCTTCTTTATGTAATTTGTTCAAGCTGTTTTTTTTATTATGAGTGTATGTTGAATTTTGTCACATGGCTTTTATCTTCATATGATCATATCATTTTTAAACTTTAGTCTGTTGGTATGATGTATCATACTTATTGTGATTTTGGTAATTTGTGATTTTGGTAATTTGTATTTTATTTTTGTTTCCTTGGTCAGTCTAGCTTGAGGTTTATTAGTTTTCTTAGTACTTTCGTAGAATTATGTTTTGATTTCACCGTTTTTTCTATTTATTTATTAAAGATTTATTTATTTATTTGAAAGTCAGTGTTACACAGAGAGAGAAGAGGTAGAGAGAAAGAGAGAGGTCTTCCATCCACTGGTTCACTCCCCAGTTGACTGCCAGTGGCCGGAGCTGTGCCCATCCGAAGCCAGGAGCCAGGACCTTCTTCTGGGTCTCCCATGTGGGTGCAGGGGCCCAAGGACTTGGGCCATCTTCTACTGCTTTCCCAGGCCATAGCAGAGAGCTGGATCGGAAGTGGAGCAGCCAGGACTTCAACTGGGAAAAGTAGATGTTTTCTCCTCCCTTCAGAGAAGAGTATATCCTTTGATGGACCTTTCTTTCCACTGAGGTCTCACAGACATCCTCCGTGTTGAATATTTTTTGCCACAAAGTTTTGGCTTTCCATGCCTGAAATTCTCTCACAGGCCTTTCTGCCAGACCAGGAAGCCTTAGGGTTAATTGTGAGGTTGTGACCAGTCTTGTTTCCTTCCTTTTTTTTTTTTTTTTTATTAGGCAGAGTAAAATAGAGAGAGAGACAGAAAGGTCTTCCCTCCGTTGGTTCACCCCCAGATGGCCGCTATAGCCGGAGCTACGCCGATCTGAAGCCAGGAACCAGGTGCTTCCTCCTGGTCTCCCATGCCGGGTGCAGGGCCCAAGGACTTGGGCCATCCTCCACTGCTTTCCCGGGCCACAGCAGAGAGCTGGACTGGAAGAGAAGCAACTGGGACTAGAACCTGGTGCTGCAGGTGGAGGATTAACCAAGTGAGCCACGGCGCCGGCCCCCAGTCTTGTTTCCATTTGCACCTCACCCATTTCTTTCTGGCCCAGGCGTCATACTTTTTTATCCCTGTATATTTCATAAAGGTCCCTAGAAGATAAGGACTTTTTGGAAGAAAAAAAAGTTGCTTAATACTGTCAACTCTCCAGTCGTATTGAGATCATTCTGTAGTAATCCATTTATGCCTTGTGGAAAACAAAGTGCTATGTTGGAAAACTGTTCAAAAACACAAGCCATTTATTGTATTTGTTATTATCACCTTCTTGTTTTTCCATTAAAAACCAGACACTTCACTTGTGAGGCTGGGCAGTGTGTTTTGATGTAAATGTAAGCATGGTGGTGCCAAGTCCAGAAGAGTTCACTTGCCAACTGTAGGTGTCTGGCAGGCTCTGGGTGGGAGAGGAAAAGCCGTGCTGGTAGAACAGGTCAGGGCAGTTCCCCTGGCCATGACATCTCAGCCTTCACAGTCCCTCCTCCCTGTTAGCCTTTGAAAGGTACCCTCCTCACTCCCTTTGCTGCTGATAAAAAAGCCTGAAATGGATGAGTCCCTCTGCCAAGGGACAAGTTGCTGAAACTGGTGGCAGCAGGTGTTTCAAAGGGCAGATTTGCTCCATGGCAGTCTTAAGCAGAGCTGGAGACCTCTTGTGGGGAGTGAATGATTGGGAAAGTAGAAAATAGATTAAAGTGGAAATGGAATAAAAGAGGCAAGAGATTATTTAGAATGTATAGAGAGCCCCTGGGAGAAAAACCCCAAATTGCAGACTGTTAAGAACTGTTGCCAGACTATACCGCAGGTAGTGCATCCTGTGAAAAGGCAGTTGTGGCTCATGTTCAGAACACTTGCTGGGTCTTGTGTTTGATGCCATCCTCTTTATTAATATTTTCAGTATTTTGTGGGCTCTTGCCAGGTATTCAGAGAAGAATTCTGAATACTGGCTCAAGTAGACCAGACAGAATGGTAAGTTTTAGGGATTTTGTTCAATGAGAGAAATGTGCAGGAGAGTGAGGGCTTTATTTAGGAGAGAAAGAAAAGTCTAGAGGCTAAGTTGGGTCCATACCAAGCAGAGAGCAGGCCAGCAGCAAGCCACATGCAGCAAGCATGCAGGCAAGAAAGCAGGGGATGGGTGGCCTGAAGGCCACGTGCCCAGAAGGCAGGGGGCAACAATGGCAACAACAAAAAAAGCTCTATTTATTTTTTGTTACATTTATTAAACCATGTTATTTCTTTTTTTAATACTTATTTTATGTTTAATTTAGCCTTTTTCTGGCTTCCTAAGATAGATTCATAGATTATTGATTCTGAGTTTTCTTTTTTCTTTTTGTTATTTTTTTTTTTCTCTTTTTCCCAAGAAACATTTTATTTAGGGTATACAACTTTAGGAACATAGTGATTCTTCCCACCGTACTGTTTTCCCATGTGCAGTCCCATCCTGCTTCCCTCTCCTAGTCCCGTTCTTATTTTTTACTAAGATCTGTTTTCAACTAACTTTATACACATAAGGTTAACTATACTAATAAAGAATTCAACATAGTATAAAAAAAACCCTGTTCCTCAACAGTTGAGACAGGGCTGTTCAAAGTCATCGCATTTCAAAGTGTCAATTTCACTTCTATCCATTACCTTTTAGGTACTCTGTTAGTTACCACAGATCTGGGAGAACACACGGTATTTGTCTCTTTGGGAATGGCTTATTTCACTAAGTATAATGTTTTCTAGTTTCATCCATTTTGTTGGAAACAACAGGATTTCTTTTCTTTTTTTTTTTTTTTTAACTGTTGTGTAGTATTCCATGGTGTACCTATCCCATAATTTCTTGTTCTTGTTCTTTTTCTTTTTTTTAAAGATTTATTTTAAAGTCAGAGTTACACAGAGAGAGAAGGAAAGGCAGGGAGAGAGAGAGAGAGGTGTTCCATCTGCTGGTTCACTCTCCAGTTGGCCACAACAGCTGGAGATGTGCCCATCTGAAGCCAGGAGCTTCTTCTGGGTCTCTCACACGAGTGCAGGGGCCCAAGCACATGGGCCATCTTCTGCTGCTTTCCCAGGCCATAGCAGAGAGCTGGATTGGAAGAGGAGCAGCCGGGACTAGAACCAGTGCCCATATGGGATGCTGGCGCTTCAGGCCAGGGCATTACCCTGCTGCGCCACAGCGCTGGCCCTGATAGATTCTTTTTAATGATTTCCACCTCCTTTGTTCTATTTCTCATTCACTTTGTACATTGTTCTTATTTATTTGAGCTATCTACACTTACACTCTCACATCACATTGAATTTCCTTAGGATTGTTATTTTGAATTCTTTTTTGGGGATTTCATTCAAATTAAGATCAGTTCTGGAGAACCATTATGTTCCTTTGGAGGTATATTACTCCTGGCTTTTTTATGTTTCCCGGGTCTTTAGACTAATATCTTCACATCTGATATAACAATTGTTTCTTTATTATGGAATAGCTTTGTTGGGAAAAACTTTTTCATATTTATGGGATGTAGGGTGTCAGTTGGGTAGTTACTTTGACTTTTGTTTTGCGTGAGTCCCTGAGTATAACATTTTTTGTGATTTCTAGAGCTGAAGTCAACATCAGCAGTGTTTAGGAGTGCCACAGTTGTCTAGTCAGCAGTGGGTTATGGAGGTTGTGGTGTGACTTCATCTTGGATATGGGCTTCCAAATCCATGTGTCTTCAGGACTCAAAGAATTGACTGCTGATCATACTGGGATTGTAATGGTAGTAGCTATGTTCTTGGTACTATGGGACACAGAAGACATCATCTCCAGGTTCCACCAGCTGAGTGTGGCTGACGCTATGGCCTGTGGCACTGTTAACTGTAGCCCTCAAACTGTGGGATGTAGATGGGACCTTCCTCTGGTTCTGCTGAGTGGGCATGAGTAATGCTAGGACTTACTGCACCAACAACCACAGTGCCACCACTGGAGGATGTAAAGGAAACTTTGCCTGCAACCCTCGGGTTGAGCATAGGTTATGCTGGAGATTATTCACTGGTAGGCATAGGCCTCGAGCCTTGAGATGCCAATAGGTCCTACTCTGGGTCCCATGGGGTGAGTGCAGGTGACTATTGGTAATATAGTATGAATATAGTCCAGAATTGCTGGACCTGGTGAGTACCTTACTTCGGTCTGTGGGAGAGAGTGCAGGTTATATTGTGCACTGTCAGGTGCAGATCTGGAGCAGTGAAGTGTAGATAGAGCCTTTCTCGGCTCCCACGGGGTAAGCTCTCCTGGCTGTGAGGAATGTAGTACCAATAGTCCCAGTCCCAGAGCTGCAGAGCAGGGAGAGTACCTTGCTCAGGTCCCATGGGTTGAGTGCAGGTTTTGCTGGAAATTGTGTGCTGGCAAGCATGGGCCTGGAAGAGTGAAATGAAGATAGAGTTTTCCCTCGGTCTCATGGGATGAGCACAGTATCTCTGGAACTTATAGAACCAATAGTCAGAGTCCCAGAGCTTCAAAATGTGGTCTTCATCTGCAGACTTAGAGAAGATAGGCCTTTTCCAGGTCTCTCATGGGCAAGTGTGGGTTACTTAAGCGATTACAGCACCAACAGCCACAATTCCAGAAATACTGGACACAGAATGGACCATTCTCAGGTCCCACAGGTCATGCAAGGATATTGCTGGAGCTTGTGCCCTGGTCACTCTGAGCCATGAGATGTGGAAGGGGTCTTCCTCATGTCCTGCCAGGGCTTGTTTATTGGATGCTGCTGGTATTGAGTCCCAAGAAGCGAAAGAGAACTTTGTTAGGTAGCATAGAGCAAGCAAGCATTGCTCCAGGGCACAGCAGTCTTGGAACTGCAGGATGCAGAGCTTCCTGCTTTCTGCCCTGTGAGGTGCAGTGGTTCTGAGGGCTTCTGGTGGTGACTGATGGGGGCTGTCTATTGGTCCCTGAGATGGAAGGGAGTCTATCACTGGCTGTACTGTAGCATCTTGAATCTGGGCTTGGGAGTGAGTTCGTTTTTTGGAGCAAAGCAGTTGCTTGGACCTCAGTCTGCTTTCCAGGCTGTATTTAAAGCCTGGAGGACTATAAAATTCTCCTGTAGTTAGGGATGCCAGTCTGCAGTGGTGATGGGGGTTGCTTACATTTTTTCAGGAAAGATGGAGTTCCCATAGGGCTAGGATTTGGAGTTGCAGTATGCCTATTTCTCTCTCAGTGCCAGATTTCTGAATCTCTCCTCTCACTTCTTTACTGAAGTTTTCCCTTAGTCTCCAGAAATCATGGTCCTTGTTTTGTTGTTCTGGTTCTTCTTTGTAAGTTTAGACCAGGGCCTCTCCATTCCGCCATCATGGGTCCTCTCAGATTTTTTTCTTTATAATTACTTTTTAGAGAATCAACTATGCTATGTCTTAGTGTTGGTTTCTTTGTTTTTATCTCTCTGCCTTATCCCGCTTCAGCTGCTGTAACAACATTTCTCACAGTTTACATCAAAACGTTGGCAGATTTGTTATCTACTAGAGGACCATTTCTCATAGACAGCATATCTTACTCATGCTGAACAGAAGCAAAAGTGCCCTTTCAGGTCTCTTTTATAAAGGTGCTAATCCCATTCACATTCATTTCCCAAAGTCTCTACCTCTTAATACCATCACTGTGGGGGTTAGGATTTCAGCAACTGAATTTTGCAGGGATGTGAATGTTCAACCTACAGCACATGCCTTAGGGTCATCGTGCTTCTTTGTCTGTGAGCTTATAGTTTCCACCAGATTTGAAACTTTGGACTTCTTATTTTGTGATATGGTTTTTCTATTCCTTCTCATTCTTCTAGTGTGCTGCCATCTCATAGGTTGATGATCCTTTGCTTACTTTCTTTTCTTTTTTTCCAAGTGAGTCAGAAGAAGCAGCTTTATTTGACTTTTATCTGAATACTTTAATGGTTAATTTGCTTTTTTTTAAAAAAATATTTATTTATTTATTTGAAAGTCAGAGTTGCACAGAGAGTGAAGGAGAGGCAGAGAAAGAGAGAGAGAGAAAGAGAGAGAAAGAGAGAGAGAGAGATGTCTTCCATCCGCTGGTTCACTCCCCAGTTGGCCACAACAGCCAGAGCTGTGCTGATCTGAAGCCAGGAGCCAGGAGCTTTCTTCCAGGTCTCCCATGAGGGTGCAGGGGCCCAAGGACTTGGACCGTCTTTTGCTTTCTCAGGCCATAGCAGAGAGCTGGATTGGAAGTGGAGCAGCTGGGATTCGAACTGGCACCCAAAAGGGATGCTGGCACTGCAGGCGGCTTTACCCACTGCACTTCAGTGCCGGCCCCTAATTTGCTTTAAATTTTAACATTGCTAAGGGTTGTTTTTTTTTCATTCATATTTACCCATTCTCTTTCAAAAAGAAATAGTCTTAAGTTCATGTCAAACATTGCAGTTGGGGAAAATGGGAAAAGAACGCAGACTGGTATTACCCTAGGGCACACATCTTATGTGCCTCTAGTCACACATCCTAAATGCAAGCACACCTTCAAAAATTTTTTGGGGTCGGCGCTGTTATGTAGTGGGTAAAGGCTGCTGCCTGCAATGTTGACATCCCACATGGGTGCTGGTTCAAGTCCTGGCTGCTCTGCTTACGATCCAGCTCTTTGCTAATGGCCTGAGAAAAGAGTGGAATGTGGCTCAAGTGTTTTGGCCCCTGCCACCTATGTGGGAGACCTGTATGAAAAATTTTTGTAGCAGGTAAAACAATAATGGATTAAAACTTGAACTTTTGACCCAGTAGAACCAGGTTTAAATCATGGCTTTGCAAAGATATTTCATGTTTGACCTTAGACAAGTTATCTGAAATCTTTAACTTGGATTTTTCAATTAGAAATAGTGTATGATTAGGGTGTGACTTGTGAGATCTTAAAACAATAAAATATGTAGACCATAGCTGTCTTGTTTTCTTTACTATGAAATCTTTGCTCACTTCTCTTCTGGTTTTGCCTGCCAGAAATGTTTCTTGGGACAGTTTAGCATCCCTATATGATTCTCCTAGGCTATATAAGAAATAGTTAAGGAGAAAGATTCTTGACAGTTTGCAGTTCTAAATATGAAAATGAGAACTCTGCCCAACTGTGAACATAACATCAGGCCACTCACAGGGGGCTTCATGTATTTTTCATTCTTAATAATAAACAGACTTTTCAATATCAGTAATCATCTAAATTCAGGAATTCATAAATTCTACACAAAATGGACAGCAATCAGTTGCCCTAATTCAAATTTCTAAGACAAATTTAGTGTATGAGTACATTGATTTCCATAGTTCAGCAATTGTTAAACTATTTAAATGAGTCAATTCTATCTAGGAATAGCATGAATTGAAATAGAAATATATATGTACATTTCTTTTCTTAAACTTTTACTGGTGAATTTATTTTTTCTCTAAATTTTATTTCAGTTTTAATTAGTTTTTAACAGATTCAGTGTGGTTTGTAGATGACATTGTAAGAACATAATAATATTTCCATTCTTCCCTCCCTATCACCTTTCTTTGTCTTTTTTTTTTTAGTTTTTGAGAAAACATCTTAAATTATATTACAGTAAAAAGGCTCAATAGATTCTAGTTTAGTGGGACTATAGACAAGAACTCTAAATAATAATTGACAAGAAAAATGAACACTTAACCCATATATAGTAAATTTTAAAGTAATCACAGATCATTAAAAATATGATAGTATGACATTATTAACCACTGATTTGACAAAGGGATAAAACAGTTTTATCTAACCATATTTGCAGCAATACTTCAATACACAAACATTTCTTTCCTTTTTCTCTTTTCTCCTTCCTTCCTTCCTCCCTTCCTTCCTTCCTTTTAGCTCCCACATATAAGGGAGAAGATGCAATATTTGTATTTTTGGGTCCAGCTTATTTTATTCAAACATCATATCTTCCAGTTGAGCCCATTTTGCTGCAAATGGTAGAATTTCATTTTTTTATAGCTGAGTAATATTCTGTTGTGCATGTATACAACATTTTCTTTATTCATTATTTTGATAATGGATACTTTGGTTTGATTTCAAATTTTGGTTATTGTATTCACTTTTTAAAAAGAGTTTGACAGGTAGAGTTATAGACAGTGAGAGAGAGAGACAGAGAGAAAGGTCTTCCTTCCGTTGGTTCACTCCCCAATTGGCACAATGGCTGGAACTGCGCCGATCTGAAGACTGTAGCCAGGAGCTTCTTCCGGGTCTTCCACATGGGTGCAGGGGCTCAAGGCATTGGGCCATCTTCTACTGCTTTCCCAGACCATAGCAGAGAGCTGGATCAGAAGAGGAGCAGCCGGGTCTTGAACCGGCGCCCATATGGGATGCTGGTGCTTCAGTTCAGGGCGTTAACCCGCTAAGGCACAGCGCCGGCCCCTATTTTTCTTTATTTTAACCTATGTATAATAGTTATGTCAAAGTCTTAGTTTGTGATTTCATTATCTCTTATTTCTTGTTTTGTTTCAGTTAACTGATTTCTTTTTGCCTGTCTTGGCATTACATTTTTCTGGCTTCTTTGAATATATAGTAATTTTAATTGAGTGCTGAACTTTGTGAGTTGCATCGTGACTGCTGGATTTTGTTGACCTCCTTTAAAGAGTGTTGAGTATTTTTTGGAGTTTGTTATAGTACTGGCCTGGAAGAGGGGCAACCAGGACAGAGTCCGGCGCCCCGACCAGGACTTGTGGTTTAGCTTAATCCTTTTCTTTTTTTAAATGTTTTTATTTTTTATTTATTTATTTATAATTTTTTATTTTTTGACAGGCAGAGTGGACAGTGAGAGAGAGAGAGACAGGGAGAAAGGTCTTCCTTTCCGTTGGTTCACCCTCCAATGGCCACCGGGGCCAGCGCGCTGCGGCTGGCGCACCGCGCTGATCCAAAGGCAGGAGCCAGGTGCTTCTCCTGGTCTCCCATGGGGTGCAGGGCCCAAGCACTTGGGCCATCCTCCACTGCACTCCCTGGCCACAGCAGAGAGCTGGCCTGGAAGAGGGGCAACCAGGACAGAGTCCGGCGCCCCGACCAGGACTAGAACCCGGTGTGCCGGCGCCTCAAGGCGGAGGATTAGCCTACTGAGCCGCGGCGCCAGCCTAGCTTAATCATTTTCAAGACTTGTTTTTAAGTTTTGTTGGTGTACTTCTAGAGTTGTGACCCAAGGGTCCTCTGGTGATTGTACTGAGTTAACAACATGATTCCTGCATTCTGTTTGCTGAAGAGCTAGAATGTCTTCTAGCCCTTTATAAGCTCTTGGGATTATTCTGCTTGCCGGTCTCCAGCATGGTTGCTTTCGTGGTAGCTATCTTTTGGCATTTAGGACTTTATCCTCAGCCTTAACAGCTTGGTATGTCTTTTAAGATTTCAGAGATCCTTTATATAGATTTCTGGTACTCTTTCTCTGTATAGTCCTTTCTGACTGCACTTTATCTCAGGCTTTACAGAGTTCAAATTCTGTCTCCTTAGTTCAATGAGATTGTGTTCTACTGGAGTCACTTCTCTTTGTACCACAGTCTGGAAAGCGTCTCCAGGCAGAAAGCCAGGAAAACAATGTTCATTTCATTTATTTCTTTTCTCAGGGGTCACAATCCTGCATTTATGATATTTGATGTCTAAAAACAGTTTCACAAATGTACTATTTCCATTTTTATATATTGCTAGTGATGTACCATTTATTTCCTCATGGCTAGAAGGACGTTTTCGCTTAATTTTAATTTTTTTTTTCTGGTAGTGCTTTTCATTCTTGGTTCTGCATTTTAGATTTTGACCACTAGTTAGGATTAGGGGTGTGGTTAATTTTGAAGATGATACATAAGAAGGAGAAGCTGTGTTATGTCAGGATACACTAAATTAGATGGTTTGAGAGTTCTTAGAGGGCAAAATGGAAGACTGAAACTAAAATCAGCAAGAGAAGTCATAGCATGGGGAGGGGAGAACATCAGTTTTGCTCAAGTTGTGAGGTGAGTGTGTAATTGTGAAAACGGGCAACAAAATTAATAGAAGCAGAATGGAGGCAAGAGGGTTGTAGAATGCCATCTAGGTCGCATTGTTCTGTACATGGATAAAAAGAATAGACTGTCACAGGTGAGTCTTTCATTCAGTTCTTGACATTTAATGGTTGAATTTAGGCAGCTGCTTAAAGTTTCTGACAAGGGCTATGGGACTAGAAAGAATAGAATAGAAAAAGGGTTCCAGTTATATTCAGGGCACATTTATTGATTGCCTTTTCTTTGCCAGATACTCTTCAGGACATGGGGGATATAATTTGTTTTTTAAAGATTTTATTTTATTTATTTGAAAGAGAGCTATATAGAGAGGTAGAGACAGAGAGGTCTTCCATCTGCTGGTTCATTCTCCAGATGGCCTCAACAGCTGGAGCTGTGCTGATCCGAAGCCAGTAGCCAGGAGCTTCTTCCGGGTCTCCCACGTGAGTGCAGGGGCCCAAGCACTTGGGCCATCTTGTACTGCTATCCCAGGCCATAGCAGAGAGCTGGATTGGAAGAGGAGCAGCCCGGTCTAGAGCCGGCACCCACATGGGATGCTGGTGTCTCAGAGCAGGGCTTTAACCTGCTGTGCCACAGCGCCAGCCCCAGGGAATATAATTATATAAATAGTTTTTTTTATACCTCTCAAGGACTCATTTTCTGATTTGATAAATACACATGCTATTAATATGTAATTGCATGATACCATAGTAGTATATGGTACTAAGAAAGACTTCATATTCAGTCTTACAGAGAAATACTGCTTGAGAATTGAAGGATGAGTAAAAATTAGGTGAATAAAGATGTATTTGGCATTTAATGCTAAGGAATTGTTAGAGCAACATCATGGAAGTATGAGATAATGTGGCACCTGTGTGTATATAAATATAATATAATTAACAGTAAGCAGTTAGATAGTGCTATATCATAAAACAAGAGAGGGAAAAGGGAAATGAAACTGAGTACTGAGAGCCCTTGCAAACCAAAACTCTGAGTTTATTCAACAGGGAATGTATCATCTAGTTAGGTTTCACTGCATTTATTAGAAAATCTCAGACTAGCTGTTGGTTAAACAAGATAGAAGTTTAATTTTCTTTCATATGAAAGAAATCAGGCTGGCGCCGTGGCTCAATAGGCTAATCCTCCGCCTGTGGCGCCGGCACACCAGGTTCTAGTCCTGGTCGGGGCGCCGGATTCTGTTCCGATTGCTCCTCTTCCAGTCCAGCTCTCTGCTATGGCCCGGGAGTGCAGTGGAGGATGGCCCAAGTGCTTGGGCCCTGCACCCGCCTGGGAGACCAGGAGAAGGTGCCTGGCTCCTGGCTTTGGATCAGCGCGGTGTGCCAGCTGCAGTGTGCCGGCTGCAGTGGCCATTGGGGGGTGAACCAATGGAAGAGGAAGACCTTTCTCTCTGTCTCTCTCTCTCACTGTCCACTCTGCCTGTCAAAAAAAAAAAAAAAAAAAAAAAAAAAAAGAAAAGAAATTAGGCAACCTATTGCAATTATGGTCTTCTGGGACCAAGGTTTCTGGTATCTTACACTCCCATCTTTTTTATAGCATTGCCTCTTAGTACGGTAATAGGAAAGAAGATTTTCTTTTCTTTCTTAATCTGACTTCCAGAAAGGCCAACACAGTTATAGCTCCTTGGACACTTGATCATAGGCTGCATTTGCCAGCACAGGATGCACATTACTTTTCCTAGTAAAATTGGGTCCTATTGTTAAGAAAGAAGAATAGCTGCAGTCTTTGTGACAGGGAGTCATAGAATAGGAATACTCTGGTCAGATGTCTCTTTTATGGCACCTAAATGTATGTGAGGTCAGAGATTCATGAAGGAAACAGACTGGAGTCCAGGAGACCAATTTGATAATTTTAGTTGTTTAGCTGAGAGATAAGAAGATCTAATCTAAGACTGTTGCTTTAAGGATGGAAAGAAGGTAGATATGTATTGATTGAGTCTTTTGGTTGCTGGTTAGAGAAACCAAACTTAAGTTTGCTTATGAAATAGAGGGGATTTATTAATAGATTATATAAATTATAGGACATCTGGGTATAGAATCAGCTCGATTTAGGAATGGCTGGAATTAGAGTCATGAATACTTTTACTAGTCATCTTGCTGTTTTTGATTTTGTTCGTTTGGTTCCTTTGAGTCCTTTTTATAGGTTGATTTTTACTGAATTCCATTCTTCATAGCAGGATAGCTATTTTCAATGCCTTTTCATTTTTTCTTGGTTTTTAAAAATTATTTTTAAAAAGTTGTTTCTTTTTACTTGTTTTTTAAATGTTTATTCATTTTTGAAATTTATTTGAAAGGCAAAGAAATCTTCCATCTGCTGGATCACCTCCCAAATGCCTGTAAAAGCTGGGACTGGGGCAGGCAGAAGCCAGGATCTAAGAACTCCATTTCAGGTCTCCCACATGGTTGGAAGGGACCCAAGTTTCTGAGCCATCATCTACTTTCTCCCAGGCACGTTAGCAGCAAGCTGGCCCAGAAGGCAGGGGCTGGACTCAATCGTAGGCACTGAGACATGGGCTATTGGTGTCTTAAGGGGAGCGTAACCCTCTGTACCACAATGCCCATTTCTCAGTTTTAAATCAGCCCATTTAGACTTGATTTCAAATTCTTGGGAAATGACTTAGATGGATATGAATTGGGCAAATACCAGCCTTTGAACCAATCTGCTGTGGCTAGGGATGGAGGTTGGCTCCCATGACCATCAATTGGTACTCACTGTATTGTATATTTTGTAAGTATTTTGGAATTGAAAGTAGTAGGTGTGGGAGGGTGGGTAAAATGATCCTGAGTTTTTGGCTTGGGAAAGTGGGTGGTTGGTGGTGCCAGGTGACTCAGTTAAGGAATATAGATGGAGGGACAGATCTTATAGAAGAAGGTAATGGGTTTATTTTTTGTTCTTACTGAGTTCAGCATGACATCCAAGAATAGTAAACAGTGAGTTAATTTGTTGGCACTTTGGTCAGAAAATTTGAGACTTCAGCACTGCTGGTGGCAGTTTAAACTTTGAGAATAGTTTTAATGATACAAAGGGAATGTTTAGATAATAAAAAATGAAGTGGTTAGAGAATGGAGCCTCAGAAACATGGAATAGTAAAGGACTTATCAAAGGTAGAAGGATGTGAACAAGAAACAGAGTTGGGAGGAGAACTTGGAAGTATCATGGAAGAAAGTAAATCATCAACAGTTTTTTTTTTAATCTTTTTTTAAAAAGTTTTATTTATTTATTTGAAAGTCAGAGTTACACAGAGAGAGGAGAGGCAGAGAGAGGTCTTCATCTGATGGTTCACTCCCCAGTTCGCCGCAACGGACGGAGTTGGGCTGATCCGAAGCCAGGAGCTTCTTCCTGGTCTCCCACATGGGTGCAGGGGTCCAAGGACTTGGGCCATCTTCTTCTGCTTTCCCAGGCCATAGCAGAAAGCTGGACAGGAAGTGGAGTGACTAGGTCTCGAACCGGCGCCCATATGGGATGCTGGTGCTTCAGGCCAGGGTGTTAATCCACTGCACCACAGGGCTGGCCCCAACAGAGTTTTAAAGTGGTAAAGACAAACATTGTGTTGAATTTGGCAAAGTGGAAGGCATTAGTGAACTATGAAGTTTCTTTTTTTTTTTTTTTTTTTTTGACAGGCAGAGTGGACAGTGAGAGAGACAGAGAGAAAGGTCTTCTTTTTGTCGTTGGTTCACCTTCCAATGGCCACCGCGGCTGGTGTGCTGTGGCCGGCGCACCGTGCTGATCCAAAGGCAGGAGCCAGGTGCTTCTCCTGGTCTCCCATGGGGTGCAGGGCCCAAGGACTTGGGCCATCCTCCACTGCACTCCCTGGCCACAGCAGAGAGCTGGCCTGGAAGAGGGGCAACCGGGACAGAATCCGGCGCCCCGACCAGGACTAGAACCCGGTGTGCCGGCGCCGCAAGGCGGAGGATTAGCCTGTTGAGCCGCGGCGCCGGCTGAACTATGAAGTTCCATAATAGAGTATGGGAATGGTGGTAACTATACAGTTTCAAGAAATTTATATTTTTGAAGGCATTGCACATAAACTCTTTCAAGAAGGTCTTCTTAGAATAGAAGAAGTTGAATTTCTTGCTGGAGGAATACACAGGTTTAAGGAAGGTCCCCTGGCCATGAAAAAAAATAAAAAGGGAAGTACTTGAGTCTGTATCTCAGCCATTAGAGACCTTTAGTTGGTATAATAAGAGAGGGCGATAACTGATAGAACAAGGTCCTGGAGGAACAGGAATGTTTGTAGGATGACCTATCTAGAAAAGTGAGAGTTAGTAGAAGCTACATATAGGCACAGCTATGAATAATTTTGTGGGAGGGTGGGTGGGATCTAAAGTGGCCCCATTTTTTCTTGACCAAGTAGGAGGAGAGATCATTTGCTGAGAGTGTGGGGAATTGAATGGAAGTTGGTAGAAAACTTAAGGAGGTTGTTAAAGAAGATATGATATCTGTACAGGTATTAAGCTAGCTACCTGGGAATACAAAGTAGGCAAAAAGAGATGTGGCCCCATCTTCATGGAACTTACTGCTCAAGGGACATTAATCACATAAATGTGAAACTGGGAAGTCCCTCAAAGGAGAGTAAATAAGGGATTGGAAAAGAGAACTGACCAAGGACCAGTACATGAAATTCTGGTTTGGGTTGAGAGAGTCTTGCTTGAGTGAAAGTTGTGAATTGTGATGATTGGATCTGTCTGGAGTTGGAGACTGCTTAAGCTGTGATGATGAAGCAATTGATGGCTCCAGTTAAGGAATGGCAAGTGGTCGGTCAGTATCTTGTAAGATGGAGAAAATCTGGTTACAGAAGAAGGCCTGTGACAGAATCCTGTGGAATACCAGCTTTTTGATTATTTTGCTTTGACCTTAGTAAATTGGCATTTACCCAAAGGATGTACTAATTTTTTTCAGATTATAAACTCCTTTTTTTAGTGGATGACACAAGTATTAGGAACCAGGTCTCTCTAAATTAACTTGGTCATGTAAACGTGAGTGGGTCTGAAATATATTTATGGTGATTATTTTAAAAATTAGAAGTATAAATAAATGCCTCTTAGGTTTCTATAAATCAAAATTAAGGCCTATGTGAAATAATGACTTAATAAAATCTATTTTGCCTTGGGAAGCAGTTGGCAGTTGAGGTGGCAGAGCACAAATATGTTTATTCCTTGTGGATTCTACCTTTTGACAGATTTGGATCCTTCAAAGAACAGTTTAGGTAATATTCCAGAACTTTGTAGGCAGATCTAGATACCTCTTGCTGGTTCTCACACTTGGATACCATGTTACTTGAGCAAATTACTAAATTTTGGGAAGCTTTTGTAAATTGTAAAACTAAAATAATAGTTGTTTTAAGGACTCAGTGTGTTAATTATGTACAAGAAAGAAAATACACTATTTGGTATAGAAGAGAAAATTATTACATATATTGAAAATAAAACCTAAAACTTGGCTTACTGATCAGCAGATGTTGACTTTATACTTCTTTGTTGATTTGATACTTACCTGTTATTTAGACACAGTAAGCAAAATGCCTTATCAGCCTGTTTATCCGATATCTCTGCATTTTTAGATCCAGGGAAATCTCAAAATTTGAAACTTAGGGGCAAGCAGCAAACTCGGGTTTAGCCAGGGGCCATTTCTCCTCTTCTAGTGAGGCAAAAATGTGAGGTTCCACTTGACGTTGGTAGGAACTAAAGCTCTGCCCTGAAGTGAGTTTTCTACCCAGCAGTTCTTTTTTTTGTACTTTCCTTTGACTTGATAATATAGCTGATAAGAAAGTAGAAATAATTTTGTTGTGCTTTGTGAGCTTAATTCAAAATAGTGGGTTTGCATTTTCTTTCAAATTTTTGATGTCATTTTGTTGGAAATATTTGTAATTTTTTTTTTTTTTTTTTTTTTAAGATTTATTTTAGGGGCTGGCACCGTGGCATAGTAGGCTAAGTCTCTGTTTTTTTTTTTTTTTTTTTGACAGGCAGAGTGGAGAGAGAGAGAGAGAGAGAGAGAAAGGTCTTCCTTTTTGCCGTTGGTTCACTCTCCAATGGCCGCTGTGGCCGGTGCATCTCACTGATCTGAAGCCAGGAGCCAGGTGCTTCTCCTGGTCTCCTATGCGGGTGCAGGGCCCAAGGACTTGGGCCATCCTCCACTGCCTTCCCGGGCCATAGCAGAGAGCTGGCCTGGAAGAGGGGCAACCAGGATAGAATCCGGCGCCCCAACTGGGACTAGAACCCGGTGTGCCGGGCGCCGCACGGCGGCGGAGGATTAGCCTGTTAAGCCACGGCACCGGCCAGGCTAAGTCTCTGCCTATGGAGCCAGCATCCCAAAATGGTGCCGGTTTGTGTCACGACTGTTCCTCTTCTGATCCAGCTTCCTGCTTATGGCCTGGGAAAACAGTGGAAGATTGCCCAAGTGCTTGGGCCCCTGCACCCACGTAGGAGATCCCAAAGAAGCTCCTGGCTCCTGGCTTCGGATCAGCCCAGTTCCAGCCACTGTGGTCATTTGGGGAGTGAACCAGCCGTTAGAGACTTTTCTCTCTGTCTTTCCATCTCTCTGTAACTCTGCCTCTCATATAAATAAATCAAATATTTTAAAAAAAGGTTTATTTTATTTATCTGAGAGGGAGGGAGGGAGAAAGAGAGAGAGCGAGCGAGTGAGTGAGCGAGCGAGTGAGCTTCCATCAGAGGCCCCAGATGGCTACAATAATCAGGGCTGAGACAGATAGGAGCCAGGAGCTTCTTCCAGGTCTCCCAAATGGGTGCAGGGGCCCAAGCACTTAGATGATCTTTCACTGCTTTCCCAGGTGCATTGCAGGGAGCCGTGGATCAGAAATGAAGCAGCTGGGACTTGAGCTGGTACCCATTAGGGATGTTGGCATTGCAGGCAGCAGCTTTACCTGACATGGTACAATGCCGGCCCCAATAATTTCATTTATTATTTTTAGGAAGCTCAGTTTCTATCACTAAGTGTAGAAATTTCATATGAAAGTATGCAAATTTCAGAATTGCACTTACATGTTAAATTTTCTTAGAGCTCTGAAGAGGAGTGGGTTGAAGCTGTTCCATCCCAGACTTCTCACCAGGAAAAGGCCTGGAAAGTGAAAGGTGAAAAGTCAGAAAAAGAAGATGACAGTAAAGTTATTCAGGTAAGCAAGCAACTTGATTTTAGATAAGGAAGTATCTATCAACTTCCAAGACTAGAAATATGTGATTTCTTTAGGAGAAAAATTGGTCTTTGAAAACAATAAACTCGAAGAATAATTTTGGCAAGCATGTTATTTGCTGAGCTTTAGTCTGCTCTCCTGCTGAGTGAGTGCTGGTTTCTGTTCTAGTCCTTAGGAGGATTTCCCTGCTTCTTGTTGATGGGGAAGTGACACTTTCCCCTCATCTGTGTGCAGCCTTATATTATTACTGCTAAAGGAGTAGAGTTCAGTCAGGTTTTCTTTCTCTTTATGTTATGCCATAATCTTCTTAATAATAATTACAGGTGAATACTTTACAAAATTTGGGTTATAGCTTATATGCCTAAGGAATAATGGAATTTGCCCATTGTTAGTCACAGATGAAGGATAAAGGTGGTAAGAAACTAATGTTTAATTGCTTGTTTTGTGTCAGTCATTGTAGATCCTATGTATCTATTACCTTGTTTTCCCTTTAAAACAACCCTGAAAGATACAGATTTATCCCATTTTATAGGGGAGAGACTAAGACAAAGAAATTTTGAGAAACTTGCTTGAAGTTCTGCAGCTATGTAGAATTTGATCCAACTTTGAGTGTCTCCAAAGTCCTTGGTCTTATTGAGTTCTGATGATTGATTGGCTTTCTTTTTTGACAGAGGGATGAGTGGATGACTGTTGATTTTATGACTGTCAAAACTGTGTCATCATCATCACTTAAAGCTGAAAAGGAAACTCAAAGGAAAATAGAACAGGAGAAAACCCAAGCACTTGAGCATGTAAGAGAATATTTAAAATGTTTTAACTTTGCAATTTGCCACAAATTGGTAACAGCATTTCTGATTTCTATAAGTGTAATATTAATTATAAAATGCTTTTTATCTTTTATGGTGTTTAATAAAATTAGCAAGAACATTTATGAAATGTAATTTAAGTTTTTTTTTTTAAATGTTTATTTATTTATTTATTGTTAAAATCCACTGTAACTAGTTTTAGCACAGAGGATTTTTTTTTTCCCAAAGAAACCTTTTATTTTTTGAGTATAAATTTCATAGTACAACTTCAGGATTATAGTGATTCTTCCCACCATATCTGCCATCCCACCCTGACTCCCATACCACCACAACCTCCCTCTCCATTCGCAGTCCTGTTCTGCGTTATGAAAAAAAAAAAAAAGAAGAAGAAAAACTGTTCCTTGACAGTCAAGACAAGGTCTGTTCAAGTCTTTGCTTCTCAAAGTGTCAATTTCACTTCTACAGATTTCCTTTTAGGTGCTTTATCGGGAGAACAGATGGTATGTGTCCCTTTGGGGCTGACTTATTTCACTAAGTATTACGTTTTCCAAATTCATCCATTTTGTTACAAATGACTAGATTTCTTTTCTTTTTTTTTTTTTTTACTGCTATGTAGTATTCCGTAGAGTACATATCCTGTAATTTCTTTATCCAGTGTTCAGTTGATGGGCAATCAGGTTGATTCCATGTGTTAGCTATTGTGAATTGAGCTGCAATAAACATGGGAGTTTAGCTAAGTCTTTTATTTGCTGATTTCATTTCCCTTGGGTAAATTCCTAGGAGTGAGATGGCTGGGTCATATGGTAGGTCTGTATTCAGATTTCTGAGGTATGTCCAAAATGACTTCCATAGTGGTTTTACCAGCTTACATTCCCACCAACAGTGGGTTAGTGTCCCTTTTTCCCCACATCCTTGCTAGCACTTGTTGTTTATTGATTTCTGTATGTGAGCCATTCTAATTGGGATAAGGTAAAACCTCATTGTGGTTTTGATTTGCATTTCCCTGATTGCTAGTGATCCTGAACGTTTTTTCATGTGTCTGTTGGCTATTTGGATTTCCTCTTTTGAAGAATGTCTGTGTAAGTCCTTTGCCGCTATCTTCACTGGGTTGTTTGTTGTGTTGTTGTGGAGTTTCTTGATCTCTTTGTAGATTCTGGTTATTAATCCTTTATTTGTAGCATAGTTTGCAAATATTTTTTGCCATTCTGTTAGTTGCCTCTTCACTTTCCTGAGTGTTTGGCCATAGAGAAACTTCTCAATTTGATGTAAATCCCATTTGTGAATTTTAGCTTTGATTGCCTGTGCCTTTGGGGTTTTTCCCAAGAACTTTTTGCCTTTGCTAATGTCTTGCAGAGTTTCCCAAATGTTCTTTAATAATTTGATGGTATCAGGTCATAGATTTAGGTCTTTAATCCATTTTGAATAGATTTTTGTGTAAGGTAAGGATCCTGCTTCATACTTTTGCATATGGAAATCTACTTTTCCCAGCATCATTTGTTGAAGAGACTGTCCTTGCTCTAGTGATTGATTTTAGCTTCTTGGTCAAATATAAGTTCGTTGTAGATGCTTGGATTTATTTCTGGTGTTTCTATTCTGCTCCATTGGTCTGTCCATCTGTTTTTGTACTAGTACCAGGATGTTTTGATTATAATTGCCCTGTAGTATGTCTTGAAATCTGGTATTGTGATGCCTCTGGCTTTGTTTTTGTTGTATGAGACTAGCTATTCAGGTCTTCTGTGTTTCCATATGAATTTCAACATCATTTTTTTCTATATCTGAGAAGAATGTCTTTGATATTTTGATTGGTATCACATTGAATCTGTAAATTGCTTTTGGAAGAATGGACATTTTGATGATAATGATTTTTCCAATTCATGAACATGGAAGATTTTTCCATTTTTATCTTTTCTGTTCATGTCTATTAGGAGTTCTATGTGCTTCCTGTACTTGGTTATCCCTTTCTTTCTCCAAATTGGGGAAATTTTTTCTGTTATTATTTCACTAAAAAGGCCTTCTAATCCTTTCTCTCTTTCCATGCCTTCAGGAACTCCTAGAACTTGTATGTTGGGTCGTTTGATAGTATCCTGTAGATTCCCAACAGTGTTTTTCAGTTTTCTAATATTTTCTTATGTTTGGTGTGACTACATAATTTCCTGTGCTTCTCTTCTAAGTAGGATATTCTTTCTTCTGCTTCACTAATTTTGTTGTCAGGGAATACCTGGAGGTGTGTTGGGTGTTGCCAGGGAGCTCTCTTCAGTGCTCCAGGGTGAAGGGCGTATCTGAGGTGACTTACTCAGGTTTGGCGGTAAATCTCCTTTTTCTTTTCTTCTTCTTCTTTTTTTTTTAACCTGAGGAGAGGTTTCTTCTTGTCTGTTGGTGTAGCCTCAGCTGAGCTCCTCTCCTCGAAGGAGACCAGTGCCTGGGCACTAGCCCCAACGAGTATATTAATCATTTGCTCTGCCACAAAGGATCTGTGCAGTCCTCAGTGTAAGCTCAGATCCCCAGAAATGTCCTGCACCAGGTAATCAGGGAGCCCTGATCAATCATGTGGAGCCTGCCACACTGCCTGCCCAAAGTGCTAGCCACACCCTGCGTCCTCCCACACAGATTTACTGTTTTTATAGCCTTGGCACATAAGCCTCCCACAGTCATGAGTCCCCAGGCCCCTGTGTGTTCTCCCTACCAGACTCAGGAGTCACTGCTTGGCTGGTTGCTGGGTGTGGACACTAGCTGGTGCAGCTGTTTTGTATGTCCAAAATGGTGCCTGCTCTCTGTCAGCTAGTTACAGGTTGCTTTTGCAGGATGATCTGGGAGAGAGAAAAAGTACCTCCCTACCCCCGTTTTTTTTTTCTCGTCTAGTTTGGCGGGTATACTATCCCCCATGAGGCTCCAAGCCAGATTCCCTCTAGGCTCTTCCTGTAGCCTTTTTCCAGTGGCTTGGGCTGCTGCAGTCTGGTCTCACCTTACTCTTCAATGCTAGTTTGGAGGCTCTCGGCTGGTGGCGTCCTGAATTGTGGGCATCCTCGCCCTCCACGGTATTGCTCCATTTTGGGTAGAGTTTCCTCTGCTTTTTTCTCTCTAACTCTTCACTTACAGAGGATTTTTTTTAAAAAAGATTTTATTTATGTGAGGGACAGAGTTACAGACAGAGCGAGAGACAGAGAGAAAGGTCTTCCATCTGCTGGTTCACTCCTCAAATGGCTGCAATGGCTGAAACTGGGGCAATCCAAAACCAGGAGCCAGGAGTTTCTTCTGGGTCTTGCACATGGGTGCAGGGGCCAAAGCACTTGGGCCATTTTCCATTACTTTCCCAGGCTATAAGCAGAGACCTAGGTTGGAAGAGGAACAGCCGGGACATGAACCATCCCTCATATGGGTTGTGGACACTGCAGACAGAGGCTTAGCCTACTGTGCCACAATGCTGGCCCCAACCCGATGCCCACAATAGTTGGAGAGAGGGGGCAGGAATAGGCCCAGCTGGGAGCTAGGAGCTCCATCCAGGTCTCCCACGTGTGTGGCAGAAGCTAATTACTTGAGCCATTACCGCTACATCCCAGAGTCTGCATTCGCAGGAAGTTGGAGTCAGGAACTGGATGTGGGTGGGGAACCCATGTACTCTACTATAGAATACAGGCATCTCAACTAGTGTCTTAACTGCTAAGCCGAATGTCTACCACTGAAAAATTTTTTTTGTTTTAAAATTTTTGATTTAAATGTAATACTTATATATTTTTATGAGGTACACTGTAATATTTTAACATATATACACAGCATAAACAAATCAAACCAGGCAGCTAGCCTTTCTCATTTTTAGTTCATATTTGGAACCTACCACCCACTATCTCCCAGTTCTTTGTACAGGATGTAAGTCTATTATTGTGAGCTGTATTCACACATTCACATACCCTACTGTGCTGTGGAGCGTTTGAACTAGTTAATTCTATTTTAGTACCTGTTATCCAACCTTCCTCTATCTCCTCTCCCTTTAACCTTTCCAATCTCTAGTACTCGATATTCTAAGTACAGATAGACTGATTTTTTTCACTTCCACCTATGGGAGAAAACATGTGATATTTGTTGTTCTGTATATAGCTTATTTCATTTAATATACATATAATGATTTCTAGTTCCATCCATTTTGCTGCAGATGTCAGGTTTCATTCTTTCTTATGGCTAAATAGTATTCCATTTTGTATTTTGCCACATTTTGTTTATCCACTCATTAAACAATGGATGCATACATTGATTTCATAACTTGACTTTTGAGAATAGTACTGCAGTGAACATGAGAATGTAGGTTATCTTTTTCATATGCTTTTTTCATGTACTTCAAGTATATATCTAGAATTGGGATAGCTGAGTTATATGATAGATCTATTTTTGGTTTCTTGAGGAGCCTCCGTACTGTACACCATAATGGCTTGTACTAATTTGCATTCCTACCAGTAATGCATAAGAGTTCCCCTTTTCCCACAACCTCACCAGCATTTGTTAGTTTGATAATAGCTATTCTTACTAGAGTGAAATGGTAACTCATTGTGGTTTTGATTTATACTTCCTTGATGGCGAATGGTATTGAACATTTTTTCATATATTTGTAACCCATTTATGTTTCTTTTTTGAGAAATATCTGTTCAGGTCCTTTGCCCATTTGTTAACTAAATTGTGTGGTTTTTTAAAAATTCTTTGTATATTCTGGATATTAATCCCTTAGCAGATGAGTAGTTTGCAGATATTTTCTCCTATCATGTAAGTTGTCTTTTCACTCTGCATTTTGTTGTGCAAAAGCTTCTTACTTTGATATAATCTTACTTGTCTATTTTTGCTTGTGTTGTGCTTTTGGGATCTTATTTAAAAGTCACTGCCTATACCAATGTCTTGATGTGTTTCATATATGTTTTCTTATAGTAGTTTCATAGTTTCAGGTTGTACAATTAGATGTTTGACCCATTTTGAGTTGATTTTTTTGTGTAGGGTGACAGGTCCCGTACTGTTTTGTTACGGTAGCTTTGTAATATATCTTGAAATCAGGTATTGTGATGCTTTCAGGTTTGTTCTTTTTGTTCAGAATTTCTTTGACTATTCAGCATCTTTTGTGCTTCCATATGAATTTTACAGTTGTTTTTTCCTAGTTCTATGGTGAATGTCATTGTATTTTCATGGGGATTGCATTGAATCTGTAAATCACTTACACATACTTGGTAGTATGAAGATGTTAATAATACTCATTTTTAAAAAAATTTATTTAGGGGCTGTCATTGTGGCATAGCAGGTAAAACCACTGGCTGCAGTGCTGGCACCCCATTTGGGTGCCAGTTAGAGACCCAGCCACTACACTTCCAATCTATCTCTCTGCTATGGCCTGGGAAAAAAGTAGAAGATGGCCCAAGTCCTTGGGCCCCTGTACCCACGTGGAAGACCCGGAAGAAACTCTTGGCTCCTGGCTTTCTAGCACTCCCTGTCCCTTGACAGGAAAAGTAGGGATCAGAGCCTACTGAGATCAATGTACATTTGCCCACTGATGTCCAGGGTCGCCCTGGAATCATGAGACCTCATGAACAGAGTGGGAAGAAGAGTCTGTGTGGTCTCTTGGGAGAACCTTGGATGGCATTGTGCCTGAAGCTCACTATGAAATGTGAAATACACAACAGAAGCTTGAACAGGTTCCCATATGGTATGATGGCATTGGAGGTGGCGACTTTACCTGCTGTGCTACTGTGCTGGCCCCAGTACTAATTTTTCCAATCTTTGAGAAGTGTTTCCATTTTTTTGTGTGTTTCCTTCAATTTCTTTCTTGAATGTTCTGTCTTTTTCATTATAGAGGTCATTTACATCATTGTAAATGTATTTTATTTCTATAGCTGTTGTGAATGTGATTGCTTTTAGAATTTCTCTCTCAGCAAGTTTGTTATTGGTGTATAGAAATGCTGATTTTCATGTGTTTATTTTGTATCCCAAAACTTTAATGAATTTTTTTTTATCAATTTTAGTAGTGTTTTGTTGAAGTCTAGGTTTTTGTGTATGTAGATTAATGTCACCAGCAAATAGGGATTATTTGACTTCTTCCTTTCCTACTTGTATGACTTTTATTTATTTATTTATTAATTTTTTTAAATTTTTGACAGGCAGAGTGGACAGTGAGAGAGAGAGACAGAGAGAAAGGTCTTCCTTTTGCCGTTGGTTCACCCTCCAATGGCCGCCGCGGTAGCGTGCTGTGGCCGGCGCACCGCGCTGATCCGATGGCAGGAGGCAGGTGCTTCTCCTGGTCTCCCATGGGGTGCAGGGCCCAAGCACTTGGGCCATCCTCCACTGCACTCCCTGGCCACAGCAGAGAGCTGGCCTGGAAGAGGGGCAACCGGGACAGGATCGGTGCCCCGACCGGGACTAGAACCCGGTATGCCGGCGCCGCAAGGCAGAGGATTAGCCTGTTGAGCCACGGCGCCGGCCTATTTATTTTTTTAAAAGATTTTTTATTTATTTGAAAAACAGAGTTACGGAGAGAGGTAGAGACAGAGAGAGAGAGGTCTTCCATCTGCTGGTTCACTCCCCAGAAGGCCGCAACAGCTGGAGCTGTACCAATCTGAAGCCAGGAGCCAGGAGCTTCTTCAAGGTCTCCCACGTGGGTGCAGGGGCCCAAGAACATGGGCCATCTTCCACTGCTATCCTAGGCCATGGCAGAGAGCTGGATTGGAAGAGGAGCAGCCGGGACTAGAACCAGTGCCCATATGGGATGCCGGTGCTTCAAGTCAGGGCTTTAACCTGCTGTGCCACAGTGCCAGCCCCGACTTTTATTTCTTTCTCTTACCTAATTGGTTTTAGATTTTAAAAGTTAGAAAGTCAGCAGTGAATCTTTCTTATTTTGGACTTCTCTTTGTTGGTCTGCTTTTTTGTCAGTGATTCAGTCTCATTCATTATTGATCTGTTCATATTTTCAGTGTCTTCATGGTTCAATATTAGTAGGTTGTATGTGTTCAGAAATTCATCCATTTCTCAGAGGCTTTCCAATTTGTTGACATCTGGTTCATGGTAGTCCTTAATGATCCTTTGTGTTTTCTGTAGTACCAATAGTAATATCCCAGCTTTTTTTTTTTTTTTTTTTGTATTTATTTGAAAGGAAAGTGGGGGAAGAGAGGAAAAGAAAGATCCCAACTGCTGGCCCACTCCCAAAGTGCATGTAATGGCCAGTGGTCTGTCAGCTGGGAACTGATAAACTTATGCAAGTCTGTCTTGATCCAGATCTCTCCGAGTTCAGATCTCTCATTTGGGTATCATGAACCCAAACACTGGAGTCATCACTGCTCTTCCCAGAATTTTGCATTAGCAGGAAGCTGGAGCTGGAGATAAGGGTGAACCCACAAGCTCTAATATGGGATCCCAGTGTCCTTACTGATGTCTTTACTGGTAGATCAAATGCTCACTCTTGATATCTCATCTTTCAGCTTGATTTTATATATCTGAGTTCCTCTCCCTCTCCCTCTCTTCTGTGTGTTTTTTGTTAGTTTGGCTAGATGTTTCTTAATTTTATTTTTTCAAAAGGCCAATTCTTTCATTGATTTGTTGATTTTTTGACTCTATTTCATTTATTTCTGTGCTAATCTATCCATCCATCTGTCTGTCCTTTCCTAACTTTAGTTTGTTTTTGCTTTTCTGGATCTTTGAGGTTCATCGTCAGGTCATTTATTTGAAATCTTCGCATTTTTCTTGTGTGGACACTTATTGCTAAAATCTTCCCTCTTGGTGCTACTTTTGCATATGTCATAGGATTTGGAATGCTGTTTTTTTATTTTTGTTTGTTTCAAGGAATATTTAAATTTTCCTTTTGATTTCTTCAATGTTTCATTATATTCAAAAGCATATTTTTCACTTTGTATAATTCCTAAATTTGTATAGTTTCTTTTGCTATTGGTTTCTAGTTTTGTTCAGTTGTGTCAGTAAAACATAAATGACATAATTTTTGTTTTGAGTTTGCTGAAAAAAGAGAAGATCACTTGTCTTTTTATTTATTTGTGTGTGTGTGTGTGTGAGAGAGAGAGAGAGAGAGAGAGAGAAAGAAAGAAGAGGGAGAGGAAAGGCTTTATCCACTACATCACAACTCTGGCCCCTACTTTAGCCTATCTTTTGTACTTTGAATGTTCTTTTAGTTTTGTCAGTTTATGGATACATGAGTCATCATTGCTGACAGCATATTAACCCCAGCAGCAGTTCAGAATGGCTCATTTGGCCTCATCTCTGATTATTTACAAACCTACTCTATTGTCACACCTTAGACTTGAAGTGTTAGCCAATCTGAATTACTTTCGGTTCCCTGAAAGTGCTTTGCTTTCTCTTTGTCTGAGGCTTCATTCTTTCTGGAGCATCCTTACACCTTCTCTGTCCACTTAATCTGCCAAAAAGAAAATTTAGCTAATTTCTCATTGGGTCTAAGATTGCACATATTACTTCTACTAGGAGGAAGTCTTTGATCTTTCATTGTGAGAGAGGTTTGAATTCTTTGCACTGCTCTAGTTTTTTCTATTTCTGTCTTCAGATATCAGTTTTTTTTATTATTTCCCTTGCATTAGCAAGGGTTGATACAGGGTTGTTGATGGTTACATCTTCTACTTCTGTCACAATTCTGAGACATGTAGGCATTCAGTAAAAATACTGAATGAATGTGAATTTAGATATTATTTCCTGCAAGTAAAGAAAAGTGTCTGGAGTTTTAAAATGATTTTTCTGAGGTTGCTATTGTCAGCTGGGTCTCAGATTCATTTTTCATAAACTTTTTTGGTATTGGGTTTATTTTACAATTTTGACTTCTGAAAATGTTTTGTTCTAGTCCAAACTCCTGGAAAGAGAATTGAATCCATACTGGAAGGATGGTGGAACAGGCCTTCCACCAGAAGACTGTGGTGTGTCATCGGTTACTAAAGGTATCCCTAAATTTTGACTGCAGACACAGAGGCATTTCTTGTACCCTGATATTCGTAGGAGAATGACCCGAGTTTACATATGACAAAGCATTGATAAAATATTTGCAGTCTTTGGAAGCCTTATTTAAATTGTTGATACTTAGAAAGATTATTTTAATTGTGATATATTTGGGAGCAAGTTGATTAAATACATATTCTTATAATTGAGAATGTTAACATTTGTTTCTGCTTTATTTATTTATTTAAAGATTTATTTATTAATTTGAAAGAGTTACAGTCAGAGAGGGAGAGACAGAGAGACAGAGAGAGAATCTTCATCCTCAGAAAGAGGCTGCAAAGACTCTGATGGTTGCAAAGGGCCAGGGTGAAGTCAAGAGCCAGGAGCTTCTTTCGGCTCTCTCACGTGAGTGGCAGGGGCCCAAGTATGTGGGCCATCTTCTGCTGCATTCCCAGGACATTAGCAGGTAGCTGGATTAGAAGTAGAGCACCCAAAACATGAACCACATGGGATGGTGACCTTGCAGGCAGTGACTTTACTCAGTATGCTACAGTGCCAGCTCCTGAGTTTCTGTTTTAAATGGATAACACCAAGTGTGATTTTGTGAGTATATGGAAAAGCATTCATTGTATTACATTCTGTAACGTAATGTGAAAAGTATTAATTCTGTGAAATTTTATGAAAATAATCTGTAGGGGCTGGTGCTGTGGTATACTGGGTAAAGCCACCACCTGCAGTGCTGGCATCTCATATGGGTGCCAGTTCAAGTCCCTGCTGTTCCACTTCTGATCCAGCTCTCTGCTGTGGCCTGGGAAAGCAGTAGAAGATGGTCCAAGTCCTTGGGCCCCTGCACCTCCATGGGAAACCATGAAGAAGCTCTTGGCTCCTGGCTTCAATCGGCCCAGCTCTGGCCATTGCGGCCATTTGGGGAGTGAACCAGTGGATGGACACCTTTCTCTCTCTCTCTGCCTCTCTGTGACTCTCTGCCTTTCAAATAAATAAATAAATTTTTTTAAAAAAGAAAAACAGTAACGTGTAAACATTAAAGATGTAGGTTTGCATCTGAAAATACATTCCTGCTTTGCCTGCATTCACAAAATTTGTATTGATCTTAAGAGAATGCTGTTATCTTCCAGCAGAGGGAGACAAAATATTCAAGTGCTACATAAGCATACATAAGATTTATATATATATATATATATATATATATATATATATATATATATATTTGACAGGCAGAGTGGACAGTGAGAGAGAGAGACAGAGAGAAAGGTCTTCCTTTGCCATTGGTTCACCCTCCAATGGCCGCCACGGTAGGCGTGCTGTGGCCGGCACACCGTGCTGTTCCGATGGCAGGAGCCAGGTGCTTCTCCTGGTCTCCCATGTGGGTGCAGGGCCCAAGCACTTGGGCCATCCTCCACTGCACTCCCTGGCCACAGCAGAGAGCTGGCCTGGAAGAGGGGCAACCGGGACAGAATCCGGAGCCCCGACCGGGACTAGAACCCGGTGTGCCGGCGCCGCAAGGCGGAGGATTAGCCTGTTGAGCCACGGCGCTGGCCCTACAAAAGATATTTTTAAAAAGTGTTTGTATACTCATTAGGTGTTGCTTTGAAATTTAAAGGAAAGTTTAATTTTAATTCAGGTAGTATTATGATATGTAATATATTTTTATTTTAGTCAGTTTTTTAGTAGAATATTTTCCTGCTTCTTACATATACTTCATATTTTTGGCTGTTTGTTAAATTCTTTTATATTTTATGTGGATATGTCCCTAGAGCCTCTTTAAAGGTTTTTTTTATAATTTTTATTGAGCAGCTTTACTAAAGTTACTGAGAATTATAATTTCTTTTTGGCCTTTTAGCACAGACAGAGATATCTCTGCTGGGTTATATAATAGGAACTGTAGTTATTCAAATTTCTTTTTGAAATCTTATTTGTAGAAAGCTAAAAGTGCAGAAGCAATAAGTTAGCTCAGTGACCCAGTACTACATAGGGCTAATTTTGTGATCTAGACTTTTACTACCTGTATTATCAGAGGACAGTCCAGGGTTAGTTACTCTAGATTCTTCAGTAGAAGACTGTTTCTTACCTTGTGCTTAGAGAACTTCTTGTTATGTATTTTGTTTTTTGATGATTTTACTCTTCCTGTTGAGTTTTTCCATTCTTTATTTTTTTTGGCTTTCTGTTAGTCTTTGACTTGGAAGGACTTTCACAGGTAGTTATTTCTAGCTGCCTTAGTGTAGAGATGAAATAAAAGTCCAAAGAAGTCAATGACTTGCTTCACATCTTGCAGCTATTTAGTAGTAGCAACAAGAGCAAAATCTTAATCTTCTGATACTTATTTTATTTTATTTCTGAATCAGCGTGACTTCTGAGAAATAGCTTTTTGGACTTTGTAGCCACTATCTTACCAGAAGGGTAACAATTATTCTGGTTTTTAGCACTAAAAATCTGTTATATCCTTGCTTCTGGCTGTTGTACACATTTTGGGATTCATCCATAGTACATTGTCCTTGCTGTAGTGTACTTTACAGATAAATCACCATCTGTGTATCCCTTTTTCTTGCAGTGGGCATTTCCTGGGTTACTTCCAGGCTGGAATTATTTTGAATGATTATTCTTTTATGAATGTTCATCTGCATGTCTGTTGGGGGCCTGTGTGTGCATTTTTGTTAATTTTAAAGCTGGAGTGATCTTAAATCCGTCTTATTTTGGGACAAAGAATTTAAGGAACAGAATTTTCATTTGAACAATTGATTAGATTTCCATTTTACACATGAAGTATAACATGTACAGAAAGAAATACAAGCAGCTTAATAAAGTATTAAAGGTATTTAAATCTTAATAGTGATCACAGTTAAAGTAGGATAATATTGTTTCACATATATTTCAGCATTCTCTTCTACAGCTTCTTTATTGTTTGTACTGCATCTGAGGTACCTTTTCCCTCTTGATACATGTATCTTTAGTCTATTTTAATCTGGGTAATTTTCTTGAGCTTGGTATGTGGAATTTTCCCTGACTTCCCAGTTAGAAGTAATTCCTAACTTTTCTCATTTTCTGTAATGTTTTAAATCTTTATATAGTACTTCTCACATATTCTTTTTATTATAATTGTCTTAATCATTTCTCCTCAACCTCTTAGACTCACTTTTCTTGACAATATTTCTATCTTTTCCTTCATAGGGCAAACCTCTATGCCTTACACTTATAGGCACTCATATATATGTTGGATTTTACATGTGCTTGTGATTTTTATTTGTTTAAGGAAAACATTTAATTTTATATTTTTAGAAGTCATCATAAAATAAATATTCTATGATAGCCACATTATAATGTAACTAGCATTTATTATTGGAATTTAGTTTCAGGAGTAGAAGATGGTGGATTAAGCTGGCTAAGGAAATCTTACCAGAGAATGAAGGAGCAGGCTGAGAAACAAAATAAAAATCTGGAGGACATTGTAGCTGAAAGATATGGGGTGAGTATCTGTATTAAGGAGATATGTACTATTTTTGGAGTTACATGAAAAATTAAGTGGCTTTAACTTTGTTTTGTACTTCAAAGCATTTTTCAATTGAAATGATATTAAATTTCAGATTCTTATGCTGCTGAATTAATTTCCTGCTGTGCACTATTATGTAAACTTAATATAGCATATTTTTACTGATGTAATGAATATAAAATAAAAGTATGTAAAACTTAAATATATGTTTGTTTAATTTGGAAATAGCATTCTATTATTGTAAGAAAGTTTAAATACATTGTTAGGCAGCCTCCATAGTACACCTCTGGAGGCAACTCTGTTGAAATTTTTGTATATTCCAGAATTTTGTATATTTTCAAGTTTTGACATTTCCAAGTAGAGTTTTTTTTATGTTTTGTTTTTCTTGTTATTTTAAGTGTGTATATAATCTTGAAGCAATGAATGCATGTAGTAGTATGTGATATTTTAGCATCAGCTTCTCCATTCATGTGTAGATAATCTTTTTATTTCAGTAGTTATTGTGTTTTTTCCTCTTAATTTCCAAAGGAAAGCTGTTTGCAGAAAGTCGTAAGATTTCAAAAATAGAGGAAAGTCTAAAAGGGGAAGAGGGGAGGATCATCCTGTATCTTAAAGAGAATCTCTGATAACATTTTAATATGTATTTTTCCATTTATTTTGCTTACTAATATAGAAATAGTTGGATGTCAATAATTAATTGACCTCCCTCTTACCACCTCCTTACCCCCATCTAATAGCAGTGTGCTGTTTTTGTCTGGGCATTTTGTATATTTACTTGGTTCTTTTTTTTTTTTTTAATTTATTTTTTAAGGAATATATTTTCATAACTACCACTTTAGGAATATAGTTATTTTTCACACCATACCCACCCTCCCACCTTCACTCCCATGCCTCATCCTCCTCCCTCTCCTTTTTCCCAGTCCCATTCTCCATTAAGATTCATTTTCAATTAACTTTGTACACAGAAGACCAACTCTATACTAAGTGAAGATTACAGCAATTTGTACACACACAAACAGACACTGAGAACTAATTTTACATAAACTCTCATAATACAACTCATTGAAGACAGAGGTCCTTTGTGGGGAGTTAGTGCACAGTGACTCCTGTGGCTAATTTAAAAATTAACACTCTTTTATGTACAATGTCAATGACCACCTGAGGCTGTTGACATGAGCTGCCTAGGCTATGGAAGCCTTTTGAGTCCACAAACTGTCAGTATTTGGAGAAGACCATAAGCAAAGTGAAAATTCTCTTCACTCTCTAGAGAAAAGTGCATTCTCCTTTAATGGCCACTTCTTTCTGTTGGGGTCTCACAGACATCCTTCATGTAGAACATTTTTTTGCCACAGTGTCTTGGCATTCCATGCCTGAAATGCTCTCACAAGCTTTTTAGCCAGACCAGGAAGCCTTAAGGGCTGATTCTGGGGTCAGAGTGTCATTTAAAATGACTGTCATTCTATAAGTCTGCTGTGTAGACTGCTCCCCATGTCAGAACATTATCTCCTTTTTAATTCTATCTGTTATCATTACCAGGCACTTGATCCTATATATTGATCACTTTAACACTTAATCTTATCTATATATTCACTTTAATGCTTAATATGATCACTTTAACAATTAATAAGGCATTTTTACCACCAAGCTTAATGAGATTTAGAGTCCCATGACAAGTTTTTAAACTCCACCTTTAAAAGTCCATAGGAACGTATGCAGAACTATACAGCTTTACAGTTACAAGCTTCCTCCTCCCTCTTATTCCTGCCCTTACTTTTTTTTTTTTAAGATTTATGTATTACTTGAGAGAGTAACACAGAGAGAAGGAGAGGCAGAGAGAGAGAAAGAGAGAGAATGAAAGAGAAGGAGGTCTTTCATCCACTGGTTCACTCCCCAGTTGCCTGCAATGGCCGGAGCTGTGCTGATCTGAAGCCAGGAGCCAGGAGCTTCCAGGTCTTCCACAGGGGTGCAGGGACCCAAGGACTTGGCCATCTTCTATTGCTTTCCCAGGCCATAACAGAGAGCTGCATGGGAAGTGGAGCAGCCGGGTCTCTAACCAGTGCCCATATGGGTTGCCGACATTGCAGGTGGTGGCTTAACCTGCTGCGCCACAGTGCCGAGCCCCCCCCACTCTTATTTTTTGTTGAGATGTATTTTCAATTGAATTTATACACATATGATTAACTGTTAAGTAAAGAGTTCAACAAATAGTATGTGGAAAACAAAATACAAACAAAGAAAACAAAAAAATGTATCTATTTCTTGATAGGCAAGACAAGGGTCAAGTCATTCCTTCTCAGAATGTCAATTTCATCTCTACAGATTTTGTTTTAGGTTCTCTATTAGTTCTCACAGATCAGGGAGAACATATTGTAATTGTCCCTTTGGGACTGGCTTACTTCACTAAGTATGGTGTTTTCCAGATTCATTCATTTTGTTGCAAATGACTGGATTTCATTTTTTTTTTTTTTTTACTGCTTTGTTGTATTCCATAGTGTATATATCCCATAATTTCACTATCCAGTCATAATTTAATTATCCTCAGTGAGGAATCTGTTAATTCAGATTCCCCAGCAACGTCCTTTACCAGGTAACCAGGAAGTCTTGAGCATATGGAGTTTCCCGCAGTGACTGCCCAAAGTCCCAGCCACACCGTGAGTCCTCCCACACAGCCTCAGTTTTTTTTCCACAGTCCCAGCAAAGAAACTTTCCACAGTCATAAGTTCCCAGCCCCCTGTTAGTTCTCCCCACGAGTCAGGAGTTTCCACTCTGCTGGTTGCTGGGTGTGGACATGAGCTGGCACAGCTGTTACATATGTCTAAAATTGCTCCTGCTCTGTGCTCTATGGGCTCGTTACAGGATGCTGTTGTAAAGCGATCAGGGAGAAAGAAACTTGTCCCTGCTTTTTTTTTTTCTCCTCTGGTTTGGTAGGTACACTGTCCCCCATGGGGCTCCAAGCTGGGTTCCCTCTAGGCTCTAACTGCAGCTTTAGCACCAATGGCTTGGGTTGCTTCTGTCTGGCCTCACTTCACTTTCCAATGCTGGTACGTAGGCACTTGGCTGCTGGAGCCTTAAGCGTCCATGCCCTCCATGTAGGTCCACCATGTCCCTCTAATTTGCATTGAGTTTCCTCTGCTGTTTTCTCCCTAACTGTTCCCTGAGACTGCACTCTCTCCAACTTTTTTTTTTAAAACCATCTTCTTATAGACTAGAGCACTAAGCTCCCTCCCTACTTTCTATCTTGGAGCTCCTCCTTGTTATTTTCTTAAGATGAGTTCTTTTTTAAATTTGAGAGCAATATCTACTATCTCCTATTTCTCTCCACAAATGCCCACGGTCGTCTGTGACTGGAGTTGGAGCTTGGATTCAAGAAGTCAAGTCAGGTCCCCCATGTAAGTGACAGGAAATCAATTATTTGGACCTTCAACATTGTCTCCTAGGGTTTGCATTGGCAGGAAGCTGGAGGTTATCAGCATAGATGGGTTTTGAACCTAGGCATTCTGGCACTCTGATAATGAATTGGGGACATCCTAACTGCTGGCCAGACATCTCCTCTGACATTAAAAACTGTTTTCTTTCTTTCTTTTCTTTTTTTTTTTTTCCTTTTTTGAGAGGGAGAGAGAAAGAGAGAGAGAGAGAGTGAAAAAGAGAGAGAGACACCAGGTTCATTGCCCAGGGCTAGACCAGAGCTGGAACTGGGAGCTAGAAACTAAATCGAGGTCTCCCATGTGGTTGGCAAGAACTCAACCATTTGAAACATAACTGTTGCCTCTCAGGGTCTACATTAGCAGGAATTTGGAGTTGGGAGCTAGAGCTGTGTATTCAACTCAGGTACTCTAGTTGGGATGCAGGCATTCTAACTGGTGTCTTAACTGCTAGGCTAAACATCCATTCCAAGATAGAGCATTGAAAGTGAGCACTTGGCTAATCCTCCACCTGCGGCACCGGCAACCCAGGTTCTAGTCCCGGTTGAGGTGCTGGAATCTGTCCTGGTTGCTCCTCTTCCTGTCCAGTTCTCTGCTGTGGCCTGGGAGGGCAGTGGAGGATGGCCCAAGTGCTTGGGCCCCACACCTGCATGGGAGACCAGGAGGAAGCACCTGGCTCCTGGCTTTGGATTGGCGCAGCGCTGGCTGTAGTGGCCATTTGGGGAGTGAACCAAGGGAAGGAAGACCTTTCTGTCTTTCTTTGCCTGTCCAAAAAAGAAAGTGAGCTAATTTCTCTAGAGCAGGATTTGAACAAATTATGCTTATTAAAATATTTCTTTTACCATGAATTTTCAACAATAATATTAGCATTCTTCATAGACTATCCTGTTCTGATTGGTAAACTTTTTTTTTTTTGCTTTTGTTTTGATACATTTGTGTAATAGTTCCATATGGGTGCCAATTCATGTCCCAGCTGCTCCACTTCTGATCCATTTCCTTGATAATGGCCTAGGAATAATAGCAGAAGGTGGCCCAAGTGTTTGGGTCCCTCCTACCCATGTGGGAGACCTGGATAAAGCCCCTGGCTCCTTACCTTGGCCTGGCCAGCACTGGCCTTAGCAACCATCTAGGCAATAAACCAGCAAATGGAATCTCTCTCCTGCCATCCCTCCCCAGCCCCTTAACTCTAACTTTCAAAATGAATTAATACATCTTTAAAAATTTTTTTAAAGTATTGTTTCACATTTGTTTTAGTTATTTATATTTTTTAATGAATTTGTTATTGATATTATTTGCCCATTTTTCTTTTGGGATATTGATTTACTTAAGATTGTTTATTGAATCTGCTCAGAATTTTTTCCCCTTATTTTCATACTTTATTTTTTACTTTGTTGATATTTGCTATGGCTAGTTTTAAATTTTTTTGCCTAGTAAAATCCCTCATTTTTCTTTCTTGACTTAATGCTTTGGTAAAATTCCTTGACAGGCCTGCTCTACCTCAAAAGCTATAAAAAATATACTTATGTTTACTTTGAGCACTTGTTCAGTTTTATTTTTTGAGTTTATTTTTAATATCCCATCTGGGATGGTGGCACTGTGGCGGTGGCTTTACCCGCTACACCATAGCTCCAGCCCTGAAAAGTTGCTGTTTTTTTAAAAAAATTTTATTTTCACGTTTTTTTGTATTATATATTTCAAGTATATAAACTGATACTTTTGTATATATTTAAGGTATTTATCATGGTTAATATTATAGTCAGGCAAATTAGCATATCTGACATTGCACAGTTACTTCTTTTGTGTTTGTATAATAAAGGTATCTAAAATCTGTTCTTTCAGTAAATTTCTAGTATATTGTGTTCATGCTGTAAATTAGATTTTAGGCTTATTTATCTTTTACAACTGAAGCTTTGTACTCTTTACCTCTATTTCCTTATCCTAGTCCCTGTTAACTGTCTTTGTGTTCTCTGTGAACAATGTGTCATTTCTTTGACAATTGCATGAAACTTCACAATTATAAGAGCAAGTTATTCATACTTGACCATTACATTTGCCATTTAGTTTATAGTGTGTCTCTTTTTTTTTCTTTGTCCTAAGTAATGTAAAGTTTGGTTTAAGCATCAAATAATTTAAAAATTGTATTTATTTAAAATTTTTTTGATAGTTCTTTAGTTTTTTTAAAAAAATTACTTATTTGAGAAGCAGTGAGCAAGCCAAGTGTTCACTCCTCAAATGCCAGCAATGGCTGGGTCTAAAACTGGGAGCTGGGAACTCAATCCAGGTCTCCCCTGTGGGTGGCCGGAACCCAGTTACTAGAGCCATCACTGCTGCCTTCCAGGATCTGCATTCAAAGGAAACTGGAATTAGGGGCTGGAGCTGGAATCAAACCTAGGCTCCCTGATGTAGGACATTGGTGTGTTAACTGCTAGGCTAGATGCCTGTCTCTTGAACACTTTTTTTTTAAAGTTTAGAAGTAGTTAGTGAAGTGATATGTCTTTTGATGCTTTGCATTTTTGAAGATCTTTTTTCTTTTGTGTATATCAAGGAAGGTTAGTTTGACTGTGAATTTAAATATTTATGGAGAGTTATAGCCTAATAATATTTTAAAAAATTTTATCTTTATCTCATTGTCCATTTAAGTTTTATATTATAGATAAAAATGTGGTAGCAGTTTTACTTTCATTCCTTTGCAGTTAATATGTGTATCCTCATTTGTATGCTTGCTCACACTTAGACACACCTTTCCATGATCTAGTATTTGTGAAGAATTTTTTTCTTGAGTTTTTAAATTCAGAAACTAGGGTTTGCCGGCGCCGCAGCTCAGTAGGCTGGCTAATCCTCCACCTTGCGGCGCCGGCACACCAGGTTCTAGTCCCAGTCGGGGCACCGATCCTGTCCCGGTTGCCCCTCTTCCAGGCCAGCTCTCTGCTGTGGCCCGGGAGTGCAGTGGAGGATGGCCCAAGTGCTTGGGCCCTGCACCCACATGGGAGACCAGGAGAAGCACCTGGCTCCTGCCATCGGAACAGTGCGGTGCGCCGGCCGCAGCGCGCCTACCGCGGCGGCCATTGGAGGGTGAACCAACGGCAAAAGGAAGACCTTTCTCTCTGTCTCCCTCTACTGTGCACTCTGCCTGTCAAAAAAAAAAAAAAAAAAAAAAAAAAAAGAAACTAGGGTTTTATGTATAAATCTTTCCAAACCTCTTTTCCCATTCACAGCTACTCTGAATAGACCCTTCTAGTTTTGCTTCTTCCTTCTGAAATTACTAGTGCATGCATATTAAATTCACTAAAATAAATTGTCTATATATCTTTTTTCTTAGAATTTATATCTATTTTTCATCTTTTCCTAAAGTATAGAGAATTTCTAGGCCAATTTGGTTTTCAACACTTTCTATTGTAATAAATGTATCTGAGCATTTTTTGGGGTACAGTTTTTCATTAATTAGTCCTTGTTTTTGAATGATTCTGTTTTCTCATTTTTTTTTAAAGATTTATTTTATTTTATTTGAAATGCAGAGTCAGACAAGAGACAGAGAGACCTTCTATCGCTGGTTCATCTCCCAAGTAGTCGTATTGGGTGGGGCTGGGCCTGGCTGAAGGCAGGAACCAAGACCTTCTTTTGGGTGTCTCACATGGGAGGCAAGGGCCCAGAGCCTTGGGCCATTCTCCACTGCATTTCCCAAGCCATCAGGAGGGAACTGGATCTGAAGTGGAGCAGCCAGGACTTGACCTGGTGCCCATATGGGATGCCAGTGTTTCAGGCAGAAGCTTTACCCGCTATGCCACGACAGTGGTCCCGCTATTTTCTCATAGGAGCATTTTATGTATGTTTGTGTGTTTATGCATCTCTTTTATTGTGTGTTTTAGCAATATAGTCCTTTTGAATTTCACTACCAGTAGAAACTAATTAATTAAAATTTTTTTCATTTATTTATTTTTATTTATATGAAAGGCAGAGGCAAGGAAAGAGGCATAGAGAGATCTTCAGGAGCTGGTTAATTCCCTAACTGTTGACAGCACTCAATTCTGGGTCTCCCATGTGAGTTAGAGACCAAACTGCTTGAGTCAGCCCCCATTCTCTCACCTGGTGCTCATTGGCAATAAGTTGGAATCAGAAGTGAAGCTGGGACTTTGATATAGGATTGTAGGCATCTTAAGTGGTATATGAACTGCAGTGTCATATACCTGCTCCTATTATTATTATTTTTAAGTTTATATCTTTATTGTTCTCTGTATTCTATTTTGGTATTAGAGCAGGGCCTTTGGTCTATGGGGCTTTCTGCTTTCAAAGTTTTCATTTTAGGGGTGGGCATTGGCCTAATGGTTAAGATTCCTGCATGCTACATCAGTGTACCTGGATTTAATACCTGGCTCTGGCTCCTGACTCTACTTTTCTGCTAATATAGACTCCAGGAAGTGGTATTGATGACTCCAGTAATGGAGTTGCTGCCACTCATGTGGGAGACCTGGATTGAGTTCCTATCTCCTGGATTTGGCCCTAGGCAGCCCAGCCAAGGCCCTGTGGTTGCAGGCATTTCGGGATGGAACCAGCAGTTGGGAGTTCTTTCTCTTTCTCCATAGCTGTCTCTCTGCCTGTCAAAGATGTGCAAGATGATTGTCTGGGTCTTTCCCTCCATCCTGAAAACTTTTTTTTCATTCTGTCACTTAGAAGTGATAAACACAGTGGTATGTTGGGGCAAGTCACTGAGCCTTTCTTAATTTTAGATATGTTATTTAATTTTTTTTCCTTTATAGTCTATGGAAATATTTCAGTCGAAATTAGAAGAAGCTGAAAAAATTGCATCCAAAAAAGAAGATTATAGAAGAGAACGGTGGAGGAAACCAGCATATTCAGATATAACACAAAATAGTCAAGAAAGTAGAAAATCAGACTTTGTAAAATACAATAAAAGTTCAAAGGATAGATACAATGCAACAGATATTGCAAATTGTAGCAGTAAAGATAAATTTATTGGGGATGAAAAAGATAAGAGATCTGAATCTTTAGAAACATATAGAAGAGAATCTGTACCAAGGCAAAATCGAGAGTTTTCTTCTGGGAATTTGAGACCTAAATTCTTAAGACCCTCTGATGATGAAGACTTGTCATTTCACAACAAGAGCAGAAATTTTGAACCATCTCATTCATCTACATCATGGGCAGCTGAGGGTTCTTTGCGTTGTGGTTTTCGAAAACCTATCGAAAACAGTGAGAAAACTTTAACATCATTGAGTGGATCTGATGGCAGTGAAGGAGGCAAGAAACATTCAGATCAAAATCTTTCCGAAATCAGCAGCATTGACTGTGGACACATTTCAGAAGATGTGAAAGAAAAATCACACCCTGAAAGTTTGCAAGATGACCCTCCAAAAAGAGAATATCTGCAAGACACAAAGTCTACATTTGCTGGGTATTTTATCATTTGCTTTTAAAACTGGTAAATGAGTTTTAACACTCTGAGGAGTCAAAGAACTGACCTGTGTGTTTAGAATACCAGTTATTTATTAACTGTTTATTACTCTCCAATTTCTTGAAATTGATGGGAGAGATAAGATATAAAGACTTGGCAGTACAGTGGTTTTTATGAATTTAATTTCATTTCACAATTTTATTTTACCAGGAGCTTAAAAAAATTCAGCTGTTATATTTGCTCAAATTTTGCTGCTTTTTTCCAGTTTAAAAGGCAGAACAAGCTAGACTTTTAAAAGGATGTGTGCAGGAAATATTTTGGTAGATTTTGTTGCTAATGCCATATTACTTTCTAAGAAAATTAGCTCATTGTTAAGTTTAATTGTAAATGTAAATACCGTATGTCTACAGGAGATCTGGGAAAGTGAAGGAAGATATGCTACCATAGTCCAGATATGAAATGACAAGCATATGCCAGAAATCCTATAGAGGAAAGCATGAATTATGTTGTTGTTTTACATAGGAATAAATAATCCACTTTGGACAATTGATAGAATTTAAAGGTAATGGTAGAGTTTTAAAAGTAAATATAGGTAGAATCATGGTTGTATGTATAATGATAAGGCAAACAGGTAGCACTTACTGTTTTTACACAGGGCTTTGTCAGAAGACAAGGAAACCCAGATTGAGTAGAATCAGATCTGGCAAATTTTGATTAAGCCATAGGGCGAATCTTATTGGAGATAGGAATAAAAAAAAATGTCCAAAGAATAATGACAAACTATACTTTAGTGGACATTATAATATGTGAAAAGTATTGCCATATGAGTGAGACATAAAAAATGAAGTATTAGGAAATGACAGAAACCAGTGGTAGTAATTCAGGCAAATATTGTGGTTTGGGATCATGAATTTAGTAAATTGTTTTTGTGTGTGTGTGTGTGTTTTTTTTTTTTTTTTTTTTTTTTTTAACAGGCAGAGTGGACAGTGAGAGAGAGAGACAGAGAGAAAAGTTCTTCCTTTGCCTTTGGTTCACCGATCTGAAGGCAGGAGCCAGGTACTTCTCCTGGTCTCACATGCGGGTGCAGGGCCCAAGCACTTGGGTCATCCTCCACTGCACTCCCGGGCCACAGCAGAGAGCTGGCTTGGAAGAGGGGCAACTGGGACAGAATCCGGTGCCCCGAGCGGGACTAGAACCCGGTGTGCCGGTGCCACAAGGCGGAGGATTAGCCTAGTGAGCCACGGCGCCGGCCCCAAAGTCTTTAATCAAAGGAGTGAATGTAGAGAAAGAGAGGAGGAGCTTGAATTGACACCCATGGCCCAGTGATTATGCTTTAATTCTGTGATTCCTTGAAAGGATTGGTTATTTCTTATCTGTGCACAACTCTAGAATTCTACTTTTTAAGCTTTTTTTGAAGAAACTTCACCATTGGGATTTAGATAGTGATGTAGACCTGTTTGGCGGATTGTCCTGTGACTCACTAATTATCTTCAGTTGCGAAGAGAACTAATAAATATTTATCACCAGGTTAGGAACTGTGTTTGGAATTTCATTACATTACTGCAATTACTGTAATCTTTAATATCTACATTCTGATAATCAAATAGTAGATATTAATTATTGTCTTGATTTTATAGCCTCATTGAGGTTAAAATACTAGCCCAATCTCATGAAACTAGTAAATAGCACTATCTGGGTTTGAACTCATGTTTGATTCTAAAAAATTCCTTTTCTTGTGATGTTAAAACAGATTTCCAGTTTTTTGCAAGGGGGAAAGGAACAATTAGCATTATTTTTTAAAAGAAACTTTTAGTATTTTTTGAAAAGCTTGCACTAGAAACTCATAATTGGATTAGTTGTCTGTAAACATTTATACTTTTACTCACATCTATTAGTAGACACAAGTCTATTGCTATATTGACATTTAGTTCAGTAGTTTAAAATCCTTGAAAACTTTTTCTTCAAAGAAGGAGGTGAATTGATAGATGGTTTTTGTCTTTCTTTCTTATGATCTTATAAAGACTAAAGCCTGTTTGCAAAATGGCTTACTTTTTGAATGAACTTGGTAGGAGATCTTGTATTGAGTTGTGCTACATCTGGATTATAGTAAACATTTATTGGAATAACAGAATGGTTTGAAGGAATATTGGAGAAACCATTCCTTTATCCATTTTATTTGTTCTCAGTTCTTTATTTCCTCAGCTGGCTGATGTTGAGATGAAAAATGTATGAACTAGATACAACTGTTGGAAAAAAAACCCTGGAAAAGTACTTGGAAGTGAAGGAATGCATAAGAAAAAGTAGCCAAGAAGTTTATTACTAGGGAACAGAGGAGTTTGTTTTTTACTTAAGAAACAGGAGTTTCGAGAGACAGACCTTGGAGCAAGAGACTTCATGGGGCAATTATTATACTGATTTTCTTTAGAAAAGGCATGAACTGTGATGATTTAATTTTACATTATATGTGCATGTGAAAATTTTACTAATATCTGTAACTTCCACCTAATGGCCAGAAAGAGTAAATTTTTTTTAATTTGACAGATAGAGTTACACAGTGAGAGAGAGAGACAGAGAGAAAGGTCTTCCATTGGTTCACCCCCCAAATGGCCGCTACAGCCAGAGCTACACCGATCCGAAGCCAGGAGCCAGGTGCTTCTTCCTGGTCTCCCATTTGGGTGCAGGGCCCAAGCACTTGGGCCATCCTCCATTGCCTTCCCGGGCCACAGCAGAGAGCTGGACTGGAAGAGGAGCAGCTGGGACTAGAACCCGTTGCCCATATGAGATGCCGGCGCTGTAGGCAGAGGATTAGCCAAGTGAGCCATGGTGCGGGCCCGAGGAACAGTAAATTTTTAAAGCAGGGGATTTGGAAAATTTAATGGGAAAGAATATAAATTGTTAAAATTTATATATTAACAAAATTACTGAAAGATATTTTCCATGCAAAAAATACAGCTACTGAAGTTAACAATACCTGAACTCATAGATGTATATAAAAAGTAATAATGTACTCGTGCTCTCAGCATTGCAGTGCCCCTACTGTTCATTTTAATTGCTTTTTAAAATGTCTACTCACAGAACATAAAGGGAAGGGAAATGTTACTTTCCAAAGGGACTTTTCCTCAAATATTTTAGATTTCTTAGTGTAAGCACCAGAATAATACCTTTCCTTTCATCAATATGAGAAGAAAGGGTTCCCATAGAATTTCTGCAGATTAATGTCTTTTTTTTTCAAATTTAAATACTCTTGGTTAAAAGATATCTTCTTTATGATGGCAGAAGGATTCACTATCCAAAGAGATTTTTAATCGTTGTTAGGTCAAGTTTTAATTTGGTAGTATATATTTTACTATTCCTTGCTCTGAGTGTATGTTGAAAATAAGAATAGCTTAATTTCAATAGAATATGGTAAAATCTAGGAATTTGAGAGAATTAGTAATATCATAAATATCTCCTTTGTATTTGAAATTTTGAGAGAGATCTGATATATTCTACTTTTAACTTTATTGCTTCCTTCTGAGGTTTTTAAAAACAATGTTGGGGCTGGCCTCATTGTGTAGCATGTTAAGCTGCTGCTTGTGATGCCAGCATCACATTTGGTCTGTTCTACTTCAATCCAGTTCCCTGCTAGTGCACCTGGGAAAGCAGCGGAAGATGGCCCAAGTTTGAGCCTAGCACCCATGTGGAAGACCCAGATGAAACTCCATACTCCTGGCATGGGTCTGGCCCAGCCTTGGACCATTTGGAGAATGCATCAGTGAATGGAAGATCTCTCTGTCTTTCCCTCCCTCTCTTTTCCTTTTCTGTTTCTCTCTCCCCCTCTCTTTCTTTCTCTCCAAATCTACCTTTCAAATCAATGAATAAATCAACATCAGCAATAGCGTTGTCAAGGTATAAGTGACATAAAAGAAATCATATATATATATATATGGCATACAATTTGGCAAGTTTTGAAATGTATATATTCTCATGAAACCATCAACCTGAGTAGTTTTCATGCTCTTTCATAATTTTAAATTTTTTTCATAATTTTTCCTTCATGCCTCTCCCCAGATCCCACTCTCATACAAGCATGTATCTGCTATCTTTAACTATAGATAAGCTTTCAATTTCTAAAGTTTTATACAAATATTGTAGACTTTCTTTTTTGGGAGGGCATCTGGCTTCCCTTACTTGGCTTAATTGTTTTAAGATTCATTCATACTATGCCTTTATCAATAGTTCATTCCTTTTTATTGATGGGTTGTGTACCATTGGTAGATATAACACAGTTGTTTATCTATTCTCCTACTGGTAAACATTTTAGTTTTTGACTGTTACAAAGCTGCTTTGAACGTTCATATACACATGCTTCCTTGTCTCTTGGTTAAAAACACAGGAGAGGAATGACTAGGTTGTATGGTACTTGTATGTTTTAATGTTAAGAAACTGCCAACTTAATTTCCAATTCTAATTTCTAATTACCATTGAGAGTTTCGTTGAGTACTATGCGAATTTCAGTTCCTCTGAATTTTTGCAAGAAGTTGATCAGTCTTTTTAATTTTGACTCTTCTAGTGTATGAGTAGTGTCAGCTCATAGTTGTAATTTGCATTCCTCTAATGACTACTGATGTTAAGCATCTTTTCATGTGCTAGTTGTTATCTACATACCTTTTTGTAAAGTGCTTAGAATATTTAGTGACATTACTTGTCTCATTTCCTTTATAGGCATTTTGCTTATTAATTTTGATTGTCTTAAAAGAAGTAACTTTTGGTTTCATTGAGTTTCTTTAATTTTTTTTGTTCTCTATTTCTGCTTTTTGTTATTTCTTTTAATCTGCTTACTTTGACTTTAATTTGCTCTTGTTTTTCTACTCTATTAAATTGCAAGCTGGGAGCATATTAATTTGAGAGATTTGCATTTTTCTATTTTTGTCATAAAAGTATTTAGAGCTATAAATTTCTGTCTTTAAAGCTTTAGCAGCATAGCACAAGTTTGGATATGTTATATGTTATATTTAAAATTTGTTTAATTTAAAAAACTTTGTAATTTTCTTTCCTGGTTCATGGGTTACTTACAGATATGCTGTTCAGTTTTCAAATAGTTGAGCATTTTCCAGTGAAGTTAATGATATCTAAAAACTTGATTGTGGTCAGAGAATATAGTTTGTGTGACCTGATCCTTACAGATTTATTAAGATTGATTTTTTTTATTTTTATTTTTGACAGGCAGAGTTAGAGAGAGTGTTATAGACAGTGAGAGAGCTATAGACCGTGAGAGAGAGAGAGACAGGGAGAAAGGTCTTCCTTCCGTTGGTTCACTCCCCTAGTGGCTGCTGTGGCCGGCGCGCTGCGCTGATCCGAAGCCAGGAGCTGGGTGCTTTCTCCCAGTCTCCCATGCAGGTGCAGGGACCCAAGCACTTGGGCCATCCTCCGCGACCCTCCTGGGCCACAGGAGAGAGCTGGACTGGAAGAGGAGCAACCAGGACTAGTACCCTGCACCCCAACTGGGACTAGAACCTAGGGTGCTGGTGCCACAGGCGGAGAATTAGCCAAGTGAGCCATGGCACTGGCCCTAAGACTGATTTTATGGCTCAGACTGTGGTCTGTCACGGTAAATGTTTTGTATGCACTTAGAAAGAATTTGTTTTCTGCTGATGATGAGTAGAGTGTTCTATGACTGTCCATTAAGTCATATTAGTTGATAATGCTGTTCAAATCTTTCATATTCTTGCTATTGTATATTATTCAATCAAGTGTTGGTGAATGCTGTTGAAATTGCAACTGAAGGACCATTGATATATAATATCATTATTGATATAATTAGATTGAAATGTGTAATTTTGCCATTTTTGCCCTGTTTTTCCTATATGTCCTCTTTTCTGTTTTTCTTCTTTTTCATGCTTTTTTAAATGTCAGGGTTTTTTGAGTATGATTT